>NC_064561.1:11438750-12805625 GCF_937001465.1 Orcinus orca | reverse complement strand
TGGGGACAGTCCTGCCCCCAGGGCCACATCAGAGCGTGAGATTTGGGCAGAGCCGAGGGAGGCCTTCTTTCTTGTCACAACTCTACTGTTGGGACAAGCCAGCACCTAGTAATAGGTAAGCAAGGTGTTTCCTGTGGCTGTCATAACAAATGACCACAAATGTGGGGGGCAGGGAGCTTAAAACGACAGAAATTTATTCTCTCACAATCTGGAGGCCGGAAGTCTGAAATCAAGGTATCAGCAGGGTCGCACTCCTTCCTAGCTTTCTCAGGGAGAATCTTCTCGTCTTCTCCAGCTTCTGGGGTCTCCAGGTATTCCTTGGCTTGTGGCTGCACTCCCCCAGTCTCTGCCTCTGTTGTCACAGCATCTTCTTCTCCTTTTCTATTTGTGTCAAATCTTCCTCTGCCTGTCTCTTGATAAGGACTCTTGGGATTACATTTCAGGCCCACTTTGATAATCCAGGATAGTCTTCCAGTTTAAGATCCTTAGATAAATCATGTCGACTGAAAAAAAAATGCACAACCTAAAAGTTGAGTTATGTTTTATTTGGTGGACATTCTTAGGACTTCAAGCCTGGGAGACAGCATCTCAAATAACACAGAGAGACTGCTCCAAAGAGGAAAAGGAGAAGCCAGGATATATAGATAGGAGTTTTTGCAACGAAGACCATGTAGTAAGAATATCAAAAGATTACTGTTAAAGAAAACCAGATATCTTAAGTTAAGGAATTTATTGCTTTCCTATGTATGGGAAGATGCAAGAGTTTGGGCTCACTGAAATTATTCCTTTGATATGCACCTCAGCTATCTGGGGCCAGCATCCTGTGTTTTCACATCCTGAGTCTCCTCAGGGTGCATCTTTGGGGGTGGCTGCAGTGGCGGACTCCTTGACGGCAGGCATCCTGTTTCCCTCCTGAGTTTCCTCAGGGCTCACCATCGGGGAGGCTGTAACGTGATGGTTCAATGGCTGCAAGATCCTTTGTTTACTGGCATGGCAGGCAATATTGTTTCACTCACAAGTGGAAGATCAGGAGAAGGATTTATTATGACTTGCAGCAAGTAAGGGGAACACCAGGGACCTTTCCCAAAGCAGTGTCTCCCCGAACAGCAAAACTGGGGAAGTTTGAAGCTCAGGGTACATTATATTCATGAAGGGGCTTGAGCAGAGGAGACTTCAGCATAGAATTGGGGCAAAGGTTCACAGAGTCCAAGTTTTAGTTGATTGAAGTCAGGAGGGTCCACGTCATCATTCTACCCTCCACTTGGGTAGGGGTCTTAGTTCCTGCAGAACTCAAAGATATATTACATGTATATCCCTTGACGAGGAGTTGGGACTCTTTTTATCACTGGACTATTGTTTCTTGACTGCTTTTCCATTATTCCTGCATTCCCTCACTTCCCTTAAGATCATTGATTACTGAGATGTGTTCAAGGACAAGCATTGCAGCCAGGCTTAGATCACAAAATGGCTTAGGCCAAAATGGTTTCTCTCATGTCAAGAGAGCCATTGCTGGTACTCTTCCTCTGGGGACCCACTAACCCATCTGCTTACTTTAATATAATTGTCTCCATGTTACAACCACCAGGACCACTTTAAGGGCTCAGCATGCCTCACCCAGTGTCACAGATCTAAGTGCCCAAGCCAAGATCTGAACCTCTACTCCCCACACCCCTGTCTCCTCCAGGCCCTCGTAGGTGACCAGTACGGCCCCCGTCCAATCCCCTCACTGATCGAGGAAAAGGAGTGGGAGGGGCTGAAAGCTCAGCTGAGCGCCAGGCCACGTGACCTGGAGCTGGTGGCACGACGCTTCCGGACAGACAAGAACGCCGTTCCCCCCACCTACCTGCTGCAGACCCTGGGCAGCGGGGAGGCCCGTGGGCCCGAGGAGGCCACCCTGATCTCTGCATTGCGCTCTGGAGCCCAGGAGGCCGGCAGGTTGGGCCTCGTCACCCAGGAGAAGTGGCACCGCTACCACCGGTCAGGTGAGGCTGCCGGGACTCCCCTTGCGGGTCCCCAGGAAACATCCACCCGTTTAAAATGCACATCACGTTTTGTCCAAATGCCACAGTCTGCATTTCTATAAATGCCAAACCAACCTAGCTCCTGGAGCCCTAGTTCTGAGAAAGATTATTTTTCTGATCCAACAGAGTTAAGTCAAGTCCTGGTTAATTTCAGTCTCTTAGGATTCTTCTCTCCTTCCCTGGCTCCTTTCCTTTTCCCAAGCAGGCTCCTGGCTTTGGGGGACGTGTACTACGATGACCCCATACCTGTTTGCCTGGGACTGAGCCACTCCCACGATGCTGGACTTTTAGGGCCAAACCCAGGACAGTTCCAGGAAAACTGGAAGAGTGGGTCACCCTGTGTTAGTCGAGAGCCGTCCCCTGCTAAGGAGTCGTCCTTCATCAATGTACCTGCCTCTGAGGTGAAAACTGAGGCAGAGGAAGAAGGAGTCTCTTTTGCCCAAGTGGGAGAATAGGGATTCCCCCCTGTGACTGTCTGAGTCCACCACCCAGCTCCCAGCTGGTCCCTTACCTCTCATCCCTGGCCTTGTCCTCTGCCCTTTCCATCCTCCACACTGGCTACCAGAAAGGTTTTTCTAAAAATGCATTGCGATCAAGCCATTGCCCCACTGCAGGCTGTCAGCAAGAGATAGGTTCTTATTATTATTTATGAGTTAGTAATGTCAGCTTATGGATTATTAGTATGTCAATTTACATAACCCAAACTATTAAATATATGAATTTATATCACCCACACCATTAAGTGTATGAATTTATATCACCCACAGTATTAAATATGTGAATTTATATCGCCCACACTATTGAATGTATGAATTTATATCACCCACACTATTAAGTGTATGAATTTATATTACCCACAGTATTAAATATATGAATTTATATTACCCACACTATGAAATATATGTATTTATATTACCTACACTATTAAATACATGAATTTCTATGATCTGTCCTATCAAATATATGAATTTATATTATCAAAAATATTAAATATATGAATTTATATTACCCACATTATAAAATATATGAATTCATATTATCAACATATTAAATATATTGATTTAGTTAAAGATATTGAATGTAGTGATATTTATTAATAGTATTTTAATTTTATTAAAATATATGATTATTATCTATTATATATATACATTCTAGTAAAGACATACCAATTTTTAAAATTTTTATTTCAGGATAATTTTAGATGAACAAAAAAGTTACAACATTATAAAGCTACAAAGATAGTGTAGAGTTCCCGAAGGTTCTTCACCCAGCTTCCCACAATGCTAACATCTTAATGTGACTGAGGTACATTTACCAGAACTCAGAAATGAACATCGGTATTTAGTATTGGTGCATGACTAGTAACTAGACTCCAGACTTTATTTGGGTTTCCTCAGTTCTCCCATCAATGTCTTTCTGTCCCAGGATCCCACATTGTATTTAGTCCTTTGTCTCCTTAGGCTACTCCGATCTGTAACAGTTTTTCATGACCTTGTTTTTCATGACCTTGACTGATTTTGAGGAGTACTGGCCAGGTCTTTTGTAGAATGTCCCTCAATCTGGGCTTGGCTGGTATTTTCTCATGATTAAATTGGGATTACAGGTTTTGGGGAGGAAGACTGCAGAGGTAAAGTTCCCTCCCCATCCCACCATATCAGGAGTACCTGAGGCCTACTTGACATCACAGGTGATCCTAACCTTGACCCTTTGGTTAAGGTTAGTAATGACATACCAATTTTTTTCTTTTTGTCCCCACTGTGCGACATGCGGAACTTCCCTGACCAGGGATCGAACCCATGCCCCCTGCGTTGGAAGCACAGAGTCTTAACCACTGTACCACCTGGAAAGTCCTGACATATCAATTTTGAATACACTTTTATATGGATAATAATGTTAAGGCTACTGTTTCTTGTGCACTTACCATGCTGCTATTGCTTGCTCTGTGACACAAAGCCAAGTGAGCTAATTGCTCTCATAGAGATGTCTGACATCGGGACTGTAATCAGCATCTGGGGTCAAGTATGGGATGGGCCGGGAGTTACATCTCAGCCCTGCCCCTTTCCAGCCCTATTGACTTTGGGCAGCTTGGACTCTCCTTTTCCTCATCTGTAAAATGGAACTAGTCAGAGGTAGTACCTAATGGAGTCATTATAGGGATCTAAAGGGTCTTGTCCCGGCCGTGATCTCATCCAACAATGAGCTCTCTAAGCAATCATGTCAAACCTCGCCCATTAAGAAGTCCCACTTGAAAGAACAAATAGAAACTCCTTGATGTCAGCAGAAAGCACAAACAGTTGTGGAGTTCAGGGGCACGTCATGGACGGCACCTTCAGAGCATATTATTTTCCAGGCACCTCGCTCAACTTTTTTTTTTTTTTAATTTTTATCTTGAAATAGAGATTCATGGGAAATTGCCAAAAGAAAAAGAAAAAAAAAGGAGGAAGAGGTATCCTTTACCCATTTTTCCCCCAAAGGTAACATCTTGCAAAACTAGAGTGCAATATTATTACACAACCAGGAAGTGGATATTGTCACAATCCAGAGAGAGCACACTTGTACAAACACCATTTGTGTGTGTGAGTGTGTGTGTGTGTGTCTGTGTGTTTGTCTTGCACATTTCCTTCTCTGCAATTTTCTCACCTGTGTAGCTTCGAGTAACCACCGTGGTCAATACACAGGACTGTTCCCTCACCGCAAGGATCCCCCCCACTGTCCCTTTAGAGCAGCATTCACCGCTTCCCACAAACCCCAGCACTGGTAACCACTAATCCATCTCCATCTCATTTATTTTGTTATTTCAACCATATCATAGAAGATAAGATCACAGACTGTAAACTTTTGAGTTTAGTTTTGTTCCTTCAGCATAAGCTGCTCAGCTTTTCACAAGCATTATTTCATAGAAAATCCTCACAACAGCCCCTTCAAGGTTGGACTAGTACACCCATGTTACAAGGGAGGAAACAGAGACTCAGAGAGGTGCAGTGATTTGCCTAGGGTCACACAGCCTGCTGGTGGCGGAACAGATGGTATTGGATTAGTTCATGCCAAAATGTGTCCAAGAAGGATCCTGTTTGGGGACTGTTAGCTGCCTTCGTCTCTGACCTTCACTCATGGGGCTGAGGGGCACATGAGGTCAGTCCAAGGAGGACTTTTGAGTGGTTCTTGTCTTTGGCTCTGAGACTGAGTCCTGTCTCCAAGGGCCTGACTCGCTCAGCTAGAGAGCTGGGATCCTCTGCTGAGCCCAGGGAGGCTTCAAAAATAACTCCTCAAATCTGACTGCTATTTCAAAACAATGGCCTCCAGGGAGAAGTCAGTGTGAGCTCTTGGCTCTGGAAAATACAGGTCCTCAAGGCAGCTGCTGCATGCTCTGGGACGGGGGTCAGCAAACCATGGCCCAAGGACAAAACCTGGCCCACTGCTTGTTCTTGTAAATAAAGTTTTATTGGAAAACACTGGAGTGCATTCGTTTGCATGTTGTCTGTGGTTATGCCAGGTGACTCTGAAACACACTAAGCTTGAGAACCAATGTTTCCATCCCCGGAATGTGTCTACCAAGTGCTCCCATTCGAACCAACTGATGACATAATGCTGACCACACTCACTTCCCATCTCCTCCACTTTTGCAGGCATCGAGGGGGAAATAGAACGGGACCTGCTGAACGCAATAGACTGGGACCAGGGGGCGACCGTCTTCCTGAGAGATATCCAAGACCTCAACAAACACATCCTGGAGGTCTGCGCCCTCAAGATAGTGGACCAGCTTGCAGCCGGCTGCCTGGACACAGACGCCCAGAACCTTCTCAGCAGCCTCAAGGAGCGCATCGCTGACATGCAGCCCGGAGTTCTCAAGGCCCACCACCTGGCATGGAGCCGAGACCTGGTGGACCCCCCAAACAAGGCTCATGGACGGTACCCAAAGGAGCTGGGGGAGCAGTTTGTGGCCAGGGCTAACCATCAGGTCCTCGAGTGCCTCCAGAAACTGGAGGCAGGCAGGCAGGAGTTGGCTTGGCTCTATCAGGAGATCCGCCACCACCTGGGGCTCAGTGCCGAGGCCCCCCAGACCTTCTGTGGGCACCAGGAGCTCCTAACCCAGCTGGGACAGCGGCTCCAGCAGAGCGACGGCCACCCCCACCCACCCCTGGTGCTTTTTGGACCCCCGGGCATCGGAAAGACTGCTCTGATGTGCAAGCTGGCTGAGCAAATGCCAGGGCTGCTTGGCCACAAGACAGTGACCGTTCTATGGTTGCTGGGGACGTCACAGATGAGCTCCGACGCCCGAGGCCTGCTCCAGAGCATCTGCTTCCAGGTGTGCCTGGCCTATGGGCTACCCCTGCCCCCTGCCCAGGTCTTGGAGGCCCATACCAGGGTGGTACAGTTTTTCCACACCCTCCTCCACACCATCTCCTGCCGAAAATTTGAGTCCCTTGTGATCCTGCTGGATTCGGTGGATGAGGTAGCCTCTGTCCACCGTGCTCGGAGGGTCCCCTGGCTGCCTCCCAAGTGCCCCCCAAGGGGCCACCTCATCCTCTCAGTCTGCTCAGGACAGCGGGGCGTTTTAGACACTGTGCGGCAGGTGCTCACGGACCCAGGTGCTTACTGGGAGGTGAAACCCCTCTCTGGAAGCAAAGGGCAAGAGATGGTTCAGCTCCTGCTGGCCGCCTCGAGGAGGACGCTGAGCCTGATGCAGAGGGACCTGCTCTGAACCAGCCTCCCAGAGTGTGGGCACCCAGGGCGGCTGAGGCTGGCCTTCAAGGAGGCCCGGAAATGGGCCTCCTTCACCATGCCGGCCCCTCTGGCCTCCACTGCTAAGGAGGTGATGCACCAGCTGTGTGCCCACCTGGAGCAGACACGTGGGCAGCTCCTGATGGCCTGAGTGCTGGGCTATACATTGTGTCTTCCCGGCGAGTGTCTGTTGTTTTCACTCTTTTCTGAATTGAGATAGAACACATGCATTCTTTTCCAAGGGCAGCCATAACAAAATCACAAACTGGGTGGCTTAGAACAATGGAAATCTATTCTCTCGTGGTTCTGGAGGCCAGAGTCTGAAATCAAGGTGTCAGCTGAACAACACTTCCTCCGGAGCCCCTAAAGGAGAATCCGTTCTAGGCCTTTTTCTTAGTTTCTGGTGTTGCTGGCAACCCTCAACATTCCTTGGCTTGTAGACGCATCACTCCAATCTCCACCTCTGACCACATTGTGGTTTTCTCCCTGTGTGTCTCTCTGTCTGAATTTCCCTCTTCTTGGAAAGACATCACTCATTGGATTAGGGCCCACTTGCATCCAGTATTGTTACTGACTAAGGTTCTTGGCCTTCTTTTTTTTTTTGCGGTACGCAGTCCTCTCACTGTTGTGGCCTCTCCCGTTGCGGAGCACAGGCTCCGGACGCGCAGGCTCAGCGGCCATGTCTCACGGGCCCAGCTGCTCCGCAGCATGTGGGATCTTCCCGGACCGGTGCACGAACCCGTGTCCCCTGCATCGGCAGGCGGACTCTCAACCACCACGCCACCAAGGAAGCCCTCTTGGCCTTCTTAATCAACAGAAATTGATAAGAGGCCAGAAAAGAAATTCAGGCAAGGCAGAGGGGAAGGAGAACAGGTAACAGGTTCCCCTGCTTGCTCGCTCCCTGAGGTGGGGGTGAGTTTGTTCCGTATATGGGGTGAGGGTAGGGGCAGGTCCAGGGGTCGAGCCAGAGGGGCGGCTTAGGTTGCTTGCCCACCCCTCTGGTGGGGTTGTGTGCAGGGGGCATGCTCAGTACCCTGCTTTCGCTCCCGGCTCTTCAGAAGTGGCAACTGGGTTTTTGGTCTTTTTGTATCTTGTTGTCCGTAATTTTCCCAACTGTGCGTGCGCACAGTTCTTTTTAGTCCCTTATAGTTTCTTTGTATTTTGTTGCTGGAAGAGACATTTGGCCAGGTGCAAGCACTGCAGCAAAGGGTCCCAGGTCCCAGGTCCCAGCCTGTCTCTGTATGACCTCATCTTAACTTGACTACTTCCCCAAAGACTGGTTTCAAACAAGGTCACATTCACAGTTTCCCCGTGGGTACACATTTTGGGGAACACTATTCAACCCAGTCCAATTCGTATCATAATTTTCACTCATTTAAAGTGTATAGTTCAGCAGCATTTAGTACATTCACAGTATTAGGCAACCGCTATCCATCTCCAGAACAATTCCTCACCCCACAAGGAGACCCCGTCCCCGTCAGCAGTAACTCCCCTTCCCCGACCCCCAGCCCCTGGCAACCACTAATCTGTCTCTATGCATTTGTCTAGAGTATTTCTTCAGAAAACGTTTTACTTAGAAATACTTTCAAATTATAGACTAGAGGAAGAACTCCCATAGTGCAAAAATAGTGCCGAGAACTCTCATAGAGCAGAATTTTTCAGCCTTGGTGCTATTGACATTTGGGGCTAGATCATCCTTTGCAGTGTGTAGGGCCATCCTGTGCACTGTAGGATGTTGAACAGTATCCCTGGCCTCTACCCACTAGATGCTGGTAGCATCCCCCAGCTGGGACAACCAAAAATGTCTCAGGACATTGCCAAGTGTCCCTTGAAGGCAGGATAGGTCCTCGTTGAGAAATACTGCCATACTTCTTCCCCCCACAATCACCAATTTGCCATATTAGCTTTCTCTCTCTCCCTTTTCCTTTTTCCCTCTCTCCCTTTCCTATCTCTCCTTTCCTTCCTTCCTACATCCCTCCCTCCATCTCTCTCTCCCCTCCCTGTCTCTCTTTATTTCTTTCCATTTTTCTATCTATCTATCTTCTATCTATCCATTCATCTATCTGTCTCTGTCTATCCACACACACACCCACAAACAAAATTTTTCCCTGAACCATTTGAGAATTCATTACAGGCGTCATTCCCCTTCACCCTTAAATACATCACATATATCCTAAGAACAAGGGCAATCAGAACCCCACATCACCACAAGACAATTTTAAAACTCAGAAAACGTATCATAAATGCAGTAATATTATTTAATACACAGTTTATAGTCAAAATTTACCAATTGTCTCAAAAATGTCCTTTATAGCTGTCCCCTCCCCTTGCCCCCATCCCAGGATCCAATCCAGGATAACATGTTGCATTTAGCTGTCAAGTTTCTTTGGCCTCCTTTAATCTGGAATGTTCCACTCTCTGTCTTTGTCCTCTTGAAGAGTACAGACTAGCTCTTCTGTAGCTCAGCACTCCTTAAGCCTCAATGGGTATATGTACCTCAGGTCTTGTTTTTGAATAAAGACCCTGATTCAGCAGGTCTGGGGATGGAGCCTGGGATCTTGTATTTCTCCCAGGCTCCCTGGCGATGTTGATGCTACCAGGAACGCACCTGGGGGTGGAGGGGAGTCGGTACACTGTCATCTGGGTTGATCTGATGTCTCCTCATGATGACATTCAGTTTAAACATGGATGGTGTTTGATCCTTCTTGTGCATTTTTTTCCTACCACAAATTTGCAACATACCCCTTTGTAATTAATAAGCAATGTGTGCGGATATCTCAGAAAAAATCTTTTTAAAGCAAACTTCTCTGAAGAATTGACCACAAGCCTGGGTCTACAGTTAATTCCAGGCTTTGTAGCATGGGAATCAGCAAAAAGCAATAGGAAAACCCAATTCCAATGTGTTTATAGAGTTTAAGGAATGAAGGTTTAAATGCAGTTGCTGAACAAACTCCGATAAACCAGGGTCATGATGGTCAGAGATGCCAGGTGTGGATGGTGAGTCAGAAATAATGAGCAGGAGAGAGGAGTGTGTTCATCACAGGCACCCAGCATCCCATGCGAGGGTGGGACGGGGCCGATTCGCAGGCACACCGAGCAGCAGAGCTTTACCTTAATGCAAACAGCCATCGGGAGACGCTCATGCCCATCATTAGAAATGCAGTTGCATTAGAAATGCAGTTGACCTCTTCTCAGCTTGGGGGACCTTTGTCTTTTGCCACAAATCAAGGTGGCAGCGACCAGCCCAGTAAGTGGGCTTTTTAGTTGTCTGTTTATTTGCCAGGAACAGAAATCCACTCACACTATCACATTAGAAATAAGGGCTTTATGCCATGGCCATGGGAGAAACCCAGTGGTTGCAGGGCTACCCCATAGCCAACTCCAGGGAGGGGTAGCCCAGATTTCATGTTGTACCCCAGATTTTGTGATTGATGCCCACAGCATGGACTCTACAAGAGCACAGAGACAGACCAGGGAATGTTCCAGAATAAAAGGGTGGGCCATCAAGCCAACCTGATGAAGTGTACACGGAAGGTGGGGTTGTCATGGGAACCAGAAAGCCACAGAATCAGGGAAGTTGCTCATCCCCTCTCCCTCTGGGTCCTCTCTGCACATTGGCTTCTGCTCTAGACTCTTCCTTTCTCCTCTGTAAGTGTAGCTTGCCTGCCACAGCTGCTGTTGGCATCATGGGCTCCCATTTTGGAGAACTGGCACCATCATACTGGCTCTTTCTTGAGTCCTGGTTGGAAAATCTGGGGAGATAGACATCCATTGGCATTCCTGGCCCCATGTCTGGTCCAGTTAGTAAAGCTGGGGGCCTCCTGGGGTGGAGGGCCACCCTCCTTTACTGCCTGGTAGGGGAGGTGGTCTATGGAGGGTGACTCTAGGGGAGGTGATTTTGGTATGTCCTGTTGCATGAAAATATGTTATGTTTACACACAGAGTTGACCTAGAGTGATGAGAGCCTGGCTCTCAGAGCAGATCTGAGTACTTCTGGGCCAGTGGTTCTTACCTAGGGAGATTCTGTGCCCCCCCAGGTGGACACTCAACAGTGGAGACATTTTGGTTGTCACGACTGGGGGATGGGGTGCTACTGGGATCTAGTGGATGGAAACTCGGGATGCTTCTCAACACCCTATAGTTCACAGGACCCTCCCCCAACCAGAGGATCATGGTGCTCCAGTTGTCAGTAGTGCTGCGGGTGCGAAACCCTGGCTTAGCATGAAAGATACTGTCTGGCTATCTCTCTATCCAGCTACCATAATACCTATCTATCCATCCATTCATCTATTTATCTACTTCATCTATCTATAATCTATCATATCTATCTATCTATAATCTATCATATTCGTCTGTCCATCCATACATGCATCTATGTACACCTATCTATAAGCTATCATCTATCTATCTATCTATCTATCATGCTGGTGACACCTAGTGGGTGGAGGCCAGGGATGCTGCTAAACATCTTACAAAGTACAGGACAATCTCCACAACAAAGAATGATCCAACCCTTAGTGTCAACAGTGAGAGGCTGAGAAATGCTGTGTTAGGCATGCATCGTGGCCTTTCCGAGCCCCCTCTGTAGGGGGGTAGCTGGGAGAGTGTCTGTTCTGTGTGGCTTCTGGAAGGAATAACAAGATCATACTTGCAAAGGGACATCACTGGCCAAGATCCCTCAGCCAGGATCAAACACAGGGCTGTGTTTGATCAAACACAGAGTTTGGTCTGCAGTGCAGGCAAGGCAGGTCCCATGTTGGGGGCAGATGAGGTCTTGGGTCCACATTGTCAAAGGGATGTCTTTGGGGATGGAGGAGGGCTCTTAACCTAGTGGTTCAGCTGTCCGTGGGCACATTCCCCAGTCTTTCCAGCACCGTCCAATAGAATATTGGTGATGAGGGCAATGCTCTGTATCTCATTGTCCAATGTGATAACTACAAGCTGCAGTGGCAGTTGACCCCTTGAAAGGCAGCTTATGCAATCCAGAAACTGGATTTTAAATTCTATTAATTTTAAACTTTAAACGCCCATGTGTGGCTGGTGACTACTACATTGGACATCATTGCTCTAGACTTGATGAGACACAAAATCTTTAAGAGCAGGGATGGAATTGAATTCCTCTTCCCCTGGCCATTCAGGGACATGAATACACAAACCTCAGTTTCCCCATCTGACAAATGGAGGAAGGCTTTCTGCTCTGCCTCCCTCCAGCTGAGTTTGGAGACTCAGCTGCAAACTTGGATGAGGAGGTGCAAAGAGGTACAGGTCCTAATATTGAGCTGAGCAGGTTTAGGGAGGACAAGAAAATGGCACTGGCCCAGGATTGTTCACAGATCTTCACCTGCTCTTACGTCCCTTTGGAGTCTCCTTCCCCCTATTGTAGACTCCTGCTATTGAAGCCTAGACAGACGAGGTTGAGGCATGCCCCCAGGCAGGGGGTTGTCAGTGTTGAGCACAGATGATATGACATATGATCCCACTTATGTGAAATGTCCAGTATTGTCAGATCCACAAAAAGTAGATTAGTGGTTGCCAGGGACTAAGAGGGGCAGGTGTCGCAAACATGGTGGTACCTCATGACTGTGTCTAGCAAAGTCTCTTGTCCCCAAACCTGCTCCAACAGAGGATTCCCCATTCCTTTTTTTTTTTAATTTTTAAATTTTAATTGATTATTTATTTATCTTTTTGGCTGCACTGGGTATTCGTTGCTGCATGTGGGCTTTTCTCTTGTTGCGGCGAGAAAGGGCTACTCCTTGTTGCAGTGCGCGGGCTTCTCATTGTGGTGGCTTCTCTTCTTGTGCAGCATGGGCTCTAGGTGCATGGGCTTCAGTAGTTGTGGCTCATGGGCTCAGTAGTTGTGGCTCATGGGCTCTAGGGTGCGGGCTCAGTAGTTGTGGCACACAGGCTTAGTTGCTCCGTGGCATGTGGGATCTTCTAGGACCAGGAATTGAACCTGTGTCCCCTGCATTGGCAGGCGGATTCTTAACCACTGCGCCACCAGGGAAGTCCCCCCATTCTTAGTAGTGGGGTCACCTTCTGCATAACCGGGAGTCATGCCTGTTTCCTCTCCTTCCACATCCTTTTTCCCTCCATAATCAGAAAGTCCTCTTGGCTCTGCCTCTAACACATCCTAAACCAACCATTTTTTTTCCCATTCCTACTGTCCCTATCTTGTCCTAGGTCATCCCCTTCTCCACCTGAACAAGTGCCCCAGGCCCTCACTTGTCTCCATGTCACTGTGTTTATCCCTCAACAAGCCCCTTCCCCAGAGAGGCAAGAATGAGACTTTTTTTTTTAATAAACCGCTATTTGGAAATAATTTTACATTTACAGAGGAGATAAAAAGGTTGAGCAGAGTTCCCATAGATCCTGCCCCTTATTTCCCCTCATGTTAACATCCAACATAACCACAGCATTGCTGTCACAGCCAGGACATTAGCATTGATACGTGACCGCGATCTCAACTCCAGACTTGATTTAGATTTCACCAATTTTTCCACCAATATCATTTTTTCTGGTCCTGGAGCCAATTCAGTATTCCTCATTGCATTTAGCAGAGTGAGATTATTTAATTGAGGTAAAATTCATATACTGTAAAGTTAAAATTTTAACGTGTTACAATTCAGTGACATTAGTACATTCGCAGTGTGGTGCAACCATCACCTCTATCTAGTTCCAGAACGTTTCCATCATTACTGAAAGGAGACCCTGTCCCTGTTAGCTGTCATTCCCCATCCCTCCTCCCTCAGCCCTTGGCAACCACGAATGGATCTGCCTTTATGGATCCTGATCTGGATATTTCATATAAATGAGATCATACAATATGTGGTCTTTTGTGACTAGTTTCTTCCACTCAGAATGTCTTCAAGGTTTATCTGTATTGTAGTGTGTATCAGCATTTTGCTCCTTTTTATGGTCAAATAATATTCCATTGTATGGATACACCCCTGTCTTAGTCCATGTGGGCTGCTATAACAAAAATACGATAAGACTGGGTGGCTTTATAAACAATCTATTTCTCACAGTTTTGGAGGCTGGGAAGTCTAAGATTAAGGCACCAGCAGATTTGGTGTCTGGTGAGAGCCTGCTTCCTGGTTCACAGACCGTCATTTTTCACTGAAACTTCATATGACAGAATGGACAAGGGGTCCATTGGACAAGCTCTCTGGGGTCTCTTTTATAAGGGCACTAATCTCATTCGTGGGGGCTCCACCCTCATGACCTAATCACCTCCCAAAGACCCCACCACCTAATACCATCACCTTGGGGATTAAGACTTCAACATATGAATTTGGGGGAGACACACATATTCAGTCCACAGCAACCACATTTTTCTATCTTTTCATCTGTTGATGGACATTTGGATTATTTCCACCTTTTGGCAATTGTGACTACTGTTGCTGTGAACATTCTTGTACAAGTTTTGGTAGGAACACCTGTCTGAAATGAGATTTTAAAATCATGAATGAGACTGAATTTCTTCTGTCCTGATTAAGCCCTTCCAGTGACTTCCCAATGCTTTTAGAAAAGTATCCAAACTCCTTACCAAGGCCTGTTGGATCTGGCTGCCTCCCATCCCTGGCCCCAGATTTTCCCACACTGGCTCCTTCCCTCCTGCACAATCCCAGCTCTTGTGACACCTTCTCAGAGGGACCCATCTGCTCCAAGAAGCATCTCTCCCCTACCACTCACCTTGTCACTCTCCTTCATGTGATTTGGCTTATCTTCTTCCTAGCAATTGGTGTTACCCAAACTCTTTGTGTTTTTTTTTTTTTTCTGTTATTTTCTATGTGGCTGTCTGCACTAGAAGATAAGCTTCATGGGCGTCTAGCTCTCTGTCCTCCAGAGGACAGCACAAGAGATGACACTCCGTGAATAGTGGTTAAGCAAACATGCCAGTACTTTACTGGTGTCAGTGGCCTTCCAGGTTGCAGCTGTCTGCTTCCCTGAGAATGAATGGACTCACCTGGCCCCTGCCCAGAGGGCCCTGTACAGTGATGTGATGCCAGAGAAGTATGGGACTGTGCTTCCCTGGGATATCCATGTCGAAAGCCTGCTGGGATGTCCCATTTTTATCTGGTGGATAAGCCATTGTGCCTGAAACCACAAAGAGAAGACCCAAGCCTGGTTTGTATTGAGAGTGTATTGAAGAGTGAGAAAGAAGATTCTATTCTTTTTTTTTCTTTTGGCCGCACCGCAAGGCATGGAGGATCTTAGTTCCCTGACCAGGGATCGAACCTGTGCTCCCTGCATTGGAAGCACAGGGTCTTAACCACTGGACCACCAGGGAAGTCCCAGAAGATTCTATTCTGATGGAGGAAATTTTTGAGGAAACACAGGCCCACACCATGGTGCTACCAAGTAAACCCCAGTGGTGTGGCTCCCAGGAATTTTGGTTTGGAAAGACCCGTTAAGAGGAGAAAAGCAGGTTAAGGAGAAGGCCTGTCTACCCCAATGGAGAAAGTGTGGAGAACACCACCAGCGACATACCTGTGATTGTCAAAGATGAGATGGTCTCAGTGGAAGAGATCTCAGAGAATACTGATGTTATCGCCACCTCGTTGGACAGCAGAAAATTCCAAGTGAGCAGGTATTCTATATGTGTAAAGAATATGGCAAATGTTTTGATCAAAATGAAGACTTTGATCAATATCAAGGAATTAAAAAAAAAACATAACTCTCGGCCTTAGCGCCATCTTCTGAGAAACCTCTGCGCCATGAGAGCAAAGTGGAAGAAGCAAATGCTCAGGCTGAAGCGCAAAAGAAGAAAGGTGAAGCAGAGGTCCAAGTAAACTTGTACACCCATGGAAGCCACAGGAGCAGGAACAAGGGAAGCCAGAGGACAGGGACGCTGGTACAAATTGTTGGACTGCTTGCCTACTGTCTAGAACTTGTCTCAGTGGATCTGGAACATCTATGGCCATTCTGATCACCTCAACCACCTTTGAGAGACCCACCTTGCTTGTGTCAAAATGGTCCCTTCCTTTGCCCTGGACCTGTGACATTCTGGACTAGTTCTGTTCTCAGTTGTGGCTGAATGTGTACAATAAATCATCTCTTTTGCTGTCTTAGCTATAGAAAACACACCCACACACACACCCACACACACACACACACACACACACACACACACAAGGTGTTTGTACTCCCTGTAAGCAGAAGCCAGCCTCCCTCTCTCACCTGCTCTGAAATCAACTCTGATTGTTCTCCAACCCTGAGGAAATTTGTCGGCAAGTCCCATAGTTTTTCCAGGCAAATGCTCACAGGTATTATGAAGTCCATTCCAGTTCAACGCTTATCCTGTTTAAAGCCACTTCCTTTTTAAGGCAAGGACACATGGGGGTGGTTTCTGCATTATTTTCCTAAGTTACCTCTTCTCTCCCTCCCGGTGCTGCCTGACTCCTCTGAGGTCAGGAAGGGGATGGTTCAGGGTTCTGTAGGTGAGTGAGAAAAGGAAAGATCAGGAAACGTCTTACTTGATGGGTACAGCTGTAACCAGGTGTTGGTACCGGCTGGCCGTGGGCACCGTCCAAATAATGATCTTCATGGTGAACACTTTGGTGATGGGCAGGATGCCATAGAGCTGTCCCTTCCTCGGCTTCTGAGTCCTCCAAGTGCAGAAGACACAGGTGTGTTCCAATGCCTGTCCTTTTTCCCTGCAGGCATGGGCTCTCGGAGGCAGAGATGAAGGATGTCCTGTCCTTGGATGACGAGGTCCTGCAGGCTGTGTACCAAGACTGGACCCCGCCCAGCAAAGAGCTGCTGCGTTTCTCACCCCCGCTGTGGGTGAAGCTTCGTCGAGATCTGGGTAACTGCTTGGCCAGGCGGCCCGTGGATGGCTTCATACTCCTGGCTATCGCCCACAGGTAGGTCGAGCGGGTTGGTGACACTGTCTAGGTGGGACCCCGAGAGCGAGGACTCACTGACCAGGCTCCTCCTTGTTCCAGATCCTTCTTCACTCCCCATTCCCAGGAAGCCAAGTCCACATAGTGCAGCGTTTACCACCAGCTCTAACACAACGACCTGGTTTTTTATTTTTATCATCATCATCATTATTCTTCTTAATTTTGGCCAAGGCTTGCGGCTTGTGGGATCTTAGTTCCCTGACCAGGGATCAAACCGGGCCCTCGGCAGTGACAGCACAGAGTCCTAACCACTGGATTGCCAGGGAATTCCCACAACTAACTGCTTTTTTAAATTGAGAAGAAATTCACATAACATAACATTCATCATTTGAAAGTGAACAATTCAGTGACATTTAGCATAGTCACATGTGCAACCATCACCTCTATCTACTTCCAGAACATTCCTACCACCCTAAAAGGAAACCCTGTCCCCATGAGCAGTCACTCCCCATCCCCCCTCCCCCAGCCCCTGGCAGCCACGAATCTGCTTTCTGTCTCTATGGATTTGCCTGTTCTGGAAATTTCGTATGGATGGAATCACACACATTGTGGTCTTCTGTGTCTGGCTTATCTCACTCAGCATAATATTTGCATGGTTTATCCACGTTATAGCATGTGCCAGTGCTGCATTCTTTTTATGGCTGAAAATATTCCCTTGTAGGGATGGACTACATTTTATTTATCCACTCATTCGTTGATGGACACATGGTTGTTTCTACCTTTGGGTGATTGTGACTAGTGCTGCTGTGAACATGCAGGTACAAGTTCTTGTTTGAAAACCTGTTTTTCCATTCTTTGGGGTATGTAACCAGGAGTGAAATTGCTGGGTCATACAGTAACTTACTTTATGTTTAACTTATTGAGGAACCCAAATGTTCCTTTTTTTTATTATTATTGTTTTATTTTTTTGGTGGACATTTGGGTTTCCACCTTTAAAATATATATATAT
This sequence comes from Orcinus orca, assembly GCF_937001465.1. Taxonomy (NCBI): domain Eukaryota; kingdom Metazoa; phylum Chordata; class Mammalia; order Artiodactyla; family Delphinidae; genus Orcinus; species Orcinus orca. Next base: position 12,788,028 of record NC_064561.1, on the reverse strand, counting down.
TTATTTATTTTTGGCTGCATTGGGTCTTCTTGCTGCGTGAGGGCTTTCTCTAGTTGTAGCGAGCGGGGGGGCTACTCTTCATTGCGGTGCGTAGGCTTCTCATTGCCGTGGCTTCTGTTGTTGCGGAGCACAGGCTGTAGGCACATGGGCTTCAGTAGTTGTGGTGCACGGGCTCAGTAGTTGTGGCGCACGGGCTTAGTTGCTCCACGGCATGTGGGATCTTCCTGGACCAGGGCTCGAACCCGTGTCCCCTGCATTGGCAGGCAGATTCTTAACCACCGTGCCACCAGGGAAGTCCCTGTTCCTTTTTTTATTTTATTTTTTATTATTATTATTTTTTTTTGCGGTACGCGGGCCTCTCACTGCTGTGGCCTCTCCCGCTGCGGAGCACAGGCTCCGGACGCGCAGGCTTAGCGGCCATGGCTCACGGGCCCAGCCGCTCCGCAGCATGTGGGATCCTCCCGGACCGGGGCATGAACCCGTGTCCCCTGCCTCGGCAGGCGGACTCTCAACCACTACGCCACCAGGGAAGCCCCCTGTTCCTTTTATAAAATTGAAGTATAGTTAATTTACAATTTTGTGTTAGTTTCAAGTATACAGCAAAGTGATTCAGTTATATATATATACTGCCATATATATATATATATACACACTGCTGTGGCCTCTCCCGTTGCGGAGAACAGGCTCCGGACGTGCAGGCTCAGTGGCCATGACTCATGGGCCCAGCCGCTCCGCGGCATGTGAGATCTTCCTGGACTGGGGCACGAACATGCGTCCCCTGCACCGGCAGGCGGACTCCTAACCACTGCGCCACCAGGGAAGCCCCAAATGTTCCTTTTTAAAGTAAATTTCTTTAAGGAATAAAAGTAAGATGGGCCGACTGAGAGATAAAGAATAGGTAACCAATAGTGGTCAGCTAAGCCAGCCAGCATCTGGAAGGTGCTTTAGGGTGGACTGGCACTGGGGAACCGCCTCCTAGAAGGCCAGTGACCACCTCTGAGCTCGCCCAGTGTCCCCTCTCCACAGACAGCTGGCCGAGGTGGTCCGAGAGCGCTTCCTGTCATGGCCCGAGAAAGCCAAGGGTCACGGAGTCTTGGCCGACTTATTCTCAGGGACCTGGAGCCAGGGAACCAAGAAACTCATCACGCTGCCACTTGTGGGGAAACCCCTGAACCTGGACCACAAGGTGAGGTGCCCAGGGCCCCCTGTTCCCCACTTGGAGCCTCCAAGCTGCTGCACCTGCAAGGCAGGGACCACATGCCTCCTTTTGTCCATCATTTCCACCCCAAACTCCCTCCTGACCACCTTCTCTTCTCTACCCATGGAGGGTTAGATGTCACCTCCGCCGCTGAGCCTTATTTGGAGGGTGGCGAGCAGCAGATGAGGACTATGCAACCCCCCTGCCCAACTTTCCAGAGGATAAAACAAAATCACAACATTCAGAAGCATATCCCCAAAGTCATGGCATCCCAGAATTTTAATTCCCTACGCTTCGATTCCTCCTGAGACACACCAGTCTCCTCCCTGTTTTGTGTGTGTGTGTGTGTGTGTGTGTGTGTGTGTATGTGTATGCGGGGAGGGGGGTGGGTTTTGACGTTCTCCTTTGTGAATTCCCTGGAACAATCCAATTTCCAGTTATTGGTACCCCCAAAGCATTGCTCATTTTAAAAATAACACATTTTGTTTTCCACTTAGGACAGTAGTGTGTGTTTGTTGGAGAACACAGAGAGGATCAAACAGTAAAATAAAACTGTCCACAATTCCCCCTTTGGGGAAGATCTGCTCCTATACTCCCTCCCCCAGGTCACTCACTATTCACACATTTCTTTCCAGTCTTTCTTTTGTTCCAGGGAGCTCTAAGACTTGGGGTCCTTAGCTTGCAAGTCACTACCTCTTTTTTTTTTTTTTTTTGTCTCTCAAACATCCTCAAGGCTCAGCTCAAATGCCTCTTCCTTCAGGAAATCTTCCGTGATTTCCTTCCTTCTTGATTACTTGTTTTGTTTTGTTTTTTGGCTGTGCCTCGAGGCTTGTGGGATCTTCCCAGACCAGGGATCAAACCCATGTCCCCTGCAGTGGAAGCTCAGAGTCCTAACCACTGGACTGCCAGCGAAGTCCCTTGATTACTTGTCCTTTACTCCATGCTCTCTTCACTCTGAGGCAGAACTCAGACTTTTCAAAAGAAACTTTTAGTTTCAAAATCATTTTAGATTTCCAGACAAGTTGCCACGAGTATTCAGAGAGTTCCTGTGGACACTTCTTTTAAATTCCCCTGTTGTTAACATCTTGTGTAACTGTAGCACAGTGATTTCAACTAGGAAATACACTTTTAAGTAGTGGTTATAGTTTGATTTTTCTTTTTTCTTTGTCTCTCCTCCTGGACAGGGGAGGCCAGAGGCTGGGCCAGGTCTGATTCTTTCTCAATGCTTCCCTTTCTCCTCTCTGGTACCTCACAGATCCTCTCCTGTGGACCCAGAACCCCTGCAGGCTCAACCACATCCTCTCTTTGGGATGTGGTTTGACGCCCTTCCTGGTCTCCTAGCCTCAGGATCTCCTGCTCCAGTCCATCCTCCACGGTCAGTTGCTTCTGACCATCCAATCTGATCATGCTTCTCCTCTAACACCTCCCATGGCTCCCCAGTGCCCTCTGTCTCCAGTCCAACCTCTTCAGTACCTTTGTGATCTACTCTCTACAACCTCCCTAGCCTCAGTCCCCGCCATGATCCCCCACTCTGTCTTATAATTCAGCCCTTCCCAAACTCTTGTCCTGCTCTCTCCCACCTCCCGGCCTTTGCACATGGCAGTCCCTCGCTATGAAATGCCAATGGTTCCGACACACTTCACCAGACAGACTTCTATTTATCCTGTGAGACCCAGTTGCAATGCCCCTTGGATCCTGAGCCCCAAGCCCCTCCTGTCCCAGCCCAGCCTGTGGGTGGAGGATGGTGTGGGCCATCTCTGTCTGGAATAGTGTCCCCACCCCCACGCCCTCCAGCATCACCTGGTGCCTTGCCTGGCCCATGTTTGTGGAGTGAATGAATGAGCTTGTGTCGCAGTGGCCTGGCTGCCAGCCCCCTCCTCCTCTGCAGGTGGCCCCTCAGCCCCTGTGGTTCTCAGACACAGTCGCAAACCTGCAGAAGCTGAAGGAGTTACCCTACCACCTGATCCACTCAGGCCGCATCGAGGAGCTGAAGCAGGAGGTGCTGGGTAAGGACCAGACCCATCTCGGAGGGGGCTGAGCAGGTCCCCAACCCTCTGCGGTGCTCCCGCCTTCCAGAGCCTGACAAGGGGGAAAGGGGGAGGGGGAAGTTCAAAATCCTTGGCTCCTTTAAGGCACTGGTTCTCATCAGGGGAGGTTCTGCGCCACCATCCCCTGCCCCCCACCAAGGGGACACTAGGTGATGTCTCGAGATATTTTGGTTGTCACGAATTGGGGAGGTATGCTGCTGGCATCTAGGGCTAGTTGATAGTACACAGGGCAAGAAACTGCCTTAGAATGAGAGAGACCCTGTCTATCTATCTGTCAATCTATCATCTACCATCTCTATCTCTATTTATCTACCATATATAGTTGTCTGTTTATCTATCTATCCTCTATCTATCTATCTGTCAATCACCTACCTATCCACATGTATCTATAATCTAACATATCTATCATCTCTTCCTCTCTCTCTCTATAAATATATATAAATATAAAATCTCATCTGTCATATCTATCTCTCTCTACCATCTGTATCTATCATCTTTATATCCATCCATCTAAATGTATCCTATCTATCTACTTACCTACCTATAATTTCTATCTCTCTATCTACCACCTATATCTATCATCTTTATATCTATCCATCCATCCATCTATCTATCAATCTTTTATCTCTATCTCTATTTATCTACCATCTATGTCTGCCTATCTATCGATCGATCATCTACCTGTCTATCTCTCCATCCATCCATCCATTCATTCATCCGTCATATTCATTCCTATGATTCTCAACCAGGGGTGATTCTGCTTCCCAAGGGACACTTGTCAATGTTTATATTTTTGATTACTGTGACTGCAGAGGAGTTACTGGCATCTAGTGGATGGAGACCAGGGACACTGCTCTATACACCCTACATGACGGCCCCACCACGGAGTATGACCCGGCCCCAAATGTCAGCATGGCCGAGAGTGAGAGCCCTTGGGAGAAATGGGGAGGTGAGAACCCACCTCTCAGGATGAGCTGGGAGGAGACGCATGCTCCCCGCAGCACCGCGTCTTCTCCCCACAGGCAGCATGAACTGGATTTCCTGCCGGGGCATCTCAGGGGGCATTGAGGGTCTGTTGGATGACTTTGACCTGTGCGCCCTTCACGTGGACTGTCCTGAGGTCAGCCTGGTCCGGGAAGCCCCCCAGCTGTGCCGCCCGGCAGTGGAGCTCCGACGCATGGGTGAGTCGGGCTGAGCGGGCTGGGTCGGGGGGAGGGGTGGTCCACTTTGCACTGACTTCTAGAAACCCACTCTCCTCACCGAGCCGCCAGATGGATTTGCATCAGCTCATACGCCTTTCCTGTCTATAGCTGAGGGGTTTCTCCCAGCTCCAGCTTCTAGAACTTTGAGCTGAACCTGGGAGAGCTTAGGAGTGAAAACTACCAAGGCAGAGCCGATCCCCTCACCAGGACGGCCCAACATCTTAGTCTATTTTTTTTTAATTTTGATTTATTTTTTGGCTGTGCCGCATGGCTTGTGGGATCTTAGCTGCCCGACCAGGGATCAAACCTGGGCCCTCGGCAGTAAGGGCGTGAAGTCCTTACCACTGGAATGCCAGGGAATTCCCCAGCATCTTACTCTGGAAAGGGCCACATAGGCGATATTTCAGGCAAAATCGAGGAAATTATGTTGACACTTAATATAACAAGAGATAAAACATGTTCCCACAGATTTTTTTATTGATGAAATTCAAAATAGAATGATAATAATTGAGCATGACTTTTAAAAATATTTATTTGGTTGCACTGGGTCTTAGTTGCAGCACGCAGGCTCCTTAGTTGTGGCATGCATGCGGGATCTAGTTCCTTGACCAGGGATCAAACCTGGGCCCCCTTCATTGGGAGCGCAGAGTCTTAACCACTGCGCCACCAAGGAAGTCCTGAGCACAACATTTTTGTAAGTCAGCTCTACTCACGAGAAAGATGAGGGGAACTCTTGTTCAGGGGGATAACATTTTGCTCAGTTGGGGTTCAAAGTTGGTATTTCCTGTCATCCCACTAATTACAAACATCAATCCGAAAACATTAATATATTTTACAAAAACCATTCTTAGCTCTCAGGACAAATCGTTCAGCTGGATTTGGTCCACACTCTGCCCTAGAACTTTAAGAATCTCTGAATCCTCAGTTGATACTCTGTCCAGGATGGTGTTTCGTTTGTTTGCGTTTTTTAAAATTGTGGCAAAATACACATAACATAAAATTAACCATTTTAATTGTACACTTCTGTGACATTAAGTACATTCACACTCTTGGGCAGCCATCACCACCATCCATCTCCAGAACTTGCTCATCTTTTCAAACAGAAACTCTGTCCCCATTAAACACTCACTCCCCATCCCCTCCTCCCCCAGCCCCTGGCACCCACCCTTCTACTTCTGTCTCTATGAATTTGACCACTCCAGGCACCTCATATAAGTGGAATCATGCAGTATTTGTCCTTTTTGTGTCTGGCTTATTTCACTTAACATAATGTCCTCAAGGTTCACCCATGTTGTAGCATGTGTTAGAATATCTTTCCTTTTTAAGGTTGAATAACATTCCATTGTGTGGAAGAACCGCATTTTGCTCATCCACTCATCAATGGACACTTGGTTTGTCTTTACCTTTTGGCAATTGTGAATGATGCTGCTGTGAATATGGGTGTACAAATATCTTTTCGAGACCTTGCTTTCAATTCTTCTGGATATATATCCAGGTGTAGAATTGCTCAATCATCTGATAATTCTGTGTTTAATTTTTGAGGAACTGCCAGGCCATTTTCCACAGTGGCTGGACCGTTTCACATTCCCACCAACAGTGCATAAAATTTCTAGTTTCTCTGCATCTTCTCCAACACTTGTTACTTTCTGATTAAAAAAAAAAAAAGCCATCCTAATGAGTGTGAAGTGACCAGGATGGTTTTTTATCATACACTTCCAAGCTGGTTCTTTTTTTTTTTTTTTTTTGCCACACCACGTGGCTTGTGGTATCTTAGTTCCCCGACCAGGGATACCCGGGCCCCAGCAGTGAACCTTGGAGTCCTAACCACTGGACTGCCAGGGAATTCCCATCCCAGCTGGTTTTGATTTGAGGGCATTTACAAGGGGTTTTATAAAGGTGCTTAATTCCTATATCCCTTCCGTGGCTTGCTCAGACCTGACAACTGTTGCTTGTCCGAGAAGCCTGTCTGGCCACCACTCACGCTGGACACCCCTGGCCACCACACCCGTGCATATTTCATCATTGCATGTTGTTTCCATCTATCTTAACTCTTAGTTATTATTTCTGCTGGCTTTCTTTTGCATCATCTGTCTGCCTCTGCTCCCTGCCAAATGTCCACCCCTACTACATGGACCAGTCTAAGAGTATGGATTTTGAGTCCCATCATGCTGATTCAAATCTGGGCTCTGCTACTTACTGGCAGTGTGACCTTGCAAGCCCCTAACTATCCCCACCCCTCCCCCATCCTCACTCCCGCCTTGCAGCCTTCAGTTTTCCCATCTGCAAAATGGGGATGTTGGTCGACCCTCCCACCTAGGGCTGCTGGGAAAGTTTTGCTAGTCAATTCATGCTGAGCCTGTCCCCATGGCGCCATCCGAGGATCCTGTTATGGTCATGTGACAGCACCAATGTTTTGACGTGAACGGCCTTGGAGAAGCCATTTCTGTCCTCTGCTTCCCTCATCAGCAAAATGTGGGATAGAACTAAAGTGTGTCTAGGATCCCACCCAAGTGGGAGATACTGGTGCCCATGATCAGTTACACCTTTCGCCTACATTCACGCTCGCCAGCAGTTTTAAACCTCGAAGGGAGTGATTTCCCGGGAAAACAGCCTTGGGCTTACATGCCCAGTTTAAGGGAAGATTTAAAAGCCCAAATCACAGTATGTTCTTTGCAGTGTTTCCTGATTGACAACCCGTGGCTGCCCAGAACAAGGAGGAGGTGTAGGAATGAATGTCCCCACCAGATGGCGCGGCTGAGCAACCATGCGCTCTCACCACATTCCAGTACTGTACGGCCAGCTCCTGAAAGCCCGTTGGTATTCCCTATTTCTCCCATTGCCTCAGGCTCCAGGATGACTTGGTGTGGTGCCATTTCTGTCCCTGTTTTTATTTTAAAAGACTGATATTTTGTTCATCATGGATGAGGGGGCGGGCGCGTCAGTTTTGATTTTTTTAAATATTGCATTAAAATAGTACTTATCTTGGTGGTTGAGTTTGTCGGCACCACTTTAACTTTTGTACCCGTGGTGAGTGGGGCACTTGCCCCTGATCCTGGCCCTGCCCCATCCCACCCACCAGCAAACCCAGGCACAGGGCACTGCCACCATTGCCCCAGGCTCCACAGTTAGGATGCTCCAACAACAGGGACAAAATGAACTGTCTACCTTCAATGTCCCTGGTCTTCACTTGGCATTGCAATCAAACGTTGGGGGTCAGATTCCTGCCTCTTACTGGCTGTGTGACCTTGAGTAAGTTGCTTAACTTCTTCATACCTCAATTTTCCCTGTTATACGCTTGGGCACTTGGGATAGTAATGATGATACCTCTGTGTGGTAGACAGAAAAATCTGCCCCTCACCTCCCCACCCCCTTCCAAGATATAGTCACTTCTTAATCCCTGGAACCTATGACTATTACTTTATATGGCAAAAAAAAAAAAAAATGTGATTAAGTTTCTTGGGATGGAGAGTTTATCCTGGATTATCTAGGTGGCCCCAAAATTCAATCACAAGTGTCCTAATAAGAAGGAAGCAGAGGGAGATTTGAAACAGAAAAAGGGAAAATGTAGAGATGCACAGATGAGAAGGCCATGTGAAAACAGAGGCAGAAACTGGGATGACGCGCTTCTATACTGCTGGTGGGAATGTCAATTGCTGCAGCCACTGTGGAAAACAGCATGGAAGTTTCTCAAAAAAACTAAAAAATAGGACTACCATATGACCCAGTAATTCATTCCTGGGTAAAAAAAGCAAAACAAAAACACTAATTCGAAAAGATACACGTGCCCCAATGTTCCTAGCAGCATTATTTACAATTGCCAAAATATGGAAGCACCTAAATGTCCATCAACAGATGAATGGATAAAGAAGATGTGGTATATATATACAATGGAATACTACTCAGCCATAAAAAAGAACTAGATTTTGCTATTTACAGCAACATGGATGGACTTGGAGGGCATTAGTCTAAATAAGTTAGAGAAATACAAATATTGTATGATATCAATTGTATGTGGAATCTAAAAAAATACGACATACTAGTGAATATAACAAAACAGAAGCAGACTCACACATACAGAGTAAAAACTAGTAGTTACCAGTGGGGAGAGGGAATGGTAGAGGGGCAAAATAGGGGTGGGGGAATGGGAGGTACAAATTATTGGGTGTAAGATAGGCTTCAAGGATGTATTGTACAACATGGGAAACATAGTCAATACTTTGTAATAACTGTAAGTGGAGTGTAACCTTTTAAAATTGTATAAACAATTAAAAATTTAAAAAGAGATTACGGTGATGTGGTCACAAGCCAAGGAACGCCTGAAGCCCCCAGAAGCTGGAAGAGGCAAGGAAGCATCCTCTCCCAGAGCCTCTGGAGGGAGCACAGCCCTGTCGACACCTTGATTTCGGACTTCTGGCCTCCAGAACTGTGAAAGAAGGAAGTTCTGTTGTCTGAAGCCCCCCAGGTTGTCTTGTTATAGCAGCCACAGGACACTAACCCACTCAGTAACTATGAAGTGCTGGAGAAGTGATCATTATTTCTCTAACAGGCACTTGTTGGGTGCCTGACACTCAGAACATAGCAATGAACAAGACAGGCATTCTCCCTGCTATCTGGAAACCCAAGGTCTAGGGTAGGAGAGGGGGAAACCACCTGGTGCACTTGAAGTAGGGGCAAGTGTGTGTGGAGCACAGAAAAGGAGGCAGGAGGGGGGCTCCACCCAGGGAAGCAGGGCCCCTCCCCTTAACCAGCATCTCCTCTGTTGCAGAGAGAAGCATCTTGTGTACAGAACTCCTGGCCAGCCTCCATTTCTTCGCCACCTCACATCCGGCGCTGGTGGGACAGCTGTGCCAACAGGCGCAGAGCTGGTTCCGGATGTGCCCACACCCTGTGCTGGTGCCCCTCGGAGGATTCCTCCAGCCCCCGGGAGGACCCCTCCAGGCAACCCTCACCGGCTGTCACAAAGGTGCGTTTCCCAAGCGTAGCCAAAATCCCGCCAGGCCCCTGCCTGCCTGGGGGCAGTGGACTGCAGGTGTTTGGGGCTGCTCTCTGGGTCTCCCCTCTGCCAGCTGGGAAGCCCCAAGAGTGCCATCGGGACCTGGCCCTGCGGTCTCATGCTGACTCGGCTCCCTCTGCCCCCCAGGGACTGTAGATTACTAGTGTAAATACTGCTAATGAGCCCAGAGCGAGGGCATGCCAACTGCCTCTGGGGTTTCATCTCTAAGAGTTCGGTGCCCGTCTTATAGATAGCTTCTGAGATTTACAGCCTAATGCTAGTAAGTCTGGAAACTAGGAACTGGTGCCTGACTGGACCCTGAGAGGCTGGTGGAACTTGTAGGTTCTCCCTGGGACAGCAGAATGTCAGAGGGACAAGAGGATTTAGTTCTCTCCATCCATTCTTCATCCATCCTTCCTTCCTTCCTTCCTTCCATCCAGCTGTCCATCTGTCTGTTCATCCCTCCACCCATCCCTCCATCCATTCATTCTTCCACCCTTCCTTCCATCTATCCATCTGTATGTCCTTCCATCCTTCCTCCCTCCTTTATTCCTTCCTTCCTTCCCATCCATCCATCCATTCATCCATTCACCCATCAGTTGTCCGTATTTCCAATAGTCACCCTTCCTTCCACCCTTCTATCCACACCACTTACCTTCTATTTCCCCCAGTTTGCCATCTTCTATCCCCTCGCTTTACCCTTTCACACACTCAGCCAACTCACCCACCCATCTATCAAATAATTCATCCAGTTACCCATCTAACACCCACACATTCACTCACCCACTCATCTAACCAGCCACCTATCTGTCCACTTATCCACCAGTTCACCTCCATTCATCCATCCCTTTATCTGCCCACCCATAATCTCTCACATTAATCACTGAATACAGTTAGCTTTGGTTCAAATGCCAGTTATTGTGACTCAGGCCATTTTTGTGCCACATAGCCTTGTAGGGAAAGCTACACTCCCAAGGCACAGAGCTTCCAAATCAGAAATTCTAAGAGATGCTAAGGACAATGCATGGAAGAACTGATTTAGGGACAGCTACTAGAATGCTGTGTTGAGAAGGATTCTGAGACTGAATCTGGTTTAATGGTATATTGGTTACAATACAAGTTCTGATGCTGTAACAAAGGCCAAAGTAGCAGTGGCTTAAATAAAACAGGAGTTATTTTCTCTCACACACAATAGTCCAGGCATAAGAAAAGGTAATATGGTATCTCCAGGGGGTCAGGGACCCAAACTCTTTCAAATTTTTTGCTCTGCCATTTTCAATGTGAGGTTTCCATTTAATGGCCCAAAATAGCTGCTCCAGCTCTTACCATCACAATGGCATTCCAGCCAGTGGGAAGAGGGAAGAAGAAGTAGATGACAGGCCCCTTCCTTTCAAAGGCATGGCCTTGAAGCAGAGCTTACCACTTCTGCTCCTGTCGTGCTGGTGAGAACTTGGCCATCTTCGACTGCAAGGGAGCGTGGGAAAAATGGTCTTTGAGTAACCACGTACTCACCTAAAACCTGTGGGCTGTCGGTTTTATTACTGAAGGAAGCATGATAGAATGGCTATTGGGGGGGCCAAATCACAGAGAGTGCGGTGATTGACTAGTGATGTCTGCCACAGCGTAGGCAAAGGAAGTTACAGCTCAAAGTGAATTTTTTCTTTTTCTCACCTCAGTAGGGAAATGTGCCACTTGTACGAGCTCTAGTCATGTTAAAGTTGAGAAAGTTCCTACGCACTCTGGGCTTCAGTTTCTTCATTTTTAAAATGAGAAGTTTGAGTTCACATTTCCAAGGTCACACAGTGAGTGAGTGATCCTCCCCCACAAAAAGGGAAAAAAAGAAAGAAAAAAAAATCTCATCTCTTCATGCCCTGTCCCGATGAGGTAGAAACACAATTCTGGATTCTCAGACCTGGACTGGCTCTGATTTCAGCACCTCCCCCATCACCTTAAAAATGACGAAACTGAGGCACAGAGCAGGAAAAGGACTTGATCAGGGCATTCAGAAAGTCTGGTCTCCTGATATTCGGGCTGTTTTCTCCAGTGTAACTTGGTCCCTGTCTGTCTTCAGCGATGATCCAATCAAGATCCACCCAGCAGAGAGCCTTGGGCTGTGTTTGCTCAAACTATTGGCAAATATTTTTTTCTTTGGGGCACCAGCCCTTCTTTTCCCACACAGATCGAGCTCAAAGAGAAGTCGAAAGCAGGGTTCTCATCCTCAGCCAATTTAATTCCATTCCTGCGTCTTCTCCAACTGTGCACTCAACCATGCATCACTGACATTTGCGGCTGGATCCTTCTCTGGGGTGGGGCCATCGTGTGCACTGCAGGATGTTGAGCAACGTCCCTGCCTCCACCCATCAGATGCCAGTAGCATCCTGGTCCCCAGTTGTAACAACCAAAAATGTCTCCAGACATTTCCCAGTGTGCCCTGGGGGGCAGAATCGCCGCTGGGTAGGAACCGCTGAACTAGAGACACTTATGACTGAGGAGTGGTTTAGTCCATTTTCCTACCTCAGATCAACATACACATTTCAACCCAGAGTCTTCATCTGACATCTGACGGCGCTGGCTTTGAAATCCTGGCTCTGCCACTTCTAGGTGTGTGACTCTGTCTGTGCCCCAGTTTCCTTATCTGTGAAGTGAGGGGCCCATTAGAGTACCTCATGGCTGAGCACTCAGACACATGAGCTCTTGTTTCCGTGTGGCTGCAGGCATCACTGCCATGGCATGGAGCCTGGAAGAGAAGCTGCTGGTGGTTGGCACCCAGGAGAGCATGGTAGCTGTGTGGGATATGGAAGAACAGCAGGTGATCCACATCCTAGCTGGACACACAGGTGAGGCTCAGGAAGTGGGGTTTATGATCAGCTTCCTCCTAGAGTCCCACAGCAATCAGTCAGTCCCCTGGGGCCCCTTCACTACCAATTCATTTCTCTGTATTAAAACCCTGACCTTTGTTCCTGCATCAGCTAGCTATAGCCACATAACAAAACACCCCAAACAGGAATATAAATTGGTGCAGCCACTGTGGAGAATAGTATGGAGGTTCCTCAAAAAACTAAAAATAAAGTTTCCATATGATCCAGCAGTCCTACTCCTGGGCATATATCTGGACAAAACTATAATTTGAAAAGATACATGCACCCCTATGTTCATAGCAGCAGTATTGAAAATAGCCAAGACTTGGAAACAACCTACTGTTCATTGACAGATGAATGGACAAAGAAGATCTGATATATATATATATATATATATATATATATATATATATATATGTATGTATACACAATGGAATATTACTCAGCCATAAAAAAGAATGACATGATGCCATTTGCACCTACATGGATGGCCCTAGAGATGATCATACTAAGTGAAGTAAGGCAGAAAGAGAAAGACAAATACCATATGATATCATTTATATGTGGAATATAAAATATGACACAAATGAACTTATCTACAAAACAGAAACAGACTCACAGACATAGAGAACAGACTTCTGGTTGCCAAGGGGAAGGGGGGCAGGGGAGGGTTGGATGGGGAGTTTGGGACCAGCAGATGCAAACTATTATATATGGGATGGATAAACAACAAGGTCCTATTGTATAGCACAGGGAACTATATTCAATATCCTGTAATAAACCATAATGGAAAAGAATATGAAAAAGAAAAAACAAAACCCACCCCAAACAGAGTAGCTTCAAACAATAGTTGTTTATTTAGCTCACCTCTGTGACTGGGCAATTCAGGCTGGGCTCAGCCAGGCAGCTCTTCTGGTCTCAGCCAGGCTTGCTCATGCATATGTAGTCAGTTATGGGGCATCTGGGAGCTGGCTGGTTCAGGACGTTCTTAGCTGAGACAACTCAACTCTGTTCCACATGATCTCTCATCCTCCAGCAGGTGAGCCTGGGCAGAGGCAGGGTTTCAAGAGGGCAAGCAGAAGTGTATAAGGTCTCTGAAGGCCTGGAACTGGCCTTGGAACTGGCACCCCTTCACATTCCATTGGCCAAAGGAAGTCCCAAGAACAATCCAGAATCAATGGGTAGGGAAATTTGCTTCATCTCTTGATGGGAGGAGCAAAGTCACACTGCACAAGGTATAGATCTTGGACAGTAAAGGATTGTGGTCATTTATGCAATTTGTCTACCACAGTCTCTCAGAGCCTAAGTAACGTTTTCACTTCTACAAAACCATCACAGCTATGGTTGATTCATTCCAACAATTATTGAGTGCTTACTGTGTACCAGGCCCTGATCTGAGGCTGAAGAGAGACAGATCGGGGCCGAAACTCGGGTAAGGGGAGTGAGGCACACCCCTTGGGTGTAAAATTTAGGAGCATCCCAAAGTTAAAAAAAAACTTGGTCATCATGATAATATTTCAATGCAATGTGTTTATTTTTTATTTATTTATTTTGTTTTGGCCGTGCCACACAGCATGCAGGATCTTAGTTCCCCAACCAGGGGTCAAACCCATGCCCCCTGCAGTGGAAGCATGGAGTCTTAACCACTGGACCGCTGGGGAATTCCCGAATGCATTTATTTATTTATTTATTTATTTATTTATTGGCTGCATTGGGTCTTAGTTGCAGCACGCGGGACCTTTCGTTTCAGCACACGGGCTCTTCCTTGCAGTGCATGGGCTTGTCTCTAGTTGTAGCGCACAGGCTCCAGAGCATGTGGGCTCATTAGTTGTGGCGTGCGAGCTTTAGTTGCCCCGCCGCATGTGGGATCTTAGTTCCCTGACCAGGGATCAAACAGGCATCCCCTGCATTGCAGGGCGGATTCTTAACCACTGCGGAAAGTCCTGCAAATGTAATTTTTAAAAAAGTTTTTAAAAATCAAAAAATTAAGGCAAAACAATCCACGATGAATAAATATCAACCTGTCTTAAAGACAGGATGAGTTGTAGTGCTGTGTCAATCCATACTGGAGAGAGAGGCAAAAGGAAAACTCAACAATTTGGTACCTCCTTAAACTTTGCACCCGAGGTAAGTGCCTTACTTGCCTCACCCTGATCCCGGCCCTGAGTCAGATCCGTGTATTTGAGAAGGCAAGCCGGACAAAAATGTAGTTACAAATTGCAATAAATGTAATGAGGAAAACACGGTGTCATGAGCTACAATAACCAAAGTGACTGACTTAGGGCAGTTAGGGAAAGGATTTCTCTGAGCAGGGACACTCAGCCAAGATACAAAGGCTATGAATAAGTGTGCAAAGGGCAGGAGGGTAGAGCATCCCAGGTGTGGGAAACAACCAGTGCAAAGAACCTGAGAAGATGAGGTTGGAACATGGATAGAGTAGCAAGGAAGCTGTAAGGCTGGAGCTTAGGATATTGTATCAAATGAAAGGAGCCACTCACAAAAGACTACATTGTATGTGATTCTTTTATATGAAATGTCTGCAACAGGTAAATGTGGAGAGACAGAAAGCAGTTTAGTGGTTGTCAGGGGCTGGTGGAAGGGGGATGGAGAGAGACTGCTAACGGGGACGGGGTTTCCTTTTTGGGTGACAAAAATGTTCTGGAATCTGATAGAGGTGACGTTTGCACAACATCGTGAATGTACTAGTATCACTGATTATACAATTTAAGATGGTTTAAATGATAAGGGGAGAACAGGGAGGGAGTGACAGTTTTTGAGGTTATGAAAATACTCAACCTAGCCTGTGGTGATGGTTGCACCACTCTGGGAACGTTCATTTCCCAGAACAGTGAATTATACTGTTGTACATGAATAGGTGAATTTTATGCTTGTCAATTATATCTCAATAAAGATGTTAAAATATTACATGATTGCAATCTCAGTATGTACATGGTTTTATCGTTTTTTTCTCAACATTTTGCCATAAACATTCTTTTGTCTTCATGGAATCTTTTTAAAAACAACTTTATTGAGGTATAATTTACATACCATACAATACACGTGTTTTAAACATATAGTCAATGATTTTGTAGTAAATGTATCAAATTGTGCCACCATTACCGTAATCCTGCTGTAGCACTTTCCATCACCCCAAGGAGATCCCTCCTGCCCCCTTTGCAGTCCATCCCTCCTCCCACCCCCAGCCCCATGGTAACCACCAATATGCTTTCTGAGTCTACAGGTTTGTATTTTCTGGACCTTTCATATAAATGAAATTGTATAGCATGTGGTCTTTGGCATGGGACTTCTTTCACTCCACGTAACATTGTCTGAGTTCATCTGTATTGTTACATGTATGGTTAGTTTTTCCTTTGCATTGCTGAGCCGTATTCCATTGCATGGAACGAACAGAGGTTTTAATCCATTCATCACTTGAAGGACATTTACACTGTTCCCAGTTTGGGGCTGTTATGAATAATGCTGCTGTGATTCACTGAATCTTCATCTTTATAATGCTAACTGCACCAAAAATATTTCATTTCTCTCGATAGATCGTGTTCCAGAATTTATTAAACTATTTAAAAATTTTTTGGGGCTATTTAGGCTATTTGTAGTTATCTGCTATTTGGATAACACTGGGATGAATCTGGGATTTGTTTGTTTGTTTTTAATTAATTAATTTATGTATATTTATTTTTGGCTGTGTTGGGTCTTTGTTTCTGTGCGAGGTCTTTCTCCAGTTGCGGTGAGCGGGGGCCACTCTTCATCACGATGCGCGGGCCTCTCACCGTCGCGGCCTCTCCCGTTGCGGAGCACAGGCTCCAGACGCGCAGGCTCAGTAGTTGCGGCTCACGGGCTTAGTTGCTCCGCAGCATGTGGGATCTTCCCAGACCAGGGCTCGAACCCATGTCCCCTGCATTGGCAGGTAGATTCTTAACCACTGCGCCACCAGGGAAGCCCGAATCTGTTTTTACTCTTGCCAATATTTTTCCGTTCTGTTGAATATTTCTAGTGAGTGGTATTCTTGAATTGAAAGGTATGAACATTCTTAGGGGTTTTGAGAAGTGTTATCTTATTGCTTTCCAAACAGATTGTAACAGATTAAAACACTCTCCAACCCCAAAGCTCCCAGCATTACATGTTTTCATTTTACTCTTTTTGTCTGAGGGGTTGGAGCGGGGTGGATACTGACAGAGTATCTGTCAAATAAGATTCCCTCTATTTTATCATCATCAGGATAGCTATTTTCCTAGAGGTCTATTCAATCTCTGTATCTGTGTGTGAGAGCCATCTCTTCAAGACTTGAGCCCATTTACCAACGGTGACCTTGATTCATTTTTTAAAGTCCTCAAACTCTTATTATTTGTAATCAGAAAAACTCAATAATCTATTTGCTGAAAAAAATGAAAATATTATAGACCTACATAATAGGGGAAGTGAAAGTTTCCGATCCTGTGACAGCAATGCTGGAGGTGGTTGGTACTGGCTTGTGAGAGCTGTCTGAAATTTTCAAGAATTTGGTGAGGTGATTGTCAAACACAACCATTCTTTTTTTTAAATTTATTTTTGTATTGAAGTATAGTATATTTACAATGTTGTGTTAATTTCTGCTGTACAGCAAAGTAACTCAGTTATACACATATATACATTCTTTTTTTTTTTTTTTTTTTTTTTGCGGTACACGGGCCTCCCACTGTGGTGGACTCTCCCGTTGTGGAGCACAGGCTCCGGACACGCAGGCTCAGCGGCCATGGCTCACGGGCCCAGCCGCTCCGCGGCATGTGGGATCCTCCCGGACCAGGGCATGAACCCGTGTCCCCTGCATCGGCAGGCGGACTCTCAACCACTGTGCCACCAGGGAAGCCCTATATACGTTCTTTTTTGTATTCTTTTCCATCATGGTTTATCCCAGTATATTGAATATAGTTCCCTGTGCTATACAGTAAGACCTTGTTGTTTATCCATTCCGTGTGTAAGTTTGCATCTACTAACCCCAAACTCCCAGTCCATCCCTCCCCCACTTCCCTCTCCCCCTTGGCAACCACAAGTCTGTTCTCTATGTCCAAACACAGTCATTCTTAAACATTAAATTATAGAAACATACAATTAAATAGATTATATTAAAACAAGGTAATAAATACCCAAAGCTCATCACTTTCTAAATATTTTACCACACTCTACTCTTATGTCTCTTCTTGGCTGTTATATCCATGTGATGGAAATGATGTGTTACTGACCACCTCTTTACAACTGCATATATATATATATATATATATATATATATATATATCTCCAATAACCAGGTTGCACAAGCTTATATGACTATATATAACCATGGTCTTTTTTTTTTTAGTTAACATCACATATTTTGCCTCTTTCCATATCATGTATACATCTCTAATTCACTTTAGCAGTGATATAGTATCCTATGTATAGGGATATATTATAAAGCATTACTATTTATAGAAATTTTGGTTGAAAAATACCGCAATTGCAAGAAATAAAAGTCACCCCTAATACTGCTGACATGAATTCTAAAGTAAAATTCCCTTCCTTTACTCTCCCCTCACCCTTCAGTGTCCCCCTGGAAGTGATCAGTGCACACAGTCTGTTATATGCCATTAGCAATTTTTCTCTAGGCTTATGCAGACATAGCTCTGTCCTTTGAGCTTTCGTCAAAAGTTACATCATGCTGTTTTATATACTGGGTTGCAACTTGCTTTTGTTGCAGTAGGTTGTAACAATGTTTTGTGGTGATTGAGAGCCTGGGCTCCAAGCTGAGATCCTAGCTCCATTACTTATTAACCATGTGGCTTTGGATAAGTTACTGTACTCAGCTGTGGCTCAGTTTCCCCATCTATACAATGGGATAACAATAGTACCTCACGACCTGTCATGAGATTAAAAGAGTTTAATGCATGTTAACCACTTACAACTATGTTTGGCACACATAAAGCACTAAGTATTGGCTGTTGTAATAATAATCATTATTAGGTGTATGTATATATCCATTTTATTATTTTTAATGCCTGCCTAATATTCTTTACATGGATGTACCCTATTACTTAACCAACTCCCTTTTCATTGACAGGTTGTTTTCAGTTTTCTTTTTTTTTTTGCGGTACACGGGCCTCTCACTGTTGTGGCTTCTCCCATTGCGGAGCACAGGCTCCAGATGCGCAGGCTTAGCGGCCATGGCTCACGGGCCTAGCCGCTCCGCGGCATGTGGGATCTTCCCGGACCGGGACACGAACCCCCGTCCTCTGCATCGGCAGGCGGACGCTCAATCACTGCGCCACCAGGGAAGCCCTCAGTTTTCTTTTTACACAGACAGTGTTGCATTTAAAGTCCTTCTCCATCTTCACACACTTATGCTATTATTTCTGTAAGACACATTCCTGGAAGTGGGATTTCTGAGTCAAATTGTATGCACATTGTTCATTTTCCCCTCTTTTTCTTAGCTTTTTATTCTAAAAATAACTGTAGACGCAGAGAAAGTTGCTGAAATAGTACAGAGAATTCCTGTGTACCTTTTATCTACCTTTCCAGGCTAGCAATGTCTTACATAACTATAGTATATTATCAAAACCAAGATATTGCACATTTTAACTTTTAATAAATGTCACCAAATTACCCTTCTGCAAATTTATATCAACTTATACTCCCATCAGCATGGTATGAGATTAACTGATTTCCTGTACCTTTGCCAGCACTCCAGCAATTAATTCATACTTTTTGCCAATACTATGGATAATAATGATATTGGTATTTCATGTTGCATTTTGTGACTACTAGTGAGATTGAACATCATTTTCAAATGTTTATTGTCCACTTGTACTATTTCTGTAAATCTTTTGTTATACGATTTGTCCAATTTGTAAGTTGTTTGCGTTTTTTTGCTTATTTGTAAGAACTCTTTGTTTATTAAAGAGGGTCTCCATTTATCTGTTATATACTGCAAATATTTCCTCCTAATGTGTCATATGCCTTTCAAATTTATCCTCCTGAAATTTTACACTTTTATGTAATCCATTTTGTCAATTTTTCCCCTTTATGTCTTCCAAATTTTGTTCTCCTTAGAAAACTATCTCTCCAGGAGTATGAAATCTTCTCTTATAATTTTATTTTGGTTTACTTTTTGTTTATTAATTTTAAATACTTCCTGGATGACGATAACCTTTTATACATTTCAATGATCTCTATTTAATACAGATTCAACATTTGGGCAATTGATTTAATCCCAACCAGTTGTTACACTCAGTTTAGCTTTGCCACATTCCATTATTTGTAATTTGGATATGTTCTAATCTATCCATCTTTCCTTTGGGAAACCAGGGAATTTCTAAGCCAGGAGAGGTTATGGTAGTTGGAAGGTCAAAATGTTCCCAGCTAATATACTATCCTCCACCCTGGCCTGCTGCAGGAGGGGTGAGGTGTGTGAAAGTGTTTGCCAAAGGATCGTTTGCCATCTCTACCTCGAAGGATCACACGCTGTGCTTGTGAAACTTACTCTCTAACCAGGAGAAATTCACCATTTGGGATGGAGGCTCAGAAGGTCCCACTGAACCTCAGATCTTGAGCCTTCATGTGGATGAAGCAAAGAAGGTTGTGCATTCAGCATCTAGCTCAAAGGTAACAAACACTTGCCCCGTTTGCAAAGTAAAGCTGAGACCAGAGCAGTCAAAGATGGCATATGGTGTTTATATAAGGAGGGGCTCCCTGATATGGGACAGGGGGACTGTAAACAGAGGTACACAACTACTTGAGAGGGTGCCATAAAGGGCTTCAAAACTTATAGTTGGATTAGATGATCTTGATAGATCTTTCTGATCCTAAGGGTTAAGACCTTTCACCATTTTTAATGCAGTCATTTTTTTAGTGCTATAAATTTCCCTCTGAGTACTGCTTTACCTACATCCCATGAACTTTGATATGTTATATTATCATTTACATTCAGTTCAAAATATTTTTAGCATTTCCCTTTTGATTTCTTCTTTGATCTATGGGCTATTTAGCAGTGTGGTATTCATTTCCAAATATTTGAGAGGTTCCCAGATAGTGTTCTCTTATTTTTTTCCTAATATAATTCCATTTGCATTATGTGAATCCTTTCAAATTTATTGAAATGCTCTTTCTTGGTAAATGTTCCACATGCATCTGAAAACAATATGTTTTCTGCTGTGTTATTCCATTATGTCAATCATAACTCTATAATCTGATCATTTTATGAATAGAAACACACAACAGAATAATGGGTTAAAGCTTAGCAATTAAAGGCATGGGCCAAATCTGTATCTAAGTCCCAGTTGACTTCTTTGCAAGCTGAGTAATCTTGATTGTATCACCTCACCTCTCTGCCTCAATTCTTCCTCTACCTCATGAGATAATGAATGTAAAACACCCTTCATAGTGTTGGGTACATTGTAAGCAACAAATAATTAATAGCTATTAATTATTCTATTTTATTAGTAATTGATGGTTGTTAATGTAAGTAATATTGGTAGCTTACAAACTATGCTGTCCAAAGTGGAGAACCACCAGCTAGATGTGGTTATTGAGCGCTTGAAATGTGGCTATTCCAAGTTGAGATGTGCTGTAAGTATAAAACACACAGTGGATTTCAAAGACTCAGTATCATAAAAAAGTAAAATATTTTAATAATAATTTTATATCGATTACATGTTGAAATGATAACATTTGGATATACTGGGTTAAATAAAGTATATCATTGAAATTGATATCACTTGTTTCTTTTTACCCTTTTAAGGTGGCTAATAAAAAATATAAAGTCATGTGTGGCTTGCATTATATTTTTATTGGACAATGTAGGCTTAAATATTACAGAAGTGTGGGTTGATTTCAAGACTGATTATAGAAATCAGCTTTGTTATCAGCAAAAGTTTGGAAAATACAGTAAAGAAATAATATATAATAAATAATTGCAAACATTACCATTATTAACATTTACATGATTTTGCTTTACATGGTGCATGTGTGTGTATGCACATGTGCATGTGTGTATGAAACAAAATGGGGGTAAAACCATATACACAGTTTTTTAAAATAAATTTATTTATTTATTTATTTTTGGCTGCGTTGGGTCTTCATTGCTGTGCGAGGGCTTTCTCTAGCAGTGGAGAGTGGGGGCTATTCTTCGTTGCAGTGTGCAGGCTTCTCACTGCGGTGGTTTCTCTTACTGTGGAGCACAGGCTCTAGGTGTGGGCTCAGTAGTTGTGGCGTGTGTGCTCTAGAGCTCAGGCTCAGTAGTTGTGGCACATGGGCTTAGTTGCTCTGAGGCATGTGGGATCTTCCCAGACCAGGGATCGCACCCATGTCCCCTGCATTGGCAGGTGGATTCTTAAACACTGTGCCACAAGGGAAGTCCCTAAGCAGCTTTATAAAGCTATTTTTGCCCATAACTTTAAACATTCTTAAAAAACAGCATGATTAGTGATTTCATAAGATTCTGTTGCATGGCTCTGCTGTAGTTTATTTAACTAATCCCTCATTACTGGACATGTAGGTTGTTTCCATTTCTTTGCACTTTCAAATAGCTGAGGTAACTTTCCTTGTACGTATATCTTTGTGTGTATCTCTCCTTATTTCTTTAGTGTAAATCCCACAAATAGAATTAATGGGAAATGTTTACTATTTAAATGATTACTGCTGATAAAAAGGTACTTCTGGGGGTAAGGTTAAAAATGAAACCTCTTTAATTATTAATCAGCAATTACTTGGAATGAACATATAGGCACATGGCATAGCTGACTGTTATTCTATTTTTAAAACTTTTTATTTTAGAACAATTTTAGATTTATGGAAAAGCTATAAAGATAGTAGAGAGAGTTCCTGTATGGCCTTGTTCCAGCCTTCTCCAAAGTCAACATCTTATATAACCAGTGTACATTTGTCAAAACTAAGACATTAATATTGACAATTACTATCAACTCAGTTCCAGAATTTATTTGGATTTTATCCATTTTTTCATGAATGTCCTTTTGCCATTCCAAGATCCAATCCAGGATCCCTCCCCCTTCCCCACTCCTTTTTTTTAAAACTGACAGAGTGTCGACGATAAAATGCATGAACTATAAAAAAAATAGGTCTTAATATAGCCAATATTTTGTAATAACTGTAAATGGAAAGGAACTTTACAAAATTGTACAAAGATTAAAAAAATTTTTAATTGCAATGACAAAAAAAAAAGAAAAGAGGTCTTGCATTTGACTCTGGAAAACTTGCAGACTAGGTCTCCCTCTGACATGGCTCTTTCTTTTCATCATTCCTTTAGATCAATGCTTGGAATCTGGAAACTGAAGAGCTGATTTTCCATATCCTGGGGGATGCCTCTGACCCCTGGGTGTGCACGGCAGTGCTGGCTTCCAGGGCTACGTTGCTGACGGTGTCGCAGGGTGACGCGGTCAGTCTGTGGAGTTCAGCCACAGGAACACTGCAAAGGAAGCAACATTTGTCCAGCATCAAAGAAGAAACAATAACCTGTGGGGTCTCAGTCCAGAAACAAAGAAAGATGGTGACCGGGTCCAGTAAGGGCTCCATCTCTTTGGTAAGCAACTTGACTGAATAGGATGCCAACATTAATTCAGCTCCAAAATGCTCAGATGGCCTAGAAGTTGCGAGAAACCATCTCACCTTTGATCTTTTAATAAATGACACTGGGCTTCTTCATTCTAGGGATCTGCAATTCAGCGCAGTCCAGGAAACATCTCTTGGTGTCTCCTGGGGGCTGGCCAGTGTGGGCGATTGTTGGTGCTCAATCCTGCTGGGGATGATCTGGGAGGAAGTATAGAATGTGCATCAGAACTGTCCCTGCTGAGGGGTCAGGAGCTGGGGTTCTATCCACCAGCTCCATCAGTGGTTAGGTGAGGGCTGCTCCCAGGAACATTAACACAGAGGCCAAGTGTGTGGAAGGATAGGGTCAGAAAAAACAACCCAGTGCAGAGTTGCAGGTGTGTGGTGAGCAGCCTTCAGGAATAGAGGAGTATGCTGAGGAGATATGGATGGGGCAACAAGAGTGAGTTATATAGAAGTCGTAGGCAGAGGAACAAGGGCAGCTTGCCAGGCATTGGAGGGGCTGTAGAAGTATAAGAGTCCAGCCACATCCTTAAGGAACTCAATCTAGGGAGGGAGCCAGGTTTGCCAATGACTTATAGTGACACAGAGTAACAGGGTCTGTTTTCAGTAGAGGTAGAAATAGTGTGTTCTTGGTTGGGGGAAGGAACAAATACTTCTGAAAGAGGCAGTCTGGGAAGGCTTCCCTCCGGGGCGGGGGGAGCCTCAGAAGAAGAAGGATTTCCAAGATGAATAAGGGAAGACGGGGGGAATAGGGGATATCATGGTGGGAAAGTAGGAACACGCCTGGTGTTATAGGGAAAAGAGAGGTGGCGTGGAAATGGATCGCAGATGGTCTTGTATGTCCTGTTGAGGAAGTGAGAGTTTGAGGAAGGGAGGAATATGACCACTAAAGAATCATCCCAAAGCCCCACATTTCTGGACCTCGTACCTTGTAGCCTCCCTGAGCAATCAAGGCACCAAACACGATCATGGAAGACATCCCCAGCCCTTTCATCAGGCCTCTTGGTTGCTTTCCTTTGCTCCTTCATTCACTGATTGTCCTCAGTAATATCCTTCAGCCTAGCAAGGAACTTGGACCTTAGGGTCAGACACACTTGAGTTTGAAAATCCTAGTCCTGAATGAAAATTGGTGCAGCCACTATGGAAAACAGTATGGAGGTTCCTTAAAAAACTAAAACTAGAGTTGCCATATGATACAGCAATCCCACTCCTGGGCATAAATCCAGAGAAAACTCTAATTCAAAAAGATACATGCACCTCAGTGTTCATTACAGCACTCTTTACAATAGCCAAGACATGGAAGCAACCTAAGTGTCCATCAACAGATGAATGGATAAAGAAGATATGGCATATATATACAATGGAATACTACTCAGCCATAAAAAGAATGAAATAGGGCTTCCCTGGTGGCGCAGCGGTTGAGAGTCCGCCTGCCGATGCAGGGGACACAGGTTCGTGCCCTGGGCCGGGAAGATCCCACATGCCGCGGAGAGGCTGGGCCCGTGAGCCATGGCCGCTGAGCCTGCACGTCCGGAGCCTGTGCTCCGCAACGGGAGAGGCCACAACAGTGAGAGAGACCCGCGTACCGCAAAAAAAAAAAAAAAAAAGATTGAAATAATGCCATTTGCAGCAACATGGATGGACCTAGAGATTATCATACTAAGTGAAGTAAGCCAGAAAGAGAAAGGCAAATACCATATGATAACACTTATATGTGGAATCTAAAATATGATACAAATGAATTATTTACAAAACAGAAACAGACTCTCAGATGTAAAAAACAAACTTATAGTTAGCAAAGGGGAAAGGAGGTGGGGAGAGGGCTAAATTAGGAGTTTGAGATTAGCAGATACAAACTACTACGTATAAAATAGATAAACAACAAGGTCCTACTGTATAGCACAGGGAACTATATTCAATATCCTGTAATAAACCATAATGGAAAAGTATATGAAAAATGGAAAAGAATATATATATTGTATATAAAACAGTCACTTTGCTGTACACCAGAAACTAACATAACATTGTAAATCAACTATATTTCAATAAACAAACAAACAAAAACAAAAAAAAAAACAGAAAAGAAAATCCCACTCCTGCCTTTACCTAGTTGTATTCTTGGGCTACTCAGCCCTTCTTTGAGCCTCAGTTTCCTCATCTGTAAAATGGAGAGAGGGAACATGGCACCTACATCCAGGGTCACAACAAGAGATGGACAGATGGGCACTTGTTCAGGCTTCCAACTGGGGTGGGGATGCTAAGATAACACTGGAGTTAATTGGAAACATGGTGCTAGTTAACTCAGATTTCTCCCTATATAACTCACCTTTGGTGCCCCATCCCGATCCCCTCGGTTCTGAAGACTATTCTGTCAGTCCCAAGCCTACTGATGGCAGTGCCCTCAGTTAGGAATGCCTATGGTGCTTGTCTGGGCACACATCACTCATAGGGGGCTCTACACACATTTCTCCCACGGAGCCCCTATTTATGACTGGGCCGGCTCTTGTGGCTCTTCTTATGCACTTCAGCAAGAAACCATCAGGGAACTTTGAGGAAGGTGAATAGCATGCCCAAGGGCCACACAGTGAAGTTGAGGGGAGAGAGAGAGTTGAGAGAGGGAGTGAGCAAACATGGACTTGGGGCTCTGCCTTTATTGGGGTCTGAGGGTGGGGTGTCTAGCATTTTGTGGATTCACTCTTTATTGGCAAATTTAAAACATATGGGGAGGAATTAGGACACAGGAAGGGGAAGGGCGTCACCCAAGTGGTCAGTTATCTAGGTTCTCCAGGGCTTTCTGAAAGAGGAACCTTCATGGGTGGACATCCTGGTTCCTTATCTAGTTGTTTTGCTGGTAGCTGCCAACATGTTTATTCAAGATGGATGTCTTTTGAAATGGCTGCCTCAGCAATCAAAAAGCTTGTTGTCAGGCACCTACATTACAGCTGCACACCTGTGACTCTGCACCTGGTTGAGGTTTTTTTCTATCTCCTCTCCCCCCACACCAGCACACTTGGCCTCTGTGTTAATGCTCCTGGGAGCAGTCCTCAGCCAACCTGAAATAGAGGTGGTGCATAGAACCCCGCCCAGCTCTTGGCCCCTCAGTGGGGGCATCTCTGACGCATGCTCTACACTCTCTCTCAGAGCATCCCCAGCAGGACTCAGCTATGTTTGCCTGCATTGGTAACCGGCTTGATGAGCCACGTTTATTGGCTGCTTCCCTTCCCCGTCTCAATTCTCCACTGTCTACCAGTCAAAAGAAAGAAAGCCATAATTCAGCAATCATAATCAAACTGCCAAAAACCAAAGATAAAGAGAGAAATATTAAAAGCAGCCAGAGGAAAGAAGACCCATTACACACCATGGTTGTCCATGATAAGATCTACAGCTGATTTCTCATGGAAAACAATGGGGACAGAGACAATGGAAGGAATGGCATCTGTAATTTGAAAGAAAAAGCCAAAACCTGTCAACCTAGACTCCTATTTACAGGGAAATTATCCTTCAAAACTGAAAGCAAAATAAAAGACATTTTTAGGCAAATAAAGGCTGAGAGAACTTGTCTCCACAAATCTGCACTATAAAAAATGCTGGGGGAGAAAAAAAAAGAAATGCTGGAAATAAGTTCTTCAGGCTGTGGGGATATAACACCAGATGAAAGTCCAATGAATAAAGGAAGAGCACCAGAAACAGTAACTAGAGGAGAAAGCTCAGCTCAAAGCTGTCTGTGTCCTAGGAAAATCAGAGCTTGAAAAAGTGGGTACTCAAAGACTCTAGAACTATTTGGTCTTGGGAAAAGCAGTCCTCTTGCACCAAAGTTCCTGTGTGGTACCCAGCCATCACTCCTCATCCAAGCTGGCTCTGAAATATTGAAGTCCAGGTGGAACTCAAGATGCTAGAGCCTCTAGACCTGCAAGCTATGAAAGAAGATCATGTATATGTCAGCTAAGAGCCTGGGGTTGAAATAACATGAAACCTACAAGGTAAAAATGTAAATAGGGCTTCCCTGGTGGCGCAGTGGCTGAGAGTCTGCTTGCCGATGCAGGGGACACAGGTTCATGCCCTGGTCCGGGAAGATCCCACATGCCACAGAGTGGCTGGGCCCGTGAGCCATGGCCGCTGAGCCTGCGCGTCCGGAGCCTGTGCTCCGCAACGGGAGAGGCCACAGCAGTGAGAGGCCCGCGTACCACAAAAAAAAAAAAAAAAAAAAAATGTAAATAGACCCCATCCTGCTCTGAAATAAACACATGCATTTCTTCTGAGCACAACTGTAATGTTGCATGTGCTGCCTGCATAGGGCAATTCCAACCTTGAGACCAGAGAGCCTACTACCACCTGCCTTTAGTCATTGCAATTCAGTGAAACTTTGAAACTGACTAATGCATGGAAGGATGATTTTGTCAGGAAGGGAGCTTTATTTTACTATCTAAATGTTAATGTTTTAGAAACACCTCCCCAAATTTATCTGGTTCAGCAAAGTGCATGTAATAGAGCTCTTATTTTGAACATAAAAAGTACGTATTTTTGTGAAAAGGAAATCCATTTCTTGGGCACTTTGCCTTCTTCATGGGGGTATAGATTGGTGAAACCCTTGGGAGAGAAGTCTTGCTGAGTCTAAGATTAAAAAGTCATATCCCCATCTTAAATACTTGCCCATGTGCACACAAATGTAAACAGAGTGTGGCCTCATTTCATGTGAATTTGACTTAGGTAAATACGAAATAATATTATAAAAGTATTCAGTCTCATTTTATGTGCACATTTAGGAAATATGCACATAAATATGCACATAAATAGGGAAAATGCAAACACATTTAAAATTTATTTAGCATCTTATGATCTCGCAGCGAGGGGTGGGGGTAGGTGAATTGAAGACTGTGTTTACACTAGTGTGAGTGGCAGCAGCACTGTAGCTGGTGGACAGAAACACCTACCATCCTTCATCCATCCAAGGGGAAAATCCCTCTCAAATTTGTCATGTTTTGTATTATCTGAGATCTTCAGATATATACCCCTCACTTAAAATGAGACCAGCCTTGACGATAGTATCCCTCCATGTAATAGCAAACCATTGACATGATCTGAAATGTCCATCTATGGGAAAATAGTTAAGTGAATTAAGGAAATTTTATACCATGGAAGATTACATAACTATAAAAAATTAGATAGCCTTGAGCAGTGGTCAGCTAACTCTGGTCCACTGCCTGTTTTTGCTCAGCCCATGAGCTGAGAATGGTTTTTCTGATTTTAATGGTTGAAAAACGATTTTTAAAAGAAGAATATCTTGTGACATGTGAAAATTCCATAGAATCCGTATTTAATGTCCATAAATGATGTTGTCTTGGCACATAACCACACCGTTTGTCTACATACGGTCTGTGGCTGCATTTGTGCTCTAATGGCAAAGTTGAGACCACATGGCCACAAAGTCTAAAGTGTTTACTATCTGGCCCATTACAGGAAAATTTGCCGACCCCTGGCCTAGAGATACTTTCATGGAAATAATAAACTCTCACATAGCGCTCACTGTGTACTAAGGGCTATTCCAGGGACTTTTATACCTATTATCTCATTTAACCCTCAAAACACAGCTAAGATGTAGCTGCTGCCATTATCTCTATGTTACAGATGCGTTAAACTGAAGCACAGAGAGATGAAGTCATTTGCCTACGGTCACACAGCTAGGAAGTGTCACAGACAGGATTTGAACTCAAGCAGTCTGGCTCTAGGGTCCATGCTCTTAAGCGCTATGCTACACCTGGGTGCCATTGACAGCTGGGGCCAGGTCCTTCTTTGCCATTGGGGGCCGTCCT
This sequence comes from Orcinus orca, assembly GCF_937001465.1. Taxonomy (NCBI): domain Eukaryota; kingdom Metazoa; phylum Chordata; class Mammalia; order Artiodactyla; family Delphinidae; genus Orcinus; species Orcinus orca. Next base: position 12,759,326 of record NC_064561.1, on the reverse strand, counting down.
ATGCGTTGTAGGGTGTTCAGCAGCATCCGTAGCCACTGCCCACTCGATGCAGAGCATCTGCCCTATCTTTACAACCAAAAATGTCTCTAAGACGTTGCCCAGTGTTCTCAGCGGGGAGGGACAAAATCACCCCTTGCTCCAGTTGAGAACCGCTACCCCAGACACATTAAGCGAAAAAAGCAACTTGCAGAACAATATCTACGAGGGATGGTGGAGAAAGGAGGCTTGTGTAAATGTTTACCTACACAAATGGATTCTCAGCAAACATAGACAAAGATGCCTTCCAGGGAGAAAGCAGAACGGCGGGGAAGGTGAAAAGATGCTCGTGGGGAGCTCTGGCTATTTCTTCTTCTTTTTTTTAAATTATACAGTATTACAGTTTAATTTTTTTAAGTTTTAAAAGAATCACGTTTTTGAAAAAATCAGCAATAACACTGTCGACGAAAATTCAATTAACTATCAAGTTAAGAAGAAAAAAGGGGGCTTCCCTGGTGGCGCAGTGGTTGAGACTCCGCCTGCCGATGCAGGGGATGCGGGTTCGTGCCCCGGTCTGGGAGGATCCCACGTGCCGCGGAGCGGCTGGGCCCGTGAGCCATGGCCGCTGAGCCTGCGCATCCGGAGCCTGTGTTCCACAGCGGGAGAGGCCACAACAGTGAGAGGCCCGCGTACCGCAAAAAAAAAAAAAAAAGAAGAAGAAAAAAGGGAATTTTATTTGAGCTAAACTGAGGATTATAACCCGGGAAGCAGATTCTCAGAAAGCTCTGAGAACTGTGCTGCCTGTTGGAAGTCGAAGGCACAGTCATATACATTTTTGAGACAAACGATCATACATCAGAATGACATGCTGGTATTTTACATAAAGTTCACCAAGGATATACAAGCCCGGTAAACAAGTACAAAGCGAGCAGCGAGTCACCACGACCCCCTACAGAGCTGGGAAAGAACACTATTCTTTTTTTTTTTTTTAACATCTTTATTGGAGTATAATTCCTTTACAATGGTGTGTTAGTTTCTGCTTTATAACAAAGCGAATCAGTTATACATATACATATGTTCCCATATCTCTTCCCTCTTGCGTCTCCCTCCCTCCCACCCTCCCTATCCCACCCCTCTAGGTGGTCACAAAGCACCAAGCTGACCTCCCTGTGCTATGCGGCTGCTTCCCACTAGCTGTCTATTTTACATTTGGTAGTGTATATATGTCCATGCCACTCTCTCACTTTGTCACAGCTTACCCTTCCCCCTCCCCATATCCTCAAGTCCATTCTCTAGTAGGAGAAGTCCATTCTCTTTATTCCCGTCTTGCCCCAGGTTCTTCATGACCTTATTTTTTTCCCTTAGATTCCATATATATGTGTTAGCATACGGTATTTGTTTTTCTCTTTCTGACATACTTCACTCTGTATGACAGACTCTAGGTCCACCCACCTCACTACCAATAACTCAGTTTCGTTTCTTTTTATGGCTGAGTAATATTCCATTGTGTATATGTGCCACATCTTCTTTATCCATTCATCTGTTGATGGACACTTAGGTTGCTTCCATGTCCTGGCTATTGTAAATAGAGCTGCAATGAACATTTTGGTACATGACTCTTTCTGAATTATGGTTTTCTCAGGGTATATGCCCAGTAGTGGGATTGTTGGGTCGTATGGTAGTTCTATTTTTAGTTTTTAAGGAACCTCCGTACGTTCTCCATAGTGGCTGTATCAATTTACATTCCCACCAACAGTGCAAGAGGGTTCCCTTTTCTCCACACTCTCTCCAGCATTTATTGTTTCTAGATTTTTTTTTTTTTTTGCGGTATGCGGGCCTCTCACTGTTGTGGCCTCTCCCGTTGTGGAGCAGAGGCTCCGGACGCGCAGGCTCAGCAGCCATGGCTCCCGGGCCCAGCCACTCCGCGGCATGTGGGATCCTCCCAGACCGGGGCACGAACCCGTGTCCCCTGCATCATCAGGTGGACTCTCAACTACTGCGCCATCAGGGAAGCCCCTGTTTCTAGATTTTTTTGATGATGGCCATTCTGACTGGTGTGAGGTGATACCTCATTGTAGTTTCGATTTGCATTTCTCTAATGCATTGATTTGCATTTCTCTAATGATTAGTGATGTTGAGCATTCTTTCATGTGTTTGTTGGCCATCTGTATATCTTCTTTGGAGAAATGTCTACATAGGTCTTCTGCCCATTTTTGGATTGGGTTGTTTGTTTTTTTGTTATTGAGCTGCATGAGCTGCTGGTAAATTTTGGAGATTAATCCTTTGTCCGTTGCTTCATTTGCAAATATTTTCTCCCATTCTGAGGCTTGTCTTTTGGTCTTGTTTATGGTTTCCTTTGCTGTGCAAAAGCTTTTAAGTTTCATTAGGTCCTATTTGTTTATTTTTGTTTTTATTTCCATTTCTCTAGGAGGTGGGTCAAAAAGGATCTTGCTGTGATTTATGTCATAGAGGAACACAATTCTTTTAAGAAGTTACATTGCTAGTGTCAGAAGAAAGGGGGAAAAATTGATGTTTACGGTTGAGCAGGCACTCCCATCTTTGAGGAGCTCTGGTTAACGTGTAATGCAAATCACACCGCACCTTAGGGGAGGAGAATACCCAAACTAACACAGAGAGAGAATTTTATGTTTAATTTTTTCTTGTCCTGCCTTAACATATAAATTAGTTTTGTAAACTATAAATTAAAATATAATTTTTATTTCATCAACAGCCATGTAGAAATTCACTTCCTCCTGCCCTTGCTTAAAACAAAAACAAAAGCAAAAAAAAGAAACCCCAAACCTTCCTCTTAGATCTGAACAAAACCAGTTCATTTCTGCAACTCAGGAATGGGGAGAATGATGCTGCCCTCCTCCGGATCCAACCTACCTTTCGACCTTATTTGAGATCTTCAGAGCGCCTCTGAGTGCTGGGATGTTCTCTGGGTCCCCGAGTTGGTTATGACAACAATGTCAACAGTAATAATAATAGCTGCCACTTTGGGAGGGCTGATTATGGGCCAGAGGGAACCATCCTATGCACTTCTTAACCATGATAGCCCTGTGAGGCAGTCCTGGTATCATCTCCCATTTAACAGATGAGGTAACTGAGGCAGCCAGGGGCGAAGGAATTTGCTTAGGATCACAGAGCTGGTGAGTGGCAGAGCCCTGCGTCAAATGCAAGCTCTTGACCCTGAACACTTAACCCAGTGGAAATGCTTGATGGACACCCTTGATTCTGCACGGGTTTCCTCCGAAGGAGACAGCCTGCTGGAGAAGCTTCCAGAAGCCGTGGGGTTCCTGGTGGTCTCTGAAGATGAGTCCCTTCTCGCTGCAGGTAGCATTTAGCTCTCATTTGGAGTCATGAGGCGGAAACTCCGGATTTGGTTGGAAGTGGAGAGGGGCTTGGGGAAAGGGTGAAGAGGGTCAGCAAACTTTTTCTGCAAAGAGCCTCATAGTAAATGAACATCATTGCCTGTCTCTGTCACAACTATCCAATCCTGCCCTTGTAATTCGAAAGCCTCCATGGACGATATTTCAAGTGAGTATGGCTATGTGCCAATAAAACTTTCATGGATGCTGAAATTTGAATTTCATACCATTTTCATGTGTTATGAAATAGTAATCTTATTTTAGTTTTTTCAAGCATGTAAAAAACTTAAAAACTATTAGCTCACATATAAAAATCGGGGACCAGCCAATTTTCACCCACGGGTTGTAGTTTGCCAACACATGTTCTGGATAAATCTCTGAACCTTTCTGGGCTTCCGGTCCATTATCTTGGAAATGGGAGTGGTTATTCCTGCCAGAGAGTCACAGGGATAGAGGGAGGTAGGGTGAGAGGATAGGGTACACTCAGCCCACACTACCCCAGCCACAAGAAAGACTGGTTGGTGCTATGTCAAGATAAGAAACAGGGGCTATAGGAACATGTGACAGGATTCCCTTTCCTTAGTCTGAAGCAATCAGGGAAGGCTACCTGGTAGAGGTGACCAACAGGTGCTCCACATCCCGATTTTTTTTTAAAGAAAAAAATTTTAGAGCAGTTTTAGGTTCACAGCCAAACAGAAGATACAGAGAGTTCCATATACCCGTGTGTGGGGCTGTGCTCCCACTCACACACAGCCTCCCCCATTTTCAATATGACCCACCAGAGTGGTGAATTTGAACCTACACTGACACAGCATCCTCACTCAAACTCCATAGCTAACATTATGATTCACTCTTAGTGTTGCATATTCTGTGGGTCTGGACAAATGTATAATGATGTATATCCATAGTTATAGTATCATACAGGTTACTTTCACTGCCCTTAAAGCAGTCTGAGTTTTACAAAGCCATTTCCAGGGGCCAAAGACACTTTAGACCAGCACTGTCCAGTAATGCAGACTATGAATGTGAGTCACATTTATACTGTGAATTTTCTCCTGACCCTCGTTAAAGAGGTAAAAAGAAACAGGTCACCTTTGTGTTAATGATATATCTTATTTAATACAATAGACCCCAAAAGCCAACATGAAATCAGTATGATGTTAATGGTATATTTCACATTACTTTTAAAATTCTTGTGTGAAGTTTTTGATCTCTAGCATGTATTTTATACTTATGGCTCATCTCTTGAGACCAGCCTCATTAATAGCCACGTGTGACTTGTGCCAACCGTACTGGAGAGTGCAGGTCCAGTAGATAAATGCTTATCCTCTAAGATTGACTGACGGCAGGTTGAAGGATGTATACCCTCCATCTTGTTTCCAAAAGAATTTCAAGTGACTTAAGTGTGTATAAAATAAGCATGGGGAACAGGAACAAAAGACAAAAGAAAATGAGCACAAAATAGAATCAAGACTGAGACCAAAGGCATTGAGGACCTCAGTGACCTAGCAACTTGTTACAGTTGGGTTTCAAGTGTGGCTTTTTCCAGCATCCAGTGAGAAGAAGGAGCCTGAGCAGTTTTTCCATCCACAGTTTTGGGAACCAACCTTTGCTTGCAAGATGTACCTCAATCTTAAGTCAGCTAAGATCAGGCAAGATTTCATTGATAAATAGAATCAGGGGTCCCCAAGATCATCTTCAGGTCTGATGATGTTTTAGGGCTCACAGAACTCAGAAGAGCTGTTACACTCACAGTTACAGTGTATTGCAGCAAAAGGGTACCGATTAAAATCAGCAAAAGGAAGAGGCACACGGGGCAGAGTCCAGGAGAGACCAAGCACGAGCTTGTCCTCCTCCAGTGGAGTCTTGCAAGCAGTGATTACTTACCCAGCAATGATGTATGACAACATCCATGGCGTCCGGCCAACCAGGAAATCTCACCCCAGCCTTGGCGTCCGGGCTTTTCACTGGTAGATGGTCATGTAGACACGGCTGATCCTTGCACAGCTAACTTGAATCACCAGCCCCACCCCTGAGGTCAAGCTGATACGGCATGTCCCAAAGCTCCCACCATACGTCACACTCTGAGCATAGACCATGCAGTGTGGCCCAAGGCCTCAGGGTAACAAAGATACTCCTTTTAGGCAGGACATTCCAAGGGCTTAGAGGTCACCTTCCAGGAGCCAGACGAGGACCAAATCTTTCATGTGCAGGGTGTGGATGTCCCAGGCCTGCTGAGCTCATCCTTTACTGCATAAGAGTATAATGCAAATATCCTTGGACAGCAGATATTTTGGTGCATTTCTTCAGTTTCCCACACACATGTTTCATCCATAACATCCTTCCATGTGAGGCTATCATTCAAGCACAGTTCAATAAAAGTAGTTCCACAGGGAGCATGGAGAGACATAAGGCAGACTCAGCCCCCAGCCCTCAGTGACCTGACCTGATCCAGGGATTGTCTTGAGGCGAAACCGAGATGTCACATGTGAGGTGCACAGCAGAGAGCCTCATACCGTAACTCCTCAGTGAGAGAGTTAACCTTGTAATAACAGTAGTTAATACTTGGGTATTTACAGTGTGTTAGAACTCATCCTAAACAGTTAACATGTGTTAATTCCTTTACACCCCAATAGCCCTGGGAGGTAGGCACTTTTATTATTCTCATTTATAGATGAGCAAACTGAGGCACAGAGAAGTTAGGTAACTTGCCTGAGGTCACACAGCTGTAAGTGGAGGGGCTGGGATTTGAATTCATAGTCAGGCTTGACTCTGCAGCCTCAAATAAGATGCTGAATGTTTGTTTATTTACTGACAATGTTTTATTTCTGAACCTCTGGAAGAATTGATGGCTTGCCTATCTTGTCAGCCATAACTCCTGGGAAAGCACAGGGTATCCACTTGAATGAGGTCATGCTAACCCAGCACCCACAACGAGACCTGAGCTGTCGGTGCCAATGGAAATGCGTGACTTAGCAGGCGATCTGTGGTGTTCCAGGGACAGAGATCTTTTTATAAAGTAAGGGGGCGGCTTCCTTCCCACTCAAAAGAAAACAATAAACACACAAACAGCTGAGTTTCTCTGCCAGCTGCTGCGGTGTGTCCCATGGTGCATTTACTGGCTGAGCAGAAGCAGGGCCTGCACTCTCTCCTGTATGGGGCCTGGAAGGCCATGCATAATCTGGCCTTCACCCACCTCCCTGCGCTGCTAGGGGTCCTCTCAACAAAACGTTCACTCAGACAGTATTTGGAACACAAGAGAACAAGTCCCCTTGGGTAGGGTTGCCAGAAAAAATACAGAACACTCAGTTAAATTTCAGATAAACAACAAATCAAGTTTTTAGTATAAGTATATCCCACATAACATTGTTCCTCTGAAATTCCAATTTAACTGGGTGTCCTGTTGTTGTTGCAGTTGTTGTTTTGCTAAATCTGGCACCCCTTCCTCTCACTCACCTCCCCTTCCTTCACTCTGCTCCAGCCGCACTGGCCTCCATGCTGGTCTTCAAACACACCAGGCCTTTCCTACCTCCTGGTTGTCCCATGCTAGTCCCATTATTCCAGTGCCTGCCACTTCCTCATCTCTCTAAAATCAAAACAAATGTCCTGTCACAAATTACCATACAAACCTGGTGGCTTAAAACAACAAGAATTTCTTCACTCACTGTTCTAGGGGCCAGAAGCCCGAAAGCAAGGCATTGGCAGGGCTGGCTCCCCCCAGAGTCTTCAGAGAAGTACTTTTTTTTTTTTAACGTCTTTATTGCAGTATAATTGCTTTACAATGTTGTGTTAGTTTCTGCTTTATAAAAAAGTGAATCAGGGCTTCCCTGGTGGCGCAGTGGTTGAGAGTCTGCCTGCCGATGCAGGGGACACAGGTTCGTGCCCCGGTCCGAGAGGATCCCACATGCCGCGGAGCGGCTGGGCCCGGGAGCCATGGCCGCTGAGCCTGCACGTCCGGAGCCTGTGCTCCGCAGCGGGAGAGGCCACAACAGTGAGAGGCCCGCGTACCGCAAAAAAAAAAAAAAAACAAAAAAACAAAGCAGCAAATACATGATGGTTGGGGTGCAGCAAGAGCTTTGAAGAAAAATAGGGCAAGATAAAGAGAGGTAGAGATGGGCCAGGGCTGCTATTTAAGACGGTCAGATAAGTCTTGTGGAACAGCATTCTAGGCAGAAGGAACAGCAACTGTGAAGGCTCTGAAAAGGGAAACTGGTGACTTCTTTTCATACAAAATGTCTAAGACAGTTTGCACTGTCCATCTCGTAAGGAGTTATAATTTTTGTATCAATATGATTAAGAGCTGTATTATATATTTACAAATTCACATTATGTAATTATGCAAAATATACATATTAAAATATCATTCTATAATTTAATCCTCACAACAATCTTGTAAGGTTGTTGCTATTATTCCAGTTTCTCAGATGGAGAACAAAGATTATACCTTAGGTTGCAAGATATAAAAATTGTTAATAAACTAAGGGAGACGATCTTGTAACTAAGAGAACAGAATATGTGTAGTTTTGTCTTAAAAAGCCTTCATCCCACTTGACATTTATTTTTATGAAGCCACTGTAAGGCTCAGATGTAAGTAATCTTTTGCCTCGTTGAGATGGGAAATGTCACCACAGCAGTTAAATACACCTAGCTTTTTGGTTTTTTTAAAAAAATAAAACTTAATTTGGAATGATTTTTTTCTGAGATTTTTTTTTTTATGGGGACCATTTTTTAAAGTCTTTATCAAATTTGTTACAACATTGCTTCTGTTACATGTCTTGGTTTCTTGGCTGCAAGGCATGTGGGATCTTAGCTCCCCAAGCAGGGATTGAACCCACACCCCCCGCATTGGAAGGTGAAATCCCAACCACTGGACCACCAGGAAAGTCCCTGGAATGATTTTAGATTTACAGATTAAGTTGTGAAGATAATGCAAATGTTCCCATTTACCTACCCCTCACCCAGCTTCCCCTGATATTAACATCTTATGCAACTAGAGTATGTTTGTCAAAACTAAGAAAGTAACATGGGAACAATATCATTAGCTATCAACTTTATTGGGATCATATGTTTTTCAGTGAATTCTCTTTTTCTGTTCTAGGATCCTAAATTTCATTTAGCATATAGCTTTTAATTAAATACAGTTGGAGCTAATACTTGTATAACCAAGGTCATTTAAGAAATTAAACCCTATAATTCCCATTCTCCAGTGCAAAATGTCACTAATCCTCTCAATCCAATCTCTTTGAAGACGTGTTTTGGTCCTGGGAATATCGATGCTACCCATCTTTCCAGGTTTTAACTTGATCCATCTCTCAAAAGGTGCTTATAAGTCTGGCTTCCCATACGAGTGCCTTGAGGCTGTACTCTTAGGTGTCTTTCAGTCTGAAATCAAGATCACATTACCTTTTTCAGCAGAGTTCTTACTGTAGAGGAGTCCAATGTGCTTGCTTCTCCAAGGATGACAAGTACGTCTACGCAGGCTTGAAAGATCGCTCCATAATCGTCTGGAGTGTGCTGGATGGTGAGTCATTTTGCTTTGCAGGTAGGACTGAGCTTAGATCTGGAAATGAAGGACTCTGTTCTGGATCCTGGCCATTAGAGGGCCCCACTCCAGCCTCCCCTAGCTGGGTCCCTCTGCTTAGAGAAGTATCTGCAGGCTCAGGGGACAGACCCAATGGGAGCTTACCTCCTCCTCTAGACCCATGCTCTGGGTACCTAGAACTCCAGAACACCCTCCCCACCTGCCCAGGAGCCCTCTTTAGGGCCTGTGCAGGCCTCTTCCCCAGCTCTATCTTTCTGAAAGTGAGCTGTGCCTCTTGTGTATACACCCCCAGACTTGGAGGGTGGTCTTGGAGTGGTGTGCATGGAGTCTGGATGTGTGAGCTAGGTTGGGGGGTTCACATGTATGTGCCTGAGGCCTCTAGGGATATAAGATGGAGCTGGATGTGGGAAGAGAAGCGGGCAAGCCACAGACAGCTGGGCTCTCCCACACCATTACATTCTGGCATGTAACTGAGGAGCCCAAGAATCCTCAATCCAAACCTGATCTTCCAGGTGGTTCTGAAGGTACATCCATCAGCGTAGAAGGATAGAACATGTTTCATTTAATAGTTTATTAGCTAGATTTTCAATGTTCACATGTTGTATCTTATAGGATGTTGACCTTCATTCATTCTCTTTCCTTAGACCCTGTAAATGTTTGGGGCATCTTAAGATCAACCACTTTGAAAACCTCACATCTCTCACTCTGTTCAATATTACACTAAGGACATAGTAACAGGAGTTAACATTTCTTGTGTCCTGGGTACTGTCACCATGCCATTTAATTCTCTCAATAGGCATCACCACTTTACAAAATTTGAGGCTCTGAGAGATGGGGTGGGCTGTGGTTTCAAGCTGGTCTGCCTGGTCCCCATGGTCACCTCTGTCACATTCTCCTATAGAGAAAGGAACGCTTACGACACTGGCAGGGGTTTAGGAGCTATTGCTATCTCCATCTGACAAATGAAGAAGCTGAAGTTCAGAGTGATTAAGGAACTTTCCCAAGGTCACAAAGCAAGTAAGTGGCTGAGTGAATGTCAGGTAGAGTTGAATACACTGTAATCGAATACAGTATAACTGAAAACATTGTGATTGCATCATTATAATTGAGTACATTATAATCTAATACATTGTAGTCTAATACAGAGTAACAAAGGTGCCTGGCCAAAAGATGATGGCTCAGAAGGTGAGGTCTGTGGATTGTGGCCTTAAAAGCCCATCCTGTGCAGGTTCACAACACGTCTTCCCATTCCTCCTCCAATAATAATATTTACTGAATTCGCTCTGGCTGAAACTGATAGTTAGCACCTGACATGCATGACATCTTCAAATCTTCAGAATTCCCCTCAGCAGGTAGGCTCAGTTATTGTTCGCATATTGCAGATGAAGCAAGAGGGACTCTGAGAGGCTGGCTTTCATGCCTAAGCTAGTAAGGGGCATAGCAGAGATTTGACCCCATGCAGCCAACTCTCAATGTGTGAGATTGGATCTCTGTGGCCACATTTTTGTCAGTTGTACCCTCCCCTCCACTTCCCCCGACAGGCACACTGCTGGCCATCCAGTTTGTCCATGCCGTGGTGAACAGAATCATCCCAACCTCCAATGGCTTCATTGCCCCCACCACACATGGCTATCTCATCTGTGAACGTTTCCAGTGCCCTTCATCAAGAATCTCACAACAGGACTCTCTTAAGAACTTCAAAAAAGCAGTGTAGATGGTCAAATCCAGGCAGAGAGAAGAGCTGGTTGCTGCTGCAGGAGCACTCCAGGACTCAAGATCAGGGAGTGCCCAGGGAAACGAATCTAAATCAAACAAATGCTCACAAGTCTGCCTGCTAGTGTAAACCCCTCCTGTGTCTCCAGTGAGTTAGCCCCATTCAACCTGAAGCAAAAAGACTGTATGTGTTGATGTATATCTGGACCCAAAGCCTCCGATTATGTGACCCAGACCTTGCTTCCTACCATCTTTCCGTTTTTTTCTCCTCCTTGTCAGCTCCATTTACAGACCCAACACCCCCAAGTTAGCAACATGACAGCAAAGTTCAGTAGAAAAGAGAGTTTCCCTTTTCCAACAGTTTGAACCAAAATCCTGGTTCTAAGTCTATTAGCCCCAATTAGCTCATACACCCATCCCGGAACACAAAGCTATCTCTGGGAAGAATGCAACACTCTGATTGGTGGGCCTGACCCCATGCCCATCCAGGCTGAGGATTGAGTCAACACCACCTAACCATGTAGACTGAGAAGGGGAGAGGCTATTCCCCAGGGAAACTAGGGTGCTTGTAGCAGGTCAAGGGGGGATGGATGGATGTGAGACCAACTAAAACACAAATGTGGACCACAGAGCTTTATAGATTATAAAGCACCAGGTGCTATAGTCTGATCCTTATCACAGCCCATACGTTAGGGAGGGCAGGAGTTTCTGCATGCATTTCAGAGATGAAAAAACAGCCTTGCAGAGGTAGCTGTGATTTGCTCAAAATCATGAGCCCGAGGTGCAAGAACTCTGAGAAATGAAAGCCCAGAGCCTTCCTGTCCCAATTATTATTGGGACCACCTCACTTTAATTTTAGACTCAGAAGCACAAACATCAATTCCATGGGTGGCACATTCAAATGCCCACAGGGGCCAATGAGTAATCTAGACAATTGCTGTGCACCTGGGTGACCAGCAGAGCGTGATACTGACAATGGGAATATGGAAGGGACTGCTGTGTCTTGGGTAGACACAAGTACCTTGACTCCACCCCAGAATCACCATGGGGAAAGCAGCCTACTGGTGCCGGAGCTTCCTGTTGTCATAAGTAAAGCCGGAAATCCAAACTTTTGTGAGAAACATTCTCGTTTTTTAAAGTTGGCAATTGGCTCAAATTTACACTTATAGGCACATTTGGCCCATGTCTCTAGTTCCTGAGCTGACTCATGACCCAACTTGGCATTAAAACAGTAAACCTGTTATCATTCTTCCATCTCTACTCCCTGGCTCCCGCACTTTAAGAATAATGATACTTTTTATCTTAAAAACTGGAGGCTCTTGGAAGCAGATGGAAAAAGTTACCGACATCTCCCTGCTGTGCTTTTGGACCACTTCTGCCTTGTGCAAGTTCAACAGTCCAACTGTTTGCGCTCCACTTAAATGGCTCTTTCTTCTTTGCCTGCAGCCTTCTAAAAGCCCCACTTGCTTCTGGGCCTTTTGCTATATGGATAGTAGAGTCCAAACCTTCAAGGTGCTATTCCTTCCTTCCCCCCCCCATTGGATTCCAGACAAGAGTTTCAGAAAAAACCACCTTAGAAACAGAAGCTTTTGAGCTGCATGTGACCTGACTCTCATTCAGTTGTTTCTCAAACGAGTGTTCCAATGAGGGCTTTGACAGTTCTGCGAATGTTACTTAGCATCAAATTCCATTAAAAAATATTTTATAACTGTAATTTTAAAATACATGCTGGGTAGCAGTTTTTTAAGGTGTTGGACATAACTAACATAGGATTCTCCTGCCATATCCAGTTAACTTAGATTGTGAAAGGAGCCCTTGAAAAATAGCTACTCTTTGCCACCACGTCTTCTGTGAATCCGGGGTTTACCCAATGTGGAAATAAAGTGGATGTGACTAAGATTTCAGCTACAACTCCTGGCTTGAAATATATGTGTCCATCTCAACAGCCTCAGTGAGAATCAACTGCTTTGTACGTAAACACTAATTTGAACATAGGAAAGAAATTTTTACGAATAAAGTGCTACTCCAAATTGTTGCTTACGTTGGGGCTTTTGTAGCGAGTTTTCATTTGAGAAGGCGTTTGGTTGCTATGAATGTTTGACAAGCACTGTGCTTTGCAGCAGAGTGACTTGTTTGAAGTCCCCCAGCCATGGTGGAGCCAGAGTGAGAGCGTGGTTATTGTGTGAACAGGACTATATTAACACACTATCCAAACTGGGACACCTCTAGAGAGTGAAAAGGAATGCTCTTAACAAGTACTCTAGGACAACTACAATAAACTGGACTGTCCCAAGGCAATTGGAATATACAGCCCCTCTAGTTGCAGCAGGAATTAATTTATATTAAATTCTAGAGAGTCCTTTTAAAAGTGAGGTATAAGTAACATATAACATTATATTAGTCTCAGGTGTACAACATAATGATTTGATATTTGTATATATTGTGAAATGATCACAGTAAGTCTAGTTAATGTCCATCACTACACATAGTTACAATTTTTTTCTTGTGATAAGAACTTTGTTTTTAATTGAAGTGTAGTTGATTTGCAACTATACTTATACATTACTTATGTTAATTTCAGGTGTACTGCAAAGTGATTCATATGTATGTATGCACACACACACACACACACACACACTTTTTCAGATTATTTTCCCTTATAGAATATTACAAAATATTGAGTATAGTTCCCTGTGCTATACAGTAGGTCCTTGTTGGTTATCTATTTTATATATAGCGGTGTGTACATGTTAATCCCAAACTCCTAATTTATCCCTCCCCCTCCTTTTCCCTTTGGTAACCGTAAGTTTGTTTCATTTACTTATTTTTTGAATTAATTAATTAATTTTTATTTTTTGGCTGCATTGGGTCTTCATTGTTATGCACAGGCTTTCTCTAGTTGCGGCAAGTAGGGGCTACTCTTCGTTGTGGTGCATGGGCTTCTCATTGCAGTGGCCTCTCTTGTTGCGGAGCACAGGCTCTAGGCATGCAGGCTTCAGTAGTTGTGGTGTGTGGGCTCAGTAGCTGTGGCTTGCGGGCTCCAGAGAGCAGGCTCAGTAGTTGTAGCACATGGGCTGAGTTGCTCCATGGCATGTGGGATCTTTCCCAGACCAGGGCTCAAACCCATGTCCCCTGCATTGGCAGGCGGATTCTTAACCACTGCGCCACCAGGGAAGCCCCCATAAGTTTGTTTTATATGTCTGTGGGTCTATTCTGTTTTGTATATAAGTTCATTTGTATCATTTTTTTTAGATTCCACATATAAGCAATATCATATAATATTTGTCTTTCTCTGTCTGGCTTACTTCACTTAGTTTGATAATCTCTATATCCAACCATGTTGCTGCAAATGGCATTATTTCATTCTTTTTTTGATAAGAACTTTTAAGACGTATTCTCCTGCAACTTTCAAATATACAGTTCAGTATTATTAACTATAGTCACCATATTGTACATTACGTCTCCAGGACTATTTATCATAAATTTTCTTTTGATGAGAAATCAGTTTCTTTATTAGGTAGTTATGTAAATAATAATAATACATATTCATGGTAAGCAAATCAAATAGAACAGAGGAATAAGAAGGACATAAGGTAAAAATAAGAAGTAGGGTGATCATGGTGACCCTGTTTATAGGGGACTATCCCAGTTAAAAGTGAAAGGCCCATGTCCTGATAACCCTTCAGTCCCTGGGAAATCAAGACATCTGGTCACCCAAACAGCTCTTAATTCCCCAATTCCTCTCCCTGGAGATGTACCTTTTACCCAACTTCACCCATTTCACCCACACCCACCCCCTACCTCTGGCAACCACCAATCTGTTTTCTGTACCTATGAGTCTGGGGGGTTTTCAGTTAATTAAAAATTTTTAACTTTAAAAGTCTAGAGATTTTTAAATTTATTTACTTAACTTGAAAACGCTTGGGACTTCCCTGGTGGCACAGTGGTTAAGAATCCGCCTGCCAATGCAGGGACACGAGTTTGAGCCCTGGTCCGGGAAGATCCCACAGGCTGCAGAGCAACTAAACCCGTGAGCCACAACTAATGAGCCTGCGCTCTAGAGCCCCTGAGCCACAACTACTGAGCCTACGTGCTGCAACTACTGAAGTCCACACGCCTAGAGCCTGTGCTCTGCAACAGAGACAAGCCACCACGATGAGAGGCCTGCTCAGTGGACTGAAGAGTAGCCCCCGCTTGCCGCCAACTAGAGAAAGCCCGCACACAGCAATGAAGACCCAGCACAGCCAAACATAAATAAATAAATTTTTATTTTAAAAAAAAGAAAATGCTCAAACCCACAGCAAAGTTGCAATATTGAGAACAACGAACACTCATTTAGTTACTCTCGAGATTCCTCTATTGCCCTATCGCTGCCAATCTCCTGCTAAACCAGTTCAAAGTGACAGCTGGGACTAGGGTGAGGAGAGTGGGGCACTCAGACACAAAGTTTAAGAGGCACCAAAGAAATTCAACCAAAATAAACATTGTATTACCATAACTTTTTAATCAAAATGAATAAAAATGCATGATGAAAAAAGTACCAACATTTTAAATAAAAATAGGATCTGATCCTGTACTTGGCCCAAACTTTCCTCACTTTCCTCATCCTAATTCCGGCCCTGGTGATATCAAGTCACTTCAGTCCCTAAATACGTCAGGAGGCATCTTTAAGGAATAAGGTCATTCTCCTACATAGCTGCATTCACCTACCAAAACTAACAATCATTATTTAATATCTTTTAATAGGCATTCCTACTTTTCCTAATTAGCCTGAAAACATTCCTAATTAGCTGTTTCTTTCAAACTAGGACCCAATCAAGATTTCTTCACAAATTACAATTGCATTTGGTTGTTTTATCTATTTAGCCTCTTATATTCTAGAGCAGGAGTCAGCAAACCACAGCCTGCATGCCTGTTTTTTGTGTTTTTTAAAAAATATTTATTTATTTATTTAGGCTGTGCTGGGTCTTAGTTGTGGCATGCAGGATCTTTTTTTTAGTTGCAGCATGTGGGCTTCTCAGTTGCCGCATGCTGACTCTTAGCTGCGGCATGCAAGTGGGATCTAGTTCCCCGACCAGGGATCAAACCTGGGCCCCCTGCATTGGAAGCATGGAGACTTAACCACTGGACCACCAGGGAAGTCCTTGCATGCCTATTTTTGTAAATAAAGTTTTATTGGAACACAGCCATGCCCGTTCATTCACATATTGCCTACAGCTGCTTTCATGCTACAGTGACAGAGAATGTATGGCCTCAAAGCCAAAAATATTTATAATCTGGCCCTTTATATTTATCTATATTATACACATTAATATTGTATATATAGTATATAAATATTGTATAATAAGCATACATATTTGTATTATATATAGCATTTATAATATTATTTTTATTATATATTTATTTTTGTGTGTGTATATAAAAAGTTTTATTTTTATTTATTTTTTTAATTTTTATTTTTTTAACATCTTTATTCGAGTATAATTGCTTTACAATGGTGTGTTAATTTCTGCTTTATAACACAGTGAATCAGCTATACATATACATATATCCCCATATCTTCTCCCTATCGCATCTCCCTCCCACCCTCCCTATCCCACTCCTCTAGGAGGTCACAAAGCACCGAGCTGATCTCCCTGTGCTATGTGGCTGCTTCCCACTAGCTATCTATTTTATATTTGGTAGTGTCTATATGTCCACGCCACTCTCTCGTTTCGTCCCAGCTTACCCTTCCCCCTCCCGGTGTCCTCAAGTCCATTCTCTACGTCTGTGTCTTTATTCCTTTATTTATTTCTTTCTTTAAAATATAAAATATTTACAATCTGCCAATCCTGGTCTTAAAAAGCTTGATTAGATTTAGGGTAAACATGTTTTTTAAGAGACTATTTTGGGGAGCAGTTTTAGGTTCACAGCAAAATTGAGTGGAAGGTACAGAGATTTCTCATATACCCCCTGCCCCTACACATGTGTAATTTCCCCCATTATCAACAGCCCTCACCAGAGCAATACATTTGTTACACTTGAAGAACATACATTGACACCTCATCATCACAAGGTAAACATTTTTTTTTTTTTTTTTTTGCCGTTCGCGGGCCTCTCACTGTTGTGGCCTCTCCCGTTGCGGAGCACAGGCTCCGGATGCGCAGGCTCAGCGGCCATGGCTCACGCGCCCAGCCGCTCCGTGGCATGTGGGATCCTCCCGGACCAGGGCACGAACTCGTGTCCCCTGCATCGGCAGGCAGACTCTCAACCACTGCGCCACCAGGGAAGCCCGGTAAACAGTTTTGACAAGACTACTTCATCGGTTTGACATGACTACTTCATAGGAGTATTAGTTAGCTATTGCTGCATAACAAATCACCTCAAAGTTAGCAGCTGAAAAGAGCAGCCATTTATTCTCACAGTGTCTGTGGATCAGGAGTCTGGGAACAGTGTGGCTGGGCTCTCTGTTCAGGGTTCACAAGGTGTCAGAGGGGCTAGGATCTCACAGTCAGGCTCAGAGCCCTGGTCCATGCTCCTTCATAACTGAGTTCCTTGCAACTGTAGGACTGTGGCTCTCAGCTCCCAGAAGCTGCCTCTTTCCAAAGGCAGATCATGACGTGGCTGGTGCCTCCTTCAAGGCCAACAGGATCACACCTCTCTGCTGCTTCAAGGCTCTGAATTCCAGACTCTTTTAAAGGGTGCCCCTGGTTATGTCAGGCCCACCTAGCATAATCTGTCTTCTGATGAATTAAAAATCAACTCATTTGGGACCTTAAATACACCTGCAAATTCCCTTCACCTTTGCTGTGTAGCATAACCTAAATGTAAGCGTGACATCCATTACGTTCCCAGGCCCTCCCACACTCCAGGATGGGAGACGGGGCAGGGCACTCACACCAGGGCATGAGAATCTCCAGCAGCCTTCGAATTCTGCTAGAGCACATGATTCTGGACTTGAGAGATTTTGATCCTAATGTTTGTCACCTGGGAAGACTTAGGTTAGTTCAAAATAAGATTTTTTGATCTTCTTAACTTTGCCAAAATACTGTCCAACAAAAGACCCACCTATGAATCTTACCTTAATGCCATTAAATTAGACAAATGGTAAGGACATTTGTGTTCCAAATTTATCTAAACTCTCTAGCTAAACTGTCAACTCTAAGGTTTTCAATTTTTTTCAAATGTTTATTTAAAATTTTTTAAAATTATTTTTTATTTTTATACAAACCATTTTAACTTTTTAAATTGATGTATAGTTGATTTACAATGTTGTGTTAGTTTCAGGTGTACATCAAAGTGATTCATATATATATATATATATATATTCTTTTTCAAATTCTTTTCCATTATAGGTTATTACAAGATATTGACTATAGTTTCCTGTGCTAAACAATAGGTCCTGTTGTTTATCTGTAAGGTTTTCAATTTAATCTATGTAGATGAGAATAGTAAAGAAAAAAATTAGCTTAGCAACTTTTTATGCTTTATAAAAATGAGAATGAAAAGATGTATGTGTACTATTGCCCACGTGTTGAACACACTCACTCATACACACAAACACGCACATATTCATGCATCCTTCAGAACTCACACACGCCCAAGGTGGAATTGGCTTGTGGCTGTCCATTCTCCAAATTAGTGAGGGCTTCCTTTGACCCTGTGAGACCTAGTAAAAGAATGGAAAACTCGGTGATCCTCGTGGAAGGGGGGCCTTGTGTGAGGACCCTAGGGCGTATCAGAAGCCAACATGTGTCGTTGATTCTCAGGATAGGGACCGTTGCCAGGCGGTATTGGTGTGGAAAGGGCTGTCCAGACTCTGGTGGCTTCCAAATGCGGTTCAGGCCGCCTTAGCTGCTGTTCAGACAGGAATGCAGTGAAACTGAGCAGAATCCCTTTGTGGGCTGGGAGCTATGAATCCTCAATGCTTCCTTCCCCCCCACCCCCACATCCACCCAGCGCCACTTCCTCTCTGCTTTACCTTCTAAATATCCCTCCCTTCCACCCCCTTCTCTCCACCTCCACTGCTCCCATCCTGGTCTAAACCACCATGATCCTTTGCCTGCCTAAATGATGAAACAGCCTCCCTGCACCCTCCCTGGCTCCCCTCCAATCACTTCCCTGCAGAACAGTCAGAGTACTTGCTTCCAACTTCAAAGCTGCTCAAACAGTTCCTTGTGCAGAACCCATGCGCAGCTTCTACCAGCACTAAATACCAAGACCAAAAGCCTTACCTCATGTCATAAGAATGAGTAGCCTGCCCCCTCTGTCCTTTCCATTCTTATTCTGCTCTCTCTCTCTCTTTCTCTCCTTCTTCCTCCCATTCATCAGCAGCCCAACAACACTGGTTTTTTTTTTTTTTTTTTTTCTTTTTTTTTTAAGTTCTTCAAATGTGCCACACTCTTCCCCACCACAGGGCCTCTGCACAGCCATTCCCCCTGACTTTCATGGTGAACACCTACATATCCTTCAGAACTCAGCTAGAATGGAAAGTTTCCTCTGGGAAGCTGTTCTCATCCCCTGCTAGTCTGGGTTAAGTCCCTCTGGTGGCAGAAGGTATTTTCCAAAAATGGTCATGGCAATATTTCCTATCCTCCATGCTATTCCAGGACCTGGTCACTCACCACATTCTGGAGTCTGTCGGCCCTTCTCTTGAATTTGGGAGGGACTTTTTTTTTTTTTTTTTCTTTTTGCGGTACGCGGGCCTCTCACTGTTGTGGCCTCTCCCGTTGCGGAGCACAGGCTCCGGACGCGCAGGCTCAGCGGCCATGGCTCACGGGCCCAGCCGCTCCGCGGCATGTGGGATCTTCCTGGACCAGGGTACGAACCCGTGTCCCCTGCATCGGCAGGCGGACTCTCAACCGCTGCGCCACCAGGGAAGCCTTCCTATCCTTCTTGAAAGACTGATGACTCTGTTAGGGTAAAAGCCTTGTCAGTTTTGTTCACCATACTACTCCTGACCCCTGGCAAATGATGCACTCATCGCCAATGGGCAGCCAACTCAGCTTTCCTGCACCTCTTCACCTATAAAAAGAGATACCAAATAAAGATGATGTGCAAGAGACTGTGGATGGCAGAGGAGAGGTCGGGTAGCTTCTTGAAAGAGAGGACATTTGGGTTGTAGTTTGCAGGATGTGTAGGCTGCTTTCTGTGTAATGAAGAGATAGAACGGGGCTTTCGGCAAGGGAAATAATATGTGCTGATGTACGGGGCCAGGAAGCAGCCAAGCTAGGCAGACATTGACAGGAGGTTCTGCACAGAGAGAGGGCAGCTTGCTTGGGTGGAAAATTCTGCAGGAACAGGTTTCTAAGGGCCAGGTTTTTATTACCTTCAATGCTGCATGTAGGTGCTTAGATTTCATTCACAAGAAATAGGAAGATCTTGGAGATTTGGAAGCAGCTGTGGAATGATCACAGTTCTTGATAGCACTGGGACTGGAAAAACTGGTTAAGAGACTCCCGAACTGATCCAGTGGGGAAGTGATGGGATCAGGACTAGAGAAGTGAAGATAACAGGATCAGGACTGAGTCAAGAGCAATTTAGCAAAAGTTCACCCTAGGGCCCTGTATTAGGGTGCTGTGTGCCCATATCCCGTTGTTACATCAACCCTATAAAGCAGGGGTCCAGAACACTTTTTTAGTAAATATATCAGGCGTGTAGATCTTAGCATCTGTCGCAGCTATTCACCCTGCTGTTGTAGCACAAAGATAGCCGGAAATGACCGGTAAACGAGTGGGCGTGCCTGTGTTCCAGCGAAACTTTATTTTACAGACACCGAAATTTGCATTTCATAGAATTTTCACGTGTCACGGAATAGCCTTCTCCGATTTTTTCCAACTTTTAAAATTGTAAAAACCATTCTGAGCTTGCTTGTGGGGCCGGACAAAAGCAGGCAGCAGGTCTTGCTTTGCCCACACGTGGTATGTAAAGCGTTTTAGTAGCATTTCAGTTTTAAGGGTAAGATCCTACAGGGAACCTTCAAGAAGCCCCGCCTTCCCTGACGTCACCAGGCCAAGCCCCTCGAGGGCGGGGCCAGCGCATGCGCGGCCGGGCCTCGGGCGGGGGCGGGGCGGGCCGCGGCTCCGACTTCCAACATGGCGCACGCTGGCGGCGGCGGCGGCGGCGGCGGCGGCGGCGGCCCCGCGGGCCGGGGGCTGAGCGGCGCCCGCTGGGGTCGCTCGGGCTCTGCGGGCCACGAGAAGCTGCCGGTGCACGTGAGTGGTGGGCCAGCCCTCGCTGGGAGACCCCTGTCGTCCAGCCCCCGCAGGCCGGCGCCCCCCACCGGGCCCCGCCCGGCCCTCGGCCTCCCCTCCGCGCGGCCCCGGACCCCCGACTCCCCACCTCCGCCCCTCGGATGCCCGGCCCGTCCCCCTCCCGCCGGGATCCCCGCTCCCGTCCCCTCCTCCGCGGACCGCGGCCCAGCTGGACCCTCCCCCCTCCCCTCAGGTGGAGGACGCCCTCACCTACCTGGACCAGGTGAAGATCCGCTTCGGCAGCGACCCTGCCACTTACAATGGTTTCCTGGAGATCATGAAGGAGTTCAAAAGCCAGAGGTACCAGCGGGGCCCCTACCCGTCCCGGAGGGCCACCCTGGGCCTCAGTCTCCCTGAGTGGGATGGGAGCCCCCAACTCCGGCTGCCCTTCAACAGGGTGACCCCTTGTGCAGGTTGTCGAACTTCTGGGAGCCTCAGTTCCTTCTTCCAAAAAACGAGACGGAAAGGTACCCCCTTGTGGAGCTGTTGCGGGGATTCCTGGAACGAGGGCAGTGATGGGGTGCGGCAAGTGAGGCAGTCGAGCAAGCATAGAGTCGGATCCTGTCTTTACTCAAAATGTTGATTTTTTAAAAGAATTTTGTTCGTTGGGGATTTTTAAAAATTATTTTCGATTTTTTTTCAAGCACTGCATGAAAATGTTATTTATCTTGATTGTCGAATATTGTCGCACTCTCTTAAATCTTATCCCCAAGGTGAGTGCCTCACTTGCCTCACCCCAGTGCCAGGCCTGCTTGGAAATAATGTGCATAAAATGCTTAGTAAGGAACCTGGCACTTAGAAGGCCTTTAAAACACATTAGCTGTATTCATAGGCACAGAATCAGGAGGGTTAGAGTTAGACCGGGGACCTCCCGATAGATAGTGAGCTTGTTTGACAGGGGCTCACTGAGGCTTAGAGTGGGCCAGCGGTTTGCCCAGATCCACCTTAGGAGCAGGGACAGGACCAGAGCTCAGTCCCTCTGACTTAGATTCTAAAGTGTCACATCCCCACTGTGCTGCTTCCCCCTCTGAGGAAATACGGAAGGGCCCGCCTGGTTTCCTTCCACAAGCATGATGCTAAGACCTTGGCCCTGACTGAAGCCCTAAGGGAGACCCTGTCTCTCCCCTCAGATTCTTAGCAGCTTTCATACTTGCAGGGCCTTTGACATTTATACATTATAGTCACTTGCTGGGAATAACTCCTGTGTCATGGTCTCCTAATTCATGTGAAATGAATCTGTCTCCCCTTTAGAGGGCTTTAACCTTCTGTCACTGTATGGAACCCAGGACCTGCAGCTGGCTGTCCTGACATTTTCAGAACCTAGCACATGAGCTTGCAGTGTTTCGGGAGCCGTGCTGTGTACATCTTCTGTGGGTTTTGCCAGGAAGGCACAGGGAGCCCAGGCCCGGTTGCCTTGGCAGTGGATCGCCGTGGGCAGAATCACGCCAGTCACATTTGAGGGTGCTTCATTGTCTGTTGAGGAGCTCGTGCCATGGCACGGGTAAGGGAGGAGTCGATTCTGCTTTCAGTTTGCTTCCCGAGACGCTTCTGCCCACTCTCATTCTTCGTTCCAGCATCGATACTCCTGGAGTCATCCGACGAGTGTCGCAGCTCTTCCACGAACATCCTGACCTGATTGTTGGATTCAACGCTTTCCTCCCTCTCGGGTACAGAATAGACATTCCCAAGAACGGCAAGTTAAACATACAGTCGCCTCTGTCAAGCCAGGTATGCCGCTGCAGTGGTTTGAGTGATCTGGCCTTAGCACAGCCCACCGTGGTACTCAGATACGCAGGCCGGACAGCGTGGCTCGTGTATTTCACAGCTGGAAAGCTGGTGAAGAGCTGATCTTTTTCTTAAAATGCATCTAGCAGAAATCAGAATAGATTGAAACACCTACATAGGCAACCTCTGCATCCCAAACTGATCCTTTTGGCGTATTTAAATCAAGAGCGGATGTGTCTGTGTGTGTCAGGGAGGCATTCTCCTGACACAGTTGTACGTCCAGTCAAAATAATTGCGTCCACAGTCACGGAGGTCTTGGTTTGAGGCTCTCCCCCCGAGCGCACTAGGCAGGCCACGCTTGTAGTTGGGCCTGTGGTCCCTCTGATCACCCTCGGTGCCACCCACAGAATAAAGCGGTGGAGATGCATGTGTGACTAGACACGTTTATTGTTGCTGTGCTTCATTCACCTGCCAGCAGGATCACTGACCGAGCTCAGGCTTGTGGCTTTGGTCCCTTCTTTCTCGAGTGACAGGTTGCTGCCTCTTCTATCTATGCAGTCCCTTCTTGTGTTTGCTCACCAGATCCCCTGAGAAAAAGAAAGCCTGTTTGAGCTTTACTTTTATAAGGTAACGGTTGTCTTTTTCTCTCCTCGGCCCTGTTGCCATTTAGGGCATAACCCTTTGCTGCGGGGGTGCTGTCTAGGGCATTGTGGGGTGTTCAGCCGCATCCCTGGCCTCCACCCGCTAGGCCCTCACCCAGTCAAGACAGCCAAAAATGTCTCTAGACATAGCCAAGTGTCTCCTGGGAGCAAAAATCACAGCATTGAGAAGTGCTGGTGTAAGTGAATGAGCTCTTTCAACCTCCTCCATCTTGCCCCAGGGGTTTTTGCAGGGAAGGCAAAAATCTACTCTGGATGCATTTTGTAGGTTTCTCCTCTGATGATAAAGGAGACTGTAGTTTCCTATCAATTAGGGAGTCAGGATTTGAAAAGAGAGCAGTGAGAGGCAATGTGGCAGTGGCTGGTCCCTCTCCGAGGGGGGCTGGCACATAAATTCTGCCTTTTCTCTGCACAAGGCAACCTCCACCGTCAGAACATTGTCTCATTAAAGCCGAGGAGTGCACCTCAGTTTTAAAAAGGAACTTGGAAGCCTTCGGCTACTGAATTCCAAAAGCTTCCATTTCATGTTTGCAAATGGAGCCCCAGGAGCCAGAGGTAGCGCTCCTTCCTCCAGATGATAAAAGCCTTAGCGGAGATTAATCTTCAGAACAGTCACGGCTAGGGGAGAAAAGCAAGCTCGTTTGCAGGAGCGTGTGCAGGAGCACTTTGCTGAATCTGAAGCGCTGCGTAAACACTGCGTGTCATTACCATCACTTGTTAAGAAAGAGCTGGAATCCAAGGCCTAAATTGCACTCCACGTGTGGAATTTGCCTTCTCAAGCCCTGTTGGAGTAACTGCTCTTGGGGCTGGATCTCCACATGAGCCTCACCTTCCCTTAAGTAGCCAGAAGGCCCCTGCTGCTCCACACACAGCTTCAAGGACTATTGGAGAGACAAGGAGACCGGGCCAGTCTTGTCCGCCCCTAGGGGATTTTGTGACTGCAGGTCTGTTAACTTGAAGACGGGCTTGATGAGAACTTTCCCTTGATAGCTGCCTACCAGGGCTTTATGGTCTCGCTGCAGCCTGGAAACAGCCATATGTAGGACCCCTTCCTCAGGGGGAGAGGTACGTGTCCTTCGTTCCCTCGGGACACGTGCCACCCACGTGGTTTCAGTCACATCCACGGACCTGCCACGTTTCCAGCCCTGCTTCACGCCAGGCGCAAACGCAATGTCTTCTCACCTTCCTAGAGTCCTTCCGAATCCACAGTAGAACTTTATGGGGCTCCCTACTCGCCAGTGCCCTGGTGATTTTTTTTAAATTGGTTTTTCTGGCTTCACTATTTTGAAGTATAGCTCCGTGTGTGTGTGTGTGTGTGTGTGTGTGTGTGTGTGTGTGTGTGTGTTTCCAGTTTTCATCTCATCATGTATCCTGTCAACTATAGACAAGGAGGGAATAGTTCTTAGATGCTGAGGAAGATAAATAAGTCCTAGCCTGTGGGGAGCCTTTTGTGCAGGGTTTCTCAGCCTTGGCACTGTCACCACTGGGCCCAGATCGTTCTTCCTTGTGGGGGCATTTTGTGCTCTGTAGGGTGTTGAGCAGCATCCCTGGCCTCCACCCACCTGATACCAGGAGCGCCCCCTCCCCCAGGATGACAACCTGAAATGTCTCTAGACATTGCCACGTGTCCCCTGGGGGGCAGAATCGCCCCAGTTGAGAACACTGATCTAAAGGGAAGATAGACATGTGCCATGATGTGGGAAGTGTGGCCAGAGAGGGGCCGGGGACCGTGGCAGGAAGAACGTCCCCCTGAATCAACATCTTTTAGGATCTGGTTGGCCTTAGTTGTAACGCCACCTCCTCAGAGAGTCCTCCACTCCCATCCCCAAGTCATTTTCACAGCACCCCGTTTTATATACTTCAAAATAACATAGCAAAGCTAAGAAATAGAAAATCCACTGTTTCTTGTTGGTTTGCCTTCCCTGGCAGACTGAGTCCTCCAGATTAGACAGGAGGGCTACGTCTGTCTTGTTCACGACTGTCCCTGTTCCGGGACGTCAGAGGGACGGGACACTGGATGTCGGTGGGAAAGTGATGAATCTTGGCTGCTGGGTCTTGTTCAGGGTGGACCCTGCCTCTTGGGGCCGGCCTTCTTGTGCTTGGCTGGGACGACGGCTGCTTGGATGATAAGTAAAGAGATAAACCTTGAGGTGCAGCTTGTAATTTAGTGACCCCTTTACGTTCAAAGGGAAGCCGGCCGTCTTCCCTCCGGGAAGGGTCATTCGAAGTTCAGTTAGTTCCTGGGAGGTTGCCTCTCGTGTTTGTCTTAGTCACCCATGGAGCAGGTGTAGGCCACCTCCTCTGTGCCAGGCGCTGAGAGTCATGGCTCTCAGGGCACTTGCATGGTTGAGGTGGGGACTCACGTGAGACACATATGGACAGATGTGAAATACAGGAGGGAGTCCAGTGCTGTAGGTGACAGACAGCAGGGGCCAGGCCTTGGGAGGTGCCGTGGGCAGAGGCTGAGTGAGGGGAGCAGGAGCCATGCCTGTGGCCCCCCGGGGAGTCTTCCTGGTGGGGACATAGAGGCCTGAGGTGGGAACGAGTGGGTGTGCCTGAGAGACAGCCAGGAAGCTGGTGTGGTCAGAACCTGAAGCAGAGAGTGTAGGAGAGAGAGCCAGGAGCGTGGGAAGCCAGGGGAAAGTTCTGGAAAGGCTTCTCTGGCTGCTGTGCCAGAAGTGGACTGAGGGGGCAAGAGCGGATCTGGGAGGCTAGGGAGGGGCATGGGAACCAGTTGGAGTGGACGGTGATGTGGGCCAGGGGTGGGTGTCAGTGAAAGCGAGAAAAATCAGTGAGATCACCAGGGGTGATTGCGGGATGCCTGAGTCTCTGGGTGAAAGCAGCACCTGCTGGGATGACATGGGGGTGGGCCAGGGGGCTGTTCTGTGTTTGGAAAGTCCATCTGAGGCATGTCTTAAATATCTGGGTGGGGCTTATGTGGACACTCAGATGGACAAGTCTGCCATGTAGGGCGCTTATCAGTGTCTAGGAGGCGTTTCTGACTGTGCCTGGTTGAGGCCACCCACAGCAGGCAGAGAAGACAAAAGCATGGATTGTTCTAGAAAGCTTAGACCAAGGGTTGGCAAACTGTGGCCCAGGGAACAAAGCCAGCTTATTTTTGTATGGCTGGTCATTTTTACAGCTTTCAGATTACTTAAAAAATTTTTTTAAATTGTGATATTTACGTAACATAAAATTCATCATTATGACCATTTTAAAGTGTCCAATTCAGTGGCTGTTAGTGTATTCACAATACCATGCAACCACCACTACTAATCCCAGAACATTTCTATGACCCCAAAAAGAAACGGTACTTCCCAATTCTGCCCCCACCCAACCAGCCCCTGGCAACCACTAATCCACTTTCTGTCTCTGTAGAGTTTCCTGTTCAGGATACTTAATATAAATGGAATCATATACTATATGTTCTTTTGTGTCTGGGCTTCCTTCTCTCAGCATGTTTTCGAGGTTCATCCATGTTATACCAGAGCATCATTCCTTTTTAAGGCTGTATAATATTCCACTGCAGGTATGGACCGCATTTTGGTCATCTGTTCATCAGTTGATGGACAGACACGTAGGTTTTTTCCACCTTCCGGCGATTGTGAACACTGCTGCTGTGAACCTGCATGTACAAGGATTTGTTTGAACGCCTGTCTTTGGTTCTGTGGGTGGATACCTAGGAGTGGAATTGCTCAGTCACCTAGCGACCATGTTTAACTTACTAAAGAATCGCCAGACTGTTTGCCACAGCAGTTGCACCATTACTGTCCGGCCTTTTGCCGAGCCCTGGTCTCCAGGGGTGCTTCTCCCATCTTGTCACCGTGACTCACTCCAGGGAATTGGAAGAGGCACATGGTGCTTGAAAATGCCCCCTCGCAGTGGTGGGGAGGGAGCTCCCCACAGCCTCCTCTGAAGCAAACCTCGGCTCCGAGGCTGCTCAAGGGCTGCTCCCTTCCCCCCTGCCCCTGTCCAACTCCTTCCAGCTCCTTCTGCCGCCAAGCCTGTGTACCATGAAGGAACATGAGCACGGACTTCTGTGAGCTTAAGCAAAGGTAATCAGGAACAGCGTCCCCGAAGTGTCATAGAACAAATTCTAGTGCCAGGGAGAAACGGTACTTAGAGTTGTGACTGCTCTGGATCTTTCGTGTCTGTGTTCCTCGGCTCAGACTTCCTAGAGTTGCCTCTACACCCGCTGTCATGGGCTGAATTGTGCCCCCACCCCCAAATTCATATCTTGAAGTTCTAACCCTCAGTATCTCAGAATGTGACTGTATTTGGAGATGGGGTCTTTACAGAGATAATTTAGGCAAAATGAGGCCATTAGGATGGGCCTCAATCCAGTCTGACGGGTGTCCTTATAAGGAGAGGAAATTAGGACACAAGGAGAGATCCCAAGGATATGTGTGCACAGAGGAACGACCCTGTGAGGACACAGCGAGAAGACACCCGTCTACCAGCCAAGAGGCCTCAGGAGATACCAACCCTGCTGGCACCTTGATCTTGGACTTCCAGCCTCCAGAACTTCAAGGAAATAAACGTCTGTCACTGACGCTGCCCAGTCTGTGGTATTTGTTGTGGCAGCCCCAGCGCGCTAGTAGACCCACTCAGGTACCTGTGGGTGTGCCTGGCGGAGGTGTCTGTTGTGATGACAGTTCTGCAGCAGTGGGCAGCAGTGTGCCCGGTGTCCCCTGGAGTCTAGGGTCAGCTGTGGGTGCCAGAGGCGGTGCCAGGCGCCACAGGGGATTTTATCCTTCATCGGTCCATCTGATCATCCCCAACAGTGGATGAAGCCCACTCTGTTCCAAGCACTGTTCCAGGCACTGAGGATATAGCATTGACCAAAATAGAATCCCTGCCCTCCTGGAGTTTGCCTTCTGATCAGGGCTGGGGAGAGAATAAAATAAGTAAAATATGTTTCCTATAGGAAGGTGATATGTGCTGTGGAGAAAAACAGAGCAAGAAAGGGACTCGGAGTGCTGGGAGATAAGGGTCATTTTATTTTGGTGCAGGATGGTTCTGGAAGACTCGCTGAAAGGTGGTGTGTTAGCAAAGACCTAAAGCTGAACCCGAAGGATCCCAGCCTGCCCGAGACCCAGTTGGGGACCTGCAGGATGCCCAGCCGTGGTCAGTGGCAGAGGGAGGCCGCCCTCAGGACCACACACAAAATTCCAGTTTAGAAGCATAAAGATCACCTCCTTTGCGGGGTGGTCCTGTCCCACTGTGCATTAAGATTCCGACTTCCCAGGAGAGAGGTGTATGTCTGTTGTTTATTTTTATTGGTACTGACAGAAAAGCACATCAGTGGAGAGCATGCTTGATGACTGCTCAGGGCCCATCTCTCTTCTCTCAAGTGACTCGCCCCAGGCCTAGCACCAAAAGTCCCGCAGCCCTGGGCAACCTGGACAGTGGGCCCCCCTCACCTGCAGGGTTCCAGTCTCATGCCTGCTGACAGCTGGTGCTTTCACACCTGAAAACAGTCTTGCTGAAATGGGCTGGCCAGAGGTGTGGGAAGACTTTACTCTGCTCCAAAAAGGATTAAACAATCCACTCTTTGTAAATCTCTCCCGAATGCTAATTTCTCCAAGTGTATCGAGTGTGCCTCTCAGGTTCATGTTCTTTGAATCTGTTGGAAGGATCAGGCAGAGGTGAGTTCGTGAGACTCTCCCAGGAGCGCTCAAGCACTCAGAACGCCGAGGTGGGGCTGTCTCTGGGGGCCCCCTCCCTGCTTCTCTCTCTCCAGGCCCCCAGAAGTAACCTTTTTCTGCGTCGACGTAAAAAACTTGGCTCTGTGCTAAGTTTTGCCTGTTCTTGCACACTGTGGCTCAGTCTGGTGTTTCTCACAATCTGTTCCCGGTGCCGGGCCCAACAGTAACTCACTGTTGTACTGTTGTCAGGAGAATTCACACAACCACAGCGACTGTACAGAGAACGTCAAGCAGCAGATGCTATATAAGGAGGACAAACCGCAGGTGCCCTTGGAGTCAGATTCTGTGGAATTCAACAACGCCATCAGCTACGTGAACAAGATTAAGACCCGCTTTCTAGATCACCCAGAAATCTACAGGTCATTCCTGGAGATACTGCACACTTACCAGGTAAGGAGCCGTAGGTCACACTTCTTTGTGGGTGTTTGTGGCATCATCCAGTATCAGGTGCATTGGAAACATTCAGATTTTCTAATCTGAATTCATGAAATCCTGGAAAATTCTGATTAGCTCTTTTTTTTTAGCATTAATCTTTTTTTTTTTTTTTTACCGTGGTAAAATATATATAAATACAAAACTTAACCAACTTTAAGTGTACCATTCAGTGGCATTAAGTACATTCACGTTGTTGCACAGCCATCACCATCATCCATTTCCAGAACTTCTTCATCTTCCTCACCTGAAACTCTGTCCCCATGGAACACTAACGGCCCCTTCCTCATTTCCCCCAGCTCCTGGCGCCCACCCTTCTGTCAGTACTTTCTGTCTCTATGAATCTGACTCCGATAGGGACCTCCTAGGAGTGGAATTGTACAGTATTTGTGCTCTGTGCCTGGCTTGTTTCACTTAGCGTAATGCCCTGAAGGTCCATCTGTACCGTAGCATGTGTCAGAATGGCCTTCTTTTTAAGGCTGAGTAATAGTCCATTGTACGGCTACGCCTTATTTTCTTTATCCATTCATCCATCAGCAGACACTTGGGTTGCTCCCACATTCTGGCTATTGTGAATAATGCTGCTGTGAACGTGGATGTACCTGTTGGAGTTCTGTTTAGGTTTGATTTTAATTTGCCCCTTGAGGCACCTCTGCACCCTCAATAGGAAACACACTTTAGAGGATTAAAGAAGAAGCCAAGAAGATAGTTTTCTTTTTATAAGGTGGCTTAGTTATTGTTTAGACAATAAACTACCCTTTATTTATGCTGATTACAACCGGGCTTTGTGCCAGGTGCTGGGTCGACAGGGATGAATGGTTGCTGTTGCTTAGGAGTTCAGTTTAGACGTGGAGGAAACTTGGAAATGATTAGGGTGGACGAGAAGGACTGTGTGTAGGACAGGTGTGTCAGGGTTGAGGGCTGCTGACCCCATAGCGGGTTACGGAGAGGATACTCAGGTTGAATCTTGGCAAATCAGTCAGGACCGTCAGTCAAAAGGTGGACTCTCGGTGCTGGGAGTGGCCTGTGCAAAGGCCCAGGGGCCAGAACAGGCAGCTGGCTTCAGGGGACTTAGCAGGAAGTACAGGCAGGCGGGTGGCAAGGGACATCTGTGTCATGCAAGGAGTTCGGATGTCATCCTCACCCAGACATGGAGTTTCTGATGCCTTTTATTTTTCTAAGCAGCAGAACCCACTTTTAAAAATGAAATCTTCTGCACAACCTTGATAAGTGAAATTAAAACATGGGATTCTTTTTAGCATAAATGTTTAGGATCAGATTGATAGCATTTGCTCCCTGTAAACGCACTGGAACTGTTTCAATACTCGTAAACATGTGTGGGCAGTGGTGCCAGTGACATGCTTGGTCCTGTCAGCCTCATGTCCAGTGTCTGCACGGTCCTTGTACGGCATTGAGAACTTCCTGCTTCTCACAGATAAGTGGTTGCAAGTGGCAGCTGTGAACATCAGTCTGTGTGGAGGGGTGATGTTGTGATCATGGGGGTTTATGGGCTCTTCACAGATTCCGTGGGGTCACCACATCTCAGGGGCTGGGAGGATCGTTAGAGGGAAGGCCAGCAGGTATCTGTTGTATTGGTGGGAATCGGGGGGGAGGGGGAGCGGTTTGTTGGCGTGTAGAGAAGTGAAAGTGACTTATC
This sequence comes from Orcinus orca, assembly GCF_937001465.1. Classification (NCBI taxonomy): domain Eukaryota; kingdom Metazoa; phylum Chordata; class Mammalia; order Artiodactyla; family Delphinidae; genus Orcinus; species Orcinus orca. Next base: position 12,728,311 of record NC_064561.1, on the reverse strand, counting down.
CAAGGTCCTAGCAAAGGGCCACGGGTTGATTCGGAGAAAGCGTGAGGAAGGAAGTACGGCTCAGTGTTCCCCAGTCAGAGCCACAGGGAGTTGGTTGGAAATGCAAGCTGCCTGGGCCTCCCCTCAGAGTTGCTACCCCAGGTTCTGCCCAGCATCTGCTTTTTGAACAAGCCCCCTGGCGACTCTCAGGTTGCCTGTTTCTTCAAAAGGAGCTGGAAATCTGAATTTCTGTGTGAGTTCTTCCTGATTTTCGAACATTGATGCGGATTTTTAAAAGACACCGTGAGGCCAAAGCAGCAGCTCTAGGGCCATACGTTACTGTTTTTTATCTCTGTTGGGCCTCAAGTCAGCCCTTAGCTGTGCCCCCTGTCCCCTCAGAGCCCTTTGCCTCACCTCCCTGAACCTCGGGGTTCTAATCCATAAAATGGCTACCGCGCTGTGGGTGCTGATCCCAGTTAAATATGGTTAACCGAGGTCACTGATGCAAGCACAGTGCTTGCCTCAGGTCAGCCATGGGCAGCTGTTCCCTTTATACAACTTCGAACATATGTCGTGTGCCTGGATGAGCACAGCCAGTTCTGCCCTGATGTCCCCCAAAATGACCGTGCTTTGCAAATAAATGCTCACCAACCACAGGTCTTATGGAAAAACGGGATCAGAGCGTGAGACTCAAAAACTGTGTCAGCAACACATTAAAAAAAGATAGGCACCTACTTGAAGCCGGTAGCGCCGTTGTACGCGCATTAAATGGCTAAGCATGTTGTGAATGTTGCAGCACATCCGGCACTTGACCTTGGGAAAGACCTGAGTGTCATGTGTAGACATGGGTGTGGAAAGGTTGCAGCCTGCGGGTCACTGAGGTACCAGGAGCAGGTTTCCTAAAATGGGATGGGTTGTCACCCCAGAGGGGGGTCAGGCAGAGTGGCTCTAGCAGCTGAGGGAGCGATGTTGGGGGCGTGTGTATGTCGGGGGTCGTGTATTACCAGGTGGCTTGGCTCAGCTGGGTGCACTTTTCCACATTCACCCCATGTTGCTCCTGGACAAAACCTGCCTCAGCAAATGCAGAATCCATACCATGCTCAAATCATTCCCTAGTCCGTGTCCCAAACAGATCTGTGTTCAAAACAGGTGTTAGAGCAGAACTGACTCTCTCTGCAGGAAAATTCCCAGGAGGTGCGTCCCTAGGTCAGAGGGTGTGCGCTCAGCACATGATCGTAGATGGCGCCAGGCTTCCCTCTGCCGGTGGCACCAGTCTTCCTTTCCGCCTTGTAATGAGAGCACCCAGTTCCCCACACCCTCATCAGAAATCACCAGTCCTTATGCAATCTGATGAGCAAAAATGCTGCGACGCCGTTTTAAATTGTATTTCTTCAAACATCACTCAGTCTGATCACTGTTTCATCTGTATAGCGATGATTTGTATTTATTGTCTGAGCTGAATGGTCTTTGCCTGTTTTTTTCTTTGGCCTTCAAGTGTCCCGGTAACTTTGGTCAGGAGAGGGTGGAGGCAGTTTTTTCTCCCCCCAAACGGGTGCTCCGTGTACCAGGATTGGGAAGTAACTTTGCTCAGGGTACATAGGGCCGAGAGGGGAGGGCGTGCAAAGGGCTCCCCATTCCTTGTCTCTTCCCCCTTCACAGCTGTGGAGGGGGGATGTCAAAGCCCTGCTGCTGGGAGGGCCCGACACCAGCGCCTCATGCTCTGTCACGTTCCTGGGTGTAAAGTTGACAGGGACTAACTTCTGATGGCCGACTTGGGTTGTGTTCGCTGCTTTCTGCCCTGCCGACCTGGGTCCTGTCTGGTCCTCATCTTGTTGCTTTAAGCTCCAGGTCAAGCCATCTTCCTTCCGGAGTCTTAGTGACTCTGGGGGAACAGGTCCTTTGACCTCTAAGTCCCTTCCCTTCCTTCTTCACCCTCTGCCCCTTCCAGACCCAGGGCTAGCTCCTCAGTCCCCTGCCCAGCAGAATGAGTCCCCTTGACCTTGGGAGGACCGTAGGTTCGCCACTGACCTTGCACTTCCCCAGCCTCTGCTCAAGGGTGCTTGAGGGCTGGGGTCAGGTCCTTCCATGACCGTCCCCTCCCACATCCCCTCCACACTCCCAGCACAGGCCGCATCCATGGCCGGGGCTCAGGCCACGTCGTGCGGCAGGGTCAAGACTCAAGCGCACAGGCTGTTCTCCAGAGCAGGGGGTGGGGGAGGGGGGGAGTGGTTGGGGAAAGGGGGCGGGGAGTGGTTAGGGGACACCCGGAGGTGTCAGCAGGGCAGCGGGCTGGACCCCCTCTCGTGGTGGCAGCAGTCACGGGCTCTGCCAGCCAGTTTTCTTCCGTGAGTCATCCCTCTGTCTCCTCCACAGTGGGATGCCTGAATGTCACAGCCTAGGGTGCCTCCTGGTTCCTTCGCTAACGACTCGTTTTCCCTCCCCTGAAAATTGGCAGAAGGAGCAGCTGAGCACAAAGGGCCGTCCGTTCCGAGGCATGTCTGAAGAGGAGGTGTTCACCGAGGTGGCCAACCTCTTCCGCGGCCAGGAGGACCTGCTCTCCGAGTTTGGACAGTTCCTGCCCGAAGCCAAGCGGTCCCTGGTGAGTACAGAGCACCGATGCCAGTCTGGGGCCACGTTCTCATCGGCCAGAACCCCCTGCCAGTGCAGCCCCCAGGCCAGGCCAGGTTTATCCACTCCCCAGACACACTGAGTTCCCTCAGAAGCCACAGCCAGTGCAGACGTGCACGGGCCCCCAGTGCAGGCTCCACCTCCACGGGGAGCTGGCGCAAATCCTCAAAAGGGCTTCTCTGGACAGACAGCAGCCACGTGACGAGGGCTGGCTGGGAGGCAGAGTGTCTTCCCATGGAGACCTGCCTGTAACCAGGTCCTTGTGGGAGGGTGCGGGAGGGGTCAGGCTCACTGCCTACCCCCCTGGAGGGACTGGGTGGAGGCTTGGCAGTGACTCAGGGTGGGAGTGCAGAGAGCTGATAGCGGAGGAGGGGCCTGCGATGGGGAGGTTGGGGGTGCAGACTGCACTGTCAGCCTTTCTGCCTTTGCTGTGGACTGAGGCCTGCTGACCTGCCCTTTCCATTTCCTCTTTTTTTTTTTTCCTATGAACTTATGGCTTTTTAAAAAAAAAAAAAATGAAGGAAAATTCACGTAACATAAAACTCACCATTTAAAAATGTACATTTCAATAGCATTTAGAATATTTAAAATGTTGTGTAGCCATCACCCCCTCTAGTTTCAGAACATTCCCATCACCCCAAAAGGAGACCTGTCCCCATTAGCAGTCACTCCCCAGCCCCCGCTCCTTAGATTCTGGCAACCACTCATCTGCTTTCTGTCTCTATGCATTTACCTGTCGGACATTTCACAGAGATGGAATCATGCAGCATGTGGCCCTTGGGTTGGTGTCTGGCTTCTTTCACTCAGCATCATGATTTTAAGGTTCATCCATGATGTAGCATGTGTCAGAACTTCATCCCTTCTATGGCTAAATAATAATTCCATTGTGTGGATGGACCACATTCTGTTCATCCATTCATCCATCAGTGGACACTTGGGTTGTTGCCGCCTTTCAGTCATTGTGAATCGTGCTGTGAACATGCATGTACAATTTTTTGTTTGAACACCTGCTTTCAGTCATTTTCTGTCTATGCCTAGGAGTGGAGGTGCTGACTCATGTGGTAACTGTGTTAAACTTTTGAGGAACTGCCACACTGTTTTCCACGGTGGCTGGACCATTTTACGTCCTCACTAGCAATATACCAGGGTTTCAGTTTTCCACATCATCACCAATGCTTGAGGTTTTCCTTTTTAAAAAAAATGTATAGCCTTTGTAGTTGGTGTGAAATGGTATCTTATTATGGTTTTGATTTGCATTTCCCTGCTGACTAATGACATTGGGCATTTCATGTGCTCATTGGCCATCTGTTTATCTTCTTTGGAGAAATGTCTATTTAAGTACTTTGCACCTTTTTTGCTTTGTCTCTCTTGCTGGGTTGTAAGAGTTCTTTGCATGTTCTTGACATTAGTCCTTTATCAAATATTTTCCTCTATTCTGTAGGTTGTCTTTTCACTTTCTTGTTAGTGTTGGTGCGCATCAGTTTTAAATTTTGGTCAAGTCCAGTTGCCTATTTTTCCTTTTGTTGCTCATGTTTTCAGTGTCAAATCTCAGAATCCATTGCTAGTTCTGAGGTCATGAAGGTTTACCTAAAGTTTTCTTTTAATACTTGTACAGTGTTAGCTCTTCTATTCAGGTTGGTGATCCATTTTGAGTTAATGTTTGTATATGGTGAGGTAGGGGTCCACTCTACATGTGGCAATCCAGTTTGTTGAGGAAACTGTTCTCTTTCCATCATTGCATGGTCTTGGCACTCTTGTCAAAAATCAATTGACCAGAGTTTTATGGGTTTATTTCTGGACTCAGTTCTAATCCATTTATCTCCATGTCTGCCCTTAGGCCAGCACCACACTGTCATGATTACAGTAGCTTTGTAGTAAGTTTGAAATCAGGAAGTGTGAGTCCCCCAACTTTGTTTTTTTTTTTCAAGATTGTTTTGGCTAGTCAGGGCCCCTTGCAATTCCATATGAATTTAAAGATTGGCTTTTCCACTCCAGCAAAAAAGGCTGTTGGGATTTTGAAAATGATTGCATTGAATCTTTCAACTGTTTTGGGGAGTATTGCCATCCTAACAAGATTAATCCACAAATACACAGCATTTTTCCATTTATTTAAGTCTTTAGTTTCTTTCAACAGTGTTTCAAAGTTTTTTTTTCATTGTGTAAGTCTTGCACCCCCTTGGTTAAATGTATTTCCAAATATTTTGTTCTTTTTGTTGTTGTAAATGGAATTGTTTTCTTAACTTCATTTTTGGATTATTCATTGCTCATGTATAGAAACACCACTGCTTTTTTGTGTTGATTTTGTATCCTGCAACTTTGCCGTATCCAGTTTATTAGCTTTGATAGTTTTCGTGGATTCCTTAGGATTCGCTAATATAGTTTTCTTTCTTCCTTTCCAATTTAGATGCCTTTTATTTCCTGTTTTGGCCTAATTGCTCTGATGGAACTTCTAGTACTATGCTGAGTAGAGGTGGTGAGGGTCAGTATCCACATCTTGCTCCTGATCTTAGAGGCAAAGCTTTCCATCTTGCACCGTTGAGTGTGATGTGAGCTGTGGGTTTTCCCTAAGCACCCTCGAGTTGAGGAAGCTCCTTCTCTTCCTAGGTTGTTGAGTGTTCTCTTTCCTCTTTTTATTCTTCCTCTTTGCCCTCGACGACAACTTGGGGTGTGAGCACACAAGAGTCCATCCTTCCCACCTTCCTGTGTCTCCACCGCCTCTCCCGGGTCTGCTTCTTGAATGAAGATGCAGTGGGGGCACAGGGCTGGGGGGCAGTGGGTCTTGAAGGAAGGGGCTCGGGGGTGATAGCGGTCTGAGTTTGGATGCTGTTCAAGACTCTTAGTCGATTGGGCAGACTTCCCGGTGTGCGGGTCGGGGCTTGTCCCCATGTTACTGTCTCTGGGACACAGAGCACCATCCCTAAGAGGAGGTTCCACCCAGAAGCACTTCCTCACTCAGAGTCAGAGAAGCTCTGTGCCCATCCTTTGGACTGAAAACAAGTCCAGGAGCTGAAACCAGTCCTGCCCACCCACCCGGAGCCTTGTGTGTCCTGGGGGCCTGGACAGAGCCCCGTGAGCACACAGCCTGGGCCTCCTCGGGCTCTGGGTGCTACAGGCAGGCTTGAGCCGGCCGTGTCACCTCCCAGGCCTCGTTGCCTTCTCTCTCACACGGGACTGACCGGCCCTCCTGCTCGGGTGGGGACTGAGCTGTTGTCCTTTAAGTGCTTCTCGCGGGGCCTGGCTGGCGCTCAGTGTTCCGGAAAGAGCAGCTGCGGTTGTGCTGGGAAAGTAGGCCTAGAATCCCGTCTGGTCGTCTCATCCACTCCTCCCAGGGTCTCCCTCTGCATCTCCAGGACCAGCCGGCTGCCTGGCCTGCTGGAGGCTCTTGGGGGATACCGGGGGGGCGGGGGGCGGTTGAAGGAAGCCCTTGTCTAGACTCCCCGGGGGCAGGGAGCTCACCTCTACACTGGGCCTCTCAGCCCAGCTGCCTCCTCACGGCCCCATCCCCGGTCCAGCTTTCTCCTCTGAGTCCATTATCTGCCCCGCGGATCTCTCTGAACTTCAGAATCCCTACTTGGTTTTTTTCTCCCTGTTCCCAAATAGCTGTCCTTGGCAGTCCTACATCATTCCCATCTTCCTTCTCTGTATGCTCCTGCTCGTCAAAGACGCTCCTGACTGGCTCCGGGGGCCGCGTGGCTGAGGAGCAGAGGGCTCTCACCACCTCCTTCCCGCTTCATACCCTTCCTGTGTTGGCTTAGCCCAAGGTTGTGGGTGCTTGGGCCTCTGTGTCCCTGGGAGCCCAAGCTACATGCTGTCACCTGCTATAAAGTCCTGTGTTGCTCCCTTGTACAGTTGGTGGATAGTTTTTGGGTCTCATCCTCTTGGGTCTTGGCCTCAAATCTCACCTCTGACCCTGGCGTTGGCAACTTTTCCCCTGAACCCCATCCCCGCAGAGATGTGTGCACCCAGGCATCCCTGGGTGGCCTTCCCAGGGTCATTGCTGTCAATGCTTCAGGGTCCAGGGGCAGTCTAAGTCTACCCTCTATGGCCTCAGGGAAGAAAGGCCTGGCTCTGTCCCTGGCCAGCTTTTGCTGCTGCACAGCTCACATGAACTTTTTGCAGGCCTTGGTTCCTGAGTTATCATCTTGATGGGTCAGGGTTGGGGGTGAGTAGAGCCTCTTGTCCTCTGAGGGCTGTGGTTGCAGTGCCCCCTGGTGGACACAACTTGGCATTTACCAAGTTGGACACTGACAAAGCCCACCCTAGAAAATAAGCATTTCTCTCAGAAAAGCACCTGCCCACAGAGTTTCTTTAAATGGCATTTGCTATCAATTCAGCAGTGTTTTTTTTAAGTGTGTATTGTGTAATTAGAACTGTCTTGTACATTTTAAAAGATTTAATCAACTTTTAAAAATTACTAAAACGCTCATAAATAATTTGTCATATAGAATGATCTTTTCATTAACTTTTAGATTTCTGTTAAAACTGCAGGAAAAAGAAACCAAAGGTGAAATTTGATATTGTCCTAATTAAACTCGACTGCTTTGCCTAGATCAGGGCTTAGCAAAGTTTTTCTATAAAGGGCCAGACAGTAAGTATCTTAGGCTTTGCAGACCAGACAGTCTGGGTGGCAAAGACTCAGCTCTGCCGTGGTAGCGGGAAAGCAGCCACAGGCCCGTACGTCAGCGAATGGGCATGGCTGTGCGCCAGTCCCTATGTGAATGGTCTTTGGGGGTCTTCTGCCTCAGGCATTTGCACATTGGGACATTTAACTGAAACCAAAGAACTGCCTGAACTGTTAGGGGAAGATCAGTGGTACTGAGCTTGCCTTCCAGCTGGGTGAGCTTAGCCGGGCAAGCAGTGGGTTACCCACTTTCCTCTCAACCCCGCCCCACCACCACCACCCAAGTCGTACTTAGCGCGTCATATCGTCACCTGTCCCCCTCCTTTAGGAATTGGTGTTTGCACCTGTTCTGGGATCTACAGCAAATACCAGTTGAGAATTATTCCACATTAGGTTCTTGGAGTAGCCTTGGGTCTTCGGATAACTAATCCCTCCAAAGGAGCTTAATCCTCTAAGGGACAGGTTTTGCCTGTAGTTAAACAATAGGTCTTTATTATTATGATTATGAGTATAAAAATAGTACATGCTCATGAGAAAAGTCAGGCATTCGTGAGAGCATCAAGTATGAAAAGTTAGCTTCCCTTTTTCCTATTCTCAGTTTCCTCACAGTTAAGTATTTACAAGTGTCTTATAGTATGTATCTTTCCAGAAATCTCCTCTGAATGTGCAAACAAATGTTTATCCTTTTAAAAAAGATGGCGTCCCATTTGTTCTGCCCCTAGGGTTTTTTCTGTTTGTCCTAACAGTGTATCACGTATGCCTGTCCCTAGCAGTGACACAGTGGACACAGAGACACAGAGCTAACTCATAGCTGACAGTTGCCTCTGTTTGGTTTGGATGCACCACGACTTGTTCACCCGGCCCACGCTTTGGGCTGACAGCACACCCTTCACGTAGTGTCTCTGCATATAGGCCCCGTGGTGGGAGCGGGTGCAGGCAACATGAACGTAGTGGGGCTGATTGCAGTGTGCCTCTCCAGCCCAGCCCTGAAGAAAAGCCATGGTCTGTTCACCTTCCCCCCCTGCCTGCTCTGACTTTCATACAGATGCAAATGCCGAGTAGATCCTTCCAGAACCATTCTTCATAAATATTGCCAGCACCCTGACCTGTTAATCAGTGCTTGGTGTAGAGCCTGGGAGGACTAGCAGTGAGCACCCCACCAAGTGATGCCATTGTCCCCAAGATGCGTTTTCTTATTCGTAGGAAAGATTGCAAACTTGACTGGAACCCCTCCTCCCCCGCCCCAGTGACCTGGCACCGTCAACTTCTTCCTCTTGCTGCCAGGGCCTTGCACATTGCTGGTCCTCTAGCCTGAAATTCTTTTCCTTTCTGTGGTGCGCTCGAACATACAGGCAGACACCCTGTCAGTGGTCTGCTGGGTGAGCCCCACACGCCAAGGCCCAGCTTCAGTGTCTCCCCACTGAGCCCTCCCTCACCTGTCAGGACCCTCGCCCATCGAGGCCTTCCATGAGCCTTCTCCCAGCCTCACAGTGCGCGACTGTGGTGAGCTGGGTACACAGGTCTTTCCTCCAGTAAACATGAGCATCTTGAGAGCTAGGGTCACCTCGCACTGGGACAGAGCCCCTGGCCCGTGGCAGACAGTGCTTGCTGGGGCCACGAGCTGAGCTGCAAGTGGTTCCACGCACTAGGTTACATTGAGAACCAGCACTGATGGGCCTGGCTGTGTCTCTCCAACGCTGACCACCTCCTGTGTTTGTGTCCTTAGTTCACAGGAAACGGGCCGTGCGAAATGAACAGTGTCCAAAAGAGTGAGCACGAGAAGAATCTGGAACACAGCAAAAAGCGCTCTCGGCCCTCACTCCTCCGTCCCGTGTCTGCACCAGCCAAGGTAACTGTCAGCTGTGCACATAGGTGTGCATGCGTGGACACCCAGCAGCCTGGCCTTCTCTGTAGATGACTTGAGGAGCAATATGCAGAGACCTGGGGCATGAGGCCGAGTCCAGGCTCTAGTCCAGCTTGAAATTCACTGGCTGTTGGACCTTGAGAAGCTGACTCACCTGTGAGGTGGCCGGTCACCTGTGCCCCCTGGCTCACAAGATTGTGTGAGAAGGAGTGTCACCTCCTCTCGCAGAAACCGGATGTACTGCTCAGTCTGCTCCTTTTCACCATCACAGCTCTTTCACAGGCAGGGCCCTTATGTACAGTTGTGCAGGTCGGTTACTGCACAAGGTGCCCTGCTAGGGGGTGAGAGGCACTGAGGTCCAGCTCCTGTTGTTCTCATCACCTGTGATGGTGATTTTCTAATTCCATCATTCTTTATGCATTTACTAGTTGGCTTTCTACTGTAAGGAAGAGCTTTTTTTCATCTCCATTTATTTAATTATGTGTATCTTCATAGACTCGGGTTATAATCCATGACTATCACTGTTTATCTTGATGCCTAAACCGTCCCAGATCTGGCCAGTGGGGCCCTTTGGGCTGGCTCTTGTGTCCTCTTGACACATCCCCATCATTCTTCAGGCATGTGGGAGATGGTTCTGTAGAGTCCTTGATGTCTCAGCAGAGTGGCCAAGTTCAGGTCCCCTTCCCATCGCCATCACGGCCCACAGGACGAAACAGGCAGGGGAAGAGGTTTCTGATACAGTATCTAGGGGCATGTTTCCCTGGCTGTTCTTACTCTATGACAATCCCTCCTGACATCAAAAGAGCTAAACTGCTGAAAGTTAGATCCCAGATTCTGGGCAGAGTGGTTGTGTGACCTTTAACCCTTCACTAGGTCATGGAGGCTGAGGTGGGTGGTCCTGAGAGTTTCATCCACGGGGGTCTTGGGCAGACCTCATCCAGCACCTGATGGCGGTTCCCATCAGGAGAGCTCAGTGTTGGTGATGTTATGATTCTAATAAAGATGGACATGGGCTGCCCGTGGGAGGCACACAGCATCCATGGCATGGAATTTCTCTCTGCAGAAGAAAATGAAACTCCGTGGTACCAAAGACCTGTCCATCGCCACCGTGGGGAAGTACGGGACTCTGCAGGAGTTCTCCTTCTTTGACAAGGTGAGCGGTGGGACCCACGACTTCTGGGCCTTGCCCCGTCCAGGCTGGCCTCGCCCAGCTCAGATCTGAGCAGGCAGGGTTGGGAGCAGGCGACAGGCGGCCAGTGGTGGGCAGCGGACAGGAGGTAGCGAAACAGGTGGGAAAGGCAGAGCTCAGAGCCCACACTAAGTTTGGGGGCACATGTCTGCCACTCAGAAGCTGTGTGGCATCTCTAAAGCTGAAATGGTCCTGGGGCTTCTGTCCAGAGTCAGTGGGCAGAGCCAGTGAGATGGCTCTAGGCACAGGCTGTCTGAGCCAAAGATCACTGCACGGAGAGCAGTCCGCTGCAGACCACAGCCGGCCCCTTTAGAACACGCCTGTGTTGGTGACTCTGTGTGCACCTGGTGATAGCAGAGCCAGGTGTGCTCAGGAGCGGGAGTTGGGCCCGGCAGGGGCCCCCTGACTTGCTCTCCCCACAGGTGCGCAGGGTGCTGAAGAGCCAGGAGGTCTACGAGAACTTCCTCCGCTGCATCGCGCTCTTCAACCAGGAGCTTGTGTCCGGCTCTGAGCTCCTCCAGCTGGTCAGCCCGTTTCTAGGGTGAGCAACACTTCTCGGGGCTCCCCACTTGGGTTTTGTTTCCGTAAACTCCTTTCACCCTTCTTTTGGCTATTGTTTTTGGAAAACGGTATATGTGTTTTTTTCGATCTTGCCTTTAAGTTGAAGTTGTTACAGAGATCATTATAGATTCACCAGCAGTTGTAAGAAAGAACACAGAGAGGTCCTGGGCAGCGTTCCCTCGTGGTAACATCTCTAGTCAGCGTCATAGCCAGTATGTTGATATTCACACAAGCCACCCATCTTTTCAGGTTTCCCATTTTACGTGTGTGTGTGTGTGTGTGTGTGTGTGTGTGTGTGTGTACAGCTGTATCACCTGTGAAGGTTGGTGTGTCCACCACCACTGTCCAGGTACCGAGCAGCTTCAGAACCACAAAGATCCTTGCGTTGGCCTTTGATACACACACCCAGGTCCTCCCACAGCCCAAGCCCCTGACAACCCCTAATACCTGTGTTCCTTCTCTAAAGCTTATATAGCAAAAGTATTATGTAAATGGAATCACACTGTGTAACCATTCAGGATCAGCTTTTTTCACCCAGCGTAATTCCCTGGAGATTCATTATGCTTTTTAAAATTCTAAGAATCAGAAATTACTGGGAAGAATGAAATGACCACACAGCATCCCTGCTGCCCAGAGAGAAACTCTGTTAGCAGATCCGTTACCCGCTTCCAGCACGTCCTGCTGCCCTGTGTGAGCTGCCCCCCGAGGGCCCGGCAGCCTCTGAGGGGGCGGAGCTGTCCTGAGAGGTGACTGTGTGTCCGCAGGTCATGCACCTGTGCTGTGGGAAGGGGAGTCTGCTGGCTCCCAGTGTGCTTCCCACTCACCAGCCCTGTCATGCCCAGCGAGTTTCCTAGCCCGTCTGAGCCTCAGTTTCCATTCTGTCAAAGGGGGATCATAAATATACCTGCACAGGGTTTCAGAAAGTTTCAAATGGGCTCTGCCTGAAGACCCTTAAAATAGCATCTCGAGGGGGCTTCCCTGGTGGCGCAGTGGTTGAGAGTCTGCCTGCCGATGCAGGGGACACGGGTTTGTGCCCCGGTCCGGGAAGATCCCACATGCCACGGAGTGGCTGGGCCCGTGAGCCATGGCCGCTGAGCCTGCGCATTCAGAGCCTGTGCTCCGCAACGGGAGAGGCCACAACAGTGAGAGGCCCGTGTACTGCAAAAAAAAAAAAAAAAAAAATAGTATCTCGAACACGGTGAGTTTGCATTATACGTGACGTGTGCGGCGTCCTATTTAGCCCCCAAGACAACCCCAGAGGCTGCCGGCCCCTGGGGGCAGCTACCTGATTCCCTTTCTATTAATCAAAAAAGTTTTTTAAACTTTTTTTTTTAATGTAAAATAAAACACAGATCCAGGAAACCACATAACAGAAGAACGGCTTGGTGAATCATTATTAGGCAGACACCCTTGTGCCCACCACCCAGGTCACAAATGGACCTTTGCCAACCTCCAGGAGCCCCTCCACCTGCCATTTCAGTCATGCTCCCTCCCTTGGCTTGGGAGTGACCACCTCCCTACACTAATTACGGCGCAGCCAACCCAGGCGGACACCGCCAAACACACGGCTCAGTCTCGCCTCGTGGTCTGGGTTTTGTTTTCTAATACGTCTTGTACGTCCCTCTTCATCTCTAGGTTCCCTCTGCAAGTTTATTCCTTACCGTGTCTGCATTGGCATCCCCATGGCGTGGGTGCATTTTGCCAAATGCACCTTCACATTCCCCCACATCCCTCTGTCTGTCAGGAGGCAGTGGTATCCTCTGAGTTCTTTCTGTGGTTTATTCCTTTGTTTATTCATTCACTGCAGGTTGCAAAAGAGAGCATCTCAACAGTATTTATCACCTTTTGGTGACCCAAGATAGATGCTTGAGTTCTCCCTTTATTACAGTGTCAGGGTGATGAGTCGCTTTCCTGTCTCATCAGGCCAATTAGGAACTGAAAAACGGACCAATTTCTTTGGCGTTACATGAACTCATGAATTTAAACACATTCGATGTGTCTCAATACATTTTAAGCTGAGGAGACTGAGGCCCAGAACGGATACCTCTCACTCTGTCCAGGATAAGCTCTCATAAGAGAGCTTTGCACGGTGATGGGCGAGTTCAGGGGGATGAGGCCTGGAAGCCCACCCTTCGCTCATCGTCTGCTCTCGGGATCTGAGTGTGGCTGTTGAGTTTCACATAAATGGCATCATGCTGTCAGGCTGGGCTGCAGTCTTCTCTTTTTTTCTTTTTTAAACTCAGCAATTCTTAGACCCAACCGATCGTTTTTAGCGACTGCACAGTGTATGTACCATGGTTTTCTCAGCAGGGTCTGCAACAATGGACGTTTATCTCCAGTTTCCCCCTGTAATCCGTGCTGAGATTATGCTTTTGGGCTGGGATACTCAAAGGTCGAGTTAGGGTCATCAGGAGGTGCTTCCTTGGTGGTCCCAAGAGTGTACACACATCAGGGTGACCTTTTCACTTGGATTGACTTTCTGGGGCTGCTAAAGGTCTGTTAATGCTCTGAAAAACCACCCAGAGCAGGGTGGCAGGCGTCACACAGTCTCGGCTAAAACGTGGCTGGTTTTTTACGTGGATTTGGACACGCTCACATCGAAGTACATCTGCGCAGCTCAGAATCCAGTGCTCTGAGCTCGGTCAGGGTCAGCTATTCCCGTTTCGACATGTGAGCAGCAGTTAGAGACTCCAGGCGGGGGAGAGGGCCACGGGGGTGTGCAGCAAAGTGGAGCAATGAAGCGGCTTCTGCTCGCTCATCTTCAGCTGGGTTCACGCCCACCCCCCTCCCCACCATGAGGTCTCTGTTTGCATGGGCAAGCTTCTTTCTGTGTTTGTACACCCACGGGCAGCTGAGTGCAGTGGCCCAGAGAGCTGCCACCTGGTGACAGCATGGCTGGAGTTGGGGCTGGAGTGGGGTAAGCCTCCCCTTCAGAGTGGTTTATCCTGCTGTAACCTCAGGCATCCTCTACACCCATGTTGTTGATGTCTTCCTTCCCTGCATTTCCGTTGGCTTGCGGGTTTTCCTTGTGAGCTGAGTTGGTGGGGGTCCTTACAGGCGGGCCGCCTAGGGGCACATAGTTAATGAGGGGAGACTGCCAGGCTTAGTAATGGCAGGATCATCACACCAGCTGTCAAAATATCTGCACCCTTTCTGTAGGATTTGATATTCATTTAAACATTAATGCAGATGACATTGGGGGTCAGTTGCGTTAAAATCTTCCCATCAACATGCATGACCATTACATTATGTGAATTTGTCTAGGGAGGGGGTCTCCCTCATGAGGGAGGAAGGCCCTGGAGCTGGGAAGCAGATTTTATCTGTCAAGGGCCAAGGGTCACTGCTAACCAGCTTCTGGCATTATGCGCAAGCAATACTACAGGCAATACTAAAGGAGTGGATGTGACCGACTGTTTACAGGCAGATGTGGGGAGGTTGACTAGTTTGCTGGTCCTTGGCCTAATGCCCGGCCTCTTCCAGTCAGGGAACATACATCGCTGACCCCAGCTTCTGCCAGTCCAGGTCATTTTATTTGGCGTGTTCAAGGACCTCCCGCAAGTGGTGGGGCCTGGTTGGTGACAGAGGGCTGGAGGGCAGATTCACACACGCGGCAACTTCACACGTGTTGGATGCTCGTTCTGCCTCTCGCCCCTCCTCTCTGATGTTGATTCTGACCATCTTTAACTGCCGGCATCAACATGAAGCCATTTTAACATCTCTAGATCATTCTCAGAAGGCCCTCGGGATGCTACTTACCATTTGTCTTTATTTCTTTTTTTTTTTTTAGACTTAAAAAAAAAATTGAAGTATAGTTGATTCACAATGTTGTGTTAGTTTTTGGTGTACAGCAAAGGGATTCAGATATATATATGTATTTATTCTTTCTCAGATTCTATTCCATTATAGGTTATTATAAGATACCAAATATAGTTCCCTGTGCTATACAGTAGGACCTTGTTGTTGATCTATTTTATATATTAGTAGTGTGTATCTGCTAATCCCAAACTCCTAATTTGTCCCTCCCACCTCCCTCCGACGTGTCTTTATTTCTGAAGGAAATTTCCAGAACTCTTTGCACAGTTCAAGTCCTTCCTGGGGGTGAAAGAGCTGTCCTTCGCCCCACCCATGAGTGACAGATCCGGGGATGGAATAAGCCGGGAAATCGACTACGCCTCATGCAAGCGCATCGGATCCAGCTACCGGGCGCTCCCCAAAACCTACCAGCAGCCCAAGTGCAGCGGGAGGACGGCCATCTGCAAGGAGGTAGCGCTTCCCGGGGCTCACGTCAGCTTGTGTGCTGCATGCTCCTTACCCCCTCCTGTGTTCCACATGGAGGACCGAGTGTTGATCCCCCCGATGGTGAATGGTGGATGGTGCCGGGATGTGCCAAAACAAAATGCATGGGTGGAGATGACAGTTTCTTACCCTGCTGGTGGTTCTGGCAAGCCGCAGAGCACACGGCGCCAGCATAGGGTTTGGCTTGTTCCTCCGTCATTTAGACTGAGGTTTATTTCTGCCTTGAGCCCGCTCTGTTCCAGGTTCACTGCCCTCAGCATGTTTCTGTTTAGCTTGACCACTGAACACTTTTTCAGAGTTAGTAGACAGGCTTACTGCATTTCCAGAATTCAAGAGTGCCTGCTGGATTCCAGGATATGTAGTCTGGGAGTCAGCAGACTATGGCCCATGAGCCAAATCCGGCCCACTGCCTGTGTTTGTAAGTAAAGTTTTATTGGCCCACGGACATGCCCATTTGTTTACATACTGCCTGCGGCTGCTTTGCCAGGACAAGAGCAGAGTTGAGTACAGGCGTGCCTTGGAGATATTGTGGGTTTGGTTCCAGAGCACTGCAATAAAGCAAACATCGCAATAAAGCGAGTCACACAAATTATTTGGTCTCCCAGTGCATATAAAAGTTACGTTTATGGGCTTCCCTGGTGGCGCAGTGGTTGAGAGTCCGCCTGCCGATGCAGAGGACATGAGTTCGTGCCCCGGTCCGGGAAGATCCCACATGCCGCGGAGCGGCTGGGCCCGTGAGCCATGGCCACTGAGCCTGCACGGAGCCTGTGCTCCGCAACAGGAGAGGCCACAACAGTGAGAGGCCCGCGTACCGCAAAAAACAAAAAAAAAAAAGTTACGTTTATACTGTACTGTAGCCTGTTAAGTGCGCAGTAGTGTTATGTCTGAACAAAACAATGTATATGCCTTAATTTAAAATATTTTATTGCTAAAATACGCTAACCATCATCTGAGCCTTCAGCGAGTCACTGATCACAGATCCCTATAACAAATGTAATAATAATGAGAAAGCTTGAAATATTGTGAGAATCACCAAAGTGTGACACAGAGACACAAAGTGAGCAGATGCTGTTGGAAAGATGGCACCGATAAGCTTGCTCGATGCAGGGTTGCTGCAAACCTTCACGTTGTTTAAAAAAAAAAAAAGGCAGTATCTGTGAAGCACAATAAAACGATGTATCCCTGTAGACCTGACAGACCAAATGACCTGCAAAACCTAAAATATTTATCTGGCCCTTTACAGAGAAAGTTTGCCAACCCCAGAGTATTGATAGTAAGATTTGTTCACTTGATCAAAGCCATGTTTTCTCTTAAAACCACTTTAAAAGTAATTTTACTATTTGTATGATAAGGTAATTTCCTGTAAAATCAGTATTGTTACTTATCCTCGTATCTTCTACGCTGGACAACACAGTAAACCACTCTGGCAGTGGGGGCCTGGCGCGCTGGTCACGGCATTTCCTCTTGGTGCAGGTACTGAACGACACCTGGGTGTCCTTCCCCTCCTGGTCAGAGGACTCCACCTTCGTCAGCTCCAAGAAGACGCCCTACGAGGAGCAGCTGCACCGCTGTGAGGACGAGCGTTTCGAGGTGTGTGTGCAGGCCCGCCTTCTCCACGGCCCTGCCCTCGCTTTCCCCAGTTCATCTCCTCTGCACCCTGGGATGTATGTATCCTGATCCTCCTTGAGCCCTCTCGTCTCCTTTAGAGTATCAGGGATTCCAGCACTTTCCAGCAGGGGGCAGCTCCTGAAAGCCTCCCTTTTCTGCCTTGCTGGCCTCCAGGCTGGCTAGGCATTGGTTTTGTGTGTGTGTGTGTATGTGTGTGTGGTTTCATTAACTAAAATTAGGTTCACTTAAGTAAATTTTTTTAGTACAAAGTTTTACCGAGATCATTGTAGATTCACATGCAGCTTAAAAAATAACACAGAGTGATCCGGGTGCCCTTTCCCCAGTGGTAACAGCTTGTAAATCTCTGGCACAGTGTCAGCCGGGATATGGACATTGACCCGGCCATGATCTTATTCACGTCTCCCTAGTTGGACTTGTATTCGTGGGGGGTGCGGGGGGGCAGGGTATCTTGTGCACAAGCCTGTGCATGTGTGTTAGCTCTGTGTGGTTCTCTCACCTGTGGAGGTCCATGTATCCAGCACCACAGCCAAGATACTGAACAGTTCCCCCACCAGGAGGATCTCTCACCCTGTTCCTTTATATCCCCATCCACCTCCCTCCCCAATTCCCAGCATCCATCAACCTATCCTCCACCTCCTTCACTTTGTCCTAAGTGGAATCAGTCACGTGGTATATAACTTTTGGGGATTGGCTACCCCCAGCACATGTTCTGGGGAGTCACCCGGGGGCTGTATGTACCACACGTCCCTTCCTCTTCATTGCTGAGTGTAACGTGCTTTTGATGCCTGTGGGAAGGGTCAGCCTAGGACCCATTCCCCTCCTCAGATGGGTCCACCAGTGGTGAGGTCCAGGTGATGCCATCATCGCCCAGGTCTGGACCGCCCCCACACCCCCGTAACCAGCTGTGCTCCCTCCAGTCCCCCAGACCCACGTCAGGGCCACCACACCCTGATGTCTATCGTCCCCTCTTCAGTTCTGCACATCCCTTCTGCCAGCCCAGGCCCGTCCCTAGGGCCCCGCTGACGCCCTGACAGCTGACCCCTTTCTGCTTTCCTGTCCATAGTTAGATGTTGTCCTGGAGACCAACCTGGCCACGATCCGGGTGTTGGAAAGCGTGCAGAAGAAGCTCTCCCGGATGGCGCCGGAAGACCAGGAGAAGTTCCGGCTGGACGACTGTCTGGGGGGCACGTCGGAGGTGATCCAGCGCCGCGCCATCCACCGCATTTATGGCGACAAGGCTCCGGAGATCATTGAGAGCCTCAAGAAGAACCCTGTCACCGCTGTCCCCGTCGTCCTGAAAAGGTGTCCTCATGCTTCTGACCACCTTGCCTGCTGCAGGGAGCCCCCCAGCAGCTCATTAGTGCTGTTTGTCATGGGTGTAATCATGAGGGGGTCCCTGGGGTCTCAGTCTGGTTGGTTACAGTGTTTTCCAGTCTTGCTTCATCTCCCCATTCCATTCCCGAGAGGAAAGCACAACTGTCAACAGTTGTTTGTGTCCTCCTAGAACTTTCTGCCATGCACATAATCATATCTCAACATGAACATGAAAAGTAACTATTTTAAAGCACAAATGGGACCATCCTATATCACGGCTTGCCTTTTATTTAATCATATGTTTGGGACCCTCACTGTGCCAGGGAACAGGTATCGGTTAAGTGGCTGCCCTCAGCCAGGTGCTGTGCCCAGCCCTGGGGCTACAGAGCCAAACGAGCCCGACACAGTCCCTTCCATTGCGGGGTTCACAGTTGAGCAAGGGAGCCCGGCGGTCGAGCCAGCAGCTGCATAGAGCGCAGTCAGTTCTGTGGGCCAGGACAGCGATGTTTGAGAAACCTTAAAACTGGCTGTGCAGGTTCCACAGGGCCGTTACCCCCTCCCTCCTTTATACAGCACAGAGCCCGCTGCACAGGCCTGGAGCTGGCTGTCCCGAGTATGGAACATGTCCAGTGGGTCTGTGGGTGGAAGACAGGCTGACCCTGCACAGGGATGACTCGGGCGGGTGTCCCGGGCTGTCCGTGTGCTGAGCCCCTCTGGCCCTGCAGGCTGAAGGCCAAAGAGGAGGAGTGGCGGGAGGCCCAGCAGGGCTTCAACAAGATCTGGCGGGAGCAGTATGAGAAGGCGTACCTCAAGTCCCTGGACCACCAGGCCGTGAACTTCAAGCAGAATGACACCAAGGCCCTTCGCTCCAAGAGCTTGCTCAATGAGATTGAGAGCGTCTATGACGAGGTGAGGCCCTCCTCAGCCGGGGTCGGGGCAGGCTGCCCGGCCCAAGCTCTGGCTCTCCTGGCCTCGAGCAGATGGCCAGCTCTCTGTGCCTCCGTTGCCCTCGCCGGGCTGCATAGGGGTGAGGATGGGTGTTTCTGTAGCACCCAGCATAGGGCTGGCCCAGGAGGCAGATTGAGGCCACCCTGCCATTGTCAGCAGAGAGGGGCGACTAGGGCCGACCGTGCTTCTGTGTGGCTCTGGACTCAGTGAGGGGAGTGGTTGGCGTGGGCTGGTGAACGGGAGCGAGTAGGTGGGAGGCTTGTGCCAGCACTGGGTGATGGCAGGACCATGGAAGGGCTGGTGGCAGGCGAGGAAAGGACAGAGGCAGGGAACGTTGCGGGATGGTGACGGACCGGGTGTGCAGGGCTGAGGGGACCGGGCCGGAGTGCAAGCAGTTGCAGGTCTTCCGGGGTCTAGCCAAGTGTCTGTGAATGAATGATGGTGGGCAGAGGCCCGTGGTCCTCCCTGAGCCTTCCTCACCCCCAAGGCAGCCTGGGTCAGCTGGACTCGAATAATCAGGGTGCTGCTCGCCTCGTTTCCCCCAGCCTCTGAGTGCTGCTGCAGGCCTTGGTAGTGGGAGTTCGGTCTCGTTTTGGTTCCAGAGCTCAGCTGGGCCCCCAGCCATTGTGATGCCCTCAGAGCCCCATGGCTCTGGACCCCCTACTTGGAGTTCTCCCAGTGGGTCGCTTCCCGTCTAACAGCCGCCCTGTCTCCCCAGCACCAGGAGCAGCACTCGGAGGGCCGCAGCGCCCCCTCCAGCGAGCCGCACCTCATCTTCGTATACGAGGACCGGCAGATCCTGGAGGACGCGGCCTCCCTCATCAGCTACTACGTGAAGCGGCAGCCGGCCATCCAGAAGGAGGACCAGGGCACCATCCACCAGCTGGTGCACCAGTTCGTGCCCAGCCTCTTCTTCTCCCAGCAGCTGGACCTGGGCGCGTCCGAGGACTCCGCCGATGAGGGCCGGGGGAGCCCCCAGGGGCAGAGTGCAGACCCTGGTGACCGGAAGAAGCCAGCGCCCGGACCGCAGAGCAGCGCCCCGGAGGAGAAGGGGGCCTCGGGCGAGGCGCCGGCCACAGAGCAGCAGCCGCCGCAGCACAAGCCCCTGGACGACGTCTACAGCCTCTTCTTCGCCAACAACAACTGGTATTTCTTCCTGCGCCTCCATCAGACCCTGTGCTCCAGGCTTCTGAAGATCTACCGCCAGGCACAGAAGCAGCTCCTGGAGTACCGGACGGAGAAGGAAAGGGAGAAACTGCTCTGCGAGGGCCGCCGGGAGAAGGGCAACGACCCCGCCATGGAGCTGCGGCTGAAGCAGCCAAGTGAGCCCCTGGGCCCAGGGATGACACCATGGGGGCTTGCCTCTGAGATCCGGGAGGGGAGGCGGGCCAGCTGAGCAGCTGCCCCAGAGCCACGGGCCACCTGCAGTGGGAGGCGGTGACTCCAGATCCTTCCTGGTGGTGGCCGCGTGGGAGCCGGGCCCTCCGTGACCATGGTGCCGCCCCCTCAGGTGAGGTGGAGCTGGAGGAATACTACCCGGCCTTCCTGGACATGGTGCGGAGCCTGCTGGAGGGCAGCATCGACCCCACGCAGTATGAGGACACCCTGCGCGAGATGTTCACCATCCACGCCTACGTGGGCTTCACCATGGACAAGCTGGTGCAGAGCATCGCCCGGCAGGTGAGCAGGCGTGGGGCGGGCAAGCGGGCAGCGCCTCCCTGCGAGTCCCTTTCCTTCACTCCTGTGCCTGCGGTTGATCCCGTGCTTGGCACCTTTCCTTTTTTTTCAATTAAGGTAGAATTCTTGTAAAGTAATATTCGCCAGTTTTAAGTGAGCGTTTCAGTGGAATTTAGCACATTCGCGGTGTTGTGCAACCGTCATTTCTGACTAGTTCTAATTTCCATCTTCCCCCAAAGAAACCCTGTCTCCATTAGCAGTCACTCCCCATCCCTCCTCTCCCAGCCCTCTTCTGTCTCTCTGGATCTGCCTGTTCTGGGCATTTCACATAAACAGAATCACATACTATGCGGCCTTTTGTGTCTGGCTTCTTTCCCTCAGCCCAACATTTATAAGGTTCATCCACAATGTAGCGTGTGTCAGTATGTCATCCATTTTTATGGTCAAATAACATTCCGTTGTGTGGATGGACCACATTTTGTTCTTCCGTTCATCCGTTGATGGACACTTGGGTTGTTTCCACCTTTTGGTGGTGGCGACCAGTGCTGCTGTGGATGTGCGTGTGCGAGGATATGTCTGAGCCCCTGTTGAAAAACCTTTCGTGAGGGTTGTTTGGCAACATGTAAAGAAACTGGCCCACTTTTCCTGGCGGGGGAATATCCGTGACGTGCATCAGCATCACCCACAGCTGAATGTCAACAAGAGGAAATTGGTCATAAGTGTATAAACAGCAAAGCCCCAGACAAGTCGGGTGTGGTCCCGGGACGTGGGTCCTGCTTGGTGACCACTCAAGTTGTTGTTCAGCTTGACTTTCATTTCCTGGTTATCAAGTGAGGCTGTTCATCGTAAAGTGGAGAAGAAGCAGAGGAAGGAATAATGTCATTGCTCTGCCACCCAGGTACAGTTACTAGAAACATTTGAAAAATGGCAGTTCCTTCCAGGTTTTACGAATTTCTTATTGAAGTAAAACACATACAGAAAAGTGCCGACTCCTCAGTGTGCAGCTCGGTGGGCCTTCACAGATGGACACCCCACCCGTGTCCACTCCAGCCACCCCCCCATCACGGGCACCCGCTGCTGATTTCTGACACTGGGGTAGAGTCCCTGGCTTTGAAGCTGCATAAACTCAGCGTCTGGCTGCGTCCAGGCAGCGTGATCCTCTGAGATTCCTGTCTGTTGAGATGCCCGTTAGCTCCTTCGTCGTCCACCTGGGAAGGATTCCAGGGACGAGCTCCCATTTGGGCCCTTGGAGCAGCGCTTTGCATCCCCTGTGGGCCATATGTGTGCATGACCTCTGCTCCCCTGGGTGGGGTGCAGGTAGACACAGCCAGCCTTGGGGGGAGGCTTCCAGATTCCTGGCCCACTCTGGGCCTGCCCCGGGGGGCCGGGGCGGGGAGGGCTCTCTCATCTCTCCTGGACCGAGCGAGTCGGCTCCCAACAGGCCACAGCTCTCGGGAAGGCGGCCCCATCTGTAGCACCGGGAGGATTAGACCATATATACTTTGACTCATGCCTTCTTTTAAAAAAAAACTCCTTCTCTCCACAAATGTCTCCTGTAAAACCTGTTTTAAAAGATAAAAGAAGCAATAAAAATGGAGCCGTTTAGTTGGAGCCATAGTGAGGGCAGGACCCCCACGTGTGGCTCACAGGGCCCTTCCACGCAACACCTGTAACCTGCAGCGTCGTATCCACACTCTTTACTTCCTTTTATTTATTTATTTTTTAAAGCAGCATTTCTTATTTTCAGTAACAGCAGCTAATGTTGATTGGGAATGTGCTGGATGTCAGGCACCATATGAGACCCATGTGTGTCCACGCGTCGCTGTGTGCACTCAGCAGAGGGACACACAGCGGAGCCTGAGGCCCTAAGTCTGCAGTAGCCTGTCTGGGCCACAGCTCACACGCAGAGGGGCCGACTCACGCCGGCCTCGGCCTTTTCCAGTCCTTGTCTCATCCTAGGCCTAAAGGTTTTAAGTATGCTCATAGGTATTAAAGGAATCACTTGTGTTTATGACTGAACGCTGGCGGAAGACGATCACTGCTTTTATGATTACCCTCCCCATTTTGGCACACTTTCGTTTGCATCTTTTCTGTGCGTTTCTCACGCCCAGGCAGGGTTTGCTGGTCTGCTCTGGTTGGCTCGGGTTTGCTCTCGTCTGGTTTGGTCTGGTTTGGTCTCGCTTTTGGTCTGGTCAGGTTTGCTAGTTTGCTCTGGTTTAGTCTGGCCTGGTCTGCCCCAGTCTGGTCTGGTTTAGTCTGGTCTAGTTTGCTCTGGTCTGCATGTGGCATGGAAGTCGCCCTGCACAGCCCGTTGGACGCTGGTCTTCACCCCCACCCCGTGGACTTTGCCACACCGTCTCTGGGTGAGGTGGGGGCTCCAGCAGGAGGTGGGAGTGGTGGCTGTGCCTCAGCCCTCCTGGCGGGCACACGCCAGGCACCCACCGGCCCTCCCTCCCCGGCAGCTGCACCACCTCGTGAGCGATGATGTCTGTCTGAAGGTGGTGGAGCTCTACCTGAACGAGAAGAAGCGGGGCGCTGCCGGCGGGAACCTGTCCTCCCGCTGTGTCCGCGCCGCCAGGGAGACCAGCTATCAGTGGAAGGCCGAGCGGTGCATGGCTGACGAGAACTGCTTTAAGGTGAGAGGCCAGCCACGCTCAGCCCCACACAAGGCTGGGGGGAGCACGGCGGGCACCCACGACAGGAGCCCTGTACCGTGTGCTGCTTTCGCTGGGCCTCTGGACGCAGGCCCCGGCCCCAGAGGGCACCACAGGGCCTGTGAGGTGGGAGCCCGGCACGTGGTCCCTCAAGGAAGGATGGGGCTTGGAGGCTGGTGAAGAGGGATCACTGATGACCTTTCGACCTCATCCTCTGCCAGCCTGGGCTGTTCTCGTGGCTTCAGGCTGTTTGTCCCCCTCCTTCCCCAGGTGATGTTCCTCCAGCGCAAAGGGCAGGTGATCATGACCATTGAGCTCCTGGACACCGAGGAAGCCCAGACAGAGGACCCACTAGAGGTGCAGGTGAGGACCGCAGCCCTGTGCTCTGTGCCTTGTACACACCATGGGGGCCAGGGGCAGCCACAGGCAGCATCGTGGGGCTCCCACCACGGGAGCCCATGCACATGCTGGCCGAGCACAGGCCACAAAACGTCCACCAGAGAAGCCTCTGTGCAGGTTGAACGCTCTCCTTGGAAACGCATCAGGAGGTGGGAGTTGCGGAAACCCCGGCTCCTGCCACCTGCTGCCGACACTGTGCCATCCGCCCATAGCCAGCCCAGTCACTCAGACCCCACGGCATGTGGCCGCCGCGCTCCCTGTGCATGGAGCTCAGAGCTCTGGGTGCCCCCTGACCACCAGGAGAAAACCCACCTGGCCCACACGTTGAGGCGCACATTCCGCTTGGTGCCCGCACGCCAGGGAGCAGGGCCCAGAAGCCCAAGCTGCCTTCACAGAGCGGGGGCGCCACCCACCACAGCCTCGGGGGCTCCCTTCACAGCGCCCTCCGCTGGAAACACTCCAAAACAAGGGAGGGGAGGGGCCTGCACACCCGGTCCCTTCCAGAAGTTTCCAGCAAATGTGCTTTTGTTAAGCTTGAGTCTGGAGGAGCCTCGTGCTTTAACAGGGTGGTGAGCAGTTGAAGGATCGCTCGGACGCTGCAGGCCATGTCTGCCCTGGACCTGGTGACCGCTCCAGGCCCCCCCTTTACTCAGCCGCAACTCCTGCCGGTGCTCCCCCTCTTCCTACCTGCTGTCTGTGTCCTGATGTCTGTTCCTGCCCACCCATCCCCCAGAGCCCGCTCTCCTCCGTGTCAGGGGCCTCCTGTTCCACGTGAACTTATCACGTGATGGATACAGGAAAGTCGTTACACAGCAGGGATTTATCCACTTAAGCACGAAATGCCATAAATCATCTGAATAGTGGCCTGGGTGTGCGTCTCCCGCTCCAGCAGAGCCCTTTATCGGGAGCTGCAGTCTGCTGGTCTCTATCACAGTTCAGGGTCCTCGATAGCTGTTATCCTAGTGCTTCGGGAGGGGTGGGGACAAAGTCCCCGGGAGCCTCTGATGACCTGGGCTGCATCTCCCTCTGTCCCCCAAGCACCTGGCTCGGTACGTGGAGCAGTACGTGGGGACCGAGGGTGCGTCCAGCTCGCCCACCGAGGGCTTCCTCCTGAAGCCTGTGTTCCTGCAGAGGTGAGAGGACTTTGGGCCGGGGGGCCTCTCCCACCGTTGCCAGCACCCAGCGTGACGGGGTTTTATTAGTTTTCACGGGATCAAAGGGTTTGGGTGGTGGTTTTCATTGCTTCAGATTGCGTTTCTCCAACCCTGGGAGGTCAGGCATCTTCCCAGTGTTGCTGGGCCACGAGGACCTTCTAGTCTGCAAATCCTCCTCGCCCCCAGGAACCTCAAGAAGTTCCGCAGGTGGCAGTGTGAGCAGGTGCGCGCGCTGCGAGGTGAGGCCAAGAGCTCCTGGAAGCGGCTGGTCGGGGTAGAGAGCGCCTGCAACGTGGACTGCCGCTTCAAACTCAGCACCCACAAGATGATGTTCATCGTGAACTCCGAGGACTACATGTACCGCCGTGGGACGCTCGGCCGGGCCAAGCAGGTGCCCCTCCCTGCCCACATCCCGGGAACCTGGGGGCCAGCCCACGGCTGTCTGGGGTGCCTGGGCCATCCTGATTCTTCTCTCCCCCGCCCCCTGCAGGTGCAGCCCCTGGTCCTGCTGCGCCACCACCAGCACTTCGAGGAGTGGCACAGCCGCTGGCTGGAGGACAACGTGCCGGTGGAGGCAGCCAGCCTGGTGCAGGACTGGCTGATGGGCGAGGAGGACGAGGACCTGGTGCCCTGCAAGACGCTCTGCGAGACGGCTCACGTGCACGGGCTGCCGGTGACCCGCTACCGAGTGCAGTACAGCCGCCGCCCGGCCTCGCCCTGACGCTCCCACACGGGCACCACGACTTGCACTTAGTGCAGTTGCTTCCTCGGCCTGTGTGCCCATCGGGCGTTTTCATGAACAGTGTGAGGGGAGCAGAGCGTCCCCCAGCCTTGCTGCTATGGGCTGTGAGCTCCAGAGAAGGGCGGGTTGTGTCGGCTCTCGGCCCCACGCTGCCATCCCTCTTGGCTTCCCCGCTTCCTTTGGGCCCGTCCTGTGCCAGACGTAAAGCACTCCCCGCACTTGAACTCTAGGGGCTGGAAGGGGGAGAAGCAGTGCACCGCTCAAGGCACAAGTGAGTGCGTTCACATGCCTGCTGGGCTACTCCCGTCACACATGCCAAATCCCCAGGCTTGGGCACCACTGGTCCTTTCCTGCGTATGGTGAAAGTGGGTGGAGAGCCGCGCGAGGGCTCACGTTCGAGGGCTCACGTTCAGGAGGGGTCAGCGTTTGAGGGTCCCTGACGTCGGAGGAGTCGGGCCCAGGTGGACTTGCTTGAAAAGCATGTCCTTCCCAGGCTTCTAGAAACATTTCCCAAGCTGGGCAACAGCCTGCATCTGACAGTTCGGGCATCGGCTTGGCCCAGCGGGTGCCTGCCTGGGGTCCTCAGTCACTTCGGAAGTGAGAAGAGCCCTTTCAGCCAGACTGTTGGGATCCTGCTTTGACATCCAGACAGAGTGGGCAGGCGGCACCAGAACTGGCCAGAAGACCCTGCTCTGGAAAAAAAGAGACTCAAACCCCATGTTGATCCGACAGCTGGACTCTGGGCACGTGAGGGGAGGGGGCCTGGCCTGCCGCACCCGCTGAGCTCGAGTGGTCCCACCCTGGGAGGGCCCTGGGGTGCGGTTGTGTACCTAAGATGGACATTCTAGAAGTATATATATGCACACATATTTATTCCTTTATGCTCTCTTAGTGGTTGTAAGTTCTACAACGGCCAAGTCCCACGGCCTCTCTGGGGGTGACAGCCCTCTTCGTGGACTTCTGCATACCCACCCCAACGCCTCCATTCCGGCAGCCACCCCCCGGGGCGGGTATGGTGTGAGAGGCAAAAGCTTCTGTGCCAAGAATGCCAAGCAGTTTGGGCTAGGAACCAGCCTTTTGAACTTCCGGCACCACGAGAAGCTCTGGCCGGGCCCCTGACACCATCAGCGAGTGGGCTCCACTGACCCGTGGGCCTGGAAGAACCCCCGTGCAGCTGCCTCTGCCAGCCGCAGCCCTTGCCTTCCTGCAGCTGAGCTGTGCCAAACACCCAAGGTTCCGGGAATTGGAGACGTGTTTCTAGAAGTTTACCTGTGGAACTCGAGGTTTGCAAAGCCTGTGACTCCAGGCCTGGGCGATTCCAAGGCCAACCTGTCCCACCTGGGTGTCTCCTCACCCGTGTTTTCTCACGTGTAATCCATGCACTTTGTACGCATCCTTGTTTTATAAGAAGGAAACTTACCAGAATTCCTGAACCAGACCCTCCCGGCAGCCGTCCTCCTCGGGAGCCCGCAGCCCCTCCCGTGCCTCTGCGTGGGCCTGGGGTGCGGGCCGTACCCCACCAAGCCCCCCATCCTGCATGCTTCTAGCGAGCATCTCTTCTGGTTTTGAAGAATTTCTGTTCTGGGGCTTGTACTTCCTTTGCAGCTGTTTTGAATGTAGTTTTCCTTTTCTATTTATTTGCACATTAAAGCTAAAAATTAAATATTGATCTAAAGCTGTGAGGTTCAGTCAGTCATTTCCTGTGAGCAAATCTGGGGGTGACCTCTCACTGCCAGGGGAGTTGGCCTGACCGCAGGGAGTGTCTGCACAGGCGCACCTGGGAGTTCTCAAACCCCATGTGGGGACCCCCCCCCCCACCCTGGCTTCCCTGTGGCTGCGCAACAGGGTCCTGTTCCCCCCCCCCGGGGCATGGCCCCGCCTCCAGGGTGTTTTCTAGAATACGTAAGTCCCTACATACAAGCAAGTTCTGTTCCGAGAGCGCGTTCGCCGAGTCCAATTTGTTCCGAAGTTAGCCTAGGTACCCAACTAACACCATCGGCTATATGGTACTGTACTGTAATAGGTTTATAATACTTTTCATACAAATAATACATAAAAAACAATAAAACATTTTGAACCTTACAGTACAGTCCCTTGAAAAGGACAGTAGTACAGTACAACAGCTGGCATACAGGGCTGGCGTCAAGTGAACGGTGAGAAGGGTTACTGACTGGAGGAGGGAGAGGAGGTGGGAGATGGTAGAGCTGAAGGATCGTCAGCAATAGGAGACGGAGGGCAAGCTGCAATTTCACTCACGCCTGACGCTGATGGAACCCACGTTCGCAACTTGAAGGTTCGTATGTAGGGGACTTGGGTGTGTTCATTCCCAGCTCAGTTTTCGTATTTGCTGGAAATGAGAAGTGTTTCCTTCCAGTGTTGCACATGCAAAACAATTTGAAGACTGCAGCGTTTGCTGTGAGCTTTCTGTGCCTGCCCGCCCGCTTCTGACACCAGGTCCAGAAGCCTACAGATGGCGGGGGATACGGGGTCTCTCCCTCCTCCAGCCCTACAAAACCACCCTCCGTGCTCTCTGGTTCCCCCTCCCAGCTGCCCCCCTGCCCCCTCCTTTCCTCTCACCTCCTGTGTCTTCACCATCATTGGGTCCCCTGAACATCTCCAGGACCCCCTCCTACCAGCCCCACACCTGCCTCCAGGTAAGAGGGAGCCCTCAGCTCTGCTTAGGGTCCTCTTAGCTGCCCCCCACCCCACGAGGCTTTTGCAGCGCAACTGGCCGACCCCCTCCCCTCGCACTCAGTGCCCACTGCCAGGCCTCACCCATTGGGTCCCTGAGCTCAGTTGGCCCTGCCTTCTGCCCAGCCCACCCTGCCTACCTGGCAAGTCCTCTCCCAAGAGTTGTCCCCAACCTTCCCAAGGGGCCACAGCTGCCTTCGAGGGACCCCCCACACACACACACCCCTGGCAGTGCGCAACTCCCCAAAGGGTCAGAGCTCCTGGGGAGTTTGTGACCGAGGCTTGGTGCAGCCCTAGATTTCTCCTGCCGCAAGCTCACATCCGGCCGTGGCCAGGGCCCGCTCTGTGCTCCTAGACTGGCTTTTGTTGGAAGCCCTGGGAGGGCAGGCCTGGGAGGCAGATGGTGGCTGCAGCAGCTCCCAGGAAGGACACCCGGTCCCAGGAGAGCAGACAAGAGGCGTCCCCAGGGACTTCTGTGGCGGGCAGAACTCTTGGCCCCAGGATTCCAGCCCTAGTGGACACCTTCCAGAAGAGCGCCTCCCCTCGAGTGGGCAGTGCCTGTGACTGGGATGAGGTTCCTGGACAAGAGACAGGAGGGAGGGTCTCCGCTGGCCTGAAAGACAGCAGCTCCACGTGGCAGATGAGGACCTGGGCCCTGTGCGTACATAAAGCAGCCCTCATCCTAACGGCCCTGCAGCTCCCCTTCCGGCCTCCTTCAAGTGGTGCGGAGCTGCAGGACCAGGTGGGCTGCCCTCCCCCTCCCTAGCACGGTGGTGGTGGGGGTTGCCTGTGGTGCTTGGGGCAGCAGTGGAGTTGAGGGGCTCAGGTAGAACATTTACTCTGTTCCTAATGAGGTGTTTGCCTTGCTGGGTCTTTGCAAAATAGAACTAGCGCAATGCACCTGATGTCCTCGCTGAGAATGAAGCTGATTGTTCTAAAAAGCAAGTTGACCTAAAATCAGTCTCAGCAGGTCCGTGGCGGGCGTGGGGGTGGGGTGGGGGGGTAGAACTGGTAGCGGTGGGACTGGTGGGGATGCAACGTGCCCAGAAAGAGCCTGCAGGGATGGGGGGTGATGAGCATGCCATACCTCCAGCCCTGCTGGAGGCTCTCCAGAACCTTCTCCATGCAGCCCTGTGTGCGGGAGCTCCAGCCCACAGGACAGGTGAGCAGACTCAGATTTGGAGTTCCAGGGATGAAGCATAGGGCCTCTGTGGTTGGGAGGGCTGGACCTCAAACCTTGGTGCCCGGCAAGTCGGGGGTCACAGCACCCACCTCTCATTCTGGTCCGAGGGTTAATGTCCCTGGCCGCAGGCCGAGGCCCAGCCCGGGAATGAGGGGAGATCCGGGCACATTTGCAGGTGCCCATCTGGCTTCAAAGTACAACATAAAGAAAACACAATTTCCACAAAGATGGCCATCCCGAGAAGCATTGCCTCGGAAGGACTTGAGGGGCTGAGTCATCAGTGACCTCCATCTTCTAGTGGAGACGGTGAGGCAGGAAGGGGCAGCCAGGGAGGACAGGCTTGGGGGAGGGGGCTTGGAGGGTCCAGATGAGGCTGGAGGATGAGGAGTCCCAGGACTAGCCACTGGCTTAGGTCTGTTTGTCGTTTTTTTCACTTATTTATTTATTTATTTGTTTTATTTATTTTTTTGCAGTACGCGGGCCTCTCACTGTTGTGGCCTCTCCCGTTGCGGAGCACAGGCTCAGCGGCCATGGCCATGCCATGCATGTGGGATCTTCCCGGGGCACGAACCCGTGTCCCCTGCATCGGCAGCTGCGCCACTAGGGAAGCCCTTTCACTTATTTAAATTGTGGTAAAATACACGTAACACAATTTACCACATGACCATTTTAAGTGTACAGTTCAGTGACATAACGTACACCCACGTTGGGAATTCCCTGGTGGTCCAGTGGTTAGGACTCGGCGCTTTCGCTGCTGACAGCGTGGGTTCGATCCCTGGTTGGGGAACTAGGATCGCACAAGCTTTGCAGCGCAGCCATGAGTAAATGAGTAAATAAATAAAAAGTACATCCACGTGGTTGTATAACCATGCCCACCATGCATCTCCAGACTCTGTTCCTCTTCCCAAACCGAAACTCTATCTTCAACTAAACACTAACTCCCCACCCCTAGCCCCTGGCAACCACCCTTCTGCTTCTTTCAGTCTCTGTGCATGTGGCCACTCTAGGGACTTCATATAAGTGGAATCATACAGTCTTTGTCCTTTGGTGACTGCCTTATTTCACTCAGCACAGTGTCTTCAAGGTTCATCCATGTTGTAGCCTGTGTCAGAATTTCCTTCCTTTTAAAGCTACTATTATGCCTTTTTTGAAACATGAGTTTTAACGGAAAGTGACGCACGGCACGGAAAATTCCAATAGCACAAAAAAAGCTCACAGAGAAGAGTAGGTGCCCGTGTCCCTCCCCCCGAAGGCAGCTGCCCCCAGCGTCCCCCGGGAGGTATTCACGTGGCTTGTCATCCGATTGGAAACAGCGGCCCGGCACCTCCACGGCTGTTTCCGCGGCGGCAGGGGTGGGGGGGGTTGTTTATGGCCCCCTCCCCCCGCCCCGCTGCCGGAAATTTCCCCGTACAGACGTCTTCCTGAGCGTTTCCCCGTACAGACCCACCATAAATTCCTAGACGCGGAATTCCTGAGTCAAACCACCCGCCTCACGCTCCAGTCTGCCCTATCCCTGGCAGGGAAGAGCTGCCGGGCCCAGCTTCCCGTGAACAGAGTCCCTGCTCTCTCCTGGAGGGCGGCAAGGGGTCCCCATCCCCGTTTTCCTGTGCGCTGAGGGCACCATCATCATCACTGGTCACGTGTGCTGTGAGGCGTAGGTGTGGGATGAATTTGTCATTGGTGCTGGTGGAAACTGCTCAGAAATGAGGGAGAGGTTCCTGGCTGAGACCCCTGCCCTGACTGGGGCTCTCCAGGCCTCGATCCCTGCCGACCAACCCTGGGGCTGGGGGGGCAGGGACCTCGGCATCTCGGCCTCTGGCTACACTGACTCTGTCCAGGACTGCTCGGTCATTTCCTGGCTGGTTCCCGTGTCCCCGAGTGTGTGGCTAGATTAGGGTTCGCCATACCAGGACACGGCTGCCTCTGACCCCCTCTCCCACCCCTAGTTCATTTCTTCTTCCCTGACCCCCACTGCCCCCTTGGGGTCCATCTGCTCCCAGACATTGCCCCCACCACTGTGACCCAGGCCTGACCTCACAGAGACCGAGCACCCCCAGTGCAGGGCTCCCCCAGGGTAGGACGGTGTAGCTGCTCTGAGGTCCGGAGGGGGGATCGTATTCAGGACGGAGGAGTACCCTCCCCTCTGGGTGGGACGTGGAGAGGTCTGAGGGGTGAGGACCCCAATGGAAGGTGGTTCAGGGGGCTCTCTGGGCTGGCTGGGCCACCCCCTCTGGCTCATGTACGGCTGTGGCCCCTGGTCACACCTGGGACCCCAGGCTGAGCGTGGGGTCAGGACCAGAGCAGAAGCGGCTTTGAAAACTGGGCACCCCCCAGAGGGGGCTGCAGCCACGCTCCCCTAAGACCCCCAGGACAGCACATGCTCAGCATCGGGGGTTCTGGCTGAGAACCAAGACCTCCTCAGCAGGCTCACAAGGCCTGCCCCTCTCTGCGCCTGCCGGGGGACCTGTGCTGGGGCGTGGGTGAGGCTGCATATGGCAGGGTAACCGCCACAGAGGGCCAGGGGCATCTGGGGGGGTCTGCTCACCTGCTCTGGCCTCTGATTTGGGGTCCTGCCTGCCAGAGCCGGGGGTGGGGTTTGGGAGGAGGGGGCTTCAGGAAGGGCCAAGCGTTCCTGATGGATGGAGGGGAGCATGGCACAGGGGGCTGGGCTGTCATGAGGATGGGGCCGAGATGTGATTGGCCAGCAAGAAGGGGCCACTTGGCCTACAGAGGCTGGATGGGGACTGCAGCCTGGCGCCTCCTCTCCCATCTTACTGGCCCAGCACCTAGACCCCAAGTAACTCCAGCTGCCAGGCCTCCTCAGGCCAGGCTTTGGGCCTCCCACGGGCTCATGGGGGCAGGGACCGGTTTATCTCACCAGACCTTGTCCCCTCCTCCGCCGGCACTCAGGAAGCTGGGGGCGGGGGTAGGGGGGTCCGGCCAGGCAGGAAGCCTGAGGTCAGCCGGCCACAGCCCAGAGTAGCCGGCACCCAGCACCGGCAACATGTGGGCTCTCCTGATGCTGTGGCCCCTAGCACTGGGGTTCAGCCTGGATGACACTCAGACCCCCATTATCTACGACGACGATGGGGGCAGCACGGAGAGAGGTGATGGTGAGTGACCTCGGGCCCTGCCTTGGGACTGGGGGGGTGCCCAGAGCCGGTGAAGGGGAGACAGGGAACAGGGGTGGGGCTTCTCCAGCCCAGCCCTGAGTCCACAGGGCTGGGGGTTTCCATGTCCAGCTCTGTCCCACCAGCCCAGGGGCTCCTGAGAGCTGGGGGCTAGATCTACAGTTTCTCAGGGGCCTCGCCATCCAGCTGCGGAACCAGGTGAGGGGCTAGGGGTGGGGGGGTGACTCCTGGCCTCTCAGCGCTTCTATCCCCTTTCCCTCCGGGCCTCTCTCCCCCAGATAGCACGCCGGGGCCCCACCCGCGCAGCTTCCCTGGCCAGCCCTGTGCCAATGACAGCAACACTCTGGAGGTCCCGGGCAGCTCTCGGGCACTGCTGCTAGGCTGGGTGCCCACGAGACTGGTGCCCGCGCTCTACGGGCTGGCCCTGGCAGTGGGGCTGCCCGCCAATGGCCTGGCGCTGTGGGTGCTGGCCACACGGGTGCCACAACTGCCATCCACGGTGCTGCTGATGAACTTGGCGGTGGCTGACCTGCTGCTGGCCCTGGCGCTGCCGCCACGCATCACCTACCACCTGCGGGGCCAGCGCTGGCCCTTCGGCGAGGCCGCCTGCCGCCTGGACACGGCCGCGCTCTATGGTCACATGTACGGCTCCGTGCTGCTACTGGCCGCCATCAGCCTGGACCGCTACCTGGCCGTGGTGCACCCGCTGCGGGCCCGCACCCTGCGAGGCCAGCGCCTGGCCATCGGGCTCTGTGTCACAGCCTGGCTGGCGGCAGCCGCCCTGGCGCTGCCCCTGGCGCTGCAGCAGCAGACCTTCCGGCTGTCGCGTTCGGACCACGTGCTCTGCCACGACGTGCTGCCCGTCGGTGCCCAGGCCTCCTACTGGCGGCCCGCCTTCCTCTGCCTGGCGGTGCTCGGCTGCTTCCTGCCGCTGCTGGCCATGCTGCTGAGTTACGGGGCCACCCTGCGCACGCTGGCGGCTGGCGGCCGGCGTTACAGCCACGCGCTGAGGCTGACCGCGCTGGTGCTGACCTCGGCCGTGGCCCTCTTTGCGCCCAGCAACGTGCTGCTGCTCCTGCACTACTCAAACCCGGACCCTGATGCCTGGGGGGACCTGTACGCCGCCTACCTGCCCAGCCTGGCGCTCAGCACCCTCAACAGCTGTGTAGACCCCTTCATCTACTACTACGTGTCGGCCGAGTTCAGGAGCAAGGTGCAGGAAGTGATGCTTCGCCGGGCGCCCGGTACCGCAACAGCCTCCAGGGAGGGGTGCAGCCCGGCGACCTGCACCCGGTCCTCCTCGTTTGTGTGACAGCCCCTCCACAGGCCGGACAAACAGGAAGGGGGTTGCACTGGGTTGAATAGGGTCCCCTCCCAATTCATGTCCACCGAGAACCTCCAAAAGTAAGCTTATTTGGAAATAAGGTCATTGCAGGTGTAATTAGTTAGGATGAGGTCACACTAGAGTAGGGCGGGCCCAAAATCCCATGTGACTGGTGTCCTTACAAGAAGAGGACACAGAGACACACAGGGAAGCCCATGTGACCACGGAGGCAGAGATGGGGTGATATGGCCACAAGCCAAGGGATGCCACAGACTGCTGGCAGCCACCAGAAGAAGCCAGGAGACCAGCCTGGGACAGATGCTCCCTCAGAGCCCCCAAAAGGAGCCAACCCTGCCCACCTTTATCTCAGACTTCTGGCCTCCAGAACTGTCAGAGAATAAATTTCTGTTGTTTTAAGCCACCTGGTACGTGGTACTTGCCTACGGCAGCCCCAGGAAACTAAGATGAGCATTAAATGCAGGTTCCCAGGCCCAGCCAGCTCGCCTGTGTCCGTGTCCAAGGTGTGGACAAGGCGAAGCTGATGCTGCCTTGGACCTGCAGCAGGTCCCCACCCAGGAGGAGGCTCGGGCCCCCTCCCCGCTTGTGGCCCAGGCGGCTGGGAGCCCCGTTGGCGGTCCTCGTTCCCAGGATGGGCCTTAGTGTTCTGGGGCACCTCCTGAGCACTGGAGACCTCTACTCTGCTCCCCAAAGCCTGGTGCAACCCATCACTGGGAGCCACAGGGCTCAGCCTCCTACTGTCACCCTGGCTGCAAGACGTCACCTCCTCCTGCTTTCCCTTGGTCTGATCCCTCTTCTCAGGTAACTCCCCCATGGACTGGGCGGGTGGAGCAATGCGAGGATTCACAGTGTACACCCAGGGTGTACACCCAGGGTCAGGGGGCTGCAGCGTTGCAGAACCCACCCCCAGCCAGCTGAAGGCTGCTCTGAATCAAGTCGGGGGCACCACGTGGGGAAGGGCAGCCGTAGCCCCAGACACACATACACACACACCCTGCCGCTCCCCACCCCAGAAGGCAACACAGTGTCCGGAGCCACTGAGGCATCCGCTGTGGGAGTACACAAGCCCTCTCCAGAGGCAGAGGGGAATGGGTGCCATTCCTGGGCTCCCCATCAAGTTCATATGTCTCTGGTCTGGGGAAGAGTGAGCCGGAAGCCCCAGGACGGACACACACACACACACACACACACACACACACAAGCCCGCGCGCACACGCTCTCCCACGTAAAAGTGAACCTGGGGCTGTGTGAATAAAGTCAACGAAGAATATCATGTCAATAGCCTGGTGTGATGATGTGCTAGAGTCTTCCAAGATGTTACCACTGGGGGAGGCTGGGTAAAGGGTAGCCAGGACCTCTCTGTATTGGTCTGATTTCTTACAAGTGCATGGGAGTCTACGATTACCCTGGGATGCAAGTGTTCCAAAGCCTCACCCTGCTCTGAAAGGCTGGGCTGTAGATGAAGGAATGGAGGTGAGGGGCCGGAAGGGAGCTGGGCTCCAGCGCTTAAAGCTGCCTCTCAGCCTCCCCTGCCCGCAGGAGGCCCAAGTCTGTCAGGGACTCTATGGAAATGAGCTTTTATTACACCAGCAGCCTCTACGGCAAGTGGCAACAGGGCCTCGGCAATGGCGCTGTAACCTTGCAGGATGGCAGGGGTCAGGAGCGTGGAAAGTGGCCGGTGCTGCACGACGGGGACCCACAGGCTGGGCAGCCCCCTCAGGGTCTCCGTGCTGTCCAGAGATGAGCAGTGTCGGCTGAAATAAATTACCACCGTGGAGGCGGAAGACAGGAGAATGCAGGAGGGGGCATGGAGAGCCGGGAGGCAGGTCTGAGCACACGGCTTCGGTAGGTCCAGAGCTGGGACACCCTCCGTGGCTGCTAGGAGCGGGACAATCTTCCAGTGGCTGCTAGGAGCGGGACAATCTTCCAGGCGGGGCATTGGAAGATCAGGGGTTCACAGGTCGAGGTCAGGAAGTGGGCAGATGAAGGGGCACCTGTCTGGAGCCCAGGACTTTCTCTGCAGAGAAAGTGGTGGTGCTGTCGAGGCTAAACATTCAGGGACCCCTGGGTTGAGGCAGGGGTACAGGGACTGTGACAGTTCTGGGATAGTTTGGGGTTTGGGTCCGGGGGTTCAGCAGTCCAGGCAGTCATTATGCAGAAAAGCAGCCTGGTTCGTTTCTAAGTTGCTGACGCTACATCCTTGATTTGGCCAGAGTCGTGCCCCCTCAGAAACAGGTCTTTGGCTACGAGTCCTTCCCAGAAATGTCCCTCCTCCGGGGAGCAGAACGTCAGGCTGTGGGAGCTGCTCTGGCCACCCAGCTGCAGGGTGACTTGTGCTCCAGCTGCAGCTGGCGGGGAGGGGGGCACCTCCAGCCACCTCGCTGACCATCCTTCTTGTTGAGGTGGGGACTGGGCCCCCAGGAGGCCCACCATCATCTCTGATGGTCTGTTTATCGAGTTCGTTTGGAAGCAGGGGTCACCCGGGCAGGGTCCAGCAGCCCCCAGACAGTCAAGTCTCCTGTCAGCGACCCTCTTCCGGTGGGGCGAAATCACAGCCACATCACGTCTTCCTGCTCGGAGCTTTATGAAGAGAAGCCACTCTGACTGATGGGGAGAGAAGCCGAAAAATGCCTGTGGGCTGCCAGGCCTGGCGGGGGCGGGACTGCGGACCACTCCCTAAACCCGCCTCCAAGTGGCTCGGCCTGGCTGCCTCCGTCCACTGGGACATGAGCGCCCCACCTGGAGCCGGGGTTGGGGCGACATGGTCCAGCAGGGCCCCTCAGGACCCCGCCCATCCCCACCAGGCCACAGTGATGGGATGGGGCCTTCACTTCTGGTAAGAATGAGCGCAGCATGCAAGGGACCACTGACCAAATAGAAGACGTATCTGTGGAACTCAATCAGCTATGAAAAGGGAGGAACTACTGACACAACACCATGGATGGACAGCAAGGGAACTCTGTTGAGTGAGAAAAAGCCAATCTCAAAAGGTTACATACCCCACAATTCTGTTTACAAAGCATCCCTGAAATGGCAAAAGTATAGAGCAGGAGAACAAATGAATGGTTGAAGGGGGGGGCCGGAAATCAAGGTGGGTGTGGCTATAAGCCTGCAGCTAAAGGGATCCTTGAGGTGATGGGCTGTCCTGTATCTTGACTGTGGTCATGATTACACAAATCTACACGTGGGGGAAAATTGCAGACTCAATTGCAAATGAGTGCATGTAAAAGTGGTGAAATAGGAGTAAGACGGGTAGATTGCATTGATGTCAATTTCCTGGTGTTACACTGTAACTTGAGTTCTGGGAGATGTTACCACTGGGGGGAACTGGATGAAGGGCACCTAAGGTCTCTCTGTTATTTCTTCCAACTGCATGTGAACCTATGGTACCTCAAATTTAGAAGTTTAATAAAAATCTTCCCCTGCAAAAGGAAAATAAAAGCAGACCTCTCTCAGAAGACACTGGACAGGGTGGGCAACACTTGGGCGACTTTAAAGTTATACATATGATAATTATTAGCATGAGAGATGGGAGGGGACAACACATGGACAGAAATGGCTTCAGAGTTGCTACATTTTGCTGAAGGTGGTTACAATACTCCCACCAAGTAGACTGTGAAAAATTTAAAGATGAATAGTCTTATCCCCAGAGTTACCGCTAAAAAAATAATGCTAAAACAACAATAACTGAATCAAAATGCAATTCTAAAAGATATTCAAAAGAGGGCATGGAAGGAGAAACACAGGGGGGCAAAACAAAATTAGTGCAACAGTAACCCTAAACCCAGCCCTATCGATAATTATATTATATGCATGTGAACTAAACCCAGTGCCTGGTGCAAGATGACACACCCCTAAATCTCTGGGACTTTGGTTGGTGCTGGGAAAAACTTTCCTACTGGGTTTGCTGAGTGGGGATGTAAACCAGCCTTTGCCACCAGCATGGGGTGGAGAGACCCTTGCCACCCAGGAAGGCAGGGCTCTGAGGCCCGCCAGTGCAGCCAGCCTCCAGGACCTGGCACTTACCTGAGCTGATAGATCAACCTGTTGTTTAAACCTCTTGAGTTGAGTTTGTTCAACCCAAAAGATTTGCCTCGTCCAGGAAGTCTGCCCAGCAGCCCCTTCCCAGCCTCACCCCACAGGGCTCTCTGGTCTCCTGACCATTTCCTCCATCCTTCCTTCAGGGGAGACAAAGATTCTCTACCTAACCAAACTCCACCTGGGCTCCTCTGAGCTCTTTTTCACTTCGGTCTCAAATTCTAGGCTTCCATGTTCATCTCAGCACTGCCCAACTGTAGCAAGAATCTGCTAATATGTCAGTTTAGCCAGAAACCCCCCCCTCCACCGTACTGATCACCCTTGATATCTGATTGGGTTCCTCGTCCTCCACCATCCACCCCCCGCCCCCTGTAATTTCTCATCACCCTGGCCTACCTTCAGCAACAATCAGGTGCAGTCGGTTTAGCTAGAATATCCCCCCTTCACCCCTGATGTTTCCTCCTAGTAACTTTCCATCCACTGACTGCCACCCCCCACTCCTTGGCTATAAATTCCCACTTTTTCTTCTTTTATTATTAGGAGTTAGTTACAATCTCTATCCCCACTGCAAGACTCCATAGTGCTCCCCCTTGAAAAATATATTCCTTGCGTCATGAATAATTTCTTCTTTAACAGGGGTCCCAGGCCCAGGGGGTCTCAGGGACAGGTCTGTCCTGGGGTCCAGTCCTTGGGAGGGTTCACTAAGCTCACGCTACACATGCAGGCTGCTCTTCTATGTGTACCTGGGTGGATGGGGGTCAAGGGAGAACAGATCCCCCACCTCATCCCCTGAAATCCTACAGCAGGCTGACCCCTCCATCAGTCACTCCCACTCCCTGCCAGGTTCCAGGGCCAGTGGAGGGAGGTTGGGGGCAGGCCCAGCTCTCACCTGTCCTCTGCTTCCCCGTCCAAGTCCACCACCTCATGGCCGGCTGCCACGTGCCCCGCGTCCAGGGGACCCAGGTCATAGTCATAGCTGTACAAAGCAGAGGCTGGTGTCGGCTGCTCTGGAAGGAAGGAGGACTGAGTCGGTAGGGAAGGCACTAGAGGGAGAGGATCTGGATGACCAACAGCCCAGGGGGCCTGAGGGGAGGAGATCTGTGGCCCAGAGCAACAGATAGGAGGTGAGGTCACAAGGTGGGGAAGCGGACACAGAAATCAGAGACGAGGAGACGCAGGAAAGCACAAAGTTGGGGTGGGGCTGGGGAGAGACTGACCAAGACTGAGGAGATGCAAAGGGACCCAGATGCAAAGAGAAGAAGATGGAGCGATACATTCTGGGACAAGGTGGGGTCCCCGAGGCGGGACGTGGGTGGATCCTCACCAAGGGCACAGCGGCCAGGGGGCGCGGGTTCCAATCTCACACGTTCGCGGCAGGCAGCCTCCTGGAGGTGGCAGGTGCTGGCATAGACGACGCCGTCGGAGCCACATACCGGGTCCCTGCTGGTGGTGCAGTCGCGCGCGCAGCCGCAGCGCGTGATCTTCGTCCCCTCCTCCGGGATGGCAGCGGGACCTGCCTCGCCAGGGGACCAGCCTGGCGGGCGAGGCGAAATGGGCAGGCCCCGGGAACTCCACCCCCCAACTTGATCCCTGCCTCCACCTGGGCCTGGGGTTGGGGAGAAGTCCCTGGGGTCCGGACCACACTCCACAGCGTGGAGACAGTTCCTAGGAAGCCCCGACCTGGTAGAATTTCACGCAAGTATTTGCCTAGCGTTTACCAAAATAAAATTTAAAAAGAAAACTTTTATGTTCATTGCAGCTCTACTTACAATAGCCAGGACATGGAAGCAACCTAAGTGTCCATTGACAGATGAATGAATAAAGAAGATGTGGCACATATATACAGTGGAACATTACTCAGCCATAAAAAGAAACGAAACTGAGTTATCTATAGTGAGGTGGATGGATCTGGAATCTGTCATACAGAGTGACGTAAGTCAGAAAGAGAAGAACAAATACCATATGCTAACACATATATATGGAATCTAAAAAAAAAAAATTGATTCTGAAGAACCTAGGGGCAGGACAGGAATAAAGACACAGACCTACTAGAGAATGGACTTGAGGATATGGGGAGGGGGAAGGGTAAGCTGGGACGAAGTGAGAGAGTGGCATGGACATATATACACTACCAAATGTAAAACGGATTACTAGTGGGAAGCAGCCACATAGCACAGGGAGATCAGCTCAGTGCTTTGTGACCACCTAGATGGGTGGGTTAGGGAGGGTGGGAGGGAGATGCAAGAGGGAGGAGACATGGGGATATATGTATACGTACAGCTGATTCATTTTATTATATAGCAGAAACTAACACACCATTGTAAAGCAACTATATTCCAATAAAGATGTTAATAAATAAATAAGAAAAAGAAAACTTTTAAAAGCAATCTAAACTCATTTCAAGAAGTCTGGAAAATAAAGAAAAAGGTCCCGAGGGAACCCTAGCCCGTCCTGCGTCCTTTTCTGTGGCCGATTGGGGCCCCCGGCCTGGGTCCCGACACCCTTTGGCTTGTGCGGAAGCGGAGGCAAGGGCTCTCCTTTGGGCCGCCCGCTTCTACACCCGCCCCCTCATACCCCCCTAGGCCCCGCCCCTCCTCACTGCCCACCCCCCGCGCCCCGCTAAGCCCCGCCTCCTTCTCACTGCCTGCCCACTCTGCTCAACCCCAAGCCCCTCCGCTCAGGCAGCGCGCCCTTGACCGTGCCGGGTCCTCCTGCCTTTACCACGCCCTCCTCTGCCGCGGGTGGGGTCGGGGTGGCGGGTGGTCGGAAGGGGCAATGGCCCCGCGCACTTACCGGGGCCCTGGGCCAAGGAACGCTCCACCTCGTTGCACGCAGGCCCAGCGCACAGCTCCCGGGCGAGGGGACTGCGCGAGCTGACGTTGTAGAAGCGAGTGGCCTCGAAGGCTGAGGGACCAGGGGAGAAGGGTGACCAAGTGATGGATGACAGGGTGAGGGACTGAGCTAGAGTTGTGGGTGTTGGGCGCGGACCTACCAGGCTCGTAGTAGTCGTACACAGAGATGGGCAGCGCCGACGTCCTGCCCACGACGTGCTGGCGGAGCGCCCGGAACCTCACGCACGTCAAACACTCGCTGGGGATCTGCGGGGGCAGCGGGCAGGCTCAGGCTCGGCCGGGGCCACTAGGGCCAGAGACTGACCTCCGGCCTCTGTGCTCTGTGACGCCGCAAAATGTGGGCCCAGAACTGGCTGATTTCGGGATGCCCAGGAGGCGTGAAACAGAAACGTGATCCCATTTTAATTTTGTGGGTCCTTCCATCCCACTTGGGAAAAACATCTCAGCTGGCCTTTCATCCCCCACTCCCCCCATGGCAGGTGCCCTCCCTCCTTGTGTGTGTGTGTGTGTGTGTGTGTGTGTGTGTGTGTGTGTGGACATTGACAAACTTGTGCAACCACTATCCATCTGCAGAATATTTCCGTCACCTCAAAAGGAAACCCTATCCCCATTTGCACTCCCCATCCCCCCAACTCCTGGCAACCACCGATCTGCTTTCTGTCTCTTCACTCCGCATGTTTTTGAGGTTCAAACTATCACTGCTTCATTCCTTTTGATGCCCGAATACTATTCCATACCCCTCCCAACTTTCTGCACCAAAGCAAGCTGGCTAGGGCACACGGCAGGCAGCCGTGCCAACTCCGCCTGAGTTGCCTCTCCCAGTTTCTTTTTCTTGGTATGAGATCATTGCAGGAACCACACCGGGCCATGGCAGCTGTGCCCTCGCCAATGTGGCTGCCGTGGAGGCCTCCACCCACCACCCCCGGCCAGCAGTACCTCATCAAAGTAGAAGAGTACTCTGCGACCAGCCACCTCGTACCTCTTCAGTGCCACGTGCTTGTCGAGGAGCAGCTGGCGGGGAAGCCAGAGGTCAGGGTCTGCCCGGCCCTTCAGACCCCAATGCTCTCTTCCTCCCCGATCTCCAAGGGCCCAAGGTGGGCTGGATCCGTGAAGACCCAAGGCCCCGGAGGCTGAGGAGTTTGCCCACGGTCATCCAGCAAGTCCCCGTGGGCCAGGCCAGGGGGTGGAGGTCAGCACCCAGGAGATGGCATTCAAGGCTGGTTACCACTGTCCCGAGTGCCTGCTTCCCCTTCCCTGCCTGCAGTCTCCCCTGAGCGAGCCTCAGTCCCGGGCCGGGCCTCCCTGTGGCCCCCTAGGCGCCCACAGAGCCCTGCCACCTGCTCCTGCCTCACCTGCACCATTCAAACTCCCTCCGCCAGGACAGGCCCTACTTTCCTGTCCCTCCCCACACTGCAGACATCCTCAGGTAAGGCTGCTCTGCCCACTTTGTGACCCTCTTCCCCTCCCCCCCCCAAAAAAGGGGGCCGGTCTCTCTTTAAGTTGAGGATGGTGGCAAATCTCTCCCTGGTATCCCAGATCATCCCCAAAGTGCGGGCAGGTTCGTTGAACCCTTCCTCTGCCACATGGATAACAGCACGGGTGGCCCACTGAATGACACCTACTGGGAAAGCTCCCACCCCTCCCCACCTGCCCCTCAGCAGATGGCCAGCCCCCAAACACCAACTTTGCCCAGAAAGACAAAAAAACAAAAACAAAAACCCATTTTATG
Organism: Orcinus orca; assembly: GCF_937001465.1. Lineage (NCBI taxonomy): Eukaryota > Metazoa > Chordata > Mammalia > Artiodactyla > Delphinidae > Orcinus > Orcinus orca. The sequence continues at coordinate 12,685,690 of NC_064561.1, read as the reverse complement.
AAGGGCTGGGAATTTGCAACCTGGGCAGGGCCACCAGCCAGAGACCTGAGCCGAGCCCTGCCCACCAGTGCTACCTCACCTGCTCCAGGCTCTCAATGTCCGCCCGGAACCCTGACAGCAGGGGCACCTCCAGGACCGCCATGTTGGAGGAGCCTGCATGCAGCCACCTTCCGATGAGGGGAGAGAGAGAGAGGCCCTTGAACTCAAGCGCCGCAGTGGAATTCATGGACCCCTCTGTCCCCACCACCCCCGAGCCTGCCTGGCTGGCAGCCCATCTGCACAAACACCCTTGGCTGGGTCGGTGGTCAGCCCATTTCACAGCTAAGACACTGAGACCATAAAGAAAAGGCCTTGCCGAGGGTTCTGGGCCTGACCCAGGTCTATCAACTCTGGGCTGTGTTCTGACCCGAACTCCATGCTGTGCCCCCAGTGTGAGAAGCTGCTCCACGGGGCCGAGGGAGTCCAGGCCACTGGGGGAGACCCGGTCACTCTCCAGTGCCAGCCCTCAGTTTCCTCTTCTGTGACATGGGGGGTGGGTAAATATGGCCTCTGGGGCTTGCTATGTGCCAGGCCCTCCCTGTGCTGGGTGCTGGTGACAGGGAGGCTGACACTGAGTGAGGAACCTGCAGACTGTGTCCCAAGGGGACGGGGTGGCCACAGCTCCTGGGGCAGGCGGGGGAGGCTTCCTGCAGGGGTGAGGCCTGAGAGACGCTATATCCGGGTGGCACACGGTGGGGTTTTTTTTCTTAACGCATCTGAGGGAGGAACAGAGATGCCCCAGCAGGCCTGCCGGGACCAGACAGTTGGGCCAGTCCAGCTGCTTCTCGCTCCCCCGCCTGATTAGATGGTGATCACAGCCGTGCTTAGTGGAACCATCCTGAGTCTCACTGTGGAGCAGGAAACACAGCTGGAGGTTTGGGAAGCCACTCACCCAGGGCTCCCGGGCTTGGACCAAGTTGTGCTTGTTCTTCAGAACTTCCTAAGATGGGAGCCTTGGACATGTGAGGGCTGAGGGTCAAGGTTAAAGAAGGTGTCTGGGCAGCTCTGATGGGCTTCAGGTGCCATAGCTTGCAACCACCTTTGGGGTCCCCCATCATTGCCATGGTAATGAGCAGCCTTCGTGGGCAGCTGCATGCGCCCACCACCGAGGACCCTCTGTGGCCTGGTCCCAGGGTCACACCTGGGGCTGGTGGGTCGCACAGGGGCCACAAACAGCCATCCCACCCAGCCCCACCTGTCACTGGGGTCTGCTGCACCCATTCAGAAGCACTTCCATTTCTTTCATTTCAAAAATCATTTGGAGTGTAAGCTTCTGATTGCAAAGGCATCCATTTCGAAGACATCCATCTTGAATAAAGATACTGGCAGCCGTATGACACAACTACTAGCCAAACAACCAGAAGAGGAATCAGGCTGCCCCCACCCACAAAGGTCCCTCTTTCAGGAAGCCCTGGGTAACCTAGATGATGGACCACTTGGGTCACCCTGCCTTCCCCTTCCAGCACCCTAATTCCTGCTCTTATATTTTAAATTCGCCAATAAAAAGTGAATCCACAAAAATGTAGGCAACCCCCCCCTTGGACCCCAATATAGGCAGAACCTCAGGTCCGTGCCTTCTCTCTGTCTCTCTACCTGTGACCTCGCTGTGTGACCCTCGGGAGGGTCAGGTACCCTCCAGGACCTGTGAGTAAGAAATCTTGTTCTTCCAAGGTCCCTGATGGGTGTTGCTGACGTGTGTCTTGCGATCAGACTAAGGACCACGAGGGCTGGTCCAGCCACAACTTTGGTGAAATGTCTGTGGGGCTCCCACAAGTAGTACAGGCCCAGATGAATGCCCGAGGCGTTCTTAGCCGAGAGCGTCACTATATAAAATGCCGTCCAGGTGGCGGTGCCAGCCAGCGGGGCAGGAGGCCTTACCTGGCGCACACCTCCAGTGTCACCGGGTACTCCTGCTGATGCTGGTCAGCTGCTGGGTCATCATCGTCAGCCGAGGAGGCAGGCGCAGGGGGCCGCCGCTCGGCCTCGGGCTCCTGGAGGTTGACAAGCAGCTGGAAGGACGGCTTGGCCACTGGGTCTGGCACGTTGTAGGTAACATCGATCTGGGGGGTGGGTGGGAGGACAGAGGCTGAGGGGACAGGGGAGTGGGGAGGGGAGAGGCAAGGGCAGGACAAGGTGGGGGACAGCCAGAACGACGACAACGGTGACATCAACAACAGCTCTGGGCACTACGGTCATTCCATTTCGCCCTGATGGTGTAGGTACGACCATCACCCCATTTTTCCACATTTCAAGCCCAGGTCTGTCTGCCTCTCAGGCTCCCTCCCCTATCCACTGTGTTGTCTGGGCTCCCACCTTCCAGATGGAGAAGCTGAGAATGCGAGGGTCTCCTGGCAGACTTGCCCTCTGACCGCTGGCCAGAGCCTAGGAGGCCAGCCTGTCTCCACCCAGAGTGTGACTAAATCCTGAGCCTGGTGACTGAGGGGTCGTGGGGAGCGCCAGGCTGGCCATCTCCATTCAGGCCTTGGCAGGGAGAATAACAAGTCCCACCATGGGGGGTGAAGGGAGGGGTACGCTTAAGGTCAGAGACCACCGGAACGGGGATCAGATGGAGTTTCTGGGGCGACTCCATTCTCAAGGGGACACATTGCCATCTGCCTTGGGTCCTGCCTTGGGCAGAGTGGATGGCATTTCAGGGGGCTGACAGGCTGCCCTGGGGTGGCTCTCACACCCACATCCACCCCACTCAACCTGGCCCAACACTGAGCTCCCTCCTGCCCGCCCCTCCAGGGGCGCCCTGGAAGCGCCCCCTCTCCCCGCAGCCTCACCTGCATCAGGCAGCAGCCTTCGCCCTTGGCGCTCACAAACAGCCCCGTGGGGAGGCTGGGGATCTGGGGAGAGAAGATGCCGTGGTTTCCCCCGCAGACCCACGTGGACAGACAGGCAGCAGGGACGGTCCGCCGTCGCTGCCCACCCCCCAACCCTGGTCCCGGGAGCACGCACCGCTGCCATCTGTAGAAGCTTCTGGTTGGCCCTGTGCAGCTCGAAGGTCTCCTGGTAGTCCAAGTTGGTGGAGGCCAGGGAGACGGTGAGGTTGATGCCGCCCGCGTAAGACAAGATGGCATACTCTGCCAAGGCCTGCAGAGCCACGCAGGTGTCCTGGGGACAGAGCAGGAGGCTAGGGTCAGCCCCAGGAGCAGGGCCGGCCCACGCTGCGGGTGCCACGGACCCTCTCTGGATACCAGAGACCCGTGAGGCTGGAACAGAGCACTGGGTGTCCGGTGTAGATACCCACAGGGCTGGGGGCCCCAGGCAGTTGGGGAGTATCTCCATGGAGGCAGGGGCTGGGTCCCTGTCCCAGAGCCAGGCACATCTGTCCCTCAGCCCCATCCTCCTGCCCTCTCTTGGACATCATGCCCCCAGGGGCTGCGGGTAAGGAGCCGTCCTGAGACTTGAAGCAGCCAGTGGCTTCCTACCTGGCTCTTGAGTCCCAAGCCTAGGCCACAGTAACCCCGCTCAGACCTGAGCCCCTCTTTTGGCCTTCCTGGCTCACCTGAGTGGAGGAGAAGCCCCCGAGGGCATTCCGCTGCTGGGATAGCCACTTCACCACAGGCAGGGCAGTGGCCACATCTCCCAGGAGGGTGTAGGTCAGCAGGGCATAGGCTGTCATTTCCACCTCGGCCGAGACCACTGCAACGGAAGAGGCCAGCTGGGGCCCTTTTGACACTGGGACCCAGGACCCGGTGCCCACAGCAGGCACCGCAGGTGGGGTGGCCAGTACCTGTCTGATAGACCCCGTCACTGAAGCTCAGGAACGCATCCTTGTCCACATCCCGGGAACCCGTCAGGCTCCAGTGGGTCACCCCATCTGTAAGGCCAGAACAGGTCAGGGGCCACAACCCCTGTTGGCACTCAGCCTGGCAACCCATGCTGAGTGTCAGCGCATGTGGTCTCAAGAACAGACATCAGGGGGCTGGGCCCCAGGGCAGGAGGGTACCAGGGGAAGATGGCTGGGACAGGAAGGGTCTTGGGGCTACATCTCACATCTGCAGCTACAGCGACAAACCCAGCCCCTCCTGCACCGTTGGCAGACATCACCAATCCCTGGCTGCTTTTCTGTACCCCGGCAGACATCACTAATCAATGGCCTCCCTCCTGGCTGGAGCCCTGAGGCAGGCCCCAGTCTACCCCACTTGGGGACCAGGAAGCCACTCCGTACTTGCAAAGGCTCCAAAGATTCTGAGCTCATGTGTGGTATAAAAAGCCCTCAAACCACTGAGAAATCAGCACTCCCTGCCTCAGATCTTGAGCAGTTAGTCCTAAATTGACACCGTCATCCAACTGGATGGTTTTAGAATTTTGCTTTTTAAGTTTTTTTTTTTTCTTCTTCTTCTTCTTCTTCTTAAGCAGTGAAAGCAATCCTTCAGGTGACATCTTAAGCAGAGAAGCTGGATGGAATACCAGCGCAGCTCCTGGGAAAGCCCAGGGGCTGGGGGCAAGGAGACTGAGTTTGGGGACCTCTGAGAAGTCACAGCTCAGTGACTGGGGCTCCCCAAACACAATGAGGAGTCATTTTGTAGATGGGAGACTGACACTCCAAGATGGAAAAGGCTTTCCGAGGTTCACCCAGTGATGGGGGGCAGGGTGGGAGCCAGCTGCAGCCCTCCCCTGCCTCCCAGCACCCTGCCCAGGAATGGTTTCCAGGAAGCCTGGGGGATCCTCTACCGGGGATCTCCGAGCACTGTTTTCCCTGGTGGGGGCGGGGTGGCATCCCCTACTTCATAGGGGAAGAAAATGATGCTCAAGCTCGAGCCACTTCATCAAATGAAGCCACTAGCAGATGCGATAATAAATGAGTAAAAAAAAACAGTGAGGGACTTCCCTGGTGGCCCAGTGGTTAAGAATCCGCCTGCCAATGAAGGGGACACGGGTTCGATCCCTGGTCCAGGAGGATCCCACATGCCGCAGAGCAACTAAGCCCGTGCGCCACAACTACCGAGCCTGCGTTCTAGAGCCCGCGAGCCACAACTACTGAGGCCCATGCGCCTAGAGCCCGTGCTCTGCAACAAGGGAAGCCACCGCAACGAGGAGCCGGTGCCCCGCAACGAAGAGTAGCCCCCGCTCACCACAACTATAGAAAGCCCGTGTGCAGTAACGAAGACCCAACGCAGCCAAAAATAAAATAAAATAATTAAAAAAATAAATTTATTAAAAAAAAAACAACAAAAAAAACAGGTCTTTCCTGGTGGCGCAGTGGTTGAGAGTCTGCCTGCCGAGGCAGGGGACACGGGTTCGTGCCCCGATCTGGGAAGATCCCACATGCCGCGGAGCGGCTGGGCCCGTGAGCCATGGCCGCTGAGCCTGCGCGTCCGGAGCCTGTGCTCCGCAACGGGAGAGGCCACAGCAGTGAGGGGACTGCGTACCACAAAAAAAAAAAAAAAACCAGAGTGAGCAAAGGACGCCTCCTTCGTTCCATGCACGTGTTCATGAGCTGTTTACTGGGGCCCGCAGTGGGCTGGCCCCACACCGTGTCCGCTGGGGTGGCAGGCAGGGGCACCTACCCTGGGTGATGGCCAGGCTGCGGAGCTTTCGCAGAGCGGCGGGGGCTGCAGGGCTGCGGAGCAGGGTCAGCGTGTAGGCGGTCAGGGCACTGCTGTAGGGGTCCGTAGCCAGGGGCGCGCTGGACTCCAGGAAGTGCCTGGCTTTGGCAATGGCACCCCTCTCCTCCTGCGGGGTGCAGCGGGGGTGGGAATTGGAGCCCTGGGAGGCTGCTCTGCCTTCACCCCACCCACCACACTCCCAGAGGTTCTCAGGACATGCCTGGGGCAAGCATTGGATGGCTTGCAGCCCCTCACTTTGTATCCTTGTGGTGCCCCACTGCCTGCAGCCTCAGCTTTCAAAGCCCCATTCCCTTTCTTTTATGTTGGTGCCAGGTTTTCCAAGTGAAGTCTGAACACAACAAATCAATTCAGAGACACTCCGGGGGAAGCAGGCAGACCCCTGGCCACCCTGCCCCATCCCACTCTATCACTAGGCTGGCTTCTAAGACCCCCAGCTCAGGCCCACCTCATCCTCCAGGCCTAGCTTCAATTGTCACCTCCTCCAGGAAGCCCACCAACCCTCATCATGCTCCTGACCCACAGTGTGAGCAGGTGAAGGACAGAAACCAAGTCCATTGTCCAGTGATGGGCTTAATTCAGAGAAGCTGCCCAATAATATAGGCTAAATGGAAAAAGGAGTGATTCAAAGCATTCGGGAATTTAGCAAATGAGCAATGGTGCTCCTGTGGGCACCGGTGGAGCCATGGAGTTAAGATAACTCTGCTTTGGTGATTGTTAAGATTGCAGAAGGAATGCTCTCCCAAAGCTTTCCATCTTTAGATCAGGATAAAGCATGGGAACCGCCCTCACGGCATGTCGTTAAGACGTACCATCTCCCTCCCGGGGCATGTATCAGGGATGACAGAGCAAATTAACTGGATCCCCAAGCCTGAGCCACATAAGCCCAGAGCCTGGGGTGGGGGTGGCTGGACACTTTTGCAGAGGTAGCACTGATGTCCTTATAAGAAGAGAGGATGAAGAGACACAGAGAGAAGGCCGTGGAAAGACAGGCAGAGATTGGAGTGATGCAGTCACAAGCCAAGGAATGCTGGGAGTTCCCAGAAGGTGAAAGAGGCTAGGAAGCATCCTCCTCTAGACCTCCAGAGGAGCCACGGCCCCGCCCACACACTGACTTCAGACCTTGGCCTCCAGAACTGCGAGAGAACAAACTCCCGTTGTTTAAAGCCACTGTTTGTGGTACTTTGTTACAAATGCCACAGGACACAAGCCCAGGGGCCTTTTTTCAGCCTAAGGCACAGGGGCCTTCACATTCTTGAGTTCAGGAAGAAACACTTGGTTCAGCTCTAGAAAAATCTGATAAGGTCAGAATGACCTAAATGTCGATTTTACCAAAACAAAAAGCAGAACCAGGGGATGGAGGAGAGACCCACCTTGGGAACGCCAAGGAGCCTGGGTTCCTCAGTCTCAGGTGCAGGCAGGGAGGAGGCACCCACGAGGCCTGCATCCCCGGAATCCCTTGGTTCCGGGCCAACCAAGTTGGTTGGTCTTCCTAGAGGCAGGGTGTATGAGTCTGCTGGGGCTGCGTAACAAAGTACCACAAATTGGGTGGCTTAAAAAAGTAGAAATTTCTTGTCTTGTGGATCTGGAGGCCAGAAGTCCAATATCGAGGTGTTAGCAGGGCTGGTTCCTTCTGAGGGCCGTGAGGAAAGGATCTGTTCCAGGCCTCTCTCTTGGCTTGTAGCTAGCCATCTTCTCCCTTTATCTTCACATCATCTTCCCTCTGTGCTGGTCTCTGTGTCCTAATGTCCCCCTTTTCCAAGGATGCCAGTCATAGTGGATTAGTACCCACTCTAAAGGCTACATTTTAACGTGACTACCTCTTTAAAGTCCCTGTCTCTAAATACAATCACATTCTGAAGTCTTGGGGCTGCTATGTACTGAATGTCTGTGCCTCCCTGTCCCCCTCCCACAAATGTATATGTTAAAGCCCTAACCTCCAATATGATGGTGTTAGGAAGGGGTGCCTTTGGGAGGTGGTTAGGTTTAGATGAGGCCAAGAGGGTGGAACCTCTATAATCAATGAGGCTGGTTATAAGAAGACAAAGAGACACCAGAGTGATCTCTCTCTCAATCTCTCCCCCAACCCCATCCCACCTCTCTCCATGGTCACGCACCAAGAAAAGGCCACGTGAGGACATGGAAAGAAGATGGCTGTCCACAAGCCAGGAAGAGACCCCTCATTAAGAACTGAATCAGAGGGGCTTCCCTGGTGGCGCAGTGGTTGGGAGTCCGCCTGCCAAAGCAGAGGACACGGGATCATGCCCAATCCGGGAAGATCCCACATGCCGCGGAGCGGCTGGGCCCGTGAGCCACAACTACCGAGCCTGCGCGTCTGGAGCCTGTGCTCCGCAACGGGAGAGGCCGCCGCAGTGAGAGGCCCACGCACCGCGATGAAGAGTGGCCCCTGCTCGCCGCCAACTGGAGAAAGCCCTCGCACAGAAACGAAGACCCAACACAGCCAAAAATAAAATATTAAATAAATTAATTAATTTAATTAAAAAAAAAAGAACTGAATCAGAAAAAAGAACTAAATTGACCAGAACCTTGACCTTGGACTTTCCAGTCTCTAGAACCATAAGAAATAAATGTCTGTTGAAGTCCCTCACTCTGTGGTGTTTTGTGACGGCAGCCTGAGCTGACTAAGATGGGGGTTGGGATTTCAGGATATGAATTTTGGGGGCGACACAATTCAGCCCCTTAACACAGGGCAAGCAAGGGGCTCTCTGGGCAAAGCGTGTGGGACGTGGAGGGTCTTAGGTCGCACCAAAGCCTAGACACAGTCAAATCGGAAAATTCTGAGAAGTGCCACAATTCACAATTCATCACCAGAGGATTTAGAATTGGCACAGGTGTTAGGAATGGTGGAGTCCCGACCCCAGCGGCTGAGCTCCGTCTAAGCTCTCACTGCAGGGGACATGCCACGCCCATCTGGGACAGCCTCCCGGAAGTGACGATGGCCCTTGAGTTCCTCGGGACGTCTAAGCCCTGCTGGGTCTAGTACCGTCCCTGAAGGTTCTAGACTCTTCCCCGCAAAAGCATTCATGAGTCCCACATTTTGTGTAGGGCTCCCTGAAGCCAGCCCCTGGGTCACTGGCCAGGAACCTGATTGGGCCCCAAATGATTCTCCGATTGGGCCTGGGGGCTGTGGACAGTCCTGGGAGGGCTCGTACTCAGGATACAGCCACCCCTACCCCACTCTCCCACACACCCATGTTCCCCGTGATTACTGCTGGAATCTCTCACACCTCTGCTCAGGCCACAAGAAGTTGGATGTTCTGTGACCATTGAAAAGCATCAAAAAGTCTCACTAATGAGCAGAAGGGGGGCATCAAGGAATAAATAGAAGCTGAAGATGGCCAGAAGATGGCCAACCTGGCCTGCACGGCAAAACTGTCCGCTCGCTCCTCCAGCCAGCACCTCCCGGGCCCCCTGCGCTTACCTCCGAGGCCAGGCCCATCTCCAGGAGCGCTGCCACCACGTAGGCTGTCAGAGGGACTGTGCCGTGGATCCCACCCTGAAAGAGGATTTGTAGTTTCATCCCAAGCCAGAGGGGACAGCCCCCTGCCCCCACTGGGCCCAGACAACACCGGGGAGCAGCCAGGGCAAGGCCAACACCCCAGGAGGAGGCTGGGAGGCTGCCAACCTGGATGTCCTTGTTCAGAATCCTGCCCACCGCCGGGAAGGAGCCGTCTGCCCGCTGCTGCTGGACAATCCAGCCCTTGGCGGCTGCCAGCTCCTGAGGGTCAATGAAGATAAAGCTGCGCGCCTGGGCGAAGGACTTCAGGACAAAGGCTGTGAGCCTGAAACAGGATGAGGTGGGGGCTGGGAGAGCCATGGGCTGGGGAGTTGCAAAACAGTCACCTCCCGTGTGCCCCGCCAGGGACTGTGGCACGCTCCCCACATCATCCAAGACTCTGCTTCCTACTCTGCAAGACAGGAGGGTCCAGCCTGCCCTCGCAGGGCTGTTGTGAGCACTTGATGGAAGTGTGTGGGCACCCAGCAGGACCTGATGATGGAGCCCAGCCTCCCCGTTTGCTCCCTCCCCCGCCAGAAGCACCCGGGTCTGCTCCTTGCCTGGCACTCAAGGCCTTTTTGTGAGCTGGTCCAGTCCCACCCCCACCCCCCACCCCCACCATGTGCAGAAGACCTTCCTTGTTGCTCCTCCATAACCACTCCCCAAGAGATCCCAGGTCTTGCTGAGAGATCCCAGGAAAAACCGGCAACCAGGTACGCTGGACACTTGGGCTCCTCTATAGCCCTAGCCAGCCACAGCCATGGGCCTTCCAGTCCCCAGACCTGCAAATGGCTTTGGAATGGGCACGTGAGGTGATGCTGGGAGCAACTGCAGCCATTTTACCACCATGAGGAGAGCAGCTGCTGCGCCGAGGATGCCCACAGGGACCAAGGGAAAGAACCAGGAACCCCAATGGATTGTGGGGCTGCCAAACTGGCCAATCCTGGAGTCTCCCCAGCTCTATGGTGTGAGGAGATGTTCAGAATTGCTTTTTCAGCCAGTTTTCTTTTGTTTGCAGCTGAAAACATCCCACCAACCCACTAGCTTCAGTTACTCAGTTACCCAGGCCCTGGATGCACCATGCTCCTACCTTCCTTCTTTACAGGATGAAGTTTTACTTGTCTCTCAGTGTTCAACCCAGGGGTCCCTCCCCAGAGGAAGCCTCCCAGACACCTCCACTCTGTGATGGACATGCTGCCTCTGGACCCCCAGGCCCTCCCTCTGTGTCATTGTTTTCTATCTGTATCTCTGCAGCCTGCCCCTTGTCCACCCCATCCCCCAGCCCAACTGTTGCTAGCACACCCTGAATGGGAGACGATGAAGCTGGAGAATGAATGAATGAAAAAATGAATTCAGGAGAACCACCAGAGGGAAACCAGGGAGCCAAGAGGGACAAACAGCAGAACTATCAGCAGGGGAAACACCCCAACTCAGGACGAAAGAGTAATCCATCCTTTCCAAAATCAAGTGGCTCCCCCACCTGACATGCATCAGGATGGCTACTATAAAACAAAAACCAAACGACACAGAAAACAGCACGTGTTGATGAAGATGCAGAGAAATTGGAACCCTTGTGCACTGCTGGTGGGAACGGACAATGGTACAGCCCCCGTGGAAAACAACATGGCAGTTCCTAAAAAAATTGAACACAGAATTATCATATGATCCAGAAATTCCACTTCTGGGTATATACCCCAAAGAAATGAAAGCAGAGTCTTAAAGAGATATCTGTGCACCCATATCTGTAGCAGCATTATTCACAATGGCCGAACTATGGAAGCAACCCAGTGTCCACTGACAGATGAATGGACAAGCAAAATGTGGTATTGAGGTAGGACGTAGATGGGCCCCTGGGCTGGTGTTTGTCAAGCTGAGGAAACTGAAGCTTGTTTCCCCTGATATTTCAACGGAAAAGTTAATGGCAGGAGCAGAGGAGAGCTGAGCTCTGCTGGAGTAAAAAGAGAAGAGGACCACATCTTTCATTCTTGAGGTCAAGGAGACCTCCCCAACTGCCCATGCACCAAAAAGCTCCTTTGGGGATCAAAAATGGAGGGAGCACTAACGCATAATCTCTGTTCTGTCCATCTCCCAGAGACCCCCCTCACTGGAATACATTTTGGCTAAAAGATGCATGTGCATATCAGGCAGGGCCCTGGGTCAGGTCAGATGTGGAAAACCAAGAAAGATGATTGGTGAGAGGAAAACAAAAACCCGGAAAAACTGCCCCCATATAAGTGATTTAAATCATCTCTCTGGTGTACTCCTCGTTAGGGAGGATGCCCGCACTCTTCTCTGGGTGTGTATTTCTGCTTTACAAAGTTTCTTTGTGGAATTGTCTCTCTAAAGAAGACGAGGACCAAGGTCCTCTCACCTGCCAACGCCAGTATATCCACACAATGGAATATCATTCAGCCTCGAAAAGGAAAGAAACTCCGCAAAGTGCTATAACATGGACGAACATTGAGGACATTATGCTGAGTGGAATAGGCCAATCACAAAAGACACTGTATGATTCCACTTATATGAAGCACTTAAGAGTAGTCAGAATCATAGAGACAGAAAGTAGAATGGTGGTTGCCAGGGGCTGGGGGGAAGGGAGAATGGGGAGTTAGCATTTAATAAGTATAGAGTTTCAGATTTACAAGATGAAAAGAGTTATGGGGATGGACGGTGGTGTTGGCTGCTCAACAGTATGAATGTACTTAATACCACTGAACTGTATACTTAAAAATAGTTAAGACAGTAAATTTTCTGTTATTTAATACAGTTAAAAAAAGAAAATCAAGTGGCTCCAAGCTCTGTTTCTGTGAATCACCAAAACCTGAAATATTAACCTTACAATTATTAACCTTATTAACCTCGTCCTGGCCACTCTCCTTCCAAGATACCTCAAATCCATCCTCTTCCTTCTACCCCCATGGCTCCTGTGTCAGCCAGGCCACCCCATGGCTCCCACTGCTTCCACCAGCCCAGCCCTGCCCCATCACCTACTCTGTATGCAGCAGAGTTTGGAAATTCCAAACACTGGGGGGCCAAGATGGAACTTAGTTGCCCCTGTGCTGGGAACTGTGGAATTTCCACATTCTGCTACACTGTTCTCTTTTTTTTTTTTTTTTTCCTTGCGGTATGCGGGCCTCTCACTGTTGTGGCCTCTCCCGTTGCGGAGCACAGGCTCCGGACGCACAGGCTCAGCAGCCATGGCTCACGGGCCCAGCCACTCCGCGGCATGTGGGATCTTCCCAGACCGGGGCACGAACCCGTGTCCCCTGCATCGGCAGGCGGACCCCCAACCACTGCGCCACCAGGGAAGCCCCCACTGTTCTCTTTAATTTTCCATCTTAAAACACAAACAGGGATAAACAAACTGTGGTACATCCATACAACTGAATATTATTCAGCAACAAAAAGAGCTAACAAGCTACAGTATGACCTGAAGGAAATTTAAATGCATATTACAGAGTGAAAGGAGAAATCTGAAAAGGCTGCATACTGAATGATTCCAACTCTATGACATTCTGGAAAAGGCAAAACTATAGAGACAGTAAAAGTCTCAGTGGTTGCCAGGGGCTGGGGGGAGGGAGAGACAAATGTGCAGAGCACAGGGGATTTTTAGGGCAGTGAAACTATTTTGTATGATACCTTAATTGTCCAAACCCATAGACTATGCAACATGAACCCTAAACTACGGACCTCAGTTAATAATAATGTAGCAATACTGGTCCATCATTTATAACAAATGTATATCACTAATGCAAGACATTAACAGCAGGGGAAACTGTGTGTAGGGGAGAGGGCGTGTATGGGAATTCACTTCTACCTACTTAATTTTTCTATGAAACTAAAACTGTTCTACAAAAATAAACTCTATTAATTAAACACACACAGCCCAGCGTGACTCAGATTACAGCCATGCTTTATTCTAAGCCCTCCTGCTCCATGTGGAATAAAATCCAAACTCCTCCCGCTGCTCAGTCTGGCCCTGCCACCCTCTCCTCCCTCACGTTGGGCCACTCTCCTCCTCATCTGTGCTGCTTCAGCCACACTGGTCTCCTTCTGTGGCTCAAACTCGTCAAGCTCAGTTCTGCCTCAGGGCCTTTGCACAGGCTGTTCCCTCTGCCTGAAATCTTCTCCCCTTGGATTTTCATACAGCTCCTCCCTCATCTTCAGGGGACCTCTTCAGGGGCACCTTTCCTGACCACCCCATGTAACTGTGTGCCTCATCATACCCTACCCCCTTAGCATGCTTCATAGATATGAGAAATTATATAGGTGATGTAGTAGCTTTAAAATATATCCACAAATGCCTTGCTTCTTTTCCTTTCAAGCAGTAGAACCCAATTTCCCCCCTTCTTGAGTATAGGCGGTACATAGTGACTTGCTTCTAAAGAACTTAATGTGGTGGGGACTTCTTGGTGGCGCAGTGGTTAAGAATCCGCCTGCCAATGCAGGGGACACAGGTTCAAGCCCTGGTCCAGGAAGATCCCACATGCTGCTGAGCAACTAAGCCCATGTGCCACAACTACTGGGCCTGCTCTCTAGAGCCTGCGAGCCATAACTACTGAGCCTACATGCCACAACTACTGAAGCCTGCGCACCTAGAGCCTGTGCTCTGCAACAAGAAAAGCCACCACAGTGAGAAGCCCCCACACCACAACGAAGAGAGTAGCCCCCCGCTTGCTGCAACTAGAGAAAGCCTGCACACAGCAATGAAGACCCAACACAGCCAAAAATAAATAAATAAATTTTTTTTTTTTTAAAGTAGAATGTGGTGGAGGTGACAGTATGACTTGGGAAACCAGATGATAAAAGGCATGTGGCATCCTCCTTGTTTTCTCTCTTGGAGTTTTTATTCAAAGGGAAGTCAGCTGCCATGTTGTAAGGACACTCAAGCAGCCCTATGGGATAGTCTTCAGTGAGGAACTGAGGCCTCCTGCCAATAGCCATGTGAGAGAACTAACTTGGAAACAAATGCTCCAGCCCCAGTCAAGTCTTCAGATGATGACAGCCCCAGCCAACACCCTGACTGCAACCTTGGGAGAGATCCTGAGCCAGCAATGCTAGCTAAGCTGCTCCTGAATTCCTGACCCACAGAACTGTGACTAAATGTTTGTTTTAAATGGCTATGTTTTGGGGTGACTTGTTACACAGCAGTAGATAACCATTACATCTTGTACAGGGTCTCTCTCTCTTGGGCAATGAGCTCCTGGAGGCAGGGACCACGTCTTTCTAGTTCTCTCAGGTGTAAGAAAAGAGCCTGGCACATAGTAGACACTTGAATAAACAAACAAATGAATGAATGAATGAACACTGGATGCACCGGAACCTATCTATAACAGACCCTGAGTTTTAAGGAAGTTGAGGAGGTTGGACTGGATCCTGGACTCCCTGGCCAAATATTTAGGGAGAGGTGCTAACAGGGTATCCATCCCAATGGGTACCTGGCACTGTAATGAGCATGCCTGCACCCTTATCCTACTGCCTACCCGATCCTAGTCCAGAGAGGGATGTGTGGTGAGGAAACAGGTTCAGAGAAGTTGAGCATCTGGTCTAAGGCTGCCGCAGTTCACACGAGACAGAGCCTGGGTTTGCCCAGCCCCAGGGTGGATGCTGTTGCCATTGTCCTGTGCATCTGCAGTTTCGTCCTACAGGGAGGTTTCACAAGGCTAAGGGGGAGAGGCAAGCTGCTGGGTGTCACATTTCCATGACCACAGCAGAACTGGTCTTTTCCTGCTCAGTGTGTGTGTGGGTGTGGGTGTGGGTGTGGGTGTGAACTGTGGGAGGGCATACAAAGGTCACAGCTCACTATTTCTGACCGGTGGAGGCCTCTGGGAGCTGCCAGGACTTGGCCAGCTTTCAGAGAGTGACTCAGTGGCTTTGGCCAATCCCGCAGAGGGTGGGGGCCTCTGCTTGCTAGTGCATGACTGCGGCCTTGCCTCATGGGCTGTCAGCAAGGCAGGGCCCTGGGACCAGAACTGGGTCAGACGATTGGATTCTGGGGACTGGGGGGCTGAGCAGGTCATCAAGGCTGGGCCCCTCGGGAGCCAAGCGAGTGACACTGCACCGCAGCGTGGGCTCAGCCAGCCGTGTCCCTGTTCCCCCGGCCCCTGGCACTGACGCTGGGCCGATTTAAGGACTGGATACTTTCCATGCCCATAGCTGCTGCAGGCGCCATCAGGGTGTTGCTCTGAGAAGGAGGCCTCACTAGGGACAGAAAGTTCGGGTGCCCCACTTCCTCAGTAAGCCCCAAAGTGGGCGAGGCAAATCCCTGATGATGCCAAGAACTGCTGTGGCCCAAAGATCTCAGGGAATAAGACCCAGGTACACCCAGGCCCTCCCTGCTCTGGTTGATCCTGAAAGCCAGAGGGAGCCGCTCACAAGGGAAACCGGACCCCAGGACGTGCCTCCAGAACCCCACAAGCCAGCTTAGAGGCAGCGGTCTGGCCTCTCCCAGCCCATCCCCTCCTGCTCAGGGTCACCCCATTCCTGGGTCCCGTGGGCTCTGAGGAGGACCAGAGCGCTAGGACCCATCCTCAAGGGGCCAGAGGGCAGGGGTTCAGTTCCTGGGCCCTGTGGCAACAACAGCAGAAGGAGTAATAGTAACTGTCACCGCCGCCAGCTCCACCATGCACAGGCCAGGCAGAACCCGCCCGCCACCCCAACAATCCAGACCTGTAAACCCCAGGGGCTAAGACCATGGCCATCTCCATTTCCCATGCAGGCTCCTGGCTACGCTGTGCTGGACATGAGAATGTGACTTCAAGTGGAAGAACCTCAGCAGCTGTGCCTGGGGAGTGAGGACTCACCACATACTCCCCGACTTGTCCCGCTCCCCGAAAGCACTATACGAGCCATCTTGGTGCTTGTAGGTCAACTGTCTCTGGTAGCCTGTGGGGCAAGAAGAGGGGACAGCACCCTGGTGAATGGCTGGCCAGCCAACGTCTTACCCCAGGACCCTGAAACAATGCCATACCCACATCAAGGGTTCCTGAGAGTACCCCACGCCCACAGCTGGGGTCCTTGAAACTGCCTCACACCCACAGCTGGGGGGATTGAAACCTCTACTTTATTCTTCTTTTGTTTCCTGATATCGCCCCTTTGTGACTCCTGGTCACACACCGGCCCCTCAGTCGTACCTGAGGCAGGGGTTGGTCAGTGAAATGCACCATCTCCAGGCGCCCTCGAGCTTGGTTTGCTCAGAGCAAGGGAGCAAGGAGGGACAAGAGGGAGGGAGGTCAGGTGGGCTACTGGGGCCTCCAAGGCTGGGCTGGGCGGTTGGTCTTACTGTGAGGGCAGCAGGAGGGCATGAGGAGGGGGTGAGGGGAGCAGGGGAGGGGTGTGAGGGGACAAATGTAGTGGGTGGATCGTAGGGTCCAGAGAGGAAGCAGAGAAACTGGGCAGGTGGGGACTGTCTAGGCGAGCATGACCATGGGCTTGGAGTGGGTGGTGGGGACAGGCAGGGAGGGGTTCTGCGGTATAGGCAGAGCTGCCTTAGCTGAATAAGATGTGAAGGAAAAGAAGAAGGATGCCGAGGGCATCAAGGTTTGCGGCCTGAAAGGCAGGAAGGACGGAGCTGTGCCCATGGACGTGGGGAAAGAGGCAGGAGGAACTCTGAACTGGGTGGACAGTGTCCCCTGCCCCGCCAAATTAATGTCCACCTGGAACCTCAAAATGTGACCTTATCGGGAGTGAGGTTCTTTGCAGATGGAATTATGTTCCTGGATTAGGCTGGACCCTAAATCCAATGACTGGTGTCCTTCTCAGAGGAAAGAAAGGGAAACACACAGATATAAAAGGGCTTGTGGAGACGGAGGCAGAGAGCGTGATGATGTGTCCACAAGCCAAAGAACACCTGGAGTCACCAGAATTCCGCCAGGACAGAGGCCTGGGACAGATGCTCCCTCGGAGCCTCCAGACGGAATCAACCCTGTTGCCACCTTCATTTTGGACCTCTGGCTTCCAGAACCATGAAGGAATAAAGTCCTATTGTTCTAAGCCACCCAGTTTGTGGTACTTTGTTACGGCAGCCCCAGGAAACTAACACCAAAGGTTTGCCGGAAAACCAGGGGGTCGGGGGTTAATCTGGGGCTTGTTGAGTCTGAAAGGCCAATTGGCTGATAAGCCTCAGGGCTGGCTGTCCCGGGGGGGGGCGGGTCCAGGCTGCCACTCACCCATACAGGTCATTGCACTCTGGGTGGCATTCAAGGGCCTGAGCCCAGATGAGTCCACTGAGGTATGCCTGGCCCTGGGAAGCCAGGGCCCATCCACCTCCAAGACCCTCACAGCACATGAACCTGAGCCCCCCATCCCCACAATGGACCAAGCAGACTTGGGGTTCTGGGAAGTCTGCGGTCAGCCTTCTTGAAGCCAAACCTTCAGCCCATGGCAACCCCTGAGTTCTCTTTTCATCTGAGAGTTGTACGTTCTTCATAGTAAGTTTTTTCATTTTCTCATCCACAAGGACAGATGGTTCTAGATCATCAGGACTGCCCTTAGAGTAGAATAACTGCGGGAACCGTAACAGGCCAGGAGGCAGGGACCCCAGACTCGCCTTAGGAATCGAGATTTTCACGTGCCTCAGTTTCCCCATCTGATAGGGGCCAGCATCGTCTGAGCCAGGCACCCGCGGGTCCTTTTCGGTGGCAGAAATTTCCAAGGTTGTGCCCGTGGGTTCTCATCTCCCTCTGGCTGGGTCTAGTGCCCTGGCTGCCCCTCGTGCCCCAGTCCAGGGGAGTCTGCAGTCTGAGACGCCCCCACCACTTGCCCCTATGAGGTCTTGGGCACCTCTTCACTCCCAGGACCTTCACTTTGCTCATCTGGGAAATGGGGACCATCAGTGTGGAGGCTGCCGGGAAGGCAACTCAGGGCAGCGTGGATGGAGCGGTAGTTGCCTGGCACAAGATGGATGCCAGCTTCAGAGCTGGGTCCAGCCCCTTCCACGTGCTCCTTTCACTTCAACTCCAGCCCAAGGCTAGAAGCAGAGCCCAGGAGGCCCCAGGACCTTGGGATCAACTGACAACTCCCTTGTTACACAGGTAGGAAACCAAGTTACTGAGAAAAGCAGGCCCTACCCGAGGACACAGAGTGGGAATCCATGACAGAAGTGAGACCCCACCTCCAGCCTCCCACCCCCTTCCTCCTACCTGTGGGGCCTAGATGTGCAAAGTGGGTAAGACAGGGCCCTCAGAGGCCTTGTCCGCCCCCCTGCCTCCGCCCCCTCCGCCATAAGGCTGTTCCCTATCCTAAGGACCTGAGTCATGGCAATGGAAGATGTTCAGTGCTGTGTTATTTATATCTGAAGTTCAATGCTGCTTTGTTTATTTCTGAAGAAGTTCAGTGCTGGTGGTTTATTTCTGAAGATGTTCAGTGCTGCATTATTTAGAAAAAAAAAACTGGAAATAACCCCAGTATGTCCAAAAGCATAGTTCACTATGTTGTGCTCCATAAATGCACGTGATGAAGAAATAGTGTAGTCTCCAAAGTGATTATGAACTGAACACATCCTGAGACCCAGCGATTTCACCCCACAGAAATTTGGACGTGTTGTCACTAAGTACACTAAGAGGGTGATTAATGGCAGCACCATTCTAAAAGCCCTGAGTTGGAAGCTGCTCCAAAGCCCATCAACAGACACACTGACTATGGTCTCCCCACACAGCAATGGAGGTGAACAGACCACAGGTCCCCACAGCCCAGTGGACGAATCTTATGCACACAGTGCGGGGTTGGGGGTGGAGGGCACGCCATAGGATGCCATGTTATGAGACACCAAGAGTGGCAAAGCTAATCTTTGCTCCTGGAGGGCAGAGGAGTAAACCCAGAGCCAGCAAGACAGGGAGGTTATGGGGATTTTTTTCCCTTTCCAGATGTTTTTTATAATGCTATTACACTACCCTGGTTGTTCAAAATATCTACATTTTTAAAAGATGCTATTCCTCTTCCCATGGCTGATTACCAGCATTCAGAGCCTTTTCCTAACAGGTGCAGACACCAGGTTCCTATTAACAGGGACCCCATCAGGCCACCCAGAGCGGCCTCTTTCACCCACTTCTTTGCCTTCTTCTACATCCGCCGCACTTGGCATGTGAGCTGCCCCCCAGCATGGTCGAGGCTACCTGCAGTCCCACGCCCTCCACCCAGGCAGTGTCCCCCAGTACCTTGCACCAGGTAATCAGTGGTCTCCCTTTCCACCTCAGGGCTGAGCTGTCGGGTTTTCTGGAGATACTTCAGGACAAAGACGTTGGGTGCAAAGTGGATCATGTTTTGCTCTCCGCAGCCAAAGGGCAGGCGCAGGTGGTTGCTGAGATGGTTCAGAGTTGGCCCCATGACATCTCCTGGTGGGAAGAAAAAGGATGGGCTGGGGACTGGCCTCACCCAGTGCCCTGGCTGTCCTACGGACAGCTTTCCTTAGAGAGAGCTCACTTGTGGCCTAACACCAGCAACCCATCCTCTGATTGCCAGTGCTGCCCTTTGAAACTGGGCTGCACCCTTGCCCAGTCAGCCTGCTTGGTCTCCTGGCTTTGGTGAACACCCACTGGCCCTTTCCTCCATACCTCCCTCTGTGTTCTTTAGTTTTAACTCAGGTGTTCTTTCTCTACCTTTTCATTATGTTAAATGCTCTTTCCTTTCTGGCTTTTTAAACAGGTGCAATTAAGGCTATACATTTCCCTCTTAGTACAATTTTGGCTGCATCCCACAGACGTTAAGATGTCAATCCAGCCATGCGATTCCATTCTAAATATTTTTTCTAACTTCCAATATGAAATGTGATTTTCTCGCTAACCGTATTTAGATTTTTTATAAAACTCTTCCTACATGTGTGGTATTGTTGGTGTGTTTTTAAAAGTTCTTTTTTTCTCTTATTTCTGACCTACTGTGTTCTCATCCCTTCAGTACCCTGTCTTCCTCTCCCTGGCCTCTATGCCCCAAACATTGCTGATGGGCCCTCCAGAATCCCCACTGTCCCCTGATTGCACCTCCCTTCCTTCCTCGGCCTTTCCTCCTGCCCCACTGAGGCTGCCACTGCTCTTGCAGCCTCCTCTTGTGGCAGGGCGTACCTGGTTACTTTCTCATCACCCTTCTCTGGGTTTTCCAGCTTCTTCTCCAACCTTCCATCCCACTGTGCTGATGACACTGACTGGCACACAAGTCCCTGCCTTCACCTCCTCTCCACTGTTGTCCATCTGCCTTCTCCCCTACATCCCTCACCTCCATCTGTGCCACTCATCCCCAAGGCCACATTTGAGTTTATCTCATGCTTCAGAAGTCATAAACTCCAATATCCTCTGATCTGGTCACAACCACCACCCTGCCCAGGCCCCAGGGCTTCCATCCTCTGATGTCAGAGAGACCCAAGACCCCCTCCTTCAGGCCTGTCCACCTCCTCCTGGCGTCTCACCCTTCCAATTCCCAGCACTAGAAGGATCACACAGTCCCCACTTTCCACTTCTATGCCTGGGCTATGGGAGACAATCCACAGCCCAAGAGATCCCTGGCCACAGCCTCTTACCCCTGCTCAGTAAATGCTCTAAGCATTTGAAATGGTCCTGCCCACTCAGCTGGACACCCAGAAGCCCCGCCCTCCACCCCATACCTGCTTAACTTCACCTGGCCTTTCAGCCTTCTTGTATATCACCCCAGACCCACTGCCCTCATGGAGTTCACCACCCACCCTCCTGGTTGCCCCACACAGGGCAAGGACCTGCCTTCTCAGCCAGACTAGGAAGCCCTGAAAGTCAGGTTTGAGGTCATCTCTGAGTCTGGCCCCAGCGCCCATCACGGAGAAGGCACTAGAAGCTGCTTGTCAGGTGAGTGGGTGTGTGGTTGGAGGCCCCGGGGCACAGGTCCCCAGCAAAGCCTGGTATGAGACTGAGCCCAGAGTAGACACTTGTCCCTTGGCCTGGGTTCTTGCTCCTGTCTTCCCCAAATCAGGCTGCAGGGCAGACGCACCTATGATGGCGGCGGCTGCACGCTCAGACCCAGGGATGGCGCTGTGCGGGACCCCCAGAGTGAAGGCTTCGCTGTAGCTCTCATCTACTTCCACCTTCCTCCAGATGCGGAACTCGCCCACAGAACCCCAGCCAGTGGAGAAACCGATGAACTGGACCTCTGGTGTCTTGGGGAGGGTCCAGGCCATGATGACAGAGTCATTGGTTGGCTCTGGACCATGGCCCACCTGGAAAAAGAGGCCAATGCTGCTGGATGCTGGCAGGAAGCGTGAAGCCGTGCTCAGACATGGTCAGAGGCCTTGGCCACGCTCATAGGTTGGGGCGGGGTTCTCAAGGGGTCTGAGATGAGAGAAACTAGAGACCACACTGTTCATGAAACACCCAACAGAGACACAAGTGTGGCATCTGCAGGTTCCAAAGTACCTCTGGATCTTAGCATATGCCTGGCAAACTCCTCTATTTGTACTTCAAAACCCCACTTGGCTATATCCCTCCTCTAGGAAGCTGTGTCAGCTGCTTCTTTCTATGTCTCCTTTGCTTGGCCCAGAAAGAGTCCACAGTCCCCATTTTACCTGTTCTATCCACTTTCTTTCTCCCTGACCACCCACCACCCTTCAGCTCCCAGATCCCTGGGCACTTCCTCCGCCACAGCTCTCACCACCTGTTTTTTGTACGTAACTCCAGGCAGACTGTGAGCAACTTGAGAGCTGCCTTGTGTTTCCCCTCTCCCCTCCCCACCCCATGACATGTATCAGGAAGCAACAATGCCAGAGGGCCAGGAGGTTCCCGTGCCCACCCCAGGCAAGCCCAGCCATGCCTGGATGAGCCCGCTGTGCCAGCTGATCCAGAATGTTCTGAATTCATCCCAGGAGAGGATCTTGGCTGTGTGTGTGCTGGCCACGGGCTCGCCCATCTTGCTGGTGGAGATCCAGGACCTGGTGTTCTGGTGCCCTCCCAGAACGATCTCGATCATGCCTGCCGTGTCCTGGGGTCCTGGGGACAAGGCCACGCGGGCATCGTTGTGGGCTCGCACGGCCACATCAAAATGGGTGAGGCGCAGCGGCCGCTGCACATACTGGAACTCGTACTTGTTGGGTGTGGAGATGTGGACTCTCTCTGGATGGAGGGAAGGAGAAGGGGTGTTGAGGGGGCACCGAATCATCCTACCCCCACCCCCCGCCCATGCCCAGAGCTGAGCATCGGGACCTCAGGGGGCCAGCCTCACTGTGCCTCCCCATGAAGCTGCAGGAAGCATGGTGGAACGGAGCTGGTTTAATGACCATTTTGTCAATAGCACACAAAAGATGAAATGCTCACAGAGATAAATCCTACAAAAGACGTGCAAGACCCATAAGCTGGGAACTGCAAAATGCTGCTGAAACTAAAGACACAATGGAGAGCGAGAGCGTGTTCGTGGGTCAGAAGATAATACTGCAAAGATGTTAATTATTCCCCAAACTGATTTATAGATTCGATCCAATCCCAATCAAAATCTCAGCAGAGTCTTTTGAAGAAACTGCCAAGCTGATTCCAGAATTTATATGGAAACTCAAAGGATCTAGAAGAGCCAAAGCAACTTTGATAAACAAGAACCAAGTTTACTCACACCCTCTGACACTGAGACGTACTTCTAAAGCTAGAGCAATCACAAGAGTGTAGCACTGGTGTCAACATAGACAAATGCTCAATGGAACAGAACAGGGAGTCCAGAAATGGACCCACACATGTATGAGCGACTGATTTTCAACGAAGGTGCAAAAGCAATTCAATAGCAAAAGTCTTTTCAACAAATGACGCCAGGACAACTGGGCCTCCAAATGCATAAAAAGGAACCCTGATCCATACCTTGCATGGGCTCCAAGAAGTAACTCGAAACAGATCATAGCCATTTTATGAATGTAAAACCTAAAACTATAATACTTTGAGAAGAAAATGTAGGGTTGGGCAAAGATTTCTTAGATAAAACAACAAAAAATAATCCAAAAAAGGAAAAAGTGATAAGCCGGGCTTCATTAAAATGAAAACCTTCTGTTCTTTAAAAGACACTATTCATCCAATGATGGACACTTAGGTTGCTTCCATCTCCTGGCTATTGAAAATAGAGCTGCAATGAACATTTTGGTACATGATTCTTTTTGAATTATGGTTTTCTCAGGGTATATGCCCAGTAGTGGGATTGCTGGGTCGTATGGTAGTTCTATTTGTAGTTTTTTAAGGAAGCTCCATACTGTTCTCCATAGTGGCTGTTTCAATTTACATTCCCACCAGCAGTGCAAGAGTGTTCCCTTTTCTCCACACCCTCTCCAGCACTTATTGTTTCGAGATTTTTTTTTTTAACATCTTTATTGGGGTATAATTGCTTTACAATGGTGTGTTAGTTTCTGCTTTATAACAAAGTGAATCAGTTATACATATACATATGTTCCCATATGTCTTCCCTCTTGCGTCTCCCTCCCTCCCACCCTCCCTATCCCACCCCTCCAGGCTGTCACAAAGCACCGAGCCGATATCCCTGTGCCATGCGGCTGCTTCCCACTAGCTATCTACCTTCCTACGTTTGTTAGTGTGTATATGTCCATGACTCTCTCTCGCCCTGTCACAGCTCACCCTTCCCCCTCCCCATAACCTCAAGTCCGTTCTCCAGTAGATCTGCGTCTTTATTCCTGTCTTACCCCTAGGTTCTTCATGACATTTTTTTCCTTAAATTCCATATATATGTGTTAGCATATGGTATTTGTCTTTTTCTTTCTGACTTACTTCACTCTGTATGACAGACTCTAGGTCTATCCACCTCATTACAAATAGCTCAATTTCGTCTCTTTTTATGGCTGAGTAATATTCCATTGTATATATGTGCCACATCTTCTTTATCCATTCATCCGATGATGGACACTTAGGTTGCTTCCATCTCCTGGCTATTGTAAATAGAGCTGCAATGAACATTTTGGTACATGACTCTTTTTGAATTTTGGTTTTCTCAGGGTATATGCCCAGTAGTGGGATTGCTGGGTCATATGGTCGTTCTATTTGTAGTTTTTTAAGGAACCTCCATACTGTTCTCCATAGTGGCTGTATCAATTTACATTCCCACCAACAGTGCAAGAGGGTTCCCTTTTCTCCACACCCTCTCCAGCATTTATTGTTTCTAGATTTTTTGATGATGGCCATTCTGACCTGTGTGAGATGATATCTCATTGTAGTTTTGATTTGCATTTCTCTAATGATTAGTGATGTTGAACATCCTTTCATGTGTTTGTCGGCAGTCTGTATATCTTCTTTGGAGAAATGTCTATTTAGGTCTTCTGTCCATTTTTGGATTGGGCTGTTTGTTTTTTTGTTATTGAGCTGCATGAGCTGCTTGTAAATTTTGGAGATTAATCCTTTGTCAGTTGCTTCATTTGCAAATATTTTCTCCCATTCTGAGGGTTGTCTTTTGGTCTTGTTTATGGTTTCCTTTGCTGTGAAAAAGCTTTTAAGTTTCATTAGGTCCCATTTGTTTATTTTTGTTTTTATTTCCATTTCTCTAGGAGGGGGGTCAAAAAAGATCTTGCTGGGATTTATGTCATAGAGTGTTCTGCCTATGTTTTCCTCTAAGAGTTTGATAGTTTCTGGCCTTACATTTAGGTCTTTAATCCATTTTGAGCTTATTTTTTTGTATGGTGTTAGGGAGTGTTCTAATCTCATACTTTTACATGTACCTGTCCAGTTTTCCCAGCACCACTTATTGAAGAGGCTGTCCTTTCTCCACTGTACATTCCTGCCTCCTTTATCAAAGATAAGGTGACCATATGTGCGTGGGTTTATCTCTGGGCTTTCTAAGCGTCCATTATCGGATGAATGGATAAAGAAGATGTGGCACATATACACAATGGAATTACTCAGCCATAAAAAGAAACGAAACTGAGTTATTTGTAGTGAGGTGGATGGACCTAGAGTCTGTCATACAGAGTGAAGTAATTCAGAAAGAGAAAAACAAATACCGTATGCTAACACATATATATGGAATCTAAGGAAAAAATGGTCATGAAAACCTAGTGGTAAGATGGGAATAAAGACACAGACCTACTAGAGAATGGACTTGAGGATATGGGGAGGGGGAAAGGTAAGCTGTGACAAAGTGAGAGAGTGGCAGGGACATATATACACTACCAAACGTAAAATAGATAGCTAGTGGGAAGCAGCCGCATAGCACAGGGAGATCAGCTCGGTGCTTTGTGACCACCTAGAAGGGTGGGATGGGGAGGGTGGGAAGGAGGGAGACGCAAGAGGGAAGAGATATGGGAACATATGTATATGTATAACTGATTCACTTTGTTATAAAGCAGAAACTAACACACCATTGTAAAGGAATTATACTCCAATAAAGATGTTAAAAAAAAAAAAAGAGTGTCGGTAAAAAAAAAAAAAAAAAAAAAGACACTATTAAGAGAATGAAAAGACAAGCCACAGACTGGGAGAAATACCTTTGCAAAGCATTTATCTGATAAAAGACTTGTATCCAGAACACATTTTTTAAATCTCTCAAAACTCATTATAAATAAACAACTCAATTTTATTTTATTTTATTTCACTTTGGCTGCACCATGCGGCTTATTAGATCTTAGTTCCCCAACCAGGGATTGAACCCAGACTACGGCAGTGAAAGCACTGAATCCCAACCACTGTACCACCTGGGAACTCCCAACAACTCAATTTTAAAAAGGTTAAAAGACACTTCACAAAAAAAGATAGACTAATAGCAGATAAGCATATGAAAAGACGCTTAACGTCATTAGTCATGATGGAAATGCAAATTAAAACCACAATGACATACCACTAGACACCTATTAGAATGGCTAAAATTAAACAGACAATACTAAGTGTTGATAAGAATGGGGCAGAACTGGCTTATCCAGTGCTGGTGGGAATGCAAAATAGTACTACCACTTTGGGAAACAACTGACAGTTTCTTAAAAAGTTAAACACATACCTACTACATGAGTTAGCTATTCCACTCCTAGACATTGACTCAAGAGAAAGGAAAACACATCACCCATACAAAGACTTGTGCATGAATGTTCATAGAAGCTTTATATGAAATAGCCCCAAACGGGAAATAACTTGAAAAAATAACATTCAAAAAGTGAATGGATAAACAAAGTGTGACACATCCATCCAATGGACTCCTACTCAGCCTTAAAATGACTGAATTATTGACACACACAGTATGGTTGAATCTCAAAATTATTATGCTGAGTGAAAGAGGCCAGACAAAAAGAGGACATTCCGTATGATCCCATTTATATAAAATTCTAGAAGGTGCAAAGTAATCTATAGAGAAAGGAAGCAGATCAGTGGTTCCCTAGTGGCAAGAGTGGACAGGATGAGAGAGTTCAAAGGGATGTGACTTTAGGGTTAATGGAAATCTTCATTATCTTAATTGTGGTGATGGCTTCACAGATGTACACACATGTCAACATTTATCAAACTACCCTTAAAATATGTCTAATTTATTGTATGTCAGTTATACCTCAATAAACATGTTAAAATGTTACTGACCTTACTTTGAATACAAATATATTTGGCCTAGTGTTGATTATGATATAAGAAGTACAAACAATATATAAATGTCCAATAATGTTTCAAAATGTTCCATAATGATCAAATTTTGGAGCTGTCCTTTGATAGAGCATACTGAAGCTGTTTTGAAATGCTGTTTATAACGACTTTACAATAACAAGGAAAAGTTCTCAGGATGTGCTAAGTGAGAAAGGCAAGATATAAAATTACATAGCTCATGAGTCACAACTATGCTAAAACAAACAATAATCAATCCTATGAAAGTGAATACAACAAAATGTCAAAATAGGTCATCTTTGGGTATGAACCAGAGGAGATAGTTTCTGTCTTTCTCTCTTTCTAAATTTTCTCTAATACACAGGTATTGCTTTTTCCTTTCCCAATTTTTAAAATTATGGTAAAATACACACAATGTAAAATTTGCCATCTTAACCATCTTTAACTGCACAGTTCAGTGGCATTAAATACATTCACATTGTGCAAACATCACCACCATCCACCTCAAGAACTCTTTTCATCTTGTAAAACTGAAGCTCTATACTCATTGAACAATAAACCCCCATTTTCCCCTCCCCCCAGCCCCTGGCAACCACCACTCTACTTTCTGACCCTATAGTTTTGACTACTCTAGGGAGCTCATATAAGTGGAATCATATGGTGTTTGTACACATGCACTGTTTTTTTAAAACGTTTTTAATTTAAATTTTACTGGGATAATTATAGATTTATACGTGACTCTAAGAAATAACACAGAGAAATCTGTGTACTCTTGACCCAGTTTCCCCAATGGTAACATCTCACAAAATTCTAGTATAGTATCACTAATGGGATATTGGCACTGTTACAATCCTCATTCAGATTTCTCCAATTTTATTTTATGGGAGAAAAATAAATGTTGCCATTTTATCATCAGTCCCACACCCTTTCTCCTTGCCCTAACAACCATCTCTAAAATTTTGTCATTTTGAAAATGTCATATAAACAGAATCTTTTATGTACCCTTTTAGGATTTTTTTTTACTCAATCCACTTCATCCAAGTTGCTGCATGTTATCAATAGTTTCTTCCTTTTTACTCTGGATAGTATTCTAAGATATGGATGGACCACAACTTTTTAACCATTCACCCACTGAAGGACATCTAGACTGTTTTCAGTTTGAGGCTATTGCAGATAAAGCTGATATGAACAGTTGTATACAGGTTTTTGTGTGAACATAAGTCTTCATTTCTCTGGGATAAATGCCTAAGAGTGTAGTTACTGGTGGGTATGCTGATGGCATGCTGTCTTTTAAGAAACCATCAAACTGTTTTAAGAAACCACCAGCAGTGACTGTACCACTTTACAATGTGTGAGAGATCCAGTGTCTCCACATCCTGGCCATCTTTTGGTGCTATCTCTACTTTTTATTTAGTCATTCTGGTAGGTGGGTACTGATAACTCACTGCATTTCAATGTGCATTTCTGTAATGGTTAACAATGTTGAGCACCTTTTCATGTGTTTATTTGCCATCTGTACATCTTCTTCGGTGAACTGTTTATTTCTTTTGCCCATTTTCTAATTGGATTGTTCGTTTTATTTACTGTTAAATTTTGAGAGCTCTTTATATATTCTAGATCCTAGTCCTTTGTCAGTTCTGGGTTTGGAAATATTTTCTTCTAGTCAGTAACCTGAATTTCCCCGTATTAACAGCATCTTTCACAGAGCAAACGTTTTTCATTTTGATGAGGTCCATTTATCAATGTTTCCTTTTGTCATTCATACTTTTGGTAATATGTCTAAGAATTCTTTACCTAGCCCTAGATCCCAAAGATTCCTCCCATGTTTTTTTTTCTAGAAGTTGTACAGTTTTACATGTAAGTTCGTGCTCCATTTTGAGTTCATTCTTGTATAAGGTATGATCTTTCAGTCGAATTTCATGTTTTTGCCAATGGATGTCCAATTGCTCTAGCATCATTTGTTGAGAAGGTTCTCCATCCTCCATTGAATTGCTTGTGCACCACTGTCAAAACTCATTTGAGCACATATGTGATGTATTGCTATTTACTGAAAAAAGGGAGGGGGGGATGTTAAAGGAAGCCTGTGTCCAGAGTGTGCTGTGGGTCAGGGGACCTGTTGTGCTGAATGCTTTGGGAACAAGGAGGTGGTACACCTAGAAGGTAGGCATCACCAAGGGACTCCACTTCAGATCCTCTGCTGTGCCTCTTGGCAAAACCTGCCAGGTGAGTGCCCAGTGCCAGGCCCAGCCCAACCTCCAAGCTGGAGGGCTCTTTGGGGAGGGACTGGATGGGGAAGGGGCAGACCCTCCCATAGGCAGCTCAGACTCATGTTCCTCCCAGCACTGCCCTGACCCCACAAGGCAGAGGTGTGGACAGGCCTTTGTCTGGCCACTCCACCCACTGGGCACTCTGTGCCCATTTCCTGTTCACAGATCATGGGCAGGTATAATGTCAATTTCAGGGGATCAAGATGGACCCCAGATCTCACACTTTCTGGAACCCACCTTAATTTCCCACATCCTCCTTTGCTATCCCTGGGTTCTGGGTCACCCTCATTCCCACAGCTTTCCCATGATGTGACTCTAAGACCTCCTTTCCCCAGACCCTGGGTGAGGAGCCCAGGGCCCAAGGACAGCCCTACCCCCTGACGGCAGTCTCTTCTCATTGGTGCCTGCAGTCTACCATCGTATGTGCTCACTTCCTGCGTGGCAGATGCCCAGTCCTCACTCTGGCTTACAGATGCCCCCAACTGGGACATATCAGTGCTTTGCTGCTGTGTCCCCAGCTCCCAGGGATGGTGGGTGTCCACTCAGCAGCAGGAAAGCTGCCAAAGTGCAGGGGTAAGGGCCAAAGTCCTTGGCAGGGTGGGCACGGGAACTCACCATTGGGACAGAAGAAAGCGCTGTAGGTGTATGACCGGGGGGCTCCTTCAGGCTGAAACAGAGAAACGGGGAGAACTGAGAAATGGGGGGCGGCAGCCAGTGCAAGGGCGAAGCCGCCCTCCCACGGCAGCAGCTCTGAGTGTGGATCCCGCAGGGTGATACCACGACCACAGGTGCACAGAGATGGACCAGGTCACCTACCTCCCATGCCCAGATAGGGAAACTGAGGCTCACTTCCCCTTCTCTGGGCTCTAGTCAAACAAACTCACCAACCGCTCCTAGACTTATCATGCTTCTCACACCCCCATCCTACCCTCCCAGCCACCCCTTTGGCCCAGCTCCAAGCCCAGCTGCTCCCTGTGGGCAGAGAACACTATGACTCGAAGGCTGCCAGGATCTGAGGCCCCATCCAATGTCCAAGAGCACTGAGAAGGGGGCACCCAGGTCTGTCAAGGACGGGGTCTCTGTCCCACTGTCCGATGCATCCCTTGTCTCCTGTCCATCATGCTCCTGCTTCCACCCCTTCCACAACGTCCCCCAAATAATAGAAGCCAGCTGGCTTGTTCTCTTATTTATTTATTTTTAAAATTTATCTATTTTTGGCCACACCACGCGGCATGAGGAACTTCCCCTGACCAGGGATCGAACCTGTGCCCCCTACAGTGGAAGCGTGGAGTCTTAACCACTGTACTGCCAGGGAAGTCCTGGCTTGTTCTCTTAAAAGGGAGCACTGGGAATTTAACCCGATACACCTTGTGGGCTTTCGTCTGACCAGAACGGCCCCTGTGGGGCTCTCGCTTTTCCAGATCTCTTTTAGCGCCATCAGCAAATCGGTGAGCTGGGGCCACCTGAGGTCAGACCTCAGACGGTTAATGCTTGGCCACTGCAGCCAGGCAGCCTCCTGGGGTCCCAGCTCCTCCTACTGTGAGGATCATTTTATCTGCCAACTTGTGTAAGCCAGGGCATGCCTAAACATCTGGCCAAATGTTACTTCTGGGCATACCTGTGAGGCCTTGTCTTAAAGGAGTCAGCATTTGAATTGGTGGACAGTGATGTAGATGGCCCTCCCCAACGTGGTGGCCCCCAAACACTCCATTGAGGGCCCAAATACAACAACAGGCAGAGGAAGGACGAATTCTTTCTCTGCCAGACTGCTTGAGTTGGGGCATCAATCTTCTCTGCCCTCGATGCTTCTGACCTTCGGACTCACAGATGGCAGACTTCTCAGCCTCCATGGGGACTTCTCAGCCTCCACGATCGTGTAAGCCAATTGCTAATAATAAATCTCTTCCTAGAGAAATGTATATGTCCTATTGGCTCTGTTTATCCGCAGCACCCTGACTAATACACCCACTCCTTGCTGGGTGACCGAGGGCCACTCACTTAACCTCTCTGGACCTCTATTTGTCATCTCTAAGATGGGGGTGATGAAGGCGCCGACCTCACCGCGATGTGAGGGTTAGGTGTATTTCAGACAGAGCCTGGCATCTTTTCAGTGCTACTCAACAGTCAGCTCTTGTTAGCGTTTCTCATCCCCCTCTTCCCCCCACCCCCGCCCCCAGTCCTCTGTTGAAGCTGCAAAGATGGGCGTCATCCATCCTGGGTCTGTACTGATGAGTCCGGGAGGCACCTGTCTGGATCATGTCCACTTCCTGCTATCATCCCGGGGCCACGCCCAGGGGCCTGCACCGGGGTCCTGCCTCACCCACGCAAGCCACAACCTGACACCCACACTGCACACCTTGCTAGCAAACCTTTAGCAAAATCACCCGTGGTTGATGCTGAGCTGTCCAGCAGCCGCATTGTCATCTCACACCCAGAAGGCCTGACATGGAGCCCACAGGCCATCTGCTCAGCCACAGGCTCCAGGGTGAGCCCCCGAGATTTCGCTTGGACTTCAGCAACCCCCTCACCGGTCTATCAGCTCAGCCCCTTGTTGGAAAAGGGGCTGAGTCACTGGACAGGGCCTGGCCATTGTAAGCCCACGATAGCTATACAGTCATAAAAATGATTCGTGACTCAGGTGTCTATCAATGGATGAACGGATAAACAAAATGTGGCCCACGCCTACAGCGGAACATTATACAACCGTGAAAAGGGATGAAGCACTGACACGGGCTACAATGTAAATGGACCTCAAAAACATCATGCTAAGTGAAAGCAGCCAGGCAGGAAAGGCCACAGAGTGTAGGGTTCCATTGACCTGAAACGTCCAGAGCAAGCAAACCCAGAGACAGAATCTGAGCCCTTCTGCTGGTGCTGAGCGTGCCCTCTGGCTCCGGCTGACCATCCAGGGCCTCCTGGACACACCCCCACCCCCAGCATAGCCTCTGAAGCAGCCAATGGGGCCGCTCGTGGCCACGCCTCCCTGTCTTCTTTTCTGGCTCAACTCAGAGGGGACCCTGGTGCCAGCCTCTCTCCTCCACGCTGCCCTGGCTTTTAGCTGATCCTGGGTTCCAATCTCCTTCGCCTCTGTGCTCAAGGCAGCTCCTGACCAGGTTCCAAAACATGGTCACTGCATGATGTCATGATTACCTCTGGCAAGACTTTTCTACAACCTTGTAGCACAGATCGGGGCTTCACTCTTCTCTGTTCTATGGATGTATCTATCCCGGACATTTCATATAAACAGGATCATACACTACGTGGCCTTGTGTGTCTGGCTTCCTTCACTCAGCATAACGTTTTCAAGGTTCATCTACGCTGTTGCATGAATCAGCGCTTCAGTCCTTTTTAGGACTGAGTAATATTCCGTGGTATTGGGTAACCGGATCCCCTCGCACCACATTTATCCATTCATCAGCTGATGGACATATCCTAAATCGGAAAGAGCGTCCCTGGTTTATGTCCAGGTTCCCCCAGTTGACCATTATAAATGCCTGGATGACCACAGACCACTTTTCTTTAGCACTCAGACCAGGCATCAAGAGATGTCTTCCACACACTCTCATTTAACCGTCCAGCAGTTTCATGTTTGAATCCAGGGCTCTCACTCCACAGCCCACCCCAAGCCAAGAAGGCAGACTTCCTCTCACTCCTGTGATGCCCGCCAGGCTCCCCTCATGGGTCTGAATTATGTCGGCCTCCTCTTTGATCCTGTGAACTCCACTGAGACACGGTGGGGTGATGGAAGGCTCTCAGCCTTCCAGCAGAAATGCAAAAGGTCACAATCCCCTGGGCCAGCTGGGGATCCAGGAGGGATGGCGTTCGCCGCCCCTCCTCCTGATACACACCCACGACAGCTCGGCCATCACCTGCTTCCCCACCACGTGTCTCTCAGGAATGGCCTTTCTGTTGTATTCAGACTCCTGCCCAGCAGGTGGCACGTGGTGTCTTGGGAGGGTCCATCGTATAACTGATGGAGCGAGCGACCCATGTGCTCAGAGCTCTGTGGTGGGATGAGATGGGAGAAGCCGTGCACCCAGTGCCTCCTATTTCATAAATCCATTTTTCTAATTCATGCTTCATTTTTTTGCATTGACATTTCAAGTCTTCTGATGCCTAACTCATACCTCCTGTCCTCCAGTGCTGTCTGTACAGAGCTGGACCAGTGGATGCTGCAGACAGAGGACACTGCTGAACAGCATGAAAGGGAGGAAAGGCTTGAGGATAAGAGAATCCTTCTCTGTGCATCTAGAAATTCCTCCTGCAGAGGAAGAAGACAAGAGCTCCAGGCCTCCAGATCAGGCTGGCCGCACTGGGGGACTCGCTGCCTCCTTGGACTGAGGTAGGGCAGGCTGTGGTCCAGGGAGCGTGCTCAGGCTGTGCAAAGGGTCACCAGGGGTCTCTGCATTTCCTGTTGAGGCCATCCTATCCTGCTGGCTCACAGAGATCGCGTGCCTCATCTGATGACACACTCGGAGGACTCCATCACGTCGTGTCAACAAAGCGGCAGCAGTAACCCATCCACCTCCAGGAGTTCCGCCCAGCGCGTGTGTGACTCCAGGCGCTGATGGGAACCATTTGTGCTCAGCTCCACCAGGACTGCAGCCAGGAGGGAGGGCAGCTGTTTGCAGCTGGGCTACTGGGGAGGGGCAGAGACTCGGGGCCACTGTGAGGAGATTCCGTGGGGCTGCTGTGTGCTCTCCATGCAGCACTAAACAGGAGTCTCTCCACAGCTCTGGGCTCTGATACATCTGAGCAGCCCAAAAAAGATGGGGCATTGCTGCTGCTACAAGCCCAGCACTATGAAGCGCCGTGTGCATTCTCCAACCTCCCCCATGCTATGGGGTGAGCGTGAGCCTCCCAGTCTTACAGAGCAGAGTCGGAATAACAAGACACTCGCTGAGCCCCATGCGTAAGTGGCAGATCCCAGATTCACAGCTCGGGGATGGGTCGGGGGGCGGAGGTGGGGGTGGAGGGCAGGGGGGTGGGGGTGGGCACGGTGGTCTGGGCGCCCCTGCTGGAGGCTCCGTGTCCTTCCCACACGGCCATTCCAAGGACAACCCTCTGAATGATGGGTCACAGCCCCTACAATTGCCTGTTGACAAACGGACAGCCAGGAGACAGAGGCACACCACCCTCCAGGGTGATCAAGCCGGGGGTCAGGAGGACACTTCCCTGCAGCCCGTGTGAGTCCCAAATCACTTCACCAAAGCCTGCTCTGCTCCTTGGAGAGGAGATGGATGCCGCAGTCCTCCAGCAAGGCAGCCCCGTCACCTGCCCCAAGCCCCAAAGCAGGACTCATGGGGGCTGCCCTGGCCCTGGCTTGGGAAGGGACCACACTCTCCGGCCCCAGCCTCACTGTTGAGGTAATCAGGCCCTGGCCAAGTGCCTCGAGTGAGGACATAGGCTTACCTCAACCATCACACCGCGCCGGATGTGATCCCTCCCAATGGGGACCCTCCTGTCAGCGTAATTCTCCTCCGGGGTTCTGATCGACTTCCCATCCCGGCAGCAGCTCGTTTCTCTGTAAGCCAGGGCTTTGGCTGCGGAGATTTGAGTACTCGGTGCTGGCTCTCAGAACAGGTCCCTATCCGGCGCTGTTCTACACCCCACCCTTGTCCCAGGCTTCCCAGGTGTGCATGCACACATACGTGTGTGTATGTGCATATGCGCGTGTGTGCACGGTGTAGGCTGGATGCGTGTGCATGCATATGTACGCATGTGTGCAAGTGTGCGTGCATGTGTGTGCTACCTCGGTTTGGCATCTTAAGAGACTGTCTTCCCCCAGATGAGGCCCCCTACCTCCTGATCATTCCCTCTGGCCTGCATCCCCAGCAGCTGTCTTGCCCCTTGATCTCATCTTCTGCCCCGCTGACCCTTCACCCGTGCCTGGACTCTGCACCTGAACCCCTTGGCGGCCTGGAGAGTGGAGTTGCCCAAAGAAGCACATGACCCTCACCTGTGATGTTGCTGAGACCCAGGTCGCCAAAGGACAGAACCACCCAGGAGGGTTCCATCTCCCCGGGGACCACACACGTCTTCTTGGTCAGATGGCGTTTGCCAGGATGTCCGACAAATTGGATGCCCTTGGGAACTGAGATCTTCACGTAGACCTGGAGAGTGTGGCAAGAACCATGGTGCCCGGAATCTGTGTGCCCTCCCAGCACACCCCACTGCCCACTGCACTCCGTCCACCCTGGCAGCCTTTCCCCCAAAGCCACGCTCTCTTTGGGAGGCTCTCTTTCCATTTCTGATCAGAACAAACTACTTACCATTGTCCTGCTGGGAGCCCCCTCCTTCCCTCAGCCCCCTGAACCCTCACTGGTCCAGCTCTCCCTTGGGACCAAGGTCAATTCAAGGGCTGTCTCTCTGGCCAAGCATGGGATAAGAGGGGCCACTCCATATGCAGGCCCCGCAGGGAACTTCATCTGACCCTCTCTCCAACCACTGAGGTCCACCGAGTCATAATAGAGTTCGGGTGTGCACACGTGTGTGTCATGTGTGTGCTGTGCATGCATGCGTCTCTGTGTGCACACCTATGTGTGTAGGCGTAGCATTACACGATGTGTGAGTGCACGCGAGTGAAGGCAAGTGTCTGCACACATGTGCAAGCATGGTTCTCTACACGTGTGCTTGTGCACACCATGTCTCCACGTGCATGTTGTGTACGTGTGTGTGTGTTTATAACCCTCCATCTACAACAGGCTCTTTGCTCCCCATGCATTTGTCCAACCAGCACATATGCAGCACCTGGTGGGTTCAGGAGCCCTGCTAGGAGCTCAAGAAACAGGTCTGAACAGACAAGAGCGACCCCTGGGCCTCAGAGGCTTCACGTGCCTGAGTCACACACACACACGCAGGTGTGCACAAGGAAGCTTTACAGTGGCAAGTGTGACAGTGTCGGAATCCTGCCCAAGGGCAGGCCCAGTAGAACCTGAATGAGAACGGTTGGTGCAGGGTGCTTTGGGGACTCCCCCATTCCCCTCGAGACAGCATTCTTCTAGAAAGTTCTTCCAGGGAGGAAAGAAGAAATTCAAGCGTCAAGCATCAGTGAGATACATTTTCCAGGTGCTGGATGGAACCCGCTGTCCAGGTTGAGGGGTCTGGATGTGCCTGTTTTCCTGGAACCTCAGGAAGAGCACATGGAGGTGTGGGGGCGGGGGGGCGGGGAGGGCGGTTCCTGAAATTGACGTGTGGTGATCCCTGGACACACCTGCTGCCCGGCAGGGCTTTCTTCTTCCCGCTGACAAGCCAAC
The DNA here is from genome assembly GCF_937001465.1 of Orcinus orca. NCBI lineage: Eukaryota > Metazoa > Chordata > Mammalia > Artiodactyla > Delphinidae > Orcinus > Orcinus orca. Next base: position 12,649,534 of record NC_064561.1, on the reverse strand, counting down.
CACCAGTGCTTGCTAGGAGCTGAAATGGGCACCTGGGGGGCCTGCCTGCAATTCAGGAGGGAGCCTCCCATGGGGGCCACCCTGTGATTAGGGACCACCCTACATTTATTCTGGCTTTCTGAAATTAGGGTCCTATTCCTCCTAGCCATAAGCTACATAAAAAGCATGAATGATAAAGGTTCTGGGTTTGGGGGCACCTTTATCCCAGCTGACTGCCCTGAGCCCCTCACATGTCCTCCTTGGCCCCCTCCAGGCCACCGCGTGGCCACTGCCGTGGTTCTCACTCAGTGGCTCTCACTCAGATTACTGCACAAGCGTCCCCCTTCTCTCCTGCTCTTCCAACCAGACCCTAAAGCCCAGCCAGACTGTGTCACGGTCAGTTTCTGGGACAGGCCAAGCTGCCTCCTGCCTGTCCCTTGCATATACTATTCCCTCTTCCAGGAATGCCCTTCCAGGGCTGGTGCCCAGCTTAAGCATCGCCCAAAGACTTCGGCGTTCAGAGAAGCCACCCCTCCTCAGGGCTTCCCTGGCTTCCTGTAGACACTTAATTCTTTTTTTTTTTTTTTCTGGCCGCACTGTGTGGCATGGCTTGCGGCATCTTAGCTCTCCAACCAGGAATGAAACCTCTGCCCCCTGCAGTGGAAGCGCAGAATCCTAACCACTGGACGGCTGGGCAATTCCCGATACCTAATTCTAACACAGGTCTGCCCTTCACTTCCTGGGGGACCTTGAACATACGATGATGCCTCTCTGAGCTTCCCAAGCGGGAATGATTCCATCACAGCCCCTCCTTCCTCAGCCCACGTGGGCACTTGCTAATGATACAGTTAAAATCATCCACCCGGCACTGGGCACAGAGATGCGTGCCCAAGAACACCGAGTTAGTGGCATCAGAGCTCCAGGTGAGCTCAGGCAGACCCCACGTCCTGAGCATTGGGGTCTTCAGATTCCCACACAGAGCCTGGCATGCATCAGGTATCGGGCGATAGCTTTTGAGTGAACGAATTCGAATCACTCACATCTTACACACAGGAATTCCTTTCTGGTGGCCTCTGGGTGTTTCATTTCTATTCCAGACTTGCACTGACCCCTTTTTGTTTCACTTGGAATTTTCTTTTCATTAAAGACCCAAGACAGAAGTTCCTGTGTGACAGTACATTACGTGCGGCTCAAATAAGCATCGGGGAGTCAAAAGCAAATACCAGCCTCAAACCCGGACTGTGCCAGGCAGAAGGCAATGGGAGGGGTCCTTTACTGGCCTCAGGGCCAGCATACGGCATTCTGAACAACACGTTCTTGGGTAGATGTAATCAGTCGGCAGAGATATAGAATTTGCAAAGGAAAAAGGGAGTAAATGATTTCATGGAAGCTCAAGGTCAGCCTCTGAGCTGAGACTCAGAGACTCGGAACACTGCTGTCTCCACTCTGGGCCAGGCTCAGAAATGATCCCAGACATAGGGGAGGGGACAGGGGGTGAGGGTAGATCTCTCACACCCAGATAAGGAAACTGAGACAAAGTGGGCTGGTGAATGGAAACAGCAAGCTGAAGTCCAAAGGGTCGTCTGGGGGATGCTGAGACAGGTATGCGCTGGGACTACAGCTGTGCCGCGGGGGATCCGCCACCTCCACTCAGGACCTCCACCCCCAGCAGCCTCGCTGCCCTTCAGGTGGCAAATTCCAATCACTCCCTGGCCAGAAGGGCTTGTTTTTCAAGAAAAGCCAGAAATCTGGGCAGGGGGTGGATAAAATCTCTTGGTTTCCAGTGTCTTTGGCCTGGGGCTGCCCCTCCCATCTCTGTCCTTGGTGGGGAATGTGCCAGCAGCCTTGAGGGGGGCGGGTGCACACACATGGGCAGGGCCAGGACAAGGTTAGCAGGCTCCCCCCGGCTGGCTGGGGTGAGGCTGAGACCTGTAGCCTGACCTCCAGGCCAAGCTGTGGAAAGCAGGCTTGCTCCCAGCTAGACCCCTGGCCCTGCACCCCACTCACTCCTCCATTTGCAGCCTCGGCTCCCAGCTCCCACTCCTGAGGGCTGCCCCTAACTCTGGGAGCCCACCTCCTCTCTCTTCCTGCCACCCCCCAGCTGACATCCAGTCTGAGATGGCGCAAAAGGATTACAAAGGCAGGGGAGGAGGGTGCCCCTGCCCTCCTGCAGCCGCACTCATGCTCAGGCCCCAAACACCCCTTCCCTATCCTGCCCCCACCTGACCCTGGTCCTCGCGGCTCCCTCCACATTGCCTGCCATCCCTCCTCCTCATGAGGGTCTGAAACCCCCAAGCCCACCTCCTTGGGGTAGCTGTTACTGGTTGAATTGTGCCTCCCAGGAAGATATGTTGAAATCCTAACACCCCCCCACCCCGTACCTATAAACGCGACCTCATTTGGAACTACGGTCTCTGCAGACGTCATCAAGTTCCAATGAGGTCATTAGGGTAGACCCTAATCCAATAAAACAGGGACTCTTCTCAGAGGAAATCTGGACACAGAGATAACAAGAGAAGTCACCCTGGGGCCCCTTGATGAGATGAGGCGACAGCTCTGTGACCCCAGCTAGGTCGGGTCTACCAGCCCCTTGCCAGCCTGAAGAAGCTACAGAAGGCAGACTCTGTCGCCCTTTATCCTCCCAGTAAAGATTTCTTGGGGTTCACGTCTCTCAGGGGGGATTTGAGGTAGGAGGTAGAGGGGCCCTTGGGCTGGACAGCTGGTGTTTGCCAAGTGGAGTAAAATTGGAGCTTTTTTTCCCTAGACACTCCAAGGCCAAAGTTAATGGCAGGAGCTGAGCTCTGCTGGAGTAAAGAGCTAAGATGACCATTCCTGAGACCAAGGAGACCTCCCTGACTACACATGCGCAGAAAGGCTCCTAGGGGGTCAAAAAGGAGGGGGCGCCACCCCACAATAGGTGATGCCAAACCTCCCACAGGCCTCTGTGCTAGAAACCATCTTGGCAAAAAGATACGCAAGCATGTTGGAGCGGGTCCTAGGGCAGGTCAGATGTGGGAAGAGAAGGTGCTGACGACTGGCCGAAGGTAAACAAAGGCCGGGAAGAACTGCCCTGTAGAAACGATTTAACCGCCCCTTTACTGCACTCCTTCTCATTAGGGAGGATGCCCACACCCTTCCTCTCTGGGTGTGTACTTCTGCCTTGCTTCTGTCTTAAATAAACAACAGTCTCTCTGTGTGTTCTCCCACTTGCTGTGCTGTGTCTCTCATCATAAACTTCACCTGTTTATGCAGGTTTTGCCTCTTTGAGAAATTCATTTTTCAAACAGAGCAAGAGCCAGGGAAACTTTGCTTCTAGCCTCTGGCCCCTGGTGGTCCAGTGGCTAGGATTCCTGGTTTTCATCCAGGCTACCCAGGTCCAATTCCTGGGCAGAGAACTAAGACCCTGCTTCAAGACCGCTTGCTGGTGTCTCTCCGAGATCACCTGACTCCATGCCGTTCCATATGATACTCACCCTCCCACACCCCTGCAGGGTCAGGAGTCAACGACAGTCGCAGTCGCTCCATCACATCTGTCACCCTCTAACCCCGCCATGCACACACTCCCACCCCCAACCTGCCCGGGTGTAGACAGCTGGTGAAGGAGAAGCTGACTCATCCAGCCTCTGCCTCACTCATATCACAGATGCTGTCCCCCACGGCCCTCCAGGATGACCCCATGCCGCCCTGCCTGCCCCACATCCCAGGTGCTGTGCCCCTCCAACCCCTCCCCCCAGGATGACCCCACCTCCCTCTGCTTCCTGCCATTAAGGAGGCCACCCCTCTCCCCCATAATGGGAAAGGCTGTGTATGGAGGGCGGGTTCGGTACCTCGACGCAGGTGTCCATGTAGTTGTAGATGCTGAGCGGGATTTTGGCCTGCTCCCCGCGGACCACGTTGGGGGGCAGGGTGAAGTCGACAAAGAAGGGCTTGAAGGTCTTCAGCAGAGTGGGCTCCGCAATGCCCAGGCCCCTCTCGGCAGACAGACCCACTGCCTCACCCACCCAGCTGGTGATGGAGTCGGGGACCTGCACGCTGAGTGTGTCCTCGCCTGATGGATCACTGCGGAAAGACGGACAAGCGTGTGCTCTTCTCCACGGCCGTGCCGCAAGAGGCCAGGTGGGAACAGAGGAGTCCAGCCGTATGGCCTTGGGCCCCAGGGTGGTGCCCCCCGCAACTGCCCCGGCAGCTTGGAAATAAGCATTCAAGGCACCCCACAGCGTGTGACAGGAGAAAGTCATCCCTCGGCCCTGACTCGCCCTAATCGGAAACATGAATGTCTCTCACGACAGCTGTGATCACAGGACTACCCAAAACATGGGTCCAGAGAGGCACACTCTGGCAGTGTGTGCTCTGCCCAGTTTAGGGGAGAAAGACACTGAATCAAGGGGACTGGTCACTTAGAGCATGCTTGTGTGTCTCCCAGAAAGACATGTCCAAGCCCTAACCCCTGGTAACCTGTGAATGGGACATTATTTGGAAATAGGGTCTTTGCAGACGCCACTAGTTAAGATGAAGCCACACTGGAGTAGAGTGGGCCCTAATCCAATGACAGGTGTCCTTAGAAGAGGAGGGAAATTCAGACAGAGAGAGAAGAAGGCCAGGCGAAGATGGAGGCAGAGACTGGAGTGATGCAGCCACAAGCCAAGGAATGCCTGCCTGTGGGGGACACCCACACTTCCTGGCCTGGCATCCTTGTCCCATACACTCCTGCGGAGCCCAGCTCCCTGTTAAGGGCGTATGTGTGATTTTTCAGGCCTGCCCACAGGCCTGCAGGTCTCACGGGGTGGGAGTAGGGTAGGGAGGTGAGGGGTGCGTGTGCACTGGGGTCTCTGAGGGGAGCTGCAGCCAAGGACTCGGGGCCCCTGGCTGGCCCTGCTCTTTTCATGTTTGCATTCCCGGCCCAGAATTTCCATTCCCAGGTCTCTTTAGCATAAGGGACCATGGGCAGAGGTTTTCTTCAGACACCTCTGCCAAGGCCTCTTTATGGTCAGAAGGAAACACTGAAGACATCCCTCCCCAGTTGGAGTACTTTCCCACTCCTAACTCTCTCCCCTGTCCACCCCCAACCCCACCCCATGGTCCATAAAGCTGCTGGAGCCTTTTGTTCAGGGCTCCCTCCAAGTGAGATGACCCCTATGTCTTGGCGGATCCACCTGACAGTGGGCCATTCTGTGGGGAACAGAACAGGGGGAGACATACACAGAACACTCTACCCAACAACGACAATGGAACACACGTTCTTCTGAAGTGCACTTGGGGTATTTTCCAGGACAGACCCATAGGTTAAGCTACAAACTAAGCCTCAGTGGGCTTAAAAAGAGAGCTAGCATACAAAGTCCCTTCTCTGACCACAGTAAGATGAATGAAGTTAGAAATCAACAAGAGAAGGAAAGATGGAAAATTTACAAATGTGTGGAAATTAACACATTCTTAAACAGCAAAGGATCAAAGAAGAGATCACAAAGGAAATTAAAAAGTACTTAGAACTCCCTCTTGCTAGAGCACTAGAATCACAACTAACTGCTGAACAATCATGGACAGGAAGACACTGGAACTCACTAAAAAAGATACCCCACATCCTAAGACAAAGGAGAGGCTGCAATGAGACGGTAGGACGGCTGCAATCACAATAAAATCAAATCCCCTAACTGCTGGGTGGACGACTCACAAACTGGAGAACACTTATACCACAGAAGCCCACCCACTGGAGTGAAGGTCCTGAGCACCACATCAGGCTTCCCAACCTGGGGTCCAGCAACAGGAATTCCCAGAGAATCAGACTTTGAAGGCTAGCAGGATTTGATTGCACAACTTCAACAGGACTCGGCGAAACAGCGACTCCACTCTTGAAGGGCGCATACAAAGTGTGTGCATTAGGACCCAGGGGGAAGGAGCAGTGACCCCATAGGAGACTGAACCAGACCTACCTGCTAGTGTTGAAGGGTCTTCTGCAGAGGAGGGGGTGGGCGGCTGTGGCTCACCGCGGGACAAGGACACTGGCAGCAGAAGTTATGGGAAGTACTCATTGGTGTGAGCCCTCCCGGGGTCCTCCATCAGCCCCACCAAAGAGCCTGTAGGCTCCAGTGCTGGGTCGCCTCAGGCCAAACAACCAACAGCGAGGGAACACAGCCCCACCCATCAGCAGACAAGTGGATTAAAGTTTTACTGAGCTCTGCCCACCAGAGCAACACCTGGCTCTACCCATCACCAGTCCCTCCCATCAGGAAGCTTGCACGAGCCTCTTAGATAGCTTCAACCACCAGAGGGCAGACAGCAGACACAAGAAGAACTACAATCCTGCAGCCTGTGGAAGGAAAACCACAATCACAGAAAGATAGACAAGATGAAAAGGCAGAGGATTATGTCCCAGATGAAGGAACAAGATAAAACCCCAGAAAAACAACTAAAAGAAGTGGAGATAGTCAACCTTCCAGAAAAAGAATTCAGAACAATGATAGTGAAGATGATCCAGGACCTCAGAAAAAGAATGGAGGCAAAGATCGAGAAGATGAAAGAAATGTTTAACAAAGACCTAGAAAAATTAAAGAACAAACAAACAGAGATGAACAATACAATAACTGAAATGAAAACTACCCTAGAAGGAATCAATAGCAGAATAACTGAGGCAGAAGAACGGATAAGTGACCTGGAAGACAGAATGGTGGAATTCACTGCTGTGGAACAGACTAAAGAAAAAAGAATGAAAAGAAATGAAGGCAGCCTAAGAGACTTCTGGGACAACATTCACATTATAGGGGTCCCAGAAGGAGAAGAGACAGACAAAGGACCCGAGAAAATATTTGAAGAGATTATAGTCAAAAACTTCCCTAACACGGGAAAGGAAATAGCCACCCAGGTCCAGGAAGTGCAGAGAGTCCCAGGCAGGATAAACCCAAGGAGAAACACGCCGAGACACATAGTAATCAAACTGAGAAAAATTAAGGACAAAGGAAAATTATTAAAAGCAACAAGGGAAAAATGACAAATAACATACAAGGGAACTCCATAAGGTTAACAGCTGATTTCTCAGCAGAAACTCTACAAGCCAGAAGGGAGTGGCACAATATATTTAAAGTGATGAAAGGGAAGAAACTACAACCAAGATTACTCTACCCGGCAAAGATCTCATTCAGGTTTGACAGAGAAATCAAAAGCTTTACAGACAAACAAAAGATAAGAGCACTCAGCACCACCAAACCAGCTCTACGACAAATGCTAAAGGAACTTCTCTAAGTGGGAAACACAAGAGAAGAAAAGGACCTAGAAAAACAAACCCATAACAATTAAGAAAATGGAAATAGGAACATACATGTTGATAATTACCTTAAACGTGAATGGATTAAATGCTCCAACCAAAAGACACAGGTTCACTGAATGAGTACAAAAACAAGACCCATACACATGCTGTCTACAAGAGACCCACTTCAGACCTAGGGACACATACAGACCGAAAGTGAGGGGCTGGAAAAAGATATTCCACACAAATGGAAATCAAAAGAAAGCTGGAGCAGCAATACTCATATCAGATAAAACAGACTTTAAAATAAAGAATGTTGGGGCTTCCCTGGTGGCGCAGTGGTTGAGAGTCCGCCTGCTGATGCAGGGGACACGGGTTTGTGCCCCAGTCCGGGAAGATCACACATGCCACGGAGTGGCTGGGCCCGTGAGCCATGGCCGCTGAGCCTGCGCGTCTGGAGCCTGTGCTCCGCAACAGGAGAGGCCATAACAGTGAGAGGCCTGCGTACCGCAAAAAAAAAAAAAAAAAGAATGTTACAAGAGACAAGGAAGGGCACTACATAATGATCAAGGGATCAATCCAAGAAGAAGATATAACAATTATAAATATATAGGAGCACCTCAATTCATAAGGCAAATGCTAAGAGCTATAAAAGAGGAAATCGACAGTAACCCAATAATAGTGGGGGAGTTTAACACTGCACTTACACCAATGGACAGATCATCCAGACAGAAAATTAATAAGGAAACATAAGCTTTAAATGACACAGTAGACCAGATAGATTTAATTGATATTTATATGACATTCCACCCAAATACAGAAGATTACATTTTCTTCTCAAGTGCACACGGAACATTCTCCAGGACAGATCACATCTTGGGTCACAAATCAAGCCTTGGTAAAGTTAAGAAAATTGAAATCATATCAAGCATCATTTCTGACCACAACACTATGAGATTAGAAATCAATTACAGGGAAAAAATGTAAAAAACCACAAACACATGGAGGCTAAACAATACGTTACTAAATAACCAAGAGATCACTGAAGAAATCAAAGAGGAAATCAAAAAATACCTAGAGACAAATGACAATGAAAACACGATGATCCAAAACCTATGGGATGCAGCAAAAGCAGTTCTAAGTGGGAAGTTTATAGCAATACAATCCTACCTCAAGAAAAAACAAAACATCTCAAATAAACAGTCTAAACTTACACCTAAAGGAACTAGAGGAAGAACAACAAACAAAACCCAAAGTCAGTAGAAGGAAAGAAATCATAAAGATCAGAGCAGAAATAAATGAAATAGAAACAAAGAAAATAGCAAAGATCAATAAAACTAAAAGCTGGTTCTTTGAGAAGATAAACAAAATTGATAAACCTTTAGCCAGACTCATCAAGATAAACAGGGAGAGGACTCAAATCAATAATATTAGAAATGAAAAAGGAGAAGTTACAATGGACACCACAGAAATACAAAGCATCCTAAGAGACTACTATAAGCAACTCTATGCCAATAAAATGGACAACCTGGAAGAAATGGACAAATTCTTAGAAAGGTGTAAGCTTCCAAGATTGAACCAGGAAGAAATAGAAAATATGACCAGACCAATCACACATAATGAAATTGAAACTGTGATTAAAAATATTCCAACAAACAAAAGTCCAGGACCAGATGGCTTCACAGGTGAATTCTATCAAACATTTAGAGAAGAGCTAACACCCATCCTTCTCAAACTCTTCCAAAAAATTGTAGAGAAAGGAACACTCCCAAACTCATTCTACAAGACCACCATCACCCTGATACCAAAACCAGACAAAGAGACTACAAAAAAAGAAAATTACAGACCAATATCACTGATGAATATAGATGCAAAAATCCTCAACAAAATACTAGCAAACAGAATCCAACAACACATTAAAAGGATCATACACCATGACCAAGTGGGATTTATCCCAAGGATGCAAGGATTCCTCAATATACGCAAATCAATCAATGTGATACACCATATTAACAGATTGAAGAATAAAAACCATATGATCATCTCAATAGATGCAGAAAAAGCTTTTGACAAAATTCAACACCCATTTATGATAAAAACTCTCCAGGAAGTGGGCATAGAGGGAACTTACCTCAACATAATAAAGGCCATATATGACAAACCCACAGCAAACATCATTCTCAATAGGGAAAAACTGAAAGCATTTCCTGTAACATCAGGAACAAGACAAGGATTTCCACTCTCGCCACTATTATTCAACATAGTTTTGGAAGTCCTAGCCATGGTTATCAGAGAACAAAAAGAAATAAAAGGAATCCAAATTGGAAAATAAGAAGTAAAACTGTCACTGTTTGCAGATGACATGATACTATACATAGATAATCCTAAAGATGCCACCAGAAAACTACTAGAGCTAATCCATGAATTTGGTAAAGTTGCAGGATACAAAATTAATGCACAGAAATCTCTTGCATTCCTATACACTAACAATGAAAGATCAGAAAGAGAAATTAAGGAAACAATCTCATTCACCATTGTAACAAAAAGAATAAAATATGTAGGAATAAACCTAAGGAGGTAAAAGACCTGTACTCAGAAAACTATCAGACACTGATGAAAGAAATCAAAGATGACACAAACAGATGGAGAGATATACCATGTTCTTGGATTGGAGGAACCAATTTTGTGAAAATGACTATACTACCCAAAGCAATCTACAGATTCAATGCAATCCCTATCAAATTACCAATGGCATTTTTTTACAGAACTAGAACAAAAAAATCTTAAAATTTGTATGGAGACGCAAAAGACCCCAAAGAGCCAAAGCAATCTTGAGGGAAAAAAACCGCGCTAGATGAATCAGACTCCCTGACTTCAGACTATACTACAAAGCTACAGTCATCAAGACAATATGGTACTAGCACAAAAACAGAAATATAGATCAATGGAACAGGATAGAAAGCCCAGAGATAAACCCATGCACCTATGGTCAACTAATCCATGACAAAGGAGGCAAGGATATACAATGGAGAAAAGACAGTCTCTTCAATAAGTGGTGCTGAGAAAACTGGACAGCTACATGTAAAAGAATGAAATTAGAACACTCCCTAACACCATACACAAAAATAAACTCAAAATGGATTAGAGACCTAAATGTATAAGACCGGACACTATAAAACTCTTAGAGGAAAACATAGGAAGAACACTCTTTGACATAAATCATAGCAAGATCTTTTTTGACCCACCTCCTACAGTAATGGAAATAAAAATAAACAAACAGGACCTAATGAAACTTAAAAGCTTTTGCACAGCGAAGGAAACTATAAACAAGACAAAAAGACAACCCTCAGAAGGGGAGAAAATATTTGCAAATGAATCAATGGACAAAGGATTAATCTCCAAAATATATAAACAGCTCATGCAGCTCAATATTAAAAAAACAAACAACCCAATCAAAAACAGGGGAGAAGACCTAAATAGACATTTCTCCAAAGAAGACATACAGATGGCCAAGAGGAACATGAAAAGCTGCTCAACATCATTAATTATTAGAGAAATGCAAATCAAAACTACAATGAGGTATCACCTCACACCAGTTAGGATGGGCATCATCAGAAAATCTACAAACAACAAATGCTGGAGAGGTTGTGGAGAAAAGGGAACCCTCTTGCACTGCTGGTGGGAATGTAAATTGATACAGCCACTATGGAGAACAGTATGGGGGTTCCTTAAAAAAACTAAACCTAGAATTATCATATGACCCAGCAATCCCACTACTGGGCATATACCCAGAGAAAACCATTATTCAGAAAGACATATGCACTCCAATGTTCATTGCAGCACTATTTACAATAGCCAGGTCATGGAAGCAACCTAAATGCCCATCAACAGACAAATGGATAAAGAAGGTGTGGTACGTATATACAATGGAATATTACTCAGCCATAAAAAGGAACGAAATTGGGTCATTTGTAGAGACGTGGATGGACCTAGAGACTGTCATACAGAGTGAAGTAAGCCAGAGAGAGAAAAACAAATACTGCATATTAATGCATATATGTGGAATCTAGAAAAATGGCACAGATGAACCGGTTTGCAAGGCAGAAATTGAGACACAGATGTAGAGAACAAACGTATGGACACCAAGTGGGGAAAACAGGGTGGGTGGTGGTGGTGGTGGGATGAATTGGGATATTGGGATTGACATATATACACTAATATATATAAAATAGATAACTAGTAAGAACTTGCTGTATAAAATAAATAAATAAAATAAAATTCAAAAAGAAAAAATGTTTTTGCAAAGATAAATGATATGTCAAAAATTAACTGTTATACTTTGCTACTCAAATTATCTCTGGATTTGAAAGAAATTTTTTTAAATCTCTGCCAAAAAAAAAAAGAAAAAAAGGACTTAGAGATTAATGAAAACAAAAGCACAACACACCAAAACTCACAGGATGCATCAAAAGCAGTATTAAGGGGGAAATTCATAGCTGTAAATGCTTACATTAAGAAATAAGATCTCAAATAAACAGCCTAACTTTGTAACTTAAAGAACTTGAAAAACAAAAACAAAAGAGATCAAATAATAAAGAAGCAGAAATAATAAAGATTATAGCAGAAATAAACGAAATAAAGAATACAAAAATAATAGAGAGGGACTTTCCTCGTGGTCCAGTGGTTAGGACTCTGCGCTCCCAATGCAAGGGGTCCGGGTTCGATCCCTTGTCAGGGAACTAGATCCCGCATGCTGCAACTGAAAGGATCCCACATGGTGCAATGAAGATCTCGCATACCACAACTAAGACATGGCATAGCCAAATTAATTAATTAATTAATTAATTTTTTTTAAAAAAAGAAAAATAATAGAGAAAATCAATGAAACCAAAAGTTGGTTCTTTGAAAAGATTAATAAAATTAACAAGCCTTTAGCTAGATGATCTAAGAAAAAAGAGAAAAGACTTAAATTACTAAAATCCAAAATGAAAGTGGGGACATTACTACGGATTCCATGGAAATAAAAAAAGATTTTAAGAGACTACTATGAACTACTGTACACCAACAACTTGGATAATCTAGATGAATGGACAAATTCTTAGAAACACAAAACCTACCAAGACTGAATCACAAGGAAATAACAAATCTGAATAGATCTCTAACAAGTAAGGAGATTGAATCAGCAATCAAAATCTTCCCAAAAAGGGAAGCTCTGGATGTGATGGCTTCGCTGGTAAATTCTATCCAACATTTAAAGAAGAACCCTTGTGCACTGTTGGTGGGAATGTAAAATGGTGCAACCACTGTGGAAAACAATATGGTGAATTCTCAAAAAATTAAACACAGAATTACCATATGATCCAGCAACTCCACTTCTGGGTATATACCCAAAAGAATTGAAAGCAGGGTCTCGAAGTGATATTTGCACATCCATATTCATAGAAGGATTATTCATAATAACCAAAAGGTGGAAGCAACCTAAGTGTCCACCAAAGGACGAATGCATACACGAAATGTGGTCCACCCATACAACGGAATGCTATTCAGGCTTAAAAAGAAAGCAAATTTTGATACATGCCACAACAAGGATGAACCATGAGGACACCATGCTAAGTGAAATGAGCCAGTCACAAAAGGACAAATACTATATGATTCCACTTACATGAGGTCCTTAGAGCAGTAAGATTCATAGAGACAAAAAGTAGAAGAGTGGACGCTAGGGGGCTGAGGGGAGGGAGGATTGGGGAGTTAGTATTTAATGGGGACATAGTTTCAGTTTTGCAAGAGGAAAGGAGTTTTGGAGACGGAGGGTGGTGATGGCAGCACAACAATACGAATGCACTTATTACCACTGAACCGTACACCTAAAAATGGTTAAGGTGGTCAATTTTATGTTACGTGTATTTTACCAATTTTAAAAATTAGAAAAGAAAAAAAAAAAAGAGCTGACGAGTCCTTGCCTGGGCCCAGCAAGAACCTCCTCCTTGGTCTCAGATCTGTACTCTCTGACTCATCCTTGCTCCAGCCAACAGAGGGAGAGAGACCGTCTCAAATCCCAAATGCCTCCCAGCAACCCTCTGTGGCTCTCCACACCCCCACCACAGACCACACGGCCGTCACACTCCCTGCCTCGTCCTCTTGGCCCCACCTGCCTCATCCCAACCATGTGAAAATCACCAGCCTCTCCCAAGCCCCAACTCTTGCCCATGCTGGTCCTGCCTCCTGGATCCCCTTCCCCCCTTCTTGTTTATTTATCCTGTGGGACCCAGCTTGGGCTCCACCTGCCCTGGGAGTCTTTCTAGCTTCCCCAAAGGGTCCCTCTACTTCCTCCCAAGCCCTCCATGAGAACACTGGCCCTACTGAAGCATGAAGCCCTTGGAGGCATAAAACATAAATTCTACGCGTGAGGGGACCCTATCTGCCTTGATCAAGGTGCCATCCCTGGCACCAAAAACACTACCCAGCACCCAAAACATCACCCAGTACACAGAAAATAGATACATTTTTACTCTCCGTACATCTCTGATGATGGACTGACAGCCCATCTTAAATCTGGACTCCCAGAACAAAATGCAGTAATCAGCTTCTGTTCTGACCAGCGGGGAAGACTGCCCATAATGAGGACAAGCACATCCGTGAAAGCGGCCTGAGGAACCCCCAGCTGAGTGCTTGGCTCTGTGCTGAGCATGTGCCACGGCATCTCATGCCAAGAAGGGGACCCCAGCTCAGCAGTCGGTCCACCCGCTGGCCAATCCACTAGCCCCAGGGTCTGAACTTTCATGCCTAACTGGTTTCCCAGGGCAAGTCACCACTACCTTCTGACACTAAGCATTGAAAGAAAAAAGCCAACTGCATCTGGCAAGAATTTAGCACAGCACTGCTGCTTCAAGGCGAACTAAAAGAGAAAACAATGTAGAAAGGAAATGTGCTGAGAGAAGCAGCCTGTTTTGCGGGCAGGAGCCTGAGTCCCCTGAGGAGCGAGGAGGGGGTGGGTGGGTGGAATTGAGTTCATGTTCCAGGGAACTGTAATCATTTTAATGAGCTCGTTATATAAACAGAGCAGATAGAGTTACCCCAAGAGGGAGTTGTTAAGAAGCATGAAGCCCTCAAATTTCATATTTCATAGGCAGATGTCTGAGGCTATAGAGGGATTTGGGGCTGACTTCATAGCTTTGAGTTTTATGTGTTAGAAAAGGATGCCCAATGTCTTACTCAGATGTTGGTGTCAGATCTCCAGGCAAACCGACTGGGAACCATCTTTCATGAGTGCCTCTGAGTCAGCCCACAAAGGCAGCAAAGGAAAGAAATCATACTTACCTGATGTTGAGACAGTGCCAAATCCATGTTTCAGGGAAGTAGGTCCTTTTCTTCTTCTCTGCTCTATGAAAAAAATTTTTTTTTAAAAAAAGAAATGATTAAAGTTTCACGGACATAACTTAATTCTGTTACCTGGCAGGTTAACATTTTACTTGATTAGCCTATAATATGTTAATTCTCTTACCCAGCAGCTTCATATTCTACACGTTTTAATTCTCTGACCTGGAAAGGTTAGTATTCTACTCTAATAGGACACAATGTGTTAATTCTTTCACCTGGCAGGGTTAACATTCTACTTGATTAGGACTAGTACAAGCGAGGCATCAAAGGCTTGACAGAGGCTTCTTAAAATGACAGTGGTGCCTTGCATCCTGAACTTAGAAGGTAAGAAGGGCCACAGGGACCACCCCATGTCCTCTCCTTTGTTAATTTCCCTCCCTGGGTTTGCCATGTTTTTCTGCATCATTACATAGAGCTCTCCTATCCCCTCTCCCCCTTCCTCTGTGCTTTCTTTTTTTTTTTTAGTTTTTTTTTAATTGAAGTATAGTTGACTTACGACATTGTGTTAGTTTAGTTTCTGAAGTACAGCAAAGTGATTCAGTTACACGTATATACACTCTTTCATGTGCTTTCATTCTTGGTTTATCCTCAGAAGCCTCACAGCCCACCTTCCTCAGGGGCTGTCCTATTTTTTTTTTTTTTCTTTTCCTTTTTACAGTCTTTATTGAATTTGTTACAATATTGCTTCTGTTTTATGTTTTGGTTTTTGGGCCCCGAGGCAGGTAGGATCTTAGCTCCCCAACCAGGGATTGAACCTGCACCCCCTTCACTGGAAGGCAAAGTCTTAACCACTGGACTGCCAAGGAAGTCCAGGGACTGTCCTATTCTTTAAAAAATAATATTAATAAGCCCTACTTGACATCTGGCAAAACTTCTCAAGATTAGAAATGCTCACATCTCTTTCAACCTGAGGTTACCTCTCCCAGGGATGAACCCTGAAATTAACCACAGACACATGTGCAAAGACAGACTATGGTGTGGCTCACTGCAGCACTGTGAGAAATAATAAACATCGTTTGGTTAATCAAATGACAGTACATTCACACCGTGGAATATTACGTGTCAGTGAAAAAGGGTGAGGTAAGTATATATGTACTGGTATGAAATGGCCTCTAAGGTTTATCGCTGACTTTAAAAAGGAAGGCACAGAACAGTATTATAGTATTCTCCCACTGTGTTTTTTTTTTTTTAAATCCTTGTGTATACACAGAAAATTTCTAGAAGGATATCTAAGGAATTATTGACCATTATTGCCTCTTAGAAGGGAGCGGAGGATCTGGAGGTGGGAGGGAGACTTCCATTTCATTATATACCCTTTCATACTCTTTGAAAAATAATTTAACCACATGCATATGGTTAAGAAAAATGTCCTTCAGAATAAGGATGCATTATCCAATTACAAAAAGGCACAAACACTTGCTTTTTAAGGCATTTCTTATGCCTTTCTGCATTGGGATTTACAATTCCCTTTGAGGTTTTGGGTTTTGAGGCTGCTTGCATATCCACTTCAGGCCAAGCTCTCAGGAGGCACGCACATGGGAGGCTCCAGGCTTCCAGAGTAGTGTCTGGCTGAAGGATGCTCAGGGGCCAATATTACACCTCCTCACTCAACCACATCTCAGAAATGCCTTCGTGTGCGTCCAAAGTACCATAGGGGGAGCCTGGTCTGCCTATGCCCTGATGTGGAGTTTGGAAACGAGGACCCCTGTGGGCCTGTTAAATGTGTGACTTGGGCAGGAAGAACCTAGGGGATCCAGGTATCCAGAAACCACTGCAGAGGAGACTGGGGGGACTGGGAAGGTTCCCAATCTGGGCAGAGAGGGCTTGAAAGAAGAAGAGGGTTTTCATGGACAGGCCTGCCAGGGTGGGAGATCCTCTGGGCCACATCTGGCTCAGAACAAGGGCTAAGGAGTCTGGGTGCCACCCTCAAGGTCTCCAAAGAGACCCAGATGCTGGGGCACTGCTGACCACACTGACCCCATCCCTGGCCCACTTGGTTCTGTGCTTCTCATTTAATGAGTTGGCAGGAAAGGGTACATCCAAGGCCTGCCTCCCCTTTCCCAGCCTACACACCCCTAAATTCAGAGAGAGTGAAAAGGCAAGGTCTTCAAAACACCCTACCCCTCCCCAAGCTGGCTGGAGTTGAGGAGTTAGTGGGAGAGGCAGAGAATGAAGAAGGTGGGAAAGAAGACAGGTGGGGAATGGGGGAGCAGAAGGGAGGGAACAAAGGGAAAGACAGGAGAGAACAGGAAACACTACCTCCTGTGAAACAAAGGTTTCCATGACACCAGGGACAAAGCCACAAATCTAAGGGGGAGATGTGAACTCCTCTCTCTCAGTAATTGATAAGTTAGCAAACAAACAAAGAAACAAAATGAGCAAGGATATGGAGGGTTTGGGCACCATCTACCATAGACTTGACCAAAAGTACTCATAGAGAATCCTATACCCAATGACAGGAGCTTGGACATTCTTTTCAAGTAGATATGAGCATTTACAAAAACAGACCATATACCACATAGCCCGTCTCCAAAATAAAAACCAGATGATGGGTATCATACAGACTATGTTTGTTGACCATAGTGGATATCATACAGACCATGTTCTCTGGCCATGATGCACATCTGACACAAATTTATAAAACACATAAAATTATAATAATTTTAAAAATCACTTGAAAGTTGAAAACACCTCTGGGTAAGTCACTTGCCACATCTGGGCAAATCAATTTTTCCGCTAGTAAGAATCTATTTGGAAGTCAGCAATAATGGAAACACTTCATAGCACAACTTGGGTGCAGCCAAAGCAACACTCTGAGGCTTAAACATTTGATTTAAAATAAGAAAGACTGAAAAGTAATTACTTGGTGTCTAACTCCAAAAGGTAAAGAGTTGGAGGGGAAGGGGGAAGAGACAGGAACAGAAGGAAGGAGGAAATGGTGGGAGGAAGGAGAAAGGGTAATAGAGAGAATTTTCTAAGCAGAGTCTCTGGGAGTGGGAGGATCAAGCCAGTTTCCCACCCTGCCCCAATTTGTCTGTCCCTAGGCAGATCTGCTCCCCTGTTACACCTTCCTTCTCTTCTGCACCCCCAACCCCCAATTCCATGCACTTGGATGGGTCCAAGGACTAGGGGGAGCAGGGCCAAAGTGCTCAGTGCCCCAGCACACTAGGCCATTGGTGAGTCTGGCCCCAAGGAGACACTGGGCAATGTCTGAAGACATTTTTGGTTGTCACAACTGGGGGTAGGGGTGGGGGGTTACTGGCATCTGGTTGGTGGAGACCAGGGATGCCACTCAACACCCTACAGTGCGTGGGACAGCCTCACTGCAGAAAATGATCCAGCCCCAAATGTCAACAGTATGAGTTTAGACAACCCTACTCGAGGCAGTGACAATTACCTGGGGGGTTGTCTGGAGGACACTGCTGCCATCAGGCTCCCTGTGTGGGGCTGGAAGGCAGGGACAGCCTCATCAGTGTACAGGCCGCCGTCTTGCCGGTGGTTCAGGCTCACCAGGTCTGTCATCACCACCAGTCCTGTTTCCTAGGCAACAGATAATGCCCAGACCCACAGTGGGGAAGTGGACATTGTAGTCCCAGAGGTCACTGCCCCAACATCACTGCTGCGTAGCCCTGAGGGAGTCAGTCCTCTCTCCAGGCTTGGTGACACGGACTAAGGGGGTCATGGGACCCAGGAGCCATCCAGGGCAGAGCAGAGGGGAGGCCAGCGCGTTTGTGGTCTAGGCACAAAAGGCCACATCTTGTATGATTCCATTTATATGAGACGTCCAAAACCACAGGCAGATCAATGGTTGCCAGGTGCTGGGGGAGGGTGGGTGTGGAGTGACTGCTAATGGTGACAGGTCTCCTTTTGGGGTGATGGAAATGTTCTGGAACTAGACAGAGGTGCTGGTTTGCACAGCACTGTGAACGTACTAAATGCCACTGAATTGTTCACTTTAAAATGGGTTAATTTTCTGCTACGTGAATTTCACCTCTATTTAAAACAAATCAATTGGCGCAGTGCCTAATCCGGACCAAGAGCCAATGACTGTGGGCTGCAGTTATTACTGTTATAATATAGGGACTTCCCTGGTGGTCCAGTGGTTAAGACTTCACCTTCCAGTGTAGGGGGTGCGGGTTTGATCTCTGGTCGGGGAGGTAAGATCCCACGTGCCTCACGACCAAAACACATAAAACAGAAGCAGTTGTAACAAATTCAATAAAGACTTTAAAAAAATGGTCCACATCAAAACAATTCTTTAATAAAAAAATGATATATATGTCTATATATTGGTATATATATTTGATACAGCAAAATGTTAACTGTGGGATCCAAGTGGTGGATCCACAGGTGTTCGCTAATTCGTTCAACGTTTCTGTATGTTTGAAAATGTTCCATAATAAAAATGGGAGGAAAAGGATGCCTGTTATTTATTTTAATTTGTTTTGGCCATGCCGCAGGGCTTGCAGGATCTTAGTTCCCCGACCAGGGATTGAACCCAGGCACCAGCAGTGAAAGCACAGAGTCCTAACCACTGGATCACCAGAGGATTCCCAAGGATGCCTTTTAAATGATTTAAAACCTAGGATGAAAAGTGCTCTCATGCATTTGAGTGGAGACCGCCAGCATGCTAAAGTGGGCTAGAATGACATTTGTGTGTATTGCGTCTCCAGCAGCGCCCTGGTCCCCGGAGCCAGGAAGGAAGGGGACAGATTTGAGCTATAAATGTCAGCAAGGGACCTGAGAACACGGCACCTGCACCCATAGTGTAGGTTTTCCTTCCACCAAAGCACTTTCATCATCATTGCTCCAGAACAAGTTCAAGTTATCAACGGATACTCATTCTGCTCTCGTCCGTTTTGCAAATTGGGAGGGTCCACATATGAGCTTCCACTGGGGAGAATCAAAAAAGATTCTGCAATGCTAAAAGTTTGGAAACTTCCACCCCAACCCACCTCTGTACCCCGAGACCCTTTGTTTCAAAGGAAAAGGAGCTCAGAAGGGGGCGGTGGGGTCCAAGACCACCTCTCCTTACGGCAAAGGCAAACCCGGAGTCCTTGGTGACACCCCAGGGCCACAGGAAGATGGAGGAGCGCCGGCGTCGTCGGGCCATCAGCCCAGCCCACCAGAAGGGTCCATCCTCCCTGGACACCCCAAAAGCATCAGAAACATCGTAATCTTCCAATTCCCGGAAAACCTACAAACAAAGGGGAGCAGGAACTGGTCAACTGAGGGTTTCTTTTCAACCCAAACTGGCCTGGCATGCTCCCATCTCAACCTCCTCTCAATGTATCACTTGGAACCAATCTTAGGAGACAGGAGTTGGTGGCATTAACCCATTTTTAAGATGGGAAGCGTGGGGCTGAAGAGGTGGGACCCGGACAACGTGACATTGGATTTGACTCCAAGATCTTTTAACTGCACCCAAACAGCGACAAGGATGGGGTTTGCTGAGAATGAACCCAGTGAAGAGAGACAATCTGGATTTATACGGGGCTTTTCAGTTATTGGAAAGGAAGAGACGTCCGTGAAGATGCTGGAGCCCAGTGCCCAAGGGCCCCCGCTCACCTGGGTGGGAGTCAGCCGAAACCCAGACCTGAGCAAGTAGATGCTCTTGTCAACCGCAGCTACACACACGCAACTGCCCCTTGCAGCCCTGACCCGCAGATCGACGACTTCCCCGGGTTGGGTCTCATTTGCTGAATATGTCAGTGAAACCTGGACCCAAACACAGCAGAAAACTCGGGAGCTTGACCAAACTCTCCAGACCCACCCACCCACCCACCCTCTCTGCCCTCCGAAAAGAGTCGGTCCTCGCCAGCTCAGCTGGGACCCTGGCTTTGCTGCCCAGATGAGGAAAAGGATGGGAGGCTGAATGACGGGAACCAGGCTGGCGCAACTGGTACATTCTGTGCAGAAGATGGGAGGGGAGAAGAGAGGTGGGGAGAGGGGCGGTGACAGAGGACATGTTGCAGCCAGTTTTGGAGGGCGCAGGGAGAGGACGTGGGGGGCGGAGCCCGTTTGGGGGGACGTGAGTGGAGCCCAGCAGGGACAGAGAACAGCTGACCACTTTTCCTGTGTGTAATGAATCCCCATCTGGGTGAGTTTTGGAGGATCTCCAGTAAAGACGCAACTTAGGATCCTGAAGGTAGGGCAACCCTTAAAAGTCCTGCCTGTCATACTATGTGAAGTCTGAGTGGCAGCTGTGTGCAGTCTACCCCAGCCCCGACACCCTGGAGCCCTCAGCCCTGATGACTCTTGCCCATCGCCTCTCCCTCCCCCAGTTTGGTACCCGATGCTCTACCTGGTTTTCAAAGAAGGTCTCAACAGCAAACTGGAGGCTGTCAGCCACTCCTTCTCCATTCTCCCTGACGTAGAAGGCCAGCAGGCGGCCGAGGGGGACCATGCTGGGGGTCACGGTCAGCCGGAGAGAGGTCACGCACACATTGACCTCTGCTGCTGGGGCTGGAGAGGGCTCTTAGACAAGTCAAAGGTGGGGAGAGACATGAAAGCTCAGCATCCCACAGTAGAACCACCGATGCCCCAGTTGCTCTGGGGGTTACATAGGGGGTGGCGCGAAGAGATGGCAGCCCAGGGCTGGCCCAGGGCAACTACTCCATGGATACTCACACCCCCTGTTATTTCACCCAGAAGGGAAGATAAACCCAAGAGGATGTGGACGCACAATGTCCAAAGCACCCTTCAGGCCAGTGGTTCTCAACCATGGCAATGCTACTCCCCAGGGGGCATTTGGTAATTTTGGTTGTCGCAACTTGGGGGTGTTACTGGCATCTAGTGGGTGGAGGCCAGGGATGCTATCCAACACCCTACAATGCACAGGACAGCCCCACAGAGAATAATCCGGCCCCAAACATCAGTAGTGTGGAGGATGAGAAACTGACGTGGATGAGAGAGACCCTGTCTGACGTCCTGTCTGCCTGTCTGCCCGCCTTCCTATCCATCATCCATCCATCCATCCATCCAATTATCCACCCATCCATCCATCTATGACTCTATCTAACCATCCATCTATCAATTTATCTATTGATTCTATTTATAAAGCCATCTCTTTATCGACCCACCTATCCATGACTCTATCCATCCATCAACTTATCTATTGATAATTCTATCTATGAATCTGTCTCCCTATCTATCTATCTATCTATCTATCTATCTCAGTGATTCACACCCAGGCGTCACTTTTCCCCCTAGAGACACTGGTGATATCTGGAGACATTTTAGGTTGTCATACTGTGTGTAGGGGGGTTGCCACTGGCATCTAGTGGGGGGAGACCAGGGATGTTGCTCAGCAGCCTACAGTGCACAGCACAGGCCCCATAACAAAGAATATCCTGCAAGTGTCCACAGTCCCTAGTTAGGGGATCCTGCTTGAGGCAGAAGGGCTGTGAAGAGGACGAGGCTGGGGAGACCCAGGGGAGGAGGTGGGTCTTGTGAGGAACATGTGGAAAAGAAGGACCCCTACATGGGGAATCAGTCTGGGCAAAGGCGGAAGGGGCCTGGCAGATGGCAACCTGGCACAGCGTGGGCCTGTGCAGGGGCCCAGCCCATGGCAGCCTCAAGAAGCGATGCCTCCAACAGCTGGTCACTGCCCAACCTCCTGGCCCCAACCCGGTCTTGCCTGGGACGTGTGCCCTCCACCCTGAGGCAGGCCCCCCCTCCTGGCTGCACCCTGCCTACTCCTCCTTGCTGGCGCGCCCACCCCAGTCTCAATGGTTCAGAAGGAATATAGGAACCTCCAGCCCGTGGCCTAGCTCACCTGTCTCGGAAAGGTGCGTTAAGCGGATGGGCTTCTCCGGGGCTGCCCGTTTGCTTCTCTGCTGGGTGATGTGGGCAGGCTGCTGGCCCGAGAGCACAATGTTGCCCCTCGCAGCCACCTCATAGTACAGAGTGAAATTGCAGGGGCACGTGGACTTCACTGGGAAATGGGCATCCTCCCCGACCTGTGGGAGACATGGAGCATGGGGAGCCATGCCTGACATCCACAGCCCAGCACCAATGCCACAGCCTACCCTAGGGAGAAGGCCACTGTGGGGCCACAGGGAGGCCAAGAAAGCTGAGGGAGGAGCACTGGCTTCAGAGCTGAGTGCTCAGCATCCGGTCCTGGCTGTGGCCACATCGCCATGGCAACCTCAGCTGATGCTCTGTAAATGGGGCTGTGCTGCGGATGAACCGTGATAAGGGTATGGAAAACTCTCCGTGAGTGCAATGTAGTAAGGATCTGAACCTAGCCTAAGAGAGGTCTGGCCTTTGTCCCCTGCTCCTGGAAGGTGATCTTTAAGGCCTTGAAATGTCCCGCCTGATGAGTCTTTGTGTATCTGGGGTCTGGGGCCACACCAGATACTAACAATATAATTTACGGTAGGGACATTGGGCCACACTATATCAGTTTGACCTCTGGAGGGGCTGAGACTAGGGTCGGCCAGGCAGGTGGTTAGCCATGTCTATGTGACTAACCTCCAATAAAAACCCTGGACACTGAGGCCCGGGTGAACACCCCTGGTTGGCAGTACGCCATGCATGTGGTCACACATTGTTGCCGGCAAAGCGACACTGTCCTTGACTCTATGCGGGGAGGACAACTGGAAGTTCACATTCAGAACTCACCTGGCCCCTGCCTCATGATCCTCTTGCCTTGCCTGTTTTTAATCTGTATCTTTCACTGTATTAAACTGTAACTGATTCTAACAGCTTTCAGGGATTCTGTGACTCCCTCCAGAGATTAAAGAAACTGAAAGTGGTTTGGTGACCCCCCCAAATTCTGCAATTGATGGGGGATGGTCTTGGGGACTATTCCCTAACTTCACAGGCACCAGTGCAGGCAATGGGCTGGAACTTCTCGTTGGATATACACTTGATGAGTTGGGTTCTATCACAATCCCCAAGTTTCCAGAGGGGATTTGATCCCTTCCCAACATCAGTGAGTGGTGGGGACAGGATTCAAACCCCAAAGGGCTGAAGCCAGAGCCCCATGCTTAACCTCCACGCTGCCCTCATTCCCTGTGTTACAGCTGAGGTCTCCCAGGTCCTGTGACCTCCCCAAGAGCTTGGCGTGTGACCATTTCCAACACTGATGTTACAGGCTGCATGAGAAGTCATCCTCTGGACTTTTGCCCCAGAGGTTCCCTCCTCTGCCCCATGTTTTACAATCCATGACTCTCCCCAAACATCTGGGCCACCCTGAATGCCCAGAGGAGGGTAATCTGAGGTGGTGAGTATCATTCTCACTGTGGGTCCTTGGGCAAGTCATTTCACCTCTCTGATCCTCAGTTTCCCCATTTGTAAAATAAGGTTATATCTCCTGGACAGAAGGTCCTGAGGATCCAATGAAATGATGAACGTATCATTCTCAACACCACACCTGTTCACTGTGGGTGGTTAATAAATGTCATTCTACTTCCCACTGAAGACAAGAACCCACCCGTTAAAAGAGCTGACCCAAAGGTACTCACTCCCACAGCCAAATCTGGGAAACTGGAGTAGCAGAAAGAAGAATGAACTCTTCAAGAGTGTCAAGGTCATGAAAGACAAGGAAAGACCAAGAAACCATCAGACTGGAGGACACGAAATGCAGTGTGAGATCCTGCATGGGATCCTGGACTGAAAAAAGCAGGTGCCTGGAAAAACTAGGGAAATGCAAATAAAGCCTGGGGTTTAGTTATGTCCAGTGCTGATGTCTTAGTTTTGACGAATGTGTCATGGTCTCAGAAGATGGTAACATTAGGGGGAAGCCTAACGAAGCGCCAGTGGCCTTTTTTGTCCAAGTGCAAAAGCTGATCCTAAAATTCACACGGAAATGCAAAGGATCCAGGATAACCAAAACAATCTCGACAAAGAACAAAGTTGTAGGACTCACGCTTGCCAATTTCAAAACTTACTACAAAGCTACAGTATCAAAACGGTGTGGTATTGGTATAAGGACAGACATATAGATCAATAGGATAGAACTCAGAGTCCAGAAGTAAACATCTATGGCAAACTGCTTCTCATCAAGGATGCCAAGACCTTTTGAAGGGGAAAGAACAGTCTTTTCAACAGATGATTCTGGAACAACTGGATCTCCACATTCAAAAGAATGAAGTTGGACCCTACCTCACACCATATACAGAAGTTTACTCAAAATGGTTCAAAGACTTAAATGTAAGAGCTAAAACCATAAACTGTTAGGAGAAAACATAGGGGTAAACCTTCATGACCTTGGATTTGGCAATGGTTTCTTTGAGATACGGCACCAAAAGCACAAACAACAAAAGAAAAATAATAGATAAATTGGATTTCACCAAAATTAAAAACCTTTGTTGCATCAAAGGACACTATCAGGAAAGTGAAAGGACAACCCACAGAATGGCAGAAAAGACTTCCAAGTCATATATCTGATAAGGGTCTAATGTCCAAAATATATAAAGTACCCTCACAGAAACAAAAAGACAAACAATTTAAAACACTAGGGAAAGAAAGCTGGATGAAGGATATGCAGGAACTCTCTGCACTACATGAGCAACTCTTCTGTAAGTCTAAAGTTATTCCAAAATCTGAAATGAAAAAAGGAAGCATGGTGGTCACAAATTATAACACCTTGAATCATCTTTTAGAAGTTCACAAGTCCATAGGCACACTGAAAACAACCATAATACAGCAAAAATAATAGCGGGGCAAGTTCTTTTTTTACCAGCTAATAAATTTAGAAGGAATGTCAGAATCATCATAAGTGCAGAAATCACAGTATCCATCATAAAGCCAATGTGATAACTGATTACAGCAAGAATCATCAAAGATGCCAAAGGCATTCGGTGAAAGGTTGCTGGGGCTCAGGACACTGTGGCAGGGACCTCAGAGTGTCACCCAGATTATTTATTAGCTTCACCTGCAGAGGGAAAGAGCTGGTAGGAACCAGACCCAGCTTCAGCAAGGGTGGGGCTGCCCAAATCTGTGCCTCCTGATGGCGCTCAACAAAAGGAGTACGTACATAGTAGTTTCGCCAGAACCATGTTTTAACCTGAATCTCACTCATAATGTGGGATAATCTACAAGATCACAGGCTGGAATTCTTTACAAAAGTCATGGCAATGAAAAGGCAGGGAGACTGTTCTAGATCAAGAACGATTACGGACACAGAAGAGCCAAATGCAACTTTTAAATTGATCCTGAGTAAAATGCAGGCACGCATACACACACGCACACACAGGTGAGCACACACACACGTGCACGTGCACAAGCATGCATCTGCAAGACATGCATACACATGCACACTCACACATATGTGCAGGCATGCATGGGTGTGCACACACACTATATATAAACTATATCTCGAGGACACCTTTGAGAATCTGAATATTGCCTGTGAATTAGACAATATGATTGAGTTAATATAATTTTCTCAGATATAACAATGACCTTGCGGTCATGTTGAAGAACGTCCCTATTTTTAAGACACATTATGCTCAAGTATTTAAGAGTGAAGCATCATATCTGTAATTTACTTTCAAATCTTGCAGTCAAAAAAGGGGGAGGGCTTCCCTGGTGGCGCAGTGGTTGAGAGTCCGCCTGCCGATGCAGGGGACACGGGTTCCTACCCCGGTCCGGGAAGATCCCACGTGCCGCGGAGCGGCTGGGCCCGTGAGCCATGGCCGCTGAGCCTGCGCGTCCGGAGCCTGCACTCCACAACGGGAGAGGCCACAACAGTGAGAGGCCCGCGTACCTCAATAAATAAATAAATAAATAAATAAGGTGGAAACAAATAGATGGATAAATAGGTGAATGGATGGATGGATGGGTAGATGGGTGGGGGAATGGGTGGTAGGTGGATGATGGGTGCATGGGTGGGTAGATGGGAGGATGGATGGATGGGTGGATCGGTGGGGGGGTGGGTAGATGGGTGGGTGGATGGGTGGATGGAGAGATAAATAGATGAGTGGATGGATGGGTGGATGGGTAGATGGATGGGTAGGTAGGTGAGTGGGTGGGTGGGTAGATGGGTGGGTAGATGGATGGAGGCAAAATATTAATTCATAAATCTAGGTGAAAAGCGTATGGTTATTTATTATACTTTTTTTTATTTCTCTCTAAATTTGCAAATATCCTCCTTATAACAACACCCAAACAAAAGTCTCTTTCTGTTTGAGATGCTGGGAAAAAAAAGGAAAGAGTGCAAATCTTTTTCTTCTTCTCACGAACTAACCCCATGGCATCAGAGCAAACCTAAAATATTGGGGTGACAGCCCCATTTACAGAGCAGCTCCTCCCTGCACATCTCTTGGTGCTGGAGGAAGAAGAAAGGGCCCCAACACAGAGCTGGGACTGCACCAGGCATGGTCACTCTTGCCTCAGTACCCTGAGGTCACACTCAGGGCCCCTCGATGACAGTCTGGGACGGGGAGAGCTGGCGCCTGCTGACCTGACTGAGGCAGGACAGAGGTGTCCCTCCAAGAAGAAATTCTGAGCGGCCCAGCCAAGTCCTCGCCTATGGGAACAGTGGTCCCAGCAGACATGACACGGGACTCCTTCCCACCCCCACAAGAAGGTGGCCAACCCCAGCACCCCTATGCTGCAGATGGTTAAACAGTATTAAAACAAGAACAGCGTGTGCAGCCAAGCTGGGCGCGATCTCACTGGAGTTTCTCATTCTCATAACCCCCACAGAGGGCCATTAAGCCCAGGGAATAGGCAGCCCTGCCACCTCAGTTCCTCCAAGATGCGTCCCAGGGGCCCCTCAGGTCTGGGCAGCGCCCTCGGAGAGGGGATCTCAGAGGTTTACAGGGCTGGTAGGGCTTGGGAGTCCCATTGGCAAGTGGTTTCCATTAGAGGCAATGCTGGCAAGCCTGCCACCACCCACGGCAGCCGGGCTCAGCCCTCAGAGCATCAATTAGGGGAATTAACGGAGTGCTTTATAAAACATACATATACGTATATATCGTTTAATAGGTGAGGGGACAAACAAACCGCAGTTGATCCAAACCATATGATGCAATATAATTCGCCACGAAAATGAAAGGCCCTCTCAAGTCAGGAAAAGAGTCGGAGGTAGTTCGATGCAAATTGCTAAATGAAAGAAGCCAATCTGGGGACTTCCCTGGTGGTCCAGTGGCTAAGACTCCACACTTCCAATGCAGGGGGCCTGGGTTCAATCCCTGGTCAGGGAACTAGATCCCACATGTCACAACTAAAAAAGATCCCCCGTGCCACAACGAAGATCCCGCAAGTGGCAACAAAGATCCCACGTGCTGCAACTAAGACCCGGCACAGGACTCCCCTGGTGGCGCAATGGTTAAGAATCCACCTGCCAATGCAGGGGACACAGGTTCAATCCCAGGTCCAGGAAGATCCCACATGCCGCAGAGCAATTAAGCCCATGCGCCACAACTACTGAGCCCACGTGCCACAACTATTGAAGCCCACGTGCCTAGAGCCCGTGCTCCACAACAAAAGAAGCCACCGCAATGAGAAGCACGTGCACCACAATGAAGAGTAGCCCCCGCTCGTTACAACTAGAGGAAGCCCTCGTGCAGCAACGAACACAACACAGACAAAAAAAAAAAAAAAAAGACCCACTGCAGCCAAATAAATAAATAAATATTTTTTAAAAAAGAAGAAGACAATCTGAAAAGGACACGCACTGTATAATTCTGGCTCTATGACATTCCGGAAAAGGAAAAAGTATAAAGACAGTGAAAAGCTCAGCGTTTGCCAGGGGTTGGAGGGAGGGAGGGAGGAATAGGTAGAGCACAGTGGATTTTTCGGGAAGTGAAACGATCCTGTATGACATTGTAACAGTGGATACGTGACATTGTGCATTTGTCATAAAACGTGCACCACCAAGAGGGAACCCTGACATACACTGGGGACTTCAGTGCATAATCACATATTAATAGCAGCTCATCAATTTTAACAGATGGTAATAATCAGGGAAACTGCGTGCAGGGGAAGTGGGTGTATGGGAAGTCTCCATATTTCCTGCTCAGTGTTTACAGATCCCTATTTCCACACACATCTTCACGCATCTTACTTAATTTGGATCATGGAATAACAGACTTGGGAAGAACTAACGTGAGACCCAGCTCTGAGTTCGTCTCATCTTTGCACTCGGTGTGTCTGCAAGTGTCTGGTGGGTGACTTCCGGTGCCTTTGCACAAGAAACTCCAGACAGTGGGGAACCAGGGCCAACAGGACCCTGAGGGCAGGTGACATCACAGTAAACACAGCCTTGGCCTAAATGTCCATCATAAATAAATTACAGGAATTCATTCCATGCAATACTCCCCTTGCTGGAGGGATGGGGCTCCTGTGTCAGCATCAGCATTAACCCTGCTGGGGCATGTGCAGGCTCCCTGGAGGCACGTGCATGCTGCTTCTTGGGCCCCGTCCTGCTCGAGAAGGGCACACCTGAAAGCCTTACCTGCAGGGGGAGGGAGGGCGGCTGCAGCTGCAGGTAGCACTGGCTTGGGGAGTACCAGCTGCTGAGGGAGAGGTAGCTGGGCAGGTACTGGGTCCCCACGAGCTTTCCACCGAGGGCTGTCACCTTGGTCTAAAGAAGAGAGGGTATTTGATCAAGGCTTGGATGCTTGGTGTAGGAAGGGGGTCTTAATCAAGCCTATGTAATGAAACCCCAATAAAAACCGTGGACACTGAGGTGGGCGTGAGCATCCCTATTGGCTGTGCTCTGTGTGTAGTATCAGGAGGGTGATGTGTCCCGACTCCACGCTTCTGCCTGCCCCGCCCTGCCCTGCAGCAAGATCTTCTCATGCTCCAATTTCCCTTTGGAGAACCTCTTCCCCAATTCTCAGAGTATGGGGTCCAGTGTGGCTAGCTTGTTCTTCCCCAGCTCCACGGGAAGCAAGTGTCCAAGGCTGGCCACAGGGTGTTGGGGGTTGGCTCAGGCAATGGCAGGTGGCCCACGTGGCCACTGAGAGACAGTGCCCTCATAGGCATATTAGGGAAGCCCATGTCCTGGGCTTGCCAGCACCTTCGGTGGCTCCTCAGAGGGTAAAGCCTCCTTGGGAAGTGAGCACAGGGGAGATGGTGGTCAGGAGAGGGAGAAGCCGCGCTGGGCAGCATCCCCAGAGCTCTGGACGCTGCTCCCCCTGGAGTTCTCCATCCTCCCCCTTCATGCCCCAGGGACTGGCAGTTATATGACTTTTGCTCCTTTGGGAGTTTGAACCTGCTGTCTTCACTTGCTGCTGGAAAAGTGTGGCTAACACAAGAGAGTTGCCAGAAGTGGGGGGAGGAAGGGAGTAGTCTAAGACCTCTGTGTGATAAAGAATAAAGAAGCTGGGGACTTCCCTGGTGGCACAGTGGTTAAGAATCCACCTGCCAATGCAGGGGACATGGGTTCGAGCCCTGGTCTGGGAAGATCCCACATGCTGTGGAGCAACTAAGCCCGTGCGCCACAACTACTGAGCCTGCGCTCTAGAGCCCGTGAGCCACAACTACTGAAGCCCGTATGCCTAGAGCCCGTGCTCCGCAACAAGAGAAGCCACCGCAGTGAGAAGCCCACACCTCAACGAAGAGTAGCCCCCACTCACCGCAACTAGAGAAAAGAAGCTGGCCCACCTTTATCTCAGTTACTGGCAGATAGCCTCTGAACCCCTAAAATTTCCCAAGTGATGCGGGTGTCTTTGTTATTCACGGTGGGTCCTGATCATATGAGCTAATGAGATAATTCGGGATGGGGACAATCATGCCAGAAAGACCAATCATGGGATTAGAGGGTTGGGGCTTTGAGCCACGGGATGTGGTGTCCACTTGACCTCTAGGGAGGGGAGGCGGCTAGAGACTGAGTTCAGTCCTGGGGCCAATGATTAATCAATCAAGCCTATGTAGTGAAACCCCAATTAAAACCGTGGACACCCAAGTGGGAGTGAGCATCCCTATTGGCAATGCTCTGTGTAGTGTCAGGAGGGTGACGTGTCCCAACTCCATGGGGACAGCACACGAAGCTACAAATTTGGGACCCTCCCAGCTCTCGTCCTATGCATGTGTGTCTCTCTCTTTGGTTGGTCCTAAGTTGTATCATTTTGCTATGATAAAACTGTAATTGCAAAAAATACAAACTTCCAGTTATAAATTCAGTCCTGGGGATGTAATGTACAGCATGGTGTCTGTAGTTAATCATATCGTATTGTACATTTGAGAAAGTTGCTAAAAGAACAGATCTTAGAGGTTCTCATCACAAGAAAAAAAAAGTGTAACTGTGTACGGTAACTGGACATATTGTGATGTCATTTCACAATATATACATACATTAAATCATTATGTTGAACACCTGAAATGAATATAATGTTACACGTCCACAGGTGCTGTAATTGTAAGGTAGTGGGGTAGCAGGAACCTCCAAATTTGTAGCCAGGTGGTAAAAAGTGTTGGTGGCCTGGGGATCCCTGGCTGTTAAAAATCTTTAAGGAGGGCTTCCCTGGTGGCGCAGTGGTTGAGAGTCTGACTGCCGATGCAGGGGACGTGGGTTCGTGCCCCGGTCCGGGAAGATCCCACGTGCCACGGAGCGGCTGGGCCCGTGAGCCATGGCCGCTGAGCCTGCATGTCTGGAGCCTGTGCTCCGCAACGGGAGAGGCCACAACAGTGAGAGGCCCATGTACCGGGGGAAAAAAAAAAAAAAGTCTTTAAGGACATGTCGCCCACAGGGGACATAGTGACCACAAGTGTCCTCGGCTCCCACCTACACATTTATTCTCAGCTACCTTCTGTCC
The DNA here is from genome assembly GCF_937001465.1 of Orcinus orca. Taxonomy (NCBI): domain Eukaryota; kingdom Metazoa; phylum Chordata; class Mammalia; order Artiodactyla; family Delphinidae; genus Orcinus; species Orcinus orca. The sequence goes on along the minus strand of NC_064561.1, from coordinate 12,618,226 downwards.
CCACCATCCCAGTGTCCGTGGGGCCACCACGCCTACCACCAGCTATAGAGGTGAGGGCTGGGACATCCTCTTTACCACACCTGCTCCTCCCTCCCCTGACAAGGAGACACCAGGTCCTGCCAATTCTACCTCCACAGCTCCAGGCTCAGTGTCCTCTCCATCATCACCTCCCGTCTGCCCACCTGTGGCCCCGCCCAGACATCCCCCACTATGGGCACTGGAGTGACAGACTGCCTTCTGGGTAAGCCCTGAGCACCCCTGTGAGGTGAGGGGAAGCCCCACTGGCTCCCTCCTCCATACCTCCTTGAAATGGCTTGGCTGGCTGGGCATTTGCAGGATCCAATTACACTAGGACTGTGGGCCTCTGGGGCTGTGCATATGCTGTTCCACCTTCCTGGAAGCAGCCTGGCTGAACCTCCCCCTCGTCAGGAGTCCACCTGGGAAGATCCCCTCACAGGAGCCAGGCACCCTCATCTCTTCTCAGCCGCCCGCCTCACTCTGGGGTGGTCGGGTTATCTGACTCACTATCAGCCTCCCCCGTCAGACTTTGAACTCCCTCAGGGCAGGGGCAGGACCCAGGTCCACTGACCCAGCGCCTGAGCATGGCCTGGAGGAGGGGCCAAATCCATGCCTGCTGGCTGAATGACAAGGGTCTAGGTGACTCACCCACCTCCAGCCACACGTGCTGGGCTGACACAGGGATGGAGGGGATTTCGAACCCTACCAGCCCACCCCGGGACACAGACTCGGTGGTGTATATGTTGTCCTTCGGCGTCAGCTCTGCCCTGATCTGGACCGTCACCCCCTCAGCCGGGCTGCCGTCTGGGTAGGACAGCTCCACCTGGAAGGAGTCACCAATGATTCAACGTGGTTAGGGTGGCAACACTTCCCAAATGGATCTATAGATTCAACCCAATCCCCCAGCAGGCTCCCAGCCAGCTTCCTTGCAGCAATCAACAATCTAATGCTAAAATTCATACGGAATTACAAGTGGCCCCAAACAGCCAAAGCAGTCCTGAAAAAGAACCAAGAACTCACACATCCCAATTTCAAAACTTACTACAAAGGTACAGTAATCAAGACACGTGGTACTGGTATAAGGACAGATATGCAGACCAGTAGAGTAGAAGAACTGAGAGTCCAGATATAAATCCACCCATCTATAGTCAATTGATTCAAAAAAATAAGATTCAAATATGGTGAGGGGTAATTCTCTGGCACTCCAGTGGTTAGGACTCCACGCTTCCACTGCAGGGGGCATGGGTTCAATTCCTGCTCAGGGAACTAAGATTCTGCATGCCGAGTGGCACAGCAAAAGGAAAGAAAAGAAAAAGATTATAGTCAATTGATTTATGACAAGGGTGCCAAGACCATTCAATGGGGAAAGAACAATCCCTTCAACAAGTGGTTCTGGGACAACTGGATCTCCACATGCAGAAGAATGCAGTTGAATCCCTACCTCACACCATATACCAAAATTAACTCAAAATGGATCAGAGACCTAAATGTAATGGCTAGAACTACAAAACACTTCGAAGATAACGTAGGGGAAAACTTTTATGACCTTAGACTTGGCAAAGAAGTCACAAGGCACAAATCACCCCATGCCAGCCATTCTCCTGGTGCCACAGCCAGGTAGGAATTGGGCGGGCAATGCCACGGACAGTGCCACGTGACTCTCAGACCTCACTCATTCAGGCAGGTAGAAAAGGCAGTCAGAATGAGGGGTTCAGATATTGTGAAGAAATACGGTCAGTGGTTCCTGAAGGACCCTGGAGCACCCCTCAACTGTGTAGGCTATCTGGTGATGGGGTGACCAGCTTCAGCTCCATTCTTTAAGGTAGACAGTAGAAAATTTCTCAGGTGTAGGTGAAATGCTCCCCTTTCACTGAATGGACAGCTCCAAGCCCCTTCTTCATACACCATCTGACCCTGCACATGGTGCCTTAGCTTCTACTCAAGCTGGTACCCTCAAAGCCAGGGGCACATAAGCCATGTCTCTGTGTGTGGGACAGTGGGAGCTGAGATCTCATCATGGAGGAGAAGAGAGAGGTCCCAGAGTAGAGCAGGAGAAGCAGGACACAGCATGGGATCCTGTGGGTGACCGATGGAACATAAAAGGGGACAGGGGTGTGGGTGCTGGGCAGAGGCAGGGGTTAGAGGGCATGGCCAGCTTCCCCCTGAGGTGATGCTAGGCTCCACTGGCCTTGACTCCCCCAGCTGCAATTGAAACACAGATGCCCCAGTTCAGCAATTAGGATAAGGATCTCGAATTTCTAGTCACCTCAAACTTTACTGTGTAGAAAAAATGGTGTGGTGGGTGGGAGGGAGATGGGGGCTTGTTCAAAATGTTGTTCCCCACAGGGGATCTGAATCAGTCTGTCTCAGGGAATGGGGATCTGCCTTTTAGGGACTTAGCTATTAAGTCATCCAGAGATAACGTCAACCCAGTTAAGGAAGGTGATTTAATAAGTGGATACGTTTGGTAGTGTATATGGGAGGGAGATGCAAGAGGGAGGAGATATGGGGATATATGTATGTGTATAGCTGACTCACTTTGTTATAAGGCAGAAACTAACACACAACTGTAAAGCAATTATACTCCAATAAAGATGTTAAAAAAAAAAATAATAAGTGGATACGTAGCATCATGGTTTAACGCTCTAGGTACGGGAATGTCTAACTATGTGGATTAAAGTAAACCATGCTTTTAGGTGGAGCAGAATGTCCAGTGTCCCCTGCCCTGGGTACCAGCTCTCGTCACACTCAGCAAAGCAGTCCCTTGATCCCAAGACGGCAGAAGTTCTGCTGGCACAATCAAACGACGTAGTATTCGGCCAAGTCACGGCTGTGGGGCCCGCGGCATGCACTGCAGTGGTTACACAGCGGTCCTTGGGCAGGAGCTGGGCTGGGAGGCAGCGCAGAGCCTGTGACCTTGACGGCCCCTGCTGGGCACCACGCCCAGGGCTTACCTTCCCCACATAGGACAGACCCGGCTTAAACTGCTTCCTGGTGTCCTTGGAGTACCGGACATCCACCAGCTGTCTCTGGACGGGGGTGGAGTCATCAAAAGCCACCTGTTGGCTCCCGTCCATGCTGGTCACCATGGCCCAGATGCTGACGGTGCCCCGGAAGTGCTCAGGGACATCGGCCAGGATCATGTCCTTCACGCAGATGTTGAAGTCCTGGGAGCCGTGGATCTGGAGGCGGGAAACACACAGGTCGTGCTCGCCGGGAGCTGGAGTGGCTTTGAGAGACGACTCGCAAGCACAGAGCTCAAGTAGGTGACTCTGGGGACTTCCCTGGCGGTCCAACGGTTAAGACTGCATGCTCCCAATCTGGGGGGCCCAGGTTCGATCCCTGGTCAGAGAACCAGATCTCACATGCCGCAACAAAGGTCCCATGCCACATCCACAAACAGCTGTGGAGTGAATTACTCAGTAAAGGAGAAAATTAAGGCAAGAGCCACCAGGGGCAGCCTCCAGGGACAATGGCTAGGATACCGAGGGCACCAACACCAGGCACGAAAGAGGTGAGGGGCCAGGGTGTCTACTCCACAGAAGCCTCAGGGACAGAGAGGGGGGACACATCCCAGGCGGCAAATGGATGAAGAAGTAGCCTCGGGTGGAAATCGGAAGGAGGTGGCGCTGACAGGGTTTAATGCCTGCAGGGGCACAGAATCTCCAAGATGTGTGTGGATGTTACATAGTAGCACGCTCACAACTTAATGTTAAGTTGAAAAAGAAAAACAAAAACCAGGTTATAAAACTTTACACGCACGGGAACGTGAAATCATGCAGCCACCTTGGAAAACAGTCTGGGAGTTCTTCAAACAACTAAACAGAGAGACACCACTGAGAGACTGAATATACAAATGGACCAGGGCCAGATAATACAGAAAAAAAGAGAACTCGGACCCACACTCTGCAGGCACCAGCAAGGAAGCCAACCCATTACAGTCGGCTCTCCGTATTCGCGGTTCCGCATTTGCGGATTCAACCAACTTCAAAGAGTTTCAATCTGGGATCCTGGGATGCAGAAGCCTCAGACATGGGAGGGCCAACTGTATCTATAAGTCAGACTTGTAAGAAGTCAGACCCCTATCTCAATAGCAACCAAACCATAACCCCTGTCACAACAAGCCCCAAATGGCCAGGACCAGATTCATAACTGACATTTTTTCTGATTTTGGCTCCCACTTCCATCTTAGGACCAATTGGAAAGAGCCAAATATGCACCCCCTCATCAATCACTTTCGATGCCTGCTTCTAGTTACCCGCCCATGACTTTCTGCACACCAATAGCCTCCCATCACGGCACACTGGAAGCCTTCCCTTTCTTTCACTATAAAGCCTTCCCACTTCTCCACCTGCCTTTGAGTCTCTGCCAAACACAGGTGATGGTGGCTAGCTCCCTTGCTGCAAGCTTCGAGTAAATAGCCTTTGCTTGTTCTTGTTTGGGCGGTCTTCATTTAATTGCACGCCATACAACCCAGGGATTCCAAATGCAAGAGAAATGAAAACATCTGGCCACACAAAAACTTGTACGTGAATGTTCACAGCATCATCCGTAATAGCCGAAAAGCAGAAACAACTCAAATGTCCGTCAGCTAATGAACGGATAAACAAAATGTGGTCCAACCACACAGCGGAATATTACTCAGCCATAAAAAAGGATGAAGTACCTACACACAGTACAATGTGGATGAACCTTGAAAACATCAGGCTGAGTGAAAGAAACCAGACACAAAAGGTCACATGGTGCATGATTCCATTTATATGAAATGTCCAGAAATCCATAGAGACAAAGCATGTAAGTAAGTGGTTGCCAGGGGCTGGAGATGCAAACAGGGCTTAACTGCAAAAGGATGTGAGAGATTGGCGGGGGTGGGGGGACGGTTAGCAGAAATATTCTAAAACTGTATGGTGGTGGTTGTATAACTCTGTAATATACTAAAAACTACCGATTCGTACATTCTATATGGGGATTTGAATTATATGATATGTGAATTATGTCTAAAGAAAACTTTTTTTTAACTTTACACACAACATCCTAAGAGGAAACACATCAAAATACCAATAGTGGCTGTGTCTGCCTATCAGAGGACAAGTCGACTTTATTACTTCTTCTTTATATGTTCTAGTCTCTATGTTCAGCCTGCAGGAATATTATCATCAGAATATCCCCACCATCTAAACTGTTTTGGAAAGCAAAATAAAACGGACGATCACAGAGCTGAAGCTGGTGGGAAGGGACCCACCGAGTGGGCCAGGGTTCCTGCTCCTCACCTTGGTGGTCCTAAGGATGGGGCGCCCCACCTCCTGGCTGTAGTACCCCACGCCATTTACAGTCATGTTGATGGTTAAAGTCCCGGAGACAGGTTTCCCAAAGGTATACCTGGAACGAAAGGACAAAGGGTAGTAAGTTTCACAAGCAGGAGATGCCCAGGGGACAGTGGGGGAGGGGTCAGTTTCAGGAAGGCCAGGCACAGCAAGATGTGATCAGTGGTACAGTGGCTAATCCAGGGATGCTTCCCATCCTACGTTCCACCCTTACAGCCCTCCCTGTAGCCCTGAGTAAGGACAGATCATGTCAGGGCCCTGTGTTCCTCTGCACCAAGCCTCATGTTGGACAGAAAAAGAGACCAAGGGTCAGAGAAGAACTCTGGAGCAAAGCAGCAGGGTATATGAGACAACCACTGAGGTTGGCCACACATTGGAGCAAGGCAGCCCAGAGGATCGAGCAACCGTGAACAACAGGAAGGCCTGGCTGGGCTTAAGTGCCCAAGGAGTTCAACTTTGAACCAGAGATCTGACCTCTCTGAGCTTTGGTTTCCTCATCGGGAGACTGAGAATAAAACCATCGTCTCAGGGATGTTGGTAAAATACTTAAATGTATGTATATCATGCCTGATGCAGTGGAGACACCTGCTTACTGGGACACAGGGGCAAAATTGGAGCAAAATGGGAGCAAAATTTAAAAAATAACACCCAGAATTTTGATAGTATTTTCTGGACTATAAAATGTGTGTATCCAGCAGCTCTATTTACAATAGCCAGGACATGGAAGCAACCTAAGTGTCCATCAACAGATGCATGGATAAAGAAGTTGTGGCACATATATACAATAGAATATTACTCAGCCATAAAAAGAAACGAAATTGAGTTATTTGTAGCAAGGTGGATGGACCTAGAGTCTGTCATACAGAGTGAAGTAAGTCAGAAAGAGAAAGACAAATACCGTATGCTAACACATATATACGGAATCTTAAAAAAAAAAAAAAAAAGGTTCTGATGACCCTAGGGGCAGGACAGGAATAAAGACACAGATGTAGAGAATGGACTTGAGGACATGCACGGGGAGGGGGAAGGCTAAGCTGGGACGAAGTGAGAGAGGGGCGTGGACATATATACACTACCAAATGTAGAATAGATAGCTAGTGGGAAGCAGCCACATAGCACAGGGAGATCCGCTGGGTGCTTTGTGACTACCTAGAGGGGTGGGATAGGGAGGGTGGGAGGGAGGTGCAAGAGGGAGGGGATATGGGGATATATGTATACGCATGGCTGATTCACTTTGTTATACAGCAGAAACTAACACGACAATATAAAGCTATTATACTCCAATAGAGATGTTAAAAAAAAAATGTGTGTATCCACCACGTCCCTGGATTTTAACACACACACAGCCAGGGGAGACACACGAGGGAGACGTCTCAGCCACAACCTCCGGCAGGTGGCAGAGATGGGGCGGGGACACGGGCCACGTAGGGCTCTCCCAGGGGCCCCAGAAAGGGACAGAGCCTCTTGACTCCCTCTGGTCGACCCTCACATCGGGCTCCGTCAACAGCCTGGTCATTAGGCGGGTCAGCCCACTGGCTGTAGGTCAGCCCACTGGCTGCGGATGCTGCCCACAGGGTAAGGGGCATGGCCTGGGGGGTGTGCCCTGGGGAAGGGCATGCCCTAGGGGTGGGACATGTCCTAGGGGCAGGGGCTTCCCTGGGGAGGGGCAAGTACTAAGGGAGGAGCAAGTCCTAAGGGGAATGGGTGTGCTCTGGAGAAGGGGCGTGTCCTAGGGGAGGAGCATTGCTGGGAAGGGGTGGGTCCTAGGGGAGGGGCGTGCCCACAGTGGGAAGGGCTCACCGACAGTGGCCGCCTCTTTCTCACCTGGCCCGCACAGTGCCGGTCTCACAAGTGTCCAGGTCCTGGATATATCGGGGCGGGTCAATAAGGAGCTCAAACTTCGGCAACACTGAAGGGAGAGAGCAGAGAGGAGGGAGGCAGGGTGGCTTCCACCTCTGGGGCGGCCCCAGAAGGGTACTGGAGATGTGGGAGGGAGGAACACAAAGCCACCTCTGGGGTTTCTGTGCTGCTGACACCATAGGAATCCACACCACCCGTTGCTGAGCACGGGCAGCTCTCTGGGGGTTTTGCCGGCCGCATCTATTTCCTATCTTTGGGGGACCAGCACTTCGTTTTTCTCAGGGGGCCATGTATCATCAGTTTTAGGCCAGCTGAACTGAGTGCAGCCAATTCCAGCCCATCCCAGGGGTGCACAAGTAGCCAGGCTTCTGGACCCGTCAGGGGCATCCTGAGGGTGCCTGCAGCTGGAAAGGACTACCGCCCTGGGCACATCCAGCCAGCCCTGGGCACATCCAGCCAGCTCGTCCCCCTGCACAGCCCACGCAGAGATGGACACCAAGGAGCAGAATGGAGGAAACATGAAGACTCTGGTCCTGAGAGCTTGTTACACGAGCCTATAACCCTTTCCTTTTGCTTACTGGGTCTGCACCAGGCTTCTGTTGCTTGCAACCCATAACCCTGACCTCTAAGGATTTTCCTTCCAAGACCTGCCTCGTGAAAGGAAGAGAAATCCTTGACCCCATCAGGGAGAATTTTAGCACAGAAGCGGAGTATGTGGCTCTGGCCCAGGTTCATTCCCCAGCTCTTAGTACTTGAGCAGTTTCCTTAACAGCTCTCTCAGCCTCAGTTTCCCCACCTGTAACATGGAGATGCCTCATAGGTTCAGGACAAGGATGAAAGAACAAAAGGAAGTGACAACCTTAAAAAGGAAGGACATTCGGACACATGCTGCAACATGGATGAACCTTGAGGACATTATGCTCCATGAAATAAGCTACTCACAAAAAGACAAATACCTTATGACTCTACTCGTATGAAGTCATACATTTTACAATTTTTTTTAAAGGACATGACAAAGGCCCAGGCTTCCATATCGTGCCTGGCCCTACTGAGCCCTCAGTGAACGAGGCTCCGGCCATCTTCCCCCTTGTCATGTGTGTCGTCACTAGGGCTGTGGTTTCTCCCAGATCTGAAATCCTAGGGTCCTAAGATTCTCCGACTTACCATACTTCTGAACTTCAAAGGACTTGTTGTACACGTGGCCTTGCATTTCGACAAAAACGAACCATTCTCCCAGTACCGGCTGGTCAGACAAGGGGAAGGTCATGTTGGTGATGCCTGTGTGAAGAGAGACGCCCCCCCTCATCCTGGGGCAAGTGAGTGTGCAGAGGGCCTGGCATCTGGTGGTGAGGTCAGGGCAGAGGCGCCCCGGGGACCCTGCGCCTCCCCCCCGGCCGAGCAGTCCCTCGGGGAAGCCAGAAGCCACCCGAGGCTGGCGGGGATTTGTGCACAACAAGCACCTCTGCAGTCTGAAGGGGAAGCAGCGAGACATTGCACCTTGGGTTCCTGGGGGACCCCTGAGGCCAAGGCCAGGCGCAGGCAGCTCTGCTCCCCACACGAGTCGTTCCCTTGGTGACAGAGAATCACACAAGCCCTGTCCCTACTTGGCAGCCCTCTCTAGGCATCTCAGAATCAGGAAGAGCGAAATGGACATGGAGAGGGGTCAAGGCCAGGCCAGGAGACCTGCACAGCCCACACAGCCGCTGGAGACCCCATTCTCTGTGTCTGGTTCACAGAGGCATGCGGGGGCCAGGAGCCCCCGAGCAGGACTCAGGGGTCTGTCATGTCTGTGCATTTCCCAGGTCGAGGGTGCACAGCTGTCCTCAGTCTCCCCAAGCCCCACCTACAGCTCCCCTCTCCCAGGACTCCACTTCCCTTAGGGCCGAAGCACAAAGGGAGATGTCAATTACATGGCCCTTATTGTCATAGAGAAAGAAAAAAATGCCAACTCCTCAGGCAAAGCAAAGCCTTCTGACTTCCAGCTGGAAAAGAACTGTCTCCTGTTGCGCTGGGGATGAGGACAAAGAAGATCTGCAGCAGGAGGAAGGTGGGGGGTGCCCACAAACAAGGCCCTGATATTCCAGAAAGATCTCAAGTTACAAGAGGATCCCCAGCTGGGATCCCAGGCACACAGAAATGTGGGCGGAGGGTCCCAACGCTGCAGGGAAGGAGCGGCAGGTGCCCAGACAGAGCACATTCTATTTTCCTGTAAGGTTTATCACATCTGCCACCCAAAGGTGCAGCCCCCAAACCACAGAAGGAATTAGGAGAGAGGATGAGAAGAGAGGCTTACCGCAGCATAAGGGCTGCAAGTGTCTCCACTCCATCATCCGTGAGCCCCGGGGGTCCTGCAGGGGGACGGATGCACAGTAAACTCAAGGCAGCCTGTGTGTGCCCGGTGTGCATGCGGACCTTCCAAGCCTGCTCTCTAGGCAGAACAGAGAGCTCGGGGCAAACAGAAGCTCGGGGCATAGAAGGGACTTGTCTGAGGACAAGGTGGCGGAAAGGGCTGGCCTGCCTCCTCATTTAGGGAGCTGCATGCAAATCTACAAAGAGATGGACAGACACATGCTCAGCTTATTCCAGGGTGGACCCAGGGATCGGGATGGACCAGGTCCCAGTCTATGGGGTGCCGAGGCAGGCAGGGATCAACCCAGAGGGTGGATGTTAGGCAAAAACAGACCAGGTCTTGCAGAGAGCGGGCTAACTGTCTCTGAGCCAGCTGCAGAGGGGCAGGCCACTCACCAGGACATAAGCTTCCAGCTGCAACAGAGACAGACAGAGGCAGTGAGCAAACCCTCCCATAAGACCCGAGCCCTCCGTGCATGCTAAGTGTTCATCCCTCGGGACAGGCACAGGTTCTGTAATGGGTTTAATGGTGTCCCCCTCCTCCCAAAATTCACACGTTGATGTCCTCACGCTCAGAGTCTCAGAATGTGACTGTATTTGGAGACGGGTCTTGATAGTGGTGATTAGTTAAAATAAGGTCCCTAGCATAGGTCCCAGTCCAATAGGACTGGTGTCATAAGAAGGGGAAATTTGGACACAGATGCACACAGAGGGAAGACAATATGAAGACACAGAGAGAAGACGGCCAGCTACAAGCCAAGGAGGCAGGCCTGGAACAAATCCCTCCTTCACGGTCCCTGGAAGGAACCAATTCTGCCCCCACCTTGATCTTAGACTTCTGGCCTCCAGAACTGGGAAAGAATACATTTCTGCCCTTTAAATCATTGAGCAAACTCATACAGTGGCCACTGGCAATGAGGGTGGCCGAGCCCCATCCAGGACCTCTGTGTTCCTGGCTCCCCATCACAGCCCTACCGTCCTCTCCAGACTCCCACACGCCCCAACCAAGGACAGCTCCTCCAGGCAGCCCTCCCATGTTGCAGCTGGCTTGTTTTTTCAAGGGATCATGCCAGGTTCCTTGAAGGTCTGGAATGCACGCTTTCATCCCTGAACCCCCAGCACCTGCCTGGAGCCTGGCTTCTAGCTCCATCAACGTCACACTGAACAGTCAACACTGACTCCAGTGAAGGTCAACTGCTTGCACAACTTGCCCCCTCTCCGGGGAAGGCTGTGGGCAGACAACCCCCTAAAACAACTGGGCACAGGGACTCAGCACCGTCCACTCAGAAACATACACGTTTGGGACCTTCAAAACCTCCCTGGCCGTGGACCTCAGTATCCCACTCCTGGGGTCCAACTGAGCCTAAGGAAGGACACACCAGTGAAAAAGAAGGTTTGAGCATAAAAACAATCGTGGCAGCATTTCTGACAATGACCAAAACCTGGAAACAAGCAAATGTCCACCAGGAGGGGGCAGCTGGGTATGAAGCCTTCCTTTGGCAGAAGGACCTCAGGCACTGAGGTGAGTTTGCAAGGCTGTGTCAAAAACGTGGGCAAGTGCATTCAAAGATCCAATGAAAAAAGTAATGTGGAAACTCGGGCTGGTGAAAGTTAAGAAAAAGCTGCGTGCACCCGATGGAACTGTGCTTCTAGGCTGGGGCCCACTGGGGAACTTTGCAGGATTATTTTCCAGCCCCCTGGGGTGGGGTCTGGGTCCGCTCTGCTCAATCATGTGCCCCAAGGGTTAGAACGGCGCCTGGCATGCAGTAACCACCATACACGTGACCCCTCGGGGATCCCTCAACTGGAGTCACCCCAGACTGCGTTCCCATCTTTGCTCTGGATATGTACAGTTTACTTAAATCTCTTCCTTTATGATCTCTTTCCTTCTGAAAGCGCCTCTTTGCAGCAGAATGCCAACTAATAAATACAGAAGAAGCAACAGAGTTGGAAAAATCACCACTTTGCAAGCATCATAGCAAGTTTTGATTCATGTAATTCTGAACTCATCTGTGGAGGCTAGAACTAGCGGGTGATCATGGTGACTGGCAACAGGGTGTCCACACAGTCTCAAGTGTCCCCCACAGATGACTTACTGATTACAAAGGGGAAACAGTGACTTTTGCAGGGAGAAACCAGGCAGACTCTATCTGAACTACCGTCAGGTACCTCAGGATACGACACACTGGGGAGGACCAGCACGGCTCCTGTGGCTCCTCCCCCATGACGCACAACTTGAACCTGATCGCAGAGAACAAGCCGGCAGACCAGCCCACTGGGGAACACCATTCAAAACAACTGCCTGGAGTCTCCAAAAATGTCAATGCCGTGAAACACAGGCAAAGGCTGAGGAGCTGATTCAGAGTAAAGGATGCGAGAGACATGACGACTAAATTCGACACGTCGTCAGAGACTAGGTCCTGGACCAGCAAAGAAACATGCTATAAAGGACATTATTGGAACAATATGGACTCTGTATTAGACAATATTATTGTACCGATGTCAAAATTCCTAAATGTAATGATTGTACTTTAGTTGTATGAAAGAATGTTCTTGTTCTTAAAGGATACAGGAGGTGTTCGGGGACAAAGAGATGTGATATCTGCAAATTATTCTCAAATGATTTATCATTAAAATAATTTTAAAACTATGTGTGTACATATACATATATACATACAATACATGTATATGTACATATATGTATATACACACACTGAAGGCACATAAATATAATAAAATGTTTTGTAATTGGTGAATCTAGATACATGGTTCTCAAAGTGGGTTCCCCAGAGCAGCAGCAGAAACCAGGAACTTGTCAGAAATACAGATCCTTGGGGCCCATCCAAGAAGCTGCTGAATCAAAAATTCTGGGGAGGGCTTCCCTGGTGGCGCAGTGGTTGGGAGTCCGCCTGCCGATGCAGGGGACACGGGTTCGTGCCCTGGTCTGGGAAGATCCCACATGCCGCGGAGCGGCTGGCCCCGTGAGCCATGGCCGCTGAGCCTGCGCGTCCGGAGCCTGTGCTCCGCAACGGGAGGGGCCACAACAGTGAGAGGCCCGCGCACCGCAAAAAAAAAAAAGAAATTCTGGCGAGGGCCCAATAACTTGTATGTGAACAAGCCCTCCAGGTGGTTCTGCTGCACACTCCAGTTTGAGAACCTCTGTTCCTGATCAGAGCTTGGCCAACTATGACCCTTGGGCTAAATCCGTCCCTCTGGCTGTTTGTGTAAATAAAGCTTTATTGGCACCCAGGCACACCCATTCATTCACATGCTGTCTGTAGCTGAGTCCATTCAAGTTGTGACAGAATCCCTCTGACTGGCAGACCCGAACATACTTACTACCTGGCCCTTTACAGGAAGTTTGCCCACCCCTGGGCTCCATGAAGGGCCTATGGGAAGTTCTCTGTGACTTTCTTCCAACTTTTCTGTACATTTGAAGTGATTTCCAAATAAAAATTAAGAGAAAATCAATGTCTTTTTTATGTGAGTGTATTTACTTTGAAGGAGAAACGGTGGGTTTTAAGTGTCAATTATATTTTGTTTCTAATAAACGTTAAATAAATGCAGGGCTATTAAGATTTTAAATGATGGGCCACGGCCCCGACCCCGCACAGAGGGGTACTGGCCACTGCAGGGACCACTGGTGCCCCTTGCGGAGGAAGCATGCCCACAAGCACTCTTGTCACATAGAACTCCCCCTGGGTCCCCCAAGGGACGTGGAGCCCCGGGAAGAAACCGAGAATGGAGGTAGAAATTGGAAGAGGCGGGGGAAAGGCCAGTTGTGGATGGTGGCCCTGGCCAGGCCGAACCCAGGTGGGTATGTTCCGGGCCCACGGTTTTAGAAGCCAATCTCACCTTCTCGCTGACGGGCCTCAGGTCTGGAGTGACAGTGAAGATGCTGATGAGCACTGGAAGAAAGGACATAGGCGTGTGGCAGCTCCAGGCCATGGCTGGCCCTCCCCCCGCCGGCGCACACCGCCACCCACCTCGGTGTTGGGGCCTGTACACCGGCTTGTCGGTCTGGATGAACACGGAGGCTCCCCGGCTGTCCACAGTCACTGAAGTCTGGTTGTGGAAGAAGGGGCCCTCCTCTGCCCACCAACCATGGCCCCACACCTTCAGGAGGGCCTGGCCCCAGAGGCCCGTGGGCACCTGCAGGCAGAGCACAGAGCTTTGGGCAGGGGGTGTCACCCTGGAAGGTACCCAGGTATTGTGAAAGCAGCATGGAGGTCTAGGGCAGGGGAGCACACCCGGGGGCAACTGTGCACCCAGGGGACACTCAACAGTTTCAGGAGATTTTTGGGGTGTCACAGCTCCGGGGAGCTGGCGCTACTGGGCATCTGGTGGGTGGAGGCCAGGGATGCTGTTCAAGACCCTGTGACGCACAGGACGGCTGTCAGCAGCGCTGAGAATGAGAAACACTGGTGTAGCTTGACAAGACAGAGCCTTCTCCTCGCCTGACACTGCAAGCTTGCAAAGATATTCTCATCCCTGTAGAGCTACAAGAATTATCTCCCATCTTACCCAAATGCAGTCATAGCTGGTAAGCTGGGAGGTACGGAGACCCTAGTCCCTTCATATACATACATACATATGAATACATGTATGCATATGTATGTATATTTTCATATTTCATATATGTATAGAGTGCATGTGCCTCTGTGCTTTGTCTCACTGTAAACACTGCACACACATTATACAATCCCATTTATATGAAATGTCCACAACAGGCAACTCCATAGACACAGAAAGCAGATTATTGGGTACCAGGAGCTGGAGGGAGATGGGGAATGGGGAACGACAGCTAACGGGGATGGGCTTTCCTTCCTGGGTAATGAAAATGTTCTGGAACTAGACAGGGGTGGTGGTTGCACAATAGTGTGAATGTTCTAAATGCCACTGAACTGTCCACTTTAAAATGGTGAAAGTGGTAAAAAAAAGAGGGTTTTTTTGGCCACCTAGATGGATTAAAAAAAATAATAATACCCACTGCAGTCTTAAGGATTCACCGTGGAGTTCAAATTCTTCTAGGGCAAAATTTCCAACATTTAGGGAATGGAAACTACCCTACATAATTCCCTCATTTTTTCCTTTTTAAGTGATGAGCAGAATACCCATGCGCGTGAGTCATAACCTACAGAAACTCCTTTTGTGACTAAAGCAAACAAAAGTCACGACTCTGGATGTGACCATGTGCCATGAATGCGATGCTCGTGGCCATCCCTGGGTGCCTGGCGGGTGGACATTACGTGGTCATCAGTTCACACTGGGAGCTACAGCACCACCTGTTCCTAAGACCATCCGAATGCGGGGGTGTTCTTCTCCCAGTTGTTTGTCAGCATCCACCTGTGTGATTGCGCAAGGGGTGAAAAAGTCCTCGTCACCATCACAGCAGTCAACCATGCTAAGTATCCTGGTGAATTATCTGACCGGTCCTCACACCAGTGTGCCCATTTTATGGATGAGGTCGGGGCATGCCGGGACCTTCTCCATCCTTCCAGCACCTGTCTCTGGCTGCCTCTCTTGTCTGCTCTGAACAGCATCAGAGGGACCCTGCCTGCCTGCCTGCCCACCTGCCACCCTCGGGATGGGGCGTCTCAGGACTCTGGGGTCCCTCCTAACTGCAGTTAACCTTGAGAACCTTTAGGACGAACTTGAGGATAATCCCCTTACTCTGACCCCCAAATCTTTACCTGCCTTTGTTTCTGGAAACCACTCAGCACCAAAGACCTCCATGCAAGGAGGAAAAAAACCCAGGCCACTCAGGGGAGCAGGCATGGACAGGTAGGAAGTAGCTGGCGGGAGGGGGGGGGGGGCTGTGTGCCAGCGGGGTGTCGTGGGTGCTGGGACCAAGAAGTTGCCCCTGAGAACAGAAAGGATCAGATGTGACCTTTGGGGACATGAAGTGACCCGCCCCGGGTCTTGAAAGCTGCAGAGCTGCCGTTTCCAATCAAGTCTCAGCTCAAAGTGGCGTTCCTACCTGGTCCTGCACCTGCCAGCCCTCAAAGGTCTTGCCGGAAGGTTCTGGACTGAGCTGACCCCCATCCCCACCCCTGACCTCAGTGATCCACATTTGCTCCTTTAGCATCAGTGACAGCCAAGGACTCGGGGGGCCGAGATCCAAGCAAGGGAGGCGGCCAGGCAAAGTTGGTGTAGCTGGCAGCTGAGTACAAAGGTGGGGGGCTTGGGGCCCAGCTAAGGAAAGAGGCTGGCTGTCCTCTGGGGAAGGCTGCGTGGAGGGGCCAGTCCTACGGCAGGCCGATCCACCGCCCTGATGAACGCCCAGCTCCCCGCCTCTCCAGGCAGGAGAGGCCCCTGGGGCTCTGGGTGGGGGTCCCAGATTACCGGACTCCGTAGGCATCCACCAAACACACCCGAGAGAGAAGCCACCAGACTCACTAGACCCTGAGTTTCCGACACATTGTTGTGCAGATGGGTGATCAGGACTTAAAGGCATGGCACACAGTAGACACCCATGGTTGGTGGCGACATATCACGATTCTACTCCTAAATGGAAACCATCCGAAGCAGAGGGATTCAGGTGAAGGCTGGTTCCACAGATTGGAAATCTCCCTCCCACTATTCATGGGAGCTCCTGGCTGGCTCCACTCCAGGCCACTGGCTGCCTCTTTTGGCCTCTTTCCTGCCCCAGGGCTTTTGCACCGGTGGTTCCCTCTGCCTGGAATGCCCTGCCACCTGCATGTTGGTTCCTCCTGGTTTCAGCTCAGAGGGACCCTGCTGCCATATAAAATGACTCTACCCACCACTCCTCAGCATTCTCTTTCTCTGACACATTTTAAAATAAAATGTTAGAATTTGATTAACATTTAGTGTCCTAAAATAGGACACTTGCTACTCTCTGAGGTGATCATGTTTATGTAATTGGGGGGTTACTGTCTGACCCACCCCTTTGCCCATCACCAATAAGGCTGGTGGCTGAGAGCAGGGAATGTGGCCAACTTCCTGCTTGAAACTGAATAGATGCTTAAGGCATTTGTTACACAGATGCACGGGTTAAGTCTAAAAAATCGGAATAAAACAAAGGTTTTAGGTACGCTTTCTTGAAAGTTCCATCAAGGGCCTCTTACCGGCATCCTCGCTGCTGCACAGATGAGAGGGACGAGGCGAGACACAGACCGGGTAGAGCCTGCCCGTGGCAGTCAGTGGCAACACCAGGTCCCCACAACACGGGTTTCCAAACCCTGTACCCGGAAGCACTCAGGTCCCCAAGGCAGGCACGGCTGGGGAGTGGGTGGGGTAATGGGCAGGGGAGTCCTACACCCACAAGAGCAGCTTCTCTCTTGTCTGAGGCCCACACCATGGTTCCACAGAGCAGAGTTTCTTAACTCAACCTCGGCACTACTGACGTTTAGGGCTGAATCATCCTCTGCGGTGACGGGGACGGGGGCGTCCTGTCCCTGTAGGGTGTTGAGCAGCATCCCTGGCCTCCACCCACTAGATGGCAGTAGCACCCTCACCCCCAGCTACCATAACCAGAAATATCTCCAGACACTGCCATTGTCCCCCGGCGGGGGAGGGGAGCATCCTTCCCCACTCCCCAAGTTGAGAAAGGCTCATCCAGAGCTCTTCTAAATGCTAAGGATCCCAAGACCCTTTTGAAAGTCTCCAGTCCAGGGATCCCCAGCCCTTCTCCCAAAGGTATATGGCCCTTTACTGGTTTCTTATACAAATCCACAGCATCTCGCCTGTGAAGAGTGCCTTCTTATGCGCGGTGGCTAGGGACACAGCATAATCTTAACCCCGCTGGGGCAGCCCTGGTTTCTTTCTTTCTTTTTTTTTTCTTTCTGGTAAGTAATATGCTTTAGTAAAAGTGCTTCTCTAAATAAAATACACGAGGCTTTCTTTCTTCCTAAGTAGTTCATCTGTCAGTGGACAGGGCAGCCCTGCATTCTGATTCACAAGAAAGCAGATCTGCTCACAGGAAGCCGGCAAGGGCGGCTCTAGCCTATTGATCCAGGGTTTTCCAAATGCTGACATCTGGGGCTGGCTCATTCTCCGCGGAGGGGCTGTCCTGTGTATTATAGGACTTGAGCACCATCCTCGGTCTCTACCCACTAGAAGCCAGTAGCAACCTCCAACCCTGCCCCCCAAGCTGTGACAACCAGAACTGTCTCCAGACCCTGCAAACCTCACCCCCGGGAGAGAACTCTAGAGAAAGAATTCTAACATTGACAAGAGGGCAGGAAGACCACTGCCCCACAGCAATGATACACTAATGATGCATCCCATCCCATGGAAGAGGAACCGCCCCGGACTTCATTCTAATCACTGGGAGAGAGCACATTACAATTTGGAATGATTCTCTACTTAGCCCATCCTTTCAGGGACTCCTTTGAGCATCTGGTAAGCGTTAAGGACTAGCTAACCCAGAAAAAGCCGACAATTTCAGGGCTTACGACTGCCTTGAAATCCAAGGACTCCAGTTAAAAAACCCATGTCAGAGAATGACCTACCTGTAGTTTGGTATGTAAAATAATTTTAAAATAATAATATTCAATGCCAACAAGGCTGAGGGCAATTTGGTCTCTAACGTATAGCTGGTGGTACCATGCACGTGCACTGCTGTGTCTTCCAAGACAAAACAGGACACAGCAAGAGCCTTGGATCCTAATTTGGTAGTTCTTCTTTCAGGGTGTTCAGTCTAAGGCAGGCATCCAGTACGTTAACAGCTTTACGCACAAAGATGCTCTCAACTTTTGGATTACATTATCAAAACCCTGAAAACAAGAAAGAAATCTAACTATGTACAAGCGATGTGTGTGTGAGGGGGAGGTGTTAGTAAATTAGTATATGAAAGAGATGCAGTGGGATGTTATTTACAATAGGATGCAATTATAGAGACTTGGAAACACGGAAGTATGTTTACGCAACGTGTGAAGAGAAAATGGCATGACAGACCACAATATACCCTTTAACTGCAACTATGAAAGAAAATGTCTTCATGTGGACAAGGATTTATGGGAAACATGAAAAAGTGAAAAGTATGAGGGATGGGATTATGGGTGAGCTTTGAGCTTTCTCCTTTTGTAAACTGTTTTTTCCTTCATTATTCTTTTTTTTTTTTAACATCACCATTAATGATTCTTTTCACAACACATGCAACTTCTCTTCTTCCATTCCAGTTCAATTCTTTATTTCCAAAGTAGGGTTTCTGATTTTAAAAATTCATAGCTTACCTTGAGTTTGATCGTCCCTTTATCTAAAAAATGAAAATAAAATGAAAACGGTTAAATCAGGAGCTGTGTTTGCCTGCCTCCTTGAGCTGCAGCCTTACAAACAGGGGCTTTCTCAACCCAGAGGGATTTTCTGTGGACAAACACACACCCTGGGTCATGCTGGTCTGGCCTGGGCTGGGATCGGCGGAAGTGAGAGGTTTCCTTCAAGCTGGAGAGTACTGAAGACCGGAGGGCATGGACAAAGCCGAGCTATTCAGGGGAAGGTTGGCCAGCCTGCATACTTTATTCACTTCACCCCTGGCCCCTGCCCAAGGTAAGCTGTGAGGGGAGCAAAGAGAAAACTCCACGGGAGAGGAACAAGGAGAAAGGTGGAGAGAAAAAAGAGGAGCCTGAGGTCCCCAGTGGACCTCAGTCCAATGGATCTAACTAGTCTTCCATCTACCTCTCTCTTCCACCCAAACTGAGTCATCTGTCGTCTGACACTTCTCCAGGCTCTTTGGCCTCCAGGACTTAATTAGGCATCTACTGTTTCTGCTTCCCAGTGTCCATTTCCCCCACTTCCTGCTAGCAGAAGCCCGATTTTCTTGGAGAAGCCCACCTACCCAACTCCTAATTCTTAAGGTTTAGTGGGTTCTGCCCATCTTCCCTGGGGCTCTGTGAAGATCTACATAGGCCTTCCTCCTAGACACAGTGATTGGTTCAGAGTTGAGCACATGTCCTAAAATGGGCCAATCAGCATGGGCCGTCCACCTGGTCACAGGACTTGGTTCAGAGTTGAGCACATGACCCACATGGGCCAATCAGCATAGGCCTTCCCTCTGGTCACGGGGATTGGCTCAGGATTGAGCACATGACCCAACATGAGCCAATCAGAGTTAATCCTGGGACTTTGCCCAAAGGTCCTGTAACTGCCAGTCCCTCCCTGCTTTGGAGAGACACAGGCACATCCAGAAGTGGAGCTGGGAGACTGGGCCAGTGATGCCAGGGGACTTTTCTAGTTATAAGAGCCCATAAACTCTCTGTTGCTGAAGCCAACCTGATTTGGGTTTCAGGACTGGCCAGTGGAGTCGGCACTGCCTGCACTTCTCCTGCCTACCCAAGTCTCCCTCTCCCAGGGGACAGAGGCTGCCTTGTTGGCCTTGGGAGACCTGACATCATCTCTCGGTGTCTCCTGTGGCCACACCACACCCTGCATGATGAATGAGTTACCTGCCCTGCTGGACTACAGGCCCTAAGGCAGGGCCTGGTCTCCACACTTTGTCCAAGAGGCCAACGCTGCTGTTGTCTGCAGTTTACGAAGGAGAGCCAGGGAGAAGCTGGCTGAGGGCCTGAGCTCAACTCAGTGGCAGGCTGGCTGTGAGCCCAGCTCCGGGTCTAACACCACAGGGGTGCTAGAAAGGATCTGAAAAGGTCACAAGGTTCCCTCTGGGCCCCCTTCCCACGTCTAGCCAAAACTGGCACGAAAGGGTGCCCAAATCTATCCAGATCTGCACCCACTGAACCTGAGCTGCTGAGGAACAAGGAACTCTGATTTCCCAGACTGGGCAGGTGGCTTCCCCTGCTGGGCCTTACTCTCTCCATCTGTAAAGTGGGGAGAATGCAACCTGTCCTCCTACTCCTGCCAGGGTTCTGGAGGTGAGGTGGGAAGGAAGCAAAGCAATGCCGATACTGCCTGAGCCCTAAAGACCACTTTGCAAAGGGAGGGGAAGGCCTGGTCAGGCACCCCAGGGACCTACCCAGGATGGCTCCCTGGCTCTGCGCCACCGCCTCGCCCTGGGCCACCAGCTGAGCCTGGACCATGACTTCCCTCGGGGAGTTAAAGATGGTCACACTGATGACTTCCTCCACTCCTGAGCGGAAGACGGAGGGTGCAGCGATCAAATAGCCCCTGCAGAAGAGGAGAACCGCAGTGAAGGCCAAAGGTTCTGACTCATCCCTAGCCTCACTGTCACCTGGCTGAATCAGGGTGCACCCTAGGTGGACTCCCACCTATGCCTGACCACACTCCAATGGCACTGTCACTTTATGTGTCCGTGTCCCCTACCAACCTGTGAGCTCCTTGAGGCTTGTTCACCTCTGAATTCCTCCCCCAGCCCCGAGTAAGCAAGAATCTGGCTTCTCTGGATCTACCCGGAACCACACCCTCTTCGATCTCGGCATTATGGCCTCTGGACTTTTTTCGCAGCTCCTTCTGCCACAGGACCTTTGCACATGCCACACCCACAAACTAAAATACTCTCCCCTGTAGACTGAGTTACTGGTAGGATCCCACTTCATCCTCAAAGCCACCCGTGAGATGTGCTAACATCTCCCATTTCCAGAGTCAGAAATTAAGCCCCAGAGAAGCCAATTCACGTGCCCGAGTCAGTGAGAGATTAGGCTACAAACCCAGGCAGCCAGACTCTGGACCCCAGTGGAAAGAAGCAAGGAACTACCTGCAGCATTAATTTTAAGAATAAGACCCTAAAGACAAACTAAATGGCCTGAAACAGGAAAAGCACTGTGAACAATGGAGTCAAAACAGCTCTTTCTCAAAAGACTCAGCTTGACTGGGAAGACATTTCTGGAAGAGAGGTGTTATTATCCTGTTTTCCAGACGGGAAGGCTGACCTTGCAGAAGGAGGAGGAACGTGCACCAGATCACACAGCCTAGGCAGGAGAGGGCCCTGGGGTCCCCTTATGGCACCGGACCTGGAGGCCTAGGTCCTCCCCACCTGAGCTCCTGCTTCCCCGTTATTTTGCAGCCTTAGGTAGAAGATCACAAAGGCTCATCCGTAACCACGTGACCCACTCACAGTGCAATGGCAAGTGCCAGGAGCCTGGCAGCAAAGGCAGCACAATTCCAACGGTGCAGAACTACAGGCATCAGGAGGAAACGGGAGAGAGGGAAAACACTGGGCAAACACTGAGATCAGGAGAGGTTTTTTTATTTCTCAACATCCTCTCTGGGACAACCCCAGGTCCACACACAAAGAGATGAATTTAGACCCTTACCACACACCATACACGAAGAGGACCTTCGAGACATGCCATGTACTATATCACTCCAGCACTGATAAGAGTGTGCAAAGACCCTAGTTTCGTAGGTGCACTGCCCAGCAGTGGCTGGACCCGGTAACCCTGGGGTCCGATGTTCTGACTCCAGCACCGACAAGCGCCTGCAATGACAGGGCTCCTCTGTGCAGTGTCAGGCCTTGGCCATGCACAGAGCATACATTGATCCTGGGTATGTACTTGCACCAGCCGGAGCATGCAATGACCCTGGGTTTCATGGATGTTCTGTCCAGATCCAGAACTGACCACAATGTGTACTGACCCTGCGTCTTATATGTTCTGTCCCACTGCAGCATCAAACACAGCATTCAGTGACACTGGGACAGACATGTACTGCCTCAAGCATGGGAAGACCTTTGCTTCATGTGTGATGTGCACCATCCAGCTCCAGCACTGACCAGAGGGTGCAATGACCCTGGGGTCACCTGTGCAGTGTCTGGCCTCAGCGGTGCACAGAGCACGCAATGATCCTGGGTACGTAACTGTACTGTCTGGAGCACACAGTCACCCCCACGTACGTGATGTGTACTATCTGAACTCTAACACCGACCTGCACGGGCAATGACCCTCGGTTCCTGTGTGTCCTGCCCCACTGCAGCACGGGAATACGGCCACCTTCAGGACAGAAACTTTCTGCCCAGCTCCCAGATGACCCCCAGGGCCTCCCACATAGCACCTGCTGAGTGTGGAAGAGTACTGGGGGAAATACACAACCCACGTGTTCACTTTCCTTGGGCACTTCTAAAGCCCTTATCCAGATCTGAGTTAGGGTCTTCACGCAAAGGCCCAGAGAACCTGATGGAACCAAATTAACTTTCCCTGCGACTCAGGAATTACAGCTGTTGGAGGGCTCGCCAGCCAATCACTGTCTACCTGATACACCCCTGCCATCTGGGCTGACACTGGCTTCTCATCCTTTGGTCTTGGAAGGTCCCATCCTGGGAAGGGTGGTATTTGGTAAAGTGTAGACAGTATTGGTCTCATAATAGTGTGCAAATCCATGGGGCTTTCTGGCATCAGGCATTCCTCACAATACAATCAGATGGATCATAGAAGTGGGTATCCGGGGCTATTCCTAAAACGGGACCCTTCGGGCTGATGCGCCATGGCTCTGGCTTAGAGGTCGGCTAATCTGGACCCCTGGTTGGTCACTGTGTGTCTCCCAGCACGGGAGTTCCATTTGACTCAACAGTAGGTAAGATCCCAGGGCAACTTTAGTCAGAGGCAAATACTCCTGAGAACTGTTTAAAACTCTGCAACACAGGGACTCTGAACTTGGTCCTTATAAGGCGGGGTCTCTCATGGAGGGCAGGGTCATGCTTCGTGCTGGGGACTGTCCTGTGCATGGCAGGATGTGTTGCAGCATCCCTGGCCTCCACTCAGTAGATTCCAGCCGCATGGCCTCCCCCTAGACGTGACAACCAAACATGCCTCCGGACATTGCTGAATGACCCCAGGGAGACAAAAATCGCCCCTTGGCTGAAAACTGCTATCCTGAGGGATGCCAGCTTTGAAAGCATCAGGTCAAAAGTTTGCTGGGCTCCAATTTCACAAGGCCCAGGGGAGGTAAATCCCATGGTTCCAACTGCAGCATGGTGTCTTACTTTTCAAACTTGTAATCCAAAGGAGCAGCACGGGAGGTGCCTCCGCTCACCTAGTCTCACTGCTGACCTGTTTTCTGGGAACTCCTGTACAAGGGCTGCTTGAACAAGGCTCAGAAAGGCCGGTCTGCACTAAACGGCTGAGCCTGAGCAGCTGCAGGCAGGCCCCCTCCCAGCCCACAACCCCGCAGGGCTCACCCAAACTTGGCAGGTCTGCGAATAGTCCCTGTGAAGCCAACTCATGGGAAATTCTCCTTAGCAGCTAGTTAATTCACCTCCTCACTGTGTCAACTCACCAGAAGCTCTGTAAGCAAACTTCAAGAAAAATGTGGAAGCAAAATAAACACTTCCTCCGCCCCCCCCCCACGCCCTCCCAAGGAAAACGGAACGGCAGGTCTCTCCTTCCATTTCTCAGCCAAGACACGCACCTCTTACCTTCAAGCCACGGACAACTGGAAATCGCCACCCAAGAAGACAGCCCTGGTCACACCAAGGGAGCGAGGTGGGATGGGGGGAGGGCCTCGCCGCCTTAGCTCTGAGGAGTCCTTGTACCCCCACGGGGCCACTTCTGAAGCCTCAGGCTACCCTCTTCCCAGTCCGACTCGTGGCGGCTAGGGGGTCAAGATTCTAGGTCCCGCCCAGCCCGGAGGCTGTGTGGCCTTGGACAGGTCGCTGCGTCTCTGAACCAGACCCCGCGACCCCCACCCCGAGAAGGCGGCCAGCCTCCTCCGTCGCCCGGGGCTACTCACGGGGCCTGGGGCTGCGCAGCGCGCACGCCGTCCCGCGGCGACAGCAGCAGCAGCAGGAGCCGGAGCAGCGGCCAGAGCAGGGCGACCCACATTTTCCGGCTCCGCGGGGCTGCCGCGCCCGGGTAGGGGGCCCTTTGTTCGCAGCCCCCGCGCAGTGCGCCCGGCGCCATGCGCCCAACTCCGCGCCCGGCTAGGCTGGGGCAGCGGGGGACCAGCCCCCTCCCCGGACCCGCCTTGTCCCCGGGCCCGCCCCCACCCGGACCCGCCCCGCTCACCCCCTCCCGGCCTCCCGCCCCGCCCACTCTCCGGACCTCGTCCTGCCCCCTCCCCCCGCTCCCTTCCCGGGACTCATCCCCCCCCTCAAAACCGACTCTCCCCCAATATCTCCTGGGACCCGCCCCGCCCTCAGCCCGGACGCACCCCCAGACCTGACCCATTCCCTTCCCCTTCGTCGGACCCGACCCATCCCACTCTTCGCCCCCCGCAACCCGGCCCCGCAACGTCTCCGGACCCGCCCCCGCCCCGGACTGCCCCCTTCCGAGCTCCCTGCCTGGCCGCCTCCCCGCCGCCCCCACCCCGCGGACCAGCCCGGCCCCGCCCCGCCCCGCCCCGCCCCACGCGGGGGCCGCTCGGTCTCCGCGCCGCCTTCACCCCGCACCTTGTCGGCACCCCCCACCTGCCCCAGCCTGGACCCGGCGACCTGTGCAGTGCACTCACAGGAGGAGCTGAGCCCTTTGGGGAAACGGAGGCTGGCCAAGGGATGAAACTTCAGACCCGCAGCTCCCCCCAGGCGCCTGACTGCCGCTCCTCGCTTCTTCCCGCTCCCCACCTCCTCCATCCACAAATCCCCTAGGCCAGGCCCCTCCCTCTCTGGGCCTCACTTCCCCTCTCGGAGAGCAGGGTGCCCCCTCCTGCCCCTCCCAGTGTGCCCAACTCAGTGATGGCCTCACTGTTTTAGGTCCCTCTGGAAGGGGGCACCAACTTTTTATGTCATGTCCAAGTCCTGTCCCTCCTCTAGTTACCCCCCAACTGTCCCAGGTGGTCCCTCTAGTGAGGACCCCTGCAGGGACAAGGGTCTTACTTCTAAAACTCTAGAGCTGACCATATGGCCCTCCTGCCCCAAATCCTCCCGGGTCTCTATTTATCCAGGCCAAGTCCAAACACCGGGCTGCCCTGAGGCTGCCCTGGTGGCTCCCACCTCATCCTAGTTTCTAGATGCCCTGTGCCACCCTGTGCCGATCCCCACTGCCAGCCTTTGCTCAAACTCTGCCCCTCTGCCCTCCTCCTTGGCCTGGCCAACTCCTGCTTCTTCCAGAAACCTCCCTTGCACCCTCCCTGCCCTACGGGCATCGTGGGTCCTCCAGGCAGCCTCTCCCACCAACCCTCTCCAAGGGCTTTTGGCCAAGCCCTGGCCACCCAGTGAGCACCAAGCCCTGGGCAGGCAGTGGGGACTTCAGGGCAGACAGGATCTGCTGTCATAGATGGCCGAGGGGGCTGTGCAGGGGCCGGAGTGGACTGGGGAGCAGCTGCAGTGCTGAGAGACCAGGAGGAGTTGCCAGCCTCCAGTCCCAGCCACACTGGCACCAAGCAGGGTGGTCTAGCGTAATCCTCATAATTCACGTCTGCCCAGCCCCTGCGCGCCTCCCCCTGCTCCTCCGTAAACCAGGCTCCACTCTCCAGTCTCGCGAGGCCAGCCTCCTGCCCCTCTGTTCTCTCCCTCACCCGCTGAGCTCTGGCTACACAGGCCTCCAGGGTTCCGTGGATCCCGACTCACTACCACCACCACCTCCTCCAGCCGAGGTGCCAGCTGGCCCTCTGCCTGGGCTACTCCTCCTCCTGGCATCCCAAGGCTGACCCCCTTCTACCTTCAGGACTAGCTCTACCCTCCCTTCTTGCCTGACTACCTGTAAGACAAAGCCTCAGATTTCAGGTCCCCCAAAGCCTGAGTTCCCTGCTCTCGCCAGGTCTGCCCCCACTCAGCAGGAGAGGCTGAACCCCACCTGGCTAGTTCCCCTGTCGGTCAAACCAGCTGCACGCCACCCAGTCCTAAGCTAATAGATTTCATTTTCTTGGTTTTTTGGTTTTTGGTTTTGGCCGAGCCCCACGGCTTGCAAGATCTGTTCCCCGACCAGTCCTAACCACTGGACCGCCAGGGAATTCCCTCACTTCTTGTTATTCAAGTAAGCCCATCACATCCTCCCGAGGGAAGCAGGGGCACCCCACCCTCTTGTTACTACGAAGCCTGCCTCCCACAGCCTCTGGCTGTCCACCCCGCTCCTAAGTGCAACCCTCATGTGGTCCTGCATGGCCAGCTGTGTCTTCCCCCCACCCTGCCCGGGGTTGTGAATATATGTAACTAACAGACCACTCTACCCCACCCGTTCAGTGTTGGGTATTGTGTGTTTGGCTATCTTGTACTATTTAGCATGAGGGATCCTTCCTTCCCTAATGGGGTGAATAAGAGGCAAATAGAACACCACCGTGCTCTCATCACCCAATTTAACTCACTCCATGGTGCCCGGTAAGGTAGAGGCCATGATCTCATTATCCCAGTGAACCTACTTCCTGTCTGTCTCCCCTGGGGCAGGAGCGCCATTTGCTACCAGATGCCGGGCCCCTGCTTTGAAGTGTCACAGTACATGTGACATCCTCCCTGGTCCCCTGAGCTGCAGTGGGGAACTGGGGAAGAGTCCCACATTTGATACATTTCCAGCACTTGTGTGAGTCCCTGGTTAACAGAGCCATTATTAGAAATTGTTACACCAACTTTCAATTTAGTATATGATATTAAAAATAAAAACAATAAGTATGCAAAAGTTATCAGTTCCTCATTATTTCACTACATCATACTCTTCTCTGTGCTCTTGAGAGTATCCCTGACCTTTGTATCTGATGGTAAAAAGACTCTGTAATGATACACATCTCTTCCCATGTAGTGACTTCCTGCTGGCAGCTTGAAACTGGCCATGGGGGGAGTACAGTCAATTCTGCTCTAACACTAGTTTTGAAAACAAAAATTTGTTCCAACATGATGGATACATAAGGGAAGGATTTGAGCGTAATTTGATGGAATGTGGTATTGCTTATGCAGGATTTGGTCTGCAAGAAACACGGAGTGAATGCAGGAAGTAGCACCCCACTGACCAGAGCCACATGGGAATATACAACCCGTGCCACACACACACACACACACACACACACACACACACACACCCTCAACATCTACACTCCCTGAGCTGTTAGGAGCCACCCTGCCCTCCCCTGTCTGGGATGACCATGTCGCATCTCATTTCAGCAAACCTCCTCCTGGTACCTCTCAGAGACACGAAGGCTACAACCTTCCCACACCACATCCACACATGAACCTCAGGTCTTTTCCAAGGTCAAGTGCCACATGTGCTATAGTATTCGTGTCATTCTTAGGGTTTAACGTGTGTATAATGGTGCTATCAGTTTTTAGTAAATGCCTATCTTTTTAAAATGTGTTACTGACACCGTTTTTTTAAAATTTATTTATTTATTTTTGGCTACATTGGGTCTTCATTGCTGGGCGTGGGCTTTCTCTGGTTGCGGCAAGCGGGGGCTACACTTCGTTGCGGTGCGTGGGCTTCTCATTGCAGTGGCTTCTCTTGTTGCAGAGCATGGGCTCTAGGTGCACAGGCTTCAGTAGTTGTGGCTCACGGGCTTAGCTCCTCCGCGGCATGTGAGATTTTCCCAGACCAGGGCTCGAACCCGTGTTCCCTGCACTGGCAGGCAGATTCTTAACCACTGCGCCACCAGGGAAGCCCTTGACACAGTTTTTGAGTGTGGTGTCCTGACTCCTTTTTTCCATGAGCCCTGTGGTTGGTGTGAAGAACATAGTCATTTTCAAGAATATGTCAGGGAAGAACTGGCTGCTTTTACCCCCCAGGAAGAGTTTGCTAAATATCTCCTCGGTCACCAGTGATGAATGGCATAGCAGTCTGGGTGGGAGGACGAGGAAGACAGTTCAATTGTGAGAAGCATTTTGTTCTTCCAGGGAGCCAGCCTGGTCCTGGGCTCACTGAGCACCCGGCAGTCAGGATGTGGCAGGGGATGACAGATGAGCAGCCCCACCACCGGCAGGAGGTGGGAGCTGAGCACAGCATGGCCAGGACCCCAGAGCCAGAGAGGGAACAGGGCATGCCATGTGCAGGAGTGGCTGTGGTGAATGATGTTTGCTGCTCAGGAGGAAACAGCCAGTTCGTCACTTGGGGAGTGATCAGTGATATTAATGAAGCTGAAACTGCATGTGACCTCTGACCCTGCTGCAAGGACATGAATGCGTCCAAGGTGACCCAGCCAAGAGCTTTCACAGCTGCGTCATTCAACGGTGGTGAATAGACAGAAGCAGACTGTGTGTCCATCCATGGGACAAGGGACAAACAGATAAAGGAAGTATGTGCCCTGTGTGATTCCCACAAATCAGGGAAGGTGGGGTATGGGTGTTGGGGGGAGAAGAGGAGCCAGAGAGAGGGATGCAGGAAGGCGATTTCAACAAGACCCAAGCACTTTCACCTCCTGCTGCCTGGGGAGCAGGAACCTGGAGGGGAGGGAAGGATGACTGGGGGGATCTTCCTGCACCTGTGTGATTTCTTTCACCCCGTGTCCTTTATGCCCGCAGCATGTGAAGAGCAGAGGCTTTTCCATACAACCAGTGTGATCCCCCTTCCCAGGCTGGACTTTGAGAAAGGCTCCTCCAAAGAAGATATATAAGTGGTCCACAAGTACGTGAAAAGATGTTCAACATTACTAATCAGTAGGGAAATGTAAACCAAAACCACAATGAGCTCCTACTTCACACCTATTACCAGGATAGTATTTTTTTTAAAAAAAGACAATAACAAGTGTTGGTGAGGATGTGGAGAAATTGAAACCCTTGTGTATTTCTCACGGGAATGTAAAATGATGCGGCCATGCGGGAAAAAGTCTGGTAGTTCCTCAAAAAGTTAAACAGAATTACCATATACTCCACGAGTTTCCACTCTGGGATATATACCCAAAGACAGAGAGATTGTAAATAAGCAATGGGGCTAAATAGCAATGTTTTCACCCAAGATAAGGCACGAATTAGGTGTAGGTTTGCCAGAGTTAGCAAAGAAAAATACAATTAAATTTGACTCAGATAAACAACAACAACAAAAATTTTTAGCATAAGCGTAGCCCATGCAATATTTGGGACATGCTTACACTAATAAATTTTATTTGTTTCTTATGTGGGATTCATATTCGACAGGGTGTTTTATGCTCTATGTGACATTTCTAACTGGGTGAGGACAGAGAGATAATCTTCATTATTATCTTTAAAATAATCTCAGAAAAGAAGGGAATGATTCCTCCAAAAGTTAAACATAGAGTTTGCATATGACCCAGCAATTCCACCCCTAGGTGTAGACCTGAAGTCTTGAAAATAGGTGTTCAAACAAATTGTACACACACGTCATAGCAGCACTCTTCGCAGTAGCCAAAAGGTGGAAATGACCCAAATGCCCATCAATAGATGAAAGGATAAACAAAATGTGTTCATCCATACAATGGAATATTATTCAGCCATAGAAAGGAAGGAAGCACTGACATGGCTACAATGTGACGAACCTTGAAACCATTATCCATTCTGCTCAATGAAAGAAGCTAGACCCAAAAGACCACATAGCGCATGATTCAGTTTGGATGAAATGCGCAAAACAGACAGCAGATTGGTGGTTGCCAGCAACAGATTGAGGTGGATGAAGAGTGGAGAGTGACTGCTAATGGGTATGGGGTTTCTTTATGGGGTGATGAAGATATTCTGGAACTAGATAGAGGTGTTGGTTGGCTGTGAACAAAGATTAATGATAAAATGACACAAGGGATATTCTGGGGGTGATGGAAATATTCTAAAACTAGATTGTCATGATGTTGTAAAATCTTGTAAATTTATGAGAAATCATTGCTTTGTACACTGAAAACAGGTAAATTTGATGGCATGTCAATGATATCTCAATAGAGCAAAGAATGGCATATGGAAACACATGCAAATATAGTTGTTTGCATATATATTTCTGCACAAGCAAACAATGTGCTTTGGGAATGCCCACACTGACAGGTCTTTGCTTCCTCTTGCTCCCTCCCTCTCTGGCTCTGTATTTCCAGCATCTCACGGAAGCCCCAAACAGCTCACTTCCACTTGCAGTTGAATTAATAAAGATCAGTAATGAGAAGGTGGATTTCACACACCTCACCTGGAGGTGCCCAGCCCAGGGCTCAGCAGAGGTCAAGGGAAAAGCTAATGACGTGAGCTCTGCCACGCAGATTCCCTAAAGCCAGCTCCATGTGATGCTGCTTCTGTGCGTGGTGTGTCCTGCTCTTTTGCACCATGAAAATGTCCAAGGAATTTCGCAGCCGGGTAGAGGGCAGACGCACTTGGGCAGAGGGCTTTCCAGTTGTTATCTGCGGTTGCAGTCCACGGCAGAGTGAATGCTGTTTGCAGATGCAACAACCATTTCTGGGGTCTGTTAGTGTCCTGTAGCTGCTATAATGTAGGACCACAGACTGAGTGACTTAAAACAACAGAATTTCTTCCCTCATGGTTCTGGGAGCCTGAAATCCAAAATCAAGGTTTGGCAGGGTTGGTTCCTTCTGCAGACTGTGAGGGCGAATCTATTCCATGCCTCTCTCCCAGCTTTCGGTGGCCTCTGGAAGTCTTTGGCTTACCTTGGCTAATTGATACATTGCTCCCATGGTTACTGACTAGGGTCCTTGGACTCTTTAATCAATAGAAATTGATAAGAGGCCAGATGAGAAGTTCAGGCAAGGGCTTCCCTGGTGGCGCAGTGGTTGAGAGTCCGCCTGCCGATGCAGGGGACGCGGGTTCGTGCCCCGGTCTGGGAAGATCCCACATGCCGCGGAGCGGCTGGGCCCATGAGCCATGGCCACTGAGCCTGCGCGTCCGGAGCCTGTGCTCCGCAGCGGGAGAGGCCACAGCAGTGAGAGACCTGCGTACCGCAGGAAAAAAAAAAAAAGAGAAATTCAAGCAAGGCTTTAGAGGGAGTGGGAACAAGAAACAGGTGCCTTTGCTCACTCCCTGAGCTGGGGGTTAAGGGCTTCCTTACATGGGGTGAGGGGGGTCGGGCAGATCAGGGGGTTGGGCAGGAGGTGTAGTTTAGGTAGTCTGCCCACTCCCTTGGTGGTACTCTGTGCAGGGATCATGGGCAGTACCCTGCTTTTGCTCCTGGCACGTCAGAACTGGCGGTTGGTCTGTGGCCTTTTGGTATCTTACTGTTTATAATTGCCTCTACTGCACATGCATGCAGTTATTTTTTAGTCCCTTATAGTTTCTTTGTATTCTTTTGCTCCAGGAGAACTTTGTCCAGACACACGCACGCAGCAAAGGGTCCCAGGTCCCAGTTCATCTCACAATCTCTGCCTCCATCATCACGTGGCTTTCTCTCCTCCTGTGTGTGTCTGTGTGTGTGTGTGTGTGTGTGTGTCCAAACTTCCCTCTTCTTATAAGGACACCAGTCCTATTGGATTGAGGGCCCGCCCTAATCCAATATGGCCTCTTTTTGTTTTTTTTTAATTTTTTTAATGTTATTATTATTTTTAAATTAAATTTATTTATTTTTGGCTGTGTTGGGTCTTTGTTGCTGTGCCCGGGCTTTCTCTAGTTGTGGTGAGCAGGGGCCACTCTTGATTATGGTGCATGGGCTTCTCATCGCGGTGGCTTTTGTTGCGGAGCATAGGCTCCAGGAGCATGGGCTTCAGTAGTTGTGGCTTGTGGGCTCTAGAGCGCAGGCTCAGGAGCTATGGCGCACAGGCTTAGTTGCCCTGCGGCATGTGAGATCTTCCCGGACCAGGCCTTGAGCCCGTGTCCCCTGCATTGGCAGGCGGATTCTTAACCACTGCGCCACCAGGGAAGTCCCTGATCTCATTGTAATAACTGATTACATTTGCAAAGACCCAAACCCATTTGGACTTGTGCTCCAAATAGGGTCATATTCTGAGATTCTGGGTGGACATGAATTTTAGGGGGATCTTATTCATGCTAGCACAGGGACCTTTCAGCAAATAATCTTAAGTGATTTCTTAGGCCCTTTCCAGGAAGGGAGTAATATCTGTATAAGTTGAAGTCTGTGCATAAGTCCAATTTGTCACTTCCTTGGCCTAAGTTAGGTTTGCCCCACTGTGTCATTCTGATAGCCTCAGAATACAGACCACAGGAAGTGAAGGGCTGGCTGTGGGTGGGGGCTTGGAGCCAGGCTTAGGGGTCCCAACCCAGCTTCACATCTGGGGCAGTGCCAAGCAATCTGGACTTCGTTTTCCTTGTCCATCACATAGGGATAGTCATAACCCCACCCTCCTACATGCCGCTAGGACTAAACAAGGCGATGGGTGCGTGCAGAGAGTTCGACTCTGGGCCTGGCCCAGGAACGGCACCCAGGAAACCAGAGCTGGTTCTGGGCTCCTTTCCCATGCCTCCACTTCCTGGGTCTCCTTCCAAAATCCGGAATCTGGAGAATGTGGGCCTCTTGTGCTGCCAGCAGCATCTCATACTGGGCTCCCACAACTGATAGCTAATGTTGTGGGTCAGTCATGAGCTGCAACCCGAGAGGGCGCCGGGATTCAATGAGGATTCCTGCAGAGAACGGGGTCCCACTGAACCTTGTGGCCTGAGAAGGCTTCCCCCCTCCCCATCTCGGTTCCCTGGGCTGCCCTGTGCTCCCCTGTTAGGTTCTAGAGTCCATCTGAACTGGGGATGGATTTTGTCTGTTCTGTGTATGCCCGTGGCACCCTGGCAAATGTATCTAGGACCATTTCTCTGTCCTCTCACTGCCTGCTTCCAAAGGCCCTAAGGTCCTCACATTATCGCATTATGTATCTTAAGCATTTTAACCCCCTTGACCCAGTGTGCTCTATAAGTTCCCCCATTTCACAGACGAGCAGCCTGGGGCTCCGTGAGGGGAAGCACAGAGGAGCAAGGTGGCAAAAGCAGAGCAGGACAGGCTTAAGTGGGCCTTGCCTTAACAAGGATGTGATGAAGCCCCCCCCCAACTAGGACCAAGGCCAAGATCAAGGTCAGCTCCTGCCCCTCCAACCTCCCTCCCACACACCAGGCCTGGTCCCACCTCCTGGCCTTTGCCCAGGCTGTTCCCACTGCCTGATGGGCCCTTCCCCCCAGCGTTATTCCAGGGTTTCTCTGCCTTGGCACTGCTGACGTTTGGGGCCAGATCATTCTTTGCCATGGGGGGCCGTCTGTGCTTTATGAGATGCTGAGCAGACCCAGTAGATGCCAGTAAAGCCACCCCCGGTTGAGAACCACACTGGTTTAGAGGATCCCAAGCTTCTCACTTTGCAAACCAAATCCTTGTTTTTTTTGCACACAATACCCACCCCCTAAGAAAGCCATGTTTGGAAAGATGCCATCACACTATGGGTTCTTTCAAGTAATGATTCACAGCCCATTTTTATCAGCTGTCAGCCACCAGGAGAGTCAACAGGATAGACTATCAACGAATAAACTGAGACAAGTGATGGGGATATAGAAATGCCCTTTGTCAACCACCAGGAAGGTAGCTGGTTCAGGCAGGATCATAATAGACACTAAGGTTGATGATAGAAGGGGTGGAAAGAACAGGTGATTGGTGTAGACACAAAGGATCTGCTCGCAAAATACCTACCAGTGACAAAAGGAAAAACAGAGCCTCATGGTGGAGACCCTTGTTGTCAAGGCGTGAAATTGGGGGACACAAGACCACCCTCACTTCTTTTTTATATATTTATTATTTATTTATTTGGTTGTGTCCAGTCTTAGTTGCGGCATGTGGGCTCTTTAGTTGCAGCAGGTGAGCTCCTTAGTTGCAGCATGCCAGCTCCTTAGCTGTGGCATGCAAACTCTTAGTTGCAGCATGCATGTGGGATCTAGTTCCCGGACCAGGGATCAAACCCAGGCCCCCTGCCTTGGGAGCGTGGAGTCTTAAGCACTGTGCCACCAGGAAAGTCCCAAGACCACCTTCACTTCTGACACCAACTGCAAGTTTAGGAGTCCTAAGGCCACCCTCAGGTTCCATAATTTTCTAGAAGGATTCACAGAACCCACTGAAAATTGTTATACTCACAGATAAAGTTTATGACAGTGAAAGGATATAAGTTCAAAACAGCCAAGAGAAAAGTCTAGGAGAAATCCAGGCATGGGTTTCCAGAAGTGCCCCCCTCCCCACACAGTGCAGTCAGGAAAGAGTTATTTTCCTGGCAATGATGTGTGACAACCCACATGGTGTACTGCCAACCGGGGAGGCTCAGTGTCCAGAGTTTTTATTGAGGGGTCCAAGGTCAACTGTCCATGTGGCTGACCTTTAGTCTCCAGACCATCTGGAGGTCAAGCTGAGACCATGTGGCCTGAGGCTCCCATCATAAATTAGACTATTTGGTGTGGCCCAAGGTTCCAGGTAAACAAAGACACTCTTCTTAGGCAGGACATCCCAGAAGTTTAGAAGGTACCTCCAAAGAGTCAACGGCAAAGGCCAGACTCTCTTTGAATCAGGTTCAATTCTTTACTACACACAAGATAACACCCAGTGGAGGGACCAGATGGCAGGGGGGCCTCCTGATGTGGTGTCCTGAGAAGAGTACATCACTGATTCTGTGGTTCTGCCAGGAATGTAGGGCCTGACCTTGAGCATAAGGATATACTGATAGCTCCAGATGGAGGGTCACCTACAGAATGAAAAGTCTGTATTCTTTTTTCCCAACAGCTTTATTGAGATATAATTCACACACCATACGAAAGGGTCCAATTCAAGGGTGTTTTCAGTATATACACATGTATGTGTGACCATCATCACAATCAATTACAGAACATTTTCGATTGGCTCAACATTGTAAATCAACTATACTTCAATTAAGGAAATAAAAATTTTTAAAAGTATTGTATAAAAAATGATTGGCACAGCAATGTAAATCAACTATACTTCAATTAAAAAAAAAAGAAAAAAGAAAAGTAGGGGGCTGCCCTGGTGGTCCAGTGGTTAAGAATCCACCTTCCAATGCAGGAGACATGTGTTCAATCCCTGGTCAGGGAACTAAGATCCCACGTGCTGCAGGGCAACTAAGCTGGCATGCTCTAGAGCCCATGCATCACAACTAGAGAGAAGCCCACGTGCCACAACAAAGATCCCACCTGCCACAACTAAGACCCAACACAGCCAAATAAAAAATTAAATAATTTTTTTTAAAAAGTATTGCAGAACATTTTCATCACTTCAAAAAGCAACCTCATACTCTTTAGCTATCACACCAGCCCTCCATCCTCCCACCAGGCCTAAGCAACCACTCATCTCTCTTCCATCTCTATTAAATCTCTATTTAAAACCATCAGAGCCGTGAAGGCCAGGGAAAGATTGAGAAATGCTCTAGGCTAAAGGGGCAGCTGGAGTCCAAATGGAGGCTGGAGACTGCCCAGTGGTGCCGCCCTAGTGGTGGTGTTGGATTCATGCAGTGGCAAGCAGGTTTTGTAGGAGAGTGTCCTTGTTTGGGGGATAGCATCAGGGTGATAGGGCAGCATGTCTGCCAATTGCTCTGGGATGATTCAGAAAGAAAAATCGCTATGATGAGTGGAGATGTAGAGAACAAGGAGCGGGGGGCAAACATGATAAAATTCCACCTTCGGGGAATCCAAGTGAAAGGGGGTTCTTTGGATGGTTCTTGCCATGTTTCTGCAAGTCTGAAATTATTTCAGAAGAAATTATGAAAATGATTTAAATTTTTGTTTAATTATTTTAAGTTATTGAAATTTTTAAAATCATTTACATTTTTATTTTTCTTTATTAAAAGTATTTTTAATAACATTTATCAAATATATTAATATAACTTTTTCTTTCTTTCATTCTTCACATATATTTGCAATAATTGCAATGTAATCACTACTGTATTGCATTTATTTTTTTTTAATTAATAGATTTTTTTAGCAGTTTTAAGTTTACAGAAATCTAAACTGTAAAATACAGAGTTCCCCTTGCAACAGTTTCCCCTATTATTAACATTTTGCACTGGGATGGTGTATTTGTTACAATCGATGAATGAATATTGATACATTACAATTAACTTAAGGGCACAGTTTACATTAGGGTGTTGTACATTCCATGGGTTTTCACAAACGCAAGAGGTCATATATCCACAATTACATGATCCTACAGAATAGCATATTCTTTTAAAATTATTTTAAAAGAGAGGGAGGGGGAGAGAGGGAAGAAGAAAAGGAAGAAAGAAAGTCAAAGTCACTCTCCTGGTCTTTCTCCCTCTCGCCTGTGCTGGAGCCATCACCCTCTCCTGCCCACCATCAAAGATCAGCTCGACAGCAATGGACGTGGGGAAACAGGTGGTCGGACCTGGTCCACTGCCCATCAGTCATGTTACATTCCAGAATCCAACCTGAGCCAGGAGCCCCTGCCCCACCCCCTCCTGAGCCATCAGTCCCCAGAGACCCCTCAGCCCCAGGACCCCACTTGGAAGATTCACTGTCCTTCTGTTTTATTTTAGATAGGACACTAAAAGCACACGCAACAAAGGAAAAATAGATTAATTGGACTCTATCGAAATGTAAAACGTTTGTGCATCAAAAGACTATCAAGAAAGTGAAAAGACAGTGCACAAAATGGGACAAAATATTTGCAGACCATATAGCCGATAAGGGATTCGTACTCAGAATATATGAAGAACTCTTATAACTCAACAACAACAACAACAAAGGACAAGCAACCTAATTTAAAAATGGGCAAAGTACTTGAATAGACATTTCACCAGAGATGATACACAAATGGCCAATAAGCACGTGAGAAGTTGCTCAAAATCCCTAGTCATCAGGGAAATGAAAACCAGAACCAAAAGGAGATACCACCTCCCACCCATCAGGATGGCTACTATCAAAGCAACAGAAACTAACAAGTGTCCATGAGGATGTGGGGAAATTGGAACCCTCGTGCGCTGCTGGTAGGAATTTAAAATCGTGTGGTAGCTAGGGAAAACAGTCTGGCAATTCCTCAATAAGATAACTATGGAATTAGCATATGATCCGGCAATTCTGCTCATAGGTAGATACCTGAGAGATCTGAAAACAGGGACTCAGACAGGTACACGCACATCCACAGCACTAGTCACAACTGCCAAAAGGTGGAAGCAGCCCAAATGTCCATCAGTGGATGAAAGGGTAAACAAAATGTGGTCCATTCATACGATGGGGTATTACTCAGCCATAAAAAGGAATGAAGCACTGACACATGCTACTATATGGGTGAAATCTAAAAACATCGTGCTGAAAGAAAGGAGCCAGACACAAATGGACAGAGAGTGTATGATTCCATTTATGTGAAATATCCAGAGACGGAAGGCAGATTAGTGGTTTGGCAGTGCGGGGGGTGTGCTTCAGCAGGGGACAGGGAATGAGTGTTCATGGGGATGGGGTCTCTTTTTGGGGTGATGGAAATGTTCTAAAATGGACTGTGGTGGTAGTTGCCCAGCTCTGGGGATATACTAAAAACCATTAAATTGCACCCTTTAAAATGGGTGAAT
The DNA here is from genome assembly GCF_937001465.1 of Orcinus orca. Classification (NCBI taxonomy): domain Eukaryota; kingdom Metazoa; phylum Chordata; class Mammalia; order Artiodactyla; family Delphinidae; genus Orcinus; species Orcinus orca. The sequence goes on along the minus strand of NC_064561.1, from coordinate 12,580,514 downwards.
TGTATGGGATGTGAATTGTATCTCACTAAAGCTGTGATTCAAGAGAAAGAAACCCCACGCCCGGCTCTTTGGCAGGAGCACGGCTGGCAGGGAGGGTCTGGCACTGCCGGCCACAGCCAGGCCCTACGTGCCTCTTGGGCAGCAACCTGAAGCCCGAGAGGGAGCTGGTTAATTTGCTTTGGAAATTTGGATCTAGAAGTCCATCCTGGCTCCGGGTCCCTGTGCTGAGAACGGCTTCCCTGCCTCAGGCCTCCGCCCCTGTCCCTGGGATGCCAAGGTTTTTCTCCGTGGTGCTGTTGCAGGAGTGACAGCTTCTGCTTGGCTCAGGGGGAAAATATGCTGAGATTCAGCACCATATGAACCTGGATAGGTCACAGGGGACGGTTCTGGTCTGTGCCAAGCAGGAGAGCTGGCTCCAGGCCAGCACGGCTCCACAGACACAGGGGACCACTCAGAAGTGGAAACCCCAGGGCAGGAGCTGGGATTTCCTCTCTACCTCTGGTCATGCATGGGGCAGGGGGTGTGGGACCTCTACACACAGAGCCTGGTCACCTTTTCCTACGTGCACTGCAGGGCAGCTGGGGGGGCGGTGAGGGGAGGGGGGCAGGTGGGCGCACATTGACCTCTGCAACACGGACAGATGTGGGGAGGTCATATTGGAAATTTGACTACTGGCTGCTTTCAGGATTCAAGGGAAGTAACTGCTAACGGGGATGGGGTTTCTTAGGGGGGTGAAAAAATGTTCTAGAACTAGACAGAGGTGAGAGTTGCACAACATCTTGAATATACTAAATGCCACTGAGTTCCCTTTAAAATGGTTACTCTTCTGGTATGTGAATCTCACCCCCATAAAAGAAAAAGAAAAGAGAAGAAAGGTAAAGGAAAAAATCCATCTTGCTGCTGAGGAACCCAGGGTGGTCGGGATCTCAGAGGGACCTGATAAAAGAAATTTTCACCTATTGAAATATAGGGAAGTCATTCTGGCTTATACAAGAGTTAACTTGAATTTTATGCTAACTAAAATAGCCTGTTTGTGGCCTATCATACATACGTTGTACATCTGCTTTAATTATTTAAGAAAAGGGGACAATTGACCAGAAGTAAAGAGTGTCCACGTTAAAAATAAAGATTAAGGGGCTTCCCTGGTGGCGCAGTGGTTGAGAGTCCGCCTGCCGATGCAGGGGACACGGGTTCGTGCCCCGGTCCGGGAAGATCCCACATGCCACGGAGCGGCTGGGCCCGTGAGCCATGGCCGCTGAGCCTGCGCGTCCGGAGCCTGTGCTCCGCAACGGGAGAGGCCAGAACAGTGAGAGGTCCGCGTATCGCAAAAAAAAAAGATTAAATGCCCCTCTTCCTGGGATGCCACTGCTGGTCCTCCTTTGATGATAAGACTCCCTTCCCAGGTGCAAGGCCATGCTAACTCGCTGGGTACGTGCTGGTCTGTTCGTTTTTTTGAACCACTGAAGAAATGTAACCCTGACTTGTTTAATGTTCTTTGTTCTGACAAGATAGAAAACCGTGCTGAAAACGCTGCTGCCCCGGAGCAGCTTCTCAGAGTAAGTTGGGAAGATGGCTTCCAGGCTAGTCCTTAGTTTGGCTCAAATAAAACTCTTTTCTATTCTTATTATAGATTGTTTATTGATAACAGACCCCTGTATAGGGCAGCCATCCAGTGGAGCAAGTGAATTTTGGAGCCAGATGTAAGTTCAAATTCTGACTCTTGCATTTACCAGCTGTGTGACCTGTAAGAAGTCAAGCCTTCTAATTGCCTCGGCTGTCAAGGGGAGATCAAAACACTTCCTTGCAGACCAGTTTGGGGATTAAAACTCAATTTGGAGGGACTTCCCTGGTGACACAGTGGTTAAGAATCCACCTGCCCATGTAGGGGACACTGGTCCAGGAGGATCCCACATGCCGCGGAGCAACTAAGCCCATGCGCCACAATTACTGAAGCCCACGTGCCACAATTACTGAAGCCCACGCGCCTAGAGCCCATGCTCCACACAAGAGAAGCCACCACAATGAGAAGCCCGTGCACCACCATGAAGAGTAGCCCCCGCTCGCCACAACTAGAGAAAGCCCATGTGCAGCAATGAAGACCCAACGCAGCCAAAAATAAATTAATTAATTAATTAAAAAATTTTTTTAAAAAACTCAGTTTGGAGATTCAACTACTGGGACAGTGCCTGGCGTATAAAAAGCACTTGATAGAAAGGAATCATGTCCATCCAATGGAACACAATCCATGAAGCAATGAAAAGGAAAGAAATACTGACACGTGCAACGATATGGACAGATCTCAAAATGATGCCAATTGAAAGAAGACAAAGAGTACTTACTGTACAGTTGCACTTATAGAAAATTCTAGAAAGTGTATACTAATCTAGAGTGACCCAAAGTGGATGCTTGAGAAAGAAGGGGAGGGGCAGGTGGGAGGGATTAGGAAGTGTCCTGTTATTGTCTTGTTATTGTGATGTAACAAGAAATCTATATCTGTTCTTCATCCCCAGCTCCTGGCACAGAGCTCCTAAAACCCCTGTCATTTCCTAAGTGACAAGGGCAAAAGGAGCATCTTTTGTTAAAATATTCGGTTTCCATCCCCAGTTTCTGAAATAGGAGTGTCTTTTGTTGTTCATAACAAGCCACTTTCAACCACACCTGAGCTTCTGGTACTAAGGTGACTTCCAGAAATCACCTAAGGATGAGGGCTGGTTGCCCGGGGAACGAACCACACAATTAGAGGGTTGGACTGTCAGTTCTACCCCCCGACCTCCGGGGAGAGCAGAGGGGCTGGAGGTTGATACTGAATCACTAATAACCAATGATTTAATCAGTTGTGCCTATGTCATGAAGCCTCCATAGAAACCCAAAAGGGTGGGGTCAGAGAGCTTCTGAGTTGGTGAACACGTTGGAGGTGCTGGGAGGGTGACATTGTCCAGAAACGGCACGGAAGTTCCGTGCTCCTTCCCACATACCTTGTCCTGTGCATCTCCTCCCTCAGGTTGTTCCTGAGTCGTATCCTTTATTTAAAAAAAACAAACAACAACAACAAAAAAGTAATTGTAAAGTGTTTTCCTGAGTTCTGTGAGCCATTCTAGCAAATTGTTGAACCCAAGAAGGGGGTCTTTGGAACCCATGATGTATAACTGGTCTTTCAGAAATCCTGGAGGCCTAGCCTTGCGACTGGCACTGGAAATGGGGCCAGTCTTGTGGGACTGAGCAGTTCACCTGAGAACTCCACGTGTGGGGTTTGTGCTAACTCCAGGGGGGCTAGTGTCAGAATTCCTTGGTGTGGAAAACCCACACGTTTGGTGTCAGAAGTTCTGTGGGTAGAAGACAGCAAACAGTTTTCTTTTAGGTCCTGAGGGACTTTTGGGGGGGTGACGGTTGTGTCCACTCTCTCAATTGCAGTGGTGGTTTCACAGGTGGGTACATGTGTCAAAACTTAGCCAGTTGAATACATATGAGCAGTTTATTGTATGTCAGCTATATCTCAATCAATCTGTTTATAAAAAACATACTTTTCCGATGCTTAGAGTGCACATAAATTTATTTGTTGCTGTTCCATTTTTTGTTTGGGTTTTTGTTTAATTTTTTAATAAATGTTTTTGATTTCATCATTACAATTTTAATCAGTAGGAATTTTAATGTCACATATACTTTTTAAAAATATAAAGACTTTTAAAAGCTGTATTTTACAATATGATATCAAGAACACAGAGCTGATACAAGTTGTATAGGTAATCATTTTGACTGTGTAAGAAATCTGATCAGAATACTGTTATGGTGAAAGAAAAGCACTTTCTTATAATCATTCATATTCAGCAACAGTGAAAATGCTCTGTGTATGCACTGGTTCTGAATAACACGTTTCATTTCTGTTTCAAACTTGCTATGCTATTACTGTTTTGATGATTACATAGTTCAACATAAAAAGGCATTCCCACTGAGATTCTCAGTAATAAGCCTGATAAGGCAGATAACCTCCCAATCATAAAAGCTTTTAAGACAAGTATTATGCAAATAAAGCATGGATATCGGACTCACTATAATTGGGATTAAAAAGACAACTATAGGGCTTCCCTGGTGGCGCAGTGGTTGGGGGTCCGCCTGCCGATGCAGGGGACACGGGTTCGTGCCCCGGTCCGGGAAGATCCCACATGCCGCGGAGCGGCTGGGCCCGTGAGCCATGGCCGCTGAGCCTGCGCGTCCGGAGCCTGAGCTCTGTGGCGGGAGGGGCCACAACAGTGAGAGGCCCGCGTACCGCAAAAAGAAAAAAAAAAAAAATAGAATACTGCACATTGAGGCCTATTGTGTTTTTGTGCACTCATCTTGCATTCCCTGCCTTTCTTCCTCCTCTTTGAAGTGCTAAAGTGTATTCATCCTAGAAAGTTACTGGTAGACTTCATATGAGAACTGTGTGTTTGAAAAAGCAAGACTTTCTAGATAAGAAATCTCCAAATATTTTCTATTTTATGTTTTTATGACCTTCTTTATAAAGAGCGTTTCATGTGCAACACCTGCAGACAGAAATAAATCTACGTTTCCCTCAAACCCAATCGAATATATCAGATACAAAATATAGCCATGAAGCAAAGTATGATAGCAGCTGTGATTCTTGGGGGCAGCAGGTGCAAAATCCAGTCTTCTGCTATCTATTTACGTCACAGTGGTCAGAACAAAACTGTGCCGAAACTCCCTTTCCCATTCCACTCGAACTGGTTCCCCACAATTGAAACAAACATCTCCTGTGACATTAAGTTGTCATCAGCTTGCGTGATCCCCAGTTCACTCAACCTTTTCTTCTTCATCTGGCCTTTTTGTGTGGAGGCAGCAACTAGTTCATTTACAATTTCGCGATTGCTTTCCACTTGCTCAGAAAGGTCACTCTCACATAAAGCTCCATTTTACCAGTTGCACATTGAATCAGCTCTTCTAGATCCACTCTTTCAGCTACATCTGTCTCTCCACTTGTCTGAACTTTATTTTCTTCCGTTTCATCTTGGGCATTTTCTTGCCGGTCAGAGAAAATTGTAGGTTTCACCAAGACAACACCATAACCTTCGTTATTCTGTATGACATTATTCACCATGGATGTTTTGGGAATGTCATAATGTGCATCTAAGAAGTCCTTGATGAGGATCCCTTCTTTGCAGTGATGGATCTGATTGTCACTCAGGGTGCACTTACTCCCAGGATATATTTCTATACCTGCACCCTTGGCACCCTATAAATCTGAGTTCTTCACTAAACATTCTGCTGACGTTCATACTGTGACCCCTGTAGTTTCACACTGCAGTACACAGTTTTCCAATGTAGTCTTGCCACGGTGAATAATTAAGATTCCTTCCACGGCATCATGCTGAACAACTTTCATGCTTGAGATTTTAATATCCGCACCCGTACAATCCACAAAAAATTGTCTCCTTTGCCTCCCTTTTCTATCACAATATCATCTGGTAGACCATACCCTTCCAACTCAATGGAGTCGGTAATGGAGAATGCACCACGTACCACGTAATGGCCAGGACAAACAATAACAGTGTCGCCCTCATAGCAGGCATTTATAGCAGACAATGGATCACTATGGAACTGAATTTCTATTTCTTCCGTACAAGGCTCTGGACAAAGCTTATCCCTGAGCAGGGACTACAGCAGACCAGTCGAGACCACATGGGTGACCTTCTGGCCATTTGGACGGATGCCCTTTGCTTGTATATTAGAATTCTTCTGATAACCAAACACATATCTCAACAAAGGATTCTCTATGAGTTTTAGCTTTCGTTTCAACTGTTCGATCTCTGAATAGAATTTTAACCCTTCCAGCATGGAGATGTTTTCCTGCTCAGAATCAGAGTTACAGTTTGACAAACAGCTTCTCAGATTTAAAAATTTCCTGTAACTCTCCTCACACTGAGTCAACAGATTTTGATAGTCAACAATAAGTCCTGAAGGAACTTAGTCTTCAAGAATGTCATAATGCAATCTCAGTCGAGGTTCAGCACATCTAATAAAATAATCGTACTCATCCTCTTCTCCAGCCAAACTCCTCCAAATGTTCTGATAGAAAAACCTGATATGCTCCGTTGCAAGTGCTGTCTGGTCAAATACTCCAGAACCATCAAACACCATCCACAGCTCCTGCAACCAGTGTTCCTTCAGATCAAGGAGCTCTTTCATACACTCCAAAGTAAAAGTGCTCACTTGAGATTCACAGAGGTACAGGTCCAGGACAGTAAGCCTCCCCACTGCCTTCAAGGCTGCAAAGTCCACATCTGTGACTGCAGCCAGCACCTCGAACACACTAGCGTGCCAGACTGCCCGCCACCCAGATGATTCAAGGACCTTCTCTAAGAACTCAGCTGTGAATTCTTTTACCTCAGAGGCCTTGCAGTCGGCTAAATTGTAATCTTGATAAGCGCTGAATCACTCATAGAACAGAAGTTGACTTTCTGGCGCAAAACTTGGTCAACTAGTGCCTGGTTTATCATGATGGCTACAATCACTGCATGAATCTTCATCTTCGAACAAACCTTTCTCGAGGGGCCCCGGCTCCTCTTCCACAGCCCAGCCGGTACGCTCGGGGTCCGGCGCCATAGCCTCCGACCCCAGCCCCACCACCTGCCAGCAACCCATCATCCATTTCAAGTTTCCGCGGGCGGCTGCCCAGCCCAGTAATGTGATGACGCAGCTGCTTCTCTAATAAATTTTTAAAGGTCACACTCTGTTTACACTTACTACAAAATGCTGGCCAAATTCCCCTATTTTTTTTTTAAAAAAGTGGAGATGCAGGAGAATGGGACACAGGACCGAGACTTTCAAGGAGGGGGAGACATCTGAGAACTCTGCCGAGTGGGACAAATGGGTCTGAAACGTACTCTTGGACTCTGCCCTGCCTGCATCTGGGAGAAGCCAGCAGTCCCCAGATGCCCCTCTGAACGCAGCGATGTCACATAGCGCCCTGTCGACAGGAAGGAGCTCGTGGCTGTTCCGAGGAGCACAGGGAAGTGGGGAGGGGTGAGTCTGGCTGCTGTGGGCCATCTTGGAATGGGGGTACCCAGAGATCAAGTCAGGCTCCTCTCTTGGCCCCATGGGGCCCATCCCATCTCCTCGGGGCTGGGAGTGCACACAAGCCCAGTGAGGGCAGTGATGGGCAGGCGGTCCCCGGGCCAGCCACGTCCAGCCCGTCAGTTCTCAGGTCAGATACGGGCCCCGGGGCAGTGTCAGCGTGGCCCTGAAGGCCTGCAGGTGCCTTGCCTGCACTTCTAAGCGCATGCACCAGCCTTGCTATTCCACACTTGACGGCAGAAACGTCTGATAGGATGTCCCCAGAATCACTTCCCTGAAACCCCAGTTTGCTGGGTTTTCTCCTTCAGGGCAAAAGACACACCCTCCGTGATCATCAGACCCCAGACCGCTGGTCAGCTTGTCTCCCTTGGGACCCCCAAACAGCCACGTTGTCGCTGGGACAGACCCCAGGCATCCCCTGCAGGCCACCCTTGGGGGACCACTCAGAGATGCACCCTCTGTACCCCTGCGGCTCCTTCTCAGCTTTCAGGTCCTGTCCGGTGCTCCCTCATTGTGAAGTCCCTCCTGGGGTGCTCCCTCAGCTGGGTGGCTGTGCCTCAGAGCGAGTCCCCATAACATGTGCCGTCTGCACCCGCCCACCTGACCTGGGGGCTGTCTGCACCCACCCACCTGACCTGAGGGCTGTCTACACCCATCTACATCACCCAGGGCCATAAACCTTCAGGCAGAGTGCCATGCGGGGCATTGCATCTGTCCTGGGAGGAGTTGAGAGTGCCAACTGAGGCCCTTCTCAGAGTCAGACACCTCCAGGCACCGGTGTGTGTGGGGTCGGCACCTTTGTCTGTCCCTTGGGCTTCAACCTGGCCTCGATCATTCATTCTTGGAGTCTCCCGACAGGTGAGAGAGCAGGAACCTGCCTCAGATGGCACGCCAGTTCTGAGATCTGATGGAGGAGAAAATCGAGAGCCAGACAATTCAGGCCCACATGGGCATCCTGGCTGGCTCTGCCTTCTGGGCAAACAGACTGGAAATAAAAGTGCCACAGTGAGCGCTCTGGCTCTGCCAGTCAGGCTGTTTCTGTCCTGGGGAAGATGCCAGCTCAGTGCCAGGAATGTTCTGGACACGCCCCGGGCCAGGAGAGAACTGAAGAGCCACTAGGCCACCAGCAGCTCCAAGTACCCTCTGCTCTGTGGGTGGACTCACCTGACTCTGCAGGAGACTGGGTCAATAGCGGGCAGGGCCTGAGATGGCCACTGGGCCAACAGTACCGCTGACCCACTTGCAGGGGGCCAGGGACAGACCCACCCCCCGGATGAGGTAGGTAGGTGTAGACAGCTCCCAGGTGATGTGGGCAAGTGTAGACAGCCCCCCAGGTGAGGTGGACAGGGGTAGATAATCCCCCAGGTGTGGTGGGCAGGTGTAGATAGCTCCCAGGTGAGGTGACTACTTCTTCCCCTTCTCCCCTTCCCTCATCGAGTACTATGGAAACCACCCACAAGGCCAGTGAACCACATGCTCAAAGGTGGACCAGGCTGGCCCAGCCCTCAGCAATACACAATATTTAGGAAGATCAATTCTAACAGGTGAGTTCCAGAACCTCTGACAGCAAGACTCACATCCCAGGGCATCAGTGGGGACCGAAACCTGGGATATAAAGCCAGCCCCAAGCCCATGGTCCGTAGAGGACAACTCTTCCCACGGCGCACGTGGGTGGCCTCCCAGGTGTGACACAGGGACCAGGCAGCCCGGGAGCAAGACAGACCAGCTCCCAAGGCAGCTGCTTTGCAGGAGGAGACAGTTCACAGCTCCTTCGTGCAAACCTTCCAAGGCTCCCTCATCATCCTGGCTCCCCAAGCCCATGCCCCGCCCCCGCCCCCCCCCACCCCGCACTCGGCCTCCTGCTGCTCTGTGAGCCAGAAGGGCTCATGCCTACCTCCCCCAGCTCATCCCTCCTCACCTGCCACATCTCCTATGGGCTTCAGCTCTGGGGACAGGCCTCACCCCTCTCCTACCTCTATATGGAGATATAATTCACTTCCTAGACAGTTCACCCAACTGGATAGCTACATGTAAAGAATAAAATGAGAACATTATCTAACACCACACACAAAAAAAAACTCAAAGTGGATTAAAGACCTAAATGTAAGACCTGATACTATAAAACTCCTAGAGGAAAACATAGGCAGAACACTCTTTGACATAAATCACGGCAATATGTCTCTGGATCTTTCTCCTAGAATAATGGAAATAAAAATAAGCAGATGGGACCTAATTAAACGTGAAAGATTTGCAAGGCAAAGGAAACTATAAACAAGACCAAAAAAAAAAAAAAAAGACAAAAAGACAATCTAGAGAATGGGAAAAAATATTTGCAAATGATGCAACCAAACAAGAAATTAATCTCCAAAACATACAAACAGCTCATACAGCTCAATATCAAAAAAACAAACAACCCAATCAAAAAATGAGCAGAAAGGGCTTTCCTGGTGGCACAGTGGTTAAGAATCCGCCTGCCAATGCAGGGGACACGGGTTCGAGCCCTGGTCCGGGAAGATCCCACATGCCGTGGATCAACTAAGCCAGTGTGCCACAACTACTGAGCCTGCGCTCTAGACCCCGCGAGGCACAGCTACTGAGCCCACGTGCCACAACTACTGAAGCCCGTGCACCTAGAGCCCATGCTCCACAACAAGAGAATCCACTGCAATGAGGAGCCCATGCACCACAACGAAGAATAGCCCCCACTTGCCACAACTAAAGAAAGCCCACATGTAGCAACGAAGACTCGATGCAGCCAAAAATAAAAGAAATAAATAAATGAAAATAATTTTTTAAACATATGGGCAGAAAATCTAAATAGAATTTTCTCCAAAGAAGACATACAGATGGCCAGTAGGCACATGAAAAGATGTGCTAATTATTAGAGAAATGCAAATCAAAACTACAATGAGGTATCACCTTACATAGGTCAGAGTGACCATCATCAAAAAGTCTACAGATAATATATGCTGGAGAGGGTGTGGAGAAAAAGGAACCCCCCTACACTGTTGGTGGGAATGTAAATTGGTGCAGCCACTATGGAGAACAGTATGGTGGTTCCTTAAAAAAACAAAAATAGAGCTACCGCATGATCATGCAATCCCACTCCTGGCATATATCCGGGGAAAACCATAATTCGAAAAGATACATGCACCCCAATGTTCACTGCAGCACTATTTACAATAGCCAAGACATGGAAGCAACTTAAACGTCCATCGACAGATGAATGGATAAAGAAGATGTGGTATATTTATACAGTGGAATATTACTCAGTCATGAAAAAGAATGAGATAATGCCATTTGCAGCAACATGGATGGATCTAGAGATGATCATACTAAGTGAAATAAGCCAGACAGAGAAAGACAAATATATGATATCGCTTATATGTGGAATCTAAAAAAATGATACAAGTGAACTCATATACAAAACAAATAGATCCACAGACATAGAAAACAAACTTACGGGTACCAAAGGGGAAAGGGGAGGAGGGATAAATTAGGAGTTTGGGATTAACATATGCACACTACTGTATATAAAATAACCAACAAGGACCTACTGTATAGCACAGAGAACTATACTCAGTATTTTGTAATAACCTGTAAGGGAAAAGAATCTGAAAAAAGAAAAGATATATATGTATGTATAACTGAATCACTTTGCTGTACACCTGAAACTAACACGACCTTCTAAATCAACTAAACTTGAATAAAAATAAATAAATAAAATTTTTTAAAAATAAGAAAGTTAACCCATTTAAACTGTACAATTCAACAGTTTTTAGTATTTTACAGAGTTGTACAACCATCACCATAACCTATTCTAGGACATTTCCATCACCCCAAAAGAGAGACCCCCGTCCCCATTAGCAGTCACTCTCTAATCCCCCTGCAGCCCCTGGCAACCACTAATCTGCCGTCTCTATACATTTGCCTGCTTTGAAGATTTCATGTAAACCAAATCATACAACGTGTGGACTTTGGGGCCTGGCTTAGCTCACTCAGCATGATGTTTCCCAGGTTCCTTCCTGAGGCACCCTTCACAGCTTATCAAAGTTGGTGGAGAAAACCAACCATGGTTCTGCTGAGGACTGGAAAGGGCCCCACAAAGTCCCTGATGTGAAAGAGACCGTCAACAACAATAATAACATCAATAATAATAATAGTTGGCCTTTATGATTGTGGTTCATCATACACCACGTACTGGGTATGAATCACGTCATTTTTCTTTTTGCCTTTTTCTCATAACCACCTCGAGTACGGATGACTGTTGTCTGCAGTCCTCAAGTGAGGAGGCTGCATCCGGGAGACGGTGGCTGTCCCAGAATCTCACTGCCCTCCTCTCTCCCTCGCCCACGTTCCCCAGCCAGGTGCTTCCCTCCTGCACCCTGCTCTGGGCACTCAGTCTGGAAGGCTGTTCCCAGCAGCCTTTGCGTGGCCCATTCCTTCCTTGGGGGGTGGAGTCCTGCAGCCTCCTGCACCTACAAGGGTTCCCTGGGATGGCAGCCTGGAGACTAGGCACCAGGCAAAGAACCTGGCCCCAACTTAAATGTTCTCATTGAAAAAAAAAAAAAGATCAACAAGGAGCTGTTTTTCAGTCAGATGTATTGAACAAATCCGTGAGCATCTTAAAAAAAAATTTTAGCATCCTCTGCTGGTATTAGTGCATGGACTAAACTCTGTATTGCATATCATAGTTTGATCAACTCTGCTGATCATTTACTATACCAGAATAGTGTTGGGCTGGCCAAAAAGTCCGTTCGGGTTTTGACGTTATGGGAAACCCCGAACGAACTTTTTGGCCAACCCAATAGAACTGAGTTCCCAACTTAAATCTACACTATTTCCATTAAGATACAAGTCTCGAAGAGAAAAATCTCTTATTTACCGTTAATCCACAAATGATTTGTTTCATAGTATTGAGATTAATTTGCTGTTAGGAAAATTTTGTCAGTAAAAAAGTAAGTGCTGTTAGAATTGAAGGAGAAAAAGAGCTTGACCCCTGTAAGTGAGTTGAAAGGTATCCCCTGGCAAAAAATTATATCCTTAGTCCTACTTCTTGCCCTGGAACTTGTGAATGTGCTCTTAATTGGAAATAGGGTCTTTGGGTCTCCAGCTGTCAAAGGAGACGCAGGGAGACAGGAGATGCAAAGATATTGCCTGGGACAGGGGTTAAAGAGGGTTACAGGAAAGAGCTCACAAAGAGCGGGATGCACCCCAAATCACATTTCCCCTGTGAGACTAGATTACAGGTAGTGATTAGATCACAGGCAGTTAGAAAGTATAGCTCATAAATGTTTGTCTGTTCGAGGGTCATCATGTAATTTCACAAGTCATTTTGCATAAAATATCTTCAGAATTCTTCAAGACATGTCTTGTTCTGCTTCATAATTGCAGAATAATTGCAAATTGCTTTGGCTCAGCCATTGCCTGGGCCCGCCTTGCAACTCCACAGATCTGCCCCCCTCCCTGTTTGTCCCTGACACCAAATCTGTGCACGTTGATCCCAACGGCCTCGTGTTCCCGGGCCCCTCAAGACAGCTCAGGGAGGCTGATGCAGACACCGCCGTGTGACTGCACAAATCGCTGGCCCGTGGCCAGGTCAGCTCTGGCCCCGAAGGCCAGGAGCTTCTAGCTCTCCGCGGGGCAAGTGTGTTGCCAGCAGGAAAATCTTTGTTTGGTTTGTAAGTTGAGCCAGCCCACTGTGGAAGTGATGGAAGGGATAATAAAGATGGAAACCCTTGTGGTCATGGTGCGGTCAAGACTCTGAACTTGGCTTTGATGGGCAACGTCGCGGGCATGGCCCTAGAGGGCTCTGCAGAGAGTTGACGGACATGACCCTCGACCCTTTCGCTTTCTGAAATCATCAGACATCTGCTGAGTGAGCTGTTTGGGAACTGGTCCCAGGCCAGGGTCGTGGAGGGAGCAGAGTGTGGGATGCCGGGCAGATAATCTCAAGGGCGCTTTTCATCAGGAACACACATGCGTCATTTTTAATCAATCAAAGAAAAGAGACCAAATGCAGTTAATGAAGGCTCGCATACCATGCTGTGATGAAACTTCCAGAAGTCGGATGGGCAACTTTGTAAAACCTTGGAGACAGCTTAAATGTCCATCAGAAGGGAGAATGGCTAAGTAAATAAGGTTACCTCCCCACAATGAGATATCACGGAGTTGATAAAAAGAGCAAAGGAGAGCTACGTATGCTGACACAGAAAGATATATGACATATTGTTCAATGGGAGAACAATCTGCAAAACAGTCTGTATTCCTACAGCTGCTGTAACAAATTACCACCAGCCTGGTGGCTTAAAACAACATACACTTATTCTCTTACAGTTCTGGAGGCCAGCAGTCTGAAACCAGTGTCATCAGGCTAAGTTAAGGTGTCAGCAGGGCTAGTTCCTTCTGGAAGCTCAAGGGGAGAATCTTTCTTTAAAATATTTATTTGGCTGCGCCAGGTCTTAGTTGCGGCACGTGGGATCTTCGTTGCTGTGTGTGGGATCTTCGTTGCGGCATGCAGGATTTTTTTTTTTTTTTTTTTGTAGTTGGGGTCTTCAGTTGCGGCACGTGGGATCTAGTTCCCTGACCGGGGATCGAACACTGGCCCCCAGCATTGGGAGCACGGAGTCAGCCCCTGGACCACCAGGGAAGTCCCTCAAGGGGAGAATCTTTGCCCTTGACTTTCCAGGCACCTTAGGCTGCCTGAGTTCCTTGTCGAGTGACCCTTTCCGGGATGGCACCCACCTCTTGCTTCTGTTGACACATCTCCTATTTCTGTGTGAGACTGCCTTCTGCTCTGCCTCCCTCTCATAAAGACACTTGCTTGTGACTACATTTAGGACATGCCTGCAAATGCAGAATAATCTCACTATCATCTCAAGATCTTTAACATAATCACATCTGCAAAGTCCTTTTTGTCATGACCATGATATTTACAGGTTTTGAGGATAAGGACGCAAATATCTTTGGGAGGGGGAGAGGACATTATTCAGCCTACCACATTCATCCTTGAGGGTGGCTGAAATTGTGTCTGGTTCTACTGACGTATCACAATTTATTATGTGTCATAACATAGTGTATCGGTCAGGGAACAAGGTGGGAAACAGAAGCCACTTGAGATCTTTTAACAGAAAGGGGTTTAATACAGGAAATTCACAACAACTCAACTCTGTCACTGAAGAATGAAAGCAGCCACAGACGATATGTAAATGAATGAGCATGGCCTTTTGCCAATAAAACTTTATTTATAAAAACAAGCTGCAGGCTGGATTTGGCCTGGGGGCCGTAGTTTGCCAACTCTGGGTGATACCACGCCAAACAATGAAAACAAATGGCATAGCCCTCACTTTTCTGCTCCAAACCCCCTGTAGGCTCCTGGTCTGGCCAGAGCACTCTTGCCCCAGGGCCTTTGCACTGGCTGTTCCCTCTGCCTGTAATATACTTCACCTGGATACTCCCATGGCAAAACTCCTCACCACCTCCTCAGTAAGAGGTACGATTGCTGTTCTGACACCTTGATCTCCTCACCCTCCTAGCCTTCTCTTCTCAGTTGTTGTTGTTTTTTGTTTTTGTTTTTTCACTTTTTCATAATATAGTTAGTTCTCTGTATCTGAGGACGTGGAGCCCACCAATACAGAGGGCTCACTCTACTACACAATTCTATATAAGGAACTTGAGCATCTGCAGCTATTGGTATCTGCAGGGGGGTCCTGGAACCAATACCCCATGGATACTGAGGGACAACTATGCAGGAATACCTCATTTCATTGTGCTTCAAAGATACTATGTTTTTCACAAATCGAAGGTTTGCAGCAACTCTGCATCAAGCAAGTCTATCGGCGCCATTTTTCCAACAGCATTTGCTCACTTCGTGTCTCTGTCACATTTTGGTAATTCTCGAAATATTTCAAACTTTTTCTTTCCTTTTTTAAAATATTTTTTGGCTGTGTTGGGTCTTTGTTGCTGCACGTGGGCTCTCTCTAGTTGTGGCGAGCAGGGGCTCCTCTTCATTATGGTGCGTGGGCTTCTCATTGGGCTGGCTTCTCTTGCTGTGGAGCATGGGCTCTAGGCGCCCGGGCTTCAGTAGCTGCAGCACGTGGGCTCAGTAGTTGTGGCTCGTGGGCTCTAGAGCGCAGGCTCAGTAGTTGTGGCACACGGGCTTAGCTGCTCCACAGTACATGGGATCTTCCCGGACCAGGGATCAAACCTGCGTCCCCTGCGTTGGCAGGCGGATTCTTAACCATTGCGCCACCAGGGAAGTCCATCAAACTTTTTCATCATTATTATATTTGTTATGAGGATCTGTGATCAGTGATCTTTGACTTTACTACTATGACTCACTGAAGGCTCAGATGATGGTGGGCATTTTTTAGCAATAAAATATTTTTAAATTAAGGTATGTACGTTGTTTTTTAGGCATCACGCTATTACACTCTTAATAGACTACAGTATAGTGTAAACATAATTTTATATGCACTGGAAGACCAGAAAGTTCCTGTGACTCGCTTTATTGCGATATTTGCTTTATTGCAGTGGTCTGGAACCAAACCCACAATATCTCCAAGGTATGCCTGTGCTTATTCCTTTCTGATATACTATATAACTTATTTATTGTGTTTATCGTGTCTTGGCTTTGTCCCCTCACTAGAAGGTAAACCCCACCAGAGCAGGGAGCTTTGGATCAATTTTCTACATATGAAATGAATGAGTGTGGTTGAATGAGTGACAGTTTTGGGTGCATGCACGCGCACATGTGTATGTGTGTGTGTGTGTGTATGCATGCATGAGTGTTCATAAAGATACATTCACATATCAGGAAAGGTCCACGCCAAACTATTGCAGAGAAACTAGGGAGAGATTCTCTCTTTTTATCTCACATACTTTATAAGAGCCTGGAACCAACAGAAAACGTATAAAGGGAAAACACTTAATTTGGGCATACGTTTTAGTGAGGAAAAAACCCCAGGATTTCTGAGTGAAAATGGACAAAATAGCCAGGGTCTCTTCGTAATCTGTTTCTGGTGTTAGAGTTCACGTTGTGATGAAGCCACGTGTTAAAATGCCCTGATGAAACAAATGGGCAGATCTCAGCGAGGGAAGTGGGAGGAACAGACATATCTGGAGTCCCCTGGGGCAGGCCCTGGACTGGGGGTGCCATCGAGAGTCAGTGTTGCACCCCAGATGGGAGGGGGCTGCACAGGGAGACCTGAAATTTCAGCTACTTCAGGTGCACTTTTACCAGCTGGATGAATGTCCTGAGGCTGCCATAGCAAAGTACCTCAAACTGGTTGGCATTAAACAACAGGAATTTCTTCTCTTATAGCTCTGGAGGCCTGAAGTCTGAAATCAAGGTGTTGGCGGAGTCATGCTCCCTCTGAAGGCCCTAGGGGAGGAAGTTTTTGTTTCTTCCAGCTTCTGGGGGCTCTAGGTATCCTTGGCTTGTGGCCGCATCACTCCAATCTCTGCCTCCGTCTTCACACAGCTTCCTCCTTCCATATCTTCACACTGTCTTCCCTCTATGCTTGTCTCTGTGTCCAAATTTCCCCTTCTTATAAGGACACCAGTCGTGTTAGATTAGGGCTCGCCCTAATGACGTCATCTTAACTTGCTTAAGTCTACAAGACCCTATTTCCAAATAAGGCCACATTGTGAAGTACTAGGAGTTAGGATTCCAACATGTCTTTTTTAGGGGACATGATTCAACTGGTAACAGAGGCCGTGTCCTCTTCACAGGGCACCAAGAGATGATAGGTGTCTGCCTGTCTGTCTGTCTGGGACGGCTGAAGGCTATGCATGCCAGGCCTGCCAGGTGGACTCTCATCCTGCAGCCGCAGATCCTGGAGAAAAGCTCACCTCTCTTCTGTACCTCCCAGTAGCCTCAGGCCAGGTGAGCCAACCCACTGGAGTCAGGAGACAGAACAGGCTTCCACTGTGAATAAACTGTTACCCGGAGTATCATGCCCATCACATGCTTATCAGAAGGGCATCCGTGATGGCTATAGGGCAATTACTGGAGGGACAAAACAGCATTCTCAAAGAGTCTTATTTTGCTAAAATGTTAAAAGTGAGAGGAAGGAATTCTCTGGCGGTCCAGTGGTCAGGACTCAGAGTTTTCACTGTGGTGGCCCGGGTTCAATCCCTGGTTGGGGAACTAAGATCCTGCAAGTCCCATGGTGTGGCCAAAAAAAAAAAAGTGAGAAGAAAATGAATCTCTCCCACGGTATGAACCAGAACATTCTGACTCAGCACAGGGAGAAGGAAAGAGAACAGGAAGGATGAACGCCCGCCTGAGCCCCCTGTGATAGGGATTAGCAGGATGCCAGGATTCGCCAAGCACAAGCCAGGTCCCACCTGGGTCCACAACAAGGGCGTCCTGGCCTGAGTTCTGCGTCCACAGCAGCGGTGCTCACTGTGTCAGCAAACGCTCCTAATTGCTTAGGGTCCGCGGTTCACTGAGCTAATCCTCAGGATATCAGAGGTCTCTGCAACCGCTGAGGGGGGCTTCCGGAACTCCCTGGAACCGAATCAGTTCCAATTAGCCAAAAAGGCAGGAATGTGGGCTGTGGATGGAGCCGGGATGAAAGGGCTTCTCAGCAGGAGAGGAAGTCTGGTCCAGGGGCTGCCTCATGGAAACAGGCGTGGGCTCCGGCCACATCCAGAGGAGGAAGGGAAGGAACCCGGGTCTCGTGGTCAGTGGGGTCTCCCTGTTCGGCGGGGCTGCCAGGCCATGGGATCAAGCAACACTACCCTTTATAGTTAATCTGATCATTTAAAAGCCACGTTTCAGTAAGCTTGACAGAGAAGGACAAATATTGCATGACTCCACTTATATGAGGTCCCTGGAATAGGCAAATCCTTAGAGATGGAAAGTAGAATTGAGACTACCAGGACCTGGGGGCTTGGGGGTGCGAGGGGGAAGAGGAATTTAGTGTTAATGGGCAAAGAGTTTATGACGGGGCTGACGAAAAGCTCCTGGGTATAGATAGTGGTGATGGTTACACAACATGGTGAATGCATTTTATTCCTAATTGTGCACTTACAAATGGTAAAAATGATAAATATTATGTTATGCGTAGAGTCTATCACACTGCATTCATTCAAGGCAAAGAAAACAAAAAACAAACCTTCTTGTGCATAGAAGCCAGCTTCCTCGGAAGTGGCCTTCACCGTCCCTGTTGGCAGGGGACGGATGTGCGGTCCAGGGAGATAGCTCCGTCTATCCCATGGTCACCTGGCGCACCGTGGGGTGGGATTCAAGTGCAGCCTCTGGCTCCACAGCCTCTCACCCCCACCCATGTTCACTGTCATTCCTCGAGGTCAAGTGGAGTCTGCAATTCGCCTGCGTGAGCCCATCCCAGCCCCTGGCTATGGCAGGTCCTTGGAAAGGAGTGTCTGAACTTGAGTTCAGTGAGATGTCAGTGAGATAGTCCAGATCCAGATTGTTCTGCCTTTTTCTGATAACGGCCCAACCAGCTCTCACCAGTTAATTCAAGGCTTTCTCACTCATCCGGGTGGATTCCTCCCCGCCTGTCCTCGTTCACTCCAGCGCATACACATGGCGGCCACAGCTTCTGCCTTGAATCGAGGCAGCCTAGGGAGGCGTTTGAAAGCTGCTTCTTGTCCAGACTTACTAAACAATCTTAGGCCAGAGGACCACGCCCCGATCTGTGCAGTGAGAGGGTCAGCCCAGGAGACAGAGGTGGTCCCTGGCACCAAAGCCGAGGCACCCTCTTTTTCCTACGGAAGCCCCTTCATGTATCTGACTGAACCCTGTATTAGTTTCCTAGGGCTATTGCAACAAACAGCCACAGACCTGGTGGCTTAAAACCACAGAAATGTATTCTCTTGCAGCTCTGAAGGCCAGAAGTCTGAAATGAAGGTGTCAGCAATTTATGGTTACCAAAGAGGAAGGTGGGTGGGGAGGGATAAACTAGGAGTTTGGGACTAGCAGATACAAACTACTATATATAAAATAGATACACAACAAGGTCCTACTGTATAGCATAGGGAACTATATTCAATATCTTGTATAAATTGATCATGGAAAAGAATATGAAAAAGAATATATATATATTCTTATATATATATGCATATGACTGAATCACTTTCCTGTACACCAAAAACTAACACAACATTGTAAATTAACTATAAAAGTTTTTTCAAGTTAATAAAAGAAAAAAAGGTGTCAGCAGGGCCATGCACCCTCCTAGGGCTCCAGGGGAGGAGGCTTCTTGCTTCTTCCAGCTTCTGGGAGCTCCCAGCATTCCTTAGCTTACGGCTGCATCACTTCCATCTCTGTCTTCACACAGCTTTCTTTTTTCTCTGTCTCTAATCTCTCTCTGCTTTTGTCTTATAAGGACACTTGTCACCAGATTTAGGGCCCATCCAGATAAACCAGATGATCTCATCTCAAGATCCTTCACTTAATTACATCTACAAAGATCCTTTTCCTAATAAATTCACAGTCACAGGTTCCAGGGTTCAGGATTCAGATGTAACTTCTGGGGGGACCAACATTCTCCCTACTACGGCCCCCAAGCACATTCTCTGTGAAGACCAGGTGTCTGCCTGAGCCTCACCAGATCTTTGGGCAAATCTCCTTCTTTTTATCTCCCACCCAGGTAGTGCCCAAAACAGACCCAACCTTCTCCTGATGCAGAATGTTCTTGAAAGACCAACAGCCCAGTATTGAAATCTCCATCACGTGAATCCCCTGGCGGTCCAGTGGTTAAGACTCCGTGCTTTCACTGCAGGGGGCATGGGTTCGATCCCCGGTTGGGGAACTAAGATCCAGCCTGCCCCACGGCGCAGCCAAAAAAAAAACCTCCACCACAGTTCACCACCACTCAAGTGCTCCATGTGACATAGACAGGCTACACAAGGCCAGGCAACCATCCAGGGTACAGAGCTGAGAGGTTCCAGGAGAGAGTTGGGGCTCATACCCCACCCTGACGATGCGGGTGCAGCACCAAAACGTGAAACAAAGCCATAAAGAGTGATGACATTCAAGGACACTTGATACAAAAAGATGCCCATGCTATGGCAGATGGCAAGTTACCAGTGTACATTTCCACTTCATTTTTGTCTGAACTTCGAGTGGAATTATATGCTTCAGAATGTGAGTTGTGCTTATCTCTCCCTGGTGACAATTCTGGATGATTTGCGACTCTCCTCTTGATGATCTCAATTTTCTGCAATGAACCTGTCAAAAGAATTCCTCTAAGATATAAGAAATACTGAAACACGAATACAATCTGTGAACGTCGAGGCTTTATTTTCTTAAAGTGTGAAAAGACATGAGCAAATTTCATCTGAATTGATGATGGGTGATGGCCTGGGCAGGACGGAACTGGCCAGAGGGCTGATAAAGGTGGATGCTGGCAAGCCAGGGACTTGCTGCCCCCTAGAGTCCGTCTGGAGAACCTCAGCACCAGGACCAGAAGGGAAGATGGAAGGGCATTGAAGTCAGGCAGAAAGGCTGTGTAAGACCCCTCTGCACAGTGTTCTGATTCCTGCAAGCCCCCCTTCCTCATCTCCTCCGTGAAGACCTGGACTGAAAGTGGCCCCTTGGGGTGCTTTGCTCCCCCACCCGCACCCACGAGCAGGGGCGCAGTCCATTTTGGGCTCCCAGTTTACTTCTCAGCTGACCTGAGTTCTGTCCCCTCGACAGAACTGCCACCCAGCTGAGGACGTTGCAGAGAGTGGGTGCCCTATCTCACCTCCCAGCCTGAGTGCCTGGCCAGAGTGGGCACCTCAAAGATAATTGGAGGCACAAGTGACCTCAGGACTGCATCTCTGTGGCCTCTTCCTTCTGGTCTCATCTCCTCTGTCTAGTTCAGTCCATTCTGTGTGGACTAGAGGTTCCAACATGTGGTCCAGCAGTTCCACTTCGGGGTACTTAACCGAAGGAAACAAAATCACTAACTCAACAAGATATCTGCACCCTCATGTTCACTGCAGTATTATTTACAATAGCCAAGATGGGAGCAACCTAAGTGCCCATGGATAAAGAAAATGTGAGATATGTATATTTGTAATGGAATATTATTCAGCCATAAAAAGAAGGAAATGTTGCCATTTGTGACAATATGGGTGGAACTTGAGGGCAGAATGCTAAATGAAATAAGTCAGATAGAGAAAGACAAGTACTGTATGATCTCATTTAGAGGTGGAATCTTTTAAAAAATGGACAAAGGATCTGAATAGATATTTGCTATGGACTGAATATTTGTGTTCCCCCTAAATTCATAGTCTGAAATTTAAATCCCCAGTGTGATGGTATTAGGAGGTTGGGACTTTGGGAATGATTATGTCATGAGGGTGGAGTCCCCACGAATAGGATTAGTGCCCTTATAAGAAGAGATATGAAAGAGGAAATGATCTCTCTCTCTTTCTTTTCTGCCATGTGAGGATACAGCTAGAAGATGGCCATCTATAAATCAGGAAGAGGGCTGTCACCAAGAACCCAACCATGATCTCAGACTCCATCAGCCTCCAGAACTGTGAGAAATAAGTTCATTGTTTAAGCCACTCAGTTTATGGTAAATTTGTTATAGCAGCACAAACTAAGACAACATTTCTCCAAAGAAGATATACAAGTGGTCAATATGCACTTGAAAATGTGCTCAACATCACCAATCATTAAGGAAATACAAATCAAACCCAAAATGAGATACCACCTGGAATGCACTAGAATGGTTACAATCAAAAGTCAGATAACAAATTTTGATGAGGATGAATTAAAAATTGGAAATCTCTTAATTGCTGGTGAAATGCAAATTGTGTAGCAACTTTGGAAAACAGTTTGGCAATTCCTGAAAAAGTTCACCATAGAGTTCCCATATGACCTAGCAATTCCACATTTAAGTATATATACCCAAATGAAATGGAAACATATGTCCACACAAAATTTATTCTTGGATAGTCACTTCAACTTTACTGTAACAGTCAAAAAGTGGAAACAACCCAAATACCATCAACAGACAAATGGAAAAGCAAAATGTGGTACATACATACAATTGAATATTATACAGCTATAAAAAGGAATGAAGTTCTGATTCACACTGCAATGTGGATGAACCTCAAAGCATCATGGTGAGTGAAAGGAGCCAGATACAAAAGATCACATAGTATATGAGTCCATTCATATGAAATGTCCATAATAGGCAAAGCCACACCTACTGAAGGTAGACTAGTGCTTGTTTAGGCCTGGGGTTGTGTGTGTGGAAGGGTGGGGCAAGGGGCTGAATGCTAGAGTATGGTGATTCCTTCTGAGGTGTTGAAAATACTTTAAAATGGATTATGGTAATGGTTGCCCAAGTCTGTGGATATACTAAAAATCCTTTAATTATACACTTTAAATGAGTGAATTATGTGGTTTGTGGATTATATCAATAAGTATGTAAAAAAAAAAAAACCTTGTCGGTAGAGGTCAAAAAATAATAATAGACCCACTATTATATTCTCACCCCCAAGTTGAAGGGTTACTGCTCCCTGCTTGTAACTTCCTTTTTTTTTTTTTTTGGCTGCATTGGGTCTTTGTTACTGTGTGTGTGCTTTCTCTAGTTGTGGCAGGCGGGGGCTACTCTTCGTTGCGGTGCATGGGTTTCTTATTGTGGTGGCTTCTCTTGTTGCAGAGCACGGGCTCCAGCGCGCGGCCTTCAGTAGTTGCAGCACACAGGCTCAGTCCTGTAACTTCCTTTTTGAAAGTAACCATAAATTTGTGTGTGGCAATTGTCTTGTTTTTTGACGGTTCTACCACCTGTATGTGGAGCCCCCATGATATATTTTAGTTTTGAAAAACCTGAGTGTCACCCAGACAAGACCTAACTCCGCTCTCTTCCAGCTGCCCATGTTGCTATTGAGAATTCAGACATCATGACTTTCTGTTTCTTCTTCTCTGCAAGTTTGAAAATCTTTCCTTTAACCCCTAGTGTTCTGAAACACATGCTGACTTGTTCAGTGTGAAAGGCAGCTTCTAACATGGCCTTTGGGAGATGATTAGGTCATGAGGGTAGAACCCTCATGAATGGGATTATTGCCCTCATAAAAGAGACCCCAGAAATCTCCCTTGCCCCTTTTACCATGTGAGGACACAGCAAGAAGACGCTGCCTATGAACCAGGAAGCAGCCCTCACCAGACAATGAACCTGCTGGTGCCTTGAGCTTGGATTTCCAGAACTGCAAGAAATACAGTTTCTGTTGTTTTTAAGTTGCCCAGTCTATGGTATTCAGTTATAGCAGCCCAAATGGACTAATATAACCTGTTTTCAATTCTTTGGGGTATATAACTAGGAGGGGAATTGCAAATGTATTTAATGGCAGAAGGAGAGTGTGAAACAGCTCTGATTTTCAGGTAGTGATGAGCATGGTGGCAAATTTTGTTTCAGGTATATGAAGTTAAAAATCCCTCGCTCCTTATTGGAAGGGTCAGAAGAAGGAGCTGGCAGAGTTTTGGTGTGATGGCAGATTTGGGGGGTATTGCGGGGTTAGGGAGGATGTGGGGAAGTGGGGAGAGCTTATAACTCCCCCACAGATATGGTCACTTCCTTCCCTGTGTGCCCCCAGAGAAGAGCTGTGTCACCATGGTGGCACTGCGTTTTTGCATTATTTCTTTGTTTTGTGATTGTTTCCCCCACAGTGCTCTGACAGCAGGATTTTCAGAGAGCATTTGAGTACTGCCTTGAGTTGTGTCTTCTTATCTCCCATCTGCTATGATAGCCTCCCCAACCCCTCCTTCTAGAAGCAGTCACCAAATTGATATGAAACCACAGTTTTTCTGATTGTAGACCTGACATGTGATCATTACCAAAAAAACGGAAAACGTAAACCAGGAGGGCAGAAGCTCACTCATGATCTGTCACTCAGACCATCACTGTCAGCATATTTGGTGTTCAATTCTAGTCAGTGTGCTCATTCTATAAGAAGTCTTGGAAGGTCCCTCGCCAGCGCACCACTTTGTCCAACTCCTTGCATGCCTGCCTCTCCGGCAATAGTGGACAGCTCTTCTTTTGCATGGGAGCAATTCACAAAAAGCAAAACTCTTTCTTGGCCCACAAACCCTCATTCAAAAATGGTGACAACTTTTGAGTCCCACAGGAAAAAGCTAACTATGTTCTTTTACAACTTAGATTTCCTACTTTACTGTTTCGATCGGGGTCAGCAAACTTTTACTAGGTCAGATGGAAAGTACTTTAGGCTTTGCAGGCCAGATGGTCTCTGTCACAAAGACTCAACTCTGCCATTATAGAGTGAAAGCAGCCACAGACCATATGTACACAAATGGGTGTGGCTATGTTTCAATAAAACTTTATGTGCAGGCACGGGAGGAAGTTCAGATTTGGCTTGAAAGTCTGTAGTTTGCCAACTCTTGTCGAGATTTTTGCCAGACTTTGTGTTAATTCTCAGCCCAGTCATGGTCGAGAAGCAGTCACACAGAGCTGCATTCTCATCTTTTCTTCTGCAATGAATGAATGAGGTCAATGAATGAAGATGGTGTGGCTGATGGGGTGGGGGTGGGGGCAGGCACAGGGAATGGGCCTGCCCCATCATAGGGGTTACCACACAGAGCAATTCCAACCCTTGGGGTCACTGCGCAATGTCCAGACATGTTTTTGGTTGGGGGAATGCTACTGGCATCTGGTGAATGAAGGTCAGGGATGATGCTCAACATCCCTCAATGTACAGGATGGGGACTTCCCTGGTGGGGCAGGGGTTAAGACTCCGCACTCCCAATGCAGGGGGCCCAGGTTCGATCCCTGGTTAGGGAACTAGATCCCACATGCATGCTGCAACTAAGAGTTCGCATGCAGCAACTAAGGAGCCCACGTGCCACAACAAAGACCTGGTGCAACCAAATAAATAAAAAAATAAAATAAAATAAAATAAAATAAAATAAAATATGCAGGATGGCTTCTGCTGCAAAAAAAATGATCTGGCTGCAAACATCAACAGTGCTGAGGTTGAGACACCATAACTTGAATGTAAGCATGGCAATTTAGAAAGCCTGTTTGCTTGATTTCCATGTATGAATTTCTTATGGAAATGTGATACATGCAGATGAGAAAATACTTGACCAGAGGAACACAAAATGCAACAAGAATCACATGCAAGCATCCCTCTAACCTCAGGGTCCCCAGTACCCCCACCCTGGACACAGCTTCTCTCAACACATTTTTGTTTATCTTTCCATATTTTTAGAAATTTTAACACAAATTGTTCCACACCCTACACATTATTTTGACCAGTTTTCATTTAAAAAATCACGGCAATCTTTCCATGTGATTCATCTTCACAATGAATAGTTTTTTCTTAAATAGTTTTAAGTTTAGTTCCTAACATGACAGAGTGTATTTTACATACCATCTGTTCATTCTGCAGCCCTCTGGAGCCCTTGCTTAATTGAAGCATGTGGTATACCACTGCCCATTTTAGACGGTGGGTGGCATGATTTCACAATTGCTAATAGAGGCCAAAAGATGAAGGGAACTACAGGGAAGACGAATAGTCTAAAAGCTGCTGGAGAAAGAAGAAAAAAGAGCAGAGGGAAAAACAAGCATATGGCAGATTATCAAGACACTTATATCCTGAATATAGGGCAACAGGAGGGTTTGGCCTAAGTGCTAGAAGTTTGGACTGTCATTGGTGGAGATGAGGAAGGCTGCAGGAGGGTTGTGTATGTGTGCATGCATGTGCTTATCGTATTAAAGTGTACCATTCAGTGCTGTATTTTTTCCTGGGTCTGTCATAACAAATTAACACGAACTTGGAGGCTTAAAACTATGGAAATTTATTCTAACCATTCTGGTGGCCAGAAAACTAAAATCAAGGTGTGGGCAGGGATGGTTCCTTCTGGAGGCTCTAAGGGAGAATCCTTCCCGTGCCTCTCTCCTAGCTTCTGGTGGCTGCTGGCAATCCTTGGCCTTCCTCGGCTTGTAGCTACACGGCTCCAATCTCTGCCTCTGTCATCACATGGCCTTCTTTTCTCTGTGTCTTATATCTGTTTTCCCTGATCTTTTCTTATAAGGTCACCTGTGATTGGACTTAGGGCCCACTGCCAATCCAAGATGACCTCACCTTGAGATCCTTGTGTTAACTACATCTGCAAAAATCCTTCTTCCAAATTCAATCTCATTCTGAGGTTCCAGATGGATGTATATTCTGGGGGCCACAATTTGACCCACTACAAGTGGTTTTTAATATATTCAGGGTTGTGCAACCAATACCTCTATCTAGTTCCAGAATATTTCATCACCCTACAGGAAACCCCACACCAATTAGCAGTCACTCCCATTCCCTGTCCCCCAGCCGCTGGCAACCACTGATCTGCTTTTTGTCTCCATGGATTTGCCTCTTCTGGACATTTCACGTAAATGAAATCATAAAACACTTGGCCTTTTATGTCTGGCTTCTTCATTCAGCATGTTTTCCAGGTTTATCCATGTTGTAGCATGAATCAGAGTTTCACTCTTTCTTATGACTGTGTAATATTCCATTGCATAGATGCACTACATTCTGTTCTTCCATTCACCCACTGATGGACATTTGGGTTGTTTCCACCTTTTGGCAATTGTGAATAGTGCTGCTATAAGCATTGGTACTCAAGTATCTATTGGAGTCTCTGGGTTCAATTGTTTTAAGGTCCATACCTAGGAGTGAAATGGCTGAATCACATGGTAATTCTACGTTTAACGTTTTGAGGAACCGTCACATTTCCACAGAGGCAGGACCACTGCCCATGCTTCTGACACCTATTGCAAACTGGAGGGCTCCCAAAACCATCTCAGGTGGTTTTGAGATGGTTAATTAATAATTAACCAATAGTTAATTATTGGTTAGTTAATAATTATTGGTTAACCAATAGTTAGCTATCGGTTAATAATTAACCGATAGTTCATTATTGGTTAGTTAATCAATAGTTAATCAATAATTCACTAGAAGGACTCACAGAACTCATTGGAAGCTGTTATACTCACGGTTACAGTTTATTACACTGGTAAGATACAACTAAAACCAACCCAAGAAAGAGATGCATGGGGCAGGGTCCAGGAGGGGTCCAAACATGGGGCTTCCAGTTGCTCTCTCCCTGGAGACTCACAGATGGCAATTCCCCCTCCCAGCCACACTGTGTGACAACACACACCAATTGTTAACTAGGGAATCTCACCCAAGCCTCAGTACTCAGAGTTTTTGTTGGGGCATGGTCATGTATAGCTGCATGGCTGACTTTCAGTCTCCAGTCTCTTCCAAAGGCAGTACTCAAGCCCCCCATGGCCCGAAGTCTTCATGCACTCAGATACTCCTATCCAGCAGAACATTCCAGGGGCCTAGAAGTCACCTCCTAAGAGCTGACAGCAAAGGCCCAATTTCTCTTAGGCAAGGTTAGTTCTTCACCATACACATGGATTGAAGTTTCTTCTGCTATTGTTTTCTCTCCTGTCTTCCTGGATTATGAATAATTACTCTCCCCCCATTGTTTACATGTTTTTATTGTGGTAAGAAATACAGAAAATTTACCGTAGTAATCATTTCTAAGCATACAGGTCTCTGGTGTTAAGAATATTCACATGGGTGTGCAACCACCAGCACCATCTTGCAAAACTGAGACTTTTTCAGACTTTTCATCTTGCAAAACTGAGACTCTGTCCCCATTAAACACTAACTCAGAAACCACCACACAACTGAGGTCAGAGAAGGTGGGATTTGTTAGAATGGCCCTGGTTCATGGAAACATGGGGGTTGGGAAGAGAAAGGATGAAAGTTGGGGGGGGTTGAGGAACCTTGGATTCTTGGGTGAACATCAGCTTAGCTGCCATCAGTTAAAGATAAAATTTACCGTTGAAATGTAGAGCTGGATCCAACTCCACTGGTGCTTAGGGAAATGCAAACAAACAAGAAAAATGGTGAAGTCTAACCTCTGGCTATTGTTATGAGCAGTAGCTCTAATGAAAGTGAAGAGAATGTTGGGTCACACCTTCCTGCCAGAGCAAGGTCAGATTTCTATAGATCTGAGCTTTGGCCACCAGCCCACGAAGGGAAAAGTTATGTGGGGACAACAGAGTGCCTCTTAGGCCTCTGGTCACCGGGAAGGTAATCCACATGACATGCGGGCGGGCGAACCAAGAAACTACTGATAGTGGATGGGGTGTCGTGTCAAAAAGTTGCTTGTAGATGTCAACGGAGGAATGCTCCTTGGGAACCAGGAAGACTGCCAGGGCCCACGTGGTGTAGACAGAAGCCCAAGTGTGGGCTGGACCAATCCTCTGTGCCATAGTCCCGAGTGGAGTGTAGATCGCAGCTACGGCAAAACCGCGTAGGCGTCCCCCAAGGATGGCCACTGGGACTTTGGACTGGATGGGGAATTTCCATTTGAGGGCCAACTCTGAACTTGCTGTGGGTTATTGAACAGAACTGCCCTGTGACTAAAGGACATGAAATCATCTTGAAAGTGAAATATGGTTTACCCTTGAACAACAGGGGGTTAGGGGCTGTGCAGTCGAAAATCTGCGTAGAACTTATAGTCTGCGCTCCGTAGCCGCAGTTATACATCGTGGATTCAACCAACCACAGATGGTGTCGTGCTACAGTATTTACTACTGAAAAAAATCCATGTATAAGTGGACCGGCAATTCAAACCCACAGCGTGCAAGGGTCAGCTGGATTCATGATGTCTGTGAGGTTCTGAGGCTCAGGACCAGCTCTTTGAAATAAGCTGGGACAACACGCACCTTCCACTGCCCCTTACAGAGAAACCAAGGCTCAACTGCAAAACAGTTTTATTTGTTAAATTATCAAACGGGACTATCTTACAAAACAATAACTATATGGCTAGGCTAAGAGTATAAAGTGCTCAAGTTTCCAGAACATCATATGTGGGTCACTGCAGGTCCACCCCCTCTCCCCACCCCAAACAAGGGGCACAGGACGTGCTTCCTTCCCCATGGTGTGCAGGAAGGTCCCCACTCCGGTTGGGGACACAACCTGCGTGTGGATTCACGGCTCGTCGTGGCCCAAAAGGAGCAGGCTCCTTAGCTCTCCCTGAGTTTCCCCACCAGTGGCCTCCTCAGGATTGAAATACCACTGGCTGGTGGCCTTGGGGCCCTGGGCCTTTTCCCAGGCCTCCTGGTTGATTAAGGCTGCCTCTTTACTCGCCTCGGCGGAGAGTTCCAGAACCTGGGTAAAGCTCCTGTGGAAACAAGACGATGATGAAAGCTTTTCACCCTCTGTGCCCGAGCACCTTCGCAGCTGCCATGTTGGGGGGCGGGGGCGGGGGGAGGTTCAGGGTGACCCTCCTCGGGCTCGTGGGAAAGCGGCGGTGAATAAGTTTTGTCTGAACAGAACTCAAACAGGGAAGCCCTGAGAGCAGGACCGGGCAGGTGTGAAAGAAAAGAGTTGTTTACTCGACAACTATTTAGGGAGTATCAACACTTGACAGGAACCATCCTAAGAGCGGGAGGCAGAGCCATGAACGGGGAGCTCCCCCAGCAACCACACAAGATAAACGGCAGTGGGGAGATCAGCACAGAACGAGCGTGCTTCCCCGCTCACTCCCGTGACCCCGGCCATCTAGAACACTTTGGCGTGTCTGATTCCGTCCCGGGGCACAGAGTGATGAGGAAGATGCCACAGCAGGTGGCGTTTCTCATGAGTACCTTCAAACCTCTCAGGCACCTTGGGAAGTACATTTGGCATCATTAGGGAGAAGAAAACTAGATTCTTTTTTGGAAGAGGTGGAAGAAAGCCTCATGGTTAGAAATGTCCTGGAGGAGAGAGAGAAGGGGACCGGGTGGCTTTCGGGGGCTGGACATAGGCTGAGTGGACCTGGGCACTGGTTACACAGGGTGCCCGGTAGTGAAAGCCACTGAGCTGTACCGTTACAATCTGTGACTTTTCTATGTGTACTTATACATCAATAAGAAGTTCCTGGGAATTCCCTGGTGGTCCAGTGGTTAGAACTCTCTGCTTTCACTGCCGTGGCCTGGGTTTGATCCCTGGCTGGGGAACTAAGACCTCACGAGCCACACAGAGCGTCAAAAAACTATCTGAGGGCCCCTGAACTGCTGTGTTACCCCAAGGAAGTGATCGCCCCTTTCTACTTTGGCTGCTCAAGAATGAGCACAGGAGTTTTGGTTGGGTTGAAGGCATCTTGCCCATTCCCCTCTCCCTGCCTCGCTGGACCCTCATACCCTCGGCCCCCGCAAACACCAGAGCTGCCCACCCTCCGGAACACAGCACACCTTCCACAGGGCAGCCGCCAACAGCCCATCTCTGCCCGACGAGGAGATGCGGGGAGAGGGGTACTATCTTTTTAAAAAATATTTTCTGTAATACCTTTGGAGCTCCAGATCCTTCTTTTGGGTCATTTCCTTGAGTTCCCTCAGCAGGTCCAAGGCCTTCGCGTTTTCTTCTGAGCTGCTGATGCCAAGTTCTCCCAGCAGATGGCATGTGGTCGTCAATTCCCCCTGCAACTTGTCTGGAGGGGAAAAGGGGTTGTCAGCCGTGGTTTCAAGGTGCCCCAAGCAATGGATGCACGAGCTGGCTGGCTGACTGTATTTTTCTCCTTTTGCTGGAATGCTCTCTTGTTATGCAGGAATCGTGATGAGCTCGAAGGCAGAAAGGGTCGTGAAGGAAGATATTCGTGCACTGGTACTGCCTCTGTGCCCCTTTGCCTGAGATCACGGGGCTCTGAGATGGAGGGCCATGCGTGTCTGCCATCTAGGCAGACATCGGAACATACCTGGAATGGTGCACTGGTGTCCTCAACAGAAGCAAATCCAAAAGACAGAGAAGATCTGGTCTAGGAGTAACTTAAGAACAAACCCATGGTTCCCACTCCCGGTTCCCAGCACTTCTGCCCCCAACGCCCCCCCAGCAGAGAGCCGCCTGCAACAGCGCTGGGTCCCCCCTGCTCTAACAAAGCCAGCATCTCTCCAAGTCCAGCACATGTCCCAGCTGTAAATTATAACACTTGGGGAACCTTATAAGCGTTCTTACAAACACATATCTTCTTTGCCAGGGGACTGAACTGTGTCCTCCCAAAAAGACATGTTCAGGTCCTAATCTCAAGTACCTGTGAAGGTGATCTAACTGGAAATGAGGTTTTTGTAGATATAACGGAGTTAGAATGAGGTCATTAGGGAGGGGCCTAATCCAATAACTGGTGTCCTTCTAAGAAAAGGGCAGTTTAGACACAGAGGCGCTCAGAAACAAGGCCATGTGAAGACAGAAGCAGCAGCACAACACTGTAAATCAACTATACTGCAATAAAAATTTTAAAAAAACAAAAAACAATACCAAAATAAAATAAAGCTTGGTGACTTCCCTGGTGGTCCAGTGGTTAAGAATGCTCCTTCCAATGAAGGGGACGCAGATTCGATCCCTGGATCCCACGTGCCGCGGGGCAACTAAGCCCGCATGCCACAGCTACGGAGCACACAAGCCACGACTAGAGAGCTACAACTACAGAGCCCCCACACTCTGGAGCCTGCACGCCGCAATGAAGAGCCCACGCGCTGCTACGAAAAGATCTCATGTGCCACAACTAAGACCCGATGCAGCCAAAAATAAATAAATAAATATTTTTAAAAATCTTAATAAAAAAAAAAAAACAGAGTCAGAGTCTGAAGGAATGCTCCATGAGCCAAGATTGCCAGAACACTAAAAGCCAGGGGATGCATTCTCCCCTAGAGCCTCCAGAAGAAGCCAACCCCAATGACACCTTGATTTCGGACTTCTAGTCCCCTAAACTGGGAGGGAATAAATTTCTGTTGTTTTAGGCCACCTGGTTTGTGGTATTTTGTTACAGAAGCCCTAGGAAACTCAAACAGTCCCCAATCCCAACTCCTGGCAACTATCTAGGGCATTTATCAGAGATGGAGACCAAGAGATATAGACGTGCAGTTGGTTGCCATAATTATAAAATTAGAAACCTGGACACAGATGATGGTTCAACATGGCTCATTTTTCAAGGTCCCGTTTCACACATATACTATTTCACGTTGGAAAAGGCTTGATTTTACATCAGTAAAATCAAGCTAAACACGTCCAGGTGGCTCATGAGAACTTTGCTTAGAAATAACCAAACTCTATGTCATATGACCCAGCAATCCCAATCCTGGGCATATAGCTGGACAAAACTCCAATTCAAAAAGATACATGCACCCCTATCTTCATAGCAGCACTATTTACAATAAGCCAAGACATGGAAGCAACCTAAATGTCCATGGACAGATGAATGGATAAAGAAGATGTGGTACCTATATACAATGGAATACTACTCAGCCATAAGAAAGAATGAAATAATGCCATTTGCAGCAACACAGATGGACCTAGGGATTATCATAGTAAGTGCGGTAAGCCGGACAAAGACAAGTATCATATGACATCACTTATAAGTGGAATCTAAAATATGACATAAATGAACTTATCTACGAAACAGAAACAGACTCACAGACGCAGAGAACAGACCTGTGGTTGCCAAGGGGCAGCGGGGGGGATGGAGTGGGAGGCTGGGGTTAGCAGATGCAAACTAGTATCTATAGGATGGATAAACAAGGACCCACTACATAGCACAGGGAACTATATTCAATATCTTGTGATAAACCATAATGGAAAAGAATACAAAAAAAAAGAGAATGTCTATATGTGTATAACTAAGTCACTTTGCAATACAGCAGAAACTACCACAACATTGTATTGATAAATCAACTATACTTCAGAGAAAGAAAGGGAGGAAGGGAGGGTGGGGTACGGGAGACAGGGAGGGAGGGAGGCAGGCAGAGGGAGGGAGGGAGGGAGGGAGGGAGGGAGGGAGGGAGAGGGAGGACCAAACTGTAGGGCAGCTGAAAACTTGTTTGGGGAAGATACTTGTTCTAAAGAGAATTTTAGGATAGAGGATGGCACTCCACACTTGCCACCTTCTTCAAGTGAAGTATTAGGTGGGAACGCTATACAGGAAAGGGACCCTCTCAGCTCTGCTTAGAAGACAGGACAGGGCTGGGGTCGGTGGCCCTGTTGTTCCCCAGCCACCAAAGCACCTTTGTAGAGACAGCAGGCTCCCCAGGATGCCTTTCAGCAGGACGGGAAATCACTGTGGGGGTCCTACAGACCTAGGTTCAAATCCCAACACAGTCCTTACTCAGGGCACGACCCCACACAAACCGCAGCCTTGCTGGCCCCCTGCGTCTTCTGCCATTTGATGGGGTACGCGCCGTCTACCTGAGAGGAGGCCTATGACCTGACACGAATGGATAAAGATGCCCAGGACACGGGAGACGCCAGCATGCACTGGGAGGTTCGTCCCACCCCTTGCCGGGCAGTTGCCCCGTTTCCTACCTAAGAAGCACTGCCCGTCTCCGTCCAGGTGGACCGATCTCACGGGCAGTTCATGCCTCGTGGTGTCCAGGGCCGTCGCAAATGTCTTGTATCGTTCCTTAAAGCAGCTGGCTATGGCCTCACAGGGGCTCAGCATCTCGATCTGCAGGCAGAAGGGGAAGGAGCCTGTGGGACGAGGCCCTGCACTCACCTCGCCAGAAGTTTAGCAGATGGCACCTGTGAGGTTAAGACACAGCACTGTTCTGCCAGGTCTCCCAGAGAAACTTCCAACGGTGCAGTGGGCTCTCCCCTCACTCCCAGGTGCCCCGAAGATGGCCCGGCCAGTAGCAAGGTGGCCTGGGTCTCCTCACCAGGAACATGTGTCCGCCTTCCAGCTTGTTCCAGGGCTGGGCCCTCCTGCTTCAGAGCACTGAGCTGACATGCCTGCCCCCCACCAAGGCCATGCCCGGCAACCCCTTTTCCCTTGTACACGCCATCTGGGGGTTGTAAGGATTCATTTGTTTGACTGTCTTTCCCTTCCCTTCTATTGTGAGTTCCACGAGGATAGGGACCCTGTTCTCAGCTCAGGGCCGGGCTGCTGGGCACACTCATGTGTACATGCTGGGTGTTACGGGCTGAATTGTGTCCCCACAAATTCCTCTGTTGACATCCCAACCCCCAGCACCTCAGAATGTGACCTGATCTAGAGACTTTACAGAGGTAATTCAGTTAAGGTGGGGTCATTAAGCTGGACCTTGATCAGTATGACAGGTGTCCTTACAAAAGGGGGAAATGTGGAGACAGACACTCAGAGGGAGAGAGCCAGGTGACGAGACACAGGGAGAAGATGCCATCGACAAGCCAAGGAGAGAAGCTGGGACACATCCTTCCCTCGTGGCCCTCGGAAGGAACCAACCCTGCAGACACCTTGATCTCAGACTTACAGCCTCCAGAACTGAGAGAGAATACATGTCAATTGTCTAAGCCGCCGCGCACTCTGTGGTCCTTTGTTATGGCGGCCCCAGGATACATACTTACTGGGTGAGGAGCCCCATTCCCTGATCGGCCCTTTCTAGGTTCCCACGATTCGCTGTGACCTTCCCTAGCATGGACACTCCCGTCCCAGCACTGACCACACAGCACCAAGCCCAAGTCTCCCACCAGCACCCTGGCCCAAATGGGCAGGTCTGGAGTACATCTGTGTCACTGGGCACAAGTCTCAGGATACAAGTCACCAGAATACATGCCCATGTGTATTAAAGGGACAGAGCCCTCTTGCTGGTTGGTTCTGACATTACCGCCTTGTCCTCTGATAAACCGTCACATAGCAACACCCAGTGGTGTCAAAAGCCGGGCACAGGGTCAGAGCCAGGCGAGGAGCGACGCTCACAATAAAGGCTCCCTCCAACCACTCCCCCACCACCCCCGTGGGACAATGCTGCCAGGATGCGCCTCTTGGAGGCTGCGGTCACCCCTGACCTGCGCGTCCAGGACGTCTGCCAGCTCCCGCTTCCTCTGACAGAGGAGAAATTGGCGCTTCAGCTCGTGAGCTTTTTTCTGGAGCTTCTCCTTCTCTTTGCACATTATTAATAAATTCTTTTCTGCCTTTTCTTCGAATGCAGCAAGACCACTTTCCATCTGGGAAATGCAAAACAAAAGCTCAGGCCAGAGGCGACCTCACCTCCGCGGCTGACGGTGGCCGCCCTTCCACCCACGACACGCGTGCAGGAGGCTCCGTCCTCACCTTCAAGGTCAGCAGAGTCAGGAGTAGTGTTTGGGATTCCATCATTTCCATCGCTTCGGAGAGATCCTTCAGGAGAAGAAAAAGACACTGCTGGTTCCCCGTGAACTGGTATAAAGCCAGCTCTCTTTCCGGGGAGGGGCAGAATCCTAACCTGTCTGTACTTTTTTTCAATCAGTAATTCAACAATTCTAGACTGTGTATCGACTCGTTTCTATTTGCTCATTTAGTCTTTCGAGTCCTCTGTGAAAAGGAAGGTGGTTTGGTCCCTTCCTGCAAGCTGGGCTGTCAAGCGTGAGCTGAAGGGCACCCACCAACTTGTTGCCTTGCCAGAACCAGGACTTGGGGTTCCCACCTGGGTGAGACCACAGCCTGGCCGCCCTCCCTGCCGTGAACAGGGCCTGGCCCAGTGCCTTCCCTAGCGTGGCACTGGCAAACAAGGCCTCAATCTCATTTTTCACATGATCCTGCATTTGTATCCCCTCCTGTACCTGTAGTTGGGGAAACTGAAACTGCAAATCCTCTAAGGATGGGTAAGGTTTTTGTTCTAAAAGGCACAGCTGGCTTGTTTATTCTTGGAGTCCCCGGGTTTCGAGGGGCACGTGGCACAGGGCAGATTTAGCCAACCTGCTATAGTGGCTTCCCTCTCATTTCAGAGACTTACTGGGCTCTTTTTCCTCAAGGCAGAAAATGATGATGACTCAGCTTTCTTTGACATTGTTTTTTCTAACTGTGGAGTCTTTCGGACCACGCTTTTGTCTAAGATCAAGAAAAGCGTTTTATCCATAATTTGAAAAGATACATGCACCCCAGTGTTCACAGCAGCATTATTTACAATACCCAAGACATGGAAGCAACCTAAATGTCCATCAACAGATGAACGGATAAAGATGATGTGGTACATATATACACAGCCATATAAAAGAATGAGATAATGCCATTTGCAGCAACGTGGATGGACCTAGAGATGATCATACTAAGTGAAGTAAGTCAGACAGAGAAAGACAAATACCATGTGATAGCACGTATATGTGGAATCTACAAACAAGGGTTCAAAGGAACTTATACAAAACAGAAACAGACCTACAGACACTGAAAACAAACACTTACGGTTACCAAAGGGGGGGGGGGATAAATTAGGAGGTTGGGGTTAACACATACACACTACTGTATATAAAATAGATAACCAACAAGGACCTACTGTATAGCACAGGGAACTATACTCAATATTTTGTAATAACCTATAAGGGAAAAGAATCTGAAAAAGAATAGATATATATATGTATAACTGAATCAATTTGCTGTACACCTGAAACTAATACAACATTGTAAATCAACTATGCTTCAATTAAAAAAAAAAGTGTTTTTAAGGTGAGAAGAGCATATTTTGGGAGCCCTCAGACATGCATTGCAACCCCCAGCTGGGGAAAGGACAGGTACAGCCAATGACTTACCATTAATGGCCGAGAGATCCAGGTCAGGTGGGGCAGTGCCATGCCCTTCCAGCAAGGTAGACTGCAGGTCACCTTTGCCAGTTCCACTGCTGTCTGTGGGCCCAATGAGAATCCCCAGAAGTCAGCACAGTCAGCAAGATACTCTATACTTAAGGCCGGGAGCAGCTAACTTTTCTGTACAATATCACCTGCTTCCAAAAACTCAGTTTCTTACGAGGGAGCAGTAGAGAAGGCTGAAAAACCTTTGGAAATTCCCACCCATCAACTTGAATATATTTTAAAGTAGAACTAGAAAAGAGATGCAGTCTTTATAACTGAAAGATACAAATAAGGCTTTCTGCTTAGTTTAAGTACAAGATGCTGTGTACAAATGAACTTATTTACAAAAAAGAAACAGACCCAGAGACATAGAAAACAAATTTATGGTTACCAAAGGGGAAGGGGGGGAAAAATTAGGAGTTTGGGATTAACATATACACACCACTATGTATAAAACAGATAAACAAGGACCTACTGTATAGCATAGGGAACTCTACTCAATGTTTTGTAATAACCCATAAGGGAAAAGAATCTGAAAAATATATATGTGTGTGTGTGTGTGTGTGTGTGTGTGTATAAAATATATATATATGTATGTATAACTGAACCACTCTGTTGTATACCTGAAACTAACACAACACTGTAAATCAACTATACTTCAAATAAAAAATAAAAGATGCTGTGTTCAGGGTATAAGAATCTAATAACACATGATATACTTGTTCTGCCCTCTGCTCTTTTTTTTTTTTTTTTTTGCAGTACGCGGGCCTCTCACTGCTGTGGCCTCTCCCGCCTGTGGGCTCCAGACGCGCAGGCCCAGCGGCCATGGCTCACGGGCCCAGCCGCTCCGCGGCATGTGGGATCCTCCCGGACCGGGGCACGAACCCGCGTCCCCTGCATCGGCAGGCGGATTCTCAATCACTGCGCCACCATGGAAGTCCTGAGAACCCTGATTTTTAAATGTGGCAGGCCCAGTTTTTGACCCCTCTGGCCATGCCAGCTTTCCCAGCTTCACACATGGCCTTCAACCCAACTGCATGAGAAAAGACTAGAAGGCCGGCTCCAGCTCCATGTGCTTGCTTCTCAATCGTGCCTGGGTCAAGGAACAGCACAATTTCTGACAAACATGCAAGCCAAGATCAGCGAGCTCGAGCATGCAGGCCAGATCCGGCCCACTTCCTGTGTTTGTAAATAACTGGGACACAGACACGCCCATTTGTGTACACACTGTCTGTGGCTGCTTTCACGCTGAGATAAGGCAGAGTTAAGTTTCTATGACAGAGACCCCCTGGCCTGCGAAGCCTAAAATATTAACCACTGGTTCAGAAAAGTTTTGCTGACCCTTGATCTGAACAATAAAGCAGGAAATCTAACCTGTAAAAGAACATACTTAGTATTCCACTATGGGACGCAAAACTGTCACCATTCTGAATGAGGGTTTGCAGGCCGAGAAACAATTTTGCTTTCTGTGACTCGCTCTTATGCAAAAGAAGAGCTGCCCACCACTGCTGGTGAAGCAGGCACCGGAGGAGGTGGGTGAAGTACTACTCTGGAGAGGAGCCTTCCCAGACTTCTAGAATGAGCACACTGACTAGGACCGAAGAGCAAATATACCAACAGCGATGGTCTGAGTGGTAGATCATAAGTGAGTTTCCGCCCTTCTGGGCTACATTCTCCAATTTTGTTTAATAACAAACGCATATCATGTCTACAACCAGAAAAACTGAAAGTTTTTCATATCACTTTGGTGAAAGCTTCTAGTAGAAGGGGTATGGGGAGACCATTATGAGGAAGACCCAACCCAAGGTAGTGAGAGGCAGGAAAATGAGGTCTCATACCCTCTCTGAAAGTCCTGCTCTCAGAGCTCTGGCGGGGAAACAGTCACATGATCAAGGAACTGGTGCCCCAAGGGAGCACCATGATGGCAATGTGGCTCTTCTCTGGGGTCATATAGAAAGGAAATGACTCCCCCCCATTCCCCTGCCAACCCCCTTCAGATCTTCATATGCCCCAAATCTGTCTTTATGCTGAAACTCTCTGCCAAGCTCCTTTTCCTCATACTTTGCAGAAAGGAAAGGGCGTCTTAAACTTGCATACTTAAAAACAAAATTCACCACCACGCTCATCACTTCCTAAGCCTCAGTGCTGTTTCACCCTCCTTCCATCTTTACGTACCTTTGCTCTTCTGGAGTGGGTTGGGTTTTCTTCCACCTTCAGGCATCTTCCCACTGGCCTTTAATGCATCTGCTGCAGGAGGCTGTTAGGGGAATATATGACATTCAGGGGACAAGAGACTTTCCCTCCACGAGAAGGGGCCCCTCTGCAGTTTGCAAGGTCTGCATCTGCTCTTACCTTGAGGCAAGGGATAGATTCAAGGAGTTCTGACATTTAATTGCATACATACAGGATGAACTAATTTTGTCAGAAGGATACCCTCACATGCGTAGAACATAGGAAACCACCAAAATGTTTGCTGGTGATGATCTCTGACATGGCAGATTACAGATGACTGATTTTCTGCATAATTTTTAGTACTGGCCAGTTTAGGAAAGAGAACATATTACTCCGGTTGTCAGAAAAAACAAAGCTTTTGGACAGGTATTAATCTTCAAAACTTATTAAAAAAGCAAGCAGTGCATGGAGCTAGCAAGCCATTATAACAATATAAAAACAAAAAGAGGGAATTCCCTGGTGGTCCAGTAGTTAGGACTCGGCACTTTCACTGCCAAGGCCCAGGTTCAATCCCCGGTCAGCGAACTATGATCCCACCACAAGCCACGTGGCGCGGCCAAAAAATAAAATTAAAAAAGCAAAAACAAGACCTTATAAAGAATGAGAATATTTTGATGTACAGACACCACTCCTATTCAACCTCCCATTGGAAGTCTAGGAATAAGAAATAAAAGGCAAACAGGTTACAAAAGAAGAAATAAAACTCTCTTCTTGCAGACATGACTCTTCACATAGAAAATCTCAAAACATACTAAAAAACACTACTAAAACTAACATGTTTAGCAAGGTTGCAGGATACAGGGTCAACATAAAAAGATATTTCTAGCAATGAACAACTTTGGAAATTGAAATTAAAAAACAGCACCATGGGACTTCCCTGGTGGTCCAGTGGATAAGACTCTGAGCTCCCAATGCAGGGGACCCAGGTTCGATCCCTGGTCGGGGAACTAGATCCCACACACATGCCGCAACTAAGAGTTCACACGCCGCAACTATGAGTTCGCATGCCACACCTAAGAAGTCTGCATGCCACAAGTAAGAAATCTGCACGCCACAACTAAAAGTCCGCATGCCACAACTAAAGATCTCACGTGCCACACGAAGATCCTGCATGCCGCAACTAGGACCTGGAGCAGCCTAAATAAATAAATATTAAAAAAAAAAAAAAGACAGTACCATGTAAAAGTTCTGAGCAAAGAAAAAAATTTTGTAACTCTGTGCGGTGATGGATGTTAACTAGACTTACTGTGATGATCATTTTGCAATATTTACAAAGATTGAATCATTATGTTGTACCTCTAAAACTAGTATTGGGACTTCCCTGGTGGTATAGTGGTTAAGAATCCACCTGCCAATGCAGGGGACATGGGTTTGATCCCTGGTCTGGGAAGATCCCGCATGCTGCAGAGCAACTAAGCCCATGTGCCACAACTACTGAGCCTGTGCTCTAGAGCCCGTGAGCCACAACTACTGAAGCCCGAGTGCCTAGAGCCAGTGCTCGGTAACAAGAGAAGCCACCGCAATGAGAAGCTCAAGCACCACATCGGAGTGTAGCCCACACTCCCCACAACTAGAGAAAGCCTGCACACAGCAACGAAGACCCAATGCAGCCAAAAATTAAAAATAAATAAATAAAATTAAAACTAATATAATGTTATATGTGAATTATTTCTAAACAAACAAAATTTCTTCAAGAAAGAAAGAAAGAAAAGACAAGATAGTACCTTGCATAATAGCACTAAAAAAACACCAAGTACTTAGGTGTAAACCTAAGCAAACATGGGGAAGGTCTGTATGCTGGAAATTACAAAAACACTGATGAAAAAAATCTAAGACCAAATAAAGGGAGAGGTATACCATGTTCATGGATTGAAAGACTTGGGTGTTTTTAGGATGTTATTCTCCCTGAGCTAATGCATAGATTCAATACAATTAAAATCCCTGAAGTTTTGGTAGGAAATGGCAAGCTAAGGCTAAAATTCATATGGAAAGGCAAAGGAACTAGAAGAGTCAGTTTTGGAAAAGAACAGAGTGGGAAAATTCACACAACCCAATTTTAAGACTTACTATAATACAAAGCTAAAGTAACCTGGGAAGTATGGAAATGGACTAAAGATAGACATGTAGAACAATGGAAAAGAATAGAGTCCAGAAATGATGCATACATATATAGTCAATTGCTTTCCAACAGAGGTGATGAGACAATACAACAGGGAAAGGAAAGTCATTTCAACAAATGGTGTTGGAACAAGAGGACATCCATACACTTAAAAATGAACTTTAATTCCATCATCACACCAGATACAAAAATTAATTCAAAATGGACCACAGACCTAAACTCATATAGAAGAGAACATGGGAGAAAATCTTTATGGTCTTGGGTAAGGCAAAGACTTCTTAGAGAAGAAACCAAAAGCACATTTCATAAAAGCAGAAATCGATAAATTGGACCTCATCAAAATCAAGAACTTCTGCTCCTCACCAGACACTTAAGAGAATGGAAAGCCAAGCCACACACTGGGAGAAAATATTTGCAAATCACCATAAAGAGTTGGTATCTAAGATATTGAAAGAGCCCTCGAAACTCAATAATGAGAAAACAAACAACCTCATTTTTTTTTAATGTGCAAAAGATTTGAAAGGACATATCACCAAAGATATAGGACTGGCCAATAAGCACATGAAAAGATGCTCAATATCATTAGTTGTTATGGAAATGCAGTTTAAAACCACAATGAGATACCACTTCATACCCACTAGAATGGTTTCAGTCCTAAAGTACTGACTCTCCTCTGTGGCTCATAGGAATGTAAAAAGGGGCAGCCACTTTGGATACCAGCTGGGCAGTTAATAACAAAGTCCAACAGACATTTACCCTACAATTCCCCTCCTGGGAGAAATGAAAACACATCCACACAGAATTCTGCACAGGAATGTTTAAGGTGGCTTTATTCATAATTGCCAAAATCGGGAAACAAACCAAATGTCCTTTGCCAGGGAGTGGCTGTGCACACTATGGTCCATCCGTACAGTGGAATATTCTTCAGCCATCAGAAGGAACTAGCACTAACTATAAAAGGCAACGACAGGGAGGGAGGGACCTTTATATGAAAGCAACCAGACTGCAAGAGTCTGCATCCTGGGTGGCACCTTTTAAGTGAGCCTACTGCAAAGGCAAAGCTACAGGGACAGAAAACACATCATGGTTGCCTGCGGTGGGGAGGGGCTGGTTCCATGGGAGCACAAGGGGACTTTGGAGTGGGGGGCGGTGGTGACAGAGTGTTCTCTATCTTGACTGTGATGGGTCTGTGACTGGATGTGTTTTTCAAAACTCAGAGCACTGTACGCTGAAGAGTGACACTTCCTCTATGTAAATTACACCTTAATTTAAAAGATGAAAAAAAAAGAAAACGGAGAAGCTCTTAAAGATCTAAAATACTAGAACATGCAAACACATGGGGGTGCTGTAACCAAGTTTGCCAGGCAACGTTAAAATTATGAAGTGTGGACTAGTATTCTCTGTTGAAAATCATTTCAATACTGTAAACCACGGACTCTGGGTAAGGATGTGTCAATGTAGGTTCATCGATTGTAAATATGCCCCACTCTGCGGCGGGATGTTGACAACAGGGAAGCTACGCATGTGAGGGGGCGGGCAGGGGTGTGTATGAGAAATCTCTGTACTTTCCACTCAATTTTGCTTTGAACCTAAAACTGCTCTAAAAAAATAAAGTCCATTAAAAAACAAAGTCACTCCAAGAAGCATATCAGTTTGCATAAAGGTATCCTTTTTCTTCAAGCCAAATCTTAAGCCACATTAACCTGCCATTCACCCTACCAGAGTAAAAGAAAGGCAGCAGAAATTAATATTTAACTAAACTTTATCATAAACAAAGATTTGGAAAATGGAATAACACAACCTTCACCACACTATCCGTCCATACACACTGAAACAAAATATGTCATTGGGTAATCTAATGATTATTTTCATTAAACATCACACAAAGCAGGTTCCCAAGATGTTAAGTGTTTCATGCCATCATTTTCAATGGTTTCATGGTTTTTGTGGTGTGGCTAGTTCACTGAACTCTTCCTGTAACACTGGGTGATTCAGCCATGTCTTTTTTCCCCTAAAACCCTTTCTCTAAAACCCTACGGGTATTTTTTTACAATACAGGCCAAGGCTGGGTAACCACGTGCCAGGCATTAGACAGAACTGTTTCAGGACAGAATCCAGAAAGGAATTACCGGGTTGAGAGACAGGAATAATTTTATGATTCACCAGAGATCATGGCTCTGCAAAAGAGATTCTCAAAGTGACCAGCCACACATGACAGAGATTCCTGCCTTGGCACGAAGGGCATGACAGCCCCAAAGGCAACTGGACCAAGCCCCCAAAATGCTTCTTTCAGGACCAGGCTGTGCCTGGCCGGTGTGACTTGTCTCAGAATTCCAAGTTCGTCAGAACTCTGTTCAGAACTGTTTCAAACGTACATTGTATGTTACCTTTTTGGTGGTTTTCTTCTCATACTGCAAGTACCGGGACTCAACCACTCTTCCACCTGTGGGGGACACACTGTTGGTTTATAATAAAACTATGACATGGACTGTGAGGACCCACCATGCACCTAGGATGCCCGCCCCCCACCCCGAGAGCCGGGTGCTATCAGCCCTCCCCGCTCAGCCTCAAGCATGTATGGGACACCTACTGTATGCAAGAACATATATGGAGGGAGTTCCTTGGTGGTGCAGCGGTTAAGAATCCGCCTTCCAATGCAGGGGACACAGGTTCGATCCCTCGTCCGGGAAGATCCCACATGCCGCAGAGCAACTAAGCCCATGCGCCACAACTACTGAGCCTGTGCTCTAGAGCCCACGAGCAACAACTACTGAGCCCTTGTGCCACAACTACTGAAGCCCGCACACCTAGAGCCCGTGCTCCACAACAAGAGGAGCCACCGCAATGAGAAGCCCACGCACTGCAACGAAGAGTAGCCCCTGCTCGCCACAACTAGAGAAAGCTCGCGCACAGCAACAAAGACCCAGCACAGCCAAAAATAAATTAAAATAAGTAAATAATAAATTCTCTTTTAAAAGCTTTTTTAAAAGAACATATATGGAACACCTACTGTATGCAAGAACATTTATAGGATACCTGCTGTATACAAGCACCAGGGCTAGAAGCGGAGACACAGAGACCCACAGGAGCTACGATCAAGGAAGATCAGAAATATGTGCC
The DNA here is from genome assembly GCF_937001465.1 of Orcinus orca. Taxonomy (NCBI): domain Eukaryota; kingdom Metazoa; phylum Chordata; class Mammalia; order Artiodactyla; family Delphinidae; genus Orcinus; species Orcinus orca. Next base: position 12,536,431 of record NC_064561.1, on the reverse strand, counting down.
AAAGTTCAAAACAGAAAGTGGACTCAGGGGCAGGGCAGGGAAAGGAAGAAAGATCTTCCAAAGATGGCCACCTGCTCTCCTCCTCTTCCCTCCCCAACTCACTCCCTGTGGTCATGACCCCAACTGCCCTTCCCCCACAAGCCCATCTATGACCCACTCATGGTACTGCCTTTCACATCCCCCACCCCCCTCACCTAGCTCAGGACCACTCTCCTGAGACACCCTAGGCACTGACGCTCTTCTCGGACACGGCTGTATCCCTTGGTGACAGCCCAGCCCCAGGTGCCCTTCCATCCTGATCCTGGGGCACTGAAGGTGTGTGAAGGAGACACATGTGTCCCCCCAACCTCCAGGGGCTCTCGCTGCAGCCCCTGTGATCATCCACAGTCCTCTGTTCTGATCCGCCAACCCCTCTCCCAGACCCTCCCGCCCACTTCCTACACCGGGCCATCCCTCTGGTCAGCTGGTAACCTGTTTCCTACTTCATTGGGAAGACAAAAGCAGCCCCAGGAGATCCTCCCACCTGGGCATCTAGCTGCCTCCCAACCTCAGAGCCATATCCTGGGCCCCCCATGTGGAGCGACCTCTGTGCTTTGGGGTAAAACCAACCCCCCAACTCTGGGTGCTAGAGCCCAGCCCTCACTCCGTTAGGAAACTGCCCTGGCAACCCCTCTCCCCCTGCCCCACCCTGTATCACCCCACTTCCTCTCTCCAATGGTCACACTGTTCATCCCCCCTCCCCTCCCCTCCCCCATTTCTCTGCTCCCCTTTGCCATGGCGGATCCTCTTCTTCTCCTCTCTCCTTCCCTTGAATCCCCCCCCACACCCCAGCCTGGCTCTCACAGTTACCACGGCACCAAAGAAACTCCTTTCATCCAGACCACGGAGATCTCCCTGCTCTGATGCCCACCCGCCCCTTCTCAGTCCTCGTTCTGAGCCAGCGGCAGCATTGCACACAGTGCTCACTTGCACTCTCCTTTTTTTTTTTTTAATTTATTTAATTTATTTATTTTTGGCTGCACTGGGTCTTCGTTGCTGCATGCAGGCTTTCTCTAGTTGCGGCGCGCGGGGGCCACTCCTCGCTGCGGTGCGTGGTCTTCTCATTGCAGTGGCTTCTCCTGTTGTGGAGCACAGGCTCTAGGCACACGGGCTCAGTAGTTGTGGGTCGTGGGCTCTAGAGCGCAGGCTCAGTAGTTGTGGCGCACGGGCTTAGTTGCTCTGTGGCATGTGGGCTCTTCCCGGACCAGGGCTTGAATCCGTGTCGACTGCATTGGCAGGTGGATTCTCACCCACTGCCACCAGGGAAGCCCTGCACCCTCCCTCTTGAGACACTCTGTCCTCCAGGCTGACTGGCCGTCTGGCAGCTGCAGCAGGCTGTCTTCCGGGTCCATTAGCTGGTGAAGGGTGAGTGCCTCCAGACACCTTGCAGGTCCCATGTCACCTGTTCCTCCAACCAGCAGGCACATGCCACCCCTGCCGCCTTCACGACTCTGCTCGGCCCAGCCCCTCCCTTAGGCCAGAAGCTACCCCCATCCTGCTGTTTTATCCACAGCAACTGTCACTGTCCAATACACCCTGTGTCTCCTTACGTCTCCTGATTCACCGCCTGTGTCCGGGGTGGCAAGCCCCCTGAGGGTAGGGATTCTTGTCTGTTTTGCTTGCTGCCACGTTCCACCACCTCGCAGGGAGGAGGTGCTCAGCAATGTGTTAGATGCATGAGTCTGCACTTTTCCTAGGTGCCCCCAGAGCTCAGGGGTCTCCCTTTTTACTAGAGAGAGTGATGTGGTCAGTGTCACCTGCCTTGACAGTTCAGTCCCAAGACTGGGATTTCAACCATATCACCTTCATGCCCGGATTTGCATCTTTCTTTAGATGGGGTTGCAGCCGCAAGCTTGAGTGGAAAAGAGGTACAACCAACAGTTCACAGGCTGCCTGGAGCTGGACACGGAGGTGTTGGTTGCCCCGGGCGTGCCCCAGGCAGGGATGAGCCGTGCCTGCAGGGCAAGTGGCTCAGACGTTCAGGCAGGAGGCACCTAGGGGTTGAGGCCAGGACCAGGCGGGGTCCAGGGGAGAGAATCGAGCCCCACCTAGGGTCTGCCACTGGATGTCCAGTGAAGGATTGGGGCAAAGGACACCCCCAGTTCCAAGGGGGGGAGACCATCCTGCATTGGGTCTTTCTAATACCATCAGCAAAGGGTAGGAAGGAGGCTCTGGGTTCCTTGCACAGTTGAAAAGCAGTTTCAAGTTTCTGGAAAACTAGAAGGCACCTGTTTGTTTTCAACAGTGGTGGATTTTCCACAGAAGCAATGTTACAATGAAGGATATAATTTGCGTCCAAGAACTAGACCCTGTGTAAATACAACAGATGTTACAGACCAGATCACCCAGCGATGCTGTGATGCTATAACATATAAACCTCCAGTCATTTGGAACCGGAATTCTGCTTCAAGTTCTCTGAGACATGCACTAGTGCACAGGCATAAAAAAATACTTCATCATAACAGAGGCTTGAGATCCAACGCGGGAGATCCTTGCATCTACAGCCCCAAACTGGGCACTGCCAAGAGTCAAGGGGGGCTGTTGACAGTGACCCCGGACGCACAGGTAGACATCGGATGTGTGGGCATCCCCAAGGGTCTGACGCGCTTACTGAGAAGAAACAGACTTTGATGTTTCCTAACGAATTCAGCTCACACTCTCCTCACCCACACTTCCAAGTGATGAGCCCTGGGTACAACCCGTGACCCCCATGGCCGGAAGGGCCCACTGCCCTAGATGACCCCCACCAGGTCCTGCCACACCCCTGGCTGCAGGGCTGGGTAACCAGACTTGGGGTCCCCAAAGGTGTGACTAGAAGCGGGTAAAGCCCCAGCTCCCCTGCTCTGGTCTGTTTTTCTCTTCTCCAAAAGCACTTACTGGGGGGGAAAGAAAAAATCACTTTTTATTCCAGTGGATTCCATTTCAAAAGGTAGATTCCAATTTTACTCACCTTGTATTCTTCTTCCTCTCGTCTTAGCACCGCTAGGAGTACTGGGACCCCCTGCAGAAGGCTTCCTAAAAGAGGAAAACGGGGGTCTTGTTAATGCAGTTGGATACAAAGCTCAGGGAAGCCAGCCAGGAACCTGGGCTTCCTCGGGACAGCCCAGTCCCAGCACCCACCACCAATACCCATCTCTGCGAGGTGGGGCCACCTCCATGGCAGGAGGAAAACGGAGCCCCAGCCCCGTCACCTGGGGACAACACCTACGTGAGAAGAGCGAGCATTTTTGCCGAACTTCAAAGGTCTCGATCTCATTAATTCGTTGGGCGTTTATGTGTCAGCTGTATACCACTGAGGATACAAGGTGAACAGCAGACAAAGCTCCTTCCCTGAGAGGGATGACCAGCATTTTCCCATCAGGCAAAGCGTGAAGAGCGAGCACTCCAGACAGGTAAAGGGGTGGGGATTGGGGGTGAGTGACAAAGAACCATTTGCTCAGGCACATGAGGAAGGATATTCCCAGACAGGGATCACCAAGACCAAGGGCACAGGCGCAGAGAAGAATGATGCGGAAATTGGAACTGATCAGCACTATGGCTTAGCTGGAGAAGACTGAATTTGAGGAGGGGGTGAGGGATGATAGAAACATTCAGTCCCTAACAGCCTGGCAGACAGGAGGCACTTGATAAATATTTGTCAGACAAATAACTCAGGGGTGCTCACTTGAGGGCAATTCTGACCCCTATGAGACATTTGGCGATGTGTGAAGACACCTGGGATTGTCACAACAGAGGGGGCTGCTATCGGCTCGGTGGGTAGAGACCAGGGATGCTGCTCAACACCCTACAAGGCACAGGACGGCCCCCATCACAGAGACGATCGCACCCCAGATGTCAACACTGTCAATGTTGGGGGACCCCTGGCATGGTGAAAGAGTGATCGGGAGCGTGGGACGGAAGTCTGCTGCAAAACTCCTGTCAAGAAATAACGAACCCTGGGGCTTCCCTGGTAGTGCAGTGGTTGGGAATCTGCCTGCCAATGCAAGGGACATGGACGGGTTCGAGCCCTGGTCCGGGAAGATCCCACACATCGCAGAGCAATGAAGCCCGTGCGCCACAACTAACTAAGCCTGCGCTCTAGAGCCCGTGAGCCACAACTACTGAAGCCCGCGTGCCTACAGTCCGTGCTCCGCAACAAGAGAAGCCACTGCAGTGAGAAGCCTGCGCACCGCAATGAAGAGTAGCCCCTGCTCGCCTCAACTAGAGAAAGTCCGCGCACAGCCACGAAGACCCAATGCAGCCAAAAGTAAATAAAAAAGAAATAATGACCCTGAATATTATTAAGTCCTAAAAAGGAATGAAGTACTGATAATGCTGAAACGAATTAATCTCAAAAATGTTATCAATGCTGAAACGAATTAATCTCAAAAATGTTATCCTGAGTCAAACAAGCCAGGCACTAAGGCCACGTGGTGTATGATTCCATGGATATGAAATGTCCAGAACAGGCAAATCCACAGAGACAGAAAGCAGACTGGTGGTTACCAGGAGCAGACTGAGGAGCATGAAGGATGAGGGGGACTGCAAATGGACACAGGGTTTCCTTCTGGGCTGATGAAAATGTTCTAGAACTAGGCAGAGGTGGTAATTGCACAACGTTGTGAATGTCTCAGTGCCATCGAATTGCTCGCTTTACAACGGTTCATTTGACGTGATGTGCATTTTGCCTCAATTTAAAAAAAGAATGAAGCCTGACATGATAGAGGAGAGGGTCCCATGAAGTAGGAATCACTGACTAGTCAGCCGGTGGGTGTGGGAGAGTCGGGGATGCCTCCCAGGTGTCCAGTCTGGGCGAGCGGGATGCCAGGCAGGGGTCTGGGTGCTGTAAATCCTGCTGTCGTCACAAGATGGGCTCCACTGGAGACAGCAGTGGTGGTCCCCTTGCTCAGCTCACTGCAGCCATCTTCTGTGTAGTGGGCTCTGGGGACTCCAACGTGAGACCCAGGCCATGCTGGGGGGCACCTCCAAGCCACAGTGGGGAGAGGCAACTTAACAAATGCTGGCTGGGTGCCAGCTGCTCTACTCCCTCATGGAATCCTCCCCACCCTACAAATACCTGACTGTTAGCCTGCTTTTATCTTTGTTTTCCAGACAAGGACCCAAGGTTTATACAGATCACCCCTGGGGAGTCTCAGAACTGGAAACAGACAGAGCAAGGATTCCCTCTGGGGTCTGAGCCAGGGCTCTGGAGCCAAACCAAATGGACTAAGGCCAAACCTGCAGGGACACGGGGTGGGGGAGGGGTGTCACTACATATATTCCAGCCTCAAGTACTTCCCCTGAACCTCGGAGAGGCTAACGTCAATCTCACAGTTAGGTCAAGGGGCTGTGGAGTAAACAAGTGATTTCAGATGGCCCACTAAATTTTAATTCGCACAGGCACAATAAACATCGGCAGAATGAACAAAGCCCAGGAATCACGCCCGGCACCAGGTCATTGTTCGACGTCTCCCTTGGGCAAATGACCTTCCCTCCCTAAGCCTCCATCATCTCCTTTGTAAATGGAGAGAATAGAAAAAAGCGTGTGGGAGAATGAAAGGAGATACTTCAGTGGTCCAGCAGTTACCCACTACAAAGCGGTAATCGTAATAGCGACGGATCACACTTAGGGGCCAGACACTATTCTAAACGCTCTTAAGCCTCACACTAGGCCTACAAAACCGAACGGCGGCGTCAACAGTCCGGTTTCGCGACGGAGGAAAGCGAGGCACAGAGCGGTTAAGCCACTCGCCTGACATCGCCCCGGATCGAAACGGCTGACCAGGGACCCGAACTCGCTGTAAGGTCCTGAGCCCAAGCTCCCGAGCATGCGCAAGGCCGCATCCCACCTCCCAGAACTTGCGCATCCTCGGTGGTTCTTGGAGGAGTCAGATCCGGACTCACCCCAAGGACCCTCCCTCCCCAACTCTGCTGCCCCTCTGTCCCCAGCCCTCGACCAGGGCCCTCCAGCTGGCACCCATAAATCCAGACCCACGGTGCCTCGACTCACCCAGCACCACGCCCCGAGGTATCCGCCATTTTCCCGCCTTCAACTCAAAGGCCGGCTCTTCAAGTCGAAACCCCCCGCCCCCGCCCCGACCAGGCCATATTGCGAAGCTACAAGAGGGGTGGCCTTGGGCCGTGTAGAGCGTGGCTGTGGGCGGAGAGGGCGCCTCCTGCTCGCGCGTCTCTCTGTCCTCCCCTCACACTTGGTTTCGCCCAGCAGCGGCAGGGGGCGGTGACGGGGCCGGGTCGGAAGTGATGGGCGGGGATTCGTGTTTCTCCGCCCCCTTGGCGGCCTGGCGTCACGCCCCCGGACCCGCCCCTCCGGAACCCGGAAGCGGGAGCGCGCGGGGGAGCGGCGGGCGCGGTGGGGCGGAGCGCCCGAAGAGCAGCGGGCTGGCTGCCGGGCGGGGACCCGGGCCGGGACCGGCGGCGCGCGGCGGCCAAGGCCCAGGTGAGTGCCGGGCGGCCGCGGCTCGAGTGTTTGATCTCGAAGCTCGCATCGGCGGGCTGCCTTGTAGAGGGACGGGGCTAAGGGTTAGTTGCGGGGGGGGGCGCGAAAGCAGGGGTCGAGGAGGCGGGAACGAGCTTGGGGGTCGTGGAGAGTTTGCAGGAGACGGAGTGGGAACGGGACGATGAAGGAGAAAGTTGATGTGATGAGCCTGGTGAGGGAGTTTTTGGGCGGGTGTGGAGGCAGATCTTGTGGCTTTGAGCAGCTTCTCTGAAGAGGACGTGGCTTAAGTGGTAGTTGGGGGGTCGCAGGAAACGGGGCTGGGAGGGGGAGAAGCAAGGAGGCGGGGTTGAGAGGCCCAGGCTGGGGGTTGAGAGGAGCAAGGCCGGTGGGGGAACAGCCAGGGTGCGATTGGGGGGAACGGTGCAGAACGGCCTGGGGGCGTCTGCCTACGGTGAAGAGGTAGAGGAATGGTGCCTGAGGGAGGGCAGCGCCTGGGACTCAGTGGGTGCTCAGTAAATGTGAGGGGCTCTGAACCCACTGGTGCGGTGGCCGGCCGAGTTGGTAAGAGGGGAAATGGGGGATGGGAGGGGAGGCAGAAGGGGGATGGAAGCCATGGCAAGAAGTGAGGTCTGGTCCTGGGAGAGCCTGGGGAGGAGGGGAGGAAAGGAAAGGACTAGAATGGCCCCGTTCAGACATTGGGGTGCAGACCATGGAGATTTGGGGCCCATCTTACCCTCTTGATTCATCTTATCCCTGACTTCACCCCCAACTGCTGGGGGCCCCGGCTAGTTTCAGCGCCTTCTGGGCGGTATTCAGGACTTGAAAACCCAACACTGTCCTCCTAAGAGCGGACTGGCTAGAGCCTGGGGGTTCTAGGGAGCAAGGAAGGAGCTCTTGGGCCCCCCCCACCCCAGCTATGGGGCCGGAACTGGGTTTCAGAGGGGGCGGGGGTGGGTGCGCACACAGCCGCATGTGCTAGGCTGTCACCACCTCCTCCGAGTTGCATCCTTGGACTTAAATGGGTAAAAAGACATACAGGAAATCTGTCCCCCGGTGGCTGTGAGCTCAGCCTGGGAGAGGCGCCTTGTAGGCCAGGAGTCTAAGGGAAAGCCTCTGCCACACCTCTTTGTCTGAGGTGGGAGCTGGTGGGGATATTGTGCCTTACAGTTGGAGGGTCCCAGCTGCTACCTTCCTGAGGTATGTTCTGGTCTTGGAGTCTCCAAACGCTTAAGGCATCCAGGAGCAGTGGGAGGTGACATGGGCAGCTGGAAAGTTGTCTGATGGGCCTGGCTCTGGGGAGGGCCTTGCTCTAAACCGTTTTGATCAGCATTAATTTGTCTTCTTTCCCGACCCTGGGGATCCTTGTCTGGGGCCTGCTAGAAGGGCCAAGGAGCCTGGGTTTATAGTGCGTTCAGGACACGAGCCTGGATAGCTTGAATGTAAAGAGGGCCACAGAAAGATGACCACCCCGTTCACTTCCAGAATGTTCTGGCCCTTATGGAAGCTTCTGTAAGCGAGACTCTCAGCTGCGCTTGCCCCAGAACACATGATTAGAGCCCACAGTCATGCCTCATGCAGGTTCTGCGTATGGGCCTGCCCTGGCTGGGACACTCCCCCTCCCCCTCTCCCCCCCCCCCACCATGAACTGGATCAGAATCTTCTGGTTCCACAGCCCTGCTGTTGTCTCCTTCCTCCAGGAGCGTGGCCAGGCAGGCTCTCTTGGAGGGTCTTGTGTTGGGGGTCCTAACCTCTGTCAAGTCTCTTTGTCTGTTTCTTTACTTGCAAAATGAATGGATTGGCCTAATCAGTGTTCTGCAACTTTGAAACCCAGCCTTGGTGTCTCCAGCACACAGCCCTGTCTAGTTTTATGCAGCCCCCAACAGGTGAATCCCCACCATGGCGATCCCATTTTTGTTGGGCTTTCCGTCCTACAGTTTATATCTGAATATGATTATCTTACTGCTTCCTTATCTTCCACGTGGGAAATTGGAGTGCCAAATGTGCTTTTGCACATCATACCTGTTCCCAGGGTTTCAGCTGCATCCTTCTGGCTGGAAATCCCTGGGTGAGACCCTCCCTCAGGTCCAGGCCTGTGACTTGGTGAAGCAGGTGGGGACTTGGGAATCTCCCCATTCTGTTTCACTGTAGGATCCATCTTCTATCCCCAACAGAGGCTTGTTAACTCAAAGCTTCCCTTTCCTTGTCTCCCTGAAGTTGTGCGTTTTGGGTGGACCCAGAATTCAGTGAAGCAAGGGCTGATCATGCAAGGTGCTGTGGGCTGGGTCCCAGGGGCAGAGATGAGCCCTTGTGCCCTGGGGGAGGGACATTCTAGTGGGCCACCCTCCCCAGCAGGAATAATGGAGTTCAGAGTAGTTGATCAGTGCAGCAACAGAAGTGGCACAAGAAGTTGTGGGGACAGAATCAGGAACGACCAACACAAGCTTCAGGGCATGGGGGATTCCAGCAAGTTTCCTCAGGAGAGGTGGCTGGCCCTAAGCCAAGCCTTGAAGGATACAGAGGTGTTAAACCAAGTGGGGAAGAGGGAACCACATAAGCACGTCCATGTGCAGCTCTTTATTGAGCATCTTCTGTGATAGATGCTTTTATACCCAACTCTTTTATTCTGCCAACCAGCAGCAAGGGGATTGCAGTTCCTATTTTCTCGATATAGAAACTAGGCTCAGGCAGGTGACGACTTCAGAAATGGCTCGCTGTGCTTTCTAGAAGTACGGAGGATCATTAGTAACCTCACTTTGGCGAGGACCAAATTGCTAGAGCAGTTTCTCAACTGCAGCACCATTGACATCTGGGGCCGGGTCATTCTTTGCTGTGGGGCCACCCTGTGCATTACAGGATGTCGAGCAGCATCCCTGGCCTTCATACACGAGATGCCAATAGTACACACCCACCCCAAGTTGTGACAACCAAAAATGTCCCCAGACGTGGCTGTGTGTCCCCTGGGGGACAGGAGCACTGCTCTGTAGTAAAATCTGGTTCCCGCTCCAGGCCCACCATTGCCTCGGTGGGTCCTTGGTGTTTGCTGGGCTCCCAGCAAATGGCTACCAAGGGCAGGCGTGGGGAAAAGAGGCCAGCGATTGAATTCTGCCATCTGCTCGGTTCTTAATCTGGAGTCCTGATAAAAAGGAGCCACCACTGGGAATGGACTGAGGGGGAGTTAGAGAACGTGCCCCGAGAATGTGCAGCAGAGGAGGAAGAGGAGGTGAGCTGGGGCCGTCATCACGCGCTGGCACAGCGGATGCCATTGTCTGTCTCTGCTTTGTCTTCCCACTGACCTGGATTTCTGCGGGAACGGTCCTTGTCTCGGAACAAATTGTTGCTTTTCTTCCGAGATTAGAGGTATCAGGTTCTCCTCTCAAAGAGCTACTTTGGAGGTAGCCCCAGATCACTGTGGCTCTTGAAGCCACGTTATCTTCTCGCGTTTGCCCTCTTGGCTCCAGACGCCAGTCCGTCCTCAAGCACAGACTAAGTTTTGCTGTTCACGTGTCCTCCTCTGCTTGTTCCCCGACCATGACATTGCTGCTTTAACTCCAGGGGAGGAAACCGCACATTCTGGGGCCCTCTGACCCCTTCTGGATGCTGCCCTCCCCCCAGTCCCCATCCACCAGCCCTTTGTGCACCCAGCATCCCCAACCAACTGTGCCAGGCAGCCCCTGCTCGGCCTCCCTGCCGAGCAAGACAGGCCCTTCTCTCTGCCCTCGTCCCAGAGACGGAGGGACAGAACAAAGGGCTCTGTCTGAGCACCGCCGGGCCCCCGACAAGCCAGCGCACTGCCGGCCGAGGTGCAGAGCCCATCACTTCACCTCTTTGCTTTTTTTCATGTTGGCCTAGAAAGGGCCTTGGAGATGAGGCATGTCTCAAAAACTCAGCCGATGAGTTTGGGTTCTACTCATTTCCTCGTTGAGACTCTGAGCCCGGGCCCCGATGATAAATAAAGTAGTGATTCCAGGGCTCAGCCTGTGACTTAGTCGGAGCAATGAATAAGCCGTCCTGGTCTGACTCATTCGTTTACATCCCAGTTCTGCCCCGTTTCTTAGGGTTGTGTGTGCGAGAGGGAAGCCAGCTCCAAGCATTTCATGACTGTCACTGCCGCGTGTGCAAGTTTCCTGGGACTGCCGTAGCAAAGTACCACAGGCTAGGTGGCTTAAGCAACAGAAATGTACTGTCTCATGGATCTGGGGGCCAGAAGTCCAAATCAGGGTGTGGGCAGGGTTGGTGCCTTCCAAAGGCCACGGGGGAAGGATGCATTCAGGCCTCCCTCCTTGGCTGGTCAATGGCTGTCTTCTCCCCGAGTCTTCACCCCTGTGTGAGTCTTCACCTTACTTCTGTGTGAGTCCGTGTCCGATTGTCGCTTTGGATCAGGGCCCACCCTAATGACCTCCTTTTGAATGAATCACCTCTTTAAAGGCCCTGTCTCCAAATACAGTCACATTCTCAGGTCCTGGGAAGTAGGACTTCAACATAATGAATTGGCGGGGTAGGGGGCGGGCACACAATTCAGGCTGTAACACTGCATAAGAGACAGATTTCATTTTTATTTAGTGAGGGAATTATCAATAAATAATGGTACTTAGAGAGAATAAGTTCGTTTAGTTTTGTCTCACTCATTTAAATAAACATTTTAGGGTAGGTAGGCAGGTTGGCCATGTCGACTTTGGAAGTGCCCTGTTAGGGAATTTTCCAGATCTTGCACAGGTCCTTATTCTTGGGGTGACAATAGAGAGGCAAGAACAGGACTCGGGAGGAGCAGACCTCATGGGACTTTACAAGGGGTGTGTTTAGAGCCAGACCTGGGAGACAGTGTGTGCCCACCCAGGGGCCGGCCAAGATTTATAATTGGGGTGTACGGGGGTCCGTGTCCTCAGTATTGCCAGGGTCAAGAGGGGAGTCCAAAAACAACCCATTCATGGAACAAAGTGACTTTGGGACCGGCTGCTGCCACAGGTGATGAGACAAAAGAAGTTTCTGGAAAATCTGAAAGTCATTCCGCAAAAAAGCGTTAACAAGCCAGGTGCAGATTTGGCTCTCGGGGATACTGAGGGAGCGGGAATAGCCCTCATCTCTCTGCTCAGAGCACAGATGTCCGGCCAGCAGTCATGTCCACGGAAGTCAGTTTATCAGCCCGGTGAGGGCCGTGAAGTACCTGGCACCAGCGAGCTTGGAACAGGAGCCTGGGCCTGGCTTGAGCTGGCTGATGGAGGGAGAGGAAGGCCCAAGAGACCCGGCGTGGTCATCTGCCTGCAAGGCCGCTGCTACTGCTGCTGCTTCCTTGCAAACAGGACAGGGTCGGCATCAGGACCGCCCGGGGCTTTACCACGATCTTCCTACTCATCTCTCAGAGCCTCTCCGTCCCATTCGAGGGTGGACAGAACCTGGTGAGCCCAGAGGAGACTTTGAGATTTTGCTTCTCAGATCCTGGGGACGCACCTGGGGCTTTCATTTCCTGGCAAGCGTGCCAGGGTCCAAGGCCACTGCTTGGGAAGATCACCAAGAGTCCTTGGCTGTCACGCGGAGATGCTGTTTATCAGAACGCGTGACACAAAGAAAGTGTAGGAGCGTAGGCTGGCCCTTAGACCCTCAGGGGGCTGGTCCCTTTCCTCCTGGTGGTCTCGAGGGAGTCTGCCCCCTGGTTTAGCAGGGAGAGGAGAAGATGAAGGTGGGGAAGCTAAGGAACAGGGTATCTGGAGTGGAGAAAGTGACCGGAACGGGGGCAGGTGGCCCTAGGCCCCAACAGCTGGGGCAGTCACCCCACAAGGCCAGCTCCCTCTCTTGGTCCCTCCTTCTAAATATTGTGTAGTCAGGTGAACGTGGGCTTGGACTCATGCTAACATCTTGTGTGCCTGTGAGGCCCTGGGGAGACCCTGAAGTGTGCAAACATTTTTCTTATTTATTGAAAGCATGCTTTCTCAGCCTTGGCATTGGTGACGTCTGGGGCTGGATCATGCTTTGTGGTGGAGACCGTCCTGTGCATTGTAGGGTGTTGAGTAGCGTCCCTGGCCTCCACCCACCAGATGCCAGTAGCACCGCCTCCCAAGTTGTCACAACCAAAACTGTCTCCATACGTTGCCAGGTGTCCCCTAGGAGAAGAGTCACACCCAGCCCCCGGTGACCGGGCTGGCACAGCAGCCTCCAGAGCCCTACCTGGGGATCTGAACTGCCTTTAAAAGCCAAGCGGTGTTCCCTTGTTCTCTGGGAGCTGCTCAATCAGGTCTCAGGCAGGGCTTTTGTGTGTTGTCACCGCAGCTCTGCCCGTATAAGGTTCTCAAGGTGGCTTTCCACCAGGGCATGATGACAGGTGGACCGTGTCGTTGGAGAGGAGGGTCCCAAAGGGTTCTCCTCTGCCCACCCAGACCCACTTCCCAGGCTACTTTCCATGTTTTTATGAGCCTACCAGTCAACAGGGAAGGACCCGGAGCCCCGCCCCCCACAGGGCCTTGCGGCTCTGCCTTCCCCTTGTAACCGGAACCTACCTGTGTCCCACAGGCCTGACCCGAATCACCATCAGTCCCCCCAACCCACACCTGCAGGAGCCGCCGGATACCTGCCCCCACCCCGGTCTGCCTGCCACACTAGGCTTGGCTAATCCCTTCCTGATGTCACTCATGTCTCGGTCCTCCCTGTCTCCAACTAGCCAGGGTTCCCCATCAGACTTGCATGAAAATCCGGACTCCTTCCCATGTTCACAAGGCCCTGTGGGATCTGACCTTCCTGACCTCGGCCCTTCCCCCTCCTGCCGGCCACACTGGTCCCCTTGTTCTGAGGCCAGCCCCAGCTGCCCCTGCCCATGGCGCTCACCGCCCTCGCCTGGGCCGCCATCGCCAAGCTCAGCCCATCCATCCTGTCTCACTGCGCAGGCCTTGGCAACTATCTCCTCTGAGCGCCTCCTTGCCTCCTGGTTAATCCAAAATGACCACCCTGCTCTGGTCAGTTTCTGTCCCCATGACGGTGCTGCTGACGTCCAGGGCCAGATCATTCTCTGCTGTGGGGGCCTGTCCTGCACATTGTAGGGTGTTGAGCGGCATCCCTGGCCTCCACCCACCAGATGCCAGAAGTACCTCCCCTCCCCCCCCCAGTGGTGACAACCAAATATGTCTCCAGCCATTGCTAACTGTCCCATGGGGTAGGGCAGAACTGCCTGCCACAATTCCCACCCCGTTGAAAGCTGCTGCATGAACACACTGCATTTTTCCTGTCCAAAGCACTATTGCTGTTGGAAATGCCTCTTCTCTGGTGGGTTGATTTGTCCAGTTCCCTGAAGGCCAGACACTGCCACATTCTTACTCTATTTTGCTGCCAGCCTGGCCTGGCCCGGGGTAGGGTGTGGGCAGTGGAGAAACATTTGTTGACTGGACAGACTTTGAAAGAAGACAGCCTCGTTGGGGACATAGCCGCAGACCCCAAGGAGAGGGATCAGCCTCAGGGACAGGTGAATGGACCAGGCTGCCCCAGCACTTCCCTGGAGGAAGAGCCTTCTCTAGGACTCAGACCGGTTGGGCCAGACTGGAAGGCCTAGGGGGACGAATTAGGGAAGTAAGGGACAGTCATGAGAGGGTGTTTGGGATGGGCTTCTCCAGGGATATTTAAGTAAGGCAAAAGAGAGGTGGTGGCCGTTCCTGACCATGGCCTCAATCAAAGCATCCAGTATCTTCTGCAGCAGACCCCTGGATTCATGTCCTGGGGCTGCCGTAAATTGGTACCACAAACTCAGTGGCTTAAACAATAGAAATGGATTCCCTTGCAGCTCTGGAGGCCAGAAGTCCCAAACCAAGGCATCAGCAGGGCCGTGACTCTCCAGAGACTCCGGGGGGAAACCCTTCCTTGCCCGTTCCAGCTTCTGGGGGCTCCAGACGTTCCGTGGCCTGTGGCCGCATCCCCCCCTCACCCAACCTAAAGCCTAAACTGTTCTCCAGCTCTGAGCTGCCAAGACTGAGAAACATACTTCTTTTGTAGCTATTTCTCAGCATGTCCCTCTTTCCAATAACTTCACGTGATCATTTCCTAAAACAATCCCAACAGGCTCAAGGAAACACGTGTGGAAAAGTGGAAACGCGCTGACTTCTAAACGGTGTTTCCTAACTGACTCTGCTGTAACGCCGGCCCTCTCCTTTTAACTTGAGGATGATTTCATCCAATAAACATGTGGCTTCAAATTATGGCCTTATATAAACGAAGCGGCTATGCTACACTTTTTGGAGGCCCCCGTCCTCCTTATTTTCCAGCCAATTCCAACTCATTCACCAAGCTGATCGGCAGAACCTCACTTTTTCACGCATCAGACCTTGGCCGGGCCTTGAGAGCGGCTCATTCACATTTGTCCACTCATCCCGAGGGCCGAATTTTTGGTGGCCTCCCCCTCTTCCCTGTGCCTCCTTTCTCTGAGAGCATGAGAGAAAGGCCCTGAACTGAGGCTCACATCCCCTCCAAGCGCTGAAAGGACACCAGTATGGCGTTTGCAAAAGCCTTTTTAGTTTTTCAACATTCAGGTTTCTCAGCGGGAATTCATTTTATCGTGCGCAGAAGATTGGCCATTAGTAACATTGAGATTCACAGTGATGTGCAGCCACCACCTCTGTCTAGTTCCAGAACATTTCCGTCACCCCAAAAGGAAACCCTGTCCCCATCAGCAGTCTCTCCCATTCCCCTCCCCCAGCCCCTGGCAACCACTCATCTGCCTTCTGTCTCTGTGGATTTGCTTATTCTGGACGTTTCACGTCCATGGGATCATACTTGGTAGCTGGCTTCTTTCACTCAGCATGATGTTTTGGAGGCTCATCCACGTTGTAGGGTGTGCCAGCACTTCATTCCTTTTTATGGATGAGTGATATTCCCCTGGGTGGGTGGACCCTATTTTGTTTATCCACTCATCCTTCTTTTTCTGGCTGTTCCGGGTCTTAGTGGCGGCACTCGGGATCTTTGTTGCCACGTGCAGGATCTTCTTGGCGGCATGTGGGATCTCTTGGTTGCACCATGTGAACTCTTAGTTGCAGCACGCATGTGGGCTCTAGCTCCCTGACCAGGGATCGAACCCGGGCCCCCTGCATTGGGAGCTCGGGGTCTTAGCCACTGGACCAGCAGGGAAGTCCCATATCCACTCATCCTTTGATGGGCACTTCCCTTCCACCTTTTTGGCTCTTTCATACAGGAATTTTATAGTCTGACAGATTGGTTTCCATTTTGTGATGAGGGCATAGTTCTCCGATGAGTTCCAGGTAGACGGATCCTATCAGTTTAGGGACGGGTTTTGCTTCCTGTTCACATCGCGTGTGCTTCTGTGAGCATTAGTCAGAAGGCAGAACAGGCATTTTAACTTCGGGGCATTTGAAGAGGCGGTTTGGCTCAAAGACAGACACACGGCTTTTCAGGACCTGCTGCCCCCAACACACGGCCGCAGCGTGCAATTGCCACTTCGCCGAGCTATGCCCCCTGGGGACCCAGGGCCCCCAGTTCCTCAGTCCCAGACCTGCTTCCTTTCATTCCAGACACAGTCTGGGGATTCTTGGGGTGCAGGTTTCACATCCACTTGTAGAAAGTACCTTAAGCCACGACGTGACTGGCTTCCAGGTCTCAGGCTCTGTTAAGACTCCGTGAGGAAGACGTGCTTAGAAGCCAGAGAAAACATCTGAGCTCCTCCGAGAAAGATGTCACTGTTTAAGGGCATCCCCTGAAGCTGTGGTAATCACAGTATGGCTCCACGCACATATCAACAGCCCAGAGGCAGACCCGCGTGTGTAACATAACTTAACGTGTGATCTTTAACAAAGGAGCCTCCCTGGTCTGGGGAGAGACAGATTCTTTAAGAAAAAGCATTAAAACAATTGCTTCACTCTTTGGAGACCATCTGGATTTTCCTTGCACTTCCCACACTGTACCGGGTTGACTGGTGTCCCCCAAAATTCATTCCACCCGGAACCTCAGAATGTGACCTTGATTAGAAATAAGGCATCTGCGGATGTTAAGATCTCAAGGTGGCTTCATCCTGAATCCAATAACTGGTGTCTTTATAAGACGAGAGGAGGACACAGAGACAGAGAAGGCCTCCATGTGATGTTGGGCCAGCAAATCGGAGTAATGCACCTACAAACCAAGGGTCACCGGAAGCCAGGAGAGTCATGGGATGGTTTCATCCTCAGAGCCTCCGGAAGGAGCCAGCCCTGCCCACACCTTGATTTTGGACTCATCCAGAAATGCAAGACAGTACATTTCTCTTGTTTTAAGCCACCTGGTTTATAGTACTCTGTCACAGCAGCCCTAGGAAACTCTTACACCCTCCAGTATAATTTCCAGATGGATAAAGACTGAAATGTAAAGAGTAAGTCCAGGGAGGGAGAGGAATACAGAGTGTGGTTCCATGCTCCCCAGCTCTGGGAGGGGAATGTGCGATAGACATCATGAAAGAAATGACCCACAGATCTGACTGCCTGGAAAATGTAGTATTTGTATCAAAAAACACCATACGCAAAAGTAAATCTGTATGAATTAGATTCATCAGACGTCGCAAAGAGTTAATACCATTCCTATACAAAGAGCGCCTCCAAATCAATGAGCTAGGTAGGCATGGTTCAGTGGGAGAAAAAGGGCAACGGATATGAACAGCTTCCAGAAACAGAAAAATCGTTACTGAATACAGTGAATTGTCAAAAAACCCAGCCTGACAGGATTATAAGTGACAAAATGCTCTTTTGTGCCCACTGATGGCCATGGGTTGAGAAAAATATTGATCCTCGGTGCCAGTGAGGATGCTTTGAGGCAGCACTTCTCAGGCTGCTCCGGGCAGACCTCTCACTTGGGTGGGCCTCTCCGGAAGTCACTTTGGCAGAGGGGGTCAGGGGCCTTCGTAGTGAGGATGTAGAGCGGATCAGATCAGCCCAGTGTTCAGGTTCAGGTGGTGCCACGTGTGGAATGAGGCGTCTCTGGGGCTAAGAGGGCACATCCGCATTGGGAACAGAGCTGCCTGGGATCTGGCGGAGGGGTCCGAGGGGCATTCCAACCTGAGGACGAGGACAGGGGACACGGATGGCACTGGAAGGAGGCAGCAGTGTGGGGCCGGCCCCGTCTGAGATGCAGGGGAGGGAAGGGGAGGGCAGGGTGCCAGGCCCGTGGTGATGGCCTGGTCAGTGTCTCGTGGGGATGCAGCCCGGGCTGGGGGAAGCAGACTTCCCCCTGTGGGTTGGGGGCTTTGGGCAGCTTCTCCGTGGCTGGAGGGGGCCTGCAAGCCTGGGCCTGGCTGGGTGGGGAACAGCCAGAGTACGTCCAAGAACTGCTCCCTGCAGCAGCCAGTCTACCAGCGGGGGGCTGTGCTATATGGGCCTTGATGATCAGGGGCTGAGCACTGGCCAGAGGGCGTCCCCGAGGGGCCCTGTGTTGGGACACTCACACCTAGACCAATGCTTCCAGGTGCTGCCCTGCAATGGCCCAGAGGATGGAGACAGGGGTCCCTCAGGGGCCCTCCTGACCTCCTGGTGAGAAGAGAAGGCTGTTCTGGGGACAGCAGACAGGATGTGGTCAGTGGGAGGAGCAGGGAGCAAATCCCCTGGGTGTTTGGGGCTGGAGGTGGGGTGGGCGTCCCTGGGCACGAGCTTAGCCCCTGGTGGGGGAGTGCAACAGAGTGGATGGGCTCCAGGGTCAGGTCCAGGTGACACCTGATCCCCACGGCTGCAGAGCAAGTGAGCAGGACCAGGAAAGGCATGATTGGCAGGAGCTGGGTGGCATCTCTGGAGAGGGGAGCAGTGGTTTCTACTGCATGGGGGCATAGCGGACCGAGGGACGGCTGCGAGCAGGAAGGACCGGCTCCAGGCTGCATGGAAGCCAGGAGGGAACTCGACCCTGGGCTGGAGAAGGATTTACTAGTGTCTCCGGTGTTCGGGCCCATGAGCTATTTCAGTGGGAGGGTCCCCCCCCCACCCCCGGGAAGGGGGAAAAGGGAGCCGCTCTGAGAGGAGAGTGCAGGCTCCTTGGGGAGCAGGACCAGGTGAGGCTGGCTGGGCGTGGGGAGGGCCCCACGGGCAGGTGCAGGGGTGGAGTTTCCCAGGATGCAGATGTGGTGGGCCTACGTGGGCTATGATGGCTGGAGGGGCAGCTGCTGCAGGGTGGGTCAGGTGGGCCCTGCAGGGACTCCTGTGAGGGCCCCCAGCTGGTGTCCACCCTGCCCCACCCCTTCTCTTTGGCCGGCCTGTCAGCAGACCCCTTGAGCAAGGCTTATCTATTAGTACTTCCTCCTGGCCTGGGGGTGGGGTGTGCACTGGCTGGACCTGTGACTGCCCCCATGGCCCCCAGTCTCAAGAGTATGGAGTCCCCTCCTCCTCCCACCAAGGGGCCCAGAGCTGTAAAAGTCCCCCGTGGGCTCCGAGGCTGCCTCATGATCAGCGAGCCCTGGAGGATGTGGGGCAGCACAGAGCTCAGCGGGCCATACAGCCTTCAGCCTGTCCCAGCGTCAACCAGACCCTTGTCAGGGCAGGTGACAGAGACTCCTGCGAGCAAGGTCACATGGTTGGGCCCTGATGGCTTCTCGCTCAGCCAGCTCGGTGTCTGCTGGGAGGAGAAAGCAGGCGCATCCCTGTGACCTTTCTGCTGCCTGCATCCAGGCAGCTTGGGCGTGAGACCATCCAAAGCCCCTGGTCCTTGAGCTGGAACGTGCCCCCAGAAGTTGTGGCGCTCGTGAGCCGTGTCTCCACGAGTGCGTGTCACAGAGGTTCAGGCTCTGCCTGAAGCCCTGGGTCTGCGCGCGTGTGTGTGTGTGCACGCATGTGAGTGTGGGTGTGTTCAAATGAAATTCTGTTCGTGCATGTGTGTCCATGTTTGTGTGTGTGCATGTGTGAGCACGGTCGTGTGAGAGTGTGCATTCAATCACGCGTGTCTGTGTCTGCACGTGTGCTCACATTCGTACATGTATGTTCACAAGCTTACACGTGCGTTCATGTGGCCCTGATTAAGGTGCAGATCTACAGTTTGGGCTCCTGCCTCTCTCACCAGGCTTGGAAGCGCATAAACTACCCACCCTCCACAGCCTTGTGGGGCTGCCCAGGAACATCCTGCAGTTAGCTCTCATAGTTTCCGGGGGACGGTCAGGTGGGCAGCACCACCTGGCACCTCTGAACACAGACAAGTTCATAGACTCCCAGCCGTTTCCCTGCAGTGGCATCCGAGGAACTCGGTGGCTGGGCTCGAGGATTGGGCATTTTGAAAAGAAAGCAAGAGGTTTTTAAAAGTTGCACTCCGCGGCATGTGTTTGTTCTTAAAATGTTAGAAAATGGGCTTCCCTGGAGGCGCAGTGGTTGAGAGTCTGCCTGCCGATGCAGGGGACACGGGTTCGTGCCCCGGTCCGGGAAGATCCCACATGCCGCGGAGCGGCTGGGACCGTGAGCCATGGCCGCTGGGCCTGCGCGTCCGGAGCCTGTGCTCCGCAACGGGAGACGCCACAACAGTGAGAGGCCCGCGTACAGCAAAAAAAAAAAAAAGTTGCACTCCTGGGGAATTCGGTCCTTTCATAATCCACATTCTTTGTTTTAAACAGCTTTATTGGGTGTAATCAGTACACTATAAATGGCGCTTATTTGAAGTGTGTGATTGGATGAGTTGTGACACATGCAAGCGCCCAGGAGCCCACGACCACGATCAAGATAGTGAGCACATCCATCACCCCAAAAATCTCCCTGACCCCTTTGTCCTCCCGCCCTGGCCCCCTCCTCCAAGCGGCCAACAATCAGTTTTCTGTCTCTAATTAATTTACACTTTTTAGAAATTTACGTACAGTTGACCCTTGAACAACGCAGGGGTTGAGGACGCTGACCTTCATATACAAAATCAAAATATTCAAAAATCCATGTATAAGGACTTCCCTGGTGGTCCAGCGGTTAAGACTCCACAGCTCCCATTGCACGGGGCCCGGGATCGATCCCTGGTCAGGGAACTAGATCCTGCGTGCCAACTAAGAGCCCGCATGCCGCAACTAAAAAAGATCCCACAAGCCGCAATTGGAAAAAAAAAAAAAAAAGATCCTGTGTGCAGCAGCTAAGACCAGTCGCAGCCAAATAAATAAATATTAAAAAAAAAAATCCGTGTATAACTTTGCAGTTGGCTCTCCATATCTGTGACTCTCCATCCTGGGGTTCAACCAACCACAGATTATGTCATACTAAAGTACATATTTAGTGAAAAAAATCTGCATATAAGTGAACCCACAGAATTCAAACCCATGTTGTTCAAGGGTCACCTGTATGTGGAATCATATAATATGTACTCTTGAAAATTTTATTGAGATGAAATTTATATAATATTAAATTACCCACTTAAAGTGAACAATTCAGTGGTATTTAGCATATTTGTAATGTTTTGCAAGCATCACCTCTATCTAGCTCCAGAACTTTTCCATCACCCCAAAAGGAAACCCTGTGTCCATCAGGAGTCTCTCCCCATTCCCCCGCCTCTTCACTTCCCAGACCCTGGGAACCACTGGTCTACTTTCTATTTCTATGGATTTGCCTGTCCTGGACGTTTCATATAAATGGGCTCATACAACATGTGGCCTTTGGTCTCTGTCTTCTTTCATTCAGCATAATGTTTTCAGAGTTCATCCACATTGTAGCATGAATCAGTAACATTCCATTCTGTAGATAGACCACATTCTGTTCATCCATTCATCAGCTGATGGAAATTTGGGTTGTTTCCACCTTTTGGCTATTGTGAATAGGGTTGCTGTGAACGTGTGTGTCCAAGTATCTGTTTGAATCCCTGTCTTTAAGTCTTTTGGGTCCATACCTAGGAGTGGAATTGCTGGGTCTATAGGTACTCTTTTTCGCCTTCTGTCTTTCACTCAGCACACAGATTCTGAGATTGTTCCATGTTGTTCCATGCTGTTGTGACGTTTGTGTTGTGTCCCTTCTCACAGCTGAGTCATGTTCCATTGTATGGTGGTTTATTCGTCCATTCACTGGTTTGTGTACGTTCAGGTTGTTGCTAGTCTGGGACTTTTAGAAACAATGCCATTAAGAACATTCATGTAGGGACTTCCCTGGTGGTGCAGGGGTTAAGAATCCGCCTGCCAATGCAGGGGACACGGGTTCGATCCCTGGTCCAGGAAGATCCCAGTTGCCGCAGACCAACTGAGCCTGTGCACCGTAACTACTGAGCCTGCGCTCTAGAGCCCGTGAGCCACAACTACTGAAGCCCGCGCGCCTAGAGCCCGTGCTCCACAACAAGAGAAGCCGCCACAATGAGAAGCCCGCGCACCGCAACAAAGAGTAGCCCCCTCTCACCGCAACTAGAGAAAGCCCGCGTGCAGCAACAAAGACCCAACACAGCCATAAATTAATTAATTATAGAAAAAAAGAACATTCATGTACAATCTCTGTATGAACATCTGCTTCATTTCTCTTAAGTCCTAGGAGTGACTCCTAGGAGGGGGTCACATGCTAGGTATATAATTAACTTTTAAAGAAACTGCCGGAGTGTTTCCAGAGTAGATGAGCCCCACCGTTTCATAGAATTTTTCTGCAGGATACTGTGGCTTTTTGAAAAAAGACACTTATCAACGTTCACATCCATTTATCTGCTAATTCTACATGAGTGAACTGATCCCAAGGAAGTGCTCAGACTTGGACACGAAGATGTGCGTCCAAGGACTCAGAAATCATGTTTCAAAGCGTATTTCATGGCACGGAGAAATGTTCATCTGTACCAACATACCACATTAAGAGCAATTCAGGTTTTATTAAAACATGTAACATCTATTAAACTGGAAGGAAATATACCAAAGTTACTTAATAATTTGGAGGAAAGTTTAGAAAATTAAATACTCCCATCTCCCCC
This sequence comes from Orcinus orca, assembly GCF_937001465.1. NCBI lineage: Eukaryota > Metazoa > Chordata > Mammalia > Artiodactyla > Delphinidae > Orcinus > Orcinus orca. Next base: position 12,514,134 of record NC_064561.1, on the reverse strand, counting down.
AACCTTCCTACCTGTTGCCACTACCTACCTACCTGTTTGTAGCAGCTTCATAATGTCTGGTTTTGTTCAGCCTCACCCATCCCCCACCCTCCTAACACTGCTGTGGGACTCAGTTTCCCAGAACCCAGATCATCTCAGCCTCTGAGTCATGCTTCTGTCCAGGGCAGAGGTCTGCATACTGTTTCTACAAAAGACTGGAAAATAAGTACGTTCAACTTTCCAGGTCTTAAGGTTACTAATCTGTGTTGTGACTATTCACTTATGCTGATATAACGAAGACAGCTGTGGACAGTATGTACATGAATGGGCAGAGCTTCGTTGTGAACTCCTCTTCATCCCTCAGAACCCCTCTTAGATGTTACCGTTCCCCTAAAGCCTTCTCTGGCTCTTGGGAACAGTAACTTCTCACGCTCATGGTTGACGTTCTCTCACATTTGTTTGCATATTAGCTTCTCCCGCTGGGCTTTGAGCCAAGGTCTCGTTCATCTTTTTATCTTCAGTCACGCTTGGGTGGCACACAGTGGGCCCCCACGTGACCCACACTGCCTTTCTGCCTTTTGCACCAAGACACAAAATGAGCTGTTGCCAGGACTGGCTGCCTTTTCTCTCTTTCTCGAAATGTCTTTAGGAGCAAATGCATTTTGTCCAGGGAACCCTGTTGCATTGAGTCATCATGTCTCCCCAGTTTCCTCTGCCTGGGATGACTCCTTGGTCTTTCCTTGTTGCTCATGACCTTCACAGTCTTGGCGAGGACTGCCGGGCGTCCCACAGGATGCCCCCAATTTGGGGCTGATGTTCTTGTCATGATTGGAATGGGGTTGTGGGTTCTGGAAGCAAATGCACTCTGAGCAGTTCTCTCGAGCGAGTTTTTGGGGGCCCTCCCTGAGTTCATCCTCCTCAGTGGGGTTTCAGGTACCCGGGGGTTTCAAGGTCCCTGAGTTTCGGGGCAGGTTCAGTCTTGCTTATCCCAACCTTCCTCTCGCAACCTTCCTCATGTGTTTTGGGGACATAACCAAGGCCCATGGGGCCGCGTCTTCATCCACTTAGGGATCTGCCAGGGGAGGTTTTGTCAAGAGAGGCGAGTCCAGGAAGGGCTGAGCTCTGAGATGGTTGCGGCCATTGGACTTGAGGGTTGAGAGGCTGGTGGGGAGGGACGGGGCCTGGGATGGAGCAGACTCCAGGGGAAGGGTTTGATCTTGGCAGGAGGGGCCTGGCAATGTCGCTCTGCAGGAGCTACAGACCTTAGGTGAGTGTCACGTTTAAGGACAGATAAGGCTCTTCGGCCCTTCTGGCTTTTCAAGAGAGCCCACGGAGTCAGGCCATGGGCCTGAGGCTGTCTGTCCAGAGGTGAATGTCAGTGTCCCCCCACCCCCACCTCCGCCCTTCTGATTTTGCCACCCTCTTCCCTTCCAGCTCCAGGACGCGCGCCCCGAGCCCGGGAGGCATGCTGAGGCCAGGCCGCCGGCAGGATGAGTGTGAAAGAGGCGGGCAGCTCCGGCCACCGGGGGCAGGCGGCCTACCACCTGCACATCTACCCGCAGTTGGCCACCAGCGAGAGCCAGACCCCGTGCCAGGCCTCGTGCCGCGTGACAGCCACCAAGGACAGCACCACATCCGACGTCATCCAGGACGCCATCACCAGCCTGCAGCTGGACGGCAGCAAGCGCTACGTGCTGGTGGAGGTCAAGGAGACGGGCGGGGAGGAGTGGGTGCTGGATGCCAACGACTCGCCTGTACACCGTGTGCTGCTGTGGCCACGGCGGGCGCAGGACGAGCACCCCCAGGAGGACGGCTACTACTTCCTGCTGCAGGAGCGCAACGCAGACGGGACCATCAAGTACGTGCACATGCAGCTCGTGTCCCAGGCCACGGCCACCCGGCGCCTGGTGGAGCGTGGCCTCCTGCCTCGGCCGCAGGCAGACTTTGATGACCTGTGCAACCTCCCTGAACTGACCGAGGAGAACCTCCTGAAGAACCTCAAACACCGCTTCCTGCAGCAGAAGATCTACACGTATGCCGGGAGCATCCTCGTGGCCGTCAACCCCTTCAAGTTCCTCCCCATCTACAACCCCAAGTACGTGAAGATGTACGAGAACCAGCAGCTGGGCAAGCTGGAGCCACACGTGTTCGCGCTGGCCGACGTCGCCTACTACGCCATGCTCCGGAAGCACGTCAACCAGTGCATCGTCATCTCAGGCGAGAGCGGCTCTGGCAAGACGCAGAGCACCAACTTCCTGATCCACTGCCTCACCGCCCTGAGCCAGAAGGGCTACGCCAGCGGCGTCGAGAGGACCATCCTCGGTGCTGGTCCGGTGCTGGAGGTGAGCGGGACTGCTCGGCGGAGGGGCCTCCACGCCTGGGTTTGGTTATCGTTCAGATGACGGCCGTGGAGGAAACAGTTATACTCACGTTTTCCAGAAACAGGAGGCTTGGCATTCCATGCAGGGCCCCACAGGGAGGCACCAGGGCTCAGCAGGAGCCAGGGGAGGGTGTAGGCAGGAGTCTGTCGTGGTTTTCACGGGAAGGGTCCGGTGAGGCAGGGTAAGCAGGCTTAGGGTGCCTAGTTTGAATAATTTCAGAGTTTGGGAGCATAAAGGCTGCCCTGGTTGTCTGGTACTTGGCCCTGGGGTAATCAGGGCAGGGAGAGAGTAGCCCTGAGTGTGAGAACGTGATAATGGTGGGGGGCGGTGTAGGCTCTGAAATGGTTGGTTTGTATTCGGAAGGCGTGTTGGTAGGAGAGTCCTTTGCTTTCTCTAGGACTCGGCCAGCCCTGGCGGGGGCAGTCCCTCCAGGGTCAGCCAGGCCCCAGGTGTCAAAACATCAGAATAGAGAAAATAACAAGGCCTGATCAATGCCTTGATGTCCTCTTAACGTACTCCCAACGTCTGGAGGGGCGGCAGTCTGCACTCCGGGTCCCAGAAAGAAAAGGATGGCGTGTCCAAACTGAATAGTTCACTGTGGGGTGTTTCTGGCAGGGAGTGGGACCGTGGGGTAGAAGGAAGCCAGCAAGGTGAGTTCAGACCTGGGGGCTGGGGACGGGCTAGAGGAGGGGCTGCTTGGCAGTGCCTAAGAGTCAGCGGGGGAGGAAATGCCCCAGCTTCCTGCGCCCTCTCCAGTGTTCCCATTGGCCAGACCCCACAGGAGTCACGCATGTGTCACTGTGGGTGAGCCTTCTGGACATGGGGGCAGTGGAAGTGATCGCAGTGATCACTCACTCTCAGGGTCTTAGGACAAGATGCGTCCACGTCTCAGAACTAACTTAACGGTCGTCACCTGGTGAGGGCCAGGGCCGCGTATGGGCCCAGGGTGTGCGCCTCTGGGTTTGGGGTCTAAGACTCTGCTTGCTTTCTTTCTGCTTTTAATAAGATTTTGCAGTGATTAAATGATTTTAAGTATGTAACTTAGATAGTTAAATTTTATTAAATATAATGACATAAATCACTCTATTTCTTTGAGCAGTTTTAGGTTTATAGAAATACTGAACAGACAGTACAGAGAGTTCCCGTATTCTCCTGCCACTTCTGCTCTTCCCCCTGTCATTAACATGCTGTATTTGTTAACAATTGGTGAGGGCTCCCCTGGTGGCGCAGTGGTTGAGAGTCCGCCTGCCAGTGCAGGGAACACGTGTTCGTGCCCCGGTCCGGGAAGATCCCACGTGCCGTGGAGCGGCTGGGCCCGTGAGCCATGGCCACTGAGCCTGCGCGTCCGGAGCCTGTGCTCCGTGACGGCAGAGGCCACAACAGTGAGAGGCCCGCGTACCGCAATAAAAAAAAAAAAGGCATGTTATTTCTTGAAAAGAAACAGGTTTTTAAAAACAAAAACAATTGGTGAGCCAGTATTGACACATCATTATTAACTAAAGTCCACAGTGTACATTAGGGTTCACTCAGTGTTGCACCTGCTACGGGTTTGGACAAATGCACAATGTCACGTATCCACCCTGAGTATCACACAGAATGGTTCCACTGCCCTGAAAATCCCCTGTGTTCTGCCTGTTCATCCCCTTCCCTCCCTCCAGCTCCTGGAAACCACTGATCCTTTTACGGTTTCCATAGTTTTGCCTTTTCCAGGATGCTGGATGGCTGGAATCATACCGTCTGTAGTCAGACCGGCTTCTTTCACTTAGTACTAAATACTAGTACTAAGGTTCCTCTGCGTCTTTTCTTGGCTCAAGACCTCATATCTTCATGTTGCTGAGTAACACCTGCTGGATGTGCTGCAGTCTGTCCATCCGCAGGACCCCAGACCCTCTGTCCGAGGAGTAGGCTCGGGGTGGGGTGGGAGCAGGGGTAGGTTCAGGGGTCCCACCCTCCCTGAAGCATTGACCTCCAGCTTCTTACTGAAATTCACTGAAATCCCATCTGGGCTGTGCCGGCTGAATACACTTCAGTTCCTCTTCCTCTCTGACGATCTCTGAGATCATGAGCAAGAGATTAGCTGGGGCTGTAGAGCCTGGCCCCGTGCCAGCACGCATGGCCTATATCTGTCTTCTCCTATACATGTAATGTAAAGATTCATTGTCATTTTTTGCGCAAGCATTTCAAACACTACCTAGTGATCTGGCCGCAGAACGGACGCTTTTCTCTTCAGTGCTGTGTACCCTGCACGCGTTCCCTCCTCTAATCATCCATTCATTCTGCAAATATTCCACCTGCAGGCACCGTTCTTGGCACTGGGCTATGCAGTGGCCAAAATCGACACAGAGGCCTGCCCACAGGGAGCTGCCGCCTGGTGACAAGGAGGCAGGCAGCAAGAGAAACAGCGGCCTCGCTTGTGAGCTAAGAGCTGATAAGAACAGTGGGCGGGCTCGCGGAAGAAGGGGTAAGGGGGCAGGAGGTGAGAAGGGGATGCCGAGCCGGGCCCGGAAGCGGGTGGGGTGAGCAATGCGGCGTCTGGGAGGGGGACACGGCCAGCGCACAAAGCTGGGAGGCTGGACCGTGCCTGGCGTGTTGAAGAAAGTCAGGGGCCCTGGGGGGCACGGGAAGGAGCCAGAGTGGGGTGAGCAAGGGGCAGAGCAGGAGGCTATGGGGACATGGAGGTGACAGCAGATCATTCAGGGCCTTGCAGGATCATGGGGTGGGCACTGTGTGATATGGGAGCTACGGAGGGTGTCCCAGGTTCAATCTGGCTCCATCCCAGCTCTGGAACTCAGCTGCCATGAAACCACCAATGGCCCCACTGTCCTCCCAGCAATGGCTGGGGCCCATAACAGGTGCTCTATGACGGGATAAAACAATGCAGGCACTGAGTGACTTTAGAAATCGGAGACAGGAACAAGAGGACGGACCCAGTATTTACCGAGTGGGGCATTTTGCCAAGTGGGCCCTTCACCCCTCACAGAACCGGGCACGCGGGTGGGTGTGACAAGGTTTGATGAAGATGCCGAGCCCCAAGGTTTCAGTGCAACACAGCGAGGAGGCAGGTTTGGCCCCGCCGTGCAGCTTCCTTTTCTAGCTGAGGACCATCCAGGGCACCGGGATGAGGTTCCTGGCGCTGCCCTAACAAAGTACCACAGACTGGGTGGCGGCAAAAGAGGAATTTACTCTCTCTCACAGTTCTGGAGGCTTGAAGTCTGAAGTCTAGGTGTGGGCCGGGCCACACTCCCTCCGAAGGCTCTAGGGGCAGATGCTTTCTTGCCTCTTCCCATTTCTGGGGGCTCCAGGCGGGCGCTCCTTGGCTTGTGTCGCTCCAATCCCAGCCTCTGTCATCATATTGCCTTCTTTTCCTGTAAAGACACCAGTCATCATTGGTTTTAGCGGCCGCCCCAATCCAGGATGACCTCATCCTAACTAATTACGTCAGCAAAGACCCATTTCCACATCAGGCCACGTTCACAGGTTCCAGCGTCAGGTCAATATAGACGAGCCTTTTGCGGGGGGGACACAAGTCAGCCCGCAGCAGTCCCCCGCCGAGTGACAGCTGGACGTGTCTTGTGTCTTCTTCCCCAAGGGCCGCCACTGGTGATCCTGGGGGCCCATCCGTCCTCCTGCTGGCCTCCATGCTCCTCCCCTGCCGTTGCCCCGAAGGATTCTGGCACATTCTACGAGGGCCGTTAGTCACCTCCGTGGCGGGTGTCTGCACCTCGTGAGTCAGATGCCTCTGACCTTGCCCGGCTGCCTCCCTCGAGCCTCAGCAGTGCGAGCCGGCAAGGCCAAATTTCCCCAGGGGTTAGGAGCTGCTGGAGGGCGGTGCCCATGCCAGCTTCCAAAACAGGCTTGAGCCAGATCCACGTCACAGCCATAAATGTGCTTCCTGAGGCGACCATTTGGAAAAGGGAGAAGGTTGTTTTAGTTTAGAGCCAGGCTTTTCAACCAGAGCACCACTGACGTCTGGGGCCGGGTCAGTCTCTGGGCTGGGGGCCATCACGTACGCTGTGGGGTGTTGAGCAGCACCCCTGGCCTCCACCCACCCGATGCCAGTAGCATCCCCTCCCCCCCGTGGCAACAACCGAAAAATGTCCCCAGACATCACCAAGTGTCCCCTGGGAGTAGAATCTCCCCTGGGTGAGAACAGCTGCCTTAGTCACAGCTTGTAATCCCACAAGACCCAGTCACCGTTTCTTTCAAGTGTTGATGGTTTAGAAATTGTCCGTAAGTAAGTCCCAAGCATTCTGAGCTCACTTGAGAGTTACTTTCTAACAACAGGAATAATTAGCTACCGTGCCTTTGGGCCCACTGTGTGTCAGGCTTTGGGTGCCACAGTCTTCATCCGTCATCTCTCTGAGGACTCACAACAGCTCTGCTCATTTTAAAGACGAGAAAACAGAGCCCCAGAGAGGTGTGCTGGTGTGCAAATGTCCTGGGGCTGCCATCACAGAGTACTGTCAATGGGAGAGGGTGGAGGTGGAGGGCTTAAAACAGCAGGAGTTTATTCCCTCACAGTTCTGGGGGCCGGAAGTCTGAAATCAAGGTGTAGGCAGGGCTGGCTCCTTCTGGAGGCTCCGACGGAGAATCCATCCCGTGTCCCTCTCCTGGTTTCTGGTGGCTGCCAGCAACCCTTTGGCATTCCTTGGCTTGTGGCCTCATCACTCCAGGCTCTGTCTCTGTGTCCATATGGCATTCTCCCCGTCTGCCTCTGTATCTCGTATCTCCTTTCTCTTACAAGAACACCGTCATTGGATTTAGGGCCTACCCCAAATCCAAGATGATCTCACCTCAAGATCCTTACTTTAATTCCATCTGCAAAGACCCTATTTCCAAAGAAGGTCCCACTCACAGGTTCCAGAGATCAGGACTTGGACATATCTTTTTGAGGGACACAAGTCGACCCAGTACAGTGTGGGTACCCCAGGCGACACTGCAGGCAGCCACAGCCAGACCACCGTTAGAACCCAGCCTGAGCCTAAGTTCACGGTACCCCTCTGCACCTTCGTAAAAGATTTCCTCTCTCAGCTCGGCTGGGGCCGCAGGAAGCCTATCGGGACTTTTTCTCAGCTCCCTGAAAGGAGAAGTTGAGTTGTTTTGAGGTTTGGGTGTCGCCGGGCGCCCCCCCAGGCAGGGGTTGCAAACTTGCTGTGCAATTCTGACCAGAAAACAGGAAGGCGGCACTGTGGAAAGCTGGTCCCAATCAGCTGATCTGCCCCCCCACTGCAGTTAACTGTTACTGTCACTGTTTCACACGGTGTCACTCGGCCACCCTGCAGCCTGCCCCCTGAACCGCCCCCAGAAACGCGACGTTTGTGCAGGAGTGTTGCCTTAGGTCAGAAATACTGAAGGTGCAGAAGGCAGGCTCACCAGGGCAGTGCAGTCTGGGGTCCGTTACCCATGCCGGGCGCCCTCTGAGAACCTGGCGACATTGTGATGCAGCTGCCCCGGCATCAGCCACCGGGCTGGCCACAAAGCCCGCCCAGGATGTGCCCCTCTGCCTCGGCATCAGGGCTGAGGGCGGGGGATGCTTAGGCCAGTGTTCTCTTTGTCCTTCCTGAACTGTAACACACGCCACTGACATTTGCCAACGCGCACAGGGTTTTAATTTCGAAAGCAGAAATGAAACGAGGATCCTTGCTGGCCGGGCCATTTTCCCAAGCGGCCAGAGGCCGAGGTTTCGGGACCTCCATGTAGCTGCTGTGGCCTGGCCCACGCAGAGAGAGAAGGCTGGGAGATAGTGGCCCCCCCAAGCTGCCTGGCATACCCATAGGAGGCTGGCGACCAGGACAGCAAGGCGTGGGACCGAGGGTGTCCTGGAGCTCTCTGCTGCCCCTGACCCACCTCGGGGGCCCTGAAGGAGCCTGTCCTGGGACTGGGATGTGTGCTGGCCTTGGTCCTGAGCACCAGTCCCCACTGAGGGCCCCACAGACCCAGTGTCACATGACCCCAGGCTCGCCCAGTCTCCGCCCACCCCTCAGGCCACTGGGTCTGTTCCCACTACCCTCTGTCAGCACTGGACGGCCTACCCAAGCAGGTCACCCTGAACCAACATGCCATCATTCACCTTGACCTTTACCCGCAGGGACATCTGCCCAGAACATGTCTTTCCCTCCCACAGGATGAGGATGGGCCAGTCTCTGCCCATCACTGGGGACACACGGGCAAAGCCACTCAACCGGTGTGACACAAGGTTCCAGAACCAGGGGTGTGCCTCTGCAGTTAGGTTTTCTGTTTAAGAGCTTTGTTGAGGTATAATTCACCCATTTCGAATGAACAATTCCGTATTTTTTAGCAGATCCACAGTGTTGTGCAACCTTCACCTCTATCTAGTTCCAGAACGTTTTCATCACCCTCAAAAGGAGACCCCATTAGCAGTTGTTCCCCGTCGCCCCTCCCCCTGCCCCTGACAACCACTGGTCTTCTTTCTGCCTCTGTGGGTTTGCCTGTTCTGGACATTTCATGGGATCACACAAGATGTGGCCTTTTGTGTCTGGCTCCTGGCACTCAGCTTGGTTTTTTTCCAGGTGTATGCACACTGTAGCGTGTGTCAATGCTTCATTCCTTCTTCTGGCTAATAGTCCACTGTATGGATAAGACCACATTTTTTTTTAACCTCTCACCGGTTTTCTCAGGATTTCAATCCTTTGTATCGCTGACTCTGCAGTTGAGTTTTCTCCTCAGTCCTGACCCCCTCCCTGCCCCAGCCAGGCCAGCGTCCCCCCCATTAGTGTCCCCCTCCGTCAACAACGGGAGGGTGGAGGGCGTGGGGCGGAAGTGGAGGTGATCCCACTGGAGACGCTTGAGCTGAGCCGGGGAGGAGAGCGGAGCCCTGGCCAGCAGCCTGCTCCAGGTGTGCGGGGGCCCCCCGGGCGTGCCGAGGGCTGGCCGGGGGCGGGCAGACACACCTAGGTCCGTCCATCTGTGTCATCCATCTACATGGGGCTGTCACACCTGCGAAGAGGCTGGTGGCCAGGAGGGGGCTGGCATTCGGGAGCGGTGAGAAGGGAATGTGTGGCGCAAGCCACCCGAAGCCTCGGAAAGCAGAGCGGGCTCCCCGAGCCGAGGTATCAGATCAGAGCAGACAGAGTCCAGGGGGGAGAAGGAGGCGGGCTCAGAGCTGGCTGCACAGCGCTGTCGGGATCTGCTCCCCGGACGCTTGCGAGGACTGCGGTCTGGGGTGCTTCATCCAAGGGATGCGCCGGCAGCACAAAGACCCCCTTGACCCCAACCTTGTCAGGCCTTAGAGGTTGTCCAGTCACGCAGGAGCAAGCGGCGAGCTGGGGCACCTCCCAGCCTTGCTCATTAGCTACGGGAGGAGGTAAGTTTGCCGGGAGGAGTGAATGTTGAGAAAAGGGCATGGGGCCACGGACAGGCCTCTGGGGACCATTCTGGGGGCATGGGCCCCGGCAGGGAGGAGGCTCTGGATCAGGTCAGAAGGAGGCAAGTTACGGATGTCGCACCCCTACCCCCACGCCGAACCCGCAAAGGGGGCCGGGGCATTTACAGCAAGATTGGTATCTGGGCTGGGAGCCTTTATGTGGGGCTTGTCTGTCCGTCTCCAGGGTCCTAGGGCCCCAGAGGCCCAGATTGTGTCTGCTTTGCGTTTTGGGGTGTTTCTCTGGTCTGTTGATGGGGAAGTCGGGCGTCAGCAGGCAGCTGGGTGGGGAGGCAGCAGGATTAGGCTCGGGAGAGTCTGAGGCAGCAGCCTGGGGTGCTCCAGGGAGAGACGTGCCAGCCAGACATCCCCCAACCCCCAGCCAGTGGTCAAGGCTCGGCTGGACCTGGGCTGTTCTCGAGGCCGGGTGGCTGGAAGGTCGGCGCTGTGAACATCAGAGTCAACAGTCTATGCAGGGGTAGGAGGGGAGTGAGAGCCAGGCCAGGGTGGGCTCCCGGGAGAATGAGCGTTAGAGGGAGACAGGCAAGGATGGAGGAGAGGATGCCGTGGGGCCTCAAGGCGGATCACTGAGAGCCTTGGAGGGCTGTCCCACCAGGGCAGCTGCAGGGAGGGAGGAATCGAATTTCCGGCCGGTTCTGTGCCCCAAGTGGCTTCCCCAGGATGTTTGGGGAAGTCGTTGGGGGGCCCTGGTTTGGCAGAGCAGCCCGAGGGCGGGCAAGAGCTGAGGCTGGAATCCAGGGTAGGAGGGGGACAGCAGGAGGGCCGATGCCACAGAGGATGACAGGGTGAATGAGGCCTCGTGTGGGGTCAGCTTCAGGCCTTGCAGACAGAAACACAGAGGGGCTGAGGCTGTGCTTCCACGCTGCTGACACCTGGGGCCAGATCCTTCTCTGGGGTGGGGACCATCCCGTGCACTGTGGGGTGTTAAGCAGCATCCCTGGCCTCCACCCACCAGATGCCAGGAGCACCCCCTCTCTCAGTCAGAACAATTATAAATGTCCCCAGGCATCACCAAGTGTCCCCTGAGGGGCAGAATCACCCCAGTTCAGAAGAATTTTTAGGCCGACTGCAGGCAAAGAATGATTTCAGTGTTACAGATGTCCTGTACCCAAATAGGTTCAAATTTGGGGGTTAACATCGTGCTGTTGTACTTCCACGTCAACCCATCTGTGCTCAGTTCTGTCTCACCAGCTTGACAAGGGGTGGGTGGCGGGTGGGGACGCAGTTTCTGGCTGGCGATCTGCTTCATTTCCGGGAACGGGTGGCTGGCGCTTTTTCCTGCCCTGTGGCCAGCCACGGCCAGGAGAACGGCCACTGCCCACCCACCACCAGAAACCTCACGTCTTTCTCACCAACAGCAAAGTATGCTCGGATGCAAGGGTCAGGTTTTCCATCCAAGTCTGGTCTTCCAAGCACACTTGGGGCGAAGGCTTCAAGTGTTATTCGAAAAGCTGCTCATCAATACAAAAAAAAAAAAAAAAAGCAGTCACTCACGTGGTAACACCCAGAGCTGAGAAGTCACGCACTCCCTGCGGGTTTTCTCGCAGGCGAACGTCATGAAAGAGCTGTAGTGGATTTTGGGTGCAGTTCGTGCTGGTCCCTACGCACTGGAATTTTGTCATCCCCTCCACCCCGTCCTCCTGCGGGGTGACTTTCTGAACCTCACGCCAGGTGCTCACTGTGGTTCAGCTCTTCTTTAAGTGTCTCCCCAACAGGAAACAAACCAGGGCTGCCATGGTGGTTTCTGCTGCCGGGGAACATGCGTGGTGATCCACCCACTTTCGTAAAATCGTGACATTATTTTGTTAAAGCTTTTGGTTGCACCTTGGTGCCTTGCTTTGCTTTGTTCAGATAACGGTTGGTTTTTTGAGTATCTTTTCCCCTATTTGAAGTATAATTTCTTTTTGCGTGTACCGGGGATTGGCCCACTACAGCCCACAGGTTACATCTGCTTGGTTCTACGCATAAAGTTTTATTAATACTCAGCCACACCTGCTCATTTACATATTGTCTGTGGTGGCTCTCAAGGCAGAGTGGGGCAGTTGTGACAGAGACACTGTATGGCCCCCAGAGCCAAAAATATTGAACCCCTGGCCCATTACAGGAAAGGTTTGCCGACCCCTTGTACTTTGTGCACACGGAACATGCTAGAACATTCCAGTTACTTTCTCTGTGCCCACTTCTGTCTTCTGCTCTGCTCTCCCTTCCCAAACATAAGGAAACCAGGTTCCCACCCTCGTTCCAGATGGCTCCTGTCACCAGCTCAAATTTTCTGTGTTGGTCTGTGCCACATGTGTGTTCCTATATTCATAAATATACATCTATCTACAGGGGAGTCTGAAAGCGGTCTTGAGGGGTCAGAAAAGAGGGACTTGGATGTAGATGTCCCAGAAGTTCATCTCATAAGTTCACCTTTCAGCTCTCCCTCTCCTGCTCGAGCGCTCTGTGTTCCACAGGCAGCTGGGAGCGCTTGTGCAGCCAGGGTGTGTGAGCTCTGGCTGGGGGTAGTGGGACCTGTGTGTGGGCCCCTCCCAATCTCGCATATCCAGGAGGGGCCCTCGAAGGGTTTCCAGCCGCACCCTGGGCCCTAAGACCACCTGCATCCTGCCTGCAGGGCAACACGGTCTGCCGGGGCACAGTAGGACGAGGACACCAAGCAAGACCCCAATGCCTCCCGGACCCACCCTCCCCACCCCAACCCCTGGACCCTCCCTCCACAAGCTGCCAGGAGAGGCAGCATGAACTCGCTGGGGCTGATGGGGCCAGGCCAGAGGTGCACACTCAGGGCCACAGCACCCCTGGAGGAAGCTACCGTCTGGGGTGCCAGATGTGTGCCCAGGAGGATGTGCTGGAGCTCACGGCAGAGGGATAATTCAGCCAGAGAGATGAACGTTAGGGCAGGCTTCTCGTAGCCTGGGGTTGGGGTGGCTATGTTGCCAGCCCTGGTGCTTAGTACGTATTAGCAGGCATGGGTGTTCCCAGCTCACCACAAGGATGTTACAAGACGTGGAAAATGGTGGGAGCTGCTACAAGACGCCACGTGGATCGGAAGGAGGGAACGTGGGCAGAGTGACAGATAGCCCAGAGACTGCGCAGCTGAGAAGTAGGGCCACACCAGAGCAGGATGGGGGTACAGAAGGGTAAGAGGTTGTCTTTGGGGGTGTGGAGAGGATTGGGGTGCCCTACAGCCGTGAGTGCCTAGGCCTTTGATCAAGGGGACCCTGGAAGCGTTAGGGAGGGGACGGCTACCTGGAAGCTGTGGCCCACCGGCATTCTCTGCCCCTCCCGTGCCCTGCAGACCCGCGAGGCTGCCTTTCTGGCCTGCTGCCTAAAAGGGCAGAGCCTGACGCATTGCAGTAATCTAAGCCTATTTTAGACCAAAGTGGAAGTTATATTTTTGGGAACATTGCATCTAAGAGAAAAGTGAAATTATGGGTGTATTTTAAGCAACCAGAAAGGCTTCCTTGGAATTTGCAAAAAGAGTTGATTACAAGGCAAAGCATAGCTCCGGGCCCAGGACATCCCTGCCATGGCCACCGCCCTTTCAGAATATTCTGAGCACTTTGCTGCACCAGGGCTGGGTGGTGGGTGGGGATGTCCGGCCATCATCTATCAGGTACATCTGCCTCGCTGTTTGGGGCAGGGATGCAGCCGGGCATCGAGTGACCACAGGCCCTGGCAGCCTATTTGTTTCCTAGCGATTATCCAGGATGGAGTGGCTTCAGGGCCCTGTCCCCAGCATCACTGGGGAGTTTCCCTCTGGAAGTTTCCTTCTGTGTCATTCAGCCGCTGCTGGCCGCAGCCAGTTCCCAAGGCCAGGCCCAGCAAGACCTCAGTTACCTGAGGCCCAGAAGTAATCCGTCTTTTGGAAAGGCCGAGGGGTCAAGCCCAAGGCTCTTGGTCAACCGCCCAGCCACTGACCAGCCCTGCGACCCCAGCTCATGGCTGTAGACCGGCTCCTCCTGGGTGGAGGGGGAAATGGCCACCCGCTGGCAGTGGTCAGGCGCCCGGACCCAAAACCTTCCATGATGTGAGCTATCAGGATACGCTAGATGGTATCCTCACCCCTTTAATAGAGAGTAAGTCACAGCAACCTGTGAGTATTTACACACTTCCACTTAGCCCTTCCTGAGGGGCCAGGGATCTCCAGGGCAGCCAATTTAAAAAAAAATTTTTTTTTAATTGAAGTGTAGTTGATTTATAATGCTGTGCCAATCTCTGCTGTGCAGCAGGGTGACTCAGTTATACACATACAGACATTCTTTTTTTTCATATTCTTTTCCTTTATGGTTTATCACAGGATATTGAATATAGTTCCCTGTGCTCTACAGTAGGACCTTGTTGTTTATTCATCTTGTATATAATAGTTTACATCTGCTGATCCCAAACTCCCAGCCTCTCCCTCCCCCACCCCCCCTCCCCCTTGGCAACCACAAGTCTGTTCTTTATGTCTGTGAGTCTGTTTTTGTTTTGTAGACAGGTTCATTTGTGCTATATTTTAGATTCCACATATAAGTGATATCATATGGTATTTCTCTTTCTCTTTCTGACTTACTTCACTTAGTATGATAATCTCTAGTTGCATCCATGTTGCTGCAAATGGCATTATTTTTTCTTTTTCATGGCTGAGTAGTATTCCATTGTATATATGTACCACATCTTCTTTATCCATTCATCTGTCAATGGACATTTAGGTTGTTTCCAGGTTTTGGCTATTGTGAATAGTGCTGCTATGGACGTAGGGGTGCGTGTATCTTTTTGAATTACGCTCGGTTCTTAGCCAGGGGTGATTCTGCCATCAGGGGACATTTGGAAACGTCTGGAGATGTTTTTTTGGTTGGCCAAGGATGCTTTCAACATCCTACAGTGCACAGAACAGCCCCTCTGCAAAGGATGGTACGTCCCCAAGTGCCAGTAGTGCTGAGGCCGAGAAACCCACTCTAGTTTAGGGGCCTTTAGGATGTACAGTTGAAAATCAGGCCTGGGGCTCTGGACAGAGTCTGCAGGGAGCTGTGTGGATCCAGGAGCCACTGCAGGGACAGAGCTGCTTATTGGAGGTGTGAATATTGGTGAGACTGTGGGGAGGGGGAGAGAGAAGATTACAAGGACCTGAAGCCCCAGAGGGAACTTCTCCAGTTCTGCCAAAGTGCCTGGACCAGTTCTTTCCCCTCAGCATGTGACTGTGTCCCTCCCCTTGGAATTTACCACCTCCAGGTCCTCTGGGCCAAGAGCCACCTCTGCCAGGAAGCCCGACTCAGCAGTGCATGTGCTGTGTGACCTACAGCAAGTTGACCTCTCTGCTCTGCCTGCTGATCTCTCCTGCCCCAGGGCCTTTACACATGCTGCACCCGCCTGCGTCATCATCTAAAGGCCACCCCGAAGCCTCCTGGGAGAGGCAGAGGAGAGCTCCAGAAGGTCACGAGGCCAGCAGAGTCCTAGCACAGAACCAGCACAGTGTGGCTCCCTGCCCCACGCCCTGAGGCTCTGAGGGGCCCTTTGGTGTTCAGGGCCCATTTGTTTCCTGCAGGAGCTAGTCTAGCTTAGCAGCCCCAGATTTCAGCTATAACAGAGCAGGGAGTGAGTGCGCCCTGGGATGAGGCCCTGGCAATGCTGAGGTTGAGGGGACACCTCATGGGGATCCAGCCCTCCTGAGCATGGGCAGCCTTCTGCACCCGTTCCAGAGCTGTCCCATAAAGAAGATGGGAGGTGCCAAAGAGAGGCCCCCCCACAAGAGAAACGAAGGCTGGGGCAGGCCTGTGCTGGAAGGTCGGAGGGAGGATCGCATCCACCTGAAAAAGAGGTGACTGGAAGCCCTTTACGCCAGAGCACTGGGGACATCAAAGGGCCTTTGGACCCAGTGATCCTCCTGGACCCAGGTCAGCACCAGCCGTGGCTTCCCCAGACCCAAGGAAGATGGAGTGACCCACCAAGGCAGGCCCGGCCATTGCTCCTACTGTCCCTTTTCAAAGAGTGGATACAATGGAGATCACTCAGCCATGAAGAAGCATGAAACACTGACACACGCTACAACGTGGATGAACCTCGAAAACGTTACACTGAGTGAAAGAAGCCAGACGCAAAAGGCCACATAGTTATGATCCCACCTACATGAAGTGTCCGGAACAGGCAAATCCAAGGAGACAGAAAGCAGATGAGTGGCTGCCAGGGGCTGGGGGAGGGGGGATGGGGAGTGGCTGCTCTCGGGGACAGCGTTTCCTTTTGGGGTGATGAAATGTTCTGGAAATTGATACAGGTGACAGTTGCACAACATAGCGAACACGTCAAATGCCACTGAATCGTACGTTAAAATGGTGAATTTTATGTTATATGAATTTTAGCACAATTCAAACAGAAATGCAGAGCGGGCTGTACATATCTGGAACGCTCCCTGTCAGGTCCCACGACATCCACCCCTCGGATTCCTTCCCATCTATCTTGCAGTGGGCAGACAGGAGCCCAGCCATTCTAGAGCCGGTCCTATCAGCTCTGGCCTCTAGGGTGGCCCCAGGGGTACCTGAGCTCCATCTCCCAGGGCCTCACCCCAGCCCCTGATCCAGCAGCAGGATGCGGGACTGGCTTGAAGTCAGACCTGAGCCCCGTCCCC
The DNA here is from genome assembly GCF_937001465.1 of Orcinus orca. Classification (NCBI taxonomy): domain Eukaryota; kingdom Metazoa; phylum Chordata; class Mammalia; order Artiodactyla; family Delphinidae; genus Orcinus; species Orcinus orca. The sequence goes on along the minus strand of NC_064561.1, from coordinate 12,497,768 downwards.
ACGGAACGGGCCCTCTTAGGTGGAATTTCTCAAGCAAGTGTGGGAAGAATGTTTCCTCCAGCCACTTGTCTTGAACATCACCGGTTCCACCCATGAATATTCGAAGTGGAACATTCATTATGCTAATTGGCAAAACCCTCCCCCAAGGTTGAGTGACAATAAAATTGGCCAGAGCGGGTTTGCAGTGGCTGCTCCCGTGGAGTGTATCCTGGATCAGGCAGTTTAAGCTTAAGCCCTGACATGGTAGTTTATACCAGGGATCTGCAAACTGTTTCTGTAAAAGGCCACATTAATTAGCATTTCCAGATTTTAGTGCCACGCCGTCTCTGTCACTACTTAGCTCACAGCTACTCACTCTGCATCGCAGAGCAAAAGCAATACGTAAACAAACGGGTGGGGTCGTTTGCCAGTAAAACTTTATTTGCAAAAAACAGGCAGTGGGAGAGAAGCATCAAAGATACCCAGATTGAAGGACATCTTACAATATACTCAACCTGTCCTCCTTAAAACTGTCAAGATCTCAAAAAACGAGTCCGAGAAACCTGGCGTGGAGCCGTCAAGGAGATGTGAGGACCGAATGTAACGTGGGATCCTGGGACAGAAAAGGGACATTAGGCGGGGAAATGAGGACGTCCGAATGAAATGCTAACTTAGTTTAATAATAATATGTCAGTCAATATTGGTTCATTTGTTCGTTGTGACAAACGCGCCACCATAATATTAACAGTAGGGGAAACTGAGTGTGGGGTGCTTGGGAGTTCTCTGTAATATTCTTAGAAGTTTCTTGTAAATCTAAAACTGTGCTAAAATTTAAAAGTTATTAAAGAAAAGAAAGGTACCAAGCCAGATTTGGCCTGTGGGGCATAGTCTGTGGACCCGCCCCCCCCCGCCAACACAGACACACACACACACACACACACTTAGACAAAATCCCACCACGTCCATGAGATGCAAATCTCAGGTAAGGTCCTGGCAAACTGAACTTTGACCCCACGCACCTCTGCCCTCTCCTACTTCTCCATTTTGGTCGGCTGAGCCATCACCACTGGTCTTTGGTGCTTTACTCTATCACCTGCATACTCGCTATCACCATATCCTATTGTCTCTTCCTCTGAAATATTTCCTGCCACTGCCCGGGCTCCAGCTGGTGGCCCCGCTGGTGTGTACAGGTGACAGTGTCCAGCAGCCGGGGTGGTGTCCACGGTACTGGCTTCCCAGCCGGGCCTACATCAGAACAAAGCACAACCTCTTGTCAGGACTGGGACCAAGCCACTGAGCCCAGTTTCCTAGATAATCCCTTGCTTCTCGGGACTATGAGGAATCACAGCTGAGAGGTGGCTCTGGGCAATGATTTTTCTTCCTGCGCCTGTTCCTTCATCATCACGGGGGCCTGATTTCTTCTCCCTCTCCCCTCCACCTTACAGTGCCTGGCTGAACAAGGCTACTGAGTGGCAGTCAGGATGTGAATTGGACCCATCTGGGGTTGGGGTACTGGTGGGGAGTGGCTGATCTCGGTGAAACCCTGGAATATGAAAGTTTCCTGTCTCTTGGGGCTAAGCGTGAGGAAAGCTGTCTAATTAAACTAAGTACACTGAGCATGAAGCTCTTTGCTCTGTCCCACTGTAGACTATCAAGACCCCTACTCCAGGTGTTCAAGAAAGAGGGAGGGGTGTAAGTAGACATCCTCTTGCTTTATTTCTCCCTAGAGACACTTCGTTCTCATAATAAACCCTAGGGCAATAGTTCTCACCCTTCCAGGAATCAGAATAGCCTCAGGCTCTGGTTTAGGAATTTTGACTCCTTAGCCTTTCCAGAAATTCTGCAAGTCTGGGTTGAGGCCCAAGTCTGTATCTTTTTTATGTTTTCGTTGTTGTTGTTGTTGTTTTTGCGGTACGCGGGCCTCTCACTGCTGCGGCCTCTCCCGTTGTGGAGCACAGGCTCCGGACGCGCAGGCTCAGTGGCCATGGCTCACGGGCCCAGCCGCTCCGCGGCATGTGGGATCTTCCCAGACCGGGGCACGAACCCGCATCCCCTGCATCGGCAGGCGGACTCTCAACCACTGCACCACCAGGGAAGCCCCCAAGTCTGTATCTTTAACAAATCCCCACAGCTCATACTTGGATTCTCAACCTTTTCTCTCTCTCACCGTAACCTACCAGAGCAGCAAGGTAGTGGTGACTCATGGTGGGGGCCGGGGGAATCTTGACAATTCTGACTCTCCTTCCCCACTATTGTAATCAGGGGAGCCCCAGGATGACAGGTTTGCTCACCCCAGGTATGGAGGGTGGGCCCAAGGGGAGCCTGGGGCCCCAAGGGGCATCCCTCTCCCCAAGAGTTTGGAGAGAGGCTACAGCACCTGTAGGGAGGGTGGAGGGAGCTCTGGAGACCACAGACTGTCCCTCCAGCCCACCCCTGGAGGCTCAACTTTCCTCACGTATGCCAATGCTTAGTTCTGCTGCATGGAAAGTATCAGAAGTCCTTGCTGTTCTCAGCAGCAGCACCATGCATGCAGTTTGGGATTTGTGTAGGGAAACAAACATCATCCTAAAGTGAAACCTTCCATAATGAGCCGCCACTTATGGAACAAGGCCTCCACTCACACTCCCCACTTGGCTCAGCCTACGTATGGCTCCTTCCAGTCCGCCAGGCCTAGTGGGTCCTCTCTCCCAGATGCATCCCACCACACAAATGCAAACCAAATCAGTTGCAAAGTGAGGTTGAAAAATGTTGCAAAAGGTGCGTGATTTCAGGAAGTCATCAAAAGTGACCTGGAGAATTGCTCTGACTTATAGTTACTCAGCCACACTCACAAGCAGCAGATGGGGAAGAGAGCTAGTGATGGAAGCCTGAATTTCAGAAGGGAAATGAGTCCATCGTGTTGCTAAATCTAAACAGGTTCATTCTGCCTAAACGGAGAGAATTTTCAGCTTGACTCACAAAGCAAAGTTCAACTCCATGCTTTATGAACAAGACACAACTAAACCAAAGTAGTTCAGGAAGCTAAAAGTAAAGGGACAGGCACAGATGTATCAGGCAGATAGAAACAGGATAGAACACAGCTGCAATTGTGATGTGTAAAAGGTAGAGGTCAGGCCTCTGAATGTCGCATGATGAAGAAGATTCATCATAATGCTAAAATCCTCAATTTACCCTCAAGGTATAATAGTTGTCAACATCTATGCATCATACAACACAGCAGCTGCTTTTACAAAGCAGAAATTATAAAAGATACTGGGAGAAATAGTTACAAACACATAACATAAGGCTCATTGAGTGGACAGCAAATAAGCAGGGATGTAAGATGCCCAAACCACACATTTAGGCAGATCTTGTGGCCGTGTTGCAAACCCTTCACTCCAATATGAGAATAAGTCTTAAGTATTCATGGAATATTCACAAAACTCATCCCTATATCAGGTCACAGAGAAAGCATCTAGAATTTCCAAAATGGGAAATATTAGTCAGTGCTCTTAACAATGCAATAAAACTAGAAATTAATTTTTTTAAAGCCCTTCCATATGGAAAAAAATTTTTTAAAGAAAAACTAGCCTTCTGTTAACTCTTGGATGAAGGGGAAGTTAAAAACCAAAATTGTGGATTTTCTGGAAATCAGTGACCAAAACTGTGTATTATCAGAATCCATGAGATGTGTTTAAAGCAGTAATGAGAGGATAATTCATAGCCGTAAACACATTATATCCATAAATATGAGCAAATGAAAGTAAGCGAATTAATTTCCCAACTCTAAAACCTGAGAAAAAGAACCAAGTAAACCCCAAAGTGAATGACTTGGGTATCAAATGGATAAGATGAGCCCTCAGGGATCTTGATGAATCCCTCAAATATTTTTGGTACAGTAAGAACCAAGCAAGACCCTCCCCCATCAAAGCTTAATTTGTTCTTTATTCTTTCTGTGATCTACACGTGGTTTCATTTATAACCTAAACCAAAATTCAGTGAAGTATGAGATACAATAACTTGTTTCATACTGGATTTCTTTTTTCTTTTTTTTTTCTAAGATTCGATCACCCCACCTCCCTGCCACTCACTCCATGGCACAGTTTACCATGAAACTTCAGCCCCTGGTAGGGATCTGTCCATTTCAAAGGGCCTTGTTCTGACCCCAGGAGCCCTTGTTTTCAGCGTTTCTGTCCATCTGTGGCTGACAGTCAGTGCCCTTCCGGATAAGAGTAACAGAGCCTGTTACAAACTGGGGGCACGGAGATGGGGTGAGTCTTATGTCCTGTCAGCACTCGGCTCTCTCTACGTGCCTCCATCCGCCCGTCTGTCTGTCCATCCAGGCTGCCAGGTGTCCCAAGCCCCATGGGCAACAGGAAGAGAACAGAACCCAGGCTAAGGCTGGATGTCAGCCAGGCCCTGGAAAGTTTCCACTTCCTCATCTGTGATTTGGGGAGCCATGAGGTTGGGGGTGATTCCTCCACTTCCTGCCCGGCATCCACAGGCCCACAGAGCCTGCAGCTATCACCTACGTGGGTTGGCAGGGGGTCGGGGGTCCCATCTTCCTCCCCACAGCCACCGCCTCTCACCACCATCATCGCCACCCCCTTCCCACCGTCATACTTGTCCTCACCCTCCCTGGATCCACCTCCCTCCATCTGTTCTCTGCACAGCAGCTCTGTGGAAATCACATCAGCCGTGCTTCTCCCTTCCCCACCTCCCACCCCCTCCGCTCCCAGCCCCCAGGGAGCTTTTCTGTCTCTCCACACAGCCCCTCTGAGCCTGTGACTCCACTGGCTCATTTTGTCCTCCATGCTTCCTGGTCCTGCTTCTCTGTGTCCCTACAGTGCTTTGGGGGGAGACCAGTCAGCCCAGGCAACGCTCACACCCTGTCATGCTCACCTTCCATGTCTGAGTGTTGGAGTCTTCTCCCGGCCCCAGCACTGCCCTGGCCCCCTTTGGGAGAAGGGGACGTTTAACCGAGAGCCTCTAGAACAGTGGCTGGCACACCTACCCTGTAAAGGACCCAAGGGTCAGTATTGTCAGCTCTGCTGAACCAGTCTTCACCACCACGACTCAACTCTGCCATAGTCCAAAAGCAGACACAGACCGTCCGTAAACAGACACGGCTGTGCGCCAACAGAACTTTATTCATGGTGGCTGCACGTTGAATTTCATATCACGTTCATGTGTTGTGACATATTCTTTTGATTTTTTTTTCAAGCGTTTAAAAATGTGACAACGATTCTTAGCTCACAGACCACACAGAAACAGGTGGCTGGCCGTAATTTGCTGACCCCGGTAGAGGTCAGCGTCTAAGCCTGCCACCCACCCCGCATTCCCCCCATCCTGGGCATCACGTAGGTGTCCTCCCCATGGCCACGTCCATTCATGTACGGGTCGTCTGTGGCTGCTTCACGCTCCCACAGCAGAGTTGCGTTGTTGCAGCAGAACCCCAAATATTTATTAGGTGGCCCTTCATGGAACAAGTTGGCCCGCCCCTGGTTCACACAGATGGTCCCGTTTTGTCCTCAAACAACCTGAGAAGACAGGGGTTTACCCCTTCGTTTTACAGGAGAGGAACTTGAAACTCAAGAGCAGTGAACTAATTTGTCTGAATCCCCTGCCGATGCAGAGCTGTTCTCCTGGGCTTCTCACCAGGAAGTAGCCCTCCACCCCGCACACACCTGGGGTTTATTTTCCTGGCATTTCCACACAGGAGAGCCCCAGCCTGACTGGATGCCCCTGGGGATGTTTGCTCAGCAGACACAGCAGAGCAGATCTCCAGGGCGCCTCGGGCCATGGGACGCCTCCCAGCTCTCCTCCTGCGGGTCCAGCAGTCGCCTGTGTCCCCAAATGGACACGATCTGGGCATGGGCTGAGCGCCGTTTCACGTAGAAAGGTACGCCTGGAACTTGGAGAGCACTTGGGAAAATAAAATAGCCCGAGTTCCAGCGGTGGGGTTGCCGTGCCAGGGCTGGTTCCCAGTCACCCTCGGGTGTTGCCTTTCTGCACCCACACCCAGGGCTGGAACAAGAGGGCTCCTGCAGGCCGGTGAGCGGGAGACAGTCTCCCTTTCAGCCCCGTTTTTAGGCTTCACAGTGGCCTAATATTTGCTAGTGTTCTCTTACCATTCGCAGCCTCTCCTGGCAACAGTGGTCACTCCTCTCTGGCCTTGACTGGACACAAGAGATTCGGAAGTCCTGTATGGCATGGCTTGTGGTCCCGGGGTGGGGAACAGAGGCTCCGCCCAGATGTGGCATCGCAGGGGGAGGGGCAGTGTCAAGGTCATGAGAGGCAGTGGGCAGCCTCCAGGGTGTCGGGAGGTGGTGACATCTGAGCCATGGCCAAGGTGGACGTGGAGGGGGTGTCCCTGTCGGAGCACCACCAGGGAGGGGGCTCTCTGAGGCTAGAACGGTGCCAGACACAACGACAGCCGACCAATACGTTGTTGTCAAGTGAACGAATGAAACCACACGTACAAAAGCACCACACCCTTGGGAAGGGAGGTCCCTGCGGCTCGATCAGGAAAACAGAAGGCCAACCCCACAACCAAGACGAAACCACCGCAGCAAGTGAGGACGGCTGCAGGTGTATCTGAGGGCAAAGGAGTTATCCCAGTTCAGGCCACCTCCGCCTGGCTGGAAGGACCACCACCGTGCAAGGTGAGGCTGAGGGACTTCTCTCCAGGGAAACCCCTTCTCTGGGGTCAACTGTCAACACAGGAGATAGCAAGCACGTTTGCCTTGGTGAGCTCATTCAATGGGGCTTTTCAGTTTTGAAATCGGAAAGCAAAACACTGTTTGCCTAATGCAGTCCGTCTCAAGGCTTGTCCGGTTTTCATATGGGATGCACAAGAGACCAGGTGTGAACTCAAGGCTCGGGAATCCACCTGCCGGGCTGCCGGGGTAGACAGACGCCCCGAAAAGTCTCAGGCCTGCTCACCTGGCTCCCAGCTCTGAGAACCAGCCTGGACCAGGGACTGAGCGGCTACGGGCATGGTGTGGGTTGGGGGTCAGGGCAGACTTCGGGGAGGTCAGTTGACCTCTCTGTGCCTCAGTTTCCTCATCGGAAATGAGGAAGGCAGGTCTGTCCCTTAGAGGAATTCGAGCAAAGGAAAGAGTCACAAGCCCACAGCACTCCTGGCGTGGGGCTGGTGTACACCACAGGTCATTCTTTGATGTTGTATCACCGTTCTTCCTAAAATACTTACTGCGCATTCCAACAGAGAGAAGAGCCATCCTGTTTAGATAGAAAATGTACCGTCTGGAAATTTCTGACTATGTAGGCTGCTCAACCCTGGATGTCTTTTTTTTTGGGCGGGGGTCTGTTGGGTCTTAGTTGCAGCACGCAGAATCTTTCGTTGTGGTGCACAGACAGGCTCTTCGCTTCATTGAGGTGCACGGGCTTCTCTCTAGTTCTGGCGCGCAGGCTTAGTTGCCCCGCGGCACGTGGGATCTTAGTTCCCCGACCAGGGATTGAACCGGTGTCGCCTGCATTGGAAGACGGATTCTTAACCACTGGACCACCAGGGAAGTCCCCAACCCTGGACGTCTTTGATTTAAAAAAGCTTTTTTAGTCTCCCCAAAGGAGAACCTCAAAGGCAGAGGCAGTTAGAAGACAGCCAGACATCCCCTGGCTCTTGGCATCCTTGTCAGGGGGCGGGGGGGGCCACCTGGAGGGGGCACATGATCTGAGGAAGTCGGGGTACGGCTGCTTCGTTCATTTTACCTAGAAACCGTGCTTGGGGGTGGGGTTGAATTAATGGGTCATCTCTCTATGGTTTTTTCCTTTCATTAGGTAAACTTTTAGCATGGTTCTATCTTGTTTTCCAAGTGTACAGCTTATGTTAGAAACATGTCTTTTATATTATAAAAGGGAAAAAAAGCATTTCAAAGAAAGTAGAGGCCTTTCTCGAATAGCGTTTTGCCAGAGCCGTGGATCGTCTGACGTGATGGGAAGACAGCATGAGCATGTGGCCACGCCTGCGCCAGTGCCAGATCATATCGCATCACTGCTGGCACCCAGGTCCCGCTTCACCCCTTCCATCCATCCCCAACCCCACATGATCCACCGGGCACACCAGCCACCCTTGTGCTTGGAGGCAGTGCACGGCCCCGGGAACAGCTACACAATAGCTCCCCTGGCTTCGGGTGCCAGGCCAGCATTTCCTCCTCCTCTAAGGGACGTATAATAGCACCAACCGGATATTTTTAGATCAGCTTTGAAAAGTCGCAGTGTGTTGAGACCGCATACCAGACGCATGAGGTCACTAGGCCCCGCGCTGGTAATCGCAGAACCAGAGAGATGGTGGGCCCTCACATCCCGAAGACATTCCCTCTTATCCGCAGGACGCCAGGCCTGGTTGTTTCCTTAGAAATCGCCACAGAGACTTGTCCCGAGTTCAGAAGGGACCACTCTGGCTCTTCCGGATGCAAATGTGCATTTCTGGGCTGTCTCTGCAGAGGCCCTGAACACAGGCACTGCAGGGACTTAGGACTTGCCCCTGGAGGGAGCCCACTCGGTGTCGGGCACCCCTCTGCCATCTGTTTCAAGTTAGGACATGCGGGACTTGGCATGCTCGCTCGTGGGAGCTCATTTTACCACAAAGCAGGTCTGTCCTCAGCTCAGACACCACCCTGCAGGGTCTGGAAGGAAAGGAGACAGATCTGCTGTCTGCTTTTCTCAGAGCTGTGGCTTTACCCCATGGGCTTTACCCCTTTAAAAGCTGAACTTAGAGGGAACAGGAGGTTAAACCTGGAAAGACAGTTTTCTTCGCCAGGGAGCCCATCAACGCCTGCAGTGCGCGTGGGGACCCTCGTGACAGGAGGGAGCCCCAGACGACCCGACCCTGCAAACCCCTTTTACCTCCATCTGTACACAGCAGTGCTTCTCAACTCGGGCAATTCGGCTCTCTCTGGGGATGTTCTGCGTTGTCCCAGATGCTACCGGCATCTGGTGGGTGGAGACCCTACAGTGCACAGAACAACGGCCCCACCCCAGAGAAGGATCCCACCCCAAGTGTCAACAGTGCTGAGGTCAGGAGAGCAGGGCAGACCGTGGCCTGGCCCCCAGCAGCTGGCCTATGGCTCGGTCACACACATCAGGATGCTGTGAAGAAGAGGAGGGGGTGTGGTCTCTGTGGCTGCTGTCTGACTCCAGAAAGCACCTTCTCAAGCTCGGTTCTGCTCCACCAGGCCAGGTGGAGACCCCCCCTCAAAAGGCTCCCCCAACCCCACCCTGAAGGTACCCCCTTTGCAGTCAGGGCCGGGTTGCCTCTCTGGGGCCGCCTCCACCTCTGTCACTCCCCTGCTTGGCAACTTGGCAGTTGGTTCAGGTTTTACAGCGAGGCCCGTCTCTGGGGTCTGGAGCCCCCGGGGCAGCCGGGCAGGAAGTCACTCATCCTGTGACCTGAGCAGCCAAGAGCGTGACAGGCGCATGGGCCCAACCGGGGGGCCTCAGCCCTGATCGCAGGCTCTGCTGAATGGAACCATTTTCCGAGGAAGAACCCCAGGCCTTCCAGCAGATGCTTTTTTATGGGGCTTCTGCCTTCAGGCGGTCGCACACCAGAAGCTCTGATCAATGAGGGACCTGCATCCATCCCCCCTGCAGAATGAGGATTTCAAGAAAATCCCAGCTCCTCTCAGTGTCTCCCTGTTCCTGGCTCCCCTGAGAGCCTGGCCACCTCTCTGCACCCTGCCCTTGTCCCCCGCCCCCCACACACATATCCAGACCTTGGCAGTGGCCTTCCCACCTCCTTCCAGCTGCCGCCTTCCTCCCTCCAACCTCCTCTGCCCAGCTCAGCCTCTTCAAACGGGAACAGTGTGAGCCTGACACCTTTTTCGTTTCTGCCAAGCTTCCCTTTGCGCGTGTAACTTCGGGGTGTCACCCCCCGCCATGCCATCTCTGCCTCTTCCCTTCCTCTGCCCGGCCTCACCACCACCTCTTATACTGGCCTCTCACTCCCCCAAAACAGGGAACCCCACTCCCCAGATACCTTTCCTGCCCTGAGTGCGCCCCAAGGCTCCACCACACCCTCTCCCTGGCTGTTCTCCCTGTCTGGGTACCATGTGGAAAGGGGATACCCCAGGAACCTTCGTGGGGGACAGAGGGTGTTCCCTGTTGTAATCTGGATGGTGGTCACGTGGGAGACCCCACGGGGACTTGCCCAAGCCACAGGCTCTGAGCACTATGCAGCCTTTCCTCTATATACTGGGAATGAAGCCCTGATTCTTACCACAGTGTGGTTGAACCCCGAAAACATCAGGCTGAGGGAAAGAAGCCGGATGCAAAAGGCCACCTAGTGTATGCCCTCACTTATGTGAAATGTCCAGAACGGGCAAATCCAGAGACAGAAAGCAGATTCGTGGTTACCAGGGGCTGGGGGAGGGAGTTGGGGAGTGACGGCTCATGGGGACGGGTCTCCTTTTGGGGTGACGGAAATGTTCCGGAACTAGATAGGGGTGATGGTTGCACAACATCGTGAATGTACTAAATGTCACTGAAGTGTTCACTTTTAAAAACTTAGTTTTATGTTATGCTAGTTTTACCCCAATTTTTAAAAAAAAAATTTGCAGTGAACCAGCTTGTCATCCCATGGAATTGCAGGACCCCTCCAGCCTGGGACCTGTCCCCACGTCTGCTCCCTCACACTGCAGGTGTCCAGCCTGGAGCCCGTATCAACCCAGGGCCTAGCAAACTCCTTCTGGAAGTAAATATTCTGGATAATAAATATTTTTGGCTTCACAGGCCAGATGGTCTATGTCACAGCTACCCTGCCATCGCGGCAGAAAAGCGGTTGTGGACAACCAGTAAATGAACGGTCCTGACTGTGTGCCAACACACTTCATTTATGGATGCAGACGTGGGAATAGGATTTTTACATGGCAGGGAATATTACTCATCTTGGGTTTTTTTGTTTTTTTGGGTTTTGGGGGTTTTTTTTTGAAACCATTTACAAATGTAAAAAGCACTCTTGGCTCACAGGCAATACAAAAACATGCAGTGGACTGGATTTGGCCCACAGGCCGGAGTTTGCTACGTGAACAGTTATTACTGAAAAAGAATTCTGACGATTGGCATTTCTAATGTCCAGGACTTAAAACTTGAACCCCTCCCACACCCCCAAACACAGAGATAAGGAGTAAGCCCGTGGGATGCGCTGGGGCTACCTACCTTTCTGTTCTCCAGGTCTCTCCTGGAGTCTCTGCGTGACTTCCAGGGAGCCCCCAGGCTCCAGGCGGAGGCCTGTAGAAACTTCATCCTCACAACCTGAAAACCTCCTTTTGTTTTCCTCCCAGGCTTTCGGGAATGCTAAAACGGCTCACAACAACAATTCCAGCCGATTTGGGAAATTTATCCAGGTCAACTACCTGGAGAGCGGCATCGTGAGAGGGTGAGTCTGTAGCCGCCCAGGCTGTGCACTCAGCCCGCGGTCTGAGGTCCTGAGCTTCCCTGCAGCGGGGTGCCAGGACTGAGCCAGCAGAGAGCTGGGTGCTGAAATCGTGGGCTGGCAGGCATTTGTGAATCGTACAGGGAAGCAAGTGTGATTTTCAGTCGTTGATGTGAAAGTCTGACCGGTGGGTCGAGGTGGGAGTGTGGGTGGGGGAGGGGCGGCACCCTCGTAACCAACCCTACCTTCCCCAGGGCAGCCCCGTGGGCCCAGGCACCCACGGAGTAAGTCTAATGAGCTAGAGGTCCTAGCATGATAGAGTTTGCCAAGAACAGGCAAGGGCACGCCACAGGTGCCCTGGTCTTGATGTTTCTAATTCAGTGGGTCTAAGGACGCCACAGAGAGTTGATGTGGACTCTGGCATTTGCCAAACATGCCCCTTTAGCTAGAAGGAGACGTGATGCTGGGTAGCAAAGTGAGGCAGTTGTCCAGGGAAGTACTCAAAGGAGGTGGGTGGGTGAGAGGGAGGGTATATAGATTGATGGATGGATTCATGGGTGGGTGGGTGGATGGATGGATGGGTGGAAAAATGGATAGATTGATGGATGGATGGGTGGGTAGATTCATGGATGGATGGATGGATGGATGGGTAGATTCATGGATGGGTGGACGGATGAATAGATTCATGGATGGATGGATGGACTCATTGGTGGATGGGTAGATTCATGAGAGGCTGGTGGGTAGATTGATGGATTTGGATGGACAGATGGATGAGTAGGTGGATGAGTCCGTAGGTGGTAACTGGATTGTGAAGTTGACTGCCTGGTGGAAGTTAAAACAGGTCTACATTTTGTGCCAGAAATGTGAGTTCCTTAGGTGAGGGCACAGTTAAATTCAGCTAAATGTGTCATGTTGAAATTGTGTTCCCCAAAAAAAAGAAATTAATTGTGTCCATTTGCACTCTGTGCAATGGTTATACTAATGAAAATATCTGGCAGCTTTATGCAATGAGTTAATGTTACAAGGAATTATCTATTTTGTCATAATGTCATTTCAGAATTTAATACTATAGGATTTTTTTTCTTTAAAAAAATTATATTCTGGGTAGTTTCAAGTAGTTAAAAAAATGTAATTGTGATTTAATACTGCATAGGGTTCTGGGTATTTTTCTAACAGGCAAAGGTCTTATGAGCCAATAAAACTATTTCACAGTGGGGAAAAAAAAAGGCTTTTCGGCACAGTCCATTGCCTGGTGGCTCGAAGGAGCCCACCCCCTCCACATTCTGATGCGAGGGTCTGCGGTGGCAGTGGGATTTGCGAAGGCTCCAGGTGAAGTTCTGAGCATCAGGATAAGAAGCCTTAAATGTTAGGCGTGGGGAGACCCGAGCAACAGGCCCCCGGAGGCCGTGAGAAGGCGCCGGTGTTTCAGGAAGGGAGAGGTCCTCCAGGACTTCAAAGTATCCAGGTTCTTCTGTCCATCTAAACCTAACTGACGACCATTTCAGTTGATGGTGCCTGTTCAAGACGAGGACAGAAATGTTATTTTCCCAAATCCTTCAGCCTCTGGCTTCTTTCCTTTTTCCCCCTGCCCAGGCCCTGATGGGCAGTAGTGCAGGAGAGAGACCCTCAATAAACGCAGCATCTGCTCTGGCCCCTTAGCCCTCAGGGACACTTGGAAGTGGGCCTCAGCCCCCGCCATGGGCTGTCCAGTGGTCCCTTCCCGACTACTGCTGGGCCCAGCTTGGCATCTGCATGGGCGGAGCCACCCACCTGTCCCCACCTGCCCCGCAGGTTTCAGCCCTTTCTCCACAAAGACCCTCACTCATTTTACTTTATTTTATTCTATTCTAGTCTACTCTAATCTACTCTATGCTGTGCTGCGTGGCTTGCAGGATCTTAGTTCCCCGACCAGGGATTGAACCCGGGCCCCAGCAGTGAAAGCACCACGTCCTGACCACTGGACCGCCAGGGAGTTCCCCCTCACTCCTTATTTTAAATCTGCTTTTCTCCCATGGGTCCATACTTTGCACAGTTGTATCTGCCACATTGCAGAGCCTCTGACCAGCAGGAAAAGCCCAGCGTATCTTACTGGGTAGAGGACACAGAAACAGTTTCTTTAGTTCCAGTGGCTTCTTGGGAGCAGAGACACCAAAAGGCTGCACATGTTCTCCTGGGTCCCAGGCTGGCTCTGCAGGCCAGAAGCCAGAGCCTTTGCTGCCAGTGGGCACCGCCCCCCGCCTTCTCCGCCCAGATCTCTCCTTCCTGCATTCTCCATTTCATGTCCTGTGGCTGCTGAAACAAAGTACCACAAACCGATTGGCTCAAAACAATAGTTTATTCTCTTACAGTTCTGGAGGTCAGAAGTCCAAGATCAAGGTGTGGGCAGGGCCACGCTCCCTCCAGAGGCTCTAGGGGTGGGTCCCTCCTGGCCTCTTCCAGCTTCTGGGGGCTCCAGGCATCCTTGGCTTGTGGCCGCATCACCCCAGTCTCTGCCTCTGTCTTCCCGTGGTCTTCTCCCCTGAGTCTCTCTGTGATCTCCTCTTCTGTCTTTTGGGACACTTGTCCTTGGATTTAGGGCCCATCTGGACCATGGAGGAAGATCTGATCTCCAGATCCTTCACTGAATTACACCTGCAGAGACCTTTTTTCACAGTCACAGTCACATGTTCCAGGTAGACATGTCTTCTGGGGGCCACCATTCGATCCAGCACACCAGCAGGGCTGGCCCTCAGCTAAGTGGCCAGCCTGTCCCACCTCAGCTCCTGTCAGCCTCAGCTCCTGTGGCCCTGGGTGGCTGGACCTCATAGGCCAGCTTCAGAGTCCTATCTATGGCCTCAGATTCAGGAAAGGAAGTCCTGCCTCAGCCCTTGACTGTGGCCTGCCCACACTCCGAGGAGGGAGGTACACTTCCTGTCCAGGGAGCAGCTGCCGCCAGCTCACGAGGAGCAGGCCCAGACCCGGTTCTGCTTTTGGGCAGGTGACACTTCTCGATGCCACTTCCCGCTGAGGCCAAGGGTCAGGGGCAGTCCAAGTCTTCCCCCAGTTCCCCAATTCGCAAGGCCTCGTCTTCCTGTGGGCTCAAGGGTTCAGTGCCAGCGGGATCCCTGGCTCCCTCAAGACCCCCGTAGGGGCCTAGGCTCCCAGAATGATCAGCAAAGGGAAGAGGTGATGGCCAGTCAAATGACAGCTCGGTGCCCCTGAGAGGTTGCTGTCCTCCCCCATATGCCGACACAGTACAGGGAATCGGCTACAGACTGAGATGAAAATGTGAGTGTAGGAGCAGACACAGCCTCCTCCCGCAGGAAAACAAACTGCTGAGAACTACAGGTTACTGGCCAGTGGAAGGAATGGAAGAAAATATGGGTTTGAAAGAAGAGACAGCACAGTCTGAGCCTTTGGAAACCCACCCATGCAGGTTGTATGTGTGCATGTGTCTGTGCAAGGCTGCAGACAGAAGACTGCCATCCTGTGAGAGAGGCTGGCAGCATCCGGCAGGCCCTGGACCAGGGGCCCGACCCTGCCACCCCTCGGGCACCAGCTTCCTCTTCAGTGTAATAAGATGGGTTCAGATGAGGATGACCTGCAGACCTGTACAGCTCACACACGTGGTGATAGTGGATCCCATGAGAGGCAGGGCCACTGCCAGGCTCAGGTCCCTGCCAGGCCACCTTCCTCCTGTGGGGTCCCAAGCAACGTGTGGCCTCTCCCAATTTTTAGCACCTCATCCAGTCCATCGGTGGGAGCCACAGTGCCCATACCTGGGGACATTTAAATCCAGGTCATTGAATCCCTGCAAAACAGTGCCTAGAACCTCGTAGTAGATCTCCAAGGAATGTTTGATGTCTCTGTTAGCATTGAGGATGTGGCCGCAGACATGCCTTATTCCTGCCCCAGAGCCCACATAGCCTCATGGACCCAGGTCCTTCAGATGTCCATCAACTGATAAACAGATAAGCAAAATGTGGTGTGTCTGTACGTGCAGACTATTCTTCAGCCATAAAAAAGAATGAAGTTCTGATACACGCTACAATATGGCTGAATCTCAGAATCATTGGGTTGAGTGAAAGTAAGCAGATACGATATTCGGTTAACCCTTGAACAATGCAGGGGTTAGTCGAAAATCCAAAGATTCCTTAGAGTTGGTCCTCTGTATCTGAGGTTCCTCCAAATCCATGGTTCCTACGTATCTGGTTCCACATCCATGGATTGAACCAACCTCAGATCACGTAGGACTGTAGCATTTACTATTGAAAAAATCCACGTATAAAGCGGACCCACAGTTCAAACCTGTGTTATTCAAGGGTCAGCTGTACTGTACATACTAAATGAGTCTATTTTATTTATTTATTTATTTATTTATTTATTTATTTATTTATTTATTTATTTTGGCTGTGCTGGTTCTTTGTTGCGCACGCGGGCTTCTCTAGTTGCAGTGCACGGGCTCAGTAGTTGTAGTGCGAGGGCTTAGTTGCGGTATGTGGGATCTTAGTTCCCTGACCAGGTATCGAACCTGGGCCCCCTGCATTAGGAGCACGGAGTCCTAACCACTGGACCACCAGGGAAATCCCCTATTTTTTTTTAAATTCTAGAAAATCCAAACTAATCTTTAGGGGATGGTCAGTGGCTGCTTGGGGGTGGGTGGCAGGAGAAATGACAAAGGTCCCACAGAGACTTCTCAGGGTGATGGATGTGTTCACTATCTTGGTCATGGTGGTGGACTCATAGGGATTTGCATGTGTCACAACTCATCCAGTCACACACTGTAAGTCTGTTGGGCATCAGTTATGCCTAATAAAGCTATTTTTGAAAATTACGTGAAAGGACCCAGTCAAAACTCATCCCGTTGCATGCTTTGAGTAGGTACAGTTTATCGTGTATCAATCATCAATAAAGTTGTTTCAAAAAGAATGGAAAAGTGAATCCATTATCTTGTATTTCGATTTGCAATTAGAGAAACATTTCATGGCTGGAGAGATGGTGGGAGCAGTGTTCAACCTTCCAGTGTTGTTAGTGGGCACGTGGGTCCAATCGTTTCAATTCCTGCCACCTGTGGGGCGTCCTGCGTGATGCCAGGTTGGGCTTCCATACAGCTGTCATCCCAAATCTGGTCTGGAGGGCAGAAGTAGCCAGCCCAGGTTCCTTATTTTTATAGATGGTAGTCGTAGGGCGAGGCACATTTATGATGATTGTATTTACCTTTAGAGTAAGATTTTCAACATTTAGGTTGCTTGTTTACCACACTCAAGGTGATTACCTTTAGGTCCCTGTGTTTACCGTGGGTCCAGGGATGTTAATCCGCAGCTGGCTTTTCCATGGTAACAAATCACTCTTGTTCTTCAAGGAAACAGTATTAACGTGTAACACTTGTCCTTCTTTTTCCTCTTGATGACAGAGCTGTGGTCGAAAAGTACCTGCTTGAAAAGTCTCGCCTGGTCTCTCAAGAGAAGGATGAGAGGTAGGGGGATATTTCCTTGGTGATCCATCACATCTGCCTTCTTCCCTATGAAGGAGAGAAGCAGATGTCCTGAGATGGGGGAAATCTACAGGAGGCCATGGCGGATCTCCTGGGAGCGTGAGCTTTGCCACTTTCTTGTGCCTCCCCGGGGCTTTTACTGGAGTAGGTGCTCAGAAGTCTGCAAGAATGTGGTTAGATTAGAAGCATCTCTGATCCACCAGTGAGCAAGACATATGCCCACCACCTGAGGAATCTACTTGCTGGAGAAGCTCCTGGTTTGATTTTTGGGTTTGTTTTTTTTTGTTGTTTTTTTTTCTTAAGACATTATAAGAATCGACTTATTGTCTCAAATTTGTACATAGTCGAGCTGCTGTTTCCTCCCTGGCCTGGTCTCCAAAGCAGTATTAGTAGTGGTTTGAAGAGTAGCTGTCACTCGGCCTCCAAAAACAACTTTTTTCTCCTAATTTTGACCTACAGGAACTACCATGTGTTTTATTATTTGTTACTTGGCGTCAGCGAGGAAGAGCGTCAGGAATTTCAGCTCAAGCAACCTGAAGATTATTTCTACCTCAACCAGGTAAACAGCCCCGAGACCCAACCACAAATGCAGCCTCTGTTCCCCACGGGCTCTTTACGCACTGCTGGGAGGTCAGAGGCCGTCCGCCTTGGCCCTCTCTAGCCCCCAAACCGACTCCAAGGAGGCCCAGAGGGGGGTGGCATAAAGGACCCCATTCATTCCCCACATCCTGGGCCATACCCCATCAGTTCCAGCCAAAATCATCCTCTCACGCCACCCTCACCAGCCCAGAAGTACCCAGAGCACTGCCAACTTTGTTTTTCAGCATAACTTGAAGATTGAAGATGGGGAGGACCTCAAGCATGACTTTGAAAGACTCAAGCAGGCCATGGAGATGGTGGGCTTCCTCCCTGCCACCAAGAAGCAGTAAGTGGGCGGGCCCAGCTGCCCTGCCATCTCCCACACAGGCCCCCCTGGGGCTTACCTGAGATGTGACCCACCCCCTCGTAGGAGCCTCACTAAGGAGAGTAACGCAGTGACAGGGAATGCTCGTCATTAGCCATTGGGAGATGCCAATTAAAACCACAGGGCTTTTCAAAGGTCATTCATCATTTTTAAATCTTTTTTTTTTTTTTTGGCTGCATCACGTGGCTTGTGGGATCTTAGCTCCCTGACCAGGGATCAAATCCGGGCCCTCAGCAGTGAAAGCACGGAGTCCTAACCACTGGACCACCAGGGAATTCCTCCCTCATTTAAAAATTTTAAGCCCCACATTAGCAGACTAATTAACAGATTCTGTTAATCAGCAGAAAACTACACTATCTCAGTAGATGAAGAAAGAAATCTAATAAAATAAAATTTACTCAGGTATATTTACCCAAAAAACAAAAAACCACAGGGCTTTTGCCCAACAGTGTGGGTATACTTCACAGTACGGAGCCATACACTCGAAAACAGTCAAGAAAGCAAATTTTATATGATGTGTGTTTGACCCCAATTAAAAATTGTTTTAATTCTTCAAAACCACACAGGGTGTCCTCCACACCTGCCCGGGCGACCAGGATACCCAGAGGGAACATCTCTGCCGAGCATGGTGCTAGGGGGGCACGAATGGGGCCAACTGCTGTGGACAACCATTCGGCAGTTCCTACTACGGATGTGTGTACACAACCAAATGCATACATTTGCTCACCCAGAGACACGCACATGAAGGCACACAGCAGCCTTGTTGATAACAGCCCCCAAACCCGGAAACCCTCCCAAATGCCCACCAGCCAGAGGTTAAATAAATAAACACATCGTGATATATCCCTGCAGGGGCCAGCAAACTTTCTGGAGAGGGACAGATAGTAAATATTCTCAGCTTCGTGGGCCACGTGGTCTCTGTGGCATGTTCTTCTTTGCATTCTGTTTTCTTTCTTAACGACCCCTTAAAAATTGAAGAACCGTTCCTCCCCACCACCCCACGCAGCGGGATCTTAGTTCCATGACCAGGGATCGAACCCGCGCCCTCGGCAGTGAAAGTGCAGACCACCAGGAATTCCCTTAAGAACCGTTCTTAGCTAAGGGGCTGTACAAAAATGAGACCCCAGTTTGTTGACTACCTGGACAACCCCACACACAGCAGTGGTTCTCACTGGGGCCCCAATTCCGCCCTCAGGGGACACTTGGTCTTGCCTGGAGACATTTTGGAGTGTCACACTGCAGGGGTGGGAGGGGGGCCGGGTAGGTAGAAGCCAGGTGCCGGCACTGCGGAGGCTGAGAAGTGCTGGTCGGCAGCATTAAGAAGGGATGTGCTATACACGGTAACACGCCTGGCTCCCCCATCTCACACCTTTTCAGTAAGAGGCCAGATGCAAGTACACGTGATTTCACCGAAGTCAGGTTCACAGATGGTATTAGATGTCAGGACAGTGGTTCCTCTGTGGGGCTGGTTCCAGGGCCTGAAATGTTCTATTCCTTGGTCTGAGTGCCAGTTACAGGTATCTGTACATTTTGTGACACTTCATCAAAACTCTATACTTGGGGAATTGTGTGTTTTCTTTTTCTTTTTTTTTTGTATGCATGTTATGCCTCCATAAAAAGAAAAATTTTAAGCTCCCGCCCAACACCACTACCACCAAAAAAAAAAATAGGGATATGTGCCTCCCAAGTCCTATTCCACAAAGAGAGTCCCCAGTGGAGAACTGGACATCTTTCGAATTTCGTGTGTTCTGACTGGAATTGCTGGTTTTACGAATTCAGCCTCGTTCACTGGAAACTTGGGCCCAGTTCACTGGAAACTATTGCTGTCTCACGACTGGGGAAGGTGCCCCGACCTAGGTTCCTTTTCTCCCCCAGGATCTTTTCCATCCTCTCGGCCATCCTGTACCTGGGCAACGTCACTTACAAGAAGAAAGCCACGGGCCGAGACGAAGGCTTGGAGGTTGGGCCCCCTGCGGCGCTGGACACACTGTCACAGCTCCTGAAGGTACTGGCCCCTGTCCTCAGCCACAGCGGCCACCGAGGCCCAGAACTTCCTTCACTGACTGCGCTTTTGTAAACTGGGGCCTGTCTGCCTGCTTCCTCCCCCCACCATCTCTTCTGTGTCCCTTCCTCATTTCTTTTTCTTTTTTTTTTTTTAATTGAGGTATAATTAACATACGACATTAGGCTTCCCTGGTGGCGCAGTGGTTGAGAGTCCGCCTGCCGATGCAGGGGACACGGGTTCGTGCCCCAGTCCGGGAAGATCCCACATGCCACGGAGAGGCTGGGTCCGTGAGCCATGGCCGCTGAGCCTGCGCGTCTGGAGCCTGTGCTCCACAACGGGAGAGGCCACAACAGTAGAGGCCCGCGTGCTCACCGCGCACCGCAAAAAAAAAACTAAAAAAAACATACGACATTATTTTAGTTTCAGGTATACAACATAATGATTCAGTATCTGTATATGTTGCAAAATGACCACCGCAGTAAGTCTAGTTACATTTGTCACCCTAGGTGGCTACAGGGTTTTCTTTTCTCTTGTGATGAGAACTTCTAAGGTCTACTCTCTTAGCAACTTTCAATTATGCAATACGGTAATGTTAGTCACAGTCGCCATGCTGTACACTACATCCCCATGACTTATTTTATAACCGGAAGTTTGTGCCTTTTGACCACCTTCACACATTTTGCCCATCCTCCATCTCTGGCAGCCACCATTCTGTTCTCTGTATCTGTGAGCTTGGGGGGGAGTTGGGGGTTGCTTTTCGTTTTTTAAAATTCCATATATAAGTGAGAGATTTTTTTCCATTATAGGTTATTAAAAGATATCGAGTATAGTTCCCCTTGCTATATGCTATACAGTTGGTTGTCTATTTTATATATAGTAGTGTGTATACTTTATTTTTTTATATAAATTTATTTTTTATTATTATTATTTTTTTTGGCTGCGTTGGGTCTTCGTTGCTGCACACGGGCTTTTCTCTGGTCGCAGCGAGCGGGGGCTACTCTTCGTTGCGGTGCACGGGCTTCTCATTGCGGTGGCTTCTCTTGTTGCGGAGCACGGGCTCTAGGCGCGTGGGCTTTAGTTGTGGCTTGTGGGCTCTAGAGCGCAGGCTCAGTAGTTGTGGTGCACGGGCTTAGTTGCTCTGCAGCATGTGGGCTTTTCCCAGACCAGGCCTCGAACCTGTGTCCCCTGCATTGGCAGGCGAATTCTTAACCACTGCACCACCAGGGAAGCCCCATAGTGTGTATACTTTAATCCCAAACACCTGATTTATCCCTTGCCCCACCCTTTCCCCTTTGATAACCATAAGTTTGTTTTCTATGTCTGTGATTCTGTTTCTCTCTTGTAAATAAGTTTGTATCTTTTTTTTTTTTTTTTTTTGCGGTACGCGGGCCTCTCACTGTTGTGGCCTCCCCCGTTGTGGAGCACAGGCTCCGGACGCGCAGGCCCAGTGGCCATGGCTCACGGGCCCAGCCGCTCCACGGCATGTGGGATCTTCCCGGACCGGGGCACGAACCCGTGCTCCCTGCATCGGCAGGCAGACTCTCAACCACTGCGCCACCAGGGAAGCCCTGTATCATTTTTTAAATTATTTAAAAATTTTTTTTATTTTTGGTTGCATCGGTTTTTAGTTGTGGCACGTGGGATCTTCATTGCTGCATGCAGGTTCTCCCTTGTGGCACATGGGCTTCTCTCTAGTGTGGCATGTGGGTTTTCTCTCTCTAGTTGTGGCGTGCGGGCTCAGTAGTTGTGGCTCACAGGCTTAGTTGCCCCATGGCATGTGGGATCTTAGCTCCCTGACCAGGGATCGAACCCGCGTCTCCTGCATTGGAAGGCAGATTCTTTACCACTGGACCACCAGGGAAGTGCCTGTATCCTTTTCTTTTAGATTCCACGTATAAGCGGTATCATATGATATTTATCTTTCTCTGTCTGACTTACTTCACTTAGAATGATAGTCTCTAAGTCCATCCATGTTGCTGCAAATGGCATTATTTCATTCTTTTTTATGGCTGAGTAATATTCAATTGTGTATATGTGCCACATCTTCTTTATCCATTCATCTGTTGACGGACACTTGGATTGCTTCCATGTCTCGACTATTGTAAATAGTGCTGCTGTGAACATTGGCGTACAGGTATCTTTTTGACTCTTCCTCATTTCAGAAGGACTCCCTCTGGGGCTCTCCCACCTCAACCCCTCACTTGGAAGGCTCTTCAAAATTATCGTTTATATATGTATATAAAACTGAATCACTTTGCTGTACACCTGAAACTAACATAATATTGTAAATCAACTATAATTTTTTTTAAATATCATCTTTTGATCAGCGAGGTCATCTTGTGATTGGACCATCCCCTCGTCCGCTTGTCCTCAACCCCAGGAGCGCTGGGCAGTGTCTGGTGTCGTTTGGGGGGTACTCCTGTCTTCTGGTGGATGGAGGCCAGGGATGCTGTTTGACGTAATGGAATGCACAAGACAGTCCCCCTACAGCAAAGAATGACCCAGCCCCAAATACCCGTGGTGCTGAGGCTGTTTTCTAAGCATGCATTCCACCTGTGGCTCTTAAAGTGCACCTGCGTCAGGGAACCCCAGCTCCTGTTGTGCTCATGAGGATGAGTGAGCACGTCTGCTGGGA
This sequence comes from Orcinus orca, assembly GCF_937001465.1. Taxonomy (NCBI): domain Eukaryota; kingdom Metazoa; phylum Chordata; class Mammalia; order Artiodactyla; family Delphinidae; genus Orcinus; species Orcinus orca. The sequence goes on along the minus strand of NC_064561.1, from coordinate 12,475,341 downwards.
GACCGGGGCTGCTCTGCTACCCCAACACTTGACTTCTCATGGATGGGACTCGGCAGTCGGGGAGAGCCAGGCCCCTTGCCCAGCCCCTGCACCCAGGCCAGGAACCCGCTCCAACAGCGACAGCTTAACAGGTCACCAGGCAGCACCTGGGCCCGAGGCCCGCAGTGACACCCAGGCCTGTGTGACCACACTGTCAGGGCCATCGAGCAAGCCTGTGGGTGGTGATAATTTTGAGACACACCAGGCGTAGCACACACTGTGGATTGGCAGCCCTGAGGGTGGGCTTTGGGCCCACTTCCCGGCCCAGCTGCTGGGTGTCCTTCTCCCTCCCTCCCCACGCCTTGCCTCAGTGACACAAGGATCCAGTCCCTGAGCTCTCCAACTTTCCTCCCCTTCTCTCTCTCTCTCTCTCTTTTTTTAAAATAATTAATTAATTAATTATTTTAATTGAAGCATAGTTGGTTTACAATGCTGTGTTAGTTTCTGGTGTATAGCAAAGTGATTCATATATATATATGTGTGTTTGTGTGTGCGTATGAATATATATTTAGATTCTTTTCCATTATAGGTTATTACAAGATATTGAATATAGTTCACTGTGCTATACAGTAGGACCTTGTTGTTTATCTATTTTATATAAAAACAGTAGTGTGGGCTTCCCTGGTGGCGCAGTGGTTGGGCGTCCGCTTGCTGATGCAGGGGACACGGGTTCGTGCCCCGGTCCGGGAGAATCCCATATGCCGCGGAGCGGCTGGGCCCGTGGGCCATGGCCGCTGGGCCTGCACGTCCGGAGCCTGTGCCCCGCAACGGGAGAGGCCACAACAGTGAGAGGCCCACGTACCGCAAAAAAAAAAAAAAAAAAACAGTAGTGTGTATCTGTTAATCCCAAGCTTCTAATTTATCCCTTCCCCCCACCCCTTGACCCTGAAACAGGTGAAGCGAGAAATCTTAGTGGAAGTTCTGACCAAAAGAAAAACAGTGACCTCCAACGACAAACTCATCCTTCCCTATAGTCTCAGCGAGGTGAGTGCTGCCCTGGGCTTCTGTGAGGTGCCAGGCCCGAAAATATGAATACACAGGGCAGAAGGGGAGTCTTCAGGGACAGCTGGCATGGGTAGTGTTTTTCCTGCCCCTAAAGTGACAGCAGAGAACCCTGGCGACACTCTGGTTTTCATGTGAGCTCAGGTGTGGCACAAAGCAGCCTATACAGCCCATAAGACCAGAGCTGAGGCCACGTGTGTGGTGTCTATGTCCAGCTGCTCAGCGGGCATGCTGGTTCTCACCAGCAGAGGAGAGCCACCTGCGGCCCACAGGCCAAACTCAGCCCACTGCCTGCTTCTGTCAATAAAGCTTTATTTTCATACAGCCACGCCCGTTCATTCACATGCTGCTCTCCTGCTGCAGCAGCAGAGCTGGCCTGCAAAGCTGGTCCTATTGACTCACAGGCCCTTGCCCGAAAAGCTTGCCGACCCCAGGGCTTGAGCGTGACCTTTACAACCATTGTGTGGGTCCCTAAATCCTGATAAGGCACCTCTCCCTGGCCTTTGCGCCAGCCTCGATGTTTTCTCTGTGATGTGTTTTTCTTGTGTTTTTACACCTCTAGACTTATAGCTTGGGGAGCAGCAGGAAAGTACCTAGCCGCGGTGGGGGGTGGATTTTTAGCTGGTGGTGGAAGCTGCTTAGGCATCTGAAGTGGGTACTGCAGACAGCTGGAGCCCCTGTGGGCAAAGGCACCCAGCCGTGGTACATGAAAGGTGCCGCAGGTCACCTGAGCCTGCAGCACGGCTGCTCCCCAGAGGCGCCAAGCTGAGCAGAAAAAGACCACGTACAGGGCTGCGTCCTACACGGCTCCATTTCCACAAAACCAGAGGGACTCGTTCTAGATCTTGATAGCAGGCCAAGTGAGTCTTGTCACAACTTAGATCTGAGAACATACAAAGAAGGAATTCCTTGTATGTAAGTTAGACCCCAACGAGCCTTTTTAAAAAGTGGTAAAGACCATCGCTGCTTTTAGGCACCCAGTGGTGGGGCCCATGGTGCTCCCAGAACCACAAGGGACCTGGTTTTGAACCCAGCCCAGCCTCCTGGTTCGTTCTCCCATGGTGCCCTCCCTGAGCCTGCGTTCCCACCCCAGCAGTCCCCAGGGTGCTCTGAGGCCAGCCAGCCCATGAGAAAGACTTGGCCAAACCGCAGGCTGCGGGGTCAGGGCTTCACGCTTCACGCTTGGGTGGGCCAGGGCATCCAAGCTGACGGGACAGCGTGCAAAGTGAGAAGGGGGCTTGTCAGATGAGTTGGGTGTTTCAAGTCACCACTTCAGTCTCCCCGCCTGTGCATACAGACCTCAGGGCCTGACCCGCCAAGGTGTGACACCCGCTCTGTACCCACAGGCCATCACCGCCCGCGACTCCATGGCCAAGTCACTGTACAGCGCCCTGTTCGATTGGATCGTGCTGCGGATCAACCACGCCCTCCTCAACAAGAAGGACATGGAAGAGTCCGTCTCGGTGAGGACCACACCCCCTCGGCAGGCAACCCATGACGTCAGCTGCAGTTGGTCGGGCACAGGCCAGTCCTTCACAGGGCAGGGCCAGGGAACCGACGGGATGCGATTCTCAGGGCCCAGCACAGAACGAAAACACAGGACTCCAGGCTTCCCCTGCAGGGGGTACCAGTTCAATCCCTGATCGAGGAACTAATATCTTGCATGCCATGCAGCATGGCCCAAAACAAAACAAAAATCAAAAAACCACAGGGCTCCTTGTTTAATATTACGGGTTCTAAGGCCCTCACCAGCAGACAGGTTGCTCCTGAGGGAGGACCCACCAGTAATAACCATTCTCTCTGTCTCCCCAAGTGCTTGTCCATTGGGGTCCTCGACATCTTCGGGTTTGAAGACTTTGAGAGGAACAGTTTTGAACAGTTCTGCATCAACTACGCCAACGAGCAGCTCCAGTATTACTTCAACCAGCACATTTTCAAACTGGAGCAGGTAAGGACATATCATCTTATTCGCCCATCCCACCCAAGGAGGAAAAGAATGAGCCAGAACCGGGATCTCCCTTGGGACCTGGTCTGTCATCAAACCCGCCCCAGAATTTTTCTCTGCCAAAAAAAGGGAGAGTCTGGGAACATTCCCACCCAGCCCAGGATGAGGCAAACGGCAGGGATATTTGGAGCCACAGCTCAATTTTGTACCTTCTCTCTGCTCAGACATGAAAGTCCTTTTGGTGGGAGAGAAACTGAGTTGCCTTGTAAGGATTTGCTTCAGTCAACAATAAAGATATCCTGTCTTAACGCGTCTTCACACTGAGAAATAAGCAGCCGTCTTTACCCAAGTATCATCCTTCCCATGATTGATTCTGATGGGGAAAGAAAACTGATGGGTTTATAGAGATGCTTAGCTAATTTTACTATTACGTCTTTTGGCGGAAAGTCACATTTCTCACTTGAAATATGGCTGGTCCGCATTGAGTTGTGCTGGAAATGCAAAATACATAGCGGATTGCAAAGACATAGCTTGGGGGCAAAAAGGGAATGTAACATGCCTTGTTGGTAATTTTTTATGTCAATTATATGTTGGCATACATCATACACCTTGGGTATGTTGGGTTAAATTAAGTATATTGTTAAAGTTAAGTTCACCTGTTTCTTTTCACATTTTTAAACATGGCTGTTAGAAGTTCAAAATGACATGGGTCTCTCACATTATATGACTATCAGACATTGTAGTTCCAGAGCAGGGGCCGCCCAAAGTTATTGGCACATGGCCACGCTCATTTGTTGACATAGCATCTGTGGCTGCTTTCACGCTATGACAGCAAAGCTGAGTCATCTTGTGGACACCATCTAACTTGTAAAGCCTAACATATTTACCATCTGGCCCTTTACAAAGAAAGCTTGCTGACCCCTGGCGGGGGTTACGTGTGATTTTCAGCACTTTGCTGTGATACGGTAAATCCCCTACATTATGAATGAGTTCCATTCCGAGGGCGCGTTTGTAAGTACAATTTGTTCGTTCAGTCCAACAAAGTTAGCCTAGGTATGCAACTAACACCATTGGCTATATAGTACTGTACTGTAATAGGTTTATAATACTTTTCACACAAATAATACATAAAAAACAAACAAACAGGGCCTTCCCTGGTGGCGCAGTGGTTAAGAATCCACGTGCCAATGCAGGGGACACGGGTTCAAGCCCTGGTCTGGGAAGATCCCACATGCCGCGGAGCAACTAAGCCTGTGCGCCACGACTACCGAGCCTGTGCTCTGGAGCCCACGAGCCACAACTACTGAGCCCACGTGCCACAACTACTGAAGCCCGCACGCCTAGAGCCCGTGCTCCGCAACAAGAGAAGCCACCACAATGAGAAGCCTGCGCACCGCACCAAAGAGTAGCCCCCGCTTATTGCAACTAGAGAAAGCCCGTGCACAGCAACAAAGACCCAATGCAGCCAAAAATAAATAAATTAATTTAAAAAAAAACAAACACAATAAATAAAGAAAACGTTTAAAATCTTACAGTACAGTCCCTTGAAAAGTACAGTAGTACAGTACCACAGCTGGCATACAGGGGCTGGCATCGAGTGAACAGGCAAGAAGGGTTACTGACTGGAGGAGGGAGAGGAGGTGGGAGATGGTAGAGCTGAAGGATCATCAGCAACAGGAGATGGAGGGCAAGCTGCACAACCACTTGTAGAGGATGCACGCATGTGACAATGTACACCAGACACGTGAACTAACTTAAGTGATTGGACATGCAAATGCACGTTTGCATCTTTGCAAGTTCGCAACTTGAAGGTTCGTACGTAGGGGACCTACTGTAGATGTTTGACAATGTGCATTCCTGTGGCTAACTGTTCATTTATTGAATAATTTTATAGTTTTATTGTTATATTCCTATTGGTACATTAATGTTCATTCTATGTTATTTGCACATTTATATTTAAATATGTACAAGCATGCGTAAATAAAATATGTTTTTTATATGACGTGTGCTACATAAATATTAACATGTCCATGAAATGATGAACTTACTGGATACCCCTCGAACCCTGCAGGAGGAGTACCAGAGCGAAGGGATCTCGTGGCACAACATCGACTACACTGACAACGTTGGCTGCATACATCTGATCAGCAAGAAGCCCACCGGCCTCTTCTATCTCCTGGATGAAGAGAGCAAGTGAGTGTCCACGGCCCAGTGCGTCCGCAGACCCGGGCACCATTCCGGCTCTGCAGCCCCAGAGCCTCACCCCAAATCCATACCATCCCAAGAACTTCCAAGTTGCTCAGACTCATGCGGCCACAAATCCTGACCTCACGTTTGCAAAATACAGTACCATCCACTACAGAAATATTAACACTCGAGATAGCAGTGAACTTGGAAGCACACCCTCCTGGGAGTCCTCGGGCAAGTATTGGGGGACCTGAATCTAGAAACTGGGCATGGGCTTGGTGCGTCCTTGCAAAGGGCAGGGCGTGGAATCGGGCCCAGATGCGAGACTCTCTACCAAGCCTGCCTCCCCTCGTCCACAGGACAGAGTGAAGGCTGGAGAAGGTATTTTTAAGGTGCTTCATGCTTGGTCACCCAGCCAGAGCTCCTGAAATCGCAGACAGACTAAACCAACAGAAATGTATTCTCTCACAGTTCTGGAGACTAGAAGCCCAAAATCAGTATTGGTGGGCTGAAATCAAAGTGTGGGAAGGGCCACCCTCCCTCCAAAGGCTCTAGGGGAGGATGCTTCTTTGCATCTTCCAGCTTCTGGGGGTCCAGGTGTTCTTGGCTTGTGGCTGCATCACTCCAATCAATCTCTGCCTCTGTAGTCACATCATCTTCTCTCTTTCTGTCTCATCCCCTCTTATAAGGACTCCAGTCCTAGTAGATTGCCAACCCTAATGACCTCCCTTTTTTTTTTTTGGCCATACCACCACGCAGCTTGTGGGATCTTAGTTCCCCGACCAGGGGTTGAACCCCGGGCCCTCGGTAGTGAAAGCTCCGAGACCTAACCACTGGACTGCCAGGGAATTTCCCCCTGATGACCTCATCTTAACTTGATTACATCTAAGGTCACATTCACAGGTTCTGGGGGTCCAGATGTGGACAGTCTTTTTATCAACCACTTTATCAGGCCCCTTGTTTGCTGCTGAAGTCCCCTCAGGGCTGGTGTGAATCAGCCGTACCTCCTGTCTCAGACCAAGTCCCGTCCAGGACAGGACACATCCATCCTAGGCCGGGATCTGCGGAGAGAACGTTCAGACAAGGGAAGAGGTAGGGTGCTAGGAAGGGCTAAATCATCACTCCCAGGAAACTCCCAGAGCCGAATCTGGGGGAAGTGTGCAAGACAGGGCGGGGCGGAGCAGGGTCAGATTTGTCTTTGTTGAAAATCTTGCTATTTTAAAAAAAAAAAAAAAAAGAAAGTCTTGCTATTTTAGTTCATCATGGAGTTGGGGGAATGGGGGCAGGGGCAGAGAAGGCTTGAATTGAATTTGCTAAAATAGTGTGTTAAAATGTTATTTATTTCCACAACTGAGTGAATGGATCTCTCACGCTCCACACCCTGGCCCTGGCAATGATGTGCCCTGTAGCTACAGAGACTTTCCTCCTCTGCCCCCTGTTAAGCCACGGAGCCAGGCATCAGGGATTTGGAGGCACGTCTTTCTGCCCGTGTTTTGCGGTGAGGCTGGGCAGAGGCTGGGGATGCCAAAGCTGGCTGTGGCATTTCCTTCCTGGGAGGCCAAAATAGCCAGGTACAACGGCTCCCTTATTCTGCCCCCAGCCCCCCTCCCTGCTTCATCCCGTTCTGCCAGCCCCTCCCTCTAACAGAGGAACACGGGCAAGACCCACTCCAAGACACAGCACCCAGGGGCAGATGGACCTGAGACCAGAAGTCACCCCGTCCTGGGATTATTCCAGGAGCTGCCCATGGCAGGCCCAGGTCCCCGTCTTGCCTGGACCGCACGTTCGCGTGAGCACTGGGCTGCTCTGCCTGTTCCAAGTTTGCTCCGCAGCCCCAAGTGCGTCACTTTGCTCACAGCCTCTTCAAGCCAGGTGGCAGGTTCCCGGCCCTCAGCCCCGTGCTCAGCCTGCAGGAGCCCAAGCACCCGCCCACCTCATCCACGGAGGGCCCGCGACCTGCAACGCAGAGTGGGTGACCGGCCGCAGTTCCTGCAGTTAAAAGGTCTTACATCCTCTTCCCAGCTTTCCCCACGCCACGAGCCAGACCCTGCTGGCCAAGTTCAAACAGCAGCATGAGGACAACAGGTACTTCCTCGGCACCCCCGTCATGGAGCCGGCGTTCATCATTCAGCACTTCGCAGGGAAAGTGAAATATCAGATCAAGGTACGCAGCCATCCGCTGCCATCATCAGTCAAGTCACGCTCTGCCTGGGAGGCGGGAAGGGGACCGCGTGGGTACCCTGGAGGCCCCTTCCCTCTGGCACTTGCTCTGTCCCTCCTCTTTTTTTTTTTCTTTTTAAACTTTTTTTTTATACATTTATTTATTTATTTTATTTTTGGCTCCATTGGGTCTTCGTTGCTGCACACAGGCTCTCTCTAGTTGAGGCGAGTGAGGGCTACTGTTCGTTGCAGTGTGCGGGCTTCTCATTGCGGTGGCTTCTCTTGTTGCAGAGCACGGGCTCTAGGCGCACAGGCTTCAGTAGTCGCGGCTCGTGGGCTCTACAGCGCAGGCTCAGTAGTTGTGGCGCACGGGCTTAGTTGCTCCGTGGCATGTGGAGTTTTCCTGGACCAGGGCTCAAACCCGTGTCCCCTGCATTGGCAGGCGGATTCTTAACCCCTGCGCCACCAGGGAAGCCCTGTCCCTCCTCTTTATTGCTTTTGCTGGGCGAAGTTCCAGGGCTCTCGGACCCAGTGTCAAACCCCTGGCTCTACTGTCGAGGGCTCCACGGCAGGAGCCACGTCTCTGTTGTTGAGATGCACTGCCCACTAGTCCTTCCCATGCTGGCCCCTAGGGCCTCGGCCAGCACTGGCAAGGGACCACCCGCCTCCATCATCCCTCCTGCCACCCCCCACCAGGACTTCCGGGAGAAGAATATGGACTACATGCGGCCGGACATAGTGGCCCTCCTGCGGGGCAGCGACAGCTCCTACGTTCGGGAGCTCATCGGCATGGACCCCGTGGCCGTGTTCCGCTGGGCGGTGCTCCGGGCTGCCATCCAGGCCATGGCCGTGCTCCGGGAGGCCGGGCGCCTGCGGGCCGAGAGGGCTGAAAAGGCTGCAGGTAGGAGGGTCCCCAGGTCACTGTTGAGAAGAGGACACTCATAGTCCATTGCAAAGTGTACATTTTCATTTCATTTCGCACATTCCCAAGGTTGTACAACCAGCACTTCTATCTGGCTCCCCAAACTCTTTTTTTTTTCTTTTCCATTATAGTTTATTGCAAGATATTGAATATAGTTCCCAGTGCTATACAGTAGGACTTTGTTGTTTATTTTATATATAATAGTTTGTATCTGCTGATCCCAAACTCCTAATTTATCCCTCCTGCCACCCTTTTCCTTTGGTAACCATAGGTTTGTTTTCTATGTCTATGAGTCTGTTTAGTAAATAAGTTCATTTGTACTATTTTTCAGATGCGACATATAAGTGATAGCATATAAAATTTGTCTTTCTCTGTCTGACTCACTTCATTTAGTATGATAATTTCTAGGTCCATCCATGTTCTGTAAGTGGCATTGTTTCATTCTTTTTTATGGCTGAGTAATATTCCATTGTGTAAATATACCACATCTTCTTTATCCGTTCATCTGTTGATGGACATTTAGGTTGCTTTCATGCCTTGGCTGTTGTAAATTAGCTCCCAAGGTCTTTTATCGTCCCAAATGGAAAGTCTGTAGCGGGGTCTATAATTTAACCTCATCCGCACAAGGCAGGAAGGTGTGTCACCACTTTTCTGTGAGGATAACCTGAGGCCCAGAAGAGCTGAGTGGCTCCCCCAGGGTCACTCAGCTCGAGATACCAACCACGGCATTTTAGGAAGGGTGTCGATGAAAGGAGGACCAAAAGGTTAAAGCTTTTATGAGCAGTAGGAAATAGATGATGCTGTTTTGTGGCGAATGGAACATTTCACGGTTCCCCGTTCTGCCCAAATTTGAGTGTCAGGCCCTTTTTTTTTTTTTTTTTTTTAACGGGCTCAAGTCAGTATCACAGCCTCCATGGAAAAGTTACAAAGCCCTTCAGCTACAAGCGACCCCCACCCCCCAAACTTCATCTGCTCTGTGTCCCCAGCAGGTCTGGGCAGCTCTGGTGCCCGAGGTCACCTGGGAGAGCTGCAGAGAGGAGCCAGCACCCCATCGGAAAAACTGTACCGGTGAGCGAGACCCTGATTTATCCCAAGTGAAGCCAGTAGTCAGCGGCATTGTTCAAAATGGCGCCAGAAACCCGACACTCTGAACCCAGGTCGGGGTTGACCAGAATAAGGAACACAGCAGCCGCTTGAACAAGAAAGACCCAGAAGTAACGGCATCTGGTGGCCGCATTTCTGCGAGGCAGGCCTCGTGCATCATCTGCCTTAGGGGGATGTGGGCGGCTCAGTTTACAAAGGAGCTTTTCATGGCCGGTCATGACCGTTGGCGGGTGGGGCCCAAGGGCTGCTGGTCTCACAGAGCAACAAGCTTGATTTAAGAGCACTTCCGCCCTTAGCCTGCCTGGGGTGTCCCGAAAGCCGATCAGCTAAGTTCCTTCACTCTCAGAAACACAGATGCACCGTTGCCTATAAGGATGTCTTGTGGCCACCTAGCAATGGCCAAGGGTCCTCCACGTACCCCAGTTGCTACTGAGTGTAAAAGTGAGCAGGCTTGTGCTTCCAGGATTAAAAAAGGCTACACTGGACAGACATCTGAGGCCATGACAAAGCCAGGGGAGGGACCCTTCTGGCAGCCTGAGAGAGGCAGGCTACATTGAGAAGGGACCACTTGGGCCAGACAAGGCAGGCAGGGTGTGCTAGCCGTGGGGGCAGCATGTGCAAAGGCCCTGGGGCAGCCGAGTCCCCAACCTCTTTCTCAAGACTCAACAAATTCCCCAGGAGCGAGTCACTAAATTTCAAAACATGAAAAAGTCATTTTATTTTTGAACACTTTATAATAAAAACTCCCTCAGGAGATTCACAAACGCATATGTGTGGAGGTAGAGCTAGCACCTAGGTAAGTGACCCCATGTCGTTTGTCTGAAAGCAGCGTGTCATTTTCCTGCTTTTAAAAAGGTGCATTTTTAAATCAGCTTTTTCACCCAAAAGGAGGCAAGAGAAAAAAAAAAAAACACGTCCCAGTATTTGAAAGTGGCCCCTGACCCACTTGGTCTCCCCAGGGCCTGGCCCCTGGGCTGCGAATCCTGCCCCAAGAGCGCATTTAGTTTATACAGATTCTCCCTTTCAGCTGCTCAATGCTAGATTTCTCATTTGACGGCTCTGAGGAGTTCGATATTAACGCTTTTGAGGACATCATTGCTTTCTATGAAAGCAAGAAGTAAGTAGAAGCAAGGGCCTTCGAACCCAAGACCAGGGAGGCACGCCCAGAGGAGCCGTCACCCGAGGTGCTCAGCGCAGTATCCAGAGCAAGAGGGGGATCGGCGAGCCGAGGGGCGCTCTCGCCAGCTTTGGCCACGTCAGGGGGGTGTGGGCTGGAGCCAAGGGCCTCGTTGTCATCAGGAGCTCTGGCCGCTGCACTGACCGCTCAGGGTGTGGAGGTGAAACGTGACCCCTCTGTTGTCTTTGCTCTGTGCCTCCCTGGAGGGTGAGGGAGCAGAGGTAAGTGTGGCCATTCCGGCCCTGGGCATGGTGCATGGAACACAGACAGGGGGCTGCCGATCGGGGTCTTCCCAGGCCAACTGCTCAGAGCTTAAACATGTATTTAAAATAACTGGAACGAGGAATTTTTACAAAAGAGAGAAGGTCTCAGCTCATCCTGCAGCCATCGCCACCTCATTTCTAGAAGTTCTATCCAAAACATTTGTCATCTAGACGTTTTTCGCGAGCATTCAGTTTTTGTCTCTAAGCCATTCTCATTCTCACACCTAAAATGTATGCTCGGCCCTGAACCCATGGCAACTGAAGAAAGCTAATAAGGTTGAATTTTGGGGGGTAAGGATCTTCAGTTAGGGTTTCTCACCCTTGGCACTCTGCTGGGTCACCCTGTGGTAGGGCCGTCCTGTGCACTGCAAGGAATTGAGAGGCATCCCTGGCCTCCACCCTCCAGATGCCGGTAGCGCCCCCTCCCCCAGTCAGGACAGCCAAGCATGGGGGATGGGGGGAAGGGGGCGGCCTCGCCCCAGGTTGATCCGTGTGTGAATTCCAATTTGTTCTTCCCAAGGCATTTCTTGAAGCCCACAAGGAGGCAGCCCACAGAACCATCAGGAGAAACTAATCTGCTGCTTCCCACAGAGACCTCCCCGGTCTTCTGTTTTCAGTAGCCCCTTGATACTTTTTACAGACTCCAAAAGGCTCTTAAACGTGAGGCCTCTTCCAGCGATCGGAGATGCCATGTTGCAAACTCTGTTCAGCCGGAAGTGGCCCCAGCCCCCTGCCTCCCGGGAGGGCGGAGCCTCCTTGGGGTGGGCTGCTGCTCCCGGCTGAAGCCCTCTTCTTGGTGCAGGAGGGAGTGGCGGCAGCGTTCAGGCTTCACCCAGCTGCATGTTTTGGCTCCAGTGGCCTGAGGACGGTCCCGACCGTGCCAGGGACCCTGAGGTGGCGGGCCCGCTGCTCTAACTTGGTCTTCTCTCTATCACTGCACCCCTCCCCCCCACCCAGCGATTTGCATGACCAAATCATCAAGACCATCAAAGGATTGCCCTGGCAGGGTGACGACCCCCGTAGGCTTCTCCAGTCCCTCAGTCGGCTCCAGAAACCCCGCACCTTCATCCTGTGAGTCCCCCCTGAGGCTGTGGGCACCCCCCGCTCCCCCGCAAGTGCAACGACCGCCTCCCCGCCCGGGCCCGGCCCACGTGGGCTTCCTGTAACACTGAATCAGCCACTCTAAACGCTGCGCTGTCTTGTGGTTCTGTTCTCACACCAGCCGTCGCTAAGTGGTCCTCGTAATACTCCCTCCCTGGTGTCTGCACTGTGACCCAAATCCTTGCCAGCTCCCCAGTGCCCAGCACAGCTTCACAGGAATGCTCCCCCACGAAGCATCTGATTTTCTGCCCCCAAATGTGCAGAGCAAGCCTTGCTTCCCCTCGCCCCACCCCCGCCTTTGCCACCGTGAGCTTATAAAGAAGCCATCAGAAGCAGGGTGTGCAATTTTGCGGGCCTCCGCGCATCCCGTGCCCCTGCTTTGGGGGCGTGACGCGATACAAAGGGGCAGAAACCGCACAGACTAGGTTTGGACCTTCCACTAACTCACTGCATGACCTGAGCGCTCTGAGCATTTGGCCTGTGTCTGCAAAGCAGGGGTGATGATTTTCGTACCCACATACCAGGTGGGCAGCAGCCTCAACCAATGGGCACAAGCAACCGCTCGGGGCTCAGGCCAGCAGAGAGCAAAGCTTGTGTCTGCCGTGCAGCCTGTTTGCAAAGTCATTTTTATTATGCCTTATTCCACCCCGCCGGGATTAACATGAAACCTGACACACAGAGAACCTCACAGCCGAGCATCTTGCAAATCTGTGGGGAACCATTTCCTCAGTGGGTCTTAAAAACAGGCCAAGCTGCAATTTTTTTTTAAATCTTTCTCTCCTCTGCAAGATTCCATAAAGTGTCTAAGAGTGTAGGGGTCATCCCCCCTCCCTCGGCCAAAAGATCAGCTTTCATTTTTAACCTTCTGCCAGTTCGAGTCCAAAGGCTCCCCTACCCAGGCCCCATCTCAGTTCTTTGCGAGATAGACCCCTGCCCTGCTGCCGGGGCGGGGGCGGAAGGGTCTCTGCGGACCGGTTTGATGTTTGCCAACGTGTAGCAAATAGAGCTGGGACACCTGGTAGGCGTCAGAGCCTCGCGGGATCCCCCAAAGCCCCATGTGGGGCATCCCACCATCGTCCCGTGAGATCCCAGCTCCCCCATAGCCAGCCCTGTGCTCTGCCCTGTAGATGGCCAGCCGCCCCTTCTGCTCCCAGACCAAGTGGCCCCCAGACCAGGTGCTCCTGCCACCCCAGGGGCAGCCGCTGGCCCAGTGAGGCCGGTGTGCACAGTCACAGGAGCGACAGTCCCCCACACATGTGCAGGGGAGCCCACCAGGTCCCCGGCGAGGCGGCGGCCTCGTTGCACTTGTGCCTCTGGAATCTCTTCCTCTCTCTGTTCTCACTCCATCTAACCCGCAAGGTGTGGCTTGCTGAACTAACCCAGATCCAGACATCGTGTTCCTCCTGTTCACAAAACCATTTTTAATATTTTGACAGGAAAAGTAAAGGTATCAAACAAAAGCAGATCATTCCAAAGGTAAACACGTGCGACACCATCTGACACTGCCTTGCAAGCACCTGGTTCAAGTTTTTCTGGAAAACTGGGGCGGCGGGGGGGGGGGCGGGGGGCGGGAGGTGACTTTTAACTTCTCAAGCTTCTTTGATTCCTTCCCTTTCCTATCATCTCCCCCTTCCCCTCTAGAAAACAGTGTCTCCTGTTGAAATGATACAGAGGTGTCTTTGTTTGGGTTTCCTAGAGGCAGGGCCTGTGATGGGGATCTCTGCACAAGTGGTGTTTAAGGGGGAGCTCCCAGGAGAAACCCGAAGCCGGGGGAGGGAGGGGGAAGCAGTCTGGGCAGGGTCAGGACTGAGCCAGGAGGTGGGCTCAGCCTGATCCCCCGGGGAGCCCAGGAGTGTTTACCACAGAGCTTATCTTGCCGAGAGGCAATGGGACCCTTCTGTCATATCCCCACATCAGGGGTCTTTAGCTGTGAGCCACCTCCAGAGGGCGGGATGGCTGCAGCACCTCGTGGGCATCCAGGGAGAGGAGGCCCTTCAGCCAGGGTGGTCCTGTCAGGAAGGGGGCAGCTGTGCACCGCTGGCAGCCAAGACCCCAGCAGCCGGCCTTGGGTCAAGTGCACCCGGACGCTCTGTCTAGTCTCTACGTACAGCGTGCAGACGGAGAGTATAAGGCAACCCCTCAGTCTGGCCAACAGGTGGGACAGCGCTAGTCCCCCTCGTCAGCGACAGTAAGGGTTGGCCCATGAGGGAGGGCTGGCCAGATGAGCGCACGTGGAAACACGGGGTGCTTGGCATTCCTTGAGCTGCGAGGAAGGAAGCCAGCACTCTGTAGCTCTTGGCTTCTGGGCACTCGGGCCACAAGAGGCTGTAACCAGCCCGCCCGGAGGCAGCGCCATCCACAGGACACAGCCCAGGTTCAGTCCCCCTGTCACCGCCACCAGGCCCACCTGCCCCCACCCTGTCTCTGACAGCACAACCCCAAGACTGAGCCTCAGAGCTGCCACCTGGGAGGGGCATTGTTGTGGCTCCGGGGACGTCCGAGAGGTCTCCCAGTGCCCGCTGGGGCTTTGGGAGGGCAGGCCGGACCCTGTGTTTCTATCCTAGAACCTGCTGGACTCCAAATCCCTGAAACTCATCATCAGCATGACCCTGCACGACCGCACCACCAAGTCCCTGCTGCACCTGCACAAGAAGAAGAAGCCGCCCAGCATCAGCGCCCAGTTCCAGGTAGGTGGCCCAAGGGGGCAGGAGGCGGTGCTGAACTCAGCCTGACGCTCACGTGGCTGGGTCAAAACAAACCCAACACAGGCAGCCTACTGTTATCCCGGGGGCTCCTGACCTCGTCACAGCTTGGCATTTGGGGTTGGGTCATCCTCCATGGTGGGGGCCATCCTATGAGTTGTGGGACGCTCAGCAGCATCGCTAGCCTCCACCCACCAGATACCAGTAGCGCTGTCCAGTCACGACAACCAAGAAGTCTCCAGATCCTGCCAAACTCCCCTGGGGTAACAGAATCACCCTTGGTTGAGAACCACCAAGTTAAAAGAGTCATGAATCAGCATGTGAGTTGACGTGACCACCAAACTGTGTCCTTAGGTCATGTTTCCCTTTTTTTACCTGGTTGCCAGGAAGCTCAGGGACACTTTCTTTCTTTTTTTCAGTGGGGTCCAATGGCCGCTGGCCCTTTTTTTTTTTTTTTTTTTTTAATTACCCCATGTAGGAACTACCACAAATCCTTTTTGGAAGCAGCAGGCCAGAGACTAAAGCCACTGCATCCATGGTCCCTTCTGAGGCTGACCCGTGTTTTAAATCCCAGAGTCTATCTGGTTCCACCACCTTCCCCGCACTGAGACAGAAGCAGGAGGGCCCTGGGAAGATGGTGGCTCTCAGCCATGGGGACCCCTCAGCTCCCTTGGGGGCTCCCCGGGGTAGCACAGCCTCTGGTCAGAATGTCACGCTGCAACCTCCCATGTCCTACATTAGCACGGATGCCCCGCTGCCGATACAGGCAGGTGACCTGGCTCCCCTCCCACCGAGGAGTGTGTCCTTGGGGGTCCCAGCTCAGCACCTTCCCCCTCTCTCCCCAGACATCCCTTAATAAGCTCCTGGAGGCGCTGGGGAAGGCAGAGCCCTTCTTCATCCGCTGCATCCGCTCCAACGCCGAGAAGGTGAGGGGCTCCCACGTCTCGGGGGCGGTGAAAGCCAAGCCGAGGTCTGGTGGCTCGGCAAGGGGTGTTCCTGTTGGGGGGGGCGGTGGGCGGTGCTGGGAGCGGGGAGGGCTGGTCAGGAGAGTCCTCAAGGAAGCAAGTGTCCACACAGGTTTCGGGAACTGTAGACGTGTGCTGTAGCCGGGGGTAGAGGGGGTCAGCAGGAGGCAGCAAGGGCAACCTGGTGACCAGCCAAGAATAGAGACGTCCTCTGGAACAGGGCGGGGCTCCAGAGAAAGTCTGTCCGAAGAGGGGCAGGTCGGGGGTGCTCTTCAGATATATCCCAAAGGCAATCAGTGCAGAGAATGTGCTGGAAGGGAGAGGTTGAAGTCAGGCACCAGAGCCTGCCGCTCATCCTGAACTTTCTGGAAAGACAGAGCACCAGTGGGGGCCAACAGTGGCGGGCTCAGCCCTTGCAGCCAGGCTTCCTTCTCCCCAGGGGTCCACCGGCCACTCCATCCCCTCAGGGACTTTGCTGGAGGCCATTTGGGACCTGGGCTCCCTCCCAGGCACAAACCGATCTCTGAGCAAGTGCCTCTTGGCAACTCTGTTCACCCACGCTCTCTGTCTCTACTCTTCCTGTTTCCCTGCCTCTCCCCTGCTCCTGGGACGCTCTGCTAACGTCCAGAGCCCAGCTTGGCCCTGCCAGGTGCCACGGCTTTCCGTCCCCAGGCGAGGACCTGGACTCACTCTGTCTCCCCTCCCTTCCCATTCCTGGTCCCCCAGTGGCATCTCAGAGATTTCTGTCCCCCTTCCCCACCTTCCACCAGCAGCAGAATGAGGCCTGTCTTCTCCACCCATTCGGATTTTGCCTCAGCTTTGGGCAACTCGGGAAACGCTCCATCAGCACCTGCTTTGGACATGGGCCATGGCTGCAGATCATTCTTTGCTGTAGGGGGTGCTATGCTATGCTTTTTAGTGTATTGAGTAGAATCCCGTGTCTCCAAGAGCCCACCACATACCAGAAGCCCCCCCCCCCACCGCACCCAATCATGACATCCCTCCCCTCATGCCATTCCCTCCCCTCCATCCACTTAAAATAACCCCCACCAGCATGGAGTCCAGGCCCCTGAGCTCTGGGCTGGAAGCTCACTGATCCAGCCTTATTTCAGCCCCTCCTCCCCCTCACCCCCACCCCTCCATCAGCAAGCGTCTCTCTGCATCCCTGTCCACCCCTTGGCTTCCCCTTCCTCCTTCGGGCCTTCACCCAGCTGCTCCCTGCCCACCCCCCCTGCCTGTCCTCTACTCAGCCCTCAGGACTCAGCCCAGGGTCCCCTCTCCTGTGACACCTCCCACGGGGGGCCCAGCTGTGTGTTCTGTCTGCCGAATCCCCACTACTCACCCTGATACGTGGCACAGGGTATGAGTTTAACAGGTTTGGAAAGGGGCCTTTAGGAAATAACTCTTTGCAGCAAATTCTCTTGAGTGAGGCAGTGAGAAGTGGCATCTGTCTCCCAGACAACAGGGAATAGAGCAGATCAGATGGCCAAGTTTCCTAGAAGAGATGAATGCCTTAGGCATCACTGCTGAGTGGCCCCATGTCTTTATTCCCAAAAAAACGTCTGGAGCAAGGAAAAAAAAAAAAAACAGATCCTGCAGGTGCCCGCGCCTGCCAGGCTGGGGACATTCCCAGATCAGCCCCAGCCCACGGGTGTGCCCCGACTGCATCCGTATCTGGAGTCCCGAGGGATGGCAGTCACGTGGGAATAGACACCTCTTCCCAGGGATCGTGTCCCCAGCCACCTACAGGCATCTGCCCTGATTGCTCAATCCTGTTTCAGAAAGAGCTGTGTTTCGATGATGAGCTGGTGCTGCAGCAGCTGCGCTACACAGGCATGCTGGAGACCGTGCGGATCCGGAGGTCGGGCTACAGCGCCAAGTACACATTCCAGGTAGGATGCTCTCGTGCACATGCATGGCTGCCTGGGGTACTAGCCACCTCCAGAAAGAGCGCGTCTATGGAGCATGAGCCTGGCAGGTTACTTTCCATTAGGGTTTCTTCACGCTGGCTGGCACTGTTGGCATTTGTACCAGATCATTCTTTTCTCATGGTCGGGGACATAGTTCCTCGCAAGAGGTGTGTTAAACCAAGTGGGGAAGAGGGAACTGTACAAGCAGATCCCTGTGCAGCTCGGCCCTTTATTGAGCATCTTCTGTAATACACACTTTTATACCCAGCTCTTTTATTCTGTCAACCAGCAGCAAGGGGGCCCTGCTTCCTATTTTCCCAATATGGAAACTGAGGCCCAAGGAGGTGATGACTTCAGAGATGACTCCCTGGGCTTTCTAGAAACACAGAAGATCACCAGTAACCTCACATTGGTGAAGACCAAATTACAGCAGTTTCTCAACCACGTCACCGTTGACACTTGGGGCTGGGTCATTCTCTGTGGTGAGGGCTGCCCTGTGCACCATTGGGTGTTGAGCAGCATCCCTGGCCTCCACCCGCAAGATGCCAGGAACACTATTCCCCTGAGTTCTGACAACCCAAGATGTCTCCATGTATCACTAAATGTCCCCAGGGGTCCACATGGCCCAGGTTGAGAACCCCTGGCTCACGCTGGGAGCTGGCAGCAGCTGTGTGGTGCTCGAGTGAGCACTGGGCCTGAAACCAGAGGTGGCAGCACATGGTCCCCGTTCAGGCTTTACCCTGGCCTCAGGCTTTTATGGCCTCAGGGACATGGCTTCATTGTGGCATGCCTCCCTTTTTCATCCACAGAATGGGAATATCATCTTTCTGATCCTACATAAATAGGAAAGGCAAATTACCGAACAGGGAGAAAATGCTGGTGTGTCTCATTAATGCCTTCGCTCTTAAAAATTTGGCGTAATTGTTTACTTAAAAAGGGCATACCTTGGGACTTCCCTGGTGGTGCAGTGCTTAGGATGCTGCGCTTCCACTGCAGGAGGCACAGGTTCTATCCCTGGTTGGGGAACTAAGATCCCGCATGCCGTGCAATGAGGCCAGAAAAGCGAGGGCAGTGTGGGGACATGCCTCCAGCTATAGTTCAGCCTTCTAATGAGCCAGACTGTGGGCCCCCCAAGAGCAGCTCCATCTCCTGGCTGCCCCCCAACAATGCCAGCACCCAGCAGGTCCTCAGTGGTCACTCACTGACTGACTGAAAGATCGGTGCTCTATGTCTGCGACAGTCTTTCTTAAGCTTTAGACTGTTTCAGAAAGTTCAAGATTTTAGCTTTGTCAGTACTGTTCACATCAAACCAAGTTTTGCCTTCAGAAACTCGGCTTGACCAGAGAATTGCTGGAGCCCCGTCTTCTTGTCGGGTGGCAGAAACACTAACGCAGATTTTCCTTTCTCGGCCAAAATCACCCAGGATTTCACGGAGCAGTTCCAGGTACTGTTGCCCAAGAATGCCCAGCCCTGCAGGGAGGTTATCTCTGCCCTGCTGGAGAAGATGGACATAGACAAGAGGAGCTACCAAATCGGCAAGACCAAGGTCAGTGTTTGTACCCCTCAGGGTGGCTGCAAACTGTACCCCACCTTCTGCTACACACAGGGTCCTCCCATGGCCCAAGCCACTCACTGAAAAATAAGGGGCTCTGCTGAGGAAGTCCGTTTCTTGGGGCCCAGCACGTTATTTCTTCCTGGAAGGCAGAGGGGCAGACCTAAGGTGTGGGGCTCAGGCATCAGACCATCACACCATAGCACAGGATGTTCAGGAGCCAGTCAGTAACCTTTGTAATGTCTGGCAGCTCCCCAACAGGGCTCTACCAGATGTGACAAGTCTCCTCACAGTGCCCCAACCAGTTAATCATATAGAGTTACCATGTGGCCCAGCAATTCCGCTCCTAGGTATCAACCCAAAAGAACTGAAAATAGATGTGCAAACAAATCCTTGTACATGTATGTTCATAGTGGCACTAGTCACTTGCCAAAAGGTAGAAATAATCCATGTATCCATCAACAGATGATAGATAAACAAAACGTGGGCCATTCACTTAGTAGAGTATTATTCAGCCCTGATACACGCTTACGTGGATGAACCTTGAAGACGTCATGCTGAGTGAAAGAAGTCAGACACAAAAGGCCACAGATTGTGTGGATCTCATTAATATGAAATGTCCAGGACGTGTAAATCCAGAGAGACAGAAAGCAGATTACTGGTTGCCAGGGGCTGGGGGAGGGGGGTTAGGAAATGACTGCTGATGGGCACGGAGTTTCCCTTTGGGGTGATGGGAATGTTTCAGAGCTAGATCCAGGTGATGGCTGCACAGTATTGTGAATGTACTAAATGCCACTGAATTGTTCACTTTAAATGGTTAATTTTATGTTCTGGGAATTCTATCTCAATATTTAAAAAAAAAAAAAAAACTCCCCTTGGTCAGGTCAGGTCAGTCAGCACACCAGCTTGGTCTCACGTAATCCCGGGGTGGGCTGAGCAGACCTGTCGAGTACAGGGGTTCTGGAGGCCATGTTGACCCCTCCTGTGCCCACTCCCTGCTAGGTTTTCCTGAAGGAGACGGAGCGGCAGGCCCTGCAGGAGACACTGCACCGGGAGGTCGTGCGGAAGATCCTGCTCCTGCAGAGCTGGTTCCGGATGGTGCTGGAGCGCAGGCACTTCCTACAGATGAGGCGGGCGGCCGTCACCATCCAGGTCCCGAGGGGGCCCATGGGGCCGGGGGCGGGGGCGGCCGAGGTCTCGCCCTCCCAGCCCCTGAATGCCCCCTCCACTCTCAGGCCTGCTGGCGGTCCTACCGCGTCCGCCGGGCACTGGAGAGGACACAGGCAGCAGTGTACCTCCAGGCCGCGTGGAGGGGCTACCGGCAGCGGGCAGCCTACCAACTCCAGAGACAGACCATCATCCGCCTGCAGAGCCTCTGCCGGGGGCACCTGCAGCGCAGGAGGTGAGCAGAATGGGACCAAGCCCCCCGCCCCCCGCCCCCCAGAACATTCCACTCACCGAAGGGCTGCCTGAGACACCATCTGGCCAGTGGAGCTGTCTGGACACAGGGAGGATGAGGAGGGGCTGGCAGGCATCTAGCCATCTGGGCACACAGGACCCTAGAGGGACGTTCCAGGGCTGGTAGGTGGCACCTACTGGCAAAACCCCAGGTCACCACTGGCGGTACTCAGTCTCTGCCAGGGACCCCCGCACCACCACTGCACCTGCCCACCCCAGGCAGGTTGGCAGAGCACCTGGATTCAGAGCTGGAGGATTCAGGCCACCAGGACCAGCCATCAGGGGGCTCCCCTCACCCCCGCTCACACACGAAGCCTGGGAATCCACCAGGACAGGGACCCCAAAGGAATTCAGAGGGTTCTGAACAGATCCCTCCCACAACAGACCTGATAAAGGTTCCCCTGAACCAGCCAGGCAGAGGTGGCCATGACAACAAGAGGCCATTCCGTGTCTCCCCCTTCCCTGACTGAGGAGGTTCTGCCTTTCCAGAAGCATCTCTGAGGGCCAGGGTCTCACCACATGCCACCTGGCCCCCCACCCCTGCACCTGCAGGTAGAAAAGGGGTCCCCAACGCCCTGGGTGGATTTGTTCCTGAAAGCACCCCCTTCACTTTCCCCCCACCAGCTTCAGCCAGATGGTGGCAGAGAAGCAGAAGGCTGCAGAGAAGGAGAGGGAAGCCCAGCGAGCCGCCAAACAGGAAACAGCAGAGACCGGGCCGGGCTGGGCAGCTGGGCAGGAGCCCTCGCAGGGCCCAGAACCATCCAAGGACGGCGAGCATTTGGAGCTGGAGCCCGAGGCGTGGCCCAGTGACGGGTCCCCCGTGGAGAGCTCCCAACCGGAGAAGGTGCCCCCAGCCCAGAAAAACGCAGCCGAAAGTCACGAGAAAGTGCCCAGCAGCCGGGAGAAGCGCGAGTCACGCCGGCAGAGGGGGCTGGAGCACGTGAAGCTCCAGAACAAGCACATCCAGTCCTGTAAGGAAGAGCACGCCCTCAGAGAACCTTCTGGAAGGGCCGTCCCAGAGCCACAAGAGAGCCTCGCAGAAGACAGAAAGGAGGACAGAGAAGATGAAAGCCCTCGGGACGCGAGGACGGACACAGGGCTGGCTCCTCCTGAAAAGCAGCCCGAGGAGCCCCCGCAGCCCACGCCGGGCAGCCTGGTCTCAGCTGAAGCCCAGGGCGGGAGCCCCAGGCCCGGCCACGTGGAACGACCCACCAGCCTGGCCCTGGACAGCAGGGTCGGCGTGCCGGCCCCCGGTGCCACCCCGGAGACTCCCAAGGACAAGAGCAAGCTGGGGGTTGGCCCGAGGGCCCAGGACAGGCCCGAGAGCCCAGGAGGCTCCACCCAGATTCAGCGGTACAGGGACCCAGACGCCGAGCGGCTGGCCAGCGCCGTGGAGCTGTGGCGGGGCAAGAAGCTGATGACCGCTGGCCCCAGCACCGTGCTGAGCCAGTCCCTGGACCTCAGCGAGCGGCACCGGGCCGAGGGGGTCGCCCTCACGCCCACAAAGTAAGCCCTGTACCCTCCTTTCTCCAAGGGCTGGGGTAGGCGGGCAGGGTCGGGGGTTACATAGCCAAAGCCTGGAGCAGGACCGAGGCAGCGCCACGCATCCCAGAAACGCGTGAGGCTCTGTGCCTGAGAGCTGACACCAGGTGGGTGGGAGCCCCAAGGAAGAAGGGCCCAGGGGGTGGGGAGAGGCTCGGGGAAGACGAGGCACCTTCCGGGGACCCTGAAGCCCCTGTCCAAATGAGCCCAGTTCACACAGAAAGCCTCCAGCCTTGTGGAAAGTGGTCCCTTGGGTTGAGGTCCCCCCCCTCCCCAGCCTGCCTGGACCTCAGTTTCCTCATCAACAGTGGGACTGATTACATGCACCCAGAGGCTGAAAGAGCAGCTCTCGACACACTCGGACCCCAGTTGGCTAAATATTGGTGACTCCGAATCACCAGCCCCTTGTCCCAGAGGGCTGCCTGTCCAAAGGAATAAAGAGATGGAGGAAGATGCAGGCCTTTTGCTAGGGCAGGCTTTCTCGGCCTTGGCACAGTGGACCCCTGGGGCCGTCTCGATCTCTGTGGTGGGGGCCGTCCTGGGCACGGTGGGGGGCAGAACAGCATCCCTGGTTTCCGCCCACCAGATGCCAGTAGCACTACCCTCTCCCTCTCAGTCATGGCAGCCCCAAATGTCTCCTACTCACCCTTGTCAGTAAAAGCCACATTTCTGTGATCTCGCAGGGAGAGGCGCATTTCCTTATCCACGAGCGACGTCTCCAGGCTCCTCTCGTCCCCGTCCCAGACCAAGACTCAGGTAAAGCTTTAGGCGGCAGCTCTCACCCCTGAGGGTCCAAGCACCACCAGAAGGGAACGGTGGATAGAATGCATGGTGGCACCGGGACCCACACCTTCCCTCCGGAGAGGGCGCCTGCCTTTGCTTACCCAGCCCCCCTCCCCTACAGCCTTCTGCAGAAACCATGGACGGGGAGCCCAGCACGAAGAAGCTGGCCATCCAGAAGAAGAAGTCGGGTGACGCATCCTTGGGGACAGATGCTGGGCTGTCCCCAGGCTCCGTCGATTCTAAGTAAGTGTGGGGTTTTGGGGTGTGGGCTCAGGCCACCAGAGGACACCCAGGGTGTCCAGGTCCTCCAGTCCCGGAGCAGTCTGATCTCCTAAGCTGATCACACGTTTCTCACTTTTTTTTTTTTTTGGCCACACGGCTTGAAGGATCTTAGTTCCCTGACCAGGATTGAACCTGGGCCCTGGCAGTGAAAGCACAGAGTCCTAACCACTGAACCACCAGGAAATTCCCATAAGCCGACTGCACTTATATGAAGCTCTTTTGGGGAGACGTTCGCTTAGCAGTTCCGTGAGGAGAAACCCACGCGGAGCTCGGGTTGTGGCCACATTGGGGTGAAATGATTCCCACTGAAACCTAGAGCCAGTGTGGGTCACCTCCTCTGAGGCCACAGACAGACAGTGTCCATTTGGCTGTTTATGGAATGAGAACCAGCTCCCAGCTTCTCCATCCCCACATCCAGGAACCCCTCCTTGGTCCTTAGATAGCAAAAACTGGGCCAAGGCTCTGTCCCCAGAAAGCCTCTGCCACAGTGCTCTGTTCACAGAGCAGAGAGGTTGGGCCCTGGGACGGGGGAGCTTTGACCCAAACTCAGGACGGGAGCCTGAGGACGGTGAGGAACGGGCTGCAGTGGGAGGAGAGAGCCCCCTACTTTCAGGAGACCCCACCACCACAACAAAGTACCACAAACAGGGTGTCTTCAAACAATAGGAGTTTACTCTCTTGTGGTTCTGGAGGCCGGAAGTGTGAAATCAAGGTGTGGGCAGGGCCGTGCTCCCTCCAAAGGATCTCGGGGAGGATCCTTCCTTGCCTCTTCCAGCTTCTGGGGGCTCCAGGCATTCCTTGGCTTGTGGCTGCATCACCCCCCCTCCAATCTCAGCCTCTGTCTTCACATGACATTCGTCTCTCCCCTGTGTCTTCTCTTTTTCTGTCTCTTATAAAGACACTTGTCGTCGGCTTTAGAGCGCATCTGGGTAATCCAGGATGACTCAGAATCTTGAGATCCTTCGTTTAGTGTCCTAGTCCATTCGGGCTACTGTAACAAAACACCACAGACTGACCTGGAGGCTGGCAGTCCAAGATCAAGGTGCCGGCAGATTTGATATCTGATTCATAGACACCTTCTTCTTGCTGTGTCCTCACATGGCGGAAGTGGTGAGGGAGCTCTCTGGGGTCTCTCATGAGGGCATGAATCCCATTCGTGATGGCTCCACCCTCGTGACCTAATCAGCTCCCAAAGGCCCCACCTCCCGACACCATCACACTGAGAGTTAGGCTTCAACATACAGATATGGGGGGACACATATTCAGTCCATAGCATTTAGTCACATCTGCAAAGACCATTTTCCCAGATAAGATCATGCTTATAGGCCCTGAGTGTTAGCACATGGACATACCTTTTGGGTGGAGCCACCATTCACCCCATCACATGCCCAGTATCCATAGTACATGATTTGCTATTTATTCTTTGAGGTTTTTTTCCCCTAACCTTGTGCCTATAAAAAATTCTTGGGGGAGGGGACGGGGGGGTAATTTTTTTTTTAATGTGAAAATGGGGTCACGCTGTGACATCTGCTCAGCATCTCGCTCTTTTGCCCGACTCCCCTGTCAGTTCACACAGATCAACCGTATTTTTAGTGGCATCCCCTTCCAATGATAACCAAGACAAGGGCTATTTCTCATGACAGTAAGTGGACCCTTACTTTGACCTCACATCTGCCTTCATTTCCTGAGGCTTAAGCGGAATCCCTTACTTTGTCCTACAGATCCACGTTTAAGAGACTTTTCCTGCATAAGAACAAGGATAAGAAATACAGCCTGGAGGGCACAGAGGAGACAGAGAACACAGTACCCGGGCAAGTCGTACTGGAAGCCGCCGCCATGAAGAAGAATCTAGAAGGTTGGTCTCCCGCAGCCTCAGGGGCAGACAGCAGAGCCACTGGGGCCCCTGAGGACAGTCTCCAGATGGGGCCTTGAGTCAGCTGTGGGCCAAGCCCTGGCTGCAGGGCTTTGGGACTGGTCCCCATCCCCGGAGGCGCTCTCTGGCCACGGACCTCAGTGTGTGACAGCACAGGTCCCTGGTTCTCTGCACTTGTGACCATGCCCCAGAGGCCAACCTGAGTCCTCCCCAGGAACCCACTGCCCTTACCAGCCTCTCCTGCCTCCCGCCCCCCTCCCCAGCCCCCTCCAGCCACCAGCACCGCCACGCCACCAGCGAGAAGCACGCCAAGGAGCCAGGAGGCAAAGGGAAGAAGAACCGGAACCTCAAGATTGGCAAAATCACGGTGTCAGAGAAGTGGCGAGAGTCGGTGTTCCGCAAGATCACCAACGCCAACGAGCTCAAGTACCTGGATGAGTTCCTGCTCAACAAGGTGGGCCAGCCGGGGCCCCGGGCCTCCCCAGAGAGCCTGGCAGTTTTGCAAACCACCTGGCAGTTTTGCAAACCGTCACACCAAAGCCTTTATCAGGCGGGAATGGAAAGTCCAGGTCCACGGTTCCAACACACAGAAAGTTCTGGAAACCACACCCTTGTTCCTAAGTTTGGCATCAGCTGCTTTTCTGTAAAACCTGGCAGGGGTTCCCGAGAGGTCGCTTGTAGCCTACATTCATCCTGCTCGGTGGGGATGCTTACGTTTTGCTACAAAATGTGTGTCTTATTATGGGGGCCGCACAGAACGTGTGGAAGCGAGTCACACCTGCATCACCTGATTCTGGGACCCCCGGCCCTGCCGGAATCATCTAGAGCACACGTGCATGTGCACACGTGGGTTGGGCGCCCAGCAGAGGCATTCTGTCCTGCAGTTCCTGCCCAGGAAGTTTGAGATCCGCTGTTGAAAGACACGTGGTTTGCTGTCTCAGAGCGCCCCTTGGGGGCAGTGGCCCACTTTCTCACACACATGAGAAAAAGGAAGCATTAGCCTCCAGAATAATCTTCCAGGCAAGGCACCTGACACACCCGAGTCCTGCCAGGCTGCTCCTGTAGGTCCTGCAACCTTTCCTTGTCCTGCCGCTCAGCTGCAGCTGACCGCAAACAAATTATTTTACTTAGCACACACTTTTACAAAATGCGTTCAGTTCCAGGCAATGATTGAGCACTTAGCGTGCGAGACAGAGGTGAAGAAATCACAGCCTGCACTCAGGGTATTCATGGCCCCAGCCGCAGGCAGTCCCACAGCAAACAGTGTGGTGTTTGAGAGCTTCAGAAGGAGACAGAGGGCTGACAGGAACAGTTAAGGGGTGGAGGCATGGTGAAATGACCAGGCCATTTGAGGCAGCCCCCGTCCTGGAGCACAGCCGGGCACTGAGCGCCAGGGTGGGGCGGCAGGAAGGGCCCCAGTTAAACCAGTGTTTCTCAACCAGGGGTGAGTCTGCCCCCAGGGGACACATGGCAACATCAGTAGATGTTTTTAGTCCTCACAAGCTACCAGCATCTGGTGGGGGAGGCCAGGGGTGCTGCTCAACACCCACAGTGAGTGATCTCCGACACATCAGGGTTGGCAAGAGGGCCGGGATGTTTCCCTGCAAGCCCAGGGGAGCCAGGGAAGGACTTGGGATGGGGCGGAGCTATGGCCGCCCAGATGCCCGGCCTGAGGTCACGTGGGGTCAGCACACCTCTCCCTTCCTCTCCAGATAAATGACTTGCGTTCCCAGAAGACTCCCATCGAGAGCTTGTTCATCGAGGCCACCGAGAAGTTCCGAAGCAACCTCAAGACCATGTATTCCGTCCCTGTACGTGGAGCCCCAGCCCCAGGGAGGGCCCCCGCGGCAAACCCCGTGCCCTCCCCCCGGGCACCCCCGTCTGTCTGTCTCACAGAGGCTCACACCCTGCATTGCCACAGAACGGGAAGATCCACGTCGGCTACAAGGACCTGATGGAGAACTACCAGATCGTCGTGAGCAACCTGGCGGCCGAGCGCGGCGAGAAGGACACCAACCTGGTCCTCAACCTCTTCCAGTCGCTGCTGGACGAGTTCACCCGCGGGCACACCAAGAACGACTTCGAGCCTCCCAAGGTGGGTGCTACCGCTCCAGGCGAGGGAGGGTCCCGGCGCCAGGACGTCGCTGGGGTGGGGGTGTCCCCAGGGGACCCCACACAGAGCTGGCCTTTGTGCTCCCTCACAGCAGAGCAAAGCTCAGAAGAAGAAGCGGAAGCAGGAACGTGCTGTGAGTATGTGTGTTCTCGCGTGCACGTGCACGGGTGTGCGCATGTCTGTGTGTGCACACGTGCACGCGGGCGGGTGTGTGTTTTCCTACTCGGCCTTAAGGGCCCCCGGTCCTGAGATGCCGCAGGCAGCGTCCCCACTGTGCGGCCCCGTGGCCACCTCGTTGGGGGTCCACCTTCCCACTCGGCCCCCCTCCCCCACTGCTGCAGGTCCAGCAGCACAACGGGCACGTGTTCGCCAGCTACCAAGTGAGCATCCCCCAGTCCTGCGAGCAGTGCCTCTCCTACATCTGGCTCATGGACAAGGCCCTGCTCTGCAGCGGTGAGTGCCCCTCGCCCACCGATCGCCCACCGCGCCCCTGACCACCCCCCCCAGGCCCCCCGACTCCCACTGCACACCCCTTGACCCCCCACCATGTCCCCAACCCCTCACGGTGCACCCGGGCCTTCACCCCAGCTACAGGGTTGATCCTCCCAGAGCACTGCCCCTCACCACAGGGGCAGTAAGCCTGCACCTCACCCACTCAAACGCCCCGCTGTCACGCTGGGGCAGGGGCCGGTCCTCAACTGAGCCCCAGGCCCCCCCCAACTCCGCAGCCTCCCCTCTGCACGCCTACCTGGGCAAGTCACCCTGGGCCGTATCTCCGGGTCTTTGTTCATGCTGCTCTCACTGCCTGAAGTGCTGGCCCCTCCCCCATGTGCCAGGCGAGGCCAGTCAGTCCCCACAGGGACCCTGAGAGCCAGGTGCAGCCCAGGGTGAGCCAGCCGGCCCCCAGGGGCCCAGGCTGGGTCAGGAGTCCTCTAGCACTGCAGTTTTCCCGCCAGGACCAGTCAGGGTTGGCTTTCTTTTCGGGCCAGGGTAACCTCTCCCCTTGGCCCCTGTGTGAGGAGCAGCCCGCCACTCCGTGTCCATCGTAAATACCCAGGCAGTTGTCACTGTCCTGAGACACGGGGACAGGCGGCCACGGGACCCATGGGTCCCCGATGCGCGTCAGTGACCGCCCTCTCCCCCTCCCCCACCATGACCTCCTAGTGTGCAAGATGACCTGCCACAAGAAGTGTGTGCACAAGATTCAGACCTACTGCTCTTACACAAGTGGGAAGAAGGTGAGCCCGCTGGGGCCGGGAACTCTCCAGAACACCTGGGGGAGGCCGTTCTGAGAGATGTGGAGGAGAAGGGTGTGCTAGGTGCAAGGCCAAGGCTGGGTGTCAGGTGGGAGCACGGAGCTGGTGGGAGGGGCTGGTCCCGAAGCAGAGCGCACCGCGGTCCTGTCAGAGCCCCCAGAGGGCCCCCCAAAGCTGGGGCCAGGCTTGTGTGTGCACCCCAGGCCTTGGCCCTGCTCTTCCCCCCTCCAGGTGGAAGGAAACCCCTACCCTGCACGAGGGAGGCGGGGTCCTACGGGCTGGCACAAGCCAGGATCAGCTGGGCGGAGGGGACTGTGGTACTTCACACAGGGACCCCCTGCCAGCAGCCATCCGGGGACCTCCACAGCCCGGCACCTCTGGCAGCCGTGCAAGAGAGGACGAGGAGCATGGGGGGTGGCGGCCACAGAGGAAGCCGGGCTGAGGGGGGCGGGTGACAGGGAGGACAACCAGCCCAGGCCTGACCCTCACCCCCATCCCCGTCGTCGCAGATCGAGCCAGGCACTGAGCCGGGCCACTTTGGCGTGTGCGTGGACAGCCTGACCAGCGACAAGGTCTCAGTGCCCATCGTGCTGGAGAAGCTTCTGGAACACGTGGAGATGCACGGCTTGTACACCGAGGGCCTCTACCGCAAGTCGGGTGCCGCCAACCGCACGAGGGAGCTCCGGCAGGCGCTGCAGACAGGTGGGTGCTGCGGACAGGTAGGTGTCAAGGGCAGGAGGGCACCGCGTGGGGCTCCAGGCTCGGCCCTCCTGCCTTCCCCGAGCTCACCGGCTGCCGCGTCCTCCCCGCAGACCCCACGGCAGTCAAACTGGAGAACTTTCCCATCCACGCCATCACCGGGGTGCTCAAGCAGTGGCTGCGGGAGCTGCCCGAGCCCCTCATGACCTTCGCCCAGTACGGCGACTTCCTCCGCGCCGTCGGTGAGTCCCACTGTGGCGAGAGCCGGCAGGTTGGTCAAGGTCGGGGCTCAGAGCCTCGAGCACGTGCTGTGGCCGGTCAGGGAGGACGGACCCCCGTGCCCCCAGCTGAGAAACCGGGCCCCAGACAGTGGGAGGCTCCCCGGTGCCCTGGGGCCTGTCGGGTGAGGGCCGCAGGGAGCTGACCCCCAGGACCCTCCTAGAGCTGCCAGAGAAGCAGGAGCAGCTGGCCGCCATCTACGCCGTCCTGGAGCACCTACCAGAAGCCAACCACAA
Organism: Orcinus orca; assembly: GCF_937001465.1. NCBI lineage: Eukaryota > Metazoa > Chordata > Mammalia > Artiodactyla > Delphinidae > Orcinus > Orcinus orca. The sequence goes on along the minus strand of NC_064561.1, from coordinate 12,445,791 downwards.
CTCCTTGGAGAGGCTCATCTTCCACCTGGTCAAGCAAGTGCCTGCCGTCCTCTTGCCCCGTTCTCTGGGGGGTGGGGTCCCAGCAAGAGCCGCCCCATGGCGTTCCCCGGGCTGGCGTTCTCTGGTGGCTCCACACCAGGACGTGAGCCCATACTGGGGGGTCCAGAAGGGGGCCCCCGGCTTTTTCGTGGCGCCTCTCCACCCTGCAGGAGCGAGCGTTTCTCACCTCCCGGCTGCAGCAGCACTTTCCCGGGATCTGGACTCTGGCCTTGGGGCTCCCTGTGGCCACCCCCTAACTGCCACTCGCTCCACAGGGTGGCCCTGCTTGAGGACGTGAACCGAATGTCACCCAGCGCACTGGCCATCATCTTTGCGCCCTGCCTCCTGCGCTGCCCCGACAACTCGGACCCGCTGACCAGCATGAAGGATGTCCTCAAAATCACCACGTGAGTACCAGGACCGGCTGGCCGCCACCCCGCAACATGCACTCGGGGCAGCCGGGCCAGGGATCCCACAAACGAAAGAGGAGAGCCCTCTCCAGAATCCTGGGACTGGCCTGGCCTCGGTAGTGTGTAAATGTGCCTGCAGAGGAAAGTCTAGAAGAACACAGCCCGATCACAACGGCCCCGGGAGGTGTCCTGAGCACTGGGGTCCTGGGTAAACTTCGTTTGGTCTCCCCACCCTTCTTTCTTTTCTAATGAACACACGTGACTTTTGTACTAAAACCGAACTTCAAATGAAGTCTGCACGTGCGCTGGCTGCTGTGAGCGGCGAGCAGGGCTCTTCTGACAGACGAGGGACAAGAAGCAGCCTGGCCTCATGGTGGCATCGTAGGGCTCACACATGCCCAGACCCAGGTGGAGACCTGGCAGCATCTCCTCAAGCAGCAAGAGCATCACTTCTGAGTCCTCTTGAGGGTGAAAAACCAAAAAAGGGGAGAAATCCCTCATCTTCTGTCCAGGGTGAGGGGCAGATGGTGAAGCCCTACATTCCCAGCCTCTGGGAGCAGTGAGAGCCTGCAGCAAACAGAAGCGGTTGTCTCAAGGTTCCTTCTTCCCCACAAACGATCTTTGAAAGTTCTCAGAAAGTGCTTCAAAAAAACAAAAAGAGTTCTCAGAAAGTGCCTCAAGGGAATTCCCTGGTGGTCCAGCAGTTAGGACTCCGTGCTCCCAATGCAGGGGGCCCAGGTTCGATCCCTGGTCAGGGAACTAGATCCCACACGCATGCCACAACTAAGATCCCACGTGCCGCAACTGAGACCCGATGCAGCCAAATAAATAAATTTTTTTTAGAAAACACGAAAAACAGGAAGTGCCTCAAAAGAACTCAGAAAGGGACTTCCCTGGTGGTCCAGTGGTTAGGACTCCGTGCGTCCACTGCAGGGGGCACGGGTTCGATCCCTGATTGGGAAATTAAGATCCCGCATGCCTCGCAGCACACCCAAAATATAAAAATTAATTAAGAGAAAAAAAAACTCAGAAGGTCAGCAGACATCCATCACTAAAAGGACAGTGTTTAGACTTCGAGTTGTAAAAATAAGAACCTGTCACCCAAGGCGGTTTCAGGAGGCAAAACACAGGAAGGCCTGAGGGCTACGCCTGACAGTGCACACCCCACACCCCGGGCCACACTCAAGAGATCAGTGAACAGCTGCTGGTAGGCAGAGTGGAGGAGAGTCCAGTGTGGCCCTGACATTACCTGGGCAGCGGTATGCTGTTGACGGATTTGCTTCCAGCATGTTTTTTCTTATGTGGTCATGACAATGGGAAACCTGAGTCATGACTGCCTCTTCATCCAGTCTGAGTCCATCCAGTCCCACCACACCCTCCCTGCCTCGGTACTGACCACTGAGGCTGGCCCTGACCACTGAGCACATGTGCCTTGGGTCACAGTGCAGTTTTAGAGCCCTTGGGGCCAGCTGCCTGCAGCCCCTGGGACAAATCACCCCAGCTCCATGGTACTGTACTTCCTCCTTCAAACGAGGAGGCTTATTAAGACAAGGATTCAGGCTCAGAGAGGTGGGGTGAGCTACACGAGGTCACACAGTGAGTGAACTGGGGCCACGATGGGAGCCACAGCCATGTCCGTGGCCCTGCCTGGTCTCTGGGTCTCTGTCTCAGCCACCATGCCCCAGTCTCGGGCCAGCATCTCCGTAGATGCAGGCCCCCATGCTGACCGTACCCCACAAGGCGGTAGCTGAGTCGCCTTCTCCACAGGTGCGTGGAGATGCTGATCAAAGAACAGATGAGGAAGTACAAAGTGAAGATGGAGGAGATCACCCAGCTGGAGGCTGCTGAGAGCATCGCCTTCCGGAGGCTCTCTCTTCTGCGACAAAACGCTGTGAGCAACGCAGGGTGGGACTTCGGTGGGGGCGGGGCCACCGAAGTGGGAGTGGGGACCGGTGGGCGGGGTTTGGACATTGGGCGGGGTCTCACTTATCCGTCCAGCACACTCTCCCAGCACACCCTGGGCCACCGGCAGCCTGACCTGGGGCCTCCTGGCAGCATGTTTAGGGGCTGATTCCTCACCTCGGCCGAAAGACCACCATCCTAGCTCAGCCTCAAGGCCAGCTGCCGCTCTCAGCAGTGGGGGTCCTGTCACCTACTTGGTGGTGGTCCTGGTCATCCTCCAGCCATGTCCCGGGCTGACCTGGGGCCCGCCCACAGGGGAACGTTGCCAGAAGTGGCCTCACAGTGGGGGGTAGAGGGATAAGGGGCCCGTCCTGGGCTCCTGTGGGAGGATCCTGTCCTTGTCCCGACAGTCAGACGTGGCCTTATGCTCATGACTAGCGCCTGTGCCCTGGTCATGGCCCTGTGTGGTCACCCACTCTTCATCTCTCCCCCAGCCCTGGCCTCTCAAACTGGGGTTTTCGTCTCCTTATGAGGGGGTCCTGGTATGTACACGTACGGTGGGTCCTCCTCGCATGTCTCCCAGTGCGGTGCATGCTGGGGTTCCTCTCAACCCCTAGGGTCCTCGTAGGATAGACCGAGCGTGTCCTAACCTTCTGGAAGTGCATGCTGGGGGAAACCCATTGCCTGTTGATTGCCTGTGAAGATGACTAATGAACCACGTGCCGGCCGCTCGGTCCCTGCATGATCCCCGGAGAAGCCTCTCTAAGCCTAGCCACCCATGTCGGAACTAACCTCCCCTAAGCTGCTTGCACCACCCTCTCTCCATCCACAAGCACTGACCCCACCCACCCAGAGGGGCTGGCCAGACCTGCCGCTTCTCTTTGCAGATCAAGAACCCCAAGACCCGGATGAGCAGCAGCGGTGGCCTGGAGGAGCTGGGGGTGCTGCCAGAGGAGGAAGTGGCCGGCGGTGAAGAGGATCGTGAGAAAGAGATCCTAATTGAGCGGATCCAGTCCATCAAGGAGGAGAAGCAAGTGTCTCTCCGAACCCTTGCCACACTCGGCCGCCCTGTCCAGCCCCCATCCACTGCCCCCCCCCCCCCACTATAGGGAATCTGGCTGTTAGGAAGCTAATGGGCTAGGCTCAGTTCCGCGGTCCAGTGCCCACCTCACGGGGTGCTGCTGTCCTAAAACACAGCCTAAGCTCGTTAAACCCCTGGCTTGACCACAGGGAATCACAGTGGCCCATAGGCAGAGAAGGGAAACAGACGGGTGATGCCTGAACTTTGTCTTAAAGTTGGCCTTAGCTAGGGCGATCCACCAGTTTGTTGTCCGGTCAAGATGGAAGTATGAACGGAGATGCTGTTTAAAAATTATGCCAGGAGAACAGGTGTAATCCAGGCCCCCTGGGCATCCTAGTCTTAGGAATAGGGTAGGGCACTCCAGGCAGAGGGAAAAACGTGTGCAAAGGTCCTGAGGCAGGAGCCCCTCACTAGCTGAGTACTAGGCCAGATGCCTGGCTTCCGTCAGCAGCCTGACACCTTCCTCACATGACCTTCACTGAGTCAGGGGCATTTTGGGCCAGGTGTGCTTTTGGGGTTGGGTTTCGGGTGCTGGGAGCAGGGAGTCCCCTCCAGGACCAGGATGACCTACCCTGTCCCCTACTGGCCTGGCACTTTTCCGTGGGGGCAGTCTTCCACCATGGAACAGCCTTGGACACTGTGACCCTCTCATCCCCAGGGAGGACATCACGTACCGGCTGCCAGAGCTGGACCCTCGGGGCTCCGATGAAGAGAACCTGGACTCAGAGACATCAGCTAGCACCGAGAGCCTGTTGGAAGAGCGGGCTGGGCGGGGGGCCTCGGAAGGTCAGTATTAAGGTAGCGTCTGCTTTTTTCCTTCCCATGTCCACACCCAGCAGGCCCCCGGGCGAGGGTCCGTCTGCCGGCCCTGAAGCTGCAGTAACCCTGCCATCTGTCTCTCAAAAGGGCCCCTCGCGCCTGCTCTCCCCTGCCCCAGCGCACCCACCCCGAGCCCCCTCCCCGAGGCGGCCGCCCCTCCTCGACGAAGGCCGTCGTCCGTCATGACGGTTAGAGTGAAGACCCCCCGGCGGACCCCCATCATGCCCACGGCCAACATCAAGCTCCCGCCCGGCCTGCCCTCCTATCTCCCTGGCCGGGCACCAGGTGCCCAGGAAGCTGCCACCCCGGTGAGGCGCCGAGAGCCACCTGCTCGCCGCCCAGACCAGGTACACTCTGTGTATATCACACCCGGCACTCACCTGCCCACTCAGGGCCCTCAGGAGCCCCTGGACAAGGACGACCGGCCACCTGGGACCAAGCGGAGGTACTCGGACCCCCCAACCTACTGCCTGCCCCCTGCCTCGGGCCAGGCCAATGGCTGAGGGCCCACAGCTGTCAGAGTCCGCATATCCAAGGACGGCCCGGTGCCAGAGCTGGGTGCCAGAGCTCCAGAGCCAGCATTCAGTGGTCTGAGAAGGATCCGGAATGAAAAACTCCAAGAGCGATGTGAGGTGGGCACCGACTCTAAGTGAGTGCAGGCAGGGAGAGGCCGGCTGAGGCCCGGCTGCCCTTGCTGAGCCCCTACATCGCACAGAGTTGCCCGCCCAGAGCACTGAATCATGGCGGGCAGCCTGGCATCTCCCAGCTCCCCTTTTGTACGTTTTTCTGGTCACTGTTTCTTTGGGCGTGGTTTACATAACTTTAAACTGTAACAGCCTTAACAGAAGACCAAATTGTTTTTTTATATGTGTATGTACAAACTTTTATATTAACGCCCTGCATCTCCCTTATAACCTGGACATGAGTCTTCAGAGTAAAGGCCACACAGCCGCGAAGCTTTGGAGGCTCAGACCCACACTGAGGGACAGCTCGGGGGACAGTCTGAGGGCTAGGACCCTGCACGAGGGGTTCAGACACTTGTGGCCCCTGACTGCCCCAAGTCTGTCTTGGACTCGTATTCTGGCCCGGCAGTGGCCACCTGGCCGACGTGCATTCGAGGGAACAGTGAGCCTTCTGTAGTGATCAAGACTGTTGGCTGGAGCCAGGACACGAGGTGGTAGGCAGCCTCCACTCCAGGCACCACAGAGCTCACATCCCAGGGAGACTCGAAGGTGGCCATCACTCCTTGGTCCACTGTGCCCTGGACACAGGAGGCTGGAGGAGGCCACCCTTGGCACTGCCCGCCCCATGTGGCAGAACAGGAGCCCGCAACTCAGGACCACTCATGGGTGGGGAGGGCAAGGCCTGGAGTTGTATGTCCCTACAAGTCTACAGTGACAGCCTGGACATCTGGCATCTCCGGAGCGGGGCTCCCCTCCTGGGCTCAGCCCACTCTCCAGACACCTGGACACATGGCCCCAGACCTGGAACAAGAGGCACCCACAGGCCATGTGAAATTAAAAAAAAAGTGCCTGAGAAGTGTCTGCATGCAGTTCCTATTCAGGCCAGCTCCAGGCTGAAAAAGCAGGGGTTGGCAGGTGGGGGTCAGCCCTGCGGCCTCAGCCAAGAGGGGTACAGGGCGGAGATTGGGCCCCTTGCCTGGAAGGAGCTGCCTTGTTCCTCCAACCGACTTTGCTGTTTGTTTGCTGGAATTTCACACATACTTTTCACACAAGGGATGTGGGCTTTGCTGGAAGTTCTTTTTATTGATCCAGAAAGCTGGGAAAGCAGGCAGCTCCTGGCAGAGCCACATTCGGTGAGGAGAGCCTGCTGTCCTGGGAGCTGCCTCCTGTCACACCTAGCCTCTCCCCAGCTGGGGCTTAAATGTCAACTGATGGGGCCATCCGCCGTGGGTGGGGCGTGGGGAGTCAGTCCTGGTGAACCCACTACAACCAGAAGCAACACTACCACCACCACCACCCCCAACCACCACAGAAGAGCTCCCAGGTTACAACCAGATGGGCAGTTGTGGGAACTGGCTGGCAGGTGGGTTCTTTGGGGCGGGGGAGATGGAGACCATGACAAACCGGAGTTTCAATGGCACATGCAAGGAAGAGTTGGTGGGCTAGTCCAAGGCCACACAGCTGGGGTGGGGCGGGGCTGGGATTCAGACCCTGCCCTGTCTGCCTGTAGAGCCACCCTTTATCAACACCCTGAGTTTGGTCTCATCCATGGTACGTTACAGGGCACCAGGCCCACCGGTGTGACCTGGACACAGGTGACCTGAAAGATGGGGAGATGGTTAAGGGCTGCATGCCAGGCTTCAGTCCCTGTGAAGCCCCCATCCTCACCCTGTCCACTCCAGGAGGGAGGACTCGAACAAGGGGCCTTGGCTTCCTGGGGACAAAGTGGGGGGGGTTCCGTCCATGGGGGTCTGGGCATTGGGGGTGACCTCTCACTCCCAGGTTTAGCCCATGTCACTGCCACACTGCCAGTTTCCCAAGGGAGGAGACAGGTCCAGAAAAACTTAAGAAATTCGTAGAAGGCCACGGTGGGAGGTGGAGTCAGAGTCAGGGCTGGGACGGGATATCACAGCTGCAAAAGTTTGGAAATCATAGCCCGTAAGTCTCGGATTCCTAAATCCCAGGTCAGAGCCTCTCCCCCAGGAGAATCTCCCCCAGGCTACCTGGATGCGGAAGAGCTCAGTGTGGGAAGAACCCAGGAAGGAGTGGGGAGCGGGGGAGGAATTTTGAGCAGGGGGTAAGTAATGAGCATGTCACGCGTTGCACGTGGGCCTGAAACGAAGGACTCGACCCTTTCAGCCCTTCCGGAAGGGTTAAGATGCTCGCGAGGATAAGCAAGCGATTGAGTCCTGAGTAAATACGGACTGGATGGCGCCTCTAATTGAAACAAGACAAGACTGAAAGAGCAAACGCCCAAACAAGAACGAGAGAGCCCCAAATAAGAATGAGAGCGCAAACCGGGAACTTCCGCCCGGAAGGAGGCGAACGAAAGACACTTCCGCCATCTCTCAAGATGGCGCCGGCGGAAGAGGCGGGTAACCGCTGGGTGGTGATGGCAGCGTCGAGGCTGGAGCTGAACCTGGTGCGGCTGTTGTGCCGCTGTGAGGCGATGGCAGCGGAGAAGCGGGACCCGGACGAGTGGCGTCTAGAAAAGGTGGGGGAAGCCCGTGTGTCCGCGTAGAGCCCGAATCCCGGAGGGTGGTCCCCGCAGCCGGAGACCACCGGGCGCGACTCCCCCACCCCGCCAGCCAATGAGGCCACGCCGCTTCCGGTTGGCTCCGCCACGTCCGTTTGCGCTGCTCCCCCGCCTCCTCCCTGGGGCCCAGCTGGTCCCGCCTCCTTGATACTTGGCTCCTCCCGTTCCAGCCCCGCCCCCGACCTGGCCCCGCCCCTTGGTGGCTCTAATCCCTTTGAGCCCGACGGTGGTGGGGGGCACTGGGCTGACACCCCACTTTTCGTCCCCAGTACGTGGGAGCCCTCGAGGACATGCTGCAGGCCCTGAAGGCACAGGCGAGGTGAGTGCAGGCGGCCACAAGTGTTCAAATCCGGGGCAGGGAGTAGAGTCCAAAATCCCTGGTCTCCAGTCCCTCCCTGCTAAGACCCTTCCCTGAACTGGGGACAGTGGGCAGGTTTTCTGTTTCCTCTTTTCCCCTTCCAGCAAACCGGCCTCCGAGGTGATCAATGAATATTCTCGCAAGGTAGATTTTCTGAAGGGGATGCTGCAGGCAGAGAAGCTAGTGAGTAAGGGGCACCTCTGTCTCCTCAGCCTTCATCATGCTCATCTGGGACCTGCCCCTCTGGTGACCCCTCTGCCCTCTTCTGCAGACCTCCTCCTCAGAGAAGGCACTAGCCAACCAGTTCCTGGCCCCTGGCCGAGTACCAACTACAGCCAGGGAACGGGTACCTGCCACGAAGACAGTACACCTACAGTCACGGGCACGGTACACCAGTGAGATGCGGAGTGAGCTGCTAGGAACGGTAGGGCTCCCTCCCTGGTCCCTGGGAAGCTTTGGTTGGGGACAGGAGTTCAGTGCCTGGGGGTGGCCAGAACAACAAATACTGTCAGGTGCAGGGATCCTAGGGGGCCCAACAGACTCTGCCCTGGACCATCAGAGAAAGCTTCCCAACAGAGAGGCACTGCAGCCAGGGCTTTGCTAGATGAATAAGAGTTTTGGTTCAAGGCAAAAATGGCACATCTCTGCTTAAGCCCCAGAGTTGGCCAGAGTAAGGTTTGGCCCCTGCCTCACCACACACAGATGAGTTTTTTCATCTGTAAAATAGGATGACAAATGCCTCTATGAGCACTTTATGTGGATCAGCTAAACCCTGCAAAATATGAGCTATTGTTTTCAGTTTAAAGATGAGAAAACTGGGCTTCCCTGGTGGCGCAGTGGTTGAGAGTCCGCCTGCCGATGCAGGGGACACGGGTTCGTGCCCCGCTCCGGGAAGATCCCACATGCCGCGGAGCGGCTGGGCCTGTGAGCCATGGCCGCTGAGCCTGCGCATCCCGAGCCTGTGCTCCTCAACGGGAGAGGCCACAACAGTGAGAGGCCCGCGTACCACAAAAAAAAAAAAGATGAGAAAACTGAGGCTCAGAGGGCACAGGACTTGTCCAGGGTCCTGACTGAGGGTGGGGAGTTTCTGGGAGCAGAGAGAACAGGTCTGGGGGCATGGCAAGGTGGGTGACTTCGTGCCTCTCCTTTTTTCCCACAGGACTCTAGTGAAGGTGAGTCATCCTGAGCAGAACAGGACTCAAGGCCTGGGACAGACATGTGTCCTTGCTGCCCCACACCTCACGCCTAACCTGGCTCCCACAGGGTCTTCCACAGCCCAGGGAGAGTGTGTCCAGGGGCATTACCGGGTTATGCTTGGAAGCGGTGCTAGGACAGAGGAGGGGCCCCCAGAGGAAACAAAGTTGGACACTCCCAGCCGAAGGGGCCAAGGCTGGCTAGAGGGAAGGACTTGGGACCTGGGGGAGCCCAAATGAGGAAAACTTCCTAGAAGGGAAAACTGAAGCCTGATCAGGAGCCCACCCACTGGGGAGCAGACAAGATGAGAAACGGCATTATGAGTAGCAGACACATCCCAGGCAGTGGTCAGGAAGCTGGAAAACAACAAACCAATTCTCTCCTTCTTCCTGCTTGGCCTGTTTTGCTTCCAGAGCCTGAACTGGATGTGAGGAAGAGAATGTGAGTATCTTCAGCCCTTGGGCAGCATTGGGGGCAGGGGGGTCGGACAGACCTTGGGCCACTAAAGCGTCACCACGAAGCATCTAAACCACCAATCAGGGAATTCCCCAGCAGTCCAGTGGTTAGGACTCCATGCTCTCACTGCCAAGGGCCCGGGTTCAATCCCTGGTCAGGGAACTAAGATCCCACAAGATGTGCAGCGTGGCCAAAAATTTAAATTAAAATTAAATTAAAATTAAAAAAATGAACCACCAATCAAAGGCCACTTCTGAGGATGCTCTTCCCGGAAACCAAGGCAAAAAAGGGGAAACAGCCCCAAGCAGGGCAGTGGCTAGAACCACAACCTCTGGGTTCCTTGAGAACATGTTCGTTTCTTCCCTCCTCCCCCCACCACCCCTCCTACCCACCTGTCTATCCATCTGTGGGGTCAGTGGGGTCGCAGGGCCCAGGCCAGGGGATGAGAAGCAGTCAGCAGCCGAGCTAGACCTCGTCCTGCAGCGACACCAGAACCTCCAGGAGAAGCTGGCGGAGGAGATGCTAGGCCTGGCACGGAGCCTCAAGACCCACACACTGGCTGCCCAGAGTGTCATCAAGAAGGACAACCAGGTATGAGGACTCTGGGAACTCTAAAGCTTCTGCCCTGGGGCATCAGAGAAGGCTTCCCAGCAGAAGGTCTCTATGGCTGGGGCTTCAATGGATGAATAGGAGTTTGGCAGAAGGCAAAAATGGCATTCCCAGCAGAGGAAACAGCACTGGCAAGGGCCAAGAGGTGTAGATTTGCTCCAGTGCAGTAGGAAGAGGCCACACTTGGACCCAGTCCTGTTGACATTCTCCCCACCTCACCCTCAGACCCTGTCGCACTCACTCAAGATGGCCGACCAGAACCTGGAGAAGCTGAAGACAGAATCTGAGCGGCTGGAGCAGCACACACAGAAGTCAGTCAACTGGCTGCTCTGGGCCATGCTTATCATCGTCTGCTTCATCTTCATCGGCATGATCCTCTTCATCCGTATCATGCCCAAACTCAAATAAAGACCTGGCCTGGCCCGCCTCACCTGTCCTCTCTCTGCCCTCTACCCCTGTCCAGGGGAACCTTTGGGGTGGGCAACTTGATGGGAAGGCCCTTGGTGCCCCTGAGAGCCACAGAGAACACATGAACAGGGGAGGAAGGATGTCAGGCTGGGGGGGCGGGGGAGGAGGATAGTGACTCAGCAAACCTACCTCCCGTTCCCCCCTGGTACCTACCTCACACTGGACAAGGCAGGGCCCCTAGAGGCCCCACGAGCTCCCAATCTGATAGAGCCAGAGTCAAACACATACCTGTGGGGTCAGAGTAAGGTCTGGAGGGTGGGGGAGGAGTGGGGCCATGCGTGGAGGCCAGCTTGGAGGAGGGGTGTCAGTGCTGGGCCTTCCTTGGGATTGAAGGTGATAATTCAGAGACAAGGCTTAGCCCACCCACTGCCACAGCCTAAGATCTTAGGACATTGCAGATGCTTCACATAGTCATTCAGCAAACACATGAGAATCAGTGGAGACCCTGCCCTGCCCAGGTCATAGCCTGATCACTTCAGACAAGAACTGGGTGGGCATTGGAGTTGGGACCCTGGAAGGGATTATTGAGCACGAGTCCAGGGGAATTGTGGGTCCTGGGCTCTGCTTACCCCCACTCCAGATGTCATTGGCAAAGTCTGTCAGGGGGGTGACTGAGGGAGCTTGGGAAGGAAGAGTGGACAGGAGGTGTCTGTCCCAAACCATGGGAGCATGACGTGCATGGAGTTGCCCATGTGGACCCCACCCCCACCCCACCCCCAAAACCACCAGGAAGAGCTTTTAAAAACTCTAGTGGCAGTTTTTAAAGCTTTTCTGAAAGCTCTAGTGGCAACTTTTAAAAAATAAATCATAAGAAGGAGGCTCATGCTTGTGACTCAGGGCTGGTTCATTATTAGGACACATTAGTGGCCACATTAATGCACCAGGAAACAAAAGTCATAGGGTGAAATGGTACTTTGTACTGTTCACAGCATCCACTACTCAAAGTCTCTTAATTAAAAATAAGGAATAGATGGATGTTTTCCTCATTGAACTGAAAAACCTCAAGCCAAAGGCAGTGTTGAGTTTAATGGGCAAATACTCGAAGTTTTGCCATCAAAGTGAAGAAAGTGAGGTGGGGATGGGGGGATGCCCACGGTCCACCCACCCCCTCACTTGATTTAATATTGTCTGGAGATGCTAGTCAATGAAACTAGACAAGAAAAAGAAATGAAATTTTAAAATGAGAAAAGAGGTAAAATTATTTGTAGATAATGCAACTGTCTATATAAAATATCCAAGCAAACTAACAAAAAGCTATTTCAATAAAAGAATTTAGTAAACCAGCAAGGGACTTAATGAATATTTAAATTAGTTTACTATATGCAAAAAAAATAGCTGCAAAATATATTGGAAGATCCCATTTATAATAGTAAAAGATACACTATCTGGTTAAATTAACATCCTTGATATACAGAAAGCTCCTAAAAATCAAAAAGAAAGAAAAAAAAAAGACTTGCAGGAAATAGGAAAAGAAATACAAATGGTTTCTGAATTTTTTCACACACCATATTAGATTAGGCAAGATTTAAAACTTTGAAAATACACTTACAGGAAACCGTGATACCATTGAGGTTGCAAAGGTTGTGGGAAAACCAGCTGATTAGAGCATCAATGGCACAACCTCACTGAGGAAAAACTTGACAGTATTTTTCCAAATTAAAATACACAGGTCCCTTTTGCCCGGGGAATTCTGGGCAATTCCACTTCTAGGAGTTCCACATAATCCTCCACAATCGGCCAAAGAAATGTGCACTTGAATCTTTTTTCTACAGTATTGTCTGTAGTGAGGAAAATGTGTCATTGAATTAGAATCTCTCTGGAAGGAGACACAATTACCTGCTGCCTCTGGAGACAAGGGTGGGTGAGAAATTCACTTTGCCCTACGCCTCTTTTCTATCTGAATTTTCTAAACGTGCCTCCAATAATTATTTAAAGAAATATTTTTAAAATATAACCGCTGGAAAAAGTACATATAACCGCTGAGTAAATAGATAAATACAAGTTCTCCAAAACCACCAGTTTTTCAGACAAACTGAGGGTCGGAAAGGGTGGGTCACCAGCCCCAAACACACAACAGGTAGAGGTCTCTGTTGGACTCTGGGCAAGGGTGCGGTTCCACTTTCAGGTTCGCCAAACCCCGCCCCCTTGCCGCCAGCCCCGCCCCCGACCTGCGGAGCGACCCAGCCAGTTGAGTCCAGCCTGTAGTTAATGCACTACACGGACTCGAGCGCCTCTCTTCGGGAGCGGACCCAGACTCGGAACCCCATACGCTGGGACAGGTGACCCCGGGAGGGAATGGTTCTTGCGGCCCGCTGCCGGGCCGGAGATCCCGGGGGTCTTCTCGGGGGCGGTGTCCACGGGCTCCACATACCCCTGCGGCAGAGGTTGCGGCCGCGCAGGGGTTAACGCGAGCCAATCCTGGGCTGCGTGGTGACGTAACGGTTCATAGCGCTCTTTCGGGTTACGCACTGGGCGGCGGGGTCTGGGGATCTCTGAAGGCCAATGGCGTGCGTCTATGCAAATGAGGGCGGAGCTGGAGAACGCGCCGCTGGTGGAGAATTGGCCGCTCCGTGAGCAGCTTCCCCGTGAGTCCTCCCACCTTACCCTCCTCCAATCGCATCCTCCTCCTGTGTCCACAGTCCGCCCGCCGACCACCCCCGCCACGCGCGGGCCACGACTCCCCCCGCAGGGCCCGCCCACCGGTGCGGGGACGCCCGCGCGGCACCACCCCGAAGCCGATGCCCACCCGGGAGGCCCCGCAGACCCGCGGCTCCCGGGGGAACTTGCAAACCCGCCCTCCTGGCCCTGGTCCCCCGGTGAGTCTGAACGGGAGGAATGTCCCCAGGCTGAGCCTAGGCAAAGGATACATTCCCCCCTGTATAATGGATCCCGGCTGACCCTCGTTAACTCCAAACCATGATTCCTGCGGCATCTGCAGCGACTGGTGCCTGGAGGCCTCGAACCCAGCGCGCCCCGCCCTCTGTGCCAGCCTCAGCCCGGAGCACACGGGACAAGGCCCAAGAAGATTGTATTTGAGGATGAGCTGCCCTCCCGGACCCTCCTGGGCTCCAAGAAGTCTGTTAGAGCCGTCCCCGGGGGACATGGGCCTAGGCCCCACCCCGTGCCTGACTATGAGCTGTGAGTGCCCCCCTGTGGTTCCTGACTTCTGGGAACATGGAAGGAGCACTGAGGCTGGGGCTTTGACAAGTGAATAAGAGTTTACCAAATAGTAAACAGAGAAAAAGGGCATTTGGGGCTAGGAACCCAACATGGACAAAGAAAAATTACACTGATTGGGGAAAAGAGAGGAATTCTTTACACTCATACTCTGACCCCCTGTCAACCTGGTAGTAAGTATCCACCAGTGAGCAACGAGAAGGATCGGAGCCGCTATGCTGCAGTGTTCCAGGACCAGTATCCAGAGTTCTTGGAGCTTCAGCAGGAGGTGGGCTCTGCACAGGCAAAGCTCCAGCAGCTGGAGGCCCTGCTGAACTCACTGCCCCCACCCCGAAGCCAGGTTAGCACCCAGGTGGAAACCCCCATCCTACAACCCTTCCAGGTAGCCCAGGCCTCCGGAAACCCACTGGGCTCAGATCTCTGGGCCTCTTCCTCCTCCAGGCTGGGCAGGTACCACAGCACATAGGCCAAGATCAGCCCTTGACAAGGTCCACTTTGTCTGAGCCTCAGTTTCCCCATCCCTCCTTGGGTCCTGTGTTCCCTGAGCACCCCCTTCCTTCTCCTTTGGCAGAAGGAGGCCCATGTTGCTGCCCGTGTCTGGAGGGAATTTGAGAAGAAGCAGTTGGTGAGTCATGCCTCTTGAATCCTACAGCCTGTCCTTTGCACCCCCCTACACATACACACACACACACACACACACACACACACACACACACACACTCCCAGGAAGCTGGGACACTTGTGCCTGCCCAGTTTCAAGGAAAGAAAACTGAGGCTCAGAGAGGAAAATGCAAAAGGTCAAGCAGCTTGAGAGCCATAGGCCAGACTGCCACAAGGACTTACCTGGATCTTGCCCTGCTCAGGACCCCAGCTTCCTGGACAAGCAGGCTCGCTGCCACTACCTGAAGGGCAAACTAAGGCACCTCAAGACTCAGATCCAGAAATTCGATGACCAGGGAGACAGCGAGGGCTCTGTGTACTTCTGAGTGTCCTGGCAAACAGGCAGAGGGAAACATTGGAGTTGGGGTGCCACCCTGCCCTTGCTTCTCTTCCTACCTCCTGGCCTTAGCTCTTGCTATTGCCCCGCCTGGGGTAGCCGTCCCTGATTTCAGATGCCTTCGCCCTTGAGGCTGAGATCTGATGGTCCCTCCTCCAGGAAGGCTTCTCAGGACCTCCTCCAGGACCCCCAGGGAGATCCCAGATCTCAGCCCATCCCCTGGAAGAGGTCCTGCTCTTCATCCCAGTGGAATAAACACTTATTAAATACCGACTGTGTACAGCTGCTTGAAACTCCTGATTTCACTCATTGTCACCAAAAAATTGTTTTTCCAGAAGAAAAAAATTAAGGTTATGAGAAAGGGACTTGTCCAGGGTCTCTGGGTGAGCTGTGAACCCTAGTCTGTCTGGGGGCGCTCCCTCTCCTCTAAGAGCCTTCAAGTGGGAAGCAGAGGGGCTGACATCTAGCATCACCTCCTTGGCCAGGAGGGTCCCCTGATGTCCACTGCATGCCAGGCCCTGGGTAGAGTGGATGGGACACAGGTAGCACCAGGCTCTGTGTGGGGCCCTGTGATGGTGGCCCAGCAGCTACTTTGAGTCTTGGCCTCCCAGGGGAGTCACAGGGAAAAGGGACAGTCAGGAAGACTGTGGGCAGGGAAGGCAGTGCCAGCCACTGGGTCACAGAGAGGCCTCAGTCCCAGGACTGATCCTCAAGAAACCCATGTCCTCAAGAGAGCCCAGTGTGACAGAGCAATGACAGAGGGCTGGACCCGGACAGCAGAGTCCTAACAACCAGGGAGGCTCAAGATGTCTTCCTGCCAAAGAGGCCATATGGGTAGGGTTTTGTAGGAGAAGTAGGAGTTCAGCAGACAGGCCTGGACAGGCATCCAAGTCTCTGGCCGACTGGAAGCAGGACAGATACCATGGTCTTGGTCAGTCCACAGATGTTCTGTGAATCTGAGAAATGGGGCATTGCTGTCCAGGCCAACTGGAATGGACAGACATTCACTTATGCACAGTACAGCTCACAAAACACCTACCGATTAGAAACCAGCCCAGCCACCAATGGGAGAGCCCAGTAGCCTCTCCCTCCCATTCCCACCTCAGTCCCCTTCCGGGAACAGGGCACACCCAAAAGACCCTCGTTCCTTCCTCCCCGCCTTCCCAGACCTCCTCCGAGACAGACATGGGGGAGCCTGGGGTGCCAGTGGAGAGCATTCTGGGGGACTGGGACTGCCTTAGGGCTGAGCACTGGCCTAGCCTGCAGGGTGAGACCTGAGTTCTTTGCTCACTGTTTTCAAAGGGGCATCTCTGATAAAGGGCTTGTCTTTGCCTGACAAGACCTGTCAGGATCAACAGATGCCACCCACCACCACGATCTGGGCCCTTTCTAGCCATCCCCTAGAGCCACAGCCCTGGCAATACATTCCATAGGTGCCTTTCCCACCACAGAGCTGAGCCACAGACTTCCGAGGACAGGGTGGCAAGCTCCCTGGTGCTGCATCACTGCACATCAACTCAAGTCCTCATTTCAAAGTCTGTCCTTAGAGGTCCTCACCTTCCAAGTGCCAATTTTCAAAACAGGAGTTTTTTTTAGTTACATGTGAGAAGAAACCAAATTCAAACTGGCTCAGGCACAAAAGGGGAAGTCTGGGCTCATGGAACTTAAACACACGAGGGTTTCAGGTATGGCCTGATGCAGGGAAATTGGTCTTTCTCTGGCTCTGCTTTGCTTTAATGATATCCTCCGGAATTCCCAACCCTGCCACTGAATCTCATTGGCCAGCTCTGGGCCACGTGCCCTCCCTAAAGCAGTCGCTGTGGCCAGGGAAATGGAGGGTTCTGTCTGGGCTAAGATCATGTGACAAAACTAGCCCCAGATGTTTCTCCCGAGGATACTGGGGCCCAGATGATTAAGGGCCGACCAAAGAAAACAATAAAGGGAATTCCCTGGCAGTCCAGTGGTTAGAACTCGGCACTTTCACTGCCGTGGGTCCGGGGTTCAATACCTGGTCAGGGAGCTAAGATCCCGCAAGCCGTGTGGCACGGCCAAGAAAAGAAAAGAAACAAGTGTTTGGTCTAAGGCTCATGTTAATCTATGAGGCTCACCCTCCTAAGCCAGAATCTGAATTCAAACCTGAGCCATCTGCTAAGCTCAACTCTTACAGACTCACTGGCTGACCTCGGGCCCCCCTTCCTGCCCCCAGCTGCAGATCCCCCACAAAACTGTCCAACAGAAACAGAAAGTAGGGCTGTTGTTAGGTTGTGGGTGTTCCAGATGGCTGGGAGTGGGTAGCCATGGTAGGGCGCCCTCCGTGCCACCCTCCCCTCACAAAGATGACAGAGGCTGCGCAGGTAGGAAACTTCTTTATTATTGGCCTTAATTCATCCATCATGTAGTGTCCAACATGGATTACGTGTCCAGAGGATCCGCCTGGTACATGCTACCCCTGCCCGGGTGCAGCTGCCCCTCCAGTCCAGATGCCAGGACTTTGTCCATCACACCAGAGAAGCCACTGCACCATGAGTTCATGCTTGGGGCACCAAGGGACACGGCTGTCCTGGGATTGGACCCTCAGTCTCGCCCCTCATCTTGACCAGGGCTTCTGGGGAAGACTTGGCTGGAGCCTAGACAGTCTTTTTTGGTTTCATGATCACTTAGAAAACAAAAAACACAAACATTTCACAGTCTTTAAAAAACAGGAGTCTGAGGAGGGAAGCCGGGGTCCTCTGCCTGGGGGCCCCCACTGGAGGCTTGAGCATATGTGTCCCTGGAGGTCTGCAGACCCGGCCCTGTCCAGTCACTGGCCCGAGCCGTAGGGCCAGTTGAAGGTACTTCCCGACAGCAGCATGTCTCGGATCAGCGTCTCAATGGGTGTCTTGCCCACCAGGCGCATGAAGAACAGCTGGGAGATGAGGGAGGCGGGGACAGCACGCAGGGCAGGGAGCCGCAGCAGCAGGCGCCCAAAGCGCTGGGGCTGCGATGGGTACTGGGCCCGCACATACTCAGTGAGGGCCACCTGGGCCTTCTCCTGCAGGCTCTCCACGTGCGCTGGGTCTGAGAGGCCACAGGCATCTGGGAGACAAGGGAAAGGTCAGAAGACGAGGTGGCGGGAGGACACAGGACCCCAGGGCTGACGGGGGAGCGGGGGCACCACTCAGGGCTGTTGATACAGAACGAGGGCACTCAGGAGGTGGGAGATGGGGGCCTAGGACACAAATGGCAGTGTTGGTCCTCAAGAAATATTAAGGTGGCTTCATCCAAGGACGATGGCACAGGGGTGCAGGCAGTGATGTCTCAAGGGTGGAGGGGCCCTGACTAAAGCATTTAGCAGGGAGACAAGTTCTAATCAAGCTCAAGGGGAAGAAGAGGCTGGGGAGGGGACTTGGGGAGGAAAGCAAAGCCTAGAGGGGGTATTCAGACACCCCAGAGGGGCCTGCGATGTGAGTGAAGATGACAGCCCCATGAATGGGGGCAGAGAAAGTCTCCTGGGGAAATAAGGAGGGGCAAAGCCATATTTATTGGATGAAAGCCACCTCCCGGAGTAGCCTGTGTCTGGTTCCCGCATCCCTGGCCCCAAGGAGACACCTAGTGGGGCCTCCTTCCAGAGCGCAGAGCCAGCTGCGCCACTCCCTGGAATAAAGCAGGGCTTTGGCTGCTGGACGGTTACCAAAGACACGTAAGGAAGCAAACGGCTCCGCTCGGAGTCCCGCCCCTCGGTGGGAGGGGCTCCAAGCCACACCCCCTACCCTCTCCAGCTCAGCGAGGGGTGGCCCCTGGAGGCGGGTCAGGGGGCAGGTTGGGAGCCCTGGGTCAGAGGTCTAGGGGCCCCAGGAATCTGGGAGTGGAGAGCCCAGGGGAAGCCAGAACCAGGTGTCAAGGCACCCCTGCCTGGCAGCTCTCCATAAGTGGTCAGTAACAAGAAGAGAACCCTGATTTGGCAGATGAGGGTCAGAGGGTTTGGGGAGGACAACAGAGATCAGGGAATGAGGGCCAGAACCAGGTGGGGGGACCTCTCCTCCCGCGTCCCCCCACTTGTCATTCTGCTGTCAGTGCCCACTGAGCACGATGAGTACCTTGATGAGGGGGTGAAGGATGGGGGGTCTCAGGGAGCCTGGGAATCAGGGAGAGAGGCTGTGGGGCCGTGAGTCACGGGTCCGAACAGGGATCGAAGTTCTTAGGGAGACCTGGGATCGGGGGTGGGGCCATCAGGGTGTCACACCGCCCGCATCACCTCCTCCACTGTCCCCCATCAACGCTCAAGGCGCTTTCAGGGACACAAGTCTGGCTAGCTGTGGATCAGGGAGTGGAGGGCTAAGGCGGCCGGGGCCAGGGTCAGGATCTAGGTCGCATCCCTCCCTCCCACCCCTCCCACGGCCTCAGAGCCCCCCATTTCAGGTCATCTCACCAGGCGTGAAGAGCGCGATGGCCTTGAGGCAGCCGTACTCCGCCGAGTCGACCTGCAGGCGGCCCAGCTTGTCCACCTGCTCCTGGAAGGCGCGCACCTGGTCCATGAAGGCCACGGCGCGCTCGGCGGCCATGGGTGCAGCGTGCAGGCCGGCGGCGGCCAGCAGCGGCGCCGTGTGCAGGGGCAGCGCCGCCTGCGCCGCGTTCAGCACGAAGAGCTCGCTCCAGCTGAGGCGCAGCAGCGCCACCTGGTCAGCCACCGGCAGCTCGGGGAAGAAGGGCGCGTGGCGCGCCCACTCCACGGTGCTGAAGAGCAGCCGCGCAGCCAGCTCGCACACGTTGTCGATGCCCAGCACCGCGCCCGCTGCGCCGCCCCCTGCGCCGAACGCGCCCGCTGCGCCCGCGCCGAAGCGCCCAGCCGCCGCAGGGTAGGGCTCGGCGCGCAGCAGCTGCGCGATCAGCTCCGACACCGGCTGCCCCGGGAAGAGGTCTCCGCCGGCCGCCGCCAGCGCAGAGCCCGGGGGGCTGCCCGAGGAGGCTGCCACGGCGCCAGGCAGCGAGTGCGGAATGCGGCCGCGCTGCACCGCTGCGAGGGGGAGATGGAGATGGGGGGGGCGGGGAGGAGGGGAGATAGCCAGCCCCGCAGGAAATGAGGGAGGGACAGGAGAGGGAGGAGGGGAGAAGGGAGGGGTGGAATCAGGAGATGGGAGAGAGGGAGTGACGAAAATGGGATAGGAAGGGGATTGAGGAACACGGGAAACCAGAGAGGGGTGAGTGGGGTGTGAGGAAAAGGGAGTGGGGAGGGAAGGAAGGAGGGGGAAGGTGGGTACCCGGAGAGAGTGGGCGGGGGGCCAAGTAGGGAGGAATAAGGGAAGGAGATAAAGTTATCAAAGGGTCACTCAGCCCCCTCCCCTCCAAGCCCCCCAGCTCAGCCCTTCCCTGGACCCCCAATCCCCACCTCATGGGCTCAAAGCTTGTTGGGATGACAGAGGCCAAGGTCTTGCATGCCCCACCCTGCTCTGCCCTGTGCCCTCAGCCTGAGTCCATGTCCAGCCACCATCCAATTCCTACTTCCTTCAGAGAAGGGCCATGACCCTGGGACAGGGGGAACCTTCCCAGGTGGGAATGGGACCACTGGGTGAGGGCTAATTTAATTCGCACCTGGCCCCCTCCTACTGGACTGTGTGAGCTCTCCTCCGCAGCCAGGGAGACTAAACCTGTCAATCATGTCCTCATCTGTCAATCATAGGGGTCCAAGACCTGAGAATGGGTCCAGGGAGCGATCACCTTCCTCCCTAGGACTTGGGGCACATGGCCAGCCTACCCCTAAAACAAGTGATCAGTATGGGCTGAGCACTGATCTCTCCTATGGAGAGACCTCCCAGCCCCACCCTCCAGGTCATGGCCCCCTAGAGCAGGTCTCATCTCTCTGGGTCTCTGCAGTGACCTCAGTGCTAAGAGTGGAGTCCTGGCCAGTAGCAAGTGCTCAGTAAACATGTGATTCCATCAGTAACCTTGCCTATGAGCGGGGAGGACCAATTGCTGGCCTTGGCCAGTGCCCCCAGTGATCAGGTTGGTGAGAAGAGGGAAGCTGAGGTGCAAAGAGGGGAGAGGTGGCTGCATGCCAGCCTGGCCTGTGCCACAGAGGGAGGGGCGGAGGGGCTGACTGGGCTGGGTGCCAGGCAGAGACTAATTAATGAGTTTTAATGAGGTGGAATGCCCTGGCTCACCACCTCCATGAACTTCTGGTCAACCCACCATGAAGCAGATGGAGAGGGGGATGCAAGTGGGAGCCAGGGGCTAGCAGAGCTGATCAGGGAAACAGGGGCTTGGATTCAAGCCTTGCTCCATGTGATTTCGAAGTCTCAGAATCATCTGTCAAATGGGTGTAGCCAGATGAGGCCCGAGAGAGAGTGAGTCCCAGTCAATCCCGGGCCCACTTGGTTCTAAACCCCACCCCCACCATTCTTCCACCATCCAGCCACGGTTTCCACCTTAGGGCCTTTTGCACCTGCTGTTCCCGCTTCCTGAGAACCCCTTTCCCCAGCTCTTCCTCCTCATTCAGCCAGGACTGTGGGTTCAAATCCCAACCACAGTTCTATTGCTCTCTGTGCTGTCTTCCCATTTATAAAAAATGCAGTTGATAATAAAAATGGTGATGATGATGAGACCAATCACTGAATTTACATGAGAATGTATCTAACTTGCTTAGAATAGCATTTGGCACTTAGTAAGAGCTAAATGGATAGTAACTCAAGCCAAGAAACATTTATTAAGCACCTTATGGGTTTCGGGGCAGGTCTAGGCACTGGGGATATGTCAAAAACCAAGACAGACAAAAGTCTCTGACCTTGAGGAGAACATCCTGATAGAGGAGCAAGTAAATTATAAAGCAAGATAGATGGCCTGAAATAAAGAGGGGGTGGCGAAGGGTAATCAGGAGGGCTTCTCTGAGGAGGTGTTGTTTGAGCAAATCTTAAAGGAGGCAAGGGAGGAAGCCATGCAGGTGACTGGGCAAGCGTTCCAGGCAGAGGGAACAACCTGTGCAAAGGCCCTGAGATAGGGCTGTGCTTGGGGCATGACCTGAGATTATTTCCACCCTGAGACTTTGCAGATCTGAAGCCCTGATAAGATGTATATCAGGAGTTTAGGTCAGATCAACAAGTGGAGGTAAAATCCAGGTTGGCGGGGGGGGGGGGGGGGGGGGGGGGCGGAGAGACAGTCACCCCCACACTTAAAATGACCAAAGGGAGTGACGAGACGGTCTTAAGAGAAAGAGTCTGAGCAGCTGTCCCACCTTCTCCCACAGAGGCCCAGCAGAGGAGAAACCATCTTTAGAGCAGGAGAGACTCAGGTTAGATGCAGGGAAGAACTGCTGGCCTGGCTCATGAGAGTCCAGGCAGAGACATGAAGCCCAGCACAGGGGCCATCGCTGAAATGGGCCAGATTCTGCTCCCAAGCCCAGACATCCATGTACAAGTCTCTGAGTTCCACTTGAATTCTAAGAGTGCTTGGTGGAGTTCTAGACCCAGCTACCCTGCGTGTATCCACCCAAGTCCCCAGGGCAAGGACAAGAGGCTGGGCCTCCCTCTGGCTCCCAGTGCCCCGGTCAGGCGGAAAGGTAAGCTGCCCTTTGCCTTAGTCAGGTGAGTTCCTGCCTTGGGCAAACACAAGGCAGGGGGTGGAGGGTGGAAGGTGGAGGGAAAGCAAATCAAATAAAAAAATACATCCTTGTTCAGAAAGCGGTAGCCTGGCTAGAGGGCAGGGGGGTCACCAGGGTATCAGGGCCAGGGAACCTGCCTCTGAGGCCGGGGTGGGGCCTGGGGAGGAACTGGGGAGGGTGGGGGAAGAACAATTCTAAAATGGGCCGGAGTCAGGGAGTCCCTTGCATCCCAGTTCTGCAGCAGCCACCAGACAGCCACGGATAATTGGATTCCTCCAGCCCAGGGCCAAACCCAGGCCCACGGGATCTCAGGATCATTGGTGGTAACGAGGTTAGCAGGCACCAGACCCCGCCCTCCATAGCTCCCAGACCCCAAAAGAAGGAGCAAAGGGCAGGCCGTTTGTTCATCCCCTGCCTGCACCACCCCAGCAGGTACTCACCCTCCTTCCTCATGCCCACCCGGAAACACTTCTTGAGGCGGCAGTACTGGCACTGGTTCCGGTGATGCTGGTCAATCTGGCAGTCACGGTTGGACCTGTGGGCATGCAGAGGTCACCATGGGGGTTACCGTGACACCCACATCCTGCCCCTGGAGCCACCTTGGGAGACACCTTTGAAGGCTGCCCCTGAGAACCACCAGCCCCCCCACCAACCTCGGCTGGGCAAGTGGCCCCAAAGTGGCACAGAGGCTAGGCCTGCAAAGAGGAAAGGACAATCTGGGTGAGTGCCACAGATGAAGAGCAGTCTGTGGCAAAGCAGATGAGCACACCAGAGTGGATATGTTGGAACTGGGTTTTTGTTTTTTTGTTGTTTTTTTTGTTTTTTGCAATACATGGGCCTCTCACTGTTGTGCCCTCTCCCATTGCGGAGCACAGGCTCTGGACGCGCAGGCTCAGCGGCCGTGGCTCATGGGCCCAGCCGCTCCGCGACATGTGGGATCTTCCCGGACCGGGGCACGAACCTGTGTCCCCTGCATTGGCAGGCAGACTCTCAACCACTGCGCCACCAGGGAAGCCCTGGAACTGGGTTTTGAAGGATGATCAGAAGTTCCCCAGGGAAACAGAGGCAGTTCCAGGCAGAGTGGGCAACAAGGGCAAAAGGTTGGAAATGCCAAAATATGAAGGCCTAAACAGTTTCACTTTACTTGGTCACTGTCAGGCCAAGGGTCAGGTTCTTTGTCCCAAGGGCAATGTGAGAGCAGAGAAGGAACATAGTCAGGGAGCAAGGCTTTGTGAGTTGACTAAGAGACTAGGAGCCAGGCCAGTCCTCTAGGGGGTCACAGGACTGTGGAGCCCCAGCATTACTGCCCTACACAAGGCCACCACGAACAAACGATGAACGAACAAACGAACGAATGAGTGAATGAACAAATGAACTCCTGTACCCCTTTAAGACCCCAAACCCCTTCTCTGGAAAGAACGTCCAATTCCTAACTGAGTCCAAGAAGCTTCCTCTGGGTGGCCCTCAGGGATTGTTGTTGCCTCTTCCAGGGATGCGACAGGTGGCCCCGCCCTGTGAGGCAATGAGTTCCCATCCAGGGTCAGTCCCTAGCAGGAAGGTTCAGGCCTTTGTTCTTCAAATGTCCCCAGCACCTTTTCCCCCTGGCCCCTGCCCCTGTGCTCCCTCCCTATCTCTCTCCACCCTGGGCTCAGGGCCTTTTGAGGCCCAGGCTTGGGGCAGACACCCTGGAGTCCCAGCTGGGCACCAAGAGGGTACCTAGAGACAGTCACAAAGTAAAACAAACACTTAATGAAGTTAAAAATCAAACACATCTCAACTGCAGACACCCAGCCCTGATCTTTGGGCTGTGACTTCTCCACTGAGCCTTGGTTTCCTCATCTGAAAATGGGAGGCCAGAGGCCAATTCTACATGGAATGCACTCATTCTGGAGAAACTGGGGGCGTGGGGGGAGGGCGTCAAGACCCAAGCCCCAGCTGCGAGTCCCAGTGGCAGATTTAGGAGAGCTGAGGCTCTGCAAGGCCTCTGTGTCCTGCAGCGCCAGCCTCTGAGCCCAGGCCCCTGTGTCCCACCAGCCTGAGCCCCCAGGAATAGGCCTTACTAGGGCAAAAGGAGCTCAGGCAGAACCAGAACAAAGCCCAGCAGGCATGCAGTGGGAGGGTCCTGGGCAGCCGCGTGGAAACAGCCAGGCCTGGGGCAGGCAGGCAGGCAGGAGCCTGGCTCAGGGCCCTCAGACCTCAGGGTAGGCCCTGAGCCTTCTGCCTCAACTTCCCCAGCTGTAGAGTCAGGACAGAGCTTCTGTCCCTCCAGATGAGGAAACAGTAAGTTCTACCTGTCATCCCACCTAAAGAGCACATGCTTCGCCGAACCCCACAGTCCAATTCAGCCTCCTCCCTGGGCTCTGGCTTCCAGTCCAATTGGATCATAGCCCTGTCTTGCTCACACACCCTTCATGGCTCCCCACTGACCTCGGTCCAGCATTTCAGACCCACTCACCTCTAACTTCTCCTATGCCTGGGTGGTCTCATCTTACATCACTGCTCCCCCAAACCTGCCACTGAGTGTTTGCTGTAGCTACACTCTGCAGGAGTGCCCTCTGCTTCTATCTGCTAAACCCCTCATGTTTCAAGGCCCACCTCCGGTGGCCTTCCTCTCTGACCCTTAGGCAGAGCCCCTTGTTCCCTCCTGGGACCGCAGACCATCCCTCCCTCTGGCCCAACCCACACCGCACAAGCTGGGGACACCTGTGTCTCCCCCAAACTGGGAGAGGGCTGGGCTTGGAGCTTGAGTCTTTTCTAGGGGGCCGGCATCAAATCACCCAGGCCAGGCTCTGAGGGGACTTTGCTGAATCAATCTGAGGCTCAGAGAGAAGCAGTGACTTCACCAGATCACACAGCAGAGACCTTCTGAAGAACCTGCCAGCCCCAAACCATGGCCCCTCTCCCCGACCTTGGTGCTCCCTGCTCCCACTCTCAGGGAGCCTCTGGGACCCCAAAACTACCTGAGCCCCTCCTCTGCCCTCCCTAAAGACCTGGCCAGAGAGCAGGCAGCTATTCCAGCAGCAAAAATGAGGCCAAAGTCTGGTGGCCCAGTTAGCACTGGAGGAGAGAGTTAAGCCAGCTCCCCCACACACACAGCCACCCCAGACAGGCTGGACCTGGGGCCAAACTCCTGCTTCAGGTGCCTGGGGCTCCGCCCAGTGGCCTTGCCAACAAGCCCTCCACCAGCAGCTCTCGCTGGGGACACCCTGACCCAGACTCAGCTGCCCCTCTCTTCCCAACCCCACAGTTCCCCTTGCTAAGCCCCAAGTGGAGCAGGGTCTCTCCCCGGGTGACCCAGGGCAGGCACCAAGAGCGTTCTGGGCCTCGGTTTTGCCCATCTGGAAAACGGGACTCTCCAAACTGGCTCTACAGAGCCCAAGCATGTTCCTGGAGGATGCAGAGTAGGGGCTTGTCAATGGAGCAAAAGGAGGCTCACCAAAGAGTGGTGGGAAAGGGAGCCCTGGCCTGGACACTCAATGCCAGCGGCTTCTCCCCCCACACCTAATGCCCCAGAACTAAGGAGAGAAGCTAGCACGGCCACACCCTGTCAGCGGGGACTCCAACCTAGGACAGTCCAGGGCTGCTTCTTGGAAACATTCATGCCCACCCTGTCTCAGAGCGGACCAAAGTTTCAGGGATTTTCCAGGAGCCCAGCTCTGCACCAACTCCTGGGTGGGGGTGGGGGTGGGGGGGCGAGCAGCCAAGATGCGGTCAAATCCCGCCACCCACCCGGACCTCGAGCAGGAGTTTCCGGTGACCCAAAGCCCAGGGTGAGCCAGGGCTGGGGTGGGGGGGGGGCGGGGGTTCCCCCGGTGAGCAGGCCCAACCCCACAGCAGGGGCCCCCACGCGAAGAAGGCTGCCTGTGCCACCCCAGTTTCGCTCCCGCCGCAGCCTCGGTGGTCAGAGCGACTTTGGAAGTGATATTTGACCCCAAGGGCGCGCCGTATCGATCCGCGCGGCCGCAGACAATGGCCCCTGGACACTGTGAGCCCCACAGTCCAAGTTCCACGTTTAATTCCCGCGGGGTACCCCACGCGCCGAGATTCCCAAGAGAAGGGATGCCCTGGGGTCAGGGACCCACCCCTGACAGCACCACAACCCCTCCCCGCGCGGAGCTGACCCCTGTCCGGAGAAAAGGAAGGGAGGAAGGGGGAGCAAGTAACTAGGGCGGATGCCGCAAGGGACCACCTGAAGGGGGGACCTGCATCGATACAGCGCCGTCAGTATACACAATCCCAAGAATGTAATGGAGAGGGGGAAAACGATCTGTGCCCCTATCTCAGACGGGAAGTGGAGACCCAGGGAAGGTCAGCGCCAGGCCCAAGGTGACCGAGCAGGTCAGAGGCCCGGCCCACAGCGGGGCCGGGTGCCCGGCGGCGGTGCGCTGATAGGGGGCTCACCGGCAGGTGTAGCTTAGGTTGCGGCGGATGCTCCGCTTGAAGAAGCTCTTGCAGCCCTCGCAGGTGAAGACGCCGTAGTGCTTGCCGCTCGACTTGTCCCCGCACACCACGCAGTCCACCTGCAGCCCCGGCCGCTCCTCGTCGCCTTGCTCAGCGTCGCTGGCGGCGCCGGGGGGTGAGGCCGAGTCTTCCTCCGCCGCGCGCGGGTAGCCGCCCGCCTTATCCACGCCGTTCGTGTCGCCGCCGCCGCCACCGGGGCCGCCCCAGCCGCCGGTCACCATGGCCATAGCCCCAGGGCAGCAGGGCCGGGGCGCCCCCTCTGCGCTCTTCCTTCGGGGCACCCCTCTCGACCCGGGGGACCCT
The DNA here is from genome assembly GCF_937001465.1 of Orcinus orca. Classification (NCBI taxonomy): domain Eukaryota; kingdom Metazoa; phylum Chordata; class Mammalia; order Artiodactyla; family Delphinidae; genus Orcinus; species Orcinus orca. The sequence continues at coordinate 12,418,728 of NC_064561.1, read as the reverse complement.
ACCCGGCGCGCATCCGGCCCCGGCGCGCCGGGGGCACCCGGCTGCACCCCCCAAAAAAGTTTTGCAGCAACTTCCTGCGGCCGGTCCGCGCGCCCGGGAGGAACTGGTCGGGCCGGTTCCAGGCCAACTTTCCCACGCGAGCGCGGGGCCAGGCCCGGGGCCGGGGGGGCGCGCTAGAGGTGCTGGCCGGGGGCCCCGGGGACTCGCGCCCCGCCGCCCTGGGGCCCCGGCGGGGGAGCTCGGGCCATGGCCCGGCCCAGGCTGCGCAGGGGGAGCCCTCTGGCCTGGCCGCCGCTCGGCCGAGGGCTGCGGCCAACTTAGCGGGCTGCCATCCGAGTGCGGGAGGCCGGGGGGAAAGTTTGGCCGCAAGTTGCTCGGCCGCCCGCGGCGGGGGGGAGGGGCGGCGGGCGCGCGCCGGGGCCGGTCACCGCGCCCCCTGAGTCCCCCAGGTCCCCCGGTGGCCGTTCGGGGCCTGCAGGGCCGCGGGCAGGCGCTTCCCGAGCTGCCGCCCCCGCTGCGGCCGCGCCCGCCCGGCCTGGGCCTGTGCCTGGGCCCGAGCCTCGCTCTCGCCGCCGCCGACCCCGCGCGCCGGCCTCGCGCTGCGGCCGGTTTGACACACAACGTTCCATTCGCGGGGCGGGCGGGGGGTGGGGGCGGGGGCAGGGGCGCGCGCCGCGGGCTGGGGGCGGGCGCTCGTTGCCCCGGCGACGGCCGCCCTTATAAGGACATGGGTGGCCGTGCGCGGCGCCCGGCGCCCAGGCCGGCGGGAGGGGCGAGGGCGGAGCGCGGGGCCGCACGGCCAGACCCTCCTCCCTCTCCCTCCCTCTCCCACTCCACTCCCACCCCCGCCCTCGCCCAGCTCCAGCCTTAACCCCCGCCGGGCCGCGGCGGGAGCCTGGGCCAGTGCTGCCCTCTGCCCTTCCGCAGCCTCGCCAAGATGTCTCTCTAAGGCCCTCCCCTCCACCTCCGGCCTTGGACGTTGTGTAGCTCAGCCGCCCTCGAGGCGCCCCTCGACACCACCCCCCTGCATTCCCGACAGAAGCAATAATGGGGGGCCGGTTGCACCCGGGGGGCACGCCCCTGCGCAATACACACACACACACCCTGGGGCATTTCTTTGCACAGTTGCATGATGGATTGTGTTTGCTTCCTCTTCCAGAAAGTCTCCGCGTCCGACCCCCACCCCACCCTTTCTCTGCTTGGGCTAACACCTGGTGCTCGGAATCTCCGGGGGGAAGGGATGTTGTGGTCTGCGGCCGGCGGGGGCGCGAGGTCGGGGGCGGGGGTGGGGTGGGGGGTGGCCTTCGCCAGAATTTCAGGCCTCTGTGGGCAGTGCGCCCACCCGCCCAGCGAGGCTGGAGGCGACAGGAATTCCCACCACCCCTGCGGGGCCTGCCCCTTTCCCCTTTAATTTCCTTTTCTTTCTGTGCTTCACAGAAAGGGCTTGGCCGGGGGCCGGCTGGACTACAGATGTCTCTTCCAGGCTCCCCAGAGCCTCCCAGTTGCCGTTCTGCCTCCACGTCACACACACACACACACACACACACACCAAGACACACACACACCAAGACACACACACACACACACACACACACACACCAAGACCCCGGGCTGGGGCAGCCAGCATATATTGCATATATTAAGCACTCTTTGTATGCCACCCCAGCCGCCCTGGGCAAAGAAACCTGGGCCTCTGTTTCTGGGCCTGTTAACATTTAACCGGCTGGAAAAGCCCTTCCTGCAGTGACTTTTCACCTTGGAGTCCTGCAGGTCCGGGCACCCGGCCTTATCTCCTGCCCTGTACTGGGCTGAGCTGGACACCAGGGCACGTGGCAGGGCCTCTGAGGCTGTAGGCAGGAGAGCAGTGCCCTCTGCCCCCACCAGCTCCTACACCCTCGTCTCTCAGGAAGCGTCCTTGGGAAAAGCCATTACCCTCTCCAGATGACATCTGACGGGGCACCCTCCGTGACTAGGGCAGGAGATGCTTGGAGATTATGCAGCATTTAAGACGATACCAAGGTTCTGGAGAAGCCAGGCAATAGATGCCCAGCCCTGGGCCTCTGGGCCTTCTGGGGAGGGTCTGGCTGGGTGTGAGGTGGGGGAGGTTTTAACAAGTACAGAAAGCAAGAAGGACTAGGGTTAGACACGAGCAAGGACTTTCCATGGGTCTGACTAGAGTGGAGTTCTCTGCCCTGTAAGCCACTCTAGGGGAGGTGGGCCTGGATGGTTAGAGAGGACCCTTTGGTTCTGGGGGTGCCGGGGAACATGGGGGTGCTGGATGGGTTTTGAGGTGAGGACGGGAGTCCTAGGTCCCTGATCTGGACTTTCTAGGATCCTTGATGGGGTGGGGGGAGACATGGAGGTGGGTGTCTCAGAGAAGAGATGAGAGAGGGAGACTTGTAAGGGAGAGAAGCCTCAAGGAAAGGAGTCAGAGGGGGACTGGAGAAGGGAGAAAGCAAGGAACTGGGGTTTGAGGGCCACAAGTCTGGAGGAAGGGGGCTCCTAAGTGGTGGTCTGGGGACCGGTTGGAGACTGCGAGGTCTGCAGCAGATCCCAGAACCTCGGATTGGTCCAACCCTTCGGCCGCCGCCCCGCCCCCTCCCAGTAGCTCCACCGCCCCGACACCCTGGGCCCTCCGGGGGAGGGTCGAAGTCCTGCCCCGCCCCCCTGACCCCTGCCCGCGGCCCCGCGGTGACATTTGACCTTGCAGCGGCCGCGGACCGGGGACAAAGAGGCCTGGGCCCATCTGCCGCGGGGGCACCCGTGGGAACCGCAAGACCCAGCTCCGGGCGGCCTGGGAACCTGCCCCCGCCCCCCAATGGCGACCTCAGCTCCTGCCTCCACCTCCGGCGCGAACTCCTTCCCCACCCTCCTACAGGTGACCTTGTCTCCTCTCGGGCCCCCCCTCCACGGGCAAGCTGGTGGGACTCGGGGCTAAGATCACTTAGACTCTTAGGGAGGGAGAGGGACAAGAGGGGGGTAAAGTCGGCTCCTCTGTTCGGCCACTGGCGACCTTGCCTGCCTGAGTTTGCCTGCTTTCTGCAAAGCCCGCCTCGGTCCAGAGAGAGTACGAGGGGTTCGAAGGTCACCAGCCCCAGCGCTTGCCCGAGGAGTCTGTGGATCCGGAGGACCAGGTTGAGTCCTGGCGGCTTACTAGCGCCGACCTCAGGCCAGCCTTGCCCTCCCAGGGAGAGCCGGTAACGCCGCGCACACACCTGCACAGGTGCTGCCTGGAACCCCGCGCCCCGCCCCCACCACCACCGGGCTGAGAATGAAAATCTTTCTAATCCCCGTCTTGAGTTTCAGCTACCGCCCAAGACGGGACAGCTGGCCACTAATCCGGAGCGGCAGGGTCGAGCCCAGCCCCCCTTTCCCAACCCTGCCAGACCCGGGTGGAAGGGCAAGGGGTGTGGCCTACGCAAATAACATGCTAATCAGTTGCCTGCTATTAATCTGACGCTAACACCTCCCACAGCTCCCATCTCTGGCGGGTGAAAGACTCAACTTCTCAGCCTGGCCAAGGGCCATCCAGGCCCTGGAGGGCAGTGTGCCTCTTTGCCCACCATTAGCACCTCTCTGAGTTCCTCATCAACAGCTGTACAAACCCCCTGAATGACTGCTTGCAGCTTTTCTTCCCTTTGCTTTGCTCACCACCCAGAGGCCCTTTACCTTAGCTCCACATTCTTTGAATGCAAATTCCAAAGCCACCTCTGATTCCTCCTCCCTCTACTTTCACTCAGGGAGCAATGCTCTTCCAGCTAATGTTCCACACCCTGAACTGTTCAGGCTTCAGTCTTCCTTCTGGGATATGGGTATCTTCCTCTTGGGAACATCTGCCAGGCCAAACCCAGCATTTCCCTGGGAAGGAGGTGCGCAGGGGAAGGTGTGCCCTGCCCCAGTGGACTCCTCCCTGGGCTTCTGGAGACAGATAAGGGTTGGAATTTCAGCTCTGACTATGTAACCTCACTGAACCCTGAATCCCCCCAGCCAGCCCTGGGGATCCTGTCCCCACAGCCCAAGCTGCTTCTGACATGACCCTGCTGACATGTCTCTTCACATGCCACATGGTGTCAGGCCAAAGATACCAAGTTTATCTCAAATGCCTGGCCACTATCAAGCCCCAGACACCCAGGTATCAGCCCCCATCACACCAAACACGCCTCAACATGCAAAGTCATGCCACATGACATAACATCACCTAGAACAGTTTATGACATGACCTGCCATAACTATCTGGCACGTCCAGACACAACCAGAGCAGGGCTTATAGAAAGGTCCCTCCTGACCGGGGAGGCAGGCAGGGCGGTCTGGGCCTCCCCAGGGCCCTTGCGGTGGCTTCCAGCACTGCCAGCTCCTCTGCCTGTCGGGCTTCCATTAGTGCCACCTGCTGCTCCAGCTTCCGCCGTTGCTCTTCCTGCTTCCGGTGGGCACCACGGAAGGCCATGACCAGGGCACTGCAGGGAGTAGGAGGATGAGCCAGGAAACAGCCCCCCATTCCACCCAAGACGGGCTATGTACTCCCAGCCCCAGACGGAAGCTCTTTGAGATTGGGTCTTCCTGGGGTCCCAGAATCACTCAGCAGGGGCTGACACACATCAGGCACCAGAGGAGGTGTGGAATGGATTGAAGCTGCCACCCACCTTACAGGGGGGAAGCTGAGGCCCAGGGAGAGCCAGGGATGCTTCTGAGGTCACATAGGGGGACCTACCTGTGAGCTTTGCATAAATCACTGTTCAGCTCAGTACTCTGAGCACGTCTGGCTCGCCCCTTCTGAGCCACCTCTTCCAGCTCTTCCCGCAAGGACTGCAGCTGCTCCCGCAGGCCCAGAGCCCTGGTACAGGGGTGGAGAGAGAGGGACTCACAGCCATAGCCAATCTTGTCTTCCTTCCCTCCTCCCACCCACCTGCCCAAGATGTTTCCATGTGAACACAACTGTATGCAGGTGTATACCCAGCCCTGCACGGTATGCAACACCCCCACGGGCTCTCACATATTTCCCCTACCCAGGCCACATATCCCCCAGCACAGGACCCAGGCACACACCGGGTGAGTGATGCTGACAGTTCCTGGGCTAGCTCTTCTGGGTTCTGCACTTTGCTCACTTGGCCTCCATCAGCAGCCCTGCTGCCACCAGGGACAGCCGGAGGGCCCTGTGGGACGCAGCAGGGAGGGTAGTGACACAGGCCTAGGCTGAGTGTGTGCTCAGCCCAAGTTGGACATCGAAGTTGCCCAGATTGTGGTGGCTACAGCCCCTGCTCTCACAGAGCCCCCACTCTGGTGAGATACCCCAATAAGGGTACAGTACCCAATAACGGTACCCCAATAAGGTACAGGGGAATAAATAATATCTCATTTTCAGGCAGTCCACGAGGACTTCCTGGAGGAGGTGATGTTTGAGCTCAGACCTGTAGGAGGTTGAGGACTTAATTAGAAAGTGACTGGTGTTCCTGGCAGGGGCACAGCACTTACAAAGCCTTGGAGGTAGGAGAGATGATTCAAAGGAGGGTTCCAGAAGCTGCTAAGGCTTTAAGCAGAGGACAGACATGATTAGACAGTAAGGGGCAAAAAGGAAAGCCTCAGGAAGGAAGCTGGAGGGGGAAAATGAATCAGCCTGGGGGTGGGAAGGAGGAGACACAGGTGTGACTGGAAGACACTAAATCCCTTGGGGCTTATTGGGCTAAATACCCTCAAAGAAAGAAACATGCAGCTTAAACGTTCAACTCCTTTTTTTGTGTGTAGAAATGGAAACAGGCTCAAAGGGGGCTATGATTAACCAGGACCACGTAGCCAGTAATATATTGCTATCCCTATCAGGTCCAGGCAGGGCCACTCACCTGGGACCACTCCTCTTCATCTCCACTGCTCCCTCCTCCACTGCTGTCTCCACCACTGCTGTTGGCCCCACCAGTCCAGAGCTTTGCGCGCTCCCAGCGCAGCTGCTCCAGCAGGAGCACGTGGGCTGGGCCCTGGGCTCGGAGGGCAGCCTCCCGCAGCTCCAGAGCCCGCTTCTCCCGCCGCACCAGCTGTAGCCGAAGCATCAGGTCTGCTAGGGTCTCCTAAGAGACCAAGGGGAGGGTAGAGGGTTTGCACTTCTAGGGTCAATTGTTGGGGAAAATGAGGCTCTAGGAGGCGCCCACTGAGAGCAGGTCAGGCAAGAACCCCAACACTCGCCATGATCTTGCAAGATGGGAAATATCATCCATGAAAACTACAGCTGTAGAAATGGCAGTTCAGAGAGAGCAAGTAGATTAGACAAGGTCAAGTAGCAGTTCAGTGGAAGTGTCTGAGTCTCTCCAAATTCAGAACCTCAGCTTTCATGCCAGGTTATAACCCCCAGGTTATGTCCCCTGCCCCTATCTCTTTTCCATAGGAGGGGCATTTTGGAAAGCCAGATTGGAAGTCTTGTGAGAAACTGAATTCCAGAGGACGAATTCCTAATCATCCCTCAAAACCCCAGCTCCAACTCTCCTCCCTCCAGGAAGCTTGTCCCCAGCCCAGCAAAACTCTCCCTTGCTACTTGGTCCCTGAATCACATCTCTCTCAGACTCAGCAAAGGGTTTGGTCCCACCAGGAAAGACTGACACAGTGGCCACAGCCCATGTGTACCCGTGTGGCCACCAGGTCCTCCTGGATCTGCATCTTCTCCAGCCGGGGCAGGGCTGGGCCAGGCTGTGTCCCCAGAATGGCCTGCACCATGGCTTCTGCACGGGGCACAGCGGACATGGGTGCCAAGGTAGGACCAGGCTCTGGGGGAATCTTCACCAGAGCACGGCGTTCCTGAAGACGCTGGACGTAGCCCTGGAGCTGTATAGCCACCTCCTGTGGTGTGGGCCTATCCACACTGCTGCCCTCGGGGCTACAGGAAACAGAAGAGGGGCCTATGTCAACACTGCTGGACATGGTTGTGCTAACTTCGTGCCAACCCTGGTGGGCTTCATCAGCTTCCATCTTACTGACCATCATGGATCCTTCCTATGCCATCTATGCTGGGCATGGTCAAACCAACATGGTGGGTACCATAATGTAAACCCCAATGGGCAACATCAGCCATCAGTGATGAATGATGGATGAACACCATCATGCCGATGGGCACAGTCACTCACGTTATCATGGTGGATGCCATCACACCAACCCAATGGGGACCATCACTCAACTTGCCAACTCTGTCAGGCAGCATCATGCCAACGCCAGTGGGTACCAACATCAAGCCAACCCCATTAAGCTCCATCATGCCCTTTCTAATCAGTGGGCACCATCATCCATCTTCATGCCAACTCTGGTGGGTCCTATACCAACCCCAATGGCTGTCATCACTGTGCCAACGTTGTTGTGGAGCAACCAGCCAACTCCAGCAGGCCTCATGCCAACCATAGGAGCCATACCAACCCCCAACATGTGGCCAGTTCTGGGAGCCCCATTTTCTCCAATCAGAGCCCCACTCATTGGCCCACCCAGTCCCCAGGGTTCCCAGGGGTACCTTGGACGTGGATCCTGCAGTATCCCTCCATCCATGGCAGCCTCCTCTTGCACCAGAAGCCTCTGAGCTTCCTTCTCAGCCGCCTCCAAGTCATCCATGAAGGCTTCTTCTCCTGCTCCTGAGTCTGCCTTCCGAAGAGTGAGCAAGGCCCCATATGCCTCCTCACAGTGTTCACTGTGGGACACCAGTTCTGAGCGCTCCAGGACACCCATCTTGCTGTGTAGGTGACGTCCTCACTTGCTCCTGGACCCCTCACTACTCCTCCCACCCCCACCCCTGGGAGTTTGTAAACTCCTTCAGCACTCTTGGACTAAAACTGCCTTAAGTTAACTTCCATGGTGAGGGAAAGTACTTTCCTGCGAGGACTCTGTCTCTCTCTGGGGATTGGGGCTATCCTCTGAGGACACCCATTTCCCTCCCAGTCAGTGATATCATGGGCAGGGTGCACTGACCTATACTGCAAGGCTAGATGCAATGCAGTGGCCTCAGCCTCCCGCTGGCCCAGCCGCATGCTGAGGCCCTCACACCGGCCCTTGTACTCCTGGAGCACAGCTGACAGCAGACGGTTGAAGCATTTGAGCTTCTCAATGTTCCTGCCTCCAGAGGTGGGGAAGAGGCAAAGTGAGAGGCCTTGAAGGGCAGTTAGAACCCAGTTGATTTCCACCTTTCCCCACCCCACCCCAAATCCAGCTCCAGACTCCTGGCTTTATAACCCAGCTGGGAGGCACCAGTGCCCTTATGAGCTCAGCATTTGTGGCTCTTACCCCTGGAGATGCTCCATCTGGGCTTCCATGATGTGCATCTCGGGGGCAAGGAGCTGGGTGGGGAGAGACCCAAGCATCTGGGTGCTGGAATCACTCTGGAGGCGCCGGAGCAGGGGGTGAGCCAGGGAGAAGGGATCCTGCCAGAAGGAGGTGACTTGATTCACCCAGATTGTCACTGAGAGCCCAGCATCACGGGTTTAGGTCTTTTCCAACCCCAGAAGTTATTGGATCACATGACCAGGATTTGGGTCTCATGGCCCTGAATCCTAAGGATCTTAAGATCATGCATGATTTTCAGCTTCCCACACTCACCTGAGTGCCCCAGGTCTCCCCATCAGCCCCAGAGCTGCTGGAACCACTACCCGAGCCGCCTGCTTGGTCACAGGAGGGAGGTGGGAAGGGCTTCAGCCTCAGCAGGGAATCCTGCAGCTCCTGGACCTGTGGGGGAATGGGGGATGTCAGGCCTGGGTGCTCAAACCACCCACCATCCTTCCCTAAGACCTGTTCCTGGAGCAGTGGCAAGAGCCCCAGGTGGAAGGTAGGACCCCCAGACACTCATCCTGCCAAACCCCTCCCTGTATAACCTTGCACAAGTCACTCAGCCACTCAAGACTTCTCTTTCCTTAGACATACAGATGGCCGACAGGTACATGAAAAGACGCTCAACATCACTGATCCTTGGGGAAATGCAAATCAAAACCACAATGAGATACCACCTTACGTCAGTTAGAATGGCAAGCATCAAAAAGACAAGAGATAACAAGTGCTGGCGAGGATGTGGAGAAAAGGGAACCCTCATGCACCATTGGTGAGAATGTACATAGGTGCAGCCGCTATGGAAAAAAAGCATGGCATTTCCTCAAAAGAGTAAAAATAGAAGGACCACCTGATCCAGCAATTCCACTTCTGGGTATTTATCCAAAAGAAACCAAAACACTAACTCGAAAAGACATCTGTACCCTCATGTTCATTGCAGCATTATTTTCAAGAGCCAAGACATGGAAGCAACCTAAGTGTCCGCTGATGGTTGAGATGGATAAGAAGATGTGGTATATACATTTATACAATGAAACATCATTCATCCGTAAAAAAAGAAACCTTGCCATGTGTGACAACATAGAAGGACCTTGAAGGCACTATGCTAAGTGAAATAAATCAGCCAGATAAAGACAAATACTGTATGACCTCACTTATATGCAGAGTCTAAAGTAAAACAAGGGAGTTCCCTGGCAGTCCAGGGGTTAGGACTCCACCCGGGGTTCAGTCTCTGATCGGGGAACTGAGATCCCGCAAGACGTGCGGCCCGGCATCAATCCATCAATTGATCCATCCATCAATCAAAAATTTTAAAAATTGAACTCACAGGCACAGAGAACAGGTTGGTGGTTGCCAGAGGCGGGGGTTAAAGAGCGGGTAAAGGGCTTCCCTGGTGGCGCAGTGGTTAAGAGTCCGCCTGCCCCGATGCAGGGGACACGGGTTTGTGCACCAGTCCGGGAAGATCCCGCATGCCGCGGAGCGGCTGGGCCCGTGAGCCATGGCCGCTGGGCCTGCGCGTCCGGAGCCTGTGCTCCGCGACGGGAGAGGCCACAACAGTGAGAGGCCCGCGTACCGCAAAAAAAAAAAAAGAGTGGGTAAATTTTTTTTAAAAAGACTCCTCTTTCCCAGCTGGTAAATGTGCTCCACTCTGTAGGGAAATGAGCCCCACTCCTCATGCTGGGCTCCCGCAGCCCCAAGTCTCACCTCCTGTGTCCCTCCTACCCTGACATCCCCTGGGCTCTGGACTTGGACACAGAACTGTCCCTTTAATGCCCCGTGTGGGTGGCTCATGGCATTTTGAGCTGATCAAGGCCCAAACAGCCCTGGTCTCCCTCCCACCAAACCTGCCCCTCCCGCAGGCTCCCTATGGCTCACTTCCAGTCTCCTAGGCTCCCAACCCAGGGCTCGTCCTCAACCCCTCTCCAGTTTTCACACCCCACCTGCCAGCTCCACTTTCAGCATCACCCAGAATCTGTCCACTTCTCACCACCTCCACAGCTTCCATCCCTTACATGTCTGGACCAGTGCCTCCTCCTGGATCTCCAAGATTCCAGCCTCTCCCTCCACTAGCTGTTCCTCCCACGGTGGTGAGAAGGCGCCTGTGAATGCCTGCATCTGGTCTCCACCCTTGCTTGCTCAGAACCCTCTGTGGCTCCCACCTCACTCAGAGCAAAAGCTCAAATCCTCCCTGCAGCCCGCAAGGCACTCCAGGATCTGCTCCCACCACCTCCGTACCCTTGTCTCCTCCTGCTCAGCCCCACACTGGCCTCCTCACTGTTCGTTGAACACAGTAATCACACTCCAACCTCAGGGCCTTTGCATATGCTGTTCCCTTTGCCTAGAATGCTCTTCCCCAGCTCCTTGCATGGTTCCTCCCTTGCCCCCCTGTGGTCTTCATTCAAGTGTCGCCGCCTCCTCACTGGGCCTCTCTGATCACCTTAACTAAGGTTGCAAGGGACCTTTGTCTCTTTGGGGTTCAGCAGCCAAGCCTCCACAAAAGCTTTACAAATGAACAAATGATTGAATGTGTCCTACAACAGGCCTGCTGCCTCCCTCTCACCAGGGAGCCCTGGGAGGCAGGCCTGCCCCACTCACCTCTCTCTGCAGCATCTCCTTCTCAGCCTGGAAGGCCTTCAGGGAGTTCTGTGTGCGGATCAGCTCGTCCTCACGGCTGCTCAGGGCCAAACGCAACCAGGCATTTCTTTCAGTCAATCGGGCTGCATCCCGCTGGCAGCTCCCAGCCTGCTCTTGCTCCAAGCAGGGCTTTGGTCCCCCCTCGCTTCTGTCCTTTGCCTCCAACGGCCCAGGACATCTTGGGGGCTGGTGGCGCCAGGCAGCAACAGCCGCTTCCAGAGAGCTCAGAGCTTGCTGGAGAGTCTGAAACACGTCAGGGGCTCTGGGTCCAGAGGGGACATTCTCCCTGTCCCGTGGGGCTGCCTCTGGGGCCTGGTGGGCTTCCTGGGAAGGCTCATAGGGCCCCTCGGGGGCTGGAGCAGGTCCCCTGCTAGAGTCCCCATCAACTTCTTTGTCAGTCCTGTGAAGAGGTGAGAGATGGAAAGATCTGGAAATGGGGTCATCTGGGGTAGCTAACACAAAGAGGCTTTGTAACAAGGCTGGGACTGCATCATGCAGGGCCTTGAAAGTCAGACTGAGGGCAATGGGAGCCATGGCGTGTGTGTGAGTAGGGGAGGGACATAAACAGATCTATGGGTGGGAAAGATGTGCCGGGCCTGCAGTGGGGGACACAGACCAAGTGGGCCTTACCTGCTCTCCAGGCCCTGCCCTTTGGCCTCCGCCTCAGGGCCCAGCGGCTCTGGCTTGCAGCTATCCTGAGATGGCACAGGGCCCGGCTCGGAGCTCCCACTGGCTGCCTCAGCCTCTTCTGAACTCTCTGCCACAGGGTCCAGCTCACCCTGCAAATGATCCCCAGAGCTGAGCTCTAAGCCAGGCAGGTCTGGGTCCTGGGGTCTCGCAGAGTTGGGTGTGGCAGGGAGGGGGGACACTTACGGGCAGAGCGGCGTGCCTCCCTCGCCGGCTTCGGGGCCGTGTGGCCCTGGCACTCATTGTTATCCAGAAATCAGGGTCCCCTGAATCCTCCTCCTTCCTCACCCCCTAAAACCACCACCTGATCTCAGCTCAAAGCAAATGATAGCCTCAATTTCCTGTTCTGTGATATAGGCATTGATTTCACTTCTCCGAAAGGATCTTGAGTTATCAATGTTGATTTGAATGCCTCCCTTGACGGTCAGCTCACAACCTCTCAAATTTGCCCTCACCTCTTCTTTCTTTTCTGCCTCCTTTATTTTTCACTACCTCTTTGCTCCCCTCCCTCCCCTATATGGGCTTGGGATGAGGACTTCAACAGTCCTCTCTCCTCCCCAGGGCTCTCCTGAACCAGAGATTCCAATCCTGGGGGTTGGTCCCCTCAGCCCGCTCTAATTCCCTGTTCTTCTGGGGGCACCTTGGTCAGAAAACCAAGTCCCTGGACACTCTTGGGGTCACTCTGGCCACTGCCTACTCAGGCTTGGCCTGGCCAAGGCCAGCCTGGGAGGAGCCAGGAAACAGGAAGCCCACTCCCCGGCCATGTGACTTGTTATTGTGCAGTTTCCTCTTCAAGGACAGCAGCTTCCTCCAGCCCCAGCAGGAGGACATATGTCCAGCTCCCACTATGTCAGTCCCTCCTCGCCTCTGCTTCCAAGCCCATGGCTCCTCCATCTCTGACCCTTGGATTTTATTTCTCGGAAGCTAGAATGCTCCCCTGGGCTGAGGCTCTCCATCTGGCTCCCCTGTGAACTTCTTTCCTCTGCCTATACCTTCAGTGTCAGGGTCAGAGTTCTCATTCCACTTCAAGTCACAGACAGACCTGGGATTGGTACCCCTGAGCAAGTGATGATCCCCTCTGAGCCTCATTTCTATATCTTCCTACAGTGTCATGGGAGTTTGTTTTTTTCAAAACAAACAACTTTTTATTGAAGTATAGTTGATTTACAATGTTGTATTAGTTTAAGGTGTAAAGCAAAGTGATTTTATTCTTTTCATTCTTTTTTATTCTTTTTTAGGTTCTTTCCATTATAGGTTATTGCAGGATATTGAATATGGTTCCCTGTGCCATACATAGGTCCTTGTTTTTTTTTTAATCTATTTTATATATAGTAGTATGTACCTATTAATCCCAAACTCCTAATTTATCCCTCCCTCCTCCCTTCCCCTTTGGTAACCATAAGTTTTTTTCTTTTCTTTTTTTGTCCCCCCTCCTTTGTTTTTTGGCCGTGCCACACAGCTTGTGGGATCTTAGTTCCCCGACCAGGGATAGAACCCAGGCCCTCACCTGGGCCTTCGGCAGTGAGGGTGCAGAGCCCTAACCACTGGACCGCCAGGGAAGTCCCAGTAACCATAAGTTTGATTTTTATGTCTGTGAGTCTATTTCTGTTTTGTAAATAAGTTCATTTGTATCATTTTTTTTAGATTCTACATATAGGTGATATCATATGGTATTTGTCTTTGTCTACTCACTTCACTTAGTATGATAATCTCTAGGTCCATCTATGTTGCTGCAAATGGCATTATTTCATTCTTTTTTATGGCTCAGTAATATTCCATAGTGTGTGTGTGTGTGTGTGTGTGTGTGTGTGTGTGTGTGTGTACATATATTCCAGTGTTATAGAAATTTTAACAAGCAATTTGCACATGGCCAGGCACCATCGGGAACTGAATCATAAGGCACCCTCCTTGTTCCCTACTACCTCTGACCATCCCATCTCTGCTTCCTCTGCCAGCTACTGTTTCTTCTCCATAAATGCTGGATTCCTCAGAGCCCAGATGGTCCCTACATCCTGCTCATTTTTCCTGCATCCACCTCTAAAGGGCCTCCTCCTCATCTCCATCCACAGTCACAGCCCAAGCCTCTCCTCCCCAACCTGGATACCAGCCCAGCTCCCTCCCTGGGCTCCCCAGCCATCCCTCCACTCCCTTCCCCACCAAGGCCGCAGAGATCTCACTGTTCACCTACCTGGCTCATACACCCTCCATAGCTCCCCATTGCCCTTGGGAAACATTTCAAGCTCTTCAGCCTGGCATTCAAGGTCTTTAAAAAAATTATGCCTGAGGCTGGCACCAATGTGTACTCCACACTCTAGCCGCTATAACCTCCTCTGTGAACAGCTGAAGTTTCTCAGTTCTCTCACACCCTGGTGCCTTTGGCCATGCCTTAACCTCTGCCTGAAACACACCTTCCTTGCTTCTGCACTTCTGTGTAAACTGTGCAGAGCCTGGGATAGCCTGAATCTTCCTGCTCCCACTGACAGAAGCTATGAGGCTGAATCTTCCTGTTTCTGTGTCCCCAAAGGTAGTAGCGAGAGAAGTTGCAATTCTCTGACTTGGGGGTACCCGCGGCATTGAAATTCTCACTCTTAGCTTCTGCTCTGGCCATATTAACCTGTGAGAGGTTTCACCACTCCAAGGCTCTTCAAAGCCTCCAGACTTTTGCCCAGGTGGTTTCTTCTGCGTGGAATGACCTTCCTTCTCTTGTTTTTCTAGCAAATTCTCCATCCTTCAAGGCTCATTTTCCACAGCCCCTCTGGGTTGTCACTGAACCAGAGCCTGGCTGATGTGGACAGGCTTAGCAGACTTTAACAAATAAAGAAACTGAGGCTCAGTTTTTAAATGGTTATGGAGCTGAAGGGAGAACTGTGCATGAAGAAGGAAGGGTGGTTTGAAATAGTTCTGGCTTGGCATTTTTTATTTTTTGCAAATATCTGTGAAATAAGGAGCAGAATTAAATAATTGGGAGGGCCCTTGGGCTCTGGACCTCGCCCACCTCTGCCGCAAAAACCCCTCACTGAGGTTCAGTCAACTCTATTAATCACCAATCAGCCCCACCTCTTCTAAATCCCACCCAACTCAGTCCCGCTACATTTAATCACACTGCAAACTAGGACTTCTGCATCTTTCTGAGACTATCCCATTGAAAGCCCAACTCCACTCTGCCTTGTTATGGTAGAAACGCTGACCCGCACAGTCCGAATCTGCCAGAAACATAAAAACTCCGCCTTATCTGACTTTAGCCAATCACATTCCAGATCCCGCCCCCCTCAGCTCCTCTCCAGTCTATCACAATCCAAACCCCACCTCCTAGAACAGTATCAGCCTATCAGCTTCCAAGGCTCTCCAGCCTCGTCCCATACATCTCTCCTCTAGGCCTGCTGCCTGCTGAACTACATTTCCCAGGAGGCGTGGCGGCCGCGCCGTACCATTTCCGGCTGGTAAAGATGGCGGTTTCCTAGCGAGTTGCTGCTGAGTCGGAGGCAGGCTCACGCTACGGTGAGCAGGAGTTGGGTGGTGAAAGCGTGCGGGATCCGTCCCTAGAGGCCCCACTTCCCTAGCCCCACAAATTCAGCCCCTCACTTGCCCTGAGGTTTCCGCCTTCAGCTCTGGTTTCTCCTGTAGTCTAGCCTCCATCCCTCTTGCTGCAGCTGAGCTGTGTTTTCCTTAGAGGTTGTGGGGACTGCAAGGCTCAGAGACCATCCCCGGCAGTCCGCACCCATTGCCCAGATGGGCAAACTGTTCCACTAGCGTCCTGTTTTTCCTCAGAGGAATTGTAATACCAGATCTGCTCCCCTTCCGTGTGCAGACACCCCCTAGGCAGCCAGCGCTCCGCTGCGGAGGAGGGAACCCTAGAAGTTATTATTCTTTTATTCACCAAGACCTCTTCAGTTTCAGGTAACAAAAAACCCAACTCAATCTGGTTTAAGCAAGAAAGGGAATTTAGGCATAGCTGGATTCAGGTGCTCAGAAGTGTATCTGTCGTTTTTTGGGTGAGCATCATTACAGGCAAGCTCTGTTTTCCTTCTTGGAGGCAAAAGAGGCTCCTAGCAGCTCTCGACTTGTAACTTCCCAGCTTTGCAACTCTGACGAGTTCCTTTTCTCTAACAGCACTATTGGAAGCCTCAGAGCTGCCCCTCACTGGCGTGTGTTGGGTTCTGTCCCTACCTCTGAGCCATTCCCAGTGGCTCACTAGCCAAAAGGGGGAGGGAAGGGGTTAGCCCTACAGAAAAAAAATGGGAAACTGTTATCTCGAGTCAGCGTGGATGCTGGGCTGATAAGTGTTAAAGGCACCCATCCTACAGATGAGGAAACTGAGGCCCTGAGAGGAGTTACTTTTAGTAAGCGACTCATGCCCTGTTCTCCTGCCCAATAACCAAATGCTTTTAAAAACCCTAAGGGAAGGATCCTGGCTTCCCCCATACCTGCTCCATCCAGCCACTCAGGAGCCATGGAGGTGGCGGAGCCCAGTAGTCCCGCTGAAGAGGAGGAGGAGGAGGAAGAGGAGCAGTCAGCTGAGCCCAGACCCCGCACTCGCTCCAACCCTGAGGGGGCGGAGGACCGGGCACTGGGGGCCCAGGCCAGTGTGGGCAGCCGCAGCGAGGGCGAGGGTGAGGCGGCCAGTGCTGACGACGGGACCGCCAACCCTCCCGGAGCCGGTCCCAAGCCGTGGCAGGTGCCTCCACCAGCCCCAGAGGTCCAGGTGCGGACGCCAAGGGTCAACTGTCCAGAGAAAGTGGTAAGTGGGGGGCTTGACCAGTGGCTTCGAGGTGTTAGGGAACCTTGGGTTACACATCGTCTTTTAGGATCCACTCTGGAAAACAATCCCTTTGTTCTAGTCTCCTAGGGCTGCCACAAGTTACCACAAACTCGGTGGCTTAAAACAACAGAAATTCATTTTCTCACAGTTCCAGATGCCAGAAGTCTGAAATGAACATGTCACGTTCCCTCTGCAGGCTCTAGGGGAGGAGGCTTCCTTGACTCTTCCAGCCTCTGGTGGCTCCAGTCGTTCCTTGGCTTGTGGCTGCATCACTGCAATCTCTGTCTCCGTCTTCACATAGCCTTCCCCTTTGTGTCTCCTAGTCTTCTCTTTTCTTTTTTTTCTTTCTTTTTTTTGTTTGTTTTTTTTTTGGCCGAGCGGCATGCGGGATCTTAGTTCCCTGACCAGGGATTGAACCCGTGCCCCCTGCAGTGGAAGCGCAGAGTCTTAACCACTGGACTGCCAGGGAAGTCCCCAGTCTTTTCTTTTATAAGGACACTTGTTCTTAGATCAGAATGATCTTATCTCAAGATCTTTACCTTAATTGCATCAGCAAAGACCCTAATTCCAAATAATTTCACTTTCTGAGGTTCCAGGTGGATATATCTTTTAAATCTATTTATTTATCTTTGGCTGCATTGGGTCTGTTGCTGCGTGCGAACTTTCTCTAGTTGCGGCGAGCGGGGGCTTCTCTTCGTCGCGGCGCGCAGACTCCTCATTGCGGAGGCTTCTCTTGTTCTGGAGCACAGGCTCTAGGCGTGCGGGCTTCAGTAGTTGTGGCACGCAGGCTCAGTAGTTGTGGCGCACGGGCTTAGTTGCTCCACGGCATGTGGGATCCTCCCGGACCAGGGCTCGAACCCGTGTCCCCTGCATTAGCAGGTGGATTCCTAAACCACCGCGCCACCAGGGAAGTCCCAGGTGGATCTATCTTTTAGAGAGCCACAATTCATCCCACTATTCCCTTGTTTTCTTGTTTCTGTGTTGAATGTTCTCTGGTTTGTTTATTCACTCATCAACCTGGACTCCTAGTCCAGTGCTCTTTTCCCTCAGCTGCCTCCTTCTAAAGTGGATGGCTTAGCTGGGAGTTGGGAGTCATCATATGGCCTTTTCCAATGGGGCTGCTTGAAGAGGGCCAGCAGAGTGGCGTGGGGGCCTGCATTAATGTTCAGTTGCCCGGTGCTGCTAGTCACAGCTCTCACCACCCTTCAACTTCATTGCAGATCATCTGCCTGGACCTGTCGGAGGAAATGTCGCTGCCAAAGCTAGAGTCATTAAATAGGTGAGAGGAATATTCGGGGGCTTGAGCTTGCAGCTATGGCTAGGAAGGGCCCAGCCCAAAAAACGCAGGGCTATCTCTCTCAGACTCACCCCCGGGGCCTGGCGGTATTGGAGAGTAGCAGTGATAACTGGTAATGATACAGCTGCGGCCCACCGGGGCTGTGTTCTAAGCACTTGAGAGCGATCGCACGCCACCCAGGTCACAGCCATGACTCGGAAACTCCAAGAAGCAAAATGACTTGCCCGAGGCCTCCCAGCAAATGGGCAGAGCCAGATTCAGACCAAGGCCTGGCGGACTCCAAAACCCTTGCCCCTGAGCAGCTAAGTCTCATTGGGGTCAGGCAGCAGGGCCTGGATGGGGCCTGAGGACGAGCCCGCCTTGCCCTCCCTGGCACTCGTGATGACCCGCGGCTGAGCAGAGGTGGGGTGCCTCCCACGGATCAGATGTGAGACCCAGGCTGGCCAGAGGGACCCATCGGAGAGGGCAAGAGCTGGAGGGGGGGTCAGCTAGGCTGGGTTCGCGGCTGGGCTCTGCTGCCCCCACTGCCGCATGACCTGGGCCTTAACTACCCGATCACCCTCTGGCCCTCCCCAGCTCCAAAACCAATGCCCTCAACGTCTCCCAGAAAATGATCGAGATGTTCGTGCGGACAAAACACAAGATTGACAAGAGCCACGAGTTCGCGCTGGTGGTGGTGAACGATGACACTGCCTGGGTGAGGCTGGGGCAGGGCTGGGTGCCCTGGGGTCCCCTGGGGCTGAGGGAGCACCTCGCTGAGTCCCATGCTTCCCTGCAGCTGTCCGGCCTGACCTCTGATCCCCGAGAACTCTGCAGCTGCCTCTACGACCTGGAGACGGCCTCCTGCTCCACCTTCAGTATCCTTTCCACACAGGGAGCCCCGGGGAGCGGCCTGGCTCGGCCTGGCTCAGGTCTAGATCCCAGCTCTGCCACATCAGGCTTGGGCCAGCCACGTCTCTGAGCCTCAGTTTCTTCATCTGTAAAATGAGAGCCACAAAACCTCCTGCCCCACAGGGTCGCTGTGAAGATAAAGTCAGAATACAGAAGCAAAAACAGCTGATTTGGACTCTGGATGTCAAAAATGCATCCACTTAGGGAACACTTCATGAAGGGCTAAGTACACAGTCGGTGCTCAGCAAGTGTCCGTATGTGACTGAAAAGTCACAATCATTGCTACAGCCCCTCCAACCTGGGCATAGCACATTTTATATTAACTTGAACATTAAAGGCTCACTGCAGCCCAGAACTTAAATATGATATGATCCCTGTGAGTTACAAAGAAAACAGTAATGAGGGGAGGGGGACAGGGACACCCATGGCTCTCTCCATGAGGAGAATGGCCCTAGCCCTGAGGGAAAGGGGGCTTTG
Organism: Orcinus orca; assembly: GCF_937001465.1. Lineage (NCBI taxonomy): Eukaryota > Metazoa > Chordata > Mammalia > Artiodactyla > Delphinidae > Orcinus > Orcinus orca. The sequence goes on along the minus strand of NC_064561.1, from coordinate 12,399,706 downwards.
AATCACTAAGGGCCTTCAGGGCATCTGATGCCAGCCCCCTAGTTTATGATCTGTGCTGAGGGAAAGCAGGCTCAGAGAGGGCAAGCGACTGGGACAGGGTCACACAGCGTGTGTCCTGGCAACCGGCTCAGAGGCACCTGTGCTCTCCCGGCATCAGGAGGGAAGCCACCCACCCCTGCCCACCCATGCGCTGCTCTGCTCTCCTTAGCATTCCCACCAGATTTGGAAGGTCTCTTCAGCCTCATGTAAGTCCCCCATGGGGAAATTATTGTTCACCTTTGAAGAGAAGAACCCCTTCTGGGTAAAAGCTCCAGACAGCCCAGAAATAGTCCTTTAGGGAGGCCTAAAGCCTTCCGTTCTCACCCTTTCTCACTGGAACAATTGCTCACTTACCTGTCCAGAAGCATTTTTGCAAAAGAGGTTCCTTCTCAAATCTCGCCCTCTGTGTTATTCTCTGACAGCCCAGTGGTTCTCCACTACTTTCTTATTGATTGATTGATTGATTGATTGACTGCTGCGCTGGGTCTTTGTAGCTGCGCGCAGGCTTTCTCTAGTTGCGGCGAGCGGGGGCTACTCTTTGTTGCAGTGCACAGGCTTCTCATTGCGGTGGCCTCTCTTGCTGCGGAGCATGAGCTGTAGGTGCATGGGCTTCAGTAGTTGCAGCATGCGGGCCCTAGAGCACATGGGCTTCAGTAGTTGCAATGCATGGGCTCAGTAGTTGTAGTGTGCAGGCTCAGTAGTTGTGGTGCACGGGCTTAGTTGCTCCGCGGCATGTGGGATCTTCCCAGACCAGGGATCAAACCTGTGTCTCCTGCATTGGTAGGCGGATTCTTAACCACGGGACCACCAGGGAAGTCCCTCCACTACTTTCTTTTTTTTTTTTTTTTTGCGGTACGCGGGCCTCTCACCGCCATGGCCTCTCACGCTGTGGAGCACAGGCTCCAGACGCGCAGGCTCAGCGGCCATGGCTCACGGGTGCAGCCGCTCCGCGGCACGTGGGATCCTCCCAGACCGGGGCACGATCCCGCGTCCCCCGCATCAGCAGGCGGACTCGCAACCACCGCGCCACCAGGGAAGCCCACTACTTTCTTTTAACCTGGAGGCAGCCAACTTTTTCTTTAAAGGACCAGATAGTAAATATTTTTGACTTTGTTGGCCACATCGTTTCTGTCTTGGCGACCAGACTCTGCCCATTTTAATTAGAAAGCAGCCACAGACCATAGGTACGCAAGTGGGCGTGGCCGTGTGCCAATAAAACTTTATTTGCAGGCACAGATTTGAATTTCACATTTCTGATTGTCACAAAATATTCTCCTTTTGGTTTTCTTTCTTCCCAACGGTTTAAAAATGAAAAAGGTTCTTAGCTTGTGGGCCCAAGTATTCTAAGCCCTGTTTTTGCCAGCCCCTTGATGGTAGCCAAGGAGGTTGTTTTGCCCATCTCAGCAGATTTTGGAAGTGAATCTATGGGGTAAATTCCTAATGGAGAACAGGCTGGAACAAGGTGGTGTGTGTTTTTAATTTTGCTAGACTTTGCCAAAGCACTTTCCCAGGAAATTAACCCTGTTTACCTCCCCCAGCACCGGGGTTGCTCACACGCCTGAAAGTCCTGCCCATCTGATAGGTGGGAAGAGGCCACATCTTATTTTGCTGTGCTTTTCTTTTCATTCATTTTTAAGCCATTCAGTATTCTTTCAGTGAATTTGTCTATTGGTTCCCTTTACCTGTTTTTCTAGGGGGATGTCGGCTTTTTTCTTGTTGGTGATCAGATTTGTTTTTTACATATTAAGGACATTAGCCCTCTACCTGCCTAGTGCCCTGTACTCAGTGTGAGAACCATCTGTGGCTGAGTGGGGAACTGGGCAGTGACTTTGCATATAAGATCTGGTCCCTGCTTCAGAGTCTCCTGGCCTGGTAGGGCAGGTCCAGCTCAACACAGTGATGGGGGACGCTCAGGATGCTGAGGGTGGCCTGAGCAGGCCCTAGCTTTGGGGTCAGCAAAACCTCTGATGGAGCAGGAGAGGTCAGGCAGAAAGGCGAAGCTGGGGAGGTGCTGGGGCAGAGGGAACAGCATGTGGGAAGGCTCAGAGGCAACAGTGAACTTGGGAGGGGTCAGGTGGGGCCTCACATACACGGTGAGGAGCTGGGCTCTCTGAGGGTGACAATAGGGGTGTGCTACCAGGGTGTGCTCTGACCTGTCCCCCATCCCTGTGGCGCAGCCAACAGAAGACCGAGCTGCCAGTCACAGAGAATGTGCAGACGATTCCACCGCCGTACGTCGTCCGAACCATCCTGGTCTATAGTCGTCCACCCTGCCAGCCCCAGTTCTCCCTGACGGAGCCCATGAAGGTGAGGGAGGCCTGGGAGAGGGAGGGATGCCTACAGCCAGCAGGATGGTGGTTAGACACTAGGAGGGACTTCCTGACCACAGGAGCTGGGGTGCCTAGAGTCAGGTTCCCAGAGTCTTGGGCAGTAGCTGGGAAATTGTGATCATGGGGGCATGGGGTGACCAAAGTCCCAAAGGCTGGCTTTCTTCCCCTGCAGAAAATGTTCCAGTGCCCGTATTTCTTCTTTGATGTTGTTTACATCCACAACGGCGCCGACGAGAAGGAGGAGGAGATGAGTTGGAAGGTGAGAGGCTGCTGTGGGTGTGGGTGGCAGGCGGATGTAGGTGCAGATAGGATGGCTCCGAACCCACCTGCCCCGGCCTTGAGGGAAAGGGGGGCTTTGAATCACTAAGGGACTTCAGGGCATCTAATGCCAGCCCCCTAGTTCATGAGCTGTGCTGATGGAAAACAGGCTCAGAGAGGGCCAGCAACTAGGCCAGGGTCACACAGTGTGTCTCTGACAGAGTGGCACCTGGCAACAGGCTCAGAGGCACCTGTGCTCTCCTGGCATCAGGAGGAGGGAAGTCACCCATCCTTGCCCACCCACGCACGGCTCTGCCATTAGTCTTCTCTTTAGCGTTCCTGGTCCTGCTGGATCATGGTCATTCAACTTCCATTTCCCACATGTCTTCAGTGAACTAATGGGGCTGTTGGGACAGTGGCCCATGAGTATGTAGGGTCCTGTCCACTTCATCCCCAGCATTCCCTGCTTCTCTCTCTTCCTGCCTTCGCTTTCTCTGTGTCCTCTGCCTGGAGCACGCTTCCCTCCCTGCCTTGCCAGGCTCTGCTGGTCCTTTACATCCCAGCCCTGAACTAGTTGTGGCATCTCGAGTCGGCCACTTATCTCTCTGAGCCTCACTTTACCCAACTGTGAGCAGAGGGAGTTGAGCCCAGCTCCTACTTATACTTCAGTACCCAAATGGGAAGTCCGTACTTGGAGAAAACTTCCCTGCTCCTCAAGGTAGATCAGCATGGGGACTGAGGTCATTGTATCCGACTGTGCCTCTCCAGACTAGGGGCTCCAGCACTGAGACCTCTTGGGGTCCCTAGCACTGAGTGGGTGGCAGAAAATGTTTGCTGAATGTGGGAATGTTTTCTCGAAAACTCCTCTTTACCCTTCGGAACCCATTCCTGAGGCCCCCTCCTGGGAGGCCCTCCATGACAGGGAGGGCCTGTCAGGGGAACCTCTGCCTGAACAGCCCTTCCTTGGCCCCATAGGACATGTTTGCCTTCATGGGAAGCCTGGATACCAAGGGTACCAGCTATAAGTACGAGGTGGCGCTGGCTGGGCCAGCCCTTGAGCTGCACAACTGTATGGCCAAGCTTCTGGCTCACCCACTGCAGCGGCCCTGCCAGAGCCATGCCTCCTACAGCCTGCTGGAGGAGGACGATGAAGCCGCCGAGGTTGAGGCCACTGTCTGAACCATCCCCGTACATCCAACCTTCTAATACGAGGAAACATTTGGCCGAGAATGCTGGTTCTCACACTGGGCTCTGTGGGACCCCCAGAGGGAGGTCTAGGAGGTATCCAAGGCATGTGGGGAGCCCTGAAGGAAACCTAGGATTCCAGGAAGCATCCCAGGGACTCTGGACACCCATTCCCTATGTTTCCCAGCCCATATCCCACTCCCAGTTTTTCAGTTGTGATTCTTGTTGTGCCCTGTGTGATTTTTGTCATCAAAATAAAAATCTGAGAATCCCTAACCCAGGTCCACAACGATCAACTTGTGTTAATTGGAATCTTTTTCGTTGCAAGTGACAGAAAACCCACCCACTGAGCAGAAAGGAGAATGGCTTGGTTCTTGTGGATAAGAAGCCATGGTGTAGCTTCAGGCTTTGCTGTATCCAGGTGCTCTGACATTGCCATTGGGGAGGGCTGAAATACCCTGCATGGTTGGTGTTCAGTGTGCCCTGCTTTCCTCCCAACCCGTGGAAAGGGGTGAGATGGCTGTGACTGCTCCCCAAATCCCAACCCAGGTGAAGTGAGGGCTCTCCCAGCACCCCTTACGACTGGCCTTGCCTAGGTCATGTAACCTTGCATTGGGCCAGTCATGGGCCAGAGCTGTGGTACACTCTGATTGGCCAGGACTCCATCAAGCTTCTCTGGGAAGGAAGCTTTATAGCTCCATCAGGTAATAGTGTGGGTGCTCCCCAGAGGAAGGGAGACAGATAGAACAGGTGCATCACTCAACTATCTTACTGGATGATGAGCAATTGTGGGGAAAAAAAAGCTTACCAGCTAGGTTTTCTCAGTTCCTTATCAAACAAAAATAGCTTTATCGAGAAACAGCTTTTCCTTCCCATGAGGATTTATTAGGCACCTGTGTGCCAGGCCCCTCGTTCAACTTCACACCAGCCTGGAAAGGATTATTCTCCCATTTTGCATGTGGGGAAACTAGAGCCCTAAGAGGCCCAGGGCTCCAAAGTAATGGACTCCCGACTCCGCAGAACTGAAAATGGGCAACACAGAGCCACTGCAGGAGGGAGATATTAATTGAAGCCTAACATACTATCAGGGCTGCGTGCGCTAATGGAGGCCGCCTCAGCAGATGGTTCTGTAAGACCTAATGCCTTGGCACCATCGGGTCCCGGGAGCGTAGCTCCACCCCCTCCAGCAGGCTGTTAGTGTTTACGCGGTTTTGAGAGATAACAGCACACACGACGACCTCCACCCTACCGGGACCTTATCGGCTGCCCCTAGCCCTGACTGGGCACTACTTGGTGTCGCAGGCTCGGGCCAGCATTAGAGCTCCTGAACCTAGATGTGGACGACAATGCGTCGCGGGTCAGCCTGGCTGGGGACCCTGCGCTGCGCCGAGGGGCGGGGACCCTGGCCGAGGGGCGGAGCGGCGCGTGCGCACAAGGGCGCCGCGGGAAGTTGGAAATCGGCAGGTCGGGCAGCTGGTCTGGGGGACCGCCGGGGCATGGGCTCGGCGACAGTCCTGGCGCGGCGGCTGCAGGCGGCGCTGCGGAAGGAGGAGTTGCGGTGAGGGCAGGGCACGGGGTGCGTGGGCCAGGGGTAGGGGGCGAGTGTCGCGGTCCACTCTGACCCTCTGTCCTTAGGGCAGTGGAGGAGCTGCTGCGCCGTGGTGCTGACCCCAACCTGGTGCTTGAGGATGGCGCGGCGGCCATGCACCTGGCGGCCAGAGCCCAGCGCCCGCGGAGTCTGTGTTGCCTCGAGGCCCTGCTGCGCCGAGGCGGGGACCCCAACACTCGGTGAGGCAGGGTCTGGGCTCCGGGCAGCTTTTCCGCGGAGAGGGGTCTCCCGAGTCCGAGGGAAAGACCTGAGAGTCCTGGAGAGGGCGTCCCACGGTTCAAGGATGCGGACTCAATGCCCGGGGGCGGAGCTTGGGGAATCTGGGGAAGGATCTTGAGGGTCCAAGGGCAGAGGCAGGGTACCAGACCGAGGGTGGGGTATGAGGTTGCGCTGAGGCCAAATGGGGATCAAAGGTTCGGATCTGGTGGTAGGCGCTCTAGAGTCAGAGAGCAGAGGTTTGGGTCCTGGCCCGAGGGCGCAGGATCTAGGTTCCAAGTGTGGTGTCTCAGGCTGAAGGGCGGAAATGGGGGTGCTGAGAGCCAAGGCCTCGTGCGGGGGGTGGGAGGATGGGGGCGGAGATCGAGTTCCCTCCTCCACTGACCCCTCCTCCTCTCCTGCCCCAGATCGGCCGAGGCGCTGACGCCGCTGCACGTGGCCGCTGCCTGGGGCTGTCGCCGCGGCCTGGAGCTGCTGCTGAGCCAGGGAGCGGACCCCGCGCTGCGCGACCAGGTGGGGGTCCCAGCGCTGTTTGTAGCAGGGCAAACCCGGAGGGAGGGAAAGAGGAAGGAAGAGAGGAAGAGAGGGAGGGAAGAGGGCGCCCCCTGCTGACCGCGCCCATGTAGGACGGACTCCGGCCTGTGGACCTGGCCGAGCAGCAGGGGCACCAGAACTGTGTGCGTGTCCTTCGGGAGCTGGAGGCTCGGACCAGGACCCCAACACGGACCCGGGCAGACCCCCAGGAGCCAGAGCCCGAGCCCAAGCCTGGCAGTGAGTGGTGCCTGTGCGGCTGGGGGTGCTTAGCCTCTGATCTAGCTTTGCGGGTCTCTGTGTGTGACATCCACGCTCTCCCACTGTTTCAGTTTCACGACTAAGGTCTCTGGTCCGTCTCTGCCTCCAACTCTGTCCTTTCTCTTTGCGATTGCAGCCGCCTCTTTCTGTCTGATCTGACTTCCATCTTTGTCTCTCACTTCCTCCTCCCCTCCTCTCTGACTCCCACTCTTATCCCCTGCTCCAGGCCCAGGCCCTTGGGGAAAGGGGCTGAATATCAGCCCCTCTGGACCTCCCAGTGTGACACTGGACTCCACAACACTGGGCAGAGGTGATGACAAGGACATGAGCCTGGAGGCTGGCCCTGGACCCCCCAGCCTCCTTGCCCACCCTGAGATTGCTGGCACAGATGGCAGCTTGGAGTCCCCCCTAGGATGCTGGGACTGCAGCTCAGTTGCCTCCTTTGTCACCGCAGTTGAGGCCTCTGGAGCTGAGGACCCAACTGCCCACATGTCCCCCTGGGCTGGTGTCCGACCGTCCCAGAGGGTGCCAAGATCTTCAGGTACCCCACAGCAGGAACATCGAGCCCTCGTGGAGGACAGGGAGGCAGAACTAAATGCCCGTCTGCAGGCCCTGACTCTGACCTTGCCAGATGCCTCCCCCTCCCCCAAGTTCTTCCCAGAGAGGAGCCCAGCCCATAGTGCCCCTTGGGAACCACTGCCTGGACCCTCTGACTTCCACATCCCAAAAGATGACCAGTTGTCCCTCGACAGTGACGTGGCTGTCCTCTGGCTGACAGAGGATGAGGCGAGCGCCACAGGTGGCAGGGACCCCATCACCTCTTGCCAGTGCCCACCGGACCCCACCACGTCTGACCTGGAGCTGCTGCAAGGGCTCCGGGCACTTGGCAAGAGCCGCGGTCCCATCACGTCCTTCACCCGGCCATACTACCTCCAACCACTAGAAGAAGCCCAGGCTGCTCGTGGTTAGTATCCAGAGTCCAAGGAGCCTCCAGGAGTCCTCGGAGACCCGTGGCTCTCAGTGCAACCTACTTCTCCCTTCATCTCTGGGAACCATCCTTTCCTCTGTCTCTCTTGACTCAGTTTCCCCTCCCAGGCCTAGAATTCTCAGGGCACAGCCCAGAGCTGGCCAAAGCCCTGCGGACCGGCCGTATCCCAGATGCCCAGGCAGATGAGGATGCACTTGCCAAGCAGTTTGAGCAGCCAGAACCCACCAGACGGTGGCGGGAGGGGGTCATGAAGTCCAGCTTCACATATCTGCTGCTGGACCCCAGGTACCTGGAACAGGAATGACCCAGAAGTGGGAACTGGAAAATTCTGAGATTGGTTCTTATCTGCTGTGTGTCCTTAGAAAGGAAACTGGCCCTCTCTGGTCATCAGCTTCTTTATCTATAAAAGGCAGTTGGATCCAATTCAAGCTGCTGAGTGTCCTGGCGAACAGCCACCCACCCTGCCTTTTATAAAATAGGGGTCACTGGGCGTGGGTTGCTCTGTCTTTAAAGACTGCCTCTGGGGCGACTCTCGTCACTTTTCCTTCTCTGAGCCACCTACTTCTTCTAGGAAGACTCAGAACCTTCCAGCCCGAGCCTTCTCACTGACCCTGGCTGAATGCCTTCGGATTTTTGTCCATGCCATCTTCTACGTGGGCAAGGGAACACGGACCCGGCCGAATGTCCACCTCTGGAAGGCCCTTAGCCACCGAGGGTGGCCAGGAAAACAGGTGTGAGGATAAAGACCAGGTTCATGGCAGGGGTGGCACAGTTGCGGGCAGGTAGAGGAAGGAGGGAGTTGGGGGGCAGACCTCTGACCCTGCCCTGGCTCCCCCCAGGCCTGCCCCAAGGTGCGCCAGATCTTAGACATCTGGGCCAGTGGTCGCGGTGTTGTCTCCCTGCATTGCTTCCAGCATGTGGTTGCTGTGGAGGCTTACACTCGAGAAGCATGTCTTGTGGATGCTCTAGGTAGGTGCCTGGCTTGTGGGGTCGGGGGGGGGGGTGGTCACATGAAGGGCACTTGATCTACCGATTCCCTCACCCCTTGCCCCTCAGGGCTGTTCATTCATTCAATGAGCAATTATTGAGCACCAATGATGTACCTGCACATGCACAGATTTTGCTCCATTGGTTTATCCCTGCTCGAGGGCAATACCCAGTGGGTTTACTGGCACGTACTTCTGCCTGGGGTTCCTGGAGGCTGCTTTTGTGACCTTACTCCTAATCTCCCCAGGGATCCAGACGCTGACCAACCAGAAGCAAGGACACTGCTATGGAGTGGTGGCCAGCTGGCCACCCACCCGGCGCCGCCGCTTGGGGGTGCATCTGCTGCACCGTGCCCTCCTTGTCTTCCTGGCTGAGGGTGAGCGAGAGCTATGGCCCCAGGACATCCAGGCCCGTGGCTGAGCACTGGGGAATTGGCCATCCAGCCTAGGTCGAGATCAGGGTGTTTGAATGTTCCAGCTGCCCCGCGCTGAGAGCAGCCCCCCATCTCCAGCTCCAGAAGGCTGGTGGGGGAGCAGCAGGACAATCTCTCCCTCGGGCTGAGGGAGGATTTTATTACAGATGGAACTGCTGGATAGGTAGTGAGCTCCCTGTCATGGGTGGAGAATAAGGGGATGTGGGAGGAGAACAAGTAGACCAGAAGGTTCTTTGGAACACTCTGGTGCTTTGAAATATGCCAGTGCTTTGGCAGTTTGGTCCTGTTTGGGCAAACAGAGTCCATTTTTATCTCCCTGACACAGGGGACCCACAATGTAGGCTGGGCTGGGGGCTTCCTCAGCCACATGAAGGGAATCTGCCCAGCTCAAGAGTTAGGTTTCGCTGCTTCCCAGCTGTGGGACCTTGGACCAGCAAGTTCTCTGTCTGAGCCTCACTGTCCTCAGTTGTACACAATGGGGAAAGTGCGAGGTTCTACCTCAGGGGGTCACTGAGGAAATCAGATTAAACCATCATGGGGTAAAGTGTTCGGCTCAGAGCCCTACTGAGCCAGAGGCAGCCCTGCAGGCGGAAATTCTCTGGGGGAAGGCGGCAGGTGTTGGGATGTTCTCGAGGTACCGGGGATGTTCTCGAGGTACCGACTTGTGTATTGAGGGGTGGGCAGAGCTGGGGAGGTCATCGCGGTGTGGGTGTGAGACACCAGCTCTCCTTGGCATCACTGTGTGACTGGAGCCTCCTGGTGTTGCTTCTCTGAACCTGTTTCTTCCACTATAAAATGGGATCACTAACCCCATCACTAACCTCTTTGCTCTTTATGCAAAAAGCTTCAGTAAGTGCCAAGCCACTATCCTGGTGAGGTGGTGGCAGGATCACTTAAATTTTCCAGAACTTGCTTCTTCAAAGCAGTCCAGTGGGTTTAGGGAGTTGGTGAGATCCGCTGCCTCATTGGGTTCGTCACCTGCCTGTCATCGTGGCTCAGAGAACCAGGTCCTGCAGGGGGCGGGCTAAGGTTCCACCTGCCTCCTGGCCTCCACTACTGAGCCCCTGGCTACTCTGGCTGCTATGGTAATTAGGGTTCCTGCCTCTGGAGTGGGCCTGGGCTCTACCATTTTAACTGAGCTGAAGAAACCTCACTCCGAGCTTCCCTTTCCTCATGTGTAAGACAAGTAATTCTCCCAGACACCAAATAGGTGCTTGATAAAGTGGTAGCAATTAAAACAGCATGCTGGGACTTCCCTGGTGGCGCGGTGGTTAAGAATCCGCCTGCCAATGCAGGGGCCACGGGGTCAAGCCCTGGCCCGGGATGGGAAGATCCCACACGCCGCAGAGCAACTAAGCCCGTTCGCCACAGCTACTGAGCCTGCGCTCTAGAGCCCGCGAGCCACAACTACTGAGCCTGCGCTCTAGAGTCCGTGAGCCACAACTACTGAAGCCCGCATGCCTAAGAGCCCGTGCTCCACAACAAAAGAAGCCACCGCAATGAGGAACCTTCACACCGCAACGAAGAGCAGCCCCCGCTTGCCGCAACTAGATAAAGCTCGTGTGCAGCAACGAAGACCCAATGCAGCCAAAAATAAATAAATAAATTTATTTAAAAAAAAAAAACCAAACAGCATGCCATCTCCCAAGAATACACAAACAGAAAGAATCCAGAGACATCCCTCCCCCCACCAAAAAAAGAGGCCCAGAAGAGGTGGGATTTGTCTAAAACACAGGGTATCCCAACCTTAGCCCTACTGACTTTTGAGACCAAGTTACTCCTTGCAGTGGGGGCCGGGGGCCGTCCTGTGTACTGTAGGGTGTCGGGCAGCATTCCTGTACTCCACCCACAAGATTCCAGGTGCACCTCCCCCTCCAGTTGTGACAATCAAACGTATCTCCAGAATTTGTCAACCAACAGCAGTGCCCCTGTAAGAACCCCTTTAAATTAAAGGTGGGTTCACAAACCAGTGGGGAAAGGACCAAAGGTGCAGCAACTGAGGGGACAAATCTCCCACTGGCCACACAAACCATGGGTAAACCTAGATATACATACATTAGAATAAAATATAGAGGACCAAGAGCACAGCCATGGAGCAGGGAAATCCAGAGAAATCTGGATTCAAAAAAAAAAGATTCGAAATAAAAATCATCATGACAAAAGCCACTCAAAACCAAGTTATAAGATAAAATGGGACAGTAAGAGGTACTAACGTGCTGTGTGGTGTGGAGTGAAGGGGATTCAATGAACCTATGGGTGTCAGGCACTCAGCACAGGGCTTTGCATACAGCTGACACAATTATGGCTACTGGAATCAGATGCAACCGTCCTCGGATCCTCACCTCAACTTCAGCATCGACCTCAGTTGGTTCTCCTTCTCCCCTCCAGGGACGGGCAGCTCACTCCCTATCCGCCTTCTGCTCCGGAAATACTGCCCAAGTAGCCCCTGCATTTTGAGGAGGGAGGGGAACTCGGGAAACAAGCCTGAACGGCCGACATCCTCAAGTCTCTGTGGGCCAGCACTGAAGGGGAGGCACTCGACTCAGTTCAGTCTGCACTTGGGGAAACTGAGGCTCAGGGCGGCCCCGCGCTTCGGTCACCCAACACAGGCCTGGAGGCTCAGATTGTCACTTTTTATTGAGTTACAAGTTGAGATGTGCGGGTTCGGTGGTGCCAGCCCCTCCCAAACCCTCCCTCCTTGGGCCACAATAGCTCCCAGCGCCGAGGAATGGGGGGTGGTAAGGGGTCTCGGGCATTGGGGCGGGGTCTCGAAGGTCCCTGCGGGGCTCGTGGGTCCCAGGATCAAGCACGGCGAACACGGAAGACAGAGAGCGGGGTGGTGGCCTGCCTCGGCCCTGGCGTTTTGGGGTAGGGGGCTTCTGTACAAGGTCATCCTCCGCGGGGGTCCCGGCTATGGCCCCGAAAAACCGATGGGTCCCGCAGGACTAGCAGAGAGCGGTGTGTCCACCTGGCTCCCACGAACGCCACGTCCTGCCCAGCCGGCCTGGGGGGCGTCTCTCTGACCTGACCCCGCCCACTGGAGCGAACGGCCCGCCCAGGTGGTCCTCGCGGGCGGCAGACCCAACTCCGGCTCCGGGCCCCTCCTCAGGCTCCTCGGCTCACTAAGCGCTACCCTGCCAGCTCAGCGGCTACTTCTTTTCCTCTGGGGGCGTGGGCAGGGGCTCGGGCAGGGCCTTGGGCGAGGGCTCGGGCTCCCAGAGCAGGAATTCGTGGAGCAGCGTGTTGACCGTTTCCGGACACTCCAGCATCACCATGTGGCTGCCTTCATCGATGAGCTTCAGGAAGGCCAGGAGCAGGATCTGTGGAGGACGCGGGCTCAGGGCAGGCAGAGACAGGCCGACGGAGCTCGGGGCCAGGCTGCCCTGGGACTCCCCCCGCCCCCCCCATCTATGCATGGCCTCCAGCATCAGGAAGTCCTTCTTGCAATCTACCCTATATTCCTCCACTTCCACCCAAGGGGGATCTGGAAGATGGCCTGTCACCCTGCTGGAGCCCAACTGGATATTCATTCATTCGCCGTTTATTAAGTGCCTACAATATGTCCAGAGCAGGATTTCTCAACCCGGGCACTAATGCCATTTGGGGTGGGATCATTCTCTGGGATGGGGACTGTTCCGTGCACTGTAGGATGTCGAGCAGCATCCCTGGCTTCGATCCACTAGATGCCAGTGATAGCATCCCACTCCCCCGCCACAGTGTGACAATTTAAAATCTCTCCAGGGACTTCCCTGGTGACGCAGTGGTTAAGAATCTGCGTGCCAATGCAGGGGATACAGGCTCGAGCCCTGATCCGGGAAGATCCCACATGCCGTAGAGCAACTAAGCCAGTGCGCCCCAACTACTGAGCCTGTGCTCTAGAGCCCGCGAGCCGCAACTACTGAGCTTGCGGTGTAGAGCCCTGGAGCCACAACTACTGAAGCCCACCTGCCTAGAGCCTATGCTCCGCAACGAGAAGCCACCACGATGAGAAGCCTGCGCACTGCAACGAAGACCCAACGCAGCCAAAAATAAAAAATATAAATAAATTAAAAAAAAAAAAATCTCTCCAGACGTTGCCAAATGTCTCTTGGGGGCAAAGTCACCTCGGTGAGAAATCACTGACAGATGGAGAGTCTCTCATGCTAAGGTAGGGTTTCTCAACCTCCACATGACAGACACTTGGCGCGGGATCATTTTCTGCGGTGGGGATGTCCTGCTCATTGTAGGTTACTGGGCAACATCCTTGGCCTCCACCCACCAGATGCCAGAGCACCTCCCTCCCCTACAGTTATGACAACCAGAAAAGTCTGCAGACATTTCCAAGTGTCCCCTGTGGGGCAGAATCATCCCTGGTTAAGAACCACTGGCCCAGAGCTATTCTTAGCCCTAAGGATCTCAAGACCCTTTCTGGGGAATCTGATCTAAAGATCCCCAGCTCACCCTTGAAGAATTATGTAGCCCATCACAAATCCCAACTGTGAAGAGTGCCTTTTTTTTTTTTTTTTTTTTTGCCATGCTGCCTGGCATGTGGGATCCTAGTTCGCTCACCATAGATCAAACCTGTGCCCCCTGCAGTGGAAGCATGGAGCCCTAACCACTGGACCGCCAGGGAAATCCCATGAAGACTGACTTTTAATGTGCAGTGGGGACAGCACATAAACCTACCACCTGTTCAAGGCAGCCCCACTTTCTGGATTCCACCTTTGACTCTCCATCTAAGCTCTGACGTCCCTGGGGCTGGAGCACAAGGCAGAGTCCCCCTGGACTGTGCAAGGGGGATCTGAAGGGTGTGGTGGCCATACCTCAGCCATGCGCTGGTCTTCCTCCACCGGCACAAACTTGTCGTGCATGCCATGGACGAGCAGGACGGGCACGGTGAGCTCGGCATGGTAGACCTCATCGCCCTCGGGCCAGTACTGGCCACTCATCATGGCCCGAAGCACAAAGGAAGACACATTGAACGCATTGCCCTCCTTCAGCAGCTGCTTCTCTTTGGCCCCTTGGCGGGCGAAGCCAGCCCTGGGGGTGGGGAGGCACTGTTGGAGCCCTCATGACAGCTCAGCCACCAGGGGTGCCCCCATGCCAGCCCCAGCCATATAGCTTCCCCTCCCATCCACCCTGGGGAGATGCCAGGGCAGGGCCAGGTCACTCACTTGAGGAAGCTCCAAGCCAGACAGGGTGACAGGCAGTGCAGGACGCACGTGGGCATGTTGAAGATAGAGCAGAAGCTGGGCTCCAGTGCCGTAGGGCCCCCGCCGTTGATCATGATCATCTTGTGCACCAGATCTGGGTACTCATGAGCCAGGAACGTGCAGAAGGAGACACTGCCCCATGGATGGATGGTGGGGAGGGTTGAAGGGCAGTGGTCAGCAGGATACAAGCAATGAAGGGGTTAATGCCCTCCCCTCACCTAGAGGCATATACTTGAAGGCCAAGATTCTTCCCCTGGGGTCCATGGGCACCAAATGGGGGTGAGGGATGGGTGGGGCATCTCGAATGCCCTGAAATTGAGAGACTGTGTGTGTGTGTGTGTGTGTGTGTTGAGGGTGGATTTTTTTTCTTTTGGAGAAAGGATCCAAATACACAACTTTTATCAGATCCTCAAAGTCATCATAACCCCCAAAGGAGTAAGAATTACTTATTGCCAAGTGTTAGGAAAGCTATTTGATTAAACCAACCCTTTGGCTTCTCAGAGAACGTCCCTGTTTCCAGCGTATCCCTTCCCTTTAAGGATCTTCTCTCATTGGCCCCTGGGTGTGACACATCTGCCTGCCTTATGCAAGGTGGAAGGGTGCAGGTACCTCTCCTCATTCCCCCTAAAGCAGAGTTTGTTTTGCAAACTATGGCCTGTGGGCTAGCTGCTTGTTTTTGTAAACTTAAGTTTACAATCTTGTAAATGTGTAAAATATTTTATAAATATTTATTAGAATAAAACCATGCCCATTTGTTTACAATTATGTCTGCTTTCTTTCTACAACAGTAGACATGTGAAGTTTCAACAGAGATCAACCATTACGGCCTGCAAACCTAAAATATTTACTATTTGGCTCTTTAAGAAAAAGTTTGCGAACCCTTGCTGAAAAGAGGGACAGGATACAAGCAGGAGTCAGGTGGACTTGACTGTCCCAGTGACTCACTGTGTGCCCTTGGGCAAATTGCTTAACCTCTCTGAGCTACCATCTCCACATTTGTGACATAGTAACTGTGCGGACCTCACAGCATTGTTATGGGGTCACAGGAATTTCCGCAGGTGGGTGCTCATTCAATTGGAGGAATCATTTAGCATAAGCATCCACTTTGAGGTATGTTTTCATATAAGCAAATAGGAGCTATGCTATTTCCCAGTCTGGCTTCCTTTCTTTTGGAAACTTATGTAACATTTCCTTTTCTTGTCTAGTTGCATGGGCTACAACTGCTAAAACAGTGGTTCTCAACCTGGCTGGCTGATCAGATCCTGCCTTTCCTCCTGGGTAAAGGACAGAATGGTACCACTTGGCAGTGATCGGGCACCCAGGCCCAGAGCCTTCCATGGCGTGGGCTCTCATCTAAATGCTAGGTGGTATTATCTGTCACCCCTTTAAGGAAGAATGAATTATAGCAACCTGTGCCCTTGTAAACAAAAATTATGGGATTCCAATTAGTCTTTCCTTGGAGCCCTTGGGGTCTCCAGAGCAACCAATTTTTGAACTTAGTTGAAGACAATGGTTCTCAGCTAGGGGTGATTCTGCCTACCAGAGGACCCTTGGTACTATCTGAAGGCATTTTTGATTGTCATGATCATCACTAGACCATTGTGCTAGCGGCATCTAATCGGCAGAGGTCAGGGACGCTGCTAAACATCCTACAGTGCACAAGAAAGCCCCTCACAGAAAAGAATTACCTGACCCAAAATGTCAATAGTTCAGGGATTGAGATACTGCTTTAAAAAATTGTGAAACAATAGCATTGGTGGCAGGAATCCCTGTTTTGTTGCAGATGTTAGCGGGATTTTTCAAGAAGGGAAATCTTTCAAGAAGTATTTTGTGAGTGGGAGTCCAGTTCCTGCCAGTCTCCACCCTTCACCCTCATCCCCACCCCAGTGTTGGCTCACCCGTAAGAATGCCCAATGAGCACGTTTCGCTTCTTGGCATAGCGCTTGAAGATGGCACGCATGTCCTCTGCCAGTGCATAGAAGGTGTAGGCGGCGGCCACCTGGGGCGCTGAGCTGGCCCCGTGGCCGGCCAGGTCGGGCGCCACCACCTCGTAGCCCAGGCGCACAAAGAAGTCCAGCTGTTCCTTCCAGATGGCCAGGGAACCGCCGACACCGTGGATGAAAAAGAGCACCACATCGGCCTGGGCGCCCTTGCAGCTGGTGATGCGCTTCTCACAGTCAATGTGGATGGTCCGCTTGGGGCGTCGGGCTCGCCGCCGTCGTCCGCCACTGCCACTCCCAGCACTGCCTGGGCCCGAGCGGGTATCGCTGCCCGCTGGGTCAGCCAGCTCTACCTCGAGGGCGGCTGGTGGCTCCCCAGAGCCGTTCTGCCCGTGCAGGAGATCAGCTCGTGGTGCCCGGCCCAGGTTCTCCACCAGTAACCGCCCATTGCGGTACACGGTGATTCTGCGCTGGCAGTGGACCAAGCCAGATTGGTCCCCCTGGGCGGCGTCTGACAGTGGTGGAGGTGGGGTGGGGAGCGGAGCGGGTCCAGCATGCTTCACCCGCAGCACGCGGCCAGGCTTGACCTCCACAAAGGTGTAGCCATCACTAGACTCCACACTCTCCAGGGGCCCCACAGCATTGGGTGGCGCGCCCAGCAGGCAGCAAAAGATCCCATCGGTCACCCCGGTCAGCATGGTGTGTCCTGTGAGTGGGGTTGTGACAGCCAGGTCAGAGGCCATCTAAACAGGGAGCCTTCCACTCCCATAGCACCCACTCCCCACACCTGGGTCAGGTGAGTTGCACTGCGAGGCCCCATCTAGGCTCCAGTTTGGGGGTGGCCAGAACCGGCCACGCACTGAGATGTTTTGTCTGGTCAGTGCCTGTGTGGCGTTCGGCCACCCTTCTGGGCCAGCCTAGTCTATCCTAGAGAGAAGGTCGTGGCTGACACCAAGAGGCATTCACTGGGGGTGGCTTCCCGGAGGAAGGGACGTTGTGGCAAATGTGGCCCATCCTTGAGGACCCTCCAGCTCAGGTTTATAGCAGTAATGCCTTCCTAAACCCACTCATTCATTCGTCCATTCATTCATTCATGCACTGTTTCCTTAATTCACTTTCACTAAACCAGCATACCCTGAGGGCTCCAAAGGCATCTAAAAATGTGCAGATCCCAAAGAGCCCCCATCCCAGGCCTCTAAACCTGGCTTCTGAAAGGTGAGACCCTGGGAGAGGGGTTTCAGGACTGAGCTCCAGAAGCCCTTGCCCAACTCCCCAAGACCACGAGTGCAATGGGTCTGTTTCACAGACCTACAAGCTGAGGCTCAGACACTCTGGGAAGAAGATGCTCTGTCCCCACTGTTCAGTACCTTGGGTTCTTGGGAATCTGGCACACAGCCCCCAGTGGTGGAGATGAGGATGGAGAAGGTAAAGCCCTGGCTGGGGGCCTCCAGGCCTCCATCCCGCTCCATGAGGGCTCCACGGCCCTCACTCCGTGTCCATGGCAACTGCAGGCAGTTACATAACTCGAGGGGGATACCCGCGCAGCGCACCCCCATTGTTCAGGCCCTGGTGATGGGACCAACCCCTCCCCGTCCCCATCCTGGGCTCCGCGGGGATAATGAACGTCGAACACCCGTCCTGCAGTGGCCCGTACTTGCTGAGGAAGGGGAAGCAGGCCGCGCCCCCCACCTCCGGCGGGGTTTCAACCCGGGATTGCCAAAGGGGGCGCAGATGCGCCACACCAGACCCCCTCCACAGAGCCAGGCCCCCGCCTCCTGGGTGCCCGTCAACCCTGCGGCGGGGGTCGAGGCCACTGAGGCTCCGCGGCTTCCTAAGGGCTTTGTGGACACCCCCCATCCAAAGTGAAAGACCCAGGGGCCTCAGTGTCCCCTTCCCACGGCCCGGTCCCTGCTCACCTCATCGAGGGCCCTGGGGCCCGGGGCAGGGCAAAGGGGTCCCGGGCGGAGAAGCCGGCGTCCGCCTGCGGGCGCCGTTTACATGGTGGCGCGGGGTCGGGCCGGGCGCGTTTACGCGGGCGGGCGCGGGCCCAGGGCGGTCAGTGCGGGGACATCCCGCTACCGCCTAGCGAGACGGCCCTTTAAGTGTCTCCCCCGGGGGGGGGGGGGGCGGGACCGTGCACCGACTGACTGGAGCCTTGGCCAATAGCAGCTGCATAATGACCTGGCCTAGTTAGACTGCCAATCAGAGGCGGCAACTCCGGGATGAGGGCGGGCTCTTGGGGCAACGACCCCGCCTCCCTCAAGGTTTACGGAGGTGGAGGGAGGGATTGGGCCTGGTTAACCGCCAATAAGGGGTCGCATCCTGAGGTCTTCCGGGCCCCTCCTCGCCGCAAAGAGGATCTCCTCGGCTAGCCTCTGCCTCCGAACTGCCCTGTCCCCTCCAAACGGAGCCCCCATGCCCCTCTCTCTGTGCTGACCTTTCCGTTCTACAGTCTCCCAGATCTTTGCAATTTCAGGTGGGGAAACTGAGGCTCATAAGTGGCACAAGGTCACAAGGCAAGCTGGAGGGCAGAGATGGGACTTGGAACCACGGCTGTGTGATTCCAAGTTCTGCAAATTGTTATTCGTTAAACCATTAAACAGATATCTTGGAGCTATGGGTAATTAAGGAATTGGAGTTTCACAAATAGGCCAATTTAACTGGTGACCCTGGTCCCAGCCGGAGCCAGAAAGCCCACAGTTCAAATCCAGCCTCTACCCTTTGCTGATATGTGACCTTGGGCAAGTCCTTTCCCTGAGACTCCATTTATTTCTCTATGGAATTAATTCCCTCATGAGTTTGCTCAGCAGGGAAAGTGCTCCATACATTTATTGGCATTATTATTGTACTGCTGTAGTATTGTAGTGGTTTGCTAAATGATGGTGCAGGTAGGATGGGCTTCAGAGGACAAGGGGTTAATCATCCCTTCCCCACTCCTATCCCCTGGAATTTGCTGCCAGAGCTGGGTTAGGTCCAGCCACCCACTCTTGCCTACTCAGGTGCTCCTGGGAGACTACAGTTTATTAATGCAGAAAAAACTCCCCTCCCCCTCCCCAGGCTGGGAGATACTGGGGTGCCTGCAGGGACTCAGCTGCAAGCCTGGCCCTTGAGGGCGCCCTGGGCTTCAGGGAGAGTCTGGGGAGAGCTGTGTGGGGGCAGTGTTGGGCCAGAGGGAGGGATAGGATTGGGGGAAAGGAGAGTATCTCAGGAGGATTTTAAAAAGATGACTAGGGGAGCACCAGGCAGAGGAGGTTGTAGCTGAAATTTAGGGTGTGTGTGTATGGCGAGAGCGGGCTTCAAATGCCTGCCAGATATTTTCCCTGGGGCAATGGGGAGCCGTAGAGGGTGTGTAAGAAGGGAAAGGGCTCAGATATGAGTATTAGAAAAATAGGGCCTGAACGGGGGCACCGCCAAGGGCAAGCCTGCAACCGTTGAGTTCTGCAGATTGAGAAACTGAATGACCACCCCAAGGACATCCAGCCAACACCAACTCAGACTTCTGGGCTCCCCGCCAAGGGGCGGAGACTTGGCTGGGGCTAAGGGAAAGCTGCCAGCCGTGTGCCGTCTGCCTGGCTCCCGCTGGGGGTGGGAAATTCAACCAGCCGTTTCCTGAGGCTGCCACCAGCTGCGCCACCGTCACTCCAGGGTACCCTCTGTAGAGCTACAGGAGAAGGAACTACAACTCCCAGCAGACCCAGGGACATAATGTCTTGTACGCACGCGCATGCGGAGGAGGCGCCGTTCGCCTGTCACCTGCTGGTCCACAAGAAGAACTACACTCTCCTGTGGGCCCTGACGCTCACGCCTAAGATGCGGTGCGCCTACGTAGAACTACAACTCCCGCGGCAATGAGGGCTCCGCCTAGAAGAAACTACATTTCCCAGAAGTCCTCGTCCCGCAGCTGCGGAACCTATGGGCTTTGAAATAGCTGCCACCGGACGGCGTGCCGGCGGCGGACATGGCTTTCTCGACCAGATCGGTGGGGCGCCTGTTGGGGCCAGTCAGTAGGTCAGCGGCGCTTTTGGGTGGCAGGTGAGTCCTCAGGGGGACCCCTTCCCAAATCTGGGAGTAAGGGCGGCGTCGGGGACTGGCCCCAGCTGTTTACCAACCACATGACCTTCCAATGCCTTGAGAACTCCTCGAGCGCCTTTATGCTGCCAGGCTCCCTCTGGCATTGATCGGGAAACCCAAGCTCGGAGAAGTCAGAAGTCACACAACGCCCCCTCTAATCTTCCCCGGCAGGTGGCTCCAGCCCCGGGCCTGGCTGGGGCTCCCCGACGCCTGGGGACTCCCCGCCGTGCAGCAGACCCGGGGCAAGGCGCGCGGGAACGAGTATCAGCCGAGCAACATCAAGCGCAAGAACAAGCATGGTTGGATCCGGCGCTTGAGCAAGCCAAGCGGCGTCCAGGTCATTCTTCGCCGCATGCACAAGGGTCGAAAATCATTGAGCCACTGAGCAGCGCGACGCTGCCCGCTGGACCCCCTCCCCCCCATTAAAGCATTTTTCCTCGCTGACGACTGGGACTCGGACGGACATGAATTCTCAGATTTCGGGGTTGGCCCAGGGGAAGAATTGTGGGATTGGACTGGAAGAGGGAGTGGGAAGTCAGACCTTGCCAAGTGCCTTTTTACGCTTTTGAATTAGGAAGAATTTCGAACATGTGCATCAGTCCACAGAATGGTACAGTGAACGCCCTTGTAACCCGGTACACAGCTCTACCCACAACCTATCCTGCCCTCTCCTGAGGTGCAAATCTCGGGCAGCAGGTTATTTCTTCTGTAAATATTTCAGAACTCACTTCTCTAAGATAATGGCCCTTTAATACATATTCACAAAGCTTTTCAAAGCTAAAAAAAAAGGTCAACAATTCCTTCATGTCATTAAAAATCTAATAAATGTTCAAATTTTCACTTGTCTTATAAAATGTCAATTCTCACAGTTCTAGGAAGGCTTGTGGAGAGGTGGGAGGGGTTTGAATCCTCCACCTGCCCCTTGGGGATGGGCTCTGTGACCTTGAGCAAGATCTTAGCCCTCTGAGGTTCATTAGGTTCCAATAAAATGGGACTTCCCTGGCAGTACGGTGGTTATGACTCCAGGCTTCCACTGCAGGGGGCGCGGGTTCCATCCCTGGTTGGGGAATTGGGATCCTGCATGCTGCGCGGCCAAAAAAATAAAGAGGATCCATCCTTAAAATGAGATGCTTATTTCTCCTCTGCTGTGATGTTGGTGTAATAATACTTAGTAGCTTCCACATAGTAACTTATTGAGTACTTCCTTAATAAGTTCTTGTTCTCTGCAGGCTGTCAGGCTGATGGTGGTCGTGGTGGGGGGGCGGTGGCTTGATTCGTACCCAGGCAGTTTGGACACAGTGGAGTCAGGGCTGGGAGGATGATTGTGAGGACTGTGGAGCCCAGAGGAGGCACTGGACTTTGCCTTGGGAAGAACGCAGTCGAGGAAGGCTTCTTAGAGAAGGTGGCAGGGTCTGGGAGAGTCCAAAGGGAGGAGGGATTGGACGGGTTAGGATAAAAGTGGACGAAGGAGACCGGAGGGGCCCAGAATTTGGGACCGAGGAGGCGGGACTGGATCCTTGGGGTACTTGGGATACTGGGATACTGGGGAGACAAGGGAAGTGTTTCAAAGATGCTGTCAGCTTAAAGATATCAAGCGGCTAGTGTGGGAGCAGTGCCGAAACCTAAGGTTGGGACCCCAGGGAGGAGGCTGGGAGTGTAACGGTGGGTCCCTATCCTTCCGGGGGCTGCTGTAAGAACCTCATGAACCACGATATGAAAAAGCGTAGCAAATGCTAGAGAGACCGGTGGGATCTCCGGGTGTTGCAGACTACAAATCCCAAGGGGCTTTGGGGGCGCGGCCTCCGCCCACTTCCGGATTTCGCTGCTCTTCGCTTGCAAGTCCCGGGCGGGGTTTTGCTCTCTCAACTGAACTTGACAACGAAGGGAGGCGGCGTGGCGACCAATGGCCGCGTGACTTTGCCGGATCTGGCCAATGGGAGTGCGCAAAGACCGCATAACTTGGAGGCAGGGCCAGAGGGCGGACCAACGACTGAAGGGCGGCCGCACCAGCAGTGTGGGCTGTGCCGTGGCTAGAAGTTACTGTGCGGCGGCTGCTAAGGAGGCGGCTGTGGTGGCGGTGGCGGCGGCTGAGGCGGTGGCTGAGGCGGCGACGGAGGAAACAGAAGATGGTGAGGGTGGCCGCCAGGGCCGTACTCCCCCTCCGCTCGACAAAATGGCGCCGCGGGCCCACCCACCTCCAGTAACCCCCGAGGCCCCTCACCGCCCTGGGGGGCCCGGCCCCGCCCCTCTCTCTGACCTGTCACCTTCGACCCCCCGGGACCCTGCTGTGAGCTTCTTGCTGACCCCGTCCTGGCTCCATCTCCGACCCCTGACCCTATCTAGGTTTCCAGGCCCTGACAACTCATTCATTTCCGGGTCGCGGCTCCCCCGGAAATCGCCTGGGGGTGTGGGGATGGGGTCCCCCGAGACCCCCAACTGAGGCCTCGTCCTCCGGGCGCCAGGCCTGGGCCTTTCCTGTTCGGGAAGGTTTGGGAGGCCGGCCTGAGCGTCGGGGCGGGGAGGGGGCTTGACATCGTGACATGCGGGGCTTTATCGCCAAAGGAAGTGCGACATCGCGAACTGCCTTGGTCCCCCAGAGCCCTGACCCCACCTCCAACATTCCGGTCCCGATCAGCGGGAGCGACTTCATCTCTCCAGTTATCAGGCCCTGTCCCTGTTAAATGAGGGTAGCAATAGTCCAGACTTCATAGGGTTGTGATAATTTGGGGAACTGACGTCTTAAAGGGCTTGGGACAGTGAACGCTCAACAGATGAGCTGGGTGACTCGGGGATGGTGACATTCCCTCCTAGCTGTCTCCTCATCTTGAAGTGGGGATAATGACAACTTTTGGGGAGGTTAAAGTCCCCCTTGGGCCACTCACTCATCCTGGGATTTGGGTCTGGTGGTTCTTTGGGGTTTGGGCTCTCCACCTTGAAGTGGGACACAGCCTCACAGTTGGGCTGAAGCCCCCTTCATTCCCTCCACTCTTTGGCATCCCCAGGGCTGACAGAGGTGATGGAGCTTTTGTCAGGGCAAGTCAAACCCCATTGTTCCTGGACTCAGGGTCCCAGCCCACAAGCCATAGTCCTTGGGATGTGGTGGGGAATAGATAAAAGACTTCTTGTCAGGAAGGATATGGGAAAGTGGTAAGTGGGTTCCTAGCACGTGGGTCCCCAAGCCTGGGTGTTGTCCTTGACTCCTCGCTGCGACCTCATTGCCCACTCCCAGTTCCTAAGAGGGTTCTGTTGGCTCTGCCTCCAAAACGAATTCTGAATCTGTCCACAGCTCCCCACCTGGTCCCGGCACTGCCACCTCCTGCCTGAACACCTGCTCCAGCCTCCTCCCTGGTCTTGCCTCCATCCTGCCCCGCTGGCAGTCTGTAATTCACCCAGAACCAGAGGGAGCTTTTAAAGATGTCAATCAGATAATACCACTATCTAGCTTACAAAACAGTGGGGGGGGCTTCCTGTTGTAACCCCAATGAAACCCACCTCCCCTCCTCAGCTTCCAAGGTCCCTGCCCAGCTCTGTGACCTCATCTCCACCCCCTTCACCCCTCCCCGCTGTGAGCTCCAGCCACAGTGGCCTTGTTTTCACATCTTCACATTCAGTCCCTGCCACCCCAGGGTCTTTGCACCTGTTACTCCTGCCTGGATTGCTCTTCCTCCTGTGAATAACATCTGCTCAGAGGGTCCCTTCCTGATTGCAGGAGGCCCCCATGCCTCCTCTCTCTGCACACCATTTCTTTTCCTCATCTTGCTTTGGTTGGGTCACTGGCAGGCTGCCCACACAGGGACTGGCACACAGATATTCAGCGAGTGTTTGCTGAGGCAATGGACAGCTTCTGGGCCCAGCTGTAGCTAGGATTTGTCTGGCTGAGGTGAGGATTTCTCCCTGTGTCTGAGGCTTGGTTTTCCTGCTTAGCTGACAGGAAGTACTGGCTATGCCCTGTCTGCATTCATTTATTCAGCACACATGCATCGATACTAACAGCTGCCCTCAGGGGTGCTCTGGGCAAAGCTCTCTCCCTGTGTTGTCTTACTGAAACCCAGAATAACCCTGGGAGGGGTCCCTCTTGTAAACCGCGCTCACAACTGGGGCGGCCAGACTGGGAGGTCACCTGCCCCAGGTCACACAGCCAGGGAGGGGCCCATCCAGGATCAGTGCAGGCCTGGGGCTTCGGAGCCTCTCACCACTCTGCTGCCCGGCCCTACGTTAGCCCTGTCAGGGACCCAGGGTTGAGCCAGCCCTGTCCTGCCCTCTGCCTCAGGGAAGTGGCAGTCCAGTGAGGGAACTGGATGTGTAAACAGATGACCTCGTTGGGGTATGAGCGTGCCTCTGGCAGAGGATCCCTGGTAGAGGCTTCCGGGGTGTGGGGAGAGGGAAGGGGGAGGGGGCGTTTCGAGCTGACTGGAGAGTTTGGCGGGTGTTTCCCACGTGGAGAGCAGAGGGGCATTCCTGGAGGGTGGCACGGGCTGAGGAGGTGTGTGGCAGGAGGCTGGCGTGGGCCAAGCCGAGCCAGGGCTGCGGAGGGCTTTGAGTTGGGGCAGGGAGCCCTCCTCTCCTGTAGGTCTCAGGCCTGCATCACTGCCTCTGGGCAGTCCTCCCCATCCCCCAGACCAGCCAGCCTTCCCTACCCCCTCCCCCTGCTCTCATGGGCCTCACATGGCACCTCGTGGTGCCCTGTCCTCATGGCCACTCTGCATTCACTGCATGGCTTTGATCCACACCCGTGTCCCCATGCACTGGCTGTTCCCCGGGGCCAGAAGTAGGTCTGCTGTGGCTCTCCGCAGTGCCCTGGGTCCTGAGAACACCTTGCCGGATGGATGAAGCTGGCCCCATAGTCTGGGGCCGAGCTGAGGCAGGGGTCCTGGGACAGGGGAGGCAGGTTTGAGGCACTCTGAGCTGGCTCTGGGGCCGTAGGTCACCCAGATGTGAGGGCCACCTCCTGGGTGGCAGCAGGAGGCCCGTCCACGTTCCAGCTCCCCTGGCTCACCCATCCTGCTAGGCTCTTGCTGGGGCCCAGCAGAGGAGGGGTTGGGCCCCACAGGGGAGAGGACGCCTGTTTCTGCCGGCACCAGAGGGTGATGGGGGATCCCCTGAACAGCAGCTTCCCCGAGAGCGCAGCGCCTGGGTCAGGCATGGCGATTGAGCACCCGAGGGAGGGTTCACGTAGCCTGTAGGCTCTGAGCCCTCGGCTCTCAGGCAGGAAGCAGAGGCACTGGCATCACAGAACAGGAGCTTGGGCTCTGAGGTTAGGCAAACCTGGGTTCAGTCAGCTTCCTTGTTTTCTCGTTGGGGCTGGGGGACCTCAGATGAGTGTTACATGACCTTTTTGCCTCAGTTTCCTCGTCTGTATGATGGGGTGACTCCAGCTTGGGAAACCCCTGGTCCTCCCCAGCTCTCCCTCTCCAGGCCTGACGACAGCGTTGCCCTCCTGCTCTGCTGGGAAGTCACTCCCTGCCCCAAGTTCTCAGCCTTCATCCCTCTCCGGGGCTCTTGTGCCTCAGTTTCCTGAGGCGGACACAGCTCCCCTTGGCCTTTATTCACCCCCATCTTGTGGCAGAGACCTGCCCTCCACCCAGAGTCAGGGTCTTCCCCTTCCAGAGCTTTCTCCCTTCCTTGTCCAGTTGGTGCCAGAGCGTCAGAGAAAAAGGACTTTCCAAGAGTCAGAGCTGTGAATGAATCTGTCGCTGGCTCCCTGGCACCTTGCGGGCCTGAAACCTCTGGTGCCTGAACCCCTGCCCCAGGCACCGGGGGCAGGGAGGAGCCAGCCTGCTTCCTTTAGGCTTCTGGCCCTCCCCCCAGTGGGAGGCATTCTCCCCTTACAGGGCAGCCTTTGGATGTGGGGACCCCAGGAGCAGCCCTCGAGCCAGCCCTGGTCCACACAGTGTTTGCTGCAAAGCTCAGCCAGTTTTAAAAGGCTGGCACTGGAACTTCCCTGGCGGGCCAGTGGTTAAGACCCTGCATTTCCAGTGCAGGGGACACGGGTTCGATCCGTGGTTGGGGAACTAAGATCCTACATGCCACATGACACAGCCAAAAACAAAAAAGAAAAAAGCTGGCACTGACGCTGAAACTTGGGTTTCTGAGTTTTCTCAGGATTCGGAAGCTCGGTTGACCCCAGGCTTCGGGTCCTGTGTCCCAGCAGCCCCTGTGTCCCAGCTGCCATTTCCCCTTCACCCAGCCTCCTGCTCCCCCACCCCCATGTATTGTCTCATGGACCCTCAGAGTTTCTTAGGGTGGACAAGTCTCCATCCCAGGCTCTATCAAAGGCGCATAAATGGAGGTGAGACCACGAGTTCAGTATTCAGCTAGCACAGAGGACAGGTCTGCAGTCGGATGGGCCCGGGTCCGGCTCCCCACCCCGCTGCTTGCTCCTGACTTGATGCAAGTGTCCTGTCCTGTTTGAGCCTCAGTTTCCCCGCTCCTTGGCCTGGTGACAGGTTTATTGTGAGGACCCTGTGGGAGATCATACCCTTACTCTGGGGTTGGTTACTTTGTTCTGGTCATAAGAGTGGACACATCAGGTGGCCAGCTCAAGGGTGAGTTCTAGAAAACTTGAATGACAGAACAGAAAGAAGGAAACCGGAAGTCACCCGGTAGGTAGCCCACCCGGTCACAGGTGCTCCGAGGGTGGCCCAGCCTGCTGCCTGATTTCTCACTTACCATCTTCCCTGTCTTCTAGGCAGATTTTTTGAAAGGACTGCCTGTCTACAACAAAAGCAATTTTAGTCGATTTCATGCCGACTCTGTGTGCAAAGCCTCGGTGAGTACGTGGGCCGTGAGCGGCCCTCGGGGAAAGGGCCGGGGGTGGTGTGCAGCCCCCAGGTCGGGGTCTTGCCAGAAAGAGGGGCTGAGCTTCAAACCCAGCCCCACTTGAAATCCTCACACGTCTTTTGATCTGCATTGGAGGGCGGGTGCTGAGTTGAGGGGTGAGGGGACCCCAGACCTGTCTACTCTCCTAACCCATGCCTTCCCAACCCTCCCACAGAACCGACGTCCCTCAGTCTACCTGCCCACTCGGGAGTACCCGTCCGAACAGAGTAAGTGGCCTTTGTTGTTCTGTCTCATCCCGGCTGCCAAGGGGAAGGGCCAGAGGGTAGTGCAGGAGGTGACCTGTGGGAAGCTGGGCAGCTCCCAGTCCTTGGGAGCAGCGGGAAGCCTGGCTTTCCCTGGGACCCTCCTGACGTCCACGCCGGCATCCGCGTCCAGCCCTGCAGGGTCCCAAGGTGGCCCTCGTCTGCCGCTTGCTGGCCCTCACCCCCACCCTTGCATCAAGTCAGGCCTCCCCTGCTGGCTCCCTGTCACAGGTCTCGAGACTCATACCATAGGGTGGGGGACCCAGCCCAGGCTGGGGTGGGCAGCTTGGGGAGGGGCGGCTAGGCAGAGGGACCTGCAGGGAAAGGCCTGGAGCCTGCAGAGCAGGGGGATCTCAAGGTTATTTATTGTAGTCACGGTGTTTTCTTTCAACCGTGAAAAAATCCTGGACTCTGCTGGGTGCGTTCTGTGGTCACTGGGGCACAGCATGTGGATCTGTGCTCCTGGTCTGTCTGGGAAGACACCCACGTGACCTGGCATGCCGGGGCTCATTCCCCCGCCCGAGGGTGGAATCCGAGCTCAGCTTAGGACTCGGCCTCTCTCTGGGAAGCAGGGACCCTGTCAGGGCAGCCAGCTTGGGCTCATGGTAGTGGCCTGTGCTCAGGAGGGAGAATGCTTGGCTTCCTGAAATCTCCTCCAGGGTTGGGGGTGGTGACTTGAGTCACACAAAGGCCACCCAGGGCAGGGACAGCCCAGAGGCCAGGAAGGGGTAAGCTCGTCCTGGGAGGGCAGTGCAGGCTGGGATGGGGGCTGGGCCGCCTGCAGCTGGCTCCCCACAGCTTCTTCCTGCAACTTTATCTGTCTTTTCTTCTCAGTTATTGTGACAGAAAAAACAAACATTCTTTTGCGCTACTTACATCAGCAATGGGACAAAAAGGTAAGGCACGTGGGCTCGGGGAAGGAACACAGTGCCCAGCAGGAGGCTCTGAGAAGTGGAAGGACACCGGTGGCTGGGAGACTGGGTGTTCGAGTGGGGCCTTGAGGGCTGAATAGGCGTTTGCTAGGTGATTCAGGAGAAGGAAGAATGCTCTAGAGGAATGGCTGTGCAGAGGCCACAGGGCTCTAGTGCTCAGGGACAGGCAGGTAAGCTGTACTGAAGCCCATCTCCCCACAATTTGTGGGGAGCACGGCCCTGGTGGCAGATAGACTTCAGTGTTGTTACTTGGAGTCTTTGTTCAATGATGAAAAGTACACACGATTAAAAATCCAGGCCCTACTAGGATGCGTAGCTGCTGTGAAAAGTCGTCGCCCCCGTCCTTCCCGTAAGAGGCCACCTTTCTGACAGGATATTTTTTTTTTCTTTCTTGAAAATCTGCACGTGTAGTTTTGCCGTGTGGTCAGATTGTTTTTTTCCCCATAATGGTGAACATTGGACAGTGACCTGCTCTGGGCCAGGTTGGAGGGGGACCCCATGATGAAGTGACTGCTCAGAAAACCCCAGCTCCTGGCCACCCCCGCCCCACAAGCCTTGATTCCCACCAGTGAGGAAAGGAGGTTTTCCCAAATCAGCATGCTTTCCTCTCTGTGGCTATTTGGGGGCTTCCCCGGGTGGCTCACGAGTGCCCTTTGCCCTCCGGCAGGGTGGATGGCTTCTCTGAGTGTCTGAGAAATGCTGTGTGGGGGTCATTGAGAGTTGTGGTGACTCCTTGAAGTGCTTGTCACAGGCTGGTGTCCCCAGGGGACCATGGCTTGGTGGCGCAGGTCCAGGGGGCAGAAGGGGCTAGCCACGGGCCCTAGGTCGACTGCCCGGCTCTGTGATGTGCTGGGGCCCCAGGGCCAGCGTCAGATTTCAGGAGCTCCCCCAGCATGAAGACTCACAACCCCTCCGCTTCCCCTGCCCCCCAGAATGCCGCCAAGAAGAGAGACCAGGAGCAAGTGGACCTCGAGGGTGAGAGCTCGGCACCCCCCCGCAAGGTCGCACGGACCGACAGCCCGGACATGCACGAGGACACTTAAGACTCACACTCCCCCACAGGCGCCTCCTGTCTTGTCTGCTCCTCGCCCGCCCGCCTTGTGTAAGCGCCCTGCCCCGCAACCCCTCCGCCGGCCCACCCACGCCCCACCGTCCACACCACTTCCAACCTCATAGGAGCCGATGTATTTATTTTCCTTGAGTTTTTATTTATGCTGTAAAATGTACCAAGCGATGGTTAAAGGGGACGTCAGACCCAGTAGTGTGATGTTGGTAGATGCTTTTAAAAACAACAATTGTTACTCACCTCCCCCCCTCCAGTTCCCCCTCCTCTCGCCCCCCAGTTCTCCTCTGGAAAACTGGAGCGTGTCTGAGAGGGTCTAGAGCCAGGCCCCTGCTGCAGCCGGCCGGCAGGGGTGGGGGCCCTTCTCCCGGCTCCCACCGGCTGGTTCGGGCCTTAAAGACTTGCCTTGTCTCGAGTTCCACCGGGACCTATTCTGTGCCCAGACCTTGCTCTGAGCATGCGTAAGGGGGAGAAGTCAGCCCTTCCGGATCTTTCTCTTAAGTCATTTTATCATGGACTAGTGCGTGCTCCATGTCCACCCCAATAAAAGGATCTTTCCTACCCGACCTCGCGTCTTTGCTCGGCGTGCCTCAGCCCCAGAGGATGGAGCCACTGAGAGTCGTCCCATCATCACCAAGAGGAGCCGGAAGGGGCCCCCAGACGCTGGGGCCCCAGGACCAGCTGGATTCTCTCGTGGGCCTGCTGCGGCCATCTCGATCAGAGCCAAGACCTGCCCGGACCCGCCCCTCTACCCCAGCCGTCAAGGTGTCCTCGAGGACTGGGACACCCCAGAGAGACGGTCCGTGCTGCCAAGGATGGAGCTGTGGTGGGCCCCACGCCCATGACACTGGCGAGCAGGGCGGCACGCCCACCAGCCTCTGTGGAGACAGCCCAGGTGGCCCGGCCTCACGCCCTCAGAGAGGAGGCACGTGGAGCGCCGCGGGACGCCCAGCCCCAGTGCCCTCAGTCGGCAGGTTCCACGGCTACTCCCGGGAGCCAGCTGGACTGGGCTTGGGGCTGAGCCCGGGGACGTAGGGGGGTATTTGGGCTCCAGGCAGAAGGTTTGAGTTCCTGACCACTGGGCACAGGGCCAGGGGAATGCCGCTGCTTCCCCCGCCAGCCCTGAGTGGGAGCCAGAGTGCTGGAGCTGATGGCTGGGGTGTTGGGGGCAGTGAAGGGTTGGGCTGCGGCGTGCGTGAGGGACACGGGCTGCGGGGGGCGCCTGCCCCAGGTTGTCACCGTGGAGGGCCCAGCCTGAGGCAGACTGCTCCGGCCTGAGCTGCCCCGTGTCTGCTGGGTGGAAGGCTCCTGGATTAGCTGCCCAGCTGTGGGGCCCAGCTCTGGGCGCATGTGCCACGGTGTTCAGTTCCTGTGGTCGTAAGGCAGGTGCTTAGGAAATGCAAGCTTGACTGTGGTCGTGCTGGGGAGGGCTAAGTCCCTGGGGGTTCTCAGACCAGCTTGGAATCCCCAGTCCCAGGGGTTGGCCTGACCCTGGGCAGGCGCGTGGTGTCGCCGTTTGTTGGTGGCAGAGTAGATGGCAGGACTTTAGCTTCAAAGGCCGTGGGGCAGGGCAGGCGCAGGCTTCAGCCTGTCCTTCCCCGAGGCTTGCCCACGCCTCCCTGGCCCCAGGTTCCCCTTTGAGGGGCTGGGTTCTGTCTCCTGCCAGTGCTGT
Organism: Orcinus orca; assembly: GCF_937001465.1. Taxonomy (NCBI): domain Eukaryota; kingdom Metazoa; phylum Chordata; class Mammalia; order Artiodactyla; family Delphinidae; genus Orcinus; species Orcinus orca. The sequence continues at coordinate 12,368,917 of NC_064561.1, read as the reverse complement.
CCACGGTGTGGGCAGGGGTCCCGTGGCCTCCCTGTGGTCTCCCCAGCACAGGCCCATCAGCCAGCCTCCACCCACCCCTCTTGCCTTTACTCTTACTCACTCTGTTCCCCCAAACACCAAACCCTGCCTTCCCACACCTCTGTGCCTTTGCACAGGCTGCTCTCCTGCCTCCAGCGAACCCTGACTTCTCTTTCATGCCCCCCCGCAAGTGCCCCTTCCTCACACTGGCTCCCCCAGCCCTGCCTGGGGTGGGGCCCGTTGGGCCCTGAGCCTTTGTATGTGGACACACCTGAGGGTGGGAGAGGCCATGTCCATCCCTGATCACAGTGAAGGGTCCCAGCGAATAGGGTCTGACAGCTGTCCCACAGTGGGGCATCCCGGCCCTTCCCGGAAGCCACACCCCAACATGCCATCCCCTCAACATCGAGACTCAGGCACCAGGTGCCTTCTGACTTACACACCCAAGTTCTCCCCGCAGCCCTTGACTCCTCAGATGGCAGCCTGGGAGGCGGGTGTGCCAGAAAGGGTAGCCCTGCACGACTGAGGCCGACTCAGGACGCAGGCCCAGGGCCCAAACTGCTGAATCCTATCAGCACTTTGAGATTTCTTCCTTAGTCTAGGAGGCCGAAGATGGGGCCTGAGGCTCTGCAGCTCCTCCCAGGGGCCCCTGGGCCTGGATTTTTGGAGTTTTCCAGCCATGGCCTGGAGACCCAGTTCTTTGGAGGAGTTCCCTAAGGGTCATGGGGGGGGGGGGGGGGGACCCACCCTAGGCCTGCCAGGCCCCCAAAGAGCTGGCCCCAACCTCGTCATTGGGCCCCTTACGTCCCTTTTCCACAGCTCCGCCCTTCGGCACTGTTGAAATATACTTTTTATTGCATTTCTGCCGTTTTACAAAAATATGACAAAATAAATTAAAAACAAATAAATAATCGCCTATTCTGTGTGTGTTTTCTGTTGTTTTGGGGGGGTTTCCTTTCCTTTCCCCCCATCCTGGTCGAAAGGAAAACGGCAGATAGAGGGGCCCCAGGCCCCCGGCCCTGACCCAGGAGGGGGCAGCCAATACTGGGATACACCGACAGCAGCGTTTTCTGGGTGGCGGCTGCCGCCCCGTCCGTGATTGATATTGCATATGAAAACAGGAAGGCAGGGCGGGCGGAGCTAATGCCAGCCGCTGGGCCAGCACACGGCCTGGGGACTGGGACTGGGACTGGAGCTGGGGCTGGGCGACGGTGCCGGGGGCTCCGGGGGCTCGGAGGTGGGAGGCAGCGGCGGCGGCGGGAGGCTGTAGAAGCTGGCGTCCCCCGGCAGGACGCCAGCTGCCGGGGCGGGCAGGGGCCCGGCGAGGGCGCAGGGCGGACACTCGGCGGCGGCGGCGGCAGGGGCCTGGCGGGGGGCGGCGCCCTCGCCCCCGCAGCCCCACGGCCCGTCCCACTGCCAGCAGCCGGCGGGTGGCGTCGGGGGCCGGGGCAGCGGTGTTGGCGGCGGCGGCGGCAGCGGCGCAGGGCTCCGGCTGCGGCGGGTGCGGAGGGCCGGGGCGCCCACCGGGGCCGGCGCTGTCCCTGCGGAGGCGAGAGGGGCCGTTCCGGGGAGATGCCGGCCCCGCCGCTGGACCCCGCTGGGGACCCTGCCCGCGCTCCCTCCGGGCTTTCAGGCACATGGAGGGCCTTATTGCTTCTGATCAGTGACAAGGGGTGGGCTTCTTCGGGTGCATCCCCCGCCTCTGGGCACTGGGCCCCTCCCCGTCACGGAGAGAGGACGGTCTGAGGAAGTCCCTCTGACTTCTGACCTATATCCCTGGTGCTACAGCTGCCACCTCTTGGGCTCCCTGGGATGGGCTGCTGGACTCCGGGCTGGGACGGGGTGGGAGGGGCGGCAGTGAGGCCTGTGGCTCTGCTCGGCACACGTGTGGCTGCAGCCCTGAGCTCCCTGGGTGGGCGGCCTGAGCTCCACCTCCCAGAAAGGCCACCTCGAACAGCTGGGCTGCAGGATGGGGACTTGCATAGAGGCCTGGGGGTCCAGGGCCCCCAGAGTGAGCTGGGTGTAGGGTCTCATGGGGGCAGGAGAGGAAGGGCCAGGTGGTGAAGGGGCCTCCCTCATCTCTCCTGGCACTGGAGCATGGCAGGCCGTGCGAGGGGCGCTGGGACGAGGGGCTTTGGCATCCCTCCCCAGGGGTGAGGAGGGTCAGGCACAGGGCTCCAGGCTCTCCGGGGTCCCGGAAAGACTGGGTAGGCTTTGACCAAGAGGCTCCATGTACCACATACCCAGGTTCCCAACCGGTACCGGGAGACGGGGCCTCCTCTGTCCCCTTCAGCCCCTCTCCCCAGGCCTGGACACCCCACCCCTATCCCCAAAGCCCGGCCCAGAGTCCCCACCCCCGAGTTAAAGCTTGTGACCTGAGCCTTCCTCTTCGGGCCGGGGTGTGTCCGGCTCCTCAGCTGCGGCCTCGTCTGCCGGCCCACTCCGCTGGGCTCGGCTACCACCACTGCCACCGCTGGGGGTCCCGTCCTGCCGGGCCTGCCCGCCCGCCCCGTTGGACCCGGCCTCAGCCCGGGCCCCGCCGAAGGGGAAGAGCTTGCTGGCGTGGAAGGCCTTGGGCGGCGAGTGGCTACGCTCTGGGTCCCGCCGGGTCTCGGGTGACTTGAGGAATTTGAAGCTGAGGAAGGCCGGCAGGCGGGTGTCACTGCCTGTGGGAGACGGGGCAGGGGGCGGCCGGGCAGTGAGGTTGGCCCCCGCGCCGGCCAGCGAGGATGCAGCCCCGGACGACAGGAACTTGCCCTGCAGTGGGATGATCTGCTTCAGCTTCATGACGTTGTTAGGTGCCAGCAGGGACCCCGGGCGCTTGGGCCGCTCCGGCCCATGGCCTCCTGCCGCCCCACTGCCCTTGGCCTTGGCCGAGGCCTTCTCTGGGGCAGCAGGGTCCAACCCGGAGCCCTCAGCCCGAGCTTCCTCCCGGCCACTGGCGTCGCGCTCCCTGCGGGCATGATGTTCTGCGTGGCGCTGGCGTTCCTCCTCCTCTCGCCTCCGCCGCTGCTGCTGCTGGTAGCGGTGCTGGGCCTGGCGCTCATGTCTCTGCGGGCAGAACGGGGCCATTATGGGGACACTGGGAAGAGCAGGCGGGCGAGCAGGCACCAAACCAGGCCCGGGCCCATGCCGGCGCTCTCCTGCGGAAGTTGGGAGAGATCCGAACGCTTCTTGGGTACCAGCTGCATCCCTGGACCCACCCTGGGGCTCTCTGCAGAAGTGGGGAGAGATCTAAACACTTATGGGGCACCAACTGCATCCCTGGACCCATGCCGGTGCTTTCTGAGGCCTGAGAAGAGAACGAACATTTACTGGCCACCGCCTCTGTCCCTGATCCCCTGCCAGACACCGTCTTAGGAATTGGGAGAGTGTAAACAAATATTGGGCCTCAGTGGTTCCCTGCTTTCTGGAGAACTGGTGAGAGACAGAGCTGTGACTGCCCCATCCAGTGGCCGGCAGCCACACACGGCTTTGTCAATTTAAATAACTGCAAAGAAAAAGTCTGTTTCTCAGTGGCACCAGCCCCGTTTCAAGTGCTCGTTGGTCATCTGCAGTGAGGGGCTACGTCGGCAGCACGGAAACAGAACGTTTCCATCATCGTGGAGAGCTCCATCGGTTGGCGCCAGTGAGCTCCCTGGCCTTCTCTGCAGCTTTCTGAGGAATGCGGCAGAGGCTTGGGCTTCTAGGAAGCGTCAGCTGTGTCTCTGGCCCCCAACAGGGCAATGCTGGGCAAGCTGGTGGATGACAGTTCGTGAGTGCCAACCTGGTGCTGGATGCCACCAGGATCCCAGAGGGGACCAGGCCCTTTCGGAACGCTAATTATTACACCAGGCTCTGAACACCCACCCTCCTGCTAAGGACTGGACGGCCAGCCAGGCTAGGTGGAGAAGCCCCACGGAGCAGAGACATAAAGCGCACTCACCCCAGCCCACATACCTTGAAGGCCTCCCGGCGCTGGTACTCCAGCTTGGCCATCTCCTCAGCCACCCAGCCCGGGATGTCGGGGATGGCCACGTGGATGAGGTACTTGAGAAGCAGAGCGAAGTGCTGAGGTGACAGAGGAGGAGGCTGCAGGCACGGGGACACCCACCCGCCGCCTGGCTCCCCCAACCCGGCCGCCAGCCCCACCTCAAGCACCACCACGGACACGATGGCCGCCTCGGGGCTGAGCCAGGGGAAGAGGCGCTGCAGCTGCCCACACTGGCCAATTAGATAGCAGTTGACTACGATTGCCAGGACGCCCATGGCCTCCATCACCTTCTGCAGGGGGATAGGCGGGCTCAGGGGGTGCCCAGCCACCCTCCCCAGCACCCGCTCCTCCTTGGTGCACCCCGGCTTGGGGCCCTCAGCCCTCCCCCCACCTGCCACTGGCCAATGCTCTCCACCCGCTGCCCAAAGGGCCGCTGCAGCCCCGTGCACAGCTTGAGGGCATCACTGCGGATCTCGATGAGGTTGTTGATGAGGGCGCAGAGGGCAGCCAGGGGGAAGGCAGACGAGAAGAGCACGACGTAGCCAAACTGCACAAACATCTCCTGGTAGTCCTGGAACGTGTCCTGTGGGCGGGCACCTGGGTGGGGCCTAGGGCTCTCCCTCCGCCCGGGACACCTCCTCCCTCGGACCACCTTCCTCTCCTCAAGCCCACCCCCCAGATTATTCTGCATGGACCCAGAGCTCCCCCTCGGGCAGGTTCCTGACCACATGAAGGGTCCCGTTATTCCCTCCCATCACCCCCAGGCCCTCCACCTCACTGCGCTGCGCCCCTCGGAGGGCCCGGCCCCTGCCCTCAGGCGCCCTCCTCACCTCGTATTTCTTCATACAGCTCTCGAGCTCAGCCTGGGTGAGCTGGGCCGAGTGTTCCTCCTCGGGTGGGTCGATCCAAGATGACCGGTTCTGCCGCCGCTGCTTCCGGGCTGAGTCACCCAAGCCCGGCTCTGGGTCTGGGCCCCCATCGGGGCCCTGGTCGCGGCCCTCACCTCTGGCCCAGCGGAGCAGGACAGCCGGGGGCTCCCGTTCAGGGCTGCTGGGAGCCCCCTCGGCCTCATCGTCCTCCTCGGCCAGCGTGAACACGCCAGCTTCCAGCCCCTTCTCCACCATGGTGGGGCTCCCCTCCTCCAGGAGGGCCTCCGGGCTTGGGCCCAGCCGCCGCCGCCCAGCCCCCCGCTCAGCAAAGCTGACCTTCTTCAGCCGAAGCCCGCAGTCCAGGAGGCCGCCCTCCTCGCCTTCCTCCTCCTCGTCCTCCTCCTCTTCGTCCTCCTCCTCCTCCTCGTCCTCCTCCTCCTCCCTGCCCCCCCGAGGCCCGTCCCCCACCTCCCCACCTTCCCCCGCTGGCCGACGCTCCATGGTGGACTCCTCCTCCTCCTCAGGTGCCCCGCAGGCCCCACTGAGACACCTGCGGCCCCCGCCACCGCTGCTGCCACCGACACCCTCTTCAGCCTGGGCTTCGAGGTGGCGTGCAGGGCGCCGGAGGCTCAGTAGGCCAAGCAGGGCACGGGCCAGCTCCCAGGCAGCCCGCAGGCCAATCTCGCCACGGCCCAGCCGCCGGTACAGGTGCGGCTGCAAGACCTCTCGAACATTCTGGAGGAACTGGCGGGTGATCAGCAGCGTGGCCAGCATCTGGGGGCAGGAAGGGGGTGGAGAGAGGCCACGTGGGGGGCGGGCGGGGCTCTGGGCACCGGGACCGGCTGCGGGGACTGGGCACCCGCCCTCCCGAAACACGCTTCCAGACACACCCTGAACCCAATTTGGATGTCCCTGGACACGGAGGCAACCCCAAACCGCAGCTGGGCAGGTCACAGCGCTCCTAGCCAATCTCCTGGGCAGGCCATGGCTTCCCTGCTTGCAGCACCGCCCAGGAGCTCACTCAGCTGGTGGCCAGGGCCTCCGGGGGCTCCTGCCACCTGCACCCCGTCAGCGGAAGCCCATCCCCTCAGAGCATGCACCCTCGGCTTGGTGTGAGGCCCCCAGCATAGCCACATTGCCCACCCCGGCGAGGCCCCGAGGGCTCGCCACCTGCCAGTACTTTGGCCCGGGCCATGAGCAGGAGGCCCCGGAGGGAGAGGAGGAGAAGGCAGAACCGCAGGGCCGCGAGCGGGACCAGCACCGCCCAAAGCTGCCGCTCGAGGCTCTGGGACAGGGACAGGACGATCAGGAGCTGTGGAGGGACCGACGGACAGGTGGACATACAGATGGAGGGACGACAGGTAGAGAGAGGACACACAGACGGACAGAGAGGAGAGAAGGATGGAGGAGGGGGGGAGGGGCTGTAGAGCCCATGGACCCATCGGGCCAGGTCTGGCCCCCCCACTGGCTGCCATGGGGGGCACTGCTTCAGGCCGGGGTCTTACCTCTTTCAGGCGCTCCATGTCCTTGAGGTAGAAGCCAATGTAGAAGAGGCTCAGGTATGAGTTGACGAATTGGAACTGTGGGAAGCAGGCAGGTGGGCGGTCACCCTGCCACCTCTGTCCCCAGGAGCTCCCGTGTATCCCCTGCAGAACCCCTGCCTGCCTGCTGGCCACCACTCACCAGGACAACCTTGATGATGAGGTGCTTCTCGTAGGCGCTCTCCAGCCGGTAGTTCTCTGCGGGCCAAGGAGGCGAGTGAGGGCGTGGCCCAGACCATCATGGGCAGCAGGCACACCCCACAGGGCGGCGGGGCCCTTCCTCCTGGGGGTGGGCAGTGGGACCTCCCCTCGCAGGGCATACCCATGTCGTTGAGCCAGACGGCCAGCTTCTTGTAGCCCTCGGCGCTTGCACTGACCAGCAGGGCCAGCATGACTTTGGGCAGGAAGCGGGCGAGACGGGGCAGCCCCTTCACGCTCAGCACCAGCTCCTGCAGGGGCAGGGCGTTCACAGGTCACCCCGGCAGCTGGGCTCCGCTCACGGCACACCTGGACAGGTGGCCGCCAGGTCGGGGCCAAGGCCAGGGCTAGGGGCTGGAGGTCACCTGCAGCTGGAAGCAGCCGAGCATGAGCAGGAACACACAGGCCAGGCAGGTGAGGCACAAGGGGAGACTCACAAGCAGCTGGAAAAGCAGCCGCTTCCAGGGCGGGTAGTAGAACTCCTCGGCCCGAGTCACGGGGCTGATGCGCCGCACGCCCTGGCAGAGGGTGGGGGCCCGGCCCCACGTGAGATCAGAGGGGCTGCCTCTGCCCTGCACCCTTCCCGACCCTTCGACCTCAGTGTCTCTTTGTCATGCTCTGCTACTGCGGTGCCTGCGCCTAATGCACCCTTCCCAGCCCCTCAAAGCCAATTTCCCACCCCTCTCCCTTTGGGCATGGAGAGTCCCCCACTTGGCACACCATCTCAGACGCTGCAGCCCTACTTCACCCCTCCCTTTGTTCTTGCAATGCTCCTTGCCCAGTACGTTTTCTCTTTTTTTTAACCCCATTCTCAAAGCCCCTGAACTCAGATCCCCCCTGACTGACCCTGAACTGGGGCCGCGGCTCCTCCACAGCTTCCCCGGGTGAGTCCAGCGTCCCCCACTTGTAGGCCAGCTCTGCTCCCCTCCGTTTCCACTCCTCCAAGAAGAGCGTTGACCAGACTACGTTGAAGAGGGCAAAGACCACGCAGGATACATCCCGGCTCGTCTGGGGGTGGCAGAGGAGGGCTGAAATGTTGGCTGGCCCAGTCCAGGGAGGAAGGTGTCTTGGGTGTCCCAGCCCCTGTGCAGTCCACACCCGGCACCTGATCAGCCTCTGTGAATGTGTACAGGACAGAGCCGAAGACCGCCGGGTACACCATCGCCGATGTGTAGAAACCCAGCCAGGCGAAGTACATGGCAATCTTCACGCCAAAGTAGTCGCAGATCTCATCTGCCAGGGACAGGGGTGTCCCAGTCAGCCCTGACTGTCTCCTGGGACCCCACCCCCACCCCCACCCCCTGGCCGGACCACACCTAGAGGCTGGTTTTCACACACAGCCTGCACCCATGACTTCATGAGGCGGTTCAGGATGCGCTGCTCGTGGACTGGGAACACCTGCTGGATGATCCCGCGGGCCGCCAGTTCAGGGACTGTTGGGGGACAAGAACCCTTCTGCCTGTGCTGGGCCTGGCCAGCCCCCCTCGGCTGAAACCCAAGTCATAGCTTTTTGCCTGCTCTTAAACTCGCAGAGGCTCTTCCCAGGAGAGGAGTTCTTAGTGGAAGGAATATCCGGTTCTTCCTCAAAATTTGGGAGGTGCAGGGGCAGGAGGGGAAGGGTGCAGGAAACCTGAGAAGGTGGGATCCCAGTGGGGAATCACTTTTTTTTTTTTTTTTTTTGGCCACACCGCACGGCTTGCGGGATCTTAGTTCCCCGACCAGGGATCGAACCCGGGCTCCCTGCAGTGGAAGTGTGGAGTCCTAACCACTGGACCACCAGGGAATTTCCCTGAACCACTTTTTTTTTTTTTTTTTTTGCGGTACGTGGGCCTCTCACTGTTGTGGCCTCTCCCATTGCGGAGCACAGGCTCCGGACGCGCAGGCTCAGAGGCCATGGCTCACGGGCCTAGCCGCTCCGCGGCATGTGGGATCTTCCCGGACCGGGGCACGAACCCGTGTGCCCTGCATCGGCAGGCGGACTCTCAACCACTGCGCCACCAGGGAAGCCCTGAACCACTTTTTTAAATAGAGCTATTTGGCCTCAGCTCATTGCTCCAGATGTCTGAGGAATGGTGCAAAGCTGGCATTAGAAGGTGAACGTGCAGCGGCTCGTTTCCTGGAGGGGAAACTGAGGCCCAGGGCTGCACCACACAGTACGCGGAGTGCTGTCCATGGTCCTGCCCCTACCTTATCCCAGACCCAGAGAGAAGGATTTCTCCCGGACCTGCCTCCGAGGGGACAAGCCCCACCCCTTTGCTGAGGCCACACCCCTTCAGCTCATTGATTGATCTCCAGGCCCCGCCCAACTCTTCAGTAGTCCCTGATTGGTTGCATCTAGGCCTCACCTTCCTAACCCTCCTACTTTGATAGCTGTCCTCTAAGAGCCCCAGCCAACTCCCCACATATGATTGGAAGGTTGGGACCGCCTCACTCACTGATTGGCTGGTCCTCCAGAAAGCGCACATTGTGCAGTGCCTCTCCCTGCTTGGCACGGAGGTTCTGCAGCCAGAAGCGGATGATGCTCTGGCGCTCCTGCAGGGGACAGGGCGTGAGCACAGGGAGCAGCCGCCCACGGGCTAGGAATGTGCGCTGGGGGCCAGAGCCGGCCGCACCTGGGAGGTGAAGAAGCGCAGCTCACTCTCCACATTCTCGTAGATGAAGTCCTCCTCGCAGGAGAAGCCGCGGGTGCCCCCGCCAAACTCAGTCTTCACTGCTTTGCGCAGACCCAGCTCGTCGGCCCCTCTGAGTAGGCTGCAGGAAGGGCAGGGGAGGTGGGATCAAGGGGAGACCCTGGCTCACCATCCTGGAACTAGGGATGGTGTACCTGGTGGCCGTCAGGGACAAATGCGGGGTGGCTGGACCTCGCAGTTGGTGCTTGGAAGGGCGGGGAGCTGAGTAGCAGGGTCAGCGAGAGGCCAGGGACAGGGACTCGCCTCTCATACGTGGCGGTGACGAAGAAGGCGTAGGCACGCGTGTGGCGATGGTGGCGGACTTGCACGATGAGCTCGGGGATGCCCACGCGGATGTGGTTCAGCAGCCATAGCAGCGTGTGGTCATCGGTCGTGTCTGCCAAGGGGCACAGGGACCGATAGCTCTTGTCACGGGTGGTCTAAGGCCTCCTGCAGACTCCTACTCAGGGGAGCCCAGCTCAAGGGAGCTCACTCTGGACCCTGGGGGGATGGACACAGGTACCTGGGAAGGTCATCAACACGTCGCAGTTCTCTGTGGGCACCGTCTTCATCCATGCCTTGTGGGACACCAGGTACCGACCCACCTGCAGGAGCCGCTTCCCAAAAAGCTTATCTGGGGAGCAGGCAGGGCAGGCTGGGGTCAGACCATTCCCGGATCAGAACCCTGGCCTCCAGTCTTGGTCCCTCCAGCCCTTGCCCCCGATCACACACTTGCCAGGGCTCCTCGGCTCTCAGCTTGGCATTCAAGGCCCTGCGAGCTCTGGCCTTGGGTTGTTTCCTTCCCTCCACGTCCTTGCACCAGCCAGGCCCTTCTCCAGGAATGCCCTTCCCCCAGGTCCTCCGTTACAAATCTTACTCATTCTCGAGGCCCAGCTCCGCCTCCAAAACCACAATCGATGGGGCGCTCACTAGCAAATCTGAGCGCCTCACCACATTATGTCAGTGCGTCCTCATAGCTGGGCGCGGTTCTTACCCCCATTTCACAGGCGAGGAAACTGAGGCCCAGAGCATTTAAGTCACGCGCCCAAGGTCACACAGTCGAGCAGGGATTCGAACCCAGGACTGTACGATTCTGTAGCCTCTGTGGAGAGGCTCTCTCAAGCGCATCACTGCTCGGCAGCGATCCGGTAGCCCAAGGGGTGACTGGGCTCAGCCCTGGGCTGGGGTTCTAGGAGGGGCGTGTCGGTGTCCCTGCGCTGGGAGCCCCCACCCGCTGCACCGTCCCAGCCGCGCCCGCCCGGCCGCAGCCGCTGTGCCGGAGGAGCGGGCCCCTCGACTGGACTCCAGACCGGGACCGCTGACTCCAATCCCCTCCCCGTACAGCCGCCGCGAACACCCCAGGCACCTGCCACCCTGTCAGATCCAGGCGCTGCACACATACCCAGAACTCCGGACGCCGGGGCTGCAGGCTCGCCGTCCGGCGGGGGCCTCTTGCCACGCTCACCCTCCAGGGACGTGCCCCCGGTGCCGGAGGCAGTTTCGGCCATTGCGAGGGCAGGGCAGGTCAGGGGCTGCGGGCGGCTCAGGCGCTGGGGGACCGCGGGCTCATGGGGCGGGTGCAGCCACGGAGCGCGCCAGAGGAGGAGACAAAGGCCGCGCCCGCCCGCGCCGGCCGCCGTCCCCGCGTGCCCGAGCGCTGCTTCTCGTCCCCGCCCGCGCCGAACCTCGATTCTCCTTCCCGGCCCCGGACACGTCTTTCTCTGGTTCTCGACTCCGCCCGTGTTGTTTTCTGGGTTTCGTTCTTGCCCGCCCACCTCGCTCTCTGGTGCTCGTTCCCGCCCGCACCGAACGTGCGTTCTCTTCCCGATCCCCGCCCGCCCCGGGCCTGGATTCTCCGCTTCGGAGCCTTAGTTTCGCCATCGGTTTGGAATCTGAGATGCAGGTCCTGCCTTATGACCTTAGCACATGCTGTTTAGCTACCTAGGTCACTCTTCACGCCCTCTTTGTCCCGTTAACCCCTGCACCCTTCAGGATGTAACGTCCTCAGGGAGGACCCGATAGAGTTACCAAGTTTAGCAAATAAAAATACAGTCCTCCTAGTTAAATGTGAATTTCAGATAAATGAATAAATTTTTAGTATATCCCAAATATTGCCTGGGACATAGTTATACTAAAACGTTACTCCTTGTTTATCTAAAATCTACATTTAACTGGGTGCCCTGTATTTTGCCTGTCACCCAGACCCCCTGACCATCCTGTGTAGCCTCCTCCGTTAGACTGACAGGCCAGCGAGGGCAGGGACCCAGACTGATTCTTAGTGGTCACACGGTAGGCGTTTGATGTATACTTTTGACAGATGGAACAACTCGGAGACTGCGAATGTCATCATTCGCCCGTCTTTTACAAATGAAAAAACTGAGCAGGGCGAGGCGTGAGGTCATTAGAACTGTGTCCTGTTCCCGTCTTCCCGAAATACAGGCGGGCTGCCCGCTCTCTCCGTCCAAGAACCAGAAAATTAGCCGCGAGAAAACACCCCCGGAGACCCCGCCCATCTGGTGCCTGGAATTCCACCATCTGCGCTTTATTTCGCGAGCCGGCGCTGTCCTGGGTTAACCTGAAAGTAATCTTTGAGACTCCCCTTTCTGGCTTCCGGGGAGCCAGAGACAGACCGGACACTCAACTCTGCAGGAGCAGACCTGGGCCAGAGTAGTCCAGAAGGGAAAGAAGACTGTGCTGGGGGTCCTTGGGAGGTTTCCTGGCGGAGGGGGACCTTGGAGCTAGGCACTGAGGCAGAGTTTGTCAAATGAAGAAGGATATCCGAGGCCGAGGGTACGGCGGGAGGGAAAGATGGGGAGGGGCGAGAAACTGTAGAGTTACGAGAAAACAAGTAGAAGTCTTCCCAGAAATTTTGACAAGATTTTCCCAGAGCCAATGCGTAGGTCCCCCGGAACTCATCACTCCCGCCACTGAGACGCTCTTGCTTCGACTCAAACACTCGCCTCTATAATTCCCACTGCTCTATGCCAAGCCCTGTCCTTACTTCCACCTCTCACTTCCGGTGTCTAGGATCCCGGCCGCTCTAGGATCCTAAAAATTCTGTCCAATGTTGCCGGTGGAACACCCTTTCACTGCACCCCGGCGTGCAAGCCCCTTGCCTCTTTCCCTGGCATCAGCCAGTAGAAGCGAAGATCTTCAGTGGGTGGGCGGTACGTCTTCTAAGGGGCCCAATGGTAATCGAGAATCGTTGAGCGCTTTACCAGTCGTGCCGCGGAGTGGGCGGGGCTTCCTGCTTGGACTTGCAGACTCCCGGGCTGGGTGAGCAGGAGTGTCGCTGGTTGCGAATCCATGTGGCGGGGGCTGTGGACCCTGGTAGCCCGGGCGGCACGTGGGCCTCGCAGGTGGGGCGACCTGGGGAAGGAGTGTGACAGCGTAGGGCGCTACTTGGGCCCCAAACCCTCTCCCTGGGATCTGGGGGCGCAGTTCCCTGCGGCAGAACCACCTTTCCCCTTCTTCCAAGCCCCAATCTGTCCATCCCCCTGCCGCAGAGCCCACATCTGGGTCAACTTCTGCTCTCAGAGATCTCAATCCAGTCATCTTCCGGCCTCAGACCCTCCAGTCTGTCCATCCCCTAGCCGCAGAACTTCCACTTGGGTCAGCTCCCGACCATCGAGCCCACTATCCACCTGCCACTCTGACGGCAGATTTCTCAGATGCACTGACTGACTCTCCTCCTCTCCAGTCCCAGACCGTGCACGCGCCAGGGCAGTGGCGCCCCGGCCCCCGGTTCCGGAGCCACTGTCTTCGCGCTGAGCTCCGGCCAAGGCCGCTGCGGCATCGCGGTGATCCGAACCAGCGGCCCCGCCAGCGGCCAGGCCCTCCGGAGCCTCACGGCCCCCCGGGACTTACCCCCGGCCCGCAAAGCCTGCCTGCGCCTGCTCAGCGACCCCCGCTCTGGGGAGCCTTTGGACCGCGCGCTGGTGCTTTGGTTCCCGGGTGAGGGGCTCCAGATCCAGAACTGCATGTAGCTCCGATGACCCAGCTTCCTCCTTCCAGGCGTTGCCCAGGCTGTATCCTCCTGACACCTATCTCCTCAACATACTAGGTCCCCAGAGTTTCACGGGTGAGGATTGCGCGGAGTTCCACGTGCATGGAGGCCCGGCTGTGGTGAGTGGTGTCTTGCAGGCCCTGGGTGAGTCTGCAGCCTTGGGTTTGAGGTATGGCTATGTCGGTGGGCCTAGGTAGGGGCCAGGGGGGCTCAGGACCCTGGACCTTCCCGTAGGCAGTGTGCCAGGGCTGCGGCCTGCGGAGGCAGGCGAGTTCACCAGGAGGGCGTTCGCTCACGGGAAGCTGAGCCTGACCGAGGTGGAGGGGCTGGCGGATCTGATCCATGCAGAAACAGAGGCACAGCGGCGGCAGGCCCTGAGGCAGCTAGATGGGGAGCTGAGCCATCTCTGCCGCGGCTGGGCCGAGACCCTCACTAAGGCAAGTACAACATTCGCTCATACCTTGCCTCAGAGACCCTACCTAACCATCTCCTATATTAGCGCTTCCTGTCTATAAGCCTCCAGTCTGACCCCTTATGTCGGGCTGGACCTGGGCATATTGAGGGGTAGGTTTCTGTGTGATCACACTATCCACCCCTCCCTCCCTCAGGCTCTGGCCCACGTGGAGGCCTATATCGATTTTGGTGAGGATGACAACCTGGAAGAGGGCGTCCTGGATCGAGGTGGGTCTGCCTGCCCGGGGGCGTGGGAGGTGGGGACATTTGGCATCTCAGCCCCCCAAGGCCTCCTTACTCCCTCTCCTTTCCTCCATCCACAGCTGACAGTGAAGTGCGGGAGCTGGAGGTGGCACTGGGCGCACATCTTCGAGATGCCAGGCGCGGACAGAGGCTCCGCTCAGGGGCTCATGTAGTGGTTGCGGGACCTCCCAACGCCGGCAAGAGCAGCCTAGTGAACCTGCTCAGTGCGTGGTCAGGGGGCGGGGCCCAGGGCAGGGGGCTAGGAGCGGGCGGGGTGGGGGTGGGTGGCTACCGAGCTTTCAGGGATGGGGAAGGGGCCAGGGAGGTCGAAGAAAAGGTCCAGCCCGGGGCTTCCCTGGTGGCGCAGTGGTTGAGAGTGGCCGATGCAGGGGACGCGGGTTCGTGCCCCGGTCCGGGAGGATGCCACATGCCGCGGAGCGGCTGGGCCCGTGAGCCGTGGCCGCTGAGCCTGCGCGTCCGGAGCCTGTGCTCTGCAACGGGAGAGGCCAAGGCAGTGGAAAAGGTCCAGCCCGGGGGTGGGGGTGGGTGGGGGTGGAGTCTTGGGGAGGGGCTCCCTCATCTCCATTCCTCCCCCTTTCTCTGACCCCACCCCCAGGCCGGAAGCCTGTGTCCATCGTATCCCCGGAGCCTGGGACCACCCGAGATGTGCTGGAGACCCCCGTGGACCTGGCCGGGTTCCCGGCGCTGCTGAGCGACACGGCGGGGTTGCGGGAGGGCGTGGGGCCTGTGGAGCAGGAGGGCGTGCGGCGCGCCCAAAAAAGGTGGGCAGGCAGGGCGGTGGGAGGGGGAAACGGGGCCCTTCCTCTGCTGTTTCAACCGGTTGCATTTATTTTTCATTCTTCCTTAATGAGGAAAGGCTACTAAGCCCCATTAAGTGGGGACCCAGCTATCTGGGGAGGGCAGCTTTTTAAGTTCTGCCTCTGCCCCTGCCCAGTGCTCCTAATTGCTCAACTCTGAGGTCCACGCTCCGTTTTCCCGCTTCCCCAGGCTGGAGCAGGCTGACCTCATCCTGGCCGTGCTGGATGCTTCTGACCTGGCCTCTCCGTCCAGCTGCAACTTCCTGGACACCGTTGTCATCCCTGCGGGAGCCGGGAGCCCAAATGGGCGCAGCCAGCGCCTCCTGCTGGTGCTGAATAAGTCGGACCTGCTGCCAGCTGGGGGCCCAGATCCCAGTGCTGACCTGCCCCCTTACCTGTTGCTGTCCTGCCTGACTGGCGAGGGGCTGGATGGCCTCCTGGAAGCGCTGAGGAAGGAGCTGGCTGCATTGTGAGCCCCCCTTGCCCACTGGGCAACCTCCCTCTGTCCAAGTTCAGGGTCTGAGCCACTGGCTTTGGGCACGAACCTACCCTGCCAGCTCAGTTTTTGTATCTAAAAAATGGGTATGATTCTCTCTCACCCCTTTGAATGTTGAGAGAGACCCCATCCTTTGTCCCTTCCAGGTGTGGGGACCCATCCACAGGCCCACCACTTCTGACACGGGCGAGGCACCAGCATCACCTCCAGGGCTGCCTGGATGCCCTTGGCCACTACAAGCAGGCGAAAGACTTAGCCCTGGCGGCCGAAGCACTTCGGGTCGCCCGAGGGCACCTGACCCGCATCACCGGCGGAGGGGGCACCGAGGAGATCCTGGATATTATCTTCCAAGACTTCTGCGTGGGCAAGTGAGGGGGCGGCCAAAGCTCAGACCCAGGCTGGGTGGACACCCAGAAGCCTTGAGGCATCTGGGAACAGCTTAGGCCAAGTGGGAGTCTCAGCCCCTGGGGGAAGAACTTGACCCCAAACGGTGAAGCCTCTGTGGCTGGTTGTGACCAAGCCACAGCTGTCCAGATTCCCTAGCAGGGACTTGCTGGGGGTTCAGGCCCAGGAGTGGGGCTGAATGGAGGTCTCTTTTGGCACTTGATGCTGGGGGACTAGGAGTGGAGGGTTGGGATGGAGGTCAGAGGGTCTCAGGGGTCTTTGTTTCATAGTTTTTAACTTATTTTGCAAATACCAAAGGAATATTAAAAACTCAGGTGATCCGGAAACATTTAAACACCCCCTCCCTGGGGTCACAGCTTAACTTGTATAATTCCAGAACTTTCTCTGCATGTTTGCATACTTGGGACTGCACCTATAAAGTGTGTTGTATCTTGTATTTTGTACACAAATTGGTGTTTATTGCTCTGCAAGCTGTCATTCCTTTTTGTAGTATTAATCTTGCAACTTTGCTTCTTTTTTTTTAATTTTTAAATTTTATTTTATTCTTTTATAAGTTTATTTATTTATTTATATTTTTGGTTACATTGGGTTTTCGTTGCTGCATGCAGGCTTTCTCTAGTTGCGGCAAGCAGGGGCTACTCTTCGTTGTGGTGCACGGGCTTCTCATCGTGGTGGCTTCTCTTGTTGCAGAGCATGGGCTCTAGGTGCGCGGGCTTCAGTAGTTGTGGTGCACAGGCTCTAGAGCACAGGCTCAGTAGTTGTGGCGCATGGGCTTAGTTGCTCCGCGGCATGTGGGTTCTTCCCAGAGTGGGGCTTGAACCCGTGTCCCTTGCATTGGCAGGCGGATTCTTAACCACTGCGCCACCAGGGAAGCCCTTAATTTTTATTTATTTATGTATGTATTTATTTTCTTTTTGGCTGTGCCACATGGCATGTGGGGTCTTAGTTCCCCGACCAGGGATCGAACCCGCGCCCCCTGCATTGGAAGCACGGAGTCTTAACCACCGGACTGCCTGGGAAGTCCCGAAACTTTGCTTCTTTTATCTTCTTTTATCTACTTCCTTTTCATGCTTAGTCATTCATTCAGTGATTCATTCACTCATTCAGTGAATATTTATCCAGCACCTACTATGTGTTAGAACCGTACACATCATTTGATGGGATCTTCATAACAGCACAATGCAGTGGGTATTTTGTTACAGTTTTATAGGTGAGGAAACAGGTTCAGAGAAGTAGTTAGTTGCTGGAGGTCCCCAGCTTTGGGATTTGCACATAGGTCTGTTCAAGTTCAATTTGAGTTCACTGCAGGCCTTCTGGGCAACAGGCCGTGTGTAGGGGGCTGGGATCATTGAGGGGAATAAGCAGACATAAATCCTGCCCTTGTTAAAGAAGAGACACAGTTCCTTTCGGTGAGGCCTGATGGCTGCTGGGCAAACTTACAATGAGGAAGCCTGACCTGGTCAGGGGTGGACATAAGGGCAGGCTGCCCTGCAGAGGTGGCATCTGCACCGACATCTGAAAGGTGAGAAGAAGGAAACCAGATGGGAGAGGCTAGCAAGAGCATCCCAGGCGGAGGGCACGGCACGTGCAAAGGCCCTGAGGTGGGAGCATCACGGTGTGTTCGAGGGACAGCAAGGTGGCTAGTGTGGCTGGAAGTAGAGTGATGAGGGCTAGAGAGGAGGGAGAAGAGGTCCAGGAGGAGAGGAAGATCCTGATAGCGAGGCCTTTGATTCCAAGGCTTATGGGTGACCTGACGTGGTGGTGATGAACCAGCAGAGGGCGCTTTGCTCTAACAAAGAAGGTGCCTGGCAGTCCTCCAGGGAAGCTCCGGGACCTTAGGCTTCCACACCCACCTGGTGGCATATGAATGGTTAACTCCCCTTTTGCCAGAGGTGGACATGGAGTCTCAAATAGGGTCAGGATCTTTTCCAGAATCAGAAAAAAATCACCTCCAGTAGTTGAAGATACAAACTCGGTTTCAGGGGACACGTGAGCAGAGGCTGGGAGGTGTCCAGGGCCTACCACCCAACTAAAGGGACCTCCGACCCCGTTTCTTCATGACTTCATTGCAATATGTCACAGTCTGTTGATTTGTCTGCTTGTTCGACAGCTGCTGCCCCCCAACCCCCACCATGAAAGGCTTCTGAAGGGAAAGGGTCACTCCATGAGTTTAGTGCATGGATATTACTATTATGTCCATTTTGCAGAAAGACAAGAAGAAGCAACAATCTGGGTCTAGAAGAGGTGGGTGCCCAGATGTCCTCTGTGTGGGCAGGGCCTGGAGGGCTCCCAGGAGGGGTGAGTGGGGTCTGGGTGGGGGAGATGCTTTTGGGGAAGGATGCCTGGGCCCTGGCACACAGCTGGACTGAGGTCCTTGGCTACGGTCCCTTTTTTCCAAGAAGGGAGAGGCGGTTTGTGGGAAGCAGCCATGGGGGTTATTTATAGAGGTCACAGGAAATCCCCAAAGAGTCAGAACCTCACCCAGCGGCTGGACCACAGGGTCTGCCAATTACTCCCTGACTGGTACTCAACCCCTACCTGACTCCCCGCGGGGCGGGGGTGGAGATGGGGAGGACACCAGCCTGGAGAAGTCAGAGCTACAGGGTCAGGGCTGGGAAGAGGGAAGGATGGGGCCCAAGAGGTACCCAGAGGGAGCAAGAACTATGCCTGGAGCATCTAGGGGGGCTGCCTGGAGGAGAGATCTCTAGGGCTGGGCCTTGGGGGAAGAAGAATTTGCAGGCAAGAAAAAGGCATTCTAGTCTGAGGGCACAACACAAAAGTCACTGAGTAGTCAAAGAGTCAAAGGTCCAGGACAGCTGGAAGCAAAGGCGGCACTGTGTGTGAGGAGGGAGGGCACAAGAGAGCTGAGGAACTGGGCTTTGTTCCCAGGGTAATGAGGAGCCATGGAGGGTATGTGAGCGGGAGAGGCACATGGTCAGATCCCATGACGAATAGATCGGGTGTGGGGGCTGATTAGAAGGATGATATTGGGATGCTCTGAATGGGAGAGACCAACCAAGAATCAGAGACCTGCGCCCATGGGTCCAGAGAGTTAAGGATGGTGATGATGATTATTCTGGACGCACCGCACTGCTTGCGGGATCTTAGTTCCCCGATGAGAGATCGCACCCTTGCCCGCTGCAGTGGAAGCACGTCATCTTAACCACTGGACGGCCAGGAAGGCCCCTAGGGTGATTATTATTACACTTATTTCTAGGTGAGTAAATGGAGGCTGAGATGGACTGAGCCAAGATTTGAATACAGGAATGTCAGAGTCTGGAAGCCAAACTCAGGTGTCCCACGGTTGCTTGGGGTTGGCTGCTGTCGGCATCCTCCCCAGGACTCCAGGCTGCTCAGGCAGTAGGCTCAGGGTCAGGGACGTCCCTGCTTCCTTGGGGCCTCCAGACTGGCCCGTCTGGGCGGCCAGGCCTGGCTGACCCTCCTGCCCTTGCTTGGCGGGGCCCCAGCCGAGTGTTTCCTGCAGCGGCCCGTCTCTCGCCCGGGTTCCTGTATCCAGGAAATATCGCTCCTTTGTCCCTCCTGACTAGCCTGCCCTAAGCGTGGCGTTGCCAGCCTCGGCTCCTCGTGATTCATCCCCTCCCTGTCCAAGGTCCCAGGGGATGGGCTGGGAGGGAATCAAAGTGGAGAGACAGACAAGCTGAGATTCTAGACCACAATTTTTTTTTTTTTTTTTTGCGATACGCGGGCCTCTCACTGCTGTGGCCTCTCCCGTTGTGGAGCACAGGCTCCGGACACGCAGGCTCAGCGGCCATGGCTCACGGGCCCAGCCGCTCCGCGGCATGTGGGATCTTCCTGGACCGGGGCACGAACCCGTGTCCCCTGCATCGGCAGGCGGACTCTCAACCACTGCGCCACCAGGGAAGCCCTTGACCACAATTTTTAGGCCATTTACCACCAATGGCCATTTGCTTTGTTTCCTGGAGTTTTCACTTCTCGGGGATAAAGTGCCAGGAATGGGGTTGCTGAGCCAAAGGATTTGTATGTCTTCACTTTTCTTTTTTTGGTCTCGCCACACAGCTTGCGGGATCTTAGTTGCCCGACCAGGGATTGAACCCGGGCTCTGGTCAGTGAAAGGGCAGAGTCCTACCCACTGGACTACTAGGGAATTCCCTGTCTTCATTTTTATTAAATATCATCAAACTAATTCCAGAAGGGCCAGGATGAGATGTGCATTTCTACCAGTCCTGTAGGAAAATGCCCTTTTCTCTACATCTTCACCAGCAGTCGGTATTATAGCTTTTTAACACTTTTTTCCCCAGTCTGTTGGGTATGTTGTGATTTCCCTGTGTTCCTCTAATGTGCAAAATTTCCCCGGCTTCCTGCTAATTTAGTGATCAGTCAGTTGAAGTGCTCCCTAATTGGACACTGGTGCCCTTTCTAACATCCCATCTTCCCACCAAAAAACCTCAAACAAAACAAACGCCTGGGACTTTTGTGATATTGTTCTGGAATCATTTTGGTGAGGAGGAGTTACTGCAAAACAGGCTGTGGTACCTCAGTAATTGTTGTCTGTACCTGGGGGAATCTCTGCAAACCTAGCAAAAACAAAAGCTACAAATAGATAATCTGCTTTTTCAGAAACCGCTTTTTATTTGTATTTATTTAAGAAACTGCTTTTTAAATATATGCTTTTTAAAAAAATAGGAAAAAAAGCTGCTATTTTAAACAAACACTAAATTGACAACAATGCTGTCACAATGTGGGGTTTTGTAGGCATTTCATGAAACCCTTATTGACTATGATTTTGCCATTTCTCTTCACATATGGAGATGCCTACCGCTTGGGGGAAGCTGGTGTCTACTCACGTTTGCTCCGGGTTGAAGGGTCTTCTGACCTGGCGATGGGATTCTTCAGCTTTCATCTTATTCCTAGTTTTTTTTTTTCTCACTCAGAGCCTGATGGTACCTTTTCAAAGCAGAAATCATGACTCTGGAGTCTTTGAAGGGATTTGATAACATTTATTTAGTGCCACTAACATTTATATGGGTCACAGGCAGGGCTGGATATGGAGGGGAGAGAGAGTGAAGGGGCAGCACCCTCGTGGGCTCTGAGGGGTCCCCTGGACCAGATGCTCCCTCTCTCGGGGGCCTGGAAACTCTCAGGGGAGGACGAAGGTGAATGTCTTCCTGTTCTCACTCCCCCAGACCTGGAGCGCTAAGATGCTCCAGCTGAGTATGGGATGCTGTGGGTGCCTTGACCCGCGTGCACAAAGGGATGTGATTTTGGGCAAGGGCTGGGCAGAAAGTGCATGTGTGATGTCGCCGTGTATCTCTGTGATGTCATTGCCTTGTCTCTGTGACGTCACCACCATGTCTGTGTGATTGATGTCATTGCATCTGTGACGTCGTCCCGGCATCTAGGGGGTGAGGAATTGTGTGGTGCGGAGAGAGTGTTAGGGGGTGTGGGTGCGGTGTGGCGGAGGATGAGCAGAGGACGCAGGCCAAGGGCGCCCCCTTTGTCGTGCGTGCGTTATCTGACTCCACCCTGGCTGTGTCCCTCGCCGTGGGCGTCTCGCTGCACCTAGTCTCCAGACCGGTGAGTCGGGGCCACCCCTCGGTCCTCGGGGCCTAGAGCCTCCTCAGCCACTGGGGCAGGAAGGAGATGGGAATACAATAGTCAGTCAGACAGACAGACGGCAGGACAAACCTCGCCTGGGCCTGCCTCTTCCCCTGGGCCCCTTCTTGTTCCCAAGAACCCTAGGGCTCCTGCCGGTTTCAACCTGCCCTTAGATTTCGCCTTGTTGAACCTCTGTGGGACAGGTGGGACTGAGATGTGTGCCTATCCATTATATAGACTGAGGTTCAGAGGGGCCGCCTCCTGTGCTCCAGGCCTCTGTTGCAGTCTGTCTGACTCTCTCCCCTTTGCTCCCTAAGGCCCTGGAGATCCTGGGTGTTTGCCCAAAGTCCCCGGCCCCCCGGCCCCCAGGCAGGCCTCAGTTTCCCTTTTGGTCTACACAGAACTGACCTAGACCTGGCCCCTCACTCATTCCCAGGAGGGTTTTTCTAATGAGCCTGCCCCTACTCACATGCTCCCATGGCTCCCCAGCGCCCTTGGGACAAAGCCAGATCTTCCGTATCTGGCATTCAAGGCTCCACCCACTCTGCCCCCACCAGGCCTCCCCACTGGGGAATCAAAACCTGACAAAGTACCCCCCAAATTCTCAGAGCCATCACTTCACTTCCGCCCCTCCCCCTTGCCTTTGCAGGAGCCATCCCGCTGTCTGGGATGCCCCTCCCCCTCCCAGGCCTGCCAAAGGTTCTCACGAGGGGTCAGAGGTTGGCTCAGAGGCTGTTTCCTGATGGGGGAGGTGGGGGCCTCTTCCAAGTCCTGCTTCCGCTGGCCCCCTCCCTTCCTTCCCTGGCTCTTCCCTGGGGCCCCCGCAGCCTCACGTTCCTTGGCTGGCTCTGGTGCCCCCCTTCCCAGCTCCAGGCTCTGTCCTCTACCAGAATTCACAGGCTCCAAGGCAGCCCCGACAGACATCCTTTAACTACTGCTCACCAGCCTGCAAGGGAGGGTCATCCCTGGCCATTTTCAGAGACTGGGGCTCCTAAACCCCATCGCTCATCTGGACCAGCACAGTCGCCTTCACCCCTGTCTCAGGTTCCCACCTTCACCCTCCACAACAGCGACCAGAATGAGCCTGTGAACACCTGAGTCGGGTCACATCCTCTGCTGTTCACAGCCTTCCCAGGGCTCCCAAAGTCCTCACTGCAGCCCCAAGGCCCTGCCTGATTTATCCTGACCTCACCTCCTCCCACTGTCCCCCCGATCACTCAGCTCCAGCCACACCAGCTGCCTCACTCAAACTCACCGGGCATGGATGGTCCTGCCTCAGGGCCTTTGCACGGGCTGTGCTCACTGCCTGGTGCACCCTTCTGAGAATCCCCTCATGGCTCCTCCCTCATCTTCTTTAGTTCTCTGCTCAAATGTCACCTCCTCAGTGAAGCCTGCCCTGGCCCCGCCCCCACCCCACCCCCGTGGAAAATTCCAACCTCCTCAAGCTCCCTCATCCCTTTTCTGTTTCACTCATCACCAAGGGTCCCTATCATGGCTCCCTCATCTGGTTTGTCATCCACCTCCCCCACTAGACTGTCAGCCGCTCGAGGGTGGGGATTTGGATTTCTGTGCCTTATTCCTCCCTGTGTCCTCAGCACCCAGCAGCTGCTCAAGAAATATGGGTTGAATGAAAAAACAAACGGTCATAGTGATGGCAGTGAACTTGAATCGACACTCACTGTGTGCTCGGCTCAGAGCCAGGGCTGAGCTCCCATCTTCAACCTTCCACATTGTGACTTGTGCCATCTCCAGCCACGTAGCCGCTACACCAATATTCACTTAATATTTGTCTTCACCTCCACTGTGTTGTGTTTTTTTAATTTAAATAAAGTGATCTCCAAAGGATACTCAGTCTTACCAAGTAAAGGAAAGCTGGTGCATTTGCCATTAATAGAAAACCACTTAAAAGTGTTCAATGAAAAAGCAAGACCATGTTCTCAAGTGCAGCTGACGCCGGAGCCTGGTCTGCCCTCCCTCTGTGACTATGGGCGAACTGCAAGGGTCTGGGAGGCATTAGGGTGAGTTAGCAGCAGCGCAGACTTTCTCGAGGCCCGGAAGGAGTGAGTGGAAAAGGAATCAACAGTCCCCATCATGGGGTGGGTGATTTGATGCGGGGCCTCGGATCTGGTCCCCTGTTGGGTGCATATAAAATTTGGACGTTACGATTCAGTCACTCACTGGCTGTCCACTGAGTGCCTGGCCGAGCTGGGGCCCAAAACCGGAGCCGAAGACCCCAGCCTGCTCATGCCCGGCCCCTCTCTCAGAGGAAGGCAAATCAAGGCGGGAGCCCATGGACCAGAAGCCCTTCCTGTGACACTGCAGAGAGAAGCAGGAGGGGCACAGGCTTAAGTACACATTGTTTCCTCCGTGGCGGTGGGCGGGGGGGGGGGTACATCATTTGGGGTAAACAATGTCAAGAGCTTCCCCATCCTCAGCTGCGACCGGGACAGGCTTGGACTGGGAGCCTGGCTCCAGCCCTGACTT
This sequence comes from Orcinus orca, assembly GCF_937001465.1. Taxonomy (NCBI): domain Eukaryota; kingdom Metazoa; phylum Chordata; class Mammalia; order Artiodactyla; family Delphinidae; genus Orcinus; species Orcinus orca. The sequence continues at coordinate 12,345,167 of NC_064561.1, read as the reverse complement.
GCTGACGCATGACCCCGGGCTGATCACTTCCCTGGGGCCTCAGTTCCCTCCTCTGAGAAATGGGGATAATAATAGAACCTCCTTCCTTGCCATGATGGCTTCAGGCCAAGATGGAGAGAGGAAAACTGTTTGCTCAGAGCAGGGTCTTCTCCCTACCCCCTTGCTTCCCTCTCTGCAGGCTGCCCGAGGCTGAGGGATTTCTCCCAGGCAGAGCTATCCAGAGCGAGGGGACCCAGTTCCGTAAGGGAGTGAGCTCCCCGTCAGAGGGAGTATGTAAGAAGAGGCATAGTGAAGATGGAGCTGGGTGCGGAGGACCATGGGGAGTTAATGACAGACGTTTGGAAATCTTTTTGGCCCCAAGGGCCTTGTTTAGCATGCTGGGGCTGAAACAGACCTAGCTTCACAGTAGCCTGGTGGCAAAACTGTTGATGCCACAGGCTTTGGGATCAGAGGGGTCTGACAAAAATCCCACATACCTCCTCAAACCTCAGGTCCTAAACTACAAATGGGCTGCCCACCCTAGGTCAGCAGTGTGGTCCTGAACAGGGTAGGGGGTGGGGGGTTGGGGGGGGTGTAAGAGTGACCCTGGAGGGAGCACAGGGTGTTCTTGGAGCTGTGGTCTGAGTCACCTTCCCCGTGACGCACAGGGTGTCGTCCAAGAGATGACCAGGCCCTGGGAGGCAGTGAGGGGGTCAAAGGCATGGAGCCATCACCTGAACATGTGCCAGGCACACTTGATGCTCCCCACTGAGGCCCTGGGTTCCTTGCTCCTCCAGCCATGTGTGGACAGCACTTGATGGCTGGCAAAGCATTTGCATGCCTTTGATTTCAGACACCCCCCCCCTTTTTTTTTTTTTTTTGCAGTATGTGGGCCTCTCACTGTTGTGGCCTCTCCCGTTGCGGAGCACAGGCTCGGGACGCGCAGGCTCAGCGGCCATGGCTCACGGGCCCACCCGTTCCGCGGCATGTGGGATCTTCCCGGACCGGGGCATGAACTCGCGTCCCCTGCATCGTCAGGCGGGCTCTCAACCACTGCGCCACCAGGGAAGCCCAGAGACCCTCATGTTTATAGAAGTAGAAAGTGCGGCTCAGAAGGGTGGAGTGAGAGGCCCAGGGTCACTCTCGGACACTGCTGTCCCTCTTCCCCTTCCTCGGCTCTGTTCACTTCTGCCACCCTAGTCCGTCCACAGGGCCTTTGCCCTGGCTGTTCTTGCCACCTGGAGCACTGTTCCCCTTGCCTTCCCCCAGGCCAGCTCTTGTCTAGCCTCCAGCTCAAAGTTCCCTTCCTCATCCAGGCCCTCCCTTTCCTGTCTGGAGTCTGATCACCTAGGTTCATGTCCCAGCTCTGGCTGTGTTACCTGGGGCACGATGCACACCCTCTCTGTGCCTCATTTGCTTCATCCAGAAAGTGGGGATAACAGTAGCTCACCCATGGATTAGGATTCTGAGGATTAAATGAGTTAATTGGGCAGAGAGCTTAGGACTGTGCCAAGATCACAGTAAGCATCCAATCGTGGTAGGTTCTTGGTCACCCTGCCTCCTTCATTGTCTCTTTGGCCCACTACTCGGGAGTTTCATGAATGGAACTGTGTGTGTCTTGGTCACTGCTGTATCCCCTGGGTCCAGCATAGGGCCTGGTATACAGCAAGTGCTCGATTAAGGAAGCAACAAGTGTGATGCGAGCCTCCCTCCACCCCAGTCCTGTACCCAGCCTCATCCAAAGCCTGAGACTGAACTGTCTCAGCCTGTCCAGAGCCTCACCTAGCTGATGCTAAGACACTGCTGGCAGGGGGTCGCTGGGACTCCAGGATCCTCCTCTTGAATTCCTCCAGCCCAGCTGGGTCTGCCAAGAGAGGGAGGGGTCAGCCCCGACCTAATGCCTTAGTAACCATCCCCCCAGGGTCAGGGAATGGGCTGGCAACCCAGGATCCAAGGTGGAATCCGCCCCCCTCTCCTGGCTCTGCCCTCTGTCACTCACCAATGGGCGGGGGATTGGGGGCAGGGCCTGCAGGTCTTGGCACTGGTATTGACTGCGACTGTGGGAAGAAGGGTGAAAGGAGGTTGGTGGAGGCCAGGGATCCCAAACACGAGTCCCAGGGAGTTTCCTGCCTCTCCACACCCTTGGAGACCTGAGTTCCTTCCAGGGCAGAGAAAACAGACAGATACCCATGGAGAAGGACACGTGATGATGGATATATAATCACCTGTAGACACCTGCCTTCAAATGATCGGGGACTGCAGGGACCGGCTTCCCTTGGCAGCCCCCGGAGACCCCACTCTGCAGGGGTCCTGCCACGGTCTCCATTACAGCCTTGTGCCAGCCTGACTCCAATCCAAGACCCCATTGGAGTCCATCCACCCAACCCAGCCCCGCTCCAGACTGAAGCTGACCCACTCTGTAAACCAACTGGCCCTCGATCCTCAATGCCATCCCTTGAAGGACCCCGAGAGGATCCTTCCAAACCTGAAATCCAAAACCAGTTCTGAACTCAGTCACCTAAAATCAGATCCCAACCTGAAAACAGAACCTCCCTTAGAATCAAAGCCTGACCTTAACCCCGTCCCAATGACAAACCTGATCTGATCATAACTTTACATCTAACTCTGACCATAGCCCATCCCCTAGACCCAGCCGCTATGAAAAATCTACCCCCCACCCCCATTCCCTCAGTGCCAGCCTGGCACTCCACTACAGTCACCCATAAATACCTTCCCAATACCACGCTCAACCCCAGCTCAACCTCAGACCTCAGCCTCTACCTGAGTTAGAACCCCAGCCCAGCCTCAGCCCAAGATCAACGTCCACCCGGCTTCTACTCTAGACCCAGTCTTGACCTGCACTCGAAGCCCAGGCTCACCTAATCCTTCACGTCGAATATATCCTCACACCAGCCACCTTAAATGCAGCCCAATCTCAACTCCTAGCCCACGGTCAATGCCAATTCCAATCTTAATGCCCATGAAGTTCTGAATCCGCCCTTGGCCCCAAACTTCTAATCGTCTCTAGGCCCACCAACCACCTACACCCGCCTGAGCTTCCACTCCAGCCTCAACTGAATGCAATCCCAAACCCACTGAAACCCTAGATTCGCTCTTCACCAAATCCTTGATCCAAGAGCCACCCTGCAGGTGACCCCTGACCCAACTTTTCACCTTTCCTCACAATCCAAACGCCAAACTCGACCTAATTCTAAGACCAATGAAATCTTACATGGAACCCTAACCTTAACCCAAATCAACTCTAGACACAGGAGTCACCAAGAACCCACCTTGACCCAACTCTAACCACAAATTTACAGTCCACGTGAAGCCTTTCTCTAGACCTGCCTTAACCCTCACCCTAACCCCAGTATCACTTCCAGTCCTTAACCTGGTGCCCCCTGATCCTTCAACTCAACTCAAACCCATCCCAACCCTGACACCAACACTGGATGAGTCCCTAATCCTAAACTTAAGCCAATTTTGAGGCCCACCTGCCTTCCTAAACTCAACCCCCGTCCTTAACCCTTTCTTAATGTCATTCCCAATCCAAACTCCACCCCAAACCTAATGCCAATGAAATCCTTACTTTAATACATAACCACAATCCTAAAGCATTAGACGCACAGTCACCCATGTCTGATCTCAGCCTCAAGCCTAAATCCACCCTCAGTGTCTCAGCTCACCCCAACCCCAAAGCAACCACAATTCTAGATTTGCCCCTCACTCAACCCTGGACCTGACAGCCACCCGACCTCCAACTCCAGTCGTAACCCGACACCTTTTCTCAATGCTGATCCCCATTCCGAGCTCTGCCTCAATCCTGACATCAGTGAAACCAGTGAAATTCTCAAGTGAGTCTAAGTAACCCAACCTAGACTGGGAAGCCAACCTCCACACCAAGAAAAAAAAAAAAAAAAGTTCAACTTCAACATCACCATCAGCTTGGCCTCCAGACCCACCCCGAATGCAATCTGAAGCCAGGGACCTCTGGCCCACCTTCGCCTTGATGCAGGTGTCCAGGGCCGAGTTGCTGACAGCCAGCTGTATCTTGAGCTGCTCAGCCTCCCGCTTCTTCTCCTCCAACTCCTTGGCCAGGTTGTCACGCTCCTTCCGCAGCACTGCTTTCTCCTCCAGGGCCAGCTGGGTCTGCCGGGCACATTCAGCCTGGAGCTTGGCCTCCCGGGCCTGGGCCTCCTTCTCCACCTTCTCCTTGACCTCCTGACTGGCGCGCAGACCCTGTTCGGCCTCCAGCTTCTGGCGCTGGAGGTCCGAGTTCTCACGGGTCACACGCTCGATGCCAGCCCGCAAGCTCCGGGCCAGCTCCTCCACCTTGGAGCTCATGAGGGTGGGCATGTGGTCGCAGGTTCTCCGGATGGAGGGCAGTTCCGAGCCAAGGGGATGGAACATACTGTAGCCCAGGCTTTCAAGGGAGCGCGGGATGATGGAGTCCCTCCAGAGGTTGCGCAGCTCGATCTCAAACTTGTCCTTGTCCAGCGGGAGGCAGAGGGCCTGCACCTTCTGCAGACGGTCCTCGGCCAGCTGTCGCTCCTGCCGCTGCTGCTCCTGGGCTTTGCTGCACTCGGCCAGCTGTTCCTCCATCGCTCGCTTGCCCAACGCCAGACTGTCCTTGTCTTTGGTACATACCAGCTTCTCCTTTGCCAGCTCCACCTCCAGTGTCTTGGCTTTCTGGTTCAGTGTGAGGGCCAAAGCTAAGGGTATAGGACCATAAGAGTCAGGAAGGTTGGGGGCTGCCAAGAGACTGGGTGGGGAGTCAGCTACCCTGCTCTCCACTGTCCATAATTGTAACCCTAACCCTAACCCACTCACCATCGCAGCTCTTGTTACTTTCTTTGAGTTGTTCTTGGCATTGTTTCTCACTCAAGATGATGGCAGCCATGTATCGCTGGTTGTTCATGTAGATCACCTGTCCGGATGTGACACAGGACAGAGCTCAGTGTCCGGCTCCTGTGGGACCCCCTGCCCCCGGCGCTGCCCAGATTCTCAGGGCTGGGGCCTCAGATCCAACACCCAGGTGGTCTGTGTTGGCATAGTTCACAAGGACATGGCTTCTCTACAGGGGATGCTGGTCTGATCTTCAAAAGTTGTTATGATTATAGACAATGGACTACTACTCAGCCATGAAAAAGAATGACATTTTGCCACTTGCAGCCACGTGGATGGACCTGGAGGGCATTATGCTAGTGAATAAGTCAGACAGAGAAAGACAAACACTGTATGATGTCACTTATATGTGGAATCTAAAAAATACAACAAACTAGTGAATATAACAAAACAGAAGCAGGCTCACAGATAAAGAACAAACTAGTGGTTACCAGTGGGGGTGGGGGGAGGGGAGGGGGAATATAGGGGTGGGAAATTTAAGAAAGGGTATTATGGGATTGTATGAAATCATGTGTGTGAAACTTTTGAAAACTGTAAAGCACTATAGAATTTAAAGGATCTTCCATTCATTCAATTAAAAACAAAGTTAAAAGAAACCCCACCTGGACTTCCCTGGTGGTGCAATGGTTAAGAATCTGCCTGCCAATGCAGGGGACATGGGTTCGATTCCTGGTCTGGGAAGATCCCACATACCGTGGAGCAACTAAGCCTGTGCACCACAACTACTGAGCCTGTGCTCTAGAGTCCAAGAGCCACAACTACTGAGCCCATGTGCCACAACTACTGAAGCCCGTGCACCTACAGCCCGTACTCCACAACAAGAGAAGCCACCGCAATAAGAAGTCCGCACACTGCAACGAAGAGTAGCCCCCGCTGGCTGCAACTAGAGAAAAGCCCACGCGCAGCAATGAAGATCCAACGCAGCCAAAATAAATAAATTAAAAAAAAAACCCACCTCTTTCCCTAGGCATTTTAGTCAACCAAGATAAAAAAAAAGTTATGATTAATACTATTTGGCAATAAAAAGGAACAAAGCACTGATATATTCTACAACTTGAATGAACCTTGAAAACATTTACGGCCAATTAATAACGGATTTTGGCTGTGCTGTGTGGCTTGGGGGAATCTTAATTCTCCAACCAGGGATTGAACCTGTGCCCTCAGCAGTGAAAGCGCTGAGTCCCAACCACTGGACCGCCAGGGAATTCCCCGAAAAACAGATTTTTTTTTTTTTTTTTTGACAAGAATGCTGTTATGGGCTGGATTGTGTCCCTCACCCCAAATTCTCATGTTGAAGCCCTGATTCTCAGGACCTCAGAACGTAAATGTATTTGGAGACAGGGTCTTTAAAGAGGCAGTTAAGTTAAGATGAAGTCATTAGGGTGGGTCCTTGTAAGAGGAAATCTGGACACCCAGACATGCACAGAGGGAACATGATGTGAAGACACAGGGAGAAGACAGCCATCAACAGGCCAAGGAGAGAGACATGGAACAGATCCTGATGGGCCTGGGAAGGAAAGAATTCCGCCAACATCTTGAACGTGTGCTTGTGCGAAAATAAGTTTCTGTTATTTAAGCCACCTGATTTGTGGTACTGTAAGACAGGCCTAGCAAACTAATACAGATGCCAAGATCGTTTCATGGGAAAGAAGATTCTCTTCAACAAATGGTGCTGGCACAACTGGACAGCCACATACTAAGGAATGAATTTGGACCCCTACCTCACACGATATACAAAAATTAGCTCAAGATGGGTCCAAGACCTAAATGTAAGGGCTTAAGCTATAAAACTCCTTAGAAGAAAACAGGTGTTAACTCTGCATGACTTCAGATTTGGCAACGGTTTCTCTTAGATATGATACCAAAAGCACAAGCAACAGAAGAAAAAGCAGATAAATTGGACTTAAAAACTTTTGTGCATGAAAGGACAACATTAAGAAAGGGAAAAAAACAACCCGTAGATGGGAAAATATTTGCAAATCGTGTGTCTGATGATGAGAATAGTAACCAGAATATATAAAAGTAAACTCTTAGAAATTAATAATAAAAAACAACCCAATTGAAAACTAGGCAAAGCATCTGAATAGATGTTTCTCCAGAGAAGATATATAAAAGGTCAACCAGCACATCAAAAGACGTTCATCATCTTCAGTCATCAGGAAATGCAAATGAAAACCATGATGAGATATCACCTCACAACCATTAGGATGGCTATAAATAAAACAAAAAACAAGAATGGGCAAGTGTTGGTAAGGATGTGGAGAGACAGAATTCGCAGGCAGTACTGATGGGAATGTAAAAATGGTGGAGCCACAGTGGAAAGCAGCCTGGCAAGTTTTTCTAAAAGTTAAACATAGAATTACACTATGACCCAGCAATTCCACTCCTAGGTATATATACCCAAGAGCAATGGAAGCATATGTTCACACTAAAACTTGCACACAGATATTCACAGCAGTAGCGAAAAGGTAGAAACAGCCCAAGTGTTTCATCCACAGATGAATGGATAAAACGTGATCCATCCGTACAGTGGAATATTATTCGACTATCAAAAGGAATGAAGCATTGACACACGCTACAATGAGGATGAACCTTGAAAACATCATGCTGAGGGTGAGAACCCAGACACAAAAGGGCATATAGTGCATGATTCCATTTAAAGGAAATCTCTAGAGTAAGTAAATCCATAGAAACATACAGCAGATTTGTGTTTGTCAGAGGCTGGGTGAGGGGGAAGGGGAAGTGACTGCTGGTGGCGTTTCTCTTGGGGGTGATGAAAATGTTCTAAACTGAATTGTGCTGACGGTTGCCCAACTCTGTGAATGTACTAAAAATCATTGTTATGTACACATTTTTCTTTCATCTACACTTTTTTTAAAAATTATATACACTTAATTATTACTATTCTTTTTGGCCGCACCGCACGGCATGCAGGATCTTAGTTCCCGGACCAGGGATCGAACCCGTGTCCCCTGCAGTGTCCCCTGCAGTGGAAGTGTGAGTCACAACTGCTGGACCGCCAGGTAAGTCCCCGTTATGTACACTTGAAATGGGCCAATTGTATGGCATGTGAATTACATTTTAACTTTATAACGTTTTTTATGTCTTTAAAACTTTGGAACAGAACGCTCTGCAGAAATATAACAAGGAAAGGTATGAAGGGTGAAGAGGGTGTGCCTTTCTGTCACTTTTTGTCCTTACTCCTTTGGAAGCTGGCCCTGTCCTAATGACCTGGGCATGGGGGAGGACAGAAATAGCTCTGGAAGCTCCTGTGACGTCTGTTTTCAAAAGCCTTAACTACAGAAAGGGAAGATCTCAGGGTACGAGTTGCCTCCAAAGATGAAGTGCGAAAGAGGTTTTCTTCCAGTTGGAGGAGATAGCTCCCAAAAATACAGAAGTATTTTTCTGCACAGGTTCTCAGATGTCAAGATGACGAGAAGACTATTTACTTAGATCTAGTGCAATCCGACAATACAAAAAAAGTATCTTCTCTTGTTAAGGAGTGTTCAGGTACATCTTTATGAAGTAATTCAGGAGTCTCTCCCTCACTTTCCTGTAGCCATGGTTGCCCTGGACTCAGAGGGAGAGAACTAATTGATTAGTGAACAAGTATAAACAGTCTGAAGGGTTTTCTGGAATATTTGTTAGGACATAAAGCAAGGAAGCTCTCAAAGACTCATGGAGTTCCACCAAAAGACACAGGAGCCAGATTGAGGGTGTTCCTATGGCCTATTTCAGGATAATTTGACCATCAAAAAGATTATTACGAACGCTGAATGAAGAAAAATCCATGACAAAAAAAATCTCTCCCGCATGCGTCCTGGGTGGAGGTGCTTCCTTGACCCAGGCAGAGTGGGGCATACCCTAAAAAAAACACACTGAGTTAATTTCCCCTTTCTCTCCCAGGGTCTCAGAGCCAGAAATGCAACTGCATTTGCAGAGAATTTAAGAAAAAAATCCGTCTCATAGCACCACCAGGATCAGGGAAAGATCAAAATTCATACTTGGTACCATCAGACATGTGGGGCTGCCGTGGCAGGGGTGGGGCTACTCCCCAGCATCAGTGCCCGCTTCCTGGGGGGTCCTTGGAGAAAACCCTGAGGGGCTCCAGGACAGAGGAATTTGTCAACTTGTGTGTGGGGGGAAAGCTACGATTTTCAAAATTTAAAGTTGTAAAGAGGCAGATTCTTAGATTTCTAATATTCTACGATGGGGCCGTCCGGGATTCGGAGATGCGTGTGAATGTCTGAAACTTTATGATAAAAACAAAAAAAAACCCAAACCAAAAACAACAACAAAAAAGGGATTTCCCTGGAGGTCCAGTGGTTAAGGCCCTGCGCTTCCACTGCATGGGGCATGGGTTCCATCCCTGGTGGGGGAACTAAGATCCTGGCGCAGCATGGCCAGAAACGAAAAACAAAATCCAAAAAACAAAAGAATAAAACTTTATGATCCTGGGATTCCTAATGGCTCCTGGACCGGAAGACCATGCGTGTCCTGAAAGATTCAAAAGGGCCAGTTCCCGGGAACTGAGAAGTCTGAGGGAGCTGCCCTTTGTCAGGAGTGGGGAGCATTTGAGGGGGTACATGGTCCAGCCCTGTGGTCTGAGGGGGGACTTGCCTCATTTGGGGGTCTGAGGGGGACTCACCTTTTTCTGAGGATCTAAGGGGGACCGGCCCTGTCCTGGGGGAATGAGATGCAGAGACCTCACCCTTGCCTGGGCAGTTCTGAGGGGAGCTGTGCACATCCTTCCTGCCCAGTGGCAGGGTCTGGGTGGTCTGAAGCCCCAGTAAAGGCCTTTTCTTTCCACGGTCCCCTGCCCCAAACAGCCCAGACACCTCCTGTGGGAGAAAGAGAGCCTGCCCCTCTCCCCAACCCTTCCCTTCCCCTGCCCACCCCTTCTCTCACCCCATTCCAGCCAAAGCCTGAGGAGGCAACATCTCCTCAGTGTTCCCAGGAACGGGACCTCCTCAGAGGAATCGTGTATGTGTGAGAACATGGGGGATCTTGCTGAGTGCGTTTGACAGGAGCTGGGGGTACGAGGGGGGGATGACAGTCTCCATGAGACCCAGGGTTGCCCATTTCTGCTCCCTGCTGCCCCCCGTCCCCCAACAAGCCACCTCTTTTCTTAGGCCTCCATTTCCCCTCTGCAAAAGGGTTTGAAATCTTCTCCCTACCTCCTGGGACTCAACGAAGAGATAATATTTCCTAAGCGGACATCCAACCTCAGGCAAACCTGAACCATTCATACCAATTGCTAAGAATCCAACACTCTGAGCGTTTATTAAGCCAGCTCTTACTTGCAGCTAGTGTGTGCTGGTGCGTTCTGGGCGCTTTATACACATTAAGCCATTGGGCCTAGGTCTGACCACAGACCGGATGCCCAGTTCAACTTGAACTCCAGATAGACCACAAATCATATTTTAGTCTAAGTGTGTCCCAAGTATTGCCTGAGATATACAGACAAAATACGCATTGCTTCTCTCCACGGGCTCGGCACGCAAAACGTAGGGTCCGTGACTGTCCCTGTCTCATGAACGAGGAAAGTGAAACTCAGAGAGGTGAGGTGACCAGCCTGGGGTTCCCCGGGACGGGTGTCCGACCTGTGGACTTACCCGGTCGGCCTGACACTGGCGGAAGCTGGCGTTGATTCGGTCCAGGTCGCGGCGGGCGTTTAGCAGCATCAGCATGATGGCATCCTTGGCGCGGGAGGTGAGGTTGAGCTTCTCGGACAGGTTGGCCTGGGAGGCTGTGAGCCCCACCACCTGGCCGTAGAGGCCGTCAGCCCGGCGCTCGGTGGCCTGCAGGTTGGATTCGGTACTCACGTGCGCGTTGCCGTAGACCATAAAGAGGACAAGGCCCAGGATGATGAGGAATTGGATGAGCGAGACAAAGAGGAAAAAATAGCGCAGATAGTACCAGCAGCCCCTCGGGCTGCCCCCTGCCCGTGAATAGGGTCCCCCGTGCTCCATCGCCGAGCCCATCTCCTCCCAGCTTCTGCCCGGTGCGCCGGCACTGCTCTGCTGGCTGGTCTGCTCTGGGTGGTGGCTTCTGCCCCTTCTAGACCTTGCCACGGCAGGGGGGAGGGGGGAAGTGTTTATATTACTCCTCTTAATACTTCCTCTGCCTGGCTCCTTCCTGGCCAGGAGGAAACGGGGGCTGTGGGTTATCACAACACTCCCACCCAGGCTGTGAAGGGAAGGGGGGAGGGCACCGTGTCACGTCTGGGCCTCTCTGATTAACGCTGGGTGGGGCACCGGCGAGGGGACCAGGCGTTCTCGGCCTTGCTGAGCCTCATTTTCCCCACCTGCCCTTGCTTTGTGCCCAGAGCTTGTCTCACCTGCCTGTGACCTCATGTCAACATCCCCATCGTGGGGAGGAGGATACCGAGACGAAGGGAGGAGAAAGCACCGCCTGGGTGTCTCACTCTGGTCGTTCACAGAGCTGGACTCACCTCCCCTCAGGGAGGGCTGGCTACAGATGTGTGCCCATCTTACATGGCAGTGATGACTACAGGAGCTAAATTGTGCGGAGCGCTTAGCTGAGGGCCAGGCACACAGTAGGTGCTCAGTAATTGGCACAGGAAGGCCTCACAGAGGGCTGATGGGTGGATGGTGGTGGCGCGGGTTCCCCCAGCTGTCATCCCACCCAGTGCCCGGCTCGTGGAGGCGCTTAGTAAGCACAGGCAGCAGTGAACCTGGGGCCAGGGTGAGCTTGAGTGAGGGGCTTCTCCTGTCTCGGTTTTCCCCTCTGTGAGATGAGGTGGGCACAGTACCAGGTCCCAGGGCCGGGGAGGGGGCTGGGAGAAATGATTTGCCGTTGCTATTATTACTACCATTTCCTGCTGGAAACCTCATCTTGGGGCTCTGTGAGATGGTGAAGGGGAAGCGCCAGATAGAGGGGGTCAAGCTTCACTGTGGGTCACCCCCAGGTGGGCAAGGAAGGGGTTTCGGGACCAAGGAGCAAAGGATTCTGGGTATGCCCTCCTACATGTCCCCCCAGATTCAGGAGCTCCAGGGAAAACCCCTATGCTGGGTGATGCCAGAGGCCTCACCAAGAGCCCCAGGCCTGGCGGTGAGGGGTCCTCAGTCTTGGGGAGACAGAGTGGGACACAGCCCCTAGCCCCATGGGGTCAAGGCTGACAGGATCCGAGGGGAACGGGGCAAGGGGATGGAAAGGAGGCTGGACCATGGGTGGGTGACGATAACACAGTTGCTGTCCACTGCCTGTGGGGGGCACAGCAGGCTGAAGGCGGTGGCATGGGGACCCAGCCCCCTATTAACCAGGGTAGTGGAGTGGGGGGTAGTTGAGCGGGGAGGGGTCCTCCAGGGTGGTGTTCATCAAGGAGGTGGGAGTTGGGTCGGGATGGAGGAAGTTCCCAGGGATGGGCAGGAAACCCCTGTCTGACCTTTGGCCTTTGCAGCTACCCATTGATTCCTGATTCCGGACCCTTCCCAGCCACTACTGGGAGGGAGGAGGGTTGGGGGCTGCAAGTGGTGCCCAACCAGCTATTTCTCTGGGTTGGTCAGGCCCACCCAGAGTCCCCTGGAGCAGGGTGGGAGGAGGACATCTCCCATCTGCATTAATGGGGAGTCATGTACAGGCAGAGTGAATACATGGTTTCAATGCCGGCCTCTGGAGTTAAGTTCTGGCTAGGCCACCTACCGCTGTGAGACCTGGGACAAGTGACTTCTGCTCCTGGAGCCTCAGTTTTCTCCTGTCTAAAGTGGAGGCAACAAAGCCAGTTGTGAAACACTTGTCAGTGCCTGGCACACAGTTAACCTTAATAAAAGGTGGTAGTTTTTTAAGGTGGGGTTGGATCATCCACAGACTCTGATGTGAGGCTGGGGAACTGAGACACAGGGGAGGGACACTGTCCCAGCTGTTGTTGCCCTGAGCCTGTGGGATCACCAGGGCAGGGGTAGAGCCTGGGTGACAAGGGTCCAGTTGAGAGCTCAGGCAAGGGGGCAGTGCTTAGGCCAATGCCAGGAGGTGTGACAGTCTTGGTATGAACTTAAGATCTTGGCTATCTTTCACTGAATATTGAAGATGTTGCATATATGTATGTATGAACATGATATCTGTTGTCAAGGGAAAAGAAAGGCAACCATAAACTCCTAGAAAACCAAAAAGCCACTCTAGACCTGATGTGCTACAATTTTGAGCAACTGTCACAGTGTAAGAACAAGAGTTTTCAATATACACACTAATGTCTTTTGTATCAAGCTCAAAAATAACATTCTTTTTGGCAATTTGATCTCACAACTTTGATTTGTGATGTTTCTTTTTCCAATAATTTGTTTTAAAAGCTAGATTTTTTTTTTTAAATGGAAAAGGTAATGATGAAACTTCCTCTTTTTGCTCAACATTATGACTTTGAGATTGTTGATTCCTTTTGACCGCTGTTTAGGTTTTCAGCACATACATTACCATAATAATTACCAATGGGCACTTAGACTGTTTCTAAATTTTTTGTTTCAGTGAACAAAATAAGACTTGATATCAAATCTCCACAAGTGAAATTGCTGGGTCCTAAAGCAATAACATTTTACATTTTGACAGCTGTCATCAATTTGTCCTCCAAAGAGGTTGTTTCCATTGACACTCCTGCCAGCAGAGTCTAAAATTTCTAAAAACAGCCTCTCTGAACACGTTCTGCCTGAATTCCTGGCCAGAAAATTCCAGAGGGAGGAGGTGAGCAACTGGTCTTCGAATTCACATGAGGTCAAATGCATCGAATGATGTGAGCATTTGGCTTTTCCCTGAAAACCATTTGTCATAGTCACAGGAAATTTTGTGCGTGAATCTCTCTGAATTCCTTTGGAGGGACTTCGATTTTAATTATTGTTTTCTAAATTAAAAACAATCCATTTGGTTTCATTTGATTGTTTGGGCAGAGACGGGAAGACTGTCCTGAGGAAGTCAGCTCTGTGTCACTCTGAAGACCGACACTGAAGTTCTCAAGGAGACACAAGGTTTTTAAAAACTCTCACAGAACTTCAGGAAGGTTCTGGAGGAAGCGATATTTCTGGCGAAGAAAAATTTCAGCAAAGTTCAGAAAACCCTCCACTTTTATGCCAGCGTGTTTGGGTTTTGGTTAAATGCAAAGGAAATTAAGTTTTTGGGCTTTTGGAGTTGACAGAGGAGGCAAGGAGAGCCCTTTGTGGGCGGCGGGCTGGGGGGAAGAGCCTGTCCTCTCTGGGCATCCGTGTTCCTTCCTGAAAAAAGGTGACCCACTTTCTTACCTGGGACTGGGCGCCAACAAGGTCAGGCTGCTGCTGTCGCCAGTGCCCTCCACCCAGCTTGTGCCAGCCTCCCCCTTTCCACCCCCCCTCCCATACACTCCTGTTTCTGTAGCCACGGAGGGACCCCAGGGTGACCATGAATAGGGGAGGCCAGGGCAGGGACCTGGGAGAGTGTGCTGGGGACAAGGTGGAGACACAGAGGTAAAGACTTGGAGACAGAGAGACAGACAGAGACTTTGAGTGGTAACTGGACAGGTGGAGACAGGGAGGCACAACAGAGCAAGGGCAGGCTGGGGGCTGGCCCTGTGGGGAGGGAGGCAGGTGGGGTCTGGAAGGCAAGGCAGCTGGGGGATTCTCCGTTCTGGTGGGAGAACCAGACCTGACAGTACCCCTCCTGCTCACACACCTCCCATGGCTCCACATGTCCCCGGCGCTGATTTTCAGGGATCTGGCAGGTATGGCCAAGGGGAAGCCAGCAGAATAAGTGAACAGTAATGATCATATTTTAGGTCCCATTTACAGCCCTGAGCCCAGCCCTTTGTGTGCGTCAGCCCTGGACCCCACAGTGAGGGTCTGAAGTCCCTGGGGCCCCAGACAAGGCAGGGCCAGTCTCCAGCCCTAGCTGACTCCAGAAGGAGAAGCTGTTTCCTGCTCACTTCTGGATTTACGCCAGAGTTGCAGGGGGAGGGGGGTGTCTCAGACCCATCTTCCCTGCCTCTCAAGTTCTGGGCCCTCAGCCAGCAGCAACCAGGTCTGCAGACTGGGGTGACCCCTGGTGGCCAGCAACGGAACAAAGCGGTTAGACTCTCATTCCTCCCCTCAGCCTCACCTCCTCCTTTTGGGGGGGGCCCTCCAATTCCTCCCCCCACCCCAAGTTGGTCCTCTCCCAGTAAAGGCCCTGATCAGGCACCACCAAGCCACCTCCAAGGTGGGTGGGGGGATAATAAACAGGACTGGCTGAGGGGGGATCAGAGTTTCAAGTGTGCTGTTCCCCTCCTTACAGCAGCCTCTTCAGAAAATTTTCAAAACAAATTTTAATTATTTTAAGGGTAATACATGCACATGATTTTTAAAATGCAAACTTTACAAAAAGGTATACAGAGGAGCATGAGACTGCTTCCCCCGCCGATCCCCAGATCCCTGATTCCTTTTCCAGAGGCCACAGCTGTGACCAGTGTTTCCTTCAGAGATATTTGGATAAAAGTTTCCCCCAGCCCCGAATTTTAAAAGACGTACACAAATTATTGCTCTCCTGCTTTTTTTTTTTTTTTTTTGCGGCACGCGGGCCTCTCACTGTTGTGGTCCCTCCCATCGCGGAGCACAGGCTCCAGACGCGCAGGCCCGGCGGCCATGGCTCACGGGCACAGCCGCTCCGCGGCATGTGGGATCTTCCCAGACAGGGGCACGAGCCCGCGTCCCCCGCATCGGCAGGCGGACCCCCAACCACTGCGCCATCAGGGAAGCCCTGCTCTCCTGCTTTTTACATTAATGCGTCTCAGAGAAGATCAGCTTTGGCCTTTTTAACAGTTTTATAGTGGGAATTCCTTGGTTGTCCAGTGGTTAGGACTCTGTACTTTCACTGCTGAGGGCGCAGGTACAATCCCTGGTCAGGCAACGAAGATCTGCAAGCCGGGCAGCTTGGCCAAAAACAAAAAATAAAAAAACCCACACAAACCAGTTGTATAGCAGTCCATGGTGTGGATGGACGGACACTCATTTAAACAGTCCCCAACTGATGGACACTGAGGTTGTTTCCAATTTTTTGCAATTACCAAGAATGTGGTAATAATGTCTTCATTTCTCCTCTCCCCCACCCTCATCTTTTTAAAAGTAAACTTTTAATTTTGGAATACGTTTAGATTTACAGAAACTTTGCAGAGATAATACAGTCTCTGAATAGCCCTCATGCAGCTTCTTCCAATTTCTCGGTCAAAACTAAGAAATTAATCTTCGTATATTACTATTAACTAAACTCTAGACTTTATTTGATGTCCTAAGTGTTTTTCTGTTCCAGGATCCAACACAGGATTCTCCACTGCATTCAGTCCATCATTTTGTATACATTTAAATCTGGTTGTAGATTAAAAAAAATTTTTTAATTAAAATAATATGGTTGGGCTTCCCTGGTGGCGCAGTAGTTGAGAGTCCTTCTGCCGATGCAGGGGACACGGGTTCGTGCCCCGGTCCAGGAAGATCCCACATGCCGCGGAGCGGCTGGGCCCGTAAGCCATGGCTGCTGAGCCTGCGCATCCGGAGCCTGTGCTCCGCAACGGGAGAGGCCACGGCAGTGAGAGGCCTGCGTACCGCAAAAAAAAGAAAATAATAATAATAATAATATGGTTGCAGAAAAATTGCCTCAAGAGGAGTTGATGGGTCAAACAACATGTGCACTTTTGAGAGATTCTGGAAAACTGCCCTCCCAAGTGGTTGTACGAATGAGCAGTCCCAACACAACGTATTCACAAACTTTTAATTTGTTTTTATTTTTGTCTTTGACAAACTAAAGGGTAGAAAACGATATCACATTTTTTTTCAGTTTGCATTTCTTCTCTAGCAGTGAGATTGGGCCCCTTTTTCATATATTTCGATGACCAGGCTGCCCATGTGCTTTGCCCATTTTCTACTGAGTTATTCTTTGAAAAATTAATGTAGAATAGATCCTTACATAATAAGGAACGTAGTTTATTCCTGGATATAAAAAATTATCTGAAAGGGATTTTTCTTTTCTTCGAAAGGATTTTCTACCTAGTTGTTTAGATATAAGAAAGTTTCCATTGATTCTCTTGGGTTTTCTATATATAGTCATACCAACAGCAGATAATATTATTGGGTTGACTGTTTGAGGCATTCCTGCCAAAAATGCCAATTAATCATGAGGAAACATCACAAAAACCCAAACTCAGACACCACAAAATGACTCGCTTGGGCTTTTTAAAAAATGCCAGTGTCAAAAAAAAAAAAAAAAAGCCAGTGTCATGAAAGGCAAAGACAGATTGAGGAATGTTCCAGATTAATACAATGTGTAAGCCAGGATACTCTTTTGTTACAAAGGACATTATCAGAACAGTTGGAAAAATCTGATTACGGTCTGGAAATTAGAATCTAAGTGTCCATCGATAGATGAATGGATAAAGAAGATGTTTTATATATATATACACACACACACACACACAATGGAATATTACTCATAATAGTCTCATAAAAAAGAAATCTTGCCATTTCAACGACATGGATGGATCTAGAGGGTATTATGTTAACTGAAATAAGTCAGGCTGAGAAAGACAAATACCGTATAATCTCACTTACAGGCAATTGTTGCTATTTTGATGACCTTTTCAGAATTTTTCTCATTTGATCCATTTAGTATGGCGAATTTTATTACCAAACTTCCAAATATTGAACCATCTCTGCACCTCAGGCATAAGTCACTTTGTTATGGTGTATCTTAAAAACGTGTTACTTGGTTCTCTGCTAAAATTCCATTTGGGAGTTTTGTACCCTCTTCATAGGGAGAGGGGTCTGTAGTTTTCCTATTGTGCCATTTTTGTCAGCTTTTGATGTCAAGGATATGCTGGCTCTCACCATTCCAATTACTCATCTTACAGGCAAGGTAAACTGAGGACCAGAGAGGAGAAGTAACCCCTTCAGGTCACTCCCAGGTCAGGGCTGGACCCTAAGTCCTCACGTCTGTGCGATGAGGGCAACACTGTCCTTGTCCTTAGAGGGGACTTAAGTCCCAGCTCTGTACTATCTCACCTTGTGACCAAATGGACCTTAATTTCCCCATCTGCAAAATAAGCACTAGATGGTCAAAGAGAGGGTCGGGTCTTCTTTCTGCACAGTTTCCGTTCAGGACGGCTGTCGGTCGAAAGCTGAGCGTTGATGGGTGTCGATCTAGCATGGGTACCTCTGTAAGTGTCCCAGCAGGGCCCCCAGTATCTGTCCTCCTGGCCTCGAGCCCTGATCCAGCTGGGGTCTGACTCACCCCCTTGCGCGCCGCGCTGGTCGCCTGCAACCCCCGGAGGTTCCCGGGCGAGAGTGCGAGCGGGTGTTGGGCCGAGGTCGGGACCCAGAGCGGGTCCGGGGGTGTGGCACTCTGCGCTGGGGGCCCGTCTGGGCTTCCAGGGCGTAACTGCCGGGAAGGAGGGAGGGTCCCGTCAGCACCTGGACCCCCCTTCCCCAGAGACCCTCCAGCATTCTTCCGCCTTTCCTGGGAACGCCCCCTCCCCAGAGATCCCATGCTCCAGGATCCCTCATCCCTTCTCCACCCCTGGCCATTTCCAGGACCCCTCCCCACGGACTCCCAGCCTTTTCCCCAGAAGCTCCGCCTCCAGGCCCCTGGCCCCTCACTCGGTACTCGATTTTTCTTGCATCCTCCACTTGCACTCTCCGCCCTCCCCTGAGCCCCCAACATGCGCCCGACCCCAGGGACCCATGCCTCCAGAGTGCCAGCGGTAACGTGGGGGATTCCCGTCCCCAAAGAGCGCCTCCCCCGCCCCCCAGGTTCGCCCCCCAGGTTCTAACGCCTGACCTTCAGGAGGGCCTTGACTCTCTACAAGGCCCCGCCCACATGGGCAGGGGCATGGGCTCGCCCTCCCCCGGACCCTTCCCGCCCACTCCTTACTCACACGTGCTCGCGCAGCGCCGCCTCCCGGGCTGCGCAGGCTTCACTCTCGGCCTCCGCCGCGCTCGCGCGCCGCTGCACCGTGTCCAGCCGCTGCGCAGACTCCGTGGCCGCCGCCTCCCAGCGCGCCAGGGCTTCTGCGGGCGCAGGGTGCAGGATCAGACTGGAGACCAGGCTCCTACCCCTCGCACACCAGCTACGAATTCATAGTCTGCCTACTATTTGCGTGGTTTGTTTTATTTGAATTAAGTTTGTGTGCTGTTTGCCTGACCTTTACGTGTCATTTGCATAGCTTTTCATAGGTTTACATTACTTTGGGGAGTCTCTACACGGCGTGTGCACATTTTGTTGTATTTGCATTGTTCTCTGACATTCGCATGACCTTTGCATATTATGCGCATTTCCTTCACAAGTTTTCGCGTTCGTCTGCTTTACGTTTGCACCTGTACGTGTCATTTGCGTAGCTGGGAACCTTCTAGGCTCCTCCCACCTCTAGCCCTGCCCACCACTTTGCACCCCAACACACCTGTCAGCGCCCCGTTCTCTGCCCCCATCTGGGTCCCCTGAGCCTTGGCCTCGTCCATCTCAGTCTTCAGTGTCATCAGTTGGGTCTGAAGCCGACTCTGCGGAGTGGAGGGGAAGTGAGGCGGGGAGGGGGGGAGGGGAGAAGGAGTGAATTGACCCCGCCCTTTCTAGGGGAGACTGAGACTACATTGGTGTTCCTTGAGCTTTATTTGGACCTTTGGGGGTCCTGTAGTTGTAAAACACAGAAGTGGCCTCTGAAATCTGGGGTACCGAGTGGTGACAGGTGCCTGCCTGGAAGAAGTTCTCTGTCCAGGTCATCCGGCCCCTACTCCAGGCCAACTAGATGTAGAAAAGGTTTAGCTCTGCCGACAGGATCTGGTTCCAATCCTAGCTATGTCTAGACTCGCGGACTGGGGTTTCAGACCAGCACAAGCCAATTTGGTGGTTGACAATTGGGTTTCAAGGGTATACTTAGTCACCTCTGTGAGACTGTTACAGTAGAAGTGGAAAATGGGGTTTTTCTTTCCTACTAACAAGGCAGGAAAACAAAGGAATGAGTGAATGGCTATAGAAACAGCAAAAGCAGGTCTATAAAAGTTAAGCAATCCTAGTTTCACTTTAACTGTTACTAATCTGTAGTGCATGCAACTAGAATTGTCCTACACAAAGCTAATTCCTTAATCACTCTCTGACTCTATGTGAATTATATCCTGCACCTGGCATTCTTTTCTCCCACACTCCCTTGTAACACTCCCTTGTAGCTTTCTTCATTTCAGAGAGGAGGTCACCAGCGATAATCTTGGAGATGACCAGACCCAGTTACAGAGCTGCCTGATGTCTGCTGTGGCCGTTTTGAAATTTCCCAGAAGAAAGAATGCAAGTCCATCACTTCCTTGATCCTTATCACCTACCCCAGACTACAAGCCCTGACTATAAGACTTCTCCCTATTCCCCCAGAGAGGGGGGCACAGTTTTTTTTGAGGTGCTAGCCTGCTGTGTTCCCTCTTTGCCTGGCAAAGAAATAAAGCTACTCTCTATTTCCTCCAAAAACTCTGTCTCCGTATTTCTATTTGGTACCAGGGTACAGAGGCCGAGATTTTGGCAACAAGACATTCTGCAAAACCACTGGCCTGGCTTCCTTGGAGAAGACTCCATCGAGAGGCAGAGACAGAATTTGAACCCAGTGCAGGCTGCTGTTAACCTCGGCTACCCCAGGCCTTTCCCTCAGGCAGTCAGGAAAGGTGTAGGGATGAATTTTCAAAAGGCATGAATTTTCAAAAATTCATACACTGCCCAACCTCTGCTGCGCCTGGGACACAGGGGTACACAGTAGTTACTCAATAAATGTGAACGGTTGGGACTCTGAGGATGATTCTTCTGCGAGGTCCAGGGCTGGGAAGGGTTAAGGAAGAGTTTGAAGGGGGTGGCAGGAGGAAAAGGGAGGACCTGGCTGGTACCTCCCCCAAGAGGCCAACTTTAGCCTCCTAATTACAGGTGACATGAATGTCCCTCTCTCAAAATAGGGCTGCTCTACACTGGCTGGGAGGTGGGATGTTGAGTGGGTACCTAGGGGGAGGGTTAGCACAGGGCCTCCCCAGGTGGGCTTAGGGGTCTGAGGCTTCCCTAGCCTCCACCAGTGATTTGGCAAATAGCAGAGGACAGTGACACCTTCTTGGTCAGAAGGTAGACTCAGGGCTGAACTGGCATTGTAGGAGTTGGAAGGAATTACGTGTATATTCTTATTTGCCTCCCTCAATTGAAGAATGGCGGAAACCAAGGCACAGGGCGGGGGGGGGGGAGCCCCAGGGATGTGTGTGCACCCTCTCCCCCCCATATTCTGGATTCCCCAGCCCCCCACCCTGCCCACCTACCTGGCGGCCCTCACAGACCCTTAGGGCCTCCTCCAGCTCCTGTCGGACACCCTCGGCCTGGTTCAACTGCCTGGTCAGGGCCTCCTCGCGCTGGGCAGCCTCTGCCAGCCGGCGCCGAAGTTCCTCAACCTCGGGCTCCAGGTCTCCAGGCGGCGCCGTGGTGTTGGCCCCTGGCTCTGGGCAGCGAGGCCTCCGGGAGGCCGAGGCGGCCAGATTCCAGGCCAGCAGGGCTGCTCCAGCCGCCACCGCTGCCAGGAACACAGCGGCCCCGCACAGGGCGAACACTCGCCAGGCGCGCCCTGGCTCCGGCCCCGGCTCGGCCATACCGCCGTCCACAGCTCTGGCCCCAGACGGCAACGAGCATTTAATTGGCACCTTGGGGCTCCAGGGACACCCACGGTTCCGCCCTGCCTGGCCGTGGCTTCGAGTTTGTTGGGAGGGGCTGGACCCACGCCAAGGGCCAGCCCAGATTAGTGGAGCCCAGGACAGGACTGGGGGGTCCTGGATCCCAGTCTGACATCTGCATCCCACGTGACCCTCTGAGCCTCAGTTTCCCCCTCTGTGAAGCGGAGATGACAGTAGCTCCTGCCCCGTAGGGCTTTGCGGGAATCACTTGAGTACATCTGCGCAAAGCACCCATTTGCACAGGGGGTGCTTGGCGAGGGTCTGGGGGTATATTGTCCCCATTCTGTTCATGGAATGACCAAGCCTAGAAGACGGGAGGCTACTCGAGCAATTGAGGTTGGCCTGGCTCAGGCTGCCACACTTTTTGTGGCTGGCTGTGAGGACCAGAGGGTAGACGCAAGGGTGGATCCG
The DNA here is from genome assembly GCF_937001465.1 of Orcinus orca. Taxonomy (NCBI): domain Eukaryota; kingdom Metazoa; phylum Chordata; class Mammalia; order Artiodactyla; family Delphinidae; genus Orcinus; species Orcinus orca. The sequence continues at coordinate 12,323,202 of NC_064561.1, read as the reverse complement.
TCCCATCTCCCTGCCCGTTCTCCACTAGGCCACCAGGGGGAGACCTTACAACGTGAATCAGATCCAGGCGCGTTCACACCGTTCCCCAGACTTCCCTCTGAGTCAAATCCTCTTCCTCCCCCTTCGCCCTCTTTCCCCTTATTTCCTCTTGGCCCGCCTCCATTTCCACCTCCCTTTCCTCCTCTTCCTCCACCCTACTCCCTCTCTTTTTCTCTTCCCCCTCTATCTCCCCGTCTTACCCCTCCCCCCTTTCTAATCCCTCCCCCTCCTCTTCCTCCCCAGCAAGACCCCTAGCAGGTCTTTGATGTCACTTCCTGCTCTTAGCTGCCTCCTGCCCTCCTCAGCGCTCTTCAGGCCAGCGCATTCCTACCCCAGGGCTGCCTGAGAGCCCTCTCCTCCCTCTTTGCCCAGTTAACAGTTCCTACCAGCTCTCCCCTGTCCACCAGTATGTCTCCTCCTCCAGAACCCTCCCCCTTCCCCACTAACTCAGGCCCCCTTTTTTTTTTTTTTTTTGCAGTACGAGGGCCTCTCACTGTTGTGGCCTCTCCCGTTGCGGGGCACAGGCTCCGGACGCGCAGGCTCAGCGGCCATGGCTCACGGGCCCAGCTGCTCCACGGCATGTGGGATCTTCCTGGACCGGGGCACGAACCCGTGTCCCCTGCCTTGGCAGGCGGACTCTCAACCACTGCGCCACCAGGGAAGCCCTCAGGCCCCTTTTGATCAGCTCTCTCAGCTCTGCTGTCATTTTACCTGTGTGTGATTCCTGGCTGCCTCCCCCATCAGACTGGGTGAGCCCCTAGAAAGCAAAGCCTGCACCTGCCCTGTTCACACTGCCACCGCGTGGGCCTGGCACACAGTAGTTGTGCAGAAATGTGAGCTGAGTGAACACTATGAACTAGAACCTGTGTCCCTCCCTGACCTGCCCAGCCCCCCGCTCCCCCAATTCCACATTAAGAAACCAGAGCCCAGAGAGGCTAAGTCTCAGGCCAGGGACACACAGCAGCCACAGGTCACTGCCAGATTCCTGCTGAAGCTGGAATCCCCCCAACCAGCCAGGGAAGAGGGGCCTTTTTAGGAAAGAGGGACATTTATACCCTAGCCATTGGGTGGGAATTTAGGGGAAGAAATTGAGCAGGTCAAACCCATAATATTGGGGCAAACCTGCCCCCTCCATCAGCGAAACACAGCCCAGGTATGGTGGGGGTGGGAGGCGGAGCTGTTTTGGGACTTTCCAGTAGCCCAAGCTGGGAGCTGGGGGGAAGGATGTTGAGTGGGGATGGGAAAGGACTGAGGTCATGTGAGAAAGGTCTGCTTCCCGGCAATCAAGAGAACCTGCTGGAAGCAGAGGGTTCCAATGCCTGAGCAGCTGAGAAACCCTGAGCGAGTCCAGTCACTCCTCTGGACCTCAGTTTCCTCATCTGTTAGATGGGGCTGCCGATGGGGGTGGTGGTGAAATGACTCAGTCATTGTAAAGGGACTCCATGGGAGCGCCTGCTGAGTCCCCCTGTGAGCTGGGGACACTCACAGAACTGACGGGCACCCAAGCCTCACCTTCTAGAGCCGAGGTTCTCACCGGAATTGATTCTGCCCCCCAGGGGAAACTTGGTAATGTCTAGGGGCATTTTTTTGTTGTCACAACCTCGGGGTAAGGTGCTATGGGCCTCTAGTGGGTGGAAGCCAGGGATGCTGCTCAACGTGCTACAGTGCCCAGGGCAGGCCCCACAGCAGAGAATGGTCCAGTCCAAATGTCAAGAGTTTGGAGGCCGAGAAACCCTGTTCTAGAACTTCAGAGTGGGAAGCTGGTGCTCCGAGCAGGAGGTAGAGACTAGCTGAGGCCATGAGGCAGGAAGGAACTTGACAAATCAAAATGCAGAGAAGGGCTTCCCTGGTGGCACAGTGGTTGAGAGTCCGCCTGCCGAGGCAGGGGACACGGGTTCGTGCCCCGGTCCGGGAAGATCCCACATGCCGCGGAGCGGCTAGGCCCGTGAGCCATGGCCGCTGAGCCTGCGCGTCCGGAGCCCGTGCTCCTCAACGGGAGAGGCCACAACAGTGAGAGGCCCCTGTACCGTAAAAAAAAAAAAAAAAAAAAATGCAGAGAAATGGTCACAGGGGGTGGAGCAAGAGGAAGTTAGGGGCTGGGGGTGGGGTCAGGGGGGCGTCAGGGGGGCCTGTGGCAGGGATGGGGTTTGGGGGTCCCTGGGAGGGCAGCGGGAGCCATGGAGGGGGGGCCCGACCATCTGGGCTCGGGACCATGGTGAGGGCAGTGCAGAATTCTGGGAATTCTGGGCAGATGCAAGGGACCTGCCCCCACCCCCAGCCACGCACAAGAAGTTGCCCGGACAATAGTCAGGATTCCAGGGGAACTTGGAGGAAGGAAGATAACAGAGGGGGAAGGAATTATGGGCCATGGGAGGATCCAAGAAAGTGGGTTGAAGGGTTTATCAGATGGTAGGCTTCAATTTTGAACACCTTCCAATTTTTTTTTTTTTTGGCCGTGCCACGCATCTTGCGGGATCTCAGTTCCCCAACCAAGGATTGAACCCGGGCCACGGCAGTGAAAGCTCAAAATCCTAACCACTAGGCCACCAGGGGACTCCCGGTGGCCTTCAATTTTGAGAAGCAGAGAGGCTCTCTGGAGGAGGGGGCATTGTGACACAGGCCTGTGTGTGTCTGCAAATCCAGGTTTGATCCCAGCCCTGCACTTTCTGTGGGAAGGGATTGGGAACCAGGACAAAGTGTCCCTCACCACAGCCTCGGTTTCCTCATGGGACCGCTGCCATCAGAAGATCCCGGCGAGGAGATGAGAGCAGAACACTGCAGGCGAGCTGATGAGGGTGTAGAGTTCTTTAAGATGATCCAAATGGACAAGAGGGCTGGGGAGGCAGTGGGGTGGTGACTGCCAGAACCGCAGGGATTCCTGAGAACATTCTAGAGCAGGGAAAGCTGGATGTGGATGTCAATGGGTGTCCACCCTGGCCCGCAGGGCAGCCCCCAGATGCTTGGGGGTGACACAGTAACACTCCAAAAACTTGAGAGTAAAGTTCCCCCCCCCCCCCAGAGGGGTGTTTACTTTTTCGGAGCCCAAAGACCCCAGAAGAAAGTGACTTTCTAGAACCGTGTCAGCAAGAAGCAGGTGCCCCACCTTCCACCCCCATGCCCTCCTCAGCTCTAGGGCAGCCTTGGGCCAACTCTGCTACTTCTCCATGCCCAAGGTATCCCTCCAGAGCTGCCCCATGGACCCCTTAGGCTACCCCATCCCCCCTCTCCTCCCCACAGCCGTGTTGCCATGTGGTCCCCTCAGAACGGGCCAGGTCAGGAAGCCTCAAAGGGGGAAGCAGAGAGGGAACCGGACCAGTCCAGGTTGTGGCCTAAAAGACATCAAAACAGGGACTCAGAGGCAGATACAACACGGGCTCCGCGCCCTCAAGCCCTGCCCCGCTCCAGGACCGCCCCCCCCACCCCCTCCCTGCTCACTGGGCTCTCCCTCCCTCTCCAAGATTCTTCTCCTCGGTGCCCAGCCCTCTGCCCCGCAGGTAGGCCACCTCCACAGACCGTGACCCATCCCCGACTCCCATCCTGTCCCAGTTTTCTTTTCCCCGGAGCTGCCCCCTCCTTACCGGCCGGCTTTCTGGGACCTCAGATCAGCAGAGCCTCGAGGACCACGACCACGACCACAGCGAACAGGACGCTCGAGCAGCTAGAAGAGTTGTTCTCAGCTGAGGCCTCACTCCCTCTTCTGGAGTAGAGATCGGGACAATTCAGACAACTGCCAAGCCGGCTCCAGCAGCTGGAGGCTGCGCCCCTAAGAATCTCCACTCCTCCCCCACCAAGTCACTGGGGAGGAGAGCTGGCAGCGGCCACCCCAGGGCTGTGTGACACAAGGGACAAGGCTGGGACTTAAACTTTGCCCCCTGAGCAACGGGGTTTTTCGAAGCCAAGGGGGTCGCGAGTCTTCGGGGTGGGGTGAAAGGGGAGTGGCCAGTGGGGGGGGGGTCGTCTCGGACCTTAGTCGCTGCACCTCCGCCAAAGTGTCCTCCAGTTTCTGCTTCAAAATCTTGACCTCTCCTGGTGGGGTCGGGTACAGAATCGAGGGGCGCGTCAACACACTGACCACGCCCACTCACCTGGCTCCAACCCGGGACATGTCCCCGCCTCTAGCCCCGCCCTCATTCAACCCACGCTGGGAAACCTGGCGTGCTCCCCCCTCCCCTACTCCAAATGGAATCTGGTCCCATCCCTCCCTCCCGACCCCAACCCTGGGACCCTCCCTCCTTAGTCCTTTTCAATAACTGGCCCACCCCTCCGAGCCCCGTCCGTGGAACGCTGGCCTTGTGCTTTTCTCACCCTGAAGCTCTGCCACCTGTGCCTGCTCCATCTTCAGAGAATCCCTCAGGGTCACCTGCGACGCGGGGGTGGGGGTGGGGTGTGGGAAACTGGACTTCTGTCCTTGGGCCCTGGACCCCTCCTTAAGCCCTGGGATCAGAGGAGCTTGGGTCCAAACCCCCTTCAGTTTCCACTCCGACCATCCCCTGCACCTCAGTCTCCCACCTTGCAGAGTGGCCATAACTCCCACCCTCCCAGGGCCACCGATAAGGGTGTGATCCTCGAAATGGGAGTTTTGAGGCCCTCCCCAAGAGAATTTGGAAGCTCCCCATGCCCAAACTCTAGGAGCAGTTTCCAGATCCCCCGGGGCTATTGCCCAAGAAGAGTGAGAGGTCCTCCCGAAACCAGAACACAGGGGGGATTTCGGAGTCCAAGTAGAGGACCAGTGGGAGTTTCAAGGTTCCCCCATATCGGGACACAGATGAAAATTCCAGAGTCTCTCAGGATGCGGTGGGAGTATCAAGAGCCTCTTTCTCTGGGACCTGGTGAGGTCCCGATCCCAACCCCTAGGGGGGGCTTCTGCTCTCCCAAGACTGGGGCCCGAGGGGAGTTTCTAGCTCCCACACCCCAGTGCCCTGGAGTCTGGAGGTTCCCCCATATCCTAGCAGGGATACTGAGGCCCCTGCTCTGGGGAGCACCCCACCCCACACTAGCACCCTGGAGAGAGTTTACAGGTCTCCAAACCCTGGTGGGGACATCCAGGGGGGGGTTTTAAGGTCTATCTTGATCTCCACGTAGACCCTGTAAGAACCCCCCCCCCCCCGCAAGGACAGGCCCTCTCTAGGGGGTGCAGTGGCTTACCACCGTCTGGTTGCAGGTGGCGGCCTGGACCTCCATCTTGTGTAAGACTTCCTGGGCCTGGGTTAGCTGGTGCTGCACGTACCAAGTGCGGTTCTGACACTCCTGCTCTGCTTGGAGGCCATCCGTGCAGTGCTTGCTGTTGGCCCTGACAGCGAAGATGACCAAGGGTACAAGTAGAGCCATCAGAATCACCAGGAGCAGCAGGAAGCACAGGCACCGCGGCAGCTTGCAGCAGCGCAGCACCGGCTCATTCAGGTGGTCAACCATGGGCACAGGGCTGTAGTGATACAAAGTAGTGCCCTCCAGCTCTGTCCGTAGGGAGTCTGGACGGGAGTTAGGGGAGGGCGCTGGAACCTCTTCTGGGCTGGGGCTACCCTCTTATTAGCATAGGAGCTGTGCTGACCAATGACAAGTTCCAGGAGGATCCTCTGACTTGGAGATACTTGAATGAGGGCATCTAAAGGCAGAGCAGAGCCCAGGCTTTCTGTTTCGGTTTCCTTTTTCCCTTTCTCAGAAAAAGAGGTGGGTTGTTTCTGCCTAATTATGGCCTCGGGACTTTCTGGGTTGGTTGCTGGCCAGTGAGATCCTGTGGGAGGGGAGCTGGGGCTACCTGCGACACCCCATCTCAAGTCCCTGCCCTTCTCCTTTATGTTTCTGAGGGTGACAGCTGCAGTTACTGAGTGTTTAGTGCATGCCACCTTTGTGTTCATCTGTACCACGACCTGAAGAGGCCGTGGGCATTTTTGGTTCCCAAGTCCCCAGCTGGGGAAACTGAGGCTGAGAGGTGACTAGTGGACTGGGGACAGGGTCTGGGTCTGACAGAAGAGGCTGGGTTTTGAATTCAGGGGTCTCCCTGGTGACCTAGCAGGGGTTCACTTAGCATCCCTGCCCCTCCCCCCCGCCAAGGGGACCGTAGGGTGCCATGGAGGGTGTCAGAGGAGGGACCGTAGCCTGTGGGAGCGGAGAGACGATCTGGATGGACCCACGAGACTAAGGCTGCAGTCCCCCTATTTGGCCACCAGAGGCTGCCCCAGCCAACAAACCAGGTCCCTGTTCTAGCTCCACCCAGGAACCGGCTCCTACTTCCACAATCTGCCCCTACCACCCCAGGACTCCACATAAACCCTCTGAACTGTCAGCGAGCAGGACCCTGTGGGGCCTTCATTCCTGAGTTGTTTTTACAGATGTGAAACGCCTCCCTCGCCAAACGGAAGATGTTAACTACTTGATGACCGTGAGCATGTAGCCCCCAGGCCTAGTGGTGCCTAAGGATTGATCATGTTTAACTAACCCCTGTGACACCACCCTGTTACCTCACCATCAGCCAATCAGAGAATTGTGCACGAGCTGATCACAGACCCTGTGACCAACACCTCCCCCCACCGCCGCCGCCCACATACCCGGACTTTAAAAATGCTTTGCTGAAACCCTTCGGGGAGTTCAGGGTTTTTCTGAACCCCGCGTTCACGAACCTCCCGCCTCCTCGCATGGCCCTGCGATAAACCTTTCTCTGCTCCAAACTCTGACGTTTCGGTTTGTTTGACCTCACTGTGCGTAGGGCACACGGACTTGTGCTAACAGAACCTCAGTTTCCTCATCTGTGAAGTGCGGCCGTAACAGGAGCAGCCTCAGCAGGAGGGGCCGGTGAGGAGTTTTGAGTAAAACGCTTTGGCATCCAGGAGGCACTCAATGGATGTGTGGACGGCTGTGTGGCTCAGGGCAGAAGGAGAGGTGGGTAATGCAGAAACACGGCCATGGAGTGAGGAGCACATTTTGAGGAAAGATGATCATGTCCATCTGGAACACGCTGAACCCAGAGGGCCCGGGGGTCGTCTGGCGAGAGGCCTCCAAAGGGGGTTGGACCCTGGAGTGAGCTTCAAGGAAACTCAGGCCACACTGATCTCCCCTCCATGTGGCCTGGGGAGCCAGAGCTTCCTGTTGGAAATCGGCTTGATTACAGGCTTCCAGCTGCCAGCTGTGACCTCTGGAAGGCAGCTGCGTGCATTTCCTGTGGCTTCTTCAGCCGCAGCCTGACCACAGCCCAGATTCTGTTGCGTCAGCCATTTGCCGTGTTTGCAGTCAGCTGGGTCAGATGGTGCATGGGGCCGAGGCCAGGGGCCCATGTCCCCAGTTGGACATCTCTCTGCCTAGAAGACCCCCATTAAAACCACTCAGCAGCCAGATTGACAAGGGATCAGTGATGATCTTGCTGAGGAGGCCCAGGGGGAGCTTGTGTGTCCCATGAGTAGGGTCCTCCGTTCCAGGCCAGGACTCCAAGTGCAAAGACACGACCCTTGGGAAAGCTGACTTATTGGAGCCCCGCTGTGCTGGCCTTCAGACTTTAGGTTCAGCTTGGGACCATGATTTCAGGTAGAGGCCAAGAGAGTGTGTGAGCAGCCCTGCCTCCCTATGGGACCCTAGGCAAGAGATTTCCTCATAGCCCCAGTTTCCATAGCTGTAAAATGGGGGTGATCATAATAGAACTTTTGGGTGCCCCCCTTACATTCTGCAACCAAAGCAAGTGCCTTATTCACCTCACTCTAGTCCCAGTGCTGCAAACAGAAAGTCTGTGGGTTTTCCCTCTACAATTCCCAATGGAAATAGTTATGCCACCGTTCTGCTGATCTTAGCTTTGCTATTTTTTAAAGAATCATTTTATTTTGGTTTGCAGAAATATAGCAAAGAGAGTACAAAAACATTCCATAGACCCCACACCCCATTTTCCCTACTTTGACCCTCTTACAGCTGTATGGTGCCTTTGTTACAATGAATGAACAAATTCTGATGGATAACATTATCATTAGCTGAAGTCCATGCATTATTCAGATCTCCTCAGTGTGTCGCTAATGTCCCTTTTCTGCCCCAGGATCCTCACAGGACATTTATGTCTCTGGGTTTTTCAGACTTTCTTGGTTTTGATGAACTTGACAGTTTGGAGTCAGGTGTTCCGTAGGAGGGCCCTCAGCTGGGATTTGTCTGGTGTTTTTCTCGTGGTTGGACTGGGCTTTGGAGAGAAGAACCACAGAGGGGAAGTGCCCTTCTCATTACACATGTGTCCAGGGCACGCGCCGTCAGTGTGACTTATCCCCGTGATATCGACCTTGACCACCTGGCGGAGGTGGTGTGCCCTTTGGAAGGAAGTCACTATTTACAGCCCACACCTAAGGGATGGGGAGTCGTGCTCTACCTCCTCGAGGGCAGAACATTTGTGTACATTGTTTGGGATTCTTCTGCCTGGGAGATTTGTCTCTTCTCCCTCATTTATTTATTTATTCAATCATTTACTTATATCTGTGTGGACTCGTGGATATTAATTTTACACTCGACATTATTTTGTCACTCAAATTGTTCCAACTTTGGCTCTTTGTTACTTTTGACAAACTTAGTTCCACCCAAACATACTGGAACATTCCTTGTAGGCAAGTAGAAACCACAGGCTCATAAGGGGTTCAGTTAAGAGGAGGCCACCATCATTCTCTGGGGCGGGCAGGGCAGAGACACTATTTTAGGAGCAGGGAGCACACACGAGGGAGATTTTTCTTTCCTTTTCTTTTTCTTTTTTTGGCTGTGCCTCATGGCTTGTGGGATATTAGTTCCCAGACCAGGGATGGAACCCAGGCCCTCAGCAGTGAAAGTGCAGAGTCCTAACCACTGGACTGCCAGGGAATTCCCATAGGAGATTTTTCTTTTTGTGGTTAATTATAAGAGAATAATGTAAGACGTTAAAGAAACACATTTCGTAAAGGACCAAAAGCCCATCCATAATCCTTCCTTCACTTAACTGCTTTATTTCTGTTCATGAAACTACACATGTATTTCATTGCATTGACAGAACACCTTACTTTGGGACATTGAGGTGTTTTCAGTTATATATGGCCATGTGTGGGCGACAGAGGACATCGCCATGCTTATAGAAAGGCGCTGACCCAGCGACGATTCCGCCCCCAGGGGACATTTGGCAATGGCTGGAGACAGTTTCGGTTGTCACAACTGGGGGAGGAAATGCGCTGGCGTCTAGTGAGTGGGAACCAGGGCTGACGCTCAACATCCTATATAATACATAGGACGGTGACCCCTCCACTACAGAGGATGCTGGGTCTCGACAGTGCCGAGGGTGAGAAGCACTGCCCTGGAGGGTCTTAGGTGCAGCTTAGGAATCAGACTCGACCTCAAATTCCATCTTGGCTCTGGACCAGCTACTTCACCTTGCTGAGATTGTGCTTTCTTTTTTCTTTTCTTTTCTTTTCTTTTTTAAAAAATATATGGTTATATAGAATTAGCTCATCTTTTTTTAAAAAAATTATTTATTTGGATGCGTTGGGTCTTCATTGCTGCGCACAGGCTTTCTCTAGTTGCGTCCAGTAGGGGCTACTGTTCCTTACTGGGGGAGGGTTTCTCATCGCCGTGGCTTCTGCTGCCGAGCACGGGCTCTAGGCGCATGGGCTTCAGTAGTTGTGGCACACGGGCTTAGTTGCTCCATGGCATGTGGGATCTTCCGGGACCAGGGATCGAACCTGTGTCCCCTGCACTGGCAGGCAGACTCTTAACCACTGCACCACCAGAGAAGTCCCAGATTGTGCTTTCTTATCGAATGGGTGTGATATCAGCTCCTTCCCAAGTTGTTATGATGATGAAATAAATCAATATATCAAAAGTGTTTAGCTCAATACCTGGTGCCTTCTCACACCCCTGTGAGAGTTCATCCCTGTCACCATTTGATAAGTTTTGGATTCAATTGAATTCTTTCCTTAGATTGAGTTCCCAGAAATGGGGTTACTGGGTCCAAGGGGAGGCACGTCTCCCTGGCTCTTGCTTTCCCTAAAGAGGAATCCAGAATTTAATCTATTGCCTGCCCCTGAGTGGATTCTTGTCTCTCGATATATCACAGTCATTCTTGTTTTCCTTCCAGCTCCTCCCATGGTCCCTGTTCCAGCAGCTCCTCCCTCTCCTGTAAGACACAGAAGCTCCAGGGTGTCCTCCACCCACATTGGACATTTCCCTGGGTCCACAGTTCAATCAGCACTCCTTTCTCAGTCCCAGGGCTGAGTGTGGGCATTCAAACCATGTTTCTTGTTGCAAGAGGTCACCAAAAGGATGTGACCACTGGTTGAACTGGGAGCTGGACCAGGGCAATTGGAGATTCCATATCTCTTCCTTTATCCTTGGAACGTATATTATGCCCACTTTTCTCATTTCAAGTCACTTCAAGACAAACCTTGAGAAAGTAATGCACTTTTGAGACCATCTAGATGATATATCTGACTGTACCCCCATTAAGGCCTCTGTATAAACTTGTAAGATTCTGGTGGGTGGGTGTAGATATCTACTCATCTTGCAGCCACACAAGACAAGCCTCATAAGTAAGTTTCCTTGCTTATTAAACCTGCCACCTACCCATCAGGAGTGGTCTGCCTCTTTCTTCCATCTCTCCTTACCCTCTCTCTATAGGGGCCAGTTTCAGATTTCACTCAAGGAATTCCAGAGGTTGGGAACCAACAATTGGTGAGCCAGCCAGGAGACTGAAAAAAATGGGCCTTGGGGAAGAGGCATTGCAGGGGAAATTACAGGTTGGTCATCAACCTCTCTGTGGGGAAGAGTGGCCTGTACGTAGATGCTCATGGACCTCTGCATAAGTTCAGGGATGTCCTGAAAACACCAACTGGTCTGATGTTCTGTTTGAGGAACTGTGCAGAGTGCACTTCAGGAAAGAAGGGAGATTAATGGCTTCCACAGGGGGCTGGCCACTGATGCCCAACCAGAGGCTGAAGTTTGAGTTAGAAGTTGAGGGAAGAGCTGAGGTTAGAGAAGGATGTGAGGTTGTTCACTTCTCTCCTAACTTTGGGGCTGATGGACAACGTGAGAGAGCAGGATGTTAAGTTGGAGAACTGAGTGTGCTGTGTTTCAAAGCTAGGAGGGTGCAGCTGTCTCAGATTAAGGTCGGGACACTTGTGACAAAGCCACTAAGAGGTAGGACCCCTGGGAAAGTGAGGAGAGTGAACGGGAAGATGTGGTGATTCATGGTGAAACAGACAAAGCACTCTGTGCTGTCGGACCCCTGAGACCAAGGAAAGCAAAAGCACAGCAATGAGAAACTCAGCCAGTGGGGCAGCCCCCAGTTCAGGAAACATTCATGATGAGAGAATATATGCCTGCTGAGATTACTGATATAGCATCTGGGAAAATTAATAAACATTTAATTTAAAATGGAGTGGGGAAGCCTGAAAGACGAGCTCTCATACCTTACCCCTCAGTGTCAGTTCTGCAACAGAAAGAGATGGTACCTTTGCATCTCCAACAGGAAGAAGATTACTACTTAGCTACCCAACAGGAGGAAGGAAGGATTTCTCCTTGCCTGGCAACGGCCCAGCCAATGAGAGACTGTCACAACTCAGCCAAAGAAAAGCCACTACACTTCAAACTCCCAGTTTCCTCCAATGGATTCTTTGTTTATAACAGCCCTTCCCAACTCCCCCCCACTTCTCGATAAAAGAACGTTTCTCTCGTATGTCTCCAGACTTGCCTGTGTTTCTCCATAGATTGCATGTCCCAAATTGCAATTCTTTGCTGTTCCCAAATAAACCCATTTTGTTGGTAAAATAACTGGCTGTTTTATTGTTTTAGGTCAATATTACTTGGTATCTGAGAAGTGGGGTTCTGAGAAGACCCCCAGTGACTCTGAGGCTGGTGAGCAAACAGGTATTGGTACCCACAGAGCCCACTGAACTCCCTGCTTCCTTGCCAACCCTTGAGTTTGAGGGTAAATTTTCTCCTGGATTCAAGCTCCGCTCTTTTTGCATTTTGAAAGTCTCCAGGCTTTATTTGGGAATCTGCTTATTGTATTTATTTATTTTTGAAGCCTTCATCCTTTCTGTTAAAGGCTCTGTCCTTTCTGGGAGTACTCATTTGGCACTTCGGCCTGACTTTTGAAACCAGGCTATTTCTCCTGGAACTGTGCTAGTCCTCAGTCTAATTCCTTTTGCAACCTGGCTGTTCCTATTGGAAGTGTGCTATTTACTCCCCAAGCGGGGGGTCAAGCTGGTTCTTTTTTTTTTTTTTTTTTTTTGCGGTACGCGGGCCTCTCACTGTTGTGGCCTCTCCCGTTGCGGAGCACAGGCTCTGGATGCTCAGGCTCAGTGGCCACGGCTCACGGGCCCAGCCGCTCTGCGGCATGTGGGATCCTCCCGGACCGGGGCACGAACCCGCGTCCCCTGCATCGGCAGGCGGACTCTCAACCACTGCGCCACCAGGGAAGCCCCCAAGCTGGTTCTTTAAATGGGGTGAAAGTGAGGGCGGATCGGTGGGTTGGGCAGAGGCATACTTAAGTGGTCTGCTTACCACCCTGGCGGTGCTGTGTGCAGGAATCATGCACAGTACCCTGCTTTCACTGGCACCACAGGAATAGCAGTTGGTTTGTGGTCTTTCTGTATCTTATTGTTCATAACTGCCCCTACTGAGCATGCGTGTAGTTATTTTCAGTCCCTTATATTATAGTTTCTTTGTATTCTGTTGCTAGAGGAGACATTTGTCCAGGTGCAAGCCTTCCAGTAAAGAGTCCCAGGTCCCAGCCTGTCTCAAAACTTACCAGCCTGGTTTTCCAGATCTGTATCAGTTAGTCCACATGCTTGTTGGTGAGGGTCAAGACAAATATCGGATGAAACTAGACAAATGGGAACATCCCCTGAAAGAGATTTAGAAAAATAAACCCCTACCTTTTGGCAAGAAGCTAGAACATTTGCTGGAGACCTCCACGGATAAGTTACAGGAGCTTTTCCTACACCTATTGATTGGAACAAAATTTAGGCTTGCACACAAAAATCTGATGAACCTGTTCATGACTATTATAATCAACTTCAGATTGTTTTCAAAGAAAATTCTGGTCTTCCTTCAGATGCTGAATCCACTTGGGTAGCCTTTAACTCTGTGTTTACTAGTGTGCTGAACTGGGATCTTTCTCTTTTAGTTAAAAGGACCAGGGTCGAGGGGGAAACTATGTCCACTCCAGATTTAGTTAATTTGGCAAATCAGCGCGCTCACACCCTAGATGCGTCATCTAAAAGAAAGACCTGCAAAATTCTTAATTTTCAACTCTGAAAAATGAAGTTCTCTAAATGAAACCAAAACTTTCTAGCTTCTGCTATTATTGCAAAAAGCCAGGACGTTGGAAATGAGATTGTTACAAATTTAGGCTTTCAGACGTCTTCAGTTTTCTAACCAGCCTTTCTAATTCCCAATGATGAGGCTCTGAGGAATTACATCGGCTCTTCCCAATACTCTGTCTTAATCTGCTCAGAGAAACAACTCTCCAGACTGGGAATGAACCTCTCTCTGTCCTTATGGACACTGGAGCCACACTCTGGGTGTCCAATCCCACTGCTTTAGAGCAGCCCCTGCCTTGGAGAACCGAAACAGTTCAAACATCGGGGATCTCTGATGAACCTCAAGAGGTTCCTGTCTCTGAGCCTATTCCCTTTTGTTTAGGCCCCTTGAGGGATACCCACCCTTTTCTCCTTAGTTCCTCTGCCCGTATTTATTAGGCTGAAACTTCTTAGAAATGTATCATGCCCGAATTTCTTTCTCCCAAAATGGGGAAAGAATACTTGAATTTGACAGTAGCAATCAAAATAACCAATCCGGTGAATTAAATAACCCTTCAACATCTTTTATTTGCCCCATCTCTGATGATACTGGAGCTGATTCTGGAAACCCTGATCATTTGTCCCTATTGATGCAGCTACCACCCCCCTTATGGGCAAAATCTCCATCTGGTGTTGGCAAAATCCACAGTGCATCTCTCATTGCTATTCAAGTAGATCTCTCAAAACTTCTCCCCAGGGACTTCCCTGGTGGCACAGTGGTTAAGAATCTGCCTGCCAATGCAGCGGACACGGGTTCGATCCCTGGTCCGGGAAGATCCCACATGCCACGGAGCAACTAAGCCCATGCACCACAACTACTGAGCCTGCGCTCTAGAGCCCACAAGCTACAACTACTGAGCTCACGTGCCACAACTACTGAAGCCCTTGCACCTAGACCCCGTGCTCTGCCACAAGAGAAGCCACCACAATGAGAAGCCTGCACACCGCGACGAAGAGTAGCCTTTGCTCGCCGCAACTAGAGAAAGCCCGCGGGCAGCAACGAGGACACAGAGCAGCCGAAAATAAATAAATAAATAAATTTATTAAAAAAAAAAAAAACCTCTCCCCAGAATTAATCAATACTCTATAAGTAAAGATGCGCTTCAAGTTATAAAGCTCATAACAGAAGATTACAAGGGTCAGCACCTCATTATTCCTTACACTAGTCCTTGTAACGCTCTTATTTTACCTGTGAGAAAACTCAAGCGCTGAGGATGGAGGTTTGTCAAGGAGCTCCGAGCAATAGACAACATTGTTATCCCTTGTCACCCTGTTGTTTCTAACCTATCCACACGACTAACATTCGTTCCCACTGAAAGCAAAAGTTTCACCATAATTGATCTATGCAGTGCATTCTTCAATATTCCAGTTGATAAGGCTAGCCAATATCTTTTTGCCTTCACCTGGGAAGGACAACAATACACCTCAACAGTAATGCCCCAGGGTTTCACAGAGAGTCCCTCTTAACTTTTCATAAATATTTATTTATTTATTTATTTATTTATTTATTTGCCACACTGCACGGCATGCAGGATCATAGTTCCCAGAACAGGGATCGAACCCTTGCCCCCTGCAGTGGAATCATGGAGTCCTAACCACTGGACCACGAGGGAAGTCCCTTAACTTTTCACAAAATCTTGAAAGCTGATTTGGATAATGCAAAATTTTCTTCAGACTCTACTTTGTTGCAATATATAGATGATTTGCTCCTATGCTTCTTTTCTCAATCCTCTTCATGGGAAGATAGCATCCACCTGGTAAAACTTTTGGTCTTGGGAATTCCCTGGTGATCCAGTGTTTAGGACTCGGCAGTGGCCCAGGTTCAATCTCTGGCCAGGGAAATAAGATCTTGCGGCCAAAAAAAAAAAAGAAAGAAAGAAAGAGAAAAAACAAAACAACTTTTGGTCTTATAAATTCTCCAGAGAAAAATTGCATTTTGCTCAAATTTAAGGTTTGATGTTTACGGTACCTGATCTTGGAACGAGGACTACATTTGGATCCAAGTAGGCTTCACAGCATCCTGAACTTCCCAAAACCTAAAACTAAGCAGCAATTATGAGGTTTTCTTGGGCTAGCTGGCTACTGTTGAAATTGGATTCCAAATTTCTTTCTTATGGTCCAGCCCTTATATGCTTTAAAAACATATAAACAGCAAACTTGACCCCGTTATTTGGGGAGGTCAGGATGGCATAGCTTTTGGAGCCTTAAAGAAAATCTTAATGAGACCACCTGCCCTTGGACATCCTAATTATCAGCTTCCTTTTTTCCTTTTTGTATTTGAGAAGGAAGGGAATGTTCTTGGAGGACTCATCCAAAAACATGGGGACCGTCGTTGACCCATAGGGTATTATAGCAAGTATCTGGACCCTGTGTGCCACAGAATACCCACCACCTTTGCCTTAGAACCATTCCTCCTACTGGCCTTCTGGTTAAGGCCACCAAAGAAATAATTATGGAATCCCCCTTAACCATCTTTGCACCCTATGCAGTAGAACCTCTCCTGAATTCCCAGCACACTCAACACTTTTCAGTTGCTTACATCCTATGAAATCCTTTTGCTAATTGCTGTTCACGTAACTCACGTTGTTGTAACCTCAACTCTGCTATTTCTCTCCTCTCCTTCACTGACACATCCCCTCATGACTATTTAACACTGACAGATCACCCTTTGACTCTCTGTAATAAAATTTATAGGAGACTCCTCTAACCAGTGTAGATAGTTCATGGTTTACTGATGGTTCCTAATTAAAGGATGACAATGGTAAACATCGTGCTGGGTATGTTATTACACCTCTTAAAATTGTTGAGGCAGCACCTTTATCTTTGGCTACTTCGACCTGACAAGCTGAATTATACACTCTCACTCAGACTTGTACTTAGGCAAAAGCAAAACTGTAAACATTTACACCAATATCCAGTATGCCTTTGGGGTAGCCCATGACTTTGGGATATTATAGAAACAGCAAAGTTTCCTTACCTCTAATGGGGAAAATATTAAAAATGGCTCTTGGGCTTCCCTGGTGGCGCAGTGGTTGAGAGTCCGCCTGCCGATGCAGGGGACACGGGTTCGTGCCCCGGTCCGGGAAAATCCCACACACCGCGGAGCGGCTGGGCCCGTGAGCCATGGCCGCTGAGCCTGCGCGTCCGGAGCCTGTGCTCCGCAACGGGAGAGGCCACAGCAGCGAGAGGCCCGCGTGCTGGAAAAAAAAAAAAAAAATGGCTCTTATACCCAAAATCTATTAGATGTCATGCTCTTGCCAGCCGCTTTAACTACTATTAAGATCCCTGGGCATTCCAAGCTTGACTCCCTAGAGGCTAAAGGAAATCAACTCACTGATATTTTTGCCAAAAACTGCTCTCAAAGGAACCAATGGCCAGGGGCTTCCCTGGTGGCGCAGTGGTTGGGAGTCCGCCTGCCGATGCAGGGGACACGGGTTCGTGCCCCGGTCTGGGAAGATCCCACATGCCGCGCAGCGGCTGGGCCCGTGAGCCATGGCCGCTGAGCCTGCGCATCCGGAGCCTGTGCTCCGCAACGGGAGAGGCCACAACAGTGAGAGGCCCGCGTACCGGAAAAAAAAAAAAAAAAGGAACCAATGGCCAAACTTCTGTCACGGTCCAAAGGGATGCTCCCTAAGATGATGATCTAGAAAAATTGACAAGAAATGCCCAAACATTGGCCCCAGAAAAGGAAAAGCAATGTTGAAAATCTAGTAACTGTTCATTTGATAAAAAGAGAGAGCTCTCGTTTGGGTTAAATAACAAATCCTGACTGGACTTGTACATCATCTGGTGACCTGAAGGTAAAGATATCCCAGAATTGAGGCAGACGACATCTGGTGAGGAAGCTTTCCCAAGATATTCAGGCTCAAAGGTTTAGAATTCACAGAAGCTTCTCTCTCTCTCTCTCTTTTTTTTTTTACATCTTTATTGGAGTATAATTGCTTTACAATGGTGTGTTAGTTTCTGCTTTATAACAAAGTAAATCAGTTATACATATACATATGTTCCCATATCTCTTCCCTCTTGCGTCTCCCTCCCACCCTCCCAATCCCACCCCTCTAGGTGGTCACAAAGCACCGAGCTGATCTCCCTGTGCTATGCGGCTGCTTCGGCTGCTTCCCACTAGCTGTCTATTTTACGTTTGGTGGTGTATATATGTCCATGCCTCTCTCTCGCTTAGAAGCCTCTCTCTTTCATCTGGACTATTAATTGACTCTGGATTCTTACCCAAATCCTTGGTCTCTGAATTTGCAAACTACAGGCTGTATCATTGATAAAACATTTAGTTCCAAATAGTTCTTTTGAGATAACAATATTGTTTTTTAAAAACAAGTCTTTGAAGTTTTGCTATTTTTGTGAAAAGTCCATCAATTATTGCTTCCTGTTTAATCCTGCACTGTCTTCCCAAACCACGTGTTTAATTTTCAGTTTTGAGTGTCCTCTTGCTGGTCTCACTACTCTAAGATACAGACTTTAGACGGGAAATGCCTGAGAGGTCTCCCTCCTACTACCCCTTGTTACTGGAATGTGACCTCAGTAGGTTTCCAATCTGTGCACTTCTCCCTCCAGCTTGGGCCATGACACCCGGGAAAGTTTTCCTCGCATCAAGGGACAAAAGGTCACTGAATCTGGAAAAAAAAAAGAAGCCTGACTCTTGATCAACAATGTTTTCAGAGAAAGATTTTTGATCAAGAGGGGAAAATGTGAAAATTAACAAAAAAAAACCTCACTTAAAATGGAGTCAAGAGGCCAGAATGGGTTCGTGCTACCACTC
This sequence comes from Orcinus orca, assembly GCF_937001465.1. Classification (NCBI taxonomy): domain Eukaryota; kingdom Metazoa; phylum Chordata; class Mammalia; order Artiodactyla; family Delphinidae; genus Orcinus; species Orcinus orca. The sequence continues at coordinate 12,305,109 of NC_064561.1, read as the reverse complement.
CTTCCCAATTGCAGATTCAACAGGAAGAGATGGTATCTTTGCATTTCCGACAGGAGGAAGGTTACTACATTGCTACCCAGCAGGAGGAAGAAAGAATTTCTCCTCGCCCAGCAATTTTCCAGCCACTGAGACTGTCAAAACTCAGCCAAACTCTTAGAGGAAAACATAGGCAGAACACTCTATGACATAAATCACAGCAAGATCCTTTCTGACTCACCTCCTAGAGAAATGGAAATAAAAACAAAAATAAACAAATGGGACCTAATGAAACTTCAAAGCTTTTGCACAGCAAAGGAAACCATAAACAAGACGAAAAGACAACCCTCAGAATGGGAGAAATATTTGCAAATGAAGCAACTGACAAAGGATTAATCTCCAAAATTTACAAGCAGCTCATGCAGCTCAATAACAAAAAAACAAACAACCCAATCCAAAAATGGGCAGAAGACCTAAATAGACATTTCTCCAAAGAAGATATACAGATGGCCAACAAACACATGAAAGGATGCTCAACATCACTAATCATTAGAGAAATGCAAATCAAAACTACAATGAGATATCATCTCACACAGGTCAGAATGGCCACCATCAAAAAATCTACAAACAATAAATGCTGGAGAGGGTGTGGAGAAAAGGGAACACTCTTGCACTGCTGGTGGGAATGTAAATTGAAACAGCCACTATGGAGAACAGTATGGAGGTTCCTTAAAAAACTACAAATAGAACTACCATATGACCCAGCAATCCCACTACTGGGCAGATACCCTGAGAAAACCATAATTCAAAAAGAGTCATGTACCGAAATGTTCATTGCAGCTCTATTTACAATAGCCCGGAGATGGAAACAACCTAAGTGCCCATCATCAGATGAATGGATAAAGATGTGGCACATATACACAATGGAATATTACTCAGCCATAAAAAGAAATGAAATTGAGCTATTTGTAATGAGGTGGATAGACCTAGAGTCTGTCATACAGAGTGAAGTAAGTCAGAAAGAAAAAGACAAATACCGTATGCTAACACATACATATGGAATTTAAGAAAAAAAAAATGTCATGAAGAACCTAGGGGTAAGACGGGAATAAAGACACAGACCTACTGGAGAATGGACTTGAGGATATGGGGAGGGGGAAGGGTGAGCTGTGACAGGGCGAGAGAGAGTCATGGACATATACACACTAACAAACGTAGTAAGGTAGATAGCTAGTGGGAAGCAGCCGCATGGCACAGGGATATCGGCTTGGTGCTTTGTGACAGCCTGGAGGGGTGGGATAGGGAGGGTGGGAGGGAGGGAGATGCAAGAGGGAAGAGATATGGGAACATATGTATATGTATAACTGATTCACTTTGTTATAAAGCAGAAACTAACACACCATTGTAAAGCAATTATACCCCAATAAAGATGTTAAAAAAAAAAAAAAACTCAGCCAATGAAAAGCCACTACACTTCAAACTCCCAGTTTCCTCTGACGGACTCTTTGTTTATAGCAGCCCTTCCCAACTCCCTCTTCTATAAAAGAATATTCTTCTCCTTTGTTTTCCAGACTTCCCCGTGGTTCACCATAGATTGCATGTCTCAAACTGCAATTCTTTGCTGTTGCCAAATAAACACATTTTATTGGTAAAATAATTGGCTGTTTTATTGTTTTAGGTCAACACAGCCAAGTTCCAGCAACAGGCTAAGGAAAGTATCCAGACGTGGTTAGTGCGGCTTTGGGACACCTGGGGTCGTGGCATTTTCCTGACTGGCCAGGAGGCAGAGAAAATGAGTAATATTACCACACACCATGCCCTCTAGCAGCACCTGCATGTACTTGGGGGTTCAAATGCCTCACTCCCTTATAGATTATTCCAGCCTCCAGGGCCCAGTGAGGGAGATGTCCCTGGGCATGTGGGACCCTGAAAATCTATAGAGGAGGTAGAACAAGTTCTTAGGGAGCTGGGAATAAGGGAGGCCATCTATGCTCTTGTCTTTGAGGGTCTTAATTGGGCCACATTCACTGCAGAGATGAAAGCCAAGATACTCCAGTCTGCCCCCAGCACCTGGTAGGGACTGGTATGGGATGTTGATATCTGTGCTGAGCTAAGTCATGGGAATGGGTATGGGTCCCCGAGACAGAGGGGGAACTAGAGAAGACAAAAAGCTATCCCAGTTGGCTGTAAAGGGTTCAGTAAAAGTAACCCAGGAGCAAATGTGGTTTAACCTCATTGCTGCCAGGACCTCACCTGAAAAGGAAGACGAGCAACCCAATTGGTCAACCTGTGGAAAGCCTTAAGACTGGAATAGTTCAGACCTGCCCTGACTATCCCTGGTGCCCTGCTAGCTCTCACAGAAGCCTCAGGGATACAGTCCTGTTCGGGATGGGTGCCTCCCATGCCTCAGGTGTAGGATGCAGGGCAAAATCGCCTCCAGGGGAAGCCTATTGAGAGCAATTGGAGGCTCCAAGTTGAAGTGACTGTTCACTAGTCCCCTTGAAATAAATAAAAGGTGATGGCTCTGGTTGACACTGGAGCCAAATGTACTCCACTACATAGCCACACTCAGAAGTTTTCAGGCCCCCTTGGTGCCACTGATGATCATGGAGGGCAAGGCCTTTGGTTAGGAAGGTCCCTTTGACATTGTAAATTGGGTGTTCTCCCCATCGAGAATACGAGGTTTTTCTCTCTTCAATACCAGAGAACATATTGGGTATTGACATCCTACAAGTTCAGTCTACAGACCTCTACCTGTGACTTCCACATTGAGGTTAGAGTAATCAAACCAATGCTGAGGGGAGATGCCAGCTGGGAACCAGTAAGTCTACCGGCCCCCTCAAATAGTGGTTACTGGGCTTCCCTGGTGGCACAGTGGTTGAGAGTCCACCTGCCGATGCAGGGGACACGGGATCGTGCCCCGGTCTGGGAGGATCCCACATGCTGCGGAGCGGCTGGGCCCGTGAGCCATGGCCGCTGAGGCTGCGCGTCCGGAGCCTGCGCTCAGCAATGGGAGAGGCCACAACAGTGAGAGGCCCTGGGCTATTGAGAATCAAACACAGGGATGTCCCCCATCCATGCGGTTGTGCCTCAAATTGCCACCATCTTAGATACCTTGGCCATAGTCCTAGGAGTGTACCATGCTGTGCTGGACTTAGCAAATGCTTTTTTTCAATCTACCCCTGGCCACTGAGTCACAAGATCAATTTGCCTCCAAGTGGGAGGGGCAACAATGGACTTTTCAAGCACTTCCCCAAGGCTACCTGCACAGTCCCACCATATGTCATGGGATGGGAGCCCCAGACCTGTCCCTGTTCTCCTTCCCCACATCACTAAAATGAGCCCATTACATTGATAATATAATGTTGACAGGTAAAGACTTGCGTCTGCTGCAGGACACTCTGCAGATTTTGCTGGAACATCTGTGAGGGAGATGATGATGTGGATGAGTCCACAGGAAACTCAAGTCCCAGGCACCACCGTAAAGCTTCTGGGAGTCATTTGGTTGGGTGAGAGGTACATTGTCCCAGAAGCCGTGATTGATAAGGGGCAATCCCTAAGAATCTGAAAGAGGTCCAAGCTTTCATAAGGGTTTGGGGGTTTTGGAGGACTTTTATTCCCCACCTGATGCAACGCCTCCATCCTTTTTAGAAAAATTTTATTGAAGTATAGTTGATTTACAATGTTGTGTCAATTTCTGCTGTACCCAAAGTGACTCAGTTATACATATATCTATATATCCTTTTTCATGTTCTTTTCCATTATGGTTTATTACTGGATATTGAATATAGTTCCCTGTGCTAGACAGTAGGACCTTGTTGTTACCCTTCCTATATATAGTGGTGTCTCCATCCTTTATAACAGCTTTAAAGTAAAGAAAGGGCATGTGGGGATTAGAGCAACAAGCTGCCGTTGAGAAGGCAAAAAGTACTAGTGAAGCAGTTGAAAGCTCTGGGCATCTCCCAAGCAGGGCTACCCTTTGAGTTTGAGTTAGATAGGACATCTCGCGAAAACCAGCATATCATGGTAATAACATCCCTTCTTATCAAGGGGTGTATTGACAATATGCTCCATTGACCCACCTCTGCCATGGCTCAGACTCCCACGTTGACTGAGTGACAGCGTTTTGCGCAGCAGAAGAGCACCCGGTCGGCCAGCCCACTCTCTCCAGAAATGCGAGCGCTCCCAGGCTTTGTAGAGTATGTAGATCCTCCAAACACCCGCTGCTCCCACGGCCTCTATTCCTGTGTAGCCCCTGCAACCTGAAGAGAGGAAGTCGGGGAGATTCCTGCTGATGCCTGCTTCACCCACGGGTCTAGTCGGGCAACCGGTGACAGGGATGGTAGTGGCTATTCAGCCCAACACTGACACCATCTGGATGTCAAGCGAACTGCAGCAGCCAGTGGGCTGAATTCAGAGCGATTTGGCTGGGGGATCACTCAGGAGCCCAGGCTGTTTGCTAACCTTTGCACTGATAGTTGGACTGTTCTGAAGAGATTAACCCTATGGCTTGGACAACGGGAAGCCAAGGGGTAGATGATCGTGAATAAGTCCTTCTGGGGTGAGGATATGTGGAGAGACATTTGGGTTCGCTTCCAACAGCCTGAGGCAGCCCTCACTGTTTTCCACGTCCCTGGTTCTTAAGGTGCTGACGCCCCCTGGCAAATGGGGAGCTGATGCTCTAGCCCAGTATGAGCCCTAGTGGACCCCTCCGTAGATACAGCAGATTGGGCGCATAGGAACCGCAGCCACTGCAGTCCCTGACTGGGATGGCATATTGCCAAGGATGCTGGATTGCCCTTGAAATAAAGTGACTTGGTTAACGCCATAACAGCATGTGTGCTCTAAACAACACCCCAGGCAACTGCCACAGGACTCTGGCGCCCTCCACTGGAGTTCCCAACCAGTGAGGGATTGGCAAATTGATTATATTGGCCCCCTCCCTCCAAGAGAGGGTTCTAAATGTCTTGGTTTACGTGGACACGGCATCTAGCCTAACCCAAGCTTTCTCCTGTGGCCGCCCAAGCCGGGTTGCCACCATTAGGGGATTAGAGAAGCGGAGTACAGATACCCTCTTCGAAAAGACAGTGACCGGGGGTTACATTTTAAGGGTCACGTTGTGCAAGATTAGGCAAAAGCACATGATGTGGAACGGAAGTTCCATTTCCCCTAAAAGCCACAGGCAGCAGGGTTGGTAGGAAAGAAGGATGGGATTTTAAAGCAGCAGATTAAATGACTAACAGGTAAAACCACCTTGGCCGATTCGACTAAAGTACTATCGCAGGCTTTAAGACATTTTTTTTTTCTGTACGCGGGCCTCTCACTGTTGCGGAGCACAGGCTCAGCAGCCATGGCTCACGGGCCCAGCCGCTCCGCGGCATGTGGGATCTTCCCAGACCGCGGAACGAACCCGTGTCCTCTGCATCGGCAGGCAGACTCTCAACCACTGCGCCACCAGGGAAGCCCCGGCTTTAAGACGTTTAAATGATTGACCAATAGGGCCTGTTGCCTCGTATGCCAGACTGGGGAGCCCTGCCAAGACACCCGACACTGTAAAGTTACGGAAGTGACGGGAGACAGCCACTGGCTCGACTCTCATCATGGTGGATCACCACGCTGTGCGGCTGAGATCACCAAGCCCCATCACACCTGAGACAGACGTTGTCTACCGGACTTTGCAGTGGGGCGTCCCACAGGGATGGGTGAGTTAGTTCACATCCCCAGGTGAGGAGGAATCCTATTGTCCTGCTACAAGCTGCGCCCATGGAAATGCACTGTCCCTGGAATGGAACACGTACCACTGAGACGGACGACAAGGTGGTGGTCCTGGTCTGACATATCCCACCCCCAGTCCATCTCACGCCTGACAGCGGGCCTCTCACTGCTGTGGCCTCTCCCGTTGCGGAGCACAGGCTCCGGACGCTCAGGCTCAGCGGCCATGGCTCACGGGCCCAGCCGCTCCGCGGCACGTGGGATCCTCCCGGACCGGGGCACGAACCCGTGTCCCCTGCATCGGCAGGCGGACTCTCAACCACTGCGCCACCAGGGAAGCCCCTAATCTGTCTTTTTGACCTTAGACTTCTGCTGTTCCTATGGTGTTCGGTCACAGGATGGGGACATGATGGAAATACCTTCCTACAGTGGGCCCACAGATACGCCCAGCAATCAATCCAGCTGTTGGGTATGTGGGCAGCCGCTCCTCTCTAGTTCATTGGGATCGTCATGGTGGGTACCAACACTCCAGTAACGAGATAAGAAGGCACTAAAGCAGTATGCGACATTACAGAAAAAAACAAATTAGGATGAATGCTCTTAATTCATCTGATATTACCAATATTGCCTGGGGCACAAACCGTCAGTAACACTGGACATGGGTATTCTTTTTCTGTCAATCAATCAACACAGGCAGCCCAGCCAACCGCTGACCAGAAAGGTCCTAAAAGCACCACCATCAGAAACATGGGTGGCAACGCTCAGATTTGGAATGGATTCATGTGGCTTACCCCGGGTTAGGGATATTTGAGCACCTAGGCACCCCTATGTCGGGCACAGAAAAAACACTTTCAACAGAACCCACCCAGTTGTACCAGGAATATGGGGAGGACACCATTGGAACTGTGCAGGTATCCTGTCATATTAAAGAACAGCAACTGGTCTGGCACTGACTGGTCACGTCACCCACATATGTATTGGGTAACCCTAAACAGGACCCAGTGATGTGTGGGAAAACCCTTTGGCTGTGGCTTCCACCTGGATGGTTGGGCTACTACACCCTGGGTATGGGGAGAATCCACCCTACAGTAACAAAAGTTGCCAACTTCCCTCCCCTCATCTGCTATCTCCCAGGCAGGCACGTTCTGTTTTCCACTGGTGCGATCATTTGGCCACTGTCTTTATTCCCTCTATTGGCCTGGAGGACGTTATAGCACACATAGAAGCCCTTAGTCAATACACCCAGCAGTCCGTAAATGAGAAGAGCTGTCCTCCAAAATAAGATGGCCTTGGACATCACTACTGCCTTGCAAGGAGGCACCTGGGCCATTATCCAAGCAGAATGTTGTGTGTTCATACCCGATGAGTCTGCTAACGTAGCATCTTTATTAAAGCACATGAGGACACAGTGAATGCCCTGAGTGACCCCCAGCCTCAGGGACTCAAGAAATCAGTGGTTCAGATCATGGTGATTTCGAACACACACAGCAGTGAGCGGTATAGCTGGCAGTGAACCACAGCTTGAAGTGAGATCTTAGTTCCCTGACCAAGGCTTGACCCCTGGTCGTGGTGGTGAGAGTGCCAAGTCCTAACCACTAGACCACGAGGGACTGTGGCTAGAGTCTGGGCCCCGGTCTTTGTCTGCCCTTAAAAGAGAACATTCTGACAAGGAGACGGAAGGTAGAAAGGAAAGTAAAGCATCTATTAGAAAAGCAGAGTACAGATGGACGGGTGAACTCACAAGAGAGTCGAGCCTTTGGGAAGTTTCAATTCTTTATAAGGGGGCAGTCTTCTGGTCTTAGTTTCCCCTCTGGCCAATCATCTTGCTTTGGGCCCATGGCTGATTTGCCTCAGGACCCTCCGTAGGTGCACACAGCCCTCAGACAAGATGGATTCTAACACAAGGGCCTCTGGCGGGATGGAGGCGGGGAATTGACATGACTTATTATGGTCTGGTGTCCCCTGGCTGCCCCTCTTTAAAAAAAGTTATTTATTTATTATTTATTTATTTTGGCCGCACTGGGTCTTAGATGCGGCAGGGGGGATATTTGTTGAGGCACACGGGATCTTTAGTTGCGGCATGCGGACTTCTTCGTTGCAGCATGTGGACTTCTTAGTTGTGACATGCAAACTCTTAGTTGTGGCATGCATGCGGGATCTAGTTCCCTGACCAGGGATTGAACCCGGGCCCCCTGCATTGCGAGTGTGGAGTTTTACCCACTGGACCACCAGGGAGGTCCCTATCCCCTGCCTTTTGACGCCCCAAGGAGCCTTTTAACGCATGTGCAGTGTCTTTCTTGCCCCGAGGATGGGAAATATGTGACCTCTTGATCTACTTTTTTTAAAGATTTATTATTTTTTAATTTATTTCTGGCTGCGTTGGGTCTTAGTTGCGGCATGTAGGATCTTCGTTGAGGCATGTGGGATCTTTTGTTGCGGTGTGCGGGCTTATTTCTCGTGCACGTGGGCTCTGTAGTTTGCGGCACGTGGTCTCTCCAGTTGAGGTGCGCGAGCGCGGTAGTTGTGTTGTGTGCGTTTCATTGCCCTGCGACATGTGGGATCTTAGTTCCCTGACAAGGGATTGAACCCACGTCCCCTGCATTGGAAGACAGATTCTTTACTACTGGACCACCAGGGAAGTGGCCAAGTTCTTTTCCTTTTTTTTTCTGTTTGGTGTTTTATTTATTTATTTATTTATATTTTGGGGGCTTGCATTGGGTTTTCGTTGCTGCGCGCCCGCTTTTGTCTAGTTGCGGCGAGCGGGGGCTACTCTCTGTTGCAGTGCTCAGGCTTCTCATTGTGGTGGCTTGTTGCAGAGCACGGGCTCTAGGCGCGTGGGCTTCAGTAGTTGCGGCATGCGGGCTCAGTAGTTGTGGCTCACGAACTCTAGAACACAGGCTCGGTAGCTGTGGCACACGGGCTTAGTTGCTCCACAGGAGGTGGGATCTTCCCAGACCAGGGCTCGAACCCGCGTCCCCTGCATTGGTAGGTGGATTCTTAACCACTGCGCCACCAAGGAAGCCCCTTAGCAAAGAAAATCCAGGTTGCACACTGCTCTGGGGTCATAAGGCATTTTAGCTTCACTGTGCTGAACGTGAGAAAGAATCCTAAAAATCCACTGGCACAGTAGCTGCCATGGAATCTATAGAAATACAGGAACAGAAAGTCCAGGACGCTGAGGAGATCCCCTGTGGGGTGAGATGCATATGCCAGGAGCACCACACTGAATAGATAGTTTAAGTACTGCTGGTCAGTGTCACTTAATGCGTTGGGTTTCTGGGATTTCTGTAGTATCTTATAAGCCCCTATGCAGCATAAGTGAATTACAGCCCAGAAATAAGCATCTGGATGAAACTGGGAGTCACTGAAGAGCAGACACCCTGCGGCAGCCAGGAGGAAGGGGGCACTACAGATCTTTGCAGGAGATGTTTTCTCTTTCTGAAAACATTTCTGGTGCCCACAGATGATAACTTTGGCTACATTATGCAAAATGAGAAACATAGGAATGGCCAGTGTGGACAGTGCCCTGGAACCAGCATAGGTGATACCCACAAACAGCACTGAAGCAGGAAGCCATGTGAAAACATCCGATCTTGAACTGCTGTTGATCTCTGCCCAGCCCAGTTTCCATGACACATGAAGCAAAAGTCCACCAATTAAAGCCTGCCACCCTTGGAATAACGTAGGGTAGGTAAATTTCAAGACAGACAGGACATACTTGTTCGTGAGGTAAGAAGCCAGGTAGCAGGTACAAAGCGTGAGGCCGACCAGGAACCGCCTCACGCACATCTGTCAATTTCCGCCGCTTCCCCGGGGAACCCGCGGGAGTCCCAGGGCCTCCGCGCAAGCCAGGCCACCCAGTGGCCAACCTCGATCTTTTACTTAAACAGGGTATAGCCTCTCTCTGTCCCTGCCATAACTGTTATCTTAAAGTGCCCACAGGAGACAAAATCCAACTATTTACCCTTATTTCCATCTCAAAATGCAAACGGGAGGCCAGTTGTAAATATCTAGCCTGGAGCCCACCTGCCTCTTGCCTCAGGAAATGTAAACAGAAGGCTAGTTGTAAATGTCCAGCCTGGAGCCCATCTATCTCCTGCCTCAATGGGGCTCTTGGTGGGAAAAATTGTGACTTGTTTTGGGCATCCTTATCTTAATCTGTGTTTCCTCTCCCAGGTACCTATGTTGCCTCTGTGCTATCTGCCTCCAGAACCACATAGGCGCCTAACGAGCCACCTCCAATGCTAATGCAATCCCTGGCTGACTACTCAGTGCATATCCTGGAAGAGGGGGCCATGTGAAATTGTAAGAGCTGGTCATGAGGGGCGGAGTGTTGGAGTGTAACCAAGAATGGGGTCTGACTGCTCACTGCTCAAAAGCCAATAAAGAGACAAGGTTGGTGGAAAGGAAAGTTTGCTTTATTTTGGAGGCCGGCAACCGGGGGTGCGGGGAGGATGGACTCCTGTCCAAAGGCCAACTCCCTTTGAGGTCCCTGCATGCAGGGGCTACATGCAGAAACTGCACAGTCAGCTCTGACAGTCATCTTGAAATTGGTCATGTGGTGGTCTGACCAGCATCATCTTGATTGTTTTAAGTACAGTTAATCTTCAGCTCCAGCGTTTGCTCCCATTTCTTTGAGGCCAGTTCTTGGAATTGCGTAAATTGGAGCAGCTTAGGTCCTGGCTGCAGTCTGGTCATCATGTAGTTAACTTCTTCCACCTGGTGGGGGGGTTCGGTATCTACAAGACAGCTCACAGGATATGGCTCAGAATATTATCTATAGCCCTTGAGAAGGAACTAAAAGTCCTTGACTATGCTTAATGAGTAAACTATTATTATTTAGTCTCGCTAGACTGTTTTCCTTTGTTTCTACATTTTCTCATTTTTCTGATTAAATTTATTCTTCGACTAAAATTTTTCCACAAACAAAAGGCAGGCTGAGGACATGGGGAAGGACCGACTACAGGGTCCTGCTCCGTTTCAGGAGGAGGTCACTGAGAGGACGTGGCTACCAGTTGACCCTCGAGGTGGACCCAGGGAACCAGAGGCCCCTCACCCCCTCTCCATCCTTGGAATGTATGTTCCACCCACTGTTCTCACAAAGGGAGCCATTTTCAAGGATGCAGCCTTGAGAGAGTAGAGTGTTGTTGAGACAATCTGAACGGTATATGCGACTGAATCCTGTTAAGATCTTTATATATACTTTTAAGATTCTGGTAAGCAGTGTTGCTGCAGGAGAGAAAGTGGGGTATGAGACGATGGTCACATCCCAGGTCTTAGGTGAGTCCCTGGGACGGCCACCAAGTGTGGGTTCTTGGCTTTGCACAGGAAAGAATTCAAGAGCGAGCCATAGTAAAGTGAAAGAAGGTTTATTCAGGGAGATACACATGCCATAGACAGAGTGTGGGCCATCTCAGAAGGCAAGAGGCCCCAGGATATGGGGTTGTCAGTTTTTATAGGGGGTGGGTAATTTCATAGGTTAATGAGTGTGAAGATTATTCCAACTATTTTGGGGAAGGGGAGGGGATTTCCAGGAATTGGGCCACCGCCAACTTTTTGGCCTTTTACGGTAGGCCTCAGAACTGTCAGGGAGCCTGTGGGTGTGACATTTAGCTTACTGATGTATTACAATTAGTGTATACTGAGGCTCAAGGTCTAGTGGAAGTCGACTCCTCCGCCATCTTGGACCTAGTTGGTTCTAACTGAGGTAGGAGATAGATGGGCCCCTGGGTTAGACAGCTGGTGTTTGTCAAGTGGAGTAAAATTGAAGCTTTGTTCTCACCCAGACACTCCAAGGACAAAGCTGGTGGCAGAAGCTGAGCTCTGCTGAAGTAAAGAGATAAGATGACAACTCCTGAGGTCAAGGAAAACTTCCCTGTCTGCACATGCTCAGGAAGGCTCCTTGGGGGTCAAAAAGGGAGGGGGCACCACCCCATAAGTGTGGACATGCACCCACAGGCCTTTGCGGTGGGATCCATCTTAGCAAAAAGTTGTGCACGCATGTTGGGGAGTGACCTAGAACAGGTCAGATGTGAGAAAAGAAATGAGATAATTGGCCAAAGATAAACAAAGACCCGGAAGGACTGTCCTATATAAGGGATTTGTATCAGCTCTTTACTGCACTCTTCCTCATTAGAGAGGTGGCCCATACCCTTTCTCTCTAGGTGTGTATTTCTGCCTAGCTTTCTGTGTATTCTGTATTTCTGCCTGATTTAAATAAATAAACTTCTTCTCTGTGTGCCCTCCCATACACCACGGTGCTGTGTCTCTAATAATAAACTTTGCACCTGTTTTTACAATTTTTGCCTCCTTGAAACATTCCTGCTTTCAAACAGGGGAAACAGCCAGGGCCCCTTTTTCTTCTAGTCTTTAGCCCCTGGTGGTATAGTGGCTAGGATTCCTGGTTTTCATCCAGGCTACCCAGGTTCAATTCCTGGGCAGGGAACTGAGATCTCTCTTCAGGACCACTCACTGCAGTCTCTCCGAGATCATAACCAGTTTATGTCATGTCCTCAATGGCTATGTCATTTTTTTAAAGGTTGTGCCCTGCCCCTTTCCTATCTCAGTGTGGAGATCTATTCATCTTGTGGCTGCCTGAGACAAGCCTCGTATATAAGTTCCCTCGTTTGTTAAACCTGCCACCTACAAATCCGGAGTGGTCTGCCTCTTTCTTTGGTTTCTCCTTGCCTTCTGTGTATGGGGGTCAGTTTCAAATTTCACCTGGGGAACTCCTGGGGTTGGGAACCAACATTCCTCCTAAGCAGTGGGAATAATGGGGTACTTCAAGAGGACCCCATAGTCTTGAGATTGTAAAGTGAAAGAAAGTCTTTCAGAAAGTTCTGAGGACTGTTCCACCGGTTAGAGGTCAAAGCACAGTTGTATAGTTTTTGAGTCAAGGTTTTGACAGTTTACGTAGTCCAGATCTGCACATACAAGGTGAGTAGTGGGTTATCATGACCCTTTACAGGATTGAGAAAGAAATGTTATTTCCTGGGCTTCCCTGGTGGCGCAGTGGTTGAGAGTCCGCCTGCCGATGCAGGGGACACGGGTTCGTGCCCCGGTCTGGGAAGATCCCACATGTCGCAGAGCGGCTGGGCCCGTGAGCCATGGCTGCTAAGCCTGTGTGTCCGGAGCCTGTGCTCCACAACGGGAGAGGCCACAACAGTGAGAGGCCCGCGTACCACAAAAAAAATAAAATAAAATAAAGGTGTGATTCCTAAATGTCCCAAAATGTCGGAAAATTAAAGTGTTATGTTTAAAAAAAAAAAAAAAAAGAAACGAAATGTTATTTCCTAAGGAGCTACCTTCCTGGCGCCGGAAGCTCTTTTCTTTCAAGCAGGCACTCCTGTGTTAAGGATATCTAGTTAACATATAATGCAGATGCACAATGCACGCTAAAGGGGAGCAGGTAGTGGCCCAAACGGCAGAGAGAATTTTATGTTAAAAGTTTTTTTGTCCTGGCTTAAAAACAATTTTATTTCATCACAAATATAAAAACCATTATTTTTTTTTCTCACAGGTGGTACAAAAAACAGGCAGTGGGCTAACCCAGGATATTGTAAAAAATTGGAAAATATACAGGAGTAGATAGTATTCTCTTCCCTAGTTTTCCATATTTCCCCCTGAGGCGTGTAAAAGCATGTAGCCATGCTAAATACTTCTATAACATTTAAAAAAACCTAATTGTATCTGTGAATAATTACTCAAGTTACACCAAGATTTCATGGCTCAAGTTGGTCCGTATTTTTCGTTAAACTAATCGCAGCATAACACATGAACGTGTCCTTTCGGATGACCTCCTGGAGCTAGAATTGCGAGTTTTTCATATTCCTCCCCCAAATTTCCGTGAAACACCGACCGTATCTCTGGAGTAGAGGCTGGTATCGCAAGGAATTCTGGGGAATGTAGTTTTGGTTTGCAGCTAGCGAGACATTTCCGGCAGAAGTTGCTGGGCGTGAGAAGAAAGCGAGACAGTTTTCCGCAAACGTCGCTCAAAGGCCCACCGTGGGGTTGGGGGGTTGTGGGGCGGGGAGGGTGGGCATGAAGGGTGTGGCTGCTTGTCCCTACGCGTTTGGCCGGCGGCTTCCCCGGCACGCTCATACGGCGCTTCCGGGTCCCCGGTCTTGCAAGGCCGTCTGGGAGTTGTAGTTCAGACTCTTGCCCGAATTCCGAAGTCCAGCTGCGGCTAGGAGGTCAGAGGCCGTCCCCCGCCTTCGGTGCTTGGCTTGGAGGATGGATCCGGGGTCCGGGGCCGACGCGGCCCCGTTGGCTGGTTTGGCCTGGTCGTCGGCCTCGGGGCCCCCGCCGCGGGGGTTCAGTGCGGTGAGCAATGTCAGGGGACCAGGGACGAACAGGGAGAGAGGCGGCGACACCAGGGGCCGGGGGTTGAATGGGGGCAGAGTCGGCTGCGGCCGGGTAAGAGCCTGGCGCTGACCCGCATCCGCGCTGTAGATCTCCTGCACTGTGGAGGGGGCGCCCGCCAGCTTCGGCAAGACTTTCGGGCAGAAATCCGGCTACTTCCTGTGTCTCAATCCTTTGGGCAGCCTAGAGGTAAGGGGCCCTCACCTTCGGAGTCCCCGGGGTCCTCCCACTCCCCTTTGTCCATTCGCTGAGCTCTATGCTAGGCACACGGTCCCTGCTGCTGAGTGATTCTCAATGTATCCCCTCCCCCCCCCCCCGCCAGAATCCACAGGAGAACGTGGTGGTCGATATCCAGGTCCTGGTGGACAAGAGCCCCCTCCCGCCGGGATTCTCCCCGGTCTGCGACCCCCTGGACTCCAGTGAGTCCCCTGTCGAAGGCGGGAGTGGGGTGGGGGGTCAGGGGCACGTTCGCGTCTCTGCGGGGAGGGTCCAGGAAAGGAATGGAGGGACCACAGGCATGCGATTTTTGAATTTTGGCCGCCCCCTTGATGCACTGGGTAATGACAGTGTTGGCTGAGGACTCAGAGGCCTGATCTAGGGCGGGACGATGTACCCCACCCTGCGTAAAAATGTGCCATTGGTACAGTCTCTGTTCTAGAGTAAGTGTTCAGTCAATGCGACCTGTTTTTTACTACCCCGCCTTCTTCTTACACTGTAGCTAAGCTGATCCACGCGCAGTTCTATTTTCCACTTCCACGCTTTTGCACACGGGCTCCGGTTACCCTGGAGCTGCCCTCCCAGTCCCGACTGCTCTGCTTTCTAACCATCAGGCTCTCCCTGCCTCTCATGCCCTCTCCATGTCTTGTCATTTCTATTTGGCTCTCAGCATATATCTACTGGTACTGGACTTGGCAAACTTTTCCTGTAAAGGGCCAGGTAGTAAATATGTTAGGCTTTCCAGCCCAGATGGTTTCGTTGCATATATAAAATATATACCCCTTTAAAAATGTAAAAGCCATGCTTTGCTCATGAGCCAGACAAAAACGGATTTGGCTCATAGGTTGTAGTTTGCTGACCTCGGGATTAGAGGGCTGAGGGAAAGTGTGTTTGGAGGGCCAGGATGGGTGTCCAGTTCTGGCTGATCCCACAGCTACCCACCCTCACTGTGGTGCCCATGGCCACCCCATGAATGCTCCTCCATGTCACCAAAGATGAGCCTGCCCCAATGGCTCCTGAAAGCTTCATGGATTCCCCTCCTATGGCTTTACCATTCATGATGTAACCGCTGACCCAGCTCCATCCAGATGGCTGCCTTAAACAGCACCTTGGCGAGCATTCTCCTGGAGCCATCTTTGGACCCCTTTCCTGCTTCTCCCCTTTTCTCATTCCCCTGTCCCTCACTCCCAGAGGCCTCCGTGTCCAAGAAGAAACGCATGTGTGTGAAGCTGGTGCCCTTGGGGGTCGCGGACACAGCTGTCTTTGACGTCCGGCTGAGTGGGAAAACCAAGACGGTGCCTGGATACCTGCGAGTAGGGTAGAGCCACCCCCCAGCCCTCCTTCCTTGGCCTCCCAACCCCCATACCTACCCCTCTGACCCTCAGGGACCCCCATGAGTCCTTCCGTCCCTTCTGCCACCTCTCTGTGCCTCAGTTTCCACATGTTAAGGTGGGGACAGTTGTACCAATCTCATAGGGTGATGGTGAGAACCAAATGAGTTGGTGTGTCTGAAGCACCTGGTATGGTGACTGCACCCATCATACTAGTTAGTATGTTGCCGCGCGTGTGGGCTGAGATGTGAGGTCACCGGAGGCCTGCCTTCCCCTGGCAGCTCTTCTCAGCCCTGGCTGCACACTGGGCCAGAGCCCCTTCTCTCTTTTCCTCCTCCTCTAGGGACATGGGGGGCTTCGCCATCTGGTGCAAGAAGGCCAAGGCCCCGCGGCCAGTGCCCAAGCCCCGAGCTCTCAGCCGAGACATGAGAGACCTCTCCCTGGACCCACCTGGCCAGCCCAGGTGAGTCCTCGGGCTCAGGGATGAGAGCGACCATGGGGCGGGGGGCGGTGGCTATCAGGCCTCTGACTTGGGTCATCCTGCCTCCACCAGCAAGGGTGGCTTCCTGGAGCGGACGCTCTCGAGGCTGGGCTCTCGGGCGTCTACACTTCGGAGGAGCGACTCCATCTACGAGGCCTCCAACCTCTACGGCATCTCAGGTGAGCACAGAGCAGGGAAATTGAGGCACAGGGGTGGGGGTGGGGCTAGACTGGCCCGAGATTGTACAGCCAGGAAGGTGCAAGGGCAGGGTTGGACCAGGCCTGGGCTTTCCCCCATTCTGTCAAGACTGGGAAAAGCCGAGACCTCCAGGATGGGCTTCTCAGGGTGGGAAGCGGGCAGGCCTCAAGTCTCCTGGGCCTCAGCTCCTTCCCCCCACCTGCTTTCCTCAGCCATGGATGGGGTTCCCTTCACGCTGCACCCCCGATTCGAGGGCAAGAGCTGTGGTCCCCTGGTGAGTCCGGGTCCGCCCCTTCCCACTGCGTTTCTAGGCAACAGGAATCAGGGAGCATCATCTGTGTAACCAGCACCTCAGCACAGAGGGGAGTTCCTGGGTGAGAGGAGGCTGGAGGCCAAGGCAAGGGGGCGGGAGGGTCTCCTGGAATGGGGGAGTCAGGAGGAGCAGCTGGATGCTGGGGGCGAGAGATGGTGGCAGGAAAGGGGAGTGGACATTCAGGCAAATATTGAGGGGGCCCTCCTTTCAGACGAGGGAACGGGGGTTCCACGTTGGGGTCCCCGCCCGAGATTGACATGCCCCTTGCCTGCCAGGCCTTCTCTGCCTTTGCTGATCTGACCATCAAGTCACTGGCGGACATTGAGGAGGAGGTGGGTGCAGGGGAGGGGGTGGGGTTGGGGGGTGCAGCCCCCCAGTCTCCCCTGGGTCCCTCTTCTCTCCCAGCTATAACCCACCTCGAGGGCTCCAGATCCCCCTGCCCCACCATTTCTCCGGCACCCCAGTGGCTCCTCCTTCGCTCTGTGCTCTCCGCTCACCCCACTCCCCACCCCCCAGTACAACTACGGCTTCGTGGTGGAGAAGACGGCAGCTGCCCGCCTGCCCCCTAGCGTCTCTTAGCCCCTCACCGGCCCCAGGGAAGAGTCCCCTGCCTGACAGCCCCGGACCGGCAGCTGCCCACCGCATTGAATCTTGGGAGCCTTGGCGGCGCAAGGCATTATGGACCCTCAGCCACTCAGCGGAGCAGCAGCCCTGGAGGAGGGGCCGGGAGCGGTCTGCTTGGTGATGGGTCTACTGCCCTCCGGGCCGTGATGGGCAAGGCAAGGGGTAGGGGGCTGGACGGAAACCAGTGCCTTCAAGTCATTTGTGTCAAAACTCGCTGGTGCCTGGAGGCCACGCGGGCGTCCTCCCTCCAGGAAATAAAACACCACGCTGTCCGGGCCGTCTGTAGTCTCCATTCTGACTGTGGGTCTCTGTGGCTCGCAGGAGCCAGGGACGGACGCACACCCAGCAAGCGGGTGAAATCCTGGAGGGCAGGGGGCGCTGCCACCACTCCCATTCTACAGAGGGAGAAACTGAGGCTCAGCGAGTGCCTGAGCCGGGATTCCGAATCACAGAGGAGACCGGGTCCCGCCCCTCCATCATTGCGCATAACAGTAATAATAGTAACAGCCACCGTTTATACTTCGAGGACCTTCTCACCAACACCTGATGTACAGTATCTCATTTAGTCCTCCCCCAGCTCAGTGGGAAGCCCTGGTTGCGTGGCCATTTCACAGATAGGGAAACCGAAGCAGGAGGCGGCTAAATTCACAGCTGGGATTCCAACCCAGAGCCTGCTCTCTTAACCACCAAGCTGTTCTGTTCTGTGCGTCCCTTTTCCTCCGCTGTGTGGTAGACACAAACGGTGGATACTCACGAATTGCAGTAGTTACCTCTTGTAAAGTAGCGTGAAAACCGAATTAGGAAATACTGTATTCCTCGGGGAGATACAGGTAGGTTTTTGTAAGCCACTAGTCACATTTTGTTCAAGTAATCAATACATAACCTTGTTTTCTGTGCATTTCAAGACACCTTGTTTAATATACATGCTGCCAATTTGTTAACGGTGAACTCACGGCCACCAGCCCTAGAACTCACGTCTGAACAAAGCTCATCGGAGAGTATTTGCTTCCGGAGGCACATCCCAGCCTTCTTGCACCTGGCGACACTAGATAGCTCTTCAGCACTACACTTGGGGGCCTTTGCAAACAGCAAAACTCACCAATGAAAAAGCACAAAAATGCAAAATGGGCCCCTGGCTAGACCTCAAGAAGGATGCCTGTTTACAGTCAGAGCTGGAACAGGAAGGCAGGACATCGCCTTGTCCTACCACAGCTGGGAACACGCACCTCTGAGGACTCAAATTTTTTCCGGCACTGTGCGTGTCCACCAATAGCCACAAAAGCCCTGTGAGTATCGATCTGGGGGTCACAGATTTGATCCAGTAGGAGAATTGGCGAATACGGACTCCACAAACTATTTGTGAAATGAACCACCCCAGGGCTCACACTGTCTCTCCCACGCGTGTGCTTCCTTTTCTGCTCTCTCTTCCCCAGGTACCCATAGCGTCAGGGTGGCCCAGGTCAGGAACATTCCCCAGATCTCTGCAGCGTAGGAAGGCTTAAGGCTTATTTCTCATCCACTTCACGTGCCCATGGCAGGGCGGCAACAGGCTGCTCGTCGTAGTGGCAAGGATCCCACGCTGTCAAGTGCTCTGGCCTGGAAGTGCCTTGTCAAAGTTCTGCTCACAGCTCATTGGCCAGAAGGGGTCACACGGGGTCCCAAGGGGATGTGCCACCCACCCAGGCACTTGTGTCTAACAACACTGGCCTGGGGACCTGAAGGGGGAGATACTGCTCTGCACAGGGATCTGAGGGAAAAGAGTCCTCTGCCCTGGGAGTCTGAGGGCGGAGACAGTGAACTATCCTGGAGGGGAGGGTCGGGGGAGACGGTACCCCCTCCCCACACCCCACTTCAGCTGCCTTGGAAAAACTAGGCCTCTGATGCTAAGATATCTCCCCGGATCTCTCCACTCTGGGCGTAGCCAGCACCTGCCAGGTCCCACCCAGGTTGCTCTGGCGCCGGCCATGGAATCCGATCCAGCTGGGAAGCAAAGCCTGTTTGTTCTCTCTGGTTGTGATCTTGGCCACCCCGAAACCAGCCCCAGATCACTTTCCAGGGCATCTGTGTGTAACCAGGGGCCCCCGGACGACCCATACTGGCCTTGGGTCTGACTGGATCAACCATCATTGCCAGGTCACTCACTCTGCAAAATCCCAATTCTCTTGAGTGCAACAGGGCCTGGGAACAGCCTCACAAAGGAAAGTCCCGATGGAGCCTCTCCCCTTAGCCCCCAACTCCTGACTTGGGCCACATCAATCCTCACAGCTCCAACTAAGCTTACATCCTCTTGGGCTACAGGGAAGGGAGAAGAAGAGGAAGACTTATCCTCCCTTTAGCCGGCTCTGAGGCGCTGAGACCCGGGCATCACAGGGTCCTGGGGACTGAGAGGGACATTTCTGGGGAGATGTGGTCCCAGCTCCAATGCTCACTAGCTGGTGACCCTGAGCAGTGGCTTAACCTCTCTATACCTCGGTTTGTCCATCTTTACAATGGGAATCTCAATGGTCCTCACCTCATTTGGTAGTTCTGAGGGAGAACTCTTGTGGGGCTGTGTCTCTCCGCTGCCTCTGCTGACTGTTGCAAAAACTCTTCCTGGCTCTCAAAGTTCTTCTCAGCTGGAAGGCTTCTGCAGCCCAAAGTCGTCTTCTACTGGCTTCTACTAGTCTGGCTTCTGCTAGTGGCATACCCCACACTTCTTGTATTCAAGTGTTCCAGAGCCCAGATGTGGCCCCTACTGCTCTCTCCACCCCCAGATCAGAGGAATGATCTGTGCCAGTCTTGAGCATCCCCTTGGGCACCCTCCCACCCAAACCCCCAAAGCTGCTGGCTTCTACCCCATCATTCATCCTGCCTATTTTTTTGTTTGTTTGTTTTGGTTTTGTTTTTTTGCCATGCTGCTTGACTTGCGGGATCTTACTTCCCCGACCAGAGACTGAACTTGGGCCACTGGCAGTGAAAGTGCTGAGTCCTAACCACTGAACCACCAGGGAATTCCATTATGCCTGTTCTTGAACTTGATCTAAGCGCAATGCCCAAACGAGTCCTCTTCTCTTCTGAGCCTGGCTAATTATATTCACTATTAGGTCTGAGACACTCATCTGTGTTGCCTGAATCAGTAATTCCCTCTTGTTAATTGCTGAGTAGTATTCCATTGTATGGATGTACCACAGTCTGTTCATCTGTTGATGGACATTTGGATTGTCCCTAGTTCTTGGCCATTGAAAGAAATTGCTCTGAGTACTCTTGTACATGTCTTTTGATGAATACACACTCATTTTTTTTTATTCTTACTAGTCATATATATATATTTTTTTAACATCTTTATTGGAGTATAATTGCTTTACAATGGTGTGTTAGTTTCTGCTTTATAACAAAGTGAATCAGTTATACATATACATATGTTCCCATATCTCTTCCCTCTTGCGTCTCCCTCCCTCCCACCCTCCCTATCCCACCCCTCTAGGTGGTCACAAAGCACTGAGCTTATCTCCCTGTGCTATGTGGCCGCTTCCCACTAGCTATCTATTTTACGTTTGGTAGTATATATATGTCCATGCCACTCTCTCACTTTGCCCCAGCTTACCCTTCCCTTTCCCCGTATCCTCAAGTCCATTCTCTAGTAGGTCTGCGTATTTATTCCCATCTTGCCCCTAGGTTCTTCATGATCATTTTTCTTTTTTTAGATTCCATATATATGTGTTACCATATGGTATTTGTCTTTCTCTTTCTGACTTAACTTCACTCTGTTTGACAGACTCTAGGTCCATCCACCTCACTACAAATAACTCAATTTTGTTTCTTTTTATGGCTGAGTAATATTCCATTATATATATGTGCCACATCTTCTTTATCCATTCATCTGTTGATGGACACTTAGGTTGCTTCCATGTCCTGGCTATTGTAAATAGAGCTGCAATGAACATTGTGGTACATGACTCTTTTTGAATATGGTTTTCTCAAGGTGTACGCCCAGTAGTGGGATTGCTGGGTCGTATGGTAGTTCTATTTGTAGTTTTTTAAGGAACCTCCATACTGTTCTCCATAATGGCTGTACCAATTTACATTCCCACCAACAGTGCAAGAGGGTTCCCTTTTCTCCACACCCTCTCCAGCATTTATTGTTTGTAGATTTTTTGATGGTGGCCATTCTGACCTGTGTGAGATGATATCTCATTGTAGTTTTGATTTGCATTTCTCTAATGATTAATGATGTTGAGCATTCTTTCATGTGTTTGTTGGCAGTCTGTATATCTTCTTTGGAGAAATGTCTATTTAGGTCTTCTGTCCATTTTTGGATTGGGTTGTTTGTTTTTTTTGATATTGAGCTGCATGAGCTGCTTGTAAATTTTGGAGATTAATCCTTTGTCAGTTGCTTCATTTGCAAATGTTTTCTCCCATTCTAAGGGTTGTCTTTTCGTCTTGTTTATGGTTTCCTTTGCTGTGCAAAGGCTTTGAAGTTTCATTAGGTCCCATTTGTTTATTTTTGTTTTTATTTCCATTTCTCTAGGAGGTGGGTCAAAAAGGATCTTGCTGTCATTTATGTCATAGAGTGTTCTGCCTGTGTTTTCGTCTAAGAGTTTGATAGTGTCTGGCCTTACATTTAGGTCTTTAATCCATTTTGAGTTTATTTTTGTGTATGGTGTTAGGGAGTGTTCTAATTTCATTCTTTTACATGGAGCTGCCCAGTTTTCCCAGCACCACTTATTGAAGAGGCTGTCTTTTCTCCACTGTATATTCTTGCCTCCTTTATCAAAGATAAGGTGACCATATGTGTGTGGGTTTATCTCTGGGCTTTCTATCCTGTTCCATTGATCTATATCTCTGCTTTTGTGCCAGTACCATACTGTCTTGATTACTGTGGCTTTGTAGTATAGTCTGAAGTCAGGGAGCCTGATTGATGAATACACACTCATTCTTGTTGGGTAAATACCCTGAGCGGAAATTCTAAGTGGTAAGGGAGGCCTATCTTCAGCTTAAGCAGATACGGCCAAGCAGACTTCTAAGACTGTCACACAAATTTACCCTCCCACCCACAGCAAATAAGAGTTCCAGTGGCTCCATGTCTTCACCAACACTTGGCATTGTCAGTTTTGTTAATTTTGCCCATTTGTCTCACCAGTTTGAATTTCTTAGCTATCATGTGCACTCTTGCCAGCTTAGAAATCTCAACTGAAAAAGCTGGCCCGTGCTGTATAGAAAACACCCCTTTCTCATCTTCCTTATCCACCTGCCCTTTTTATTTGTCATGGGGAAGAGCCCACAGAGAATTTACAAGACATTAAGTAGCTTGTGAGATGGTTCCCTTTGGAACCTTTTGTCTTGGTATCCTGGTGTTCAGGCCTGTGTAATCCTCCACTTGAGGGCAGGCTGGGTCTAGTGTAGACTCACCTCTAACCAATGGAATACAGTAAGGGTGATGGGACTTCACTTCTGTGAGTAGGTTTAAAATACAAGATTTCCATCTTGTTGCAGACTCTCTCTTGTTGGCTACGATGATGCACACTGCCCTATAAGGAGGCCCACATGTCACAGAACTGAGGGCAGCCTCTGGCCAACAGCCAGCAAGGAACCAAGGACTTAAGTTCCACAGCTCACAGGGAATTGAATCCTGCCAACAACCACAAAGTGAACTTGAAAGCAGATCCTACCCTGGTTGAATCATTTTTTTTTCTTTTTTTAAATTTATTTATTTATATTTGGCTGCATCAGGTCTTCGTTGCTGCGCATGGGCTTTCTCTAGTTGTGGCGAGTGGGGGCTACTCTTCGTTGCGGTGCGCAGGCTTCTCATTGCAGTGGCTTCTCTTTGTTGTGGAGCACAGGCCCTAGAGCAGGCAGGCTTCAGTAGTTGTGACACGCGGGCTCAGTAGTTGTGGCTCGCGGGCTGTAGAGCACAGGTTCAGTGGTCGTGGGGCACGGGCTTAGTTGCTCCATGGCATGTGGAATCTTCCCAGACCAGGGCTTGAACCCATGTCCCCTGCACTGGCAGGTGGATTCTTAACCACTGCGACACCAGGGAAGCCCTTAAAGTGTTTTTAATAAAGTGTTCTCTGGGGGAAAGGGGCCCCTTGTTTGCTCTGAGCAATCTCCCTCAAGGTGGCATCTGACCTTCTGTTCTAAATGTCACCAGCACAGAGGACCCCAACTCCATCTGCCACTTTCAGAAGATTTTACCTGCAGAAGTAAAGATGGGAGACCAGTGGGTGTGATGAGGGGGCAACAGTGGTGACCCTTGTGTGAGTTAGGCAGGGTGTTGGCACATGGTGGGCATCCAAAAACCAACAGCTCTTCTCAACCACAAATAGCACAGTTAAGTGCTTTCAATATCCCATTTATGCCTGCTGTTGCAAAAATGCCACGAAGCTGGAGCAGATGCTATCTGTGCCTCCCTCCCCTCCACAGCAAGTACCTGTGACCCTGCCTGGGGCCTCCTGTGGCCAGAGGAGTGTGTCTAGCTGGTGCACAGGGAAGGCTAGAAGTGTGAGGGGTCAGTCCCTCTGGGAACAGCTCTCAGCTAATGCCTGATGGAAATAGGAGGATAAATATCCCAGCCCCCTCACCCCTGGGCTGGGACCAACTGCCATGTGTGCTCTATACTGTCTCCCTGGGGTGCCCAGGGGGATCGAGCCCCCGTTGCCCTTAGCGCCATCTGCCCATTGGCGCCCCCTGCAGGGTTCCGGGGCTTCCTGGGGTCACTTCCCAGGTAAACCACATCTTGGCAATCATCTCAGCCTTTGGTTCTGATGACCCTAAACCAAGGCAACATCTTTTTTATAATTAATTAATTAATTAGGTTGTGTCGGGTCTTAGTTGTGGCATCTTCATTGGGGTATGCGGGATCTTTTCGTTGCAGTGCACGGGCTCTTCGTTGCAGCGTGCGGGCTCAGTAGTCGTGGAGCATGGGCTTAGTTGCCCCACGGCATATGGGATCGTAGTTCCCCGACCAGGGATCAAACCTGGGTCCCTTGCATTGGAAAGCGCATTCTTAACCACTGGACCATGAGGGAAGTCCCCAAGGCAGCATCTTTAACAGATGTGTCTACACCTCAAAATGTACCAGGATGCCGACAGCTACTTATGTCGGTGAGGCCCGTGGAGCTAACGGAGTCATTGATACTCTCTGATTTGGTCCTCACAGCTGTACTATGATGGGATTGGGGGATTAGCCCTATTTTATAAAGAAAGAAACTGAAGTGCAGGTCGCATGACTGCTCCCTGAGCCAGGTCTGTCCAAGCTGGCTCTTGGAACACAAAACCCTCATCAGGTGCCCGGGACAGGGAGCAACCAGAGCGTTTGGCTCCAGCCCTAGGACCAGCCTCTTCCCTGCTCGCCAGATTCTGATCAAAATACGAAGGTGCTCAGCACCCCATCCAGGGCAGTGTCGACAACAGGGCCAGGTTTCAGCAGGGACTGTGGGCAGCGCTTCCAGCCAGCCTCCCACGTTGTAACCTTGCAGACTTTCCAGGGCTCCAGTTCTTGGTCCCAGGAGGACACGCGGAGATCAGACTGGGATGAGGCTAGTGAGCACGTAGGGCCCACATTTAAGGAGGTGCTCGCTTCAAACTTGGGGCCCACCTGCACGTAAGGAACCTGAGAGTGAGTGCCTCCTTAAATTTTCTTTTTTTTTTTTAAGTTGAGGTGAAATTCACACAACATGAAATTCACCAATTAAAAATGTACAGTTCAGTGGCATTTAGCGCATGGACGATGTGCAACCATCACCTCTATCTAGTTCCAGAACATTTCCATCACCCCAAAGGAAACGTCATCCCTATTAGCCATTACTCCCCATTCCCCCTCCCCCAGCCCCTGGCAACCACTAATCTACTTTATATCTCTATAGGTTTGCCTGTTCTGGACATTTCATATCAATGGGATCATTGGCCTTTGTGTCTGGCTTCTTTCAATCAGCATCATGTTTTCAGGGTTCATCCACATTGTAGCATGTGTCAGAGCTTCCTTCCTTTTATGGCTGAGTAATATTCCACTGTATGGATGGATCACTTTTTGTTTATTCATTCATCTATTGATGGACATTTGGGTCGTTTCCACCTTGTGGTGCTTGTGACTAGCGCTGCTATGAATGCACGTGTACAAGGATTTGTCTGAACCCTTGTTTTCAATTCCTTAGAGCCTCCTTAAATTTTGTACCCGCACCCTAGTCCTGGCCTTGAAGATTAGGCCTAGACGTCTAGCTTCTAATTCTCCTGACCAGTCCACCCGGTACTCCTCGCACACAGCCAGCTTGGGTCCTTCCTCCTCAACTCTCTTGCCCACCCTCAGAGTCCCCAGGGCCTCCCCCATTCCAGAGAGCTCTCAGAAACTGGAGTCTCCAGTGTTTCCCAGGCACTAACTTCCCTGGTGTCCTACGTGACAGGGTTATGAGGTTCCAGCCATCACCACCGCCGTGTGTTCTCACATGAGTGGCCTTGCTTTTCTGGCCTCCGTTTGCCCATCTGTGAGTGGGGTTGTCCTAAGGATTAACTAAAGCTGGAAGTGCCTGGTGTGTGTCTGCAGTACTAGGCATGTGACACGACATTCATTCTGACTCGATCCTCTTCAATGATATTTTCATGCTCACCGAGAGCCTATGCTTCCTGGGCGCCCCCTGTGACAGGTGCCATATGAGAGGAGGAGGTCTGTACAGCCTCCCAGGGGCTCAGGAAGGAGGTGGTCCAAGCCAATGGGGCACCCAACTCTGTACCTGATCATCAGAATCCTTACCCAAGGTCAGGTGTGGGGACCAGCTTTCCTGCTGGGTGCTGCCACCTCTCTGCCCATGGAGATGGGTCCTGGGGGACTTCAAGCCACTGTGTGGCCAAGCTTCCTCCACCCCTGAGTCCCTGTGTGGCCCAGGAAGGGACGGCTTGGGAGACTTCCGGGGACATCTGTCCATTTGGGGTTGGGGCAGGGACCAGGCCATCCCCGCACCCTGTGAAATGTATATGCGTGAAGATTTGTGGGGCATGGGCCCCAGACTTGGCTCTACAAGGGGCACACTCTCTGCCCCCTGACTCCTGCCCTTTCTACCCCCACTCCTTTCACTCCACCCCTCATCCTGGGTCTGCACTTGGCCACGCAGCACGTTTGGACATGGCTCAGATGACATGGAAATAGTGACATGGAGTTTATTTTCAGGTTGTGCAGGACAGGGGTGGGGCCAGGGCCTCTGGAGACCCCCTGAGGCTCTGAGTTATCCACTCCAAGCCCTGTCAGTTCCAAGAGTCCCAGACACTGGCCATCAACCCACCTTTTCCTGCTACCAGGCACCCCGACTGACAGAAGCACAGGTTGACACGCCTTGAGGACCTGCTACGCACAGGCCCCTGGAATGGCTCACACGGAGTCTCACGGGAGCCTTAGGAAGAGGGACCGCTTCCATTCCCATTTTACAGACCAGGAAACTGAGACACAGAGCGGTGAAGCCCTCAGCCACAGGCCCACAGCCAGGAGTCTGGGTCCAGGCCTCCAGGTGCGTCCATGGCCCTGGGCTGCTCTGAGCTCCGCACACACAGGTTTCAAACGCTCACAGCCCGGAAGGAGTCGCAGAGTCTGAGACTTGCACTATCAGCAGCATGGGGGTTACAGGACCTGGGTTCGAATCCTGGATCTGATGCTCAATACTGGCCGTGGGACCCTTGGTGAGTCACTGCCCCTCTCTGGGCCTCGGTTTCCTCATCTGTAAAATGGACGGAGATGTTTAGAGAAATGCTGCCTGAGCTCTCCCCTCCCCTCCTGCCTATACCAGAATCTTATTCATTCTGGGCAGCTACATTTCCTTGTCTCATCTGTATTGAAGTGTGGCCACATGACTCTGTTCTGGCCAATGGGGTATAAGCAGAAGTGTCCCAAGGCCTCCCAGGAAAACTTCCAAAATCTCCTGAGAAGTCCTGGCCCTCTGCCTTTCTCTCTGAGTGAGGTAAAGGTAAAGGTTGGAGCCCTGGCAGCCTTTTTGTGCCATGAGGCAACCTTGAGGACACACATCAGGGATGCTGTGAACTGAGAGAGAAATCAAGTTATACTGCTACTGTGGTTGAGCCTGGAGCTATCTCTACAAGGGTCCTCTTCCTGCTGCCTGACCCTAGGTCTCTATCCTTGATCTTTGGGCTCACACCAGAGTGGAGTCCTTCCCTGAACCCCCTGGCCTGTGGCTCAGGATGCTACGCATCTCATGAGTGACCTCTTCCCAGTGCCCCTCACTGGCAGACAGTGTCCGGTGCATGCGGAATGCAGGCAGGCTGCCCTCCCGGCCTCCCCCTATGGCTGCAGGTGTTGTGGCAGTAACCATGGATCTGAAGGAGTCCCCAGGTTTTGGGTAGGATGAGTAGGGGCTCCAGTGATGGGTACCCTGCTGGGGCTGAGCCCTGGAGCTGGCCTTGGAGACTTCAGAAGGGCAGACAGGGTCGTCTTCAAAGTGCGGTGGGGACAGCTCATGGAGGCCACGGCGGGTGGCCCGGGCGGCCCGGAGTAGAGTGTGGGTCAGCGCCGCCACCAGGACCAGAGCACCCAAGCCAAGGATGGAGGCAGCTGCCGCACCCGTCTCGATCTCGAAGAGAAGCAGGGCGTAGATGGATAGTGCTGGGGAAGGAAACGGCTCTTATTCAACGTTTGTTCTCCCACCCCTGGGAGAGCTCCCCCACATGGAGAGCAGTTATAGAAAATTGTACATTATGATAGGCACATAGACTAACTCATCTAACCCCTTCACACCCGACAAATACATCATCATCACATCTGTTTTACTATAAAATGGTAAATTGCGTGTTATGTGTACTTTACCACGATTGAAACAACTCAGATCTCAGGCTTTCTGAATCCCTGTGATTGACCTTGAGTGAATCACGGTCCCTCTCTGGCCTCCGTTTGCTGATCTGAACAACAAGACAGTTGGCGGGGACTTCCCTGGTGGTCCAGTGGGTAAGACTCCGCCCTCCCAATGCAGAGGACCTGGGTTGCACCCCTGGTCAGGGAACTAGATCCCACATGCATGCCACAACTAAGGAGCAGCAACTAAAAATCCCACATGCCGCAACTAAAAAGATCCCACATGCCACAACTAAGAACTGGCGCAGCCAAAATAAATAAATAAAAGTAAATCTTAAAAATCAAAAAAGACAGTTGACGACCTGGCCTTGAGGACCTGTACTGGTTCTCTGTTGCCCTGTCCGATGTCCAGTTGGCACCACCATTCTTTTTGGTGGGGACTGTGCTGTGCATTGTAGGACATTTAGCAGCTTCTATCCACCAGATACCAGTAGTACGCTCCCCCTGCCCTATCGTGACAACCAAAAATGTCTCTAGATGTTGATTGCCAAGTGTTCCCTCAGGGGCAGAATCAGTTCCCATTGAGAAGTGCTGGTCCAGTCCCTACCCCCACCCTGGTCACTGGTCTAGAAGGACTGACCCACCACTCTGGCATCAGTGACATGTATGGTTCTAGGCCAATCAGAGCACTGCTTCCCCTGATTATAGTGATTGGTGCATGGCTATCACATGACCCAAGCTCAGCCAATCAGAGTCAGCCCTGGGACCTTTGCTTGGCCTATGAGGACAGGGTTATTTTCTAACTGCAGCCATTAGGGAATTGGTAGGAGAGAAGCCCAGAGCTGATGAAGGACTTCTTGGCACTTTGTGGGCTGTTTTAATGCTTTCTCCAGCTCTGTACTCTTGCTTTTGAAGATGCCACAATGCATCATGTCTGACATATTAAGGCGAGGCCAAGGACTTTTTTTGCTCTAAACATTTTTTAAAAATATTTTTATTTATGTATTTATTTGGCTGTGCTGGGTCTTAGTTGCGGCATGCGAACTCTTAGTTGCAGCATGTGGGATCTAATTCCCTGACCAGGGATCGAACCCAGGCCCCCTGCATTGGGAGCGTGGAGTCTTAGCCACTGGACCACCAGGGAAGTCCCTGCTCTAAAATTTTTTTTTTTTTTTTTTTTTGCGGTACGCGGGCCTCTCCCGTTGCGGAGCACAGGCTCCGGACGCGCAGGCTCAGCGGCCATGGCTCACGGGCCCAGCCGCTCCGCGGCATGTGGGATCTTCCCGGACCGGGACACGAACCCGCGTCCCCTGCATAGGCAGGCGGACTCTCAACCACTGCGCCACCAGGGAAGCCCTAAACATTTTTTTTTCTTTTTTTGAAAGATCTTCATAACTATTATTTTGGCTCTGGTTAGCAATGAATGAATGATTGGCTGGACATGCTCAGGAATTCTTGCTGAGTGAGGTCACCTATCCTCAAAAAGAATCTAAATGGGAGCTGAACAAATTCTTAATTTAATGCTTAATGAGGCTGACATAGTTACCTTTGTTTGCCCTTTGTGAGTTTTCTTGTATTTTAGAATAAGAATATTTTATTCTCCAAGTCTCCAACATTTTTGTTGGCTTATGAAAAGGCTTGAGGTCATAGGTATTGTGTTGAAAGCGCTTACAGAGACAGGCCTCTTTCTCAGGGCATGGCAGGTGATGAGATGAAGTGAGAAGCATTTCTGAAGACCTCATTGGAGTGCCTGGATCCAGCCACACCTGAGGCCAATAACCCCTGATCTTTTCAGATACACGAGTCACTCCATCCACTCTCCTTTTTAAAAAACACACATCCAGAGCATTTTTGTTTGTTTTGTTTGTTTCTGGCCACGTGGCACGTGGGATCTTAGTTCTTAGTTCCCTGACCAGGGATGAACCCACGCCCCCTGCAGTGGAAGTGCAGAGTCTTAACCATTGGATCGCCAGGGAAGTTCCACACTTAATAAAATCCAGAGCATTTTATGAAGTCAAACAACAAGAGTTATGCAGAGTTCGCTGCACTGTACATACAAATTCCCACAATGAACCCTAGGCTCATATCTCATGAATAAATCTTTTAAATATATCTTGTAAACTTCTATTTCTCTATTATGGTACTAAGGAAAAACAGTAATAGCAAATCCCTTGTTTTTCAGTCAGCTGAGTTTTTTTTCTTCCAGTGAAACAGGTTGTTTATAAGGCTGCCAAGGGTCTATGTATGATTCAGCGCTGAGTCTCCAGCACCAGCAACATATTTTTCAAGATTAGAACAAAATATAAGATGTCAGGAGTCTCTTTAAGAAAGGTGATGATTGGATTCCTTTACCAGCATGTTGTGGGTGAGAGAATGTTGATCAAAGAAAAGTTATAAGTTGGGGAAGGAAAGACAGTGCAGTGTGTCCCTCGGGCACTCAGGTTATTAGTTTTTACTCTGCTTCATGTTTTGGGATTTAAAATTGCATTTCTGGTTTATGAAGCATATTTTTTTTTTCTTAAGCCCTTCTTGAGCTGGATTCAGATATTTGTGACCAAAACAGTTTTTGCTAAGGCCAACCTGTGAAACACTATCTCCAGAAACCACCAAGGACTTGGAAACTTTTATTCAAACCAAATGTAGAAAACTGATGAATCAGAGGTGTTCTGAAGACAGCTGCCATTTATGGAATCCCCACTGGGATCAGATGCCAGCCATGGGCTAGAGTGTAGGAGCCAAGAGTGAAACAGGCAGGCTGCCTCTGGAGCTGACACCAGTTGTGGGGCTATTACCCCCGGTCACCCCAACCCAGGGCCCTACACCCCATGTTCTATCCTGAGCACGTACCTGCTAAGTAGACGGAGACCCCACAACAGAAGAGGCCGAGGGCCACATGTCTGAGGAGGCGGCAGTCATAGAGAAACCAGTCAGACCTGGCAGGGAGGGGGGCAGGAAGAAAATGGGCTCAGGAGGCAGAGCTGGTGGAATAAGGCTGGGGAGGAGAGGTAGGGGGAGTGGTCCAGCTTTGGGGAACTGGAGGTCTATGTGAGGACCTAACCATCCACTCATCTTTCCCCCCACTCATTCATCCTTTACCATCCACCCGTCCCCATCAATTATTCAATCATACAGCCATCCATCCATTTAACCATGCTTTGTTCATCCATCCATCCATTTATTTAAATATCCATCATTATCCATTCATCCATTTGTCATCTGCCATCCATCCATCCATCCATCCATCCATCCATCCATCCAACCCCCACCCACCCATCCATCCATCGTCTATCTCCCAGTCACCATCCATCGAGCAAACCAACCATCTGTCCATTCATCCATCCAGTCACTAGCCATTCCATTCCCCTCCCCCAAAACCCATCCATATACATCAGTCCATTCGAACACCCAACACTAATGAAGCAGCTATTGTGTACAGACACTTGCTAAACATCTGACCTCCATTATTTTACAGACCATAAGCTTATTTGGGGGTGAGAAAACTGAGGCTAACTTGTTATCAGTGACAATAGAAACAGAGATTCCCAAGAGCTGACATGGATTGAGGACTTAGTTTTGAGCCCAGCCCCTTGCTAAGTGCTTCCACTGGGTGCATGCCCTTCTCCAGTCCTGTGAGATCAGGAAAAGGAGAGCTTCCATCATCACTCACCTCCCACCAATACCATGGAAATGGCCTCCTCCCTGGTCTGCCTTCCAACTCCCCTCCTGACCCCTTTTCTGCACAGTGGCCAGAGTGGGTTCTTTCAAACTTAAGTGGGTTCTTTCAAACTTAAGTCAGATCACATCCCTCCTGGCTCACAACTCTCAGTCAGAGAAAACCCCAAGGGCTTCACCACAGCACAGGAAGCGCTATATAATCCAGTACCTCTTGGACTTCCTTGGTGGTCCAGTGGTTAAGACTCCGTGCTTCCACTGCAAGGGGGGGGGCAAGTTCAATCCCTGGTTGGGGAACTAAGAGCATGCATGCCACATGCGGAAAAAAAAAAAAAAAAAAAAAATCCAGTACCTCTCACTTCCTGGCCCTCATCTTCCTTATCTACCCTTCAGCCACACCAATCACCTCTATCACCTTCTAACGCCCTAAGCTCCTTCCTGCTCCAGGGCCTTTGCACATGCTGTTCCCTCTGCCTGGATCACAGTCCCCCAGATCTTCTGCCTCCTTTCCTCCCTCAAGTCTCAACACAGGCCTCCCCTGATGGTCCCATCTCATCCCCCACCCTGTCCTCCTGCACCACATCACCCCATTTTCATCCATTTCCGGCATTCATCACCATTTGACATTACTGATCTGTTTTGTATCTTCATTATCTGTGTCCCCATGAAGGTGGGTCCAGGTCCGCCTGGTTCCTGCTGGGTCGCCAATACCCAATGCTCGGCTCAGCCCCCGGCAGGTGCCCAATGCATATTTGTCAACTGACAGAACACATGCTTTTCAGCACCCCTTGAACTATCAGACGGAGGGTGCACAGTTCGGATGGGATCAGATGGTGGAATTTCCCATCCGCTCAGATCCATGGAATCCTGGACAAGGATCCCAGGTCCCCTCCCCCAGCATCCTGGAAGGAAACACTCAGATATGGGACAGCCAAGTCCTTGGCTCAAGGAAGGTTCCGCACTCCACATGCACCCGCCGGCCGCCCTGTCCAGTGCCCATATCCCCGAGCTCAGGTGCCTGACAAGGAACCCCACCCAGGGCCAGGGCACATGTTCTGGCTCTACCAGATTCAAGTTCAAATCCAGTCCACCCCCTTCCAATCCTGGCAGCCTAGAGAGAGCAGACTCTTTTTAACACACTGTTAAAACGGGAGATAATAACAGCGCCAGCCACCCAGGGGGCTTCACTGTGTTAATCCACATTAAGTGGGGGGCACCTAGAGCTTAGGTTTCCATAAATGACAAACGCTATCAACACTGGGGCTAACTGACCCCAGGCCCTCTCTGAGCCTGTTGCCACATCTTTTAAGAGGGGGTCCCAGCTGTAGTTGTACCTGCTGTAAATTTTCAACAAATATAGGATGGAGGGAGGGGATGGATGGAGAGAAGGAGAAAGAGAGGGAGGGAGGGACGGAAGAAAGGAGGAAGGGAAAGATGGACGGAGGGAGTGAGGAAGGAAAGCTCTCCCCCAACCTGAGGCCCAGAGAAGGGAAGCGGCTCCCCCGGGCTTGTCCAGCCCCCAGCCGGGCAGAGGGGCCGGTCCTCCTACCTGCCGGAGCCCGGTCCCCGCGCCATCTCGGCGCCCAGGTGGCCGCAGAGCGCGGCGAGAAGCAGACAGGTGAGACCCAGCACCAGGGCGAGCGCGGCGAGCGCGGCTGCCAGCGGCAGCAGCGCCCCGGCCGCGTCCTCCGGCAGCCCAGGGCCGGCGCCCAGCTCCGGGCCCACCACGTCGATTCGCGGTCCTCGAAGTTCCGCGCGGCCCGCCTGCAGCTGGAACAGCAGCTGCGCGCCCAGCGCCACCAGCACGGCCGCGGGGATGCCCAAAAGGATCATCGCGGCCAGCACCCGGCCGCCGTACGACCTGGCCATGGAGGGGTCCTGCGGGCCTATGGGACAGTTGAGGAATCAAAGAGATTTTAGGGGGCAGGGGAGTTGAGGGGCGTCCGAGGCCCTCGGCGGTCCAGAGGGGGCGGGGCCGCAGGGGGGGGGTTTCTGAATATTGTCTGGGCCGCAGAGGGCTCGGGATGCCAGTCGCGGTGAGGACGAGAAAGCTCTGGGAAAACTTGAAACAAAGTCTTTTCTTTCTCTGTGAGCGACAGCTCCTGGCCTCAGACTTCTGGAGGGGCGGGGCCTGCGGGGGGCGGGGCGAAGAAGGGGCGGAGGCGGTCCCACGTGGGATAAGGGCGCCGTGGCGGGATCCAGAGAGCCTCACAGATCCATAAACTCATTCAAGTGCCCCATTTTCCCCTCCCGCTGCCCCAAGCACCTGTTTCATTGCTGTCTTTTAAGAAAGAAAAGAAACTTGAACGAATTTTTAAATAATTCGCTCTGATATGTGGTCTCTACCCGCGGATCCGGCAATTGGCTGGAATGTCCCCTCTGCTCACCTTCTTTCAAGGCTTTTCAGAAACGTCAGCCACCTCAGAGAGGCCCTCCTGCACCCCCTCCCCAAGCAGCACAACTGTCCTTCGCTGCTAGCCTTTGTTCTTCCCACGGCACATTTTGGGGGATATTACTTATTTATTTTTAAGTTTTAAAAATTGAGGTGAAATTTACACGACATAAAATTAACCATTAGAGGGGCTTCCCTGGTGGCGCAGTGGTTGAGAGTCCGCCTGCCGATGCAGGGGACACGGGTTCGTGCCCCGGTCCGGGAGGATCCCACATGCCGCGGAGCGGCTGGGCCCGTGAGCCATGGCCGCTGAGCCTGCGCGTTCGGAGCCTGTGCTCCGCAACGGGAGAGGAGGCCACAACAGTGAGAGGCCCTCGTACCGCAAAAAAAAAAAAAATTAACCGTTAGAAAGTGAACAATTCAGTGGTATTTAGTACATACACAACGTTGTGCAACCATCACCTCTATCTAGTTCTGGAATTTCCATTCCCCCCCCTCCCCCATTAGCAGTCACTTCCCATTCCCCCCTCTCAGCCCCTGGTAACCACAAATCAATCTACTGTCTGTCTCTATGGATTTGTCTTTTCTGGACATTTCATATAAACAAAACCAGGCAATATGTGCCCTTTTGTGTCTGGCTTCTTTCCCTGAGCATAAGGTTTTTAAGGCTCATCCATGTTGTAGCACGTGTCAGTGCTTCATTCCTTTTTTTTTTTTAACATCTTTATTAGAGTATAATTGCTTTACAATGGTGTGTCAGTTTCTGCTTTATAACAAAGTGAGTCAGTTATACATACACAAATGTCCCCTTCCCTCTTGCGTCTCCCTCCCTCCCACCCTCCCTACCCCACCGCTCTAGGTGGTCACAAAGCTCCTAGCTGATCTCCCTGTGCTATGCGGCTGCTTCCCACTAGCTTTCTATTTTATGTTTGGTAGTGTATATATGCCCATGCTTCATTCCTTTTTTATGGCTGAATAACATTTCATTGTATGGGTGGATCACATTTACTTTACTCATTCATCTTTTGATGGACATTTGGGTTGTTTCCACCTTTTGTCGATTGTGAATAGTGCTGCTAAGAACATGCACATACAATGATTTGTTTGAGTCTTGTTTTCATTTCTTTTGGGTCTACACCTAGAGTGGAATGGCTGGGTTATATGGTAACTCTCTATTTAACTTATTGGGGAACTGCCTGTTTTCCACAACGGTTGCACCATTTTACATTCCCACCAGTAGTGCACCAGGCTTCCAATTTCTTCATTTCCCTTCCAACACTTGTTATTTTCTCTTTTGTTTTTTTTTTTTTTTGGTAACCATTCTACAGGGTGTGAATGGGTATCTCATTGCAATTTTGATTTGCATTTCCATAATAACCACTGAAGTAGGGTGTCTTTTCATGCCCTTGTTGGCTATTTGTGTATCTTCTTTGGAGAAATGTCTCTTCATATCCTTCGCTCATTTGGCTTGTTTGTCTTCTTGCTTTCCTGTAGCACTTTACATCTCTGGCAGCGCACCATGTGCATTTTCCCACTATGTGTGGCCCGGTAGTGGGGGAGGGATGGCTGCTCCAGACCGTAGAATGTCTGCTTCAAGTGTCCACTGCTGTGTCCCCTTTGTGTCTGGGTCTGCACCTCGCACACAGTAGGCCCTTAATAAATGCTTGCTGCATGCATGAGTGAACGGATCGCTTTGTACTCCTGCTCTGTAATTCTTGCAAAGTTTGAAATATCAAAACTGAAAATGGTTTCAAAGTTAACACATTCCTGATAGATCCAGAATATAAGGGTGAATGAGGTCGACATGGCCTCCTGCAAGCCATCTCTGTCTTAATGCATTTGGGCCTGAAAGACAGCACAGTCATCACCTAGGCTTTACAGATGAGGAAACTGAGACACAGAGAGGTTAAGTAACTCCCTAGGTCATGCAACAAACACAGACAGCCTAGCTCCCACCCACTGCTTTATATTGCTTCACAGAAATGTTATAGATCCCACTGGTTTTGAATTTCCAGGTCTCTTCTCTAATTTGGGGAGCCATTTTTTTCAGGTTTCAAAATTTTGGGGTCTTCCGGGAAAAGTTTGTGGGCCTTGAGCCCTCAGCCTAGTGCCTGATGGGTAAAATGACCCCAGGGGAGAGAACAGGGTGACCCTTCAGCAACAGGTGGCTTCTTCCTTTGCTGTGTGGCTTTGGGTAAATCCCTTAACCTCTCTGGGCCTCCTCATCTATAAGAGGAATCAGTTTATTCATTCATTTATTCACCAGGCTTTGGCCCAACACACCCAGCCTTTTTCTTCATTGCCGAAGTTAGAGTGAATTTTCCATGTTTTACAGGTAAGAAAACGTCTCACATTGGGATAGCTGGGGCTCAGTGACTTGTTTGGAACAGAGTCCTTGCTCTGTTCTGGGTGTTGGGGATACACAGATGTAAGATAGTGGCATTTATTCATTCAAAAAACATTGATGGGGACCCGTGCCCCCCTGGCTCTGGGGACCCAGTGGTGACAAAGGCAGGTCCAGCTTGCCCTTCTGGGGAGGAGGTGAAAACACATGCTAAACCAGCCAAATAAAGGGGCAATTCTATGCAATGGCCAAAGGTCATTACAGCCCTCTTTTAGACTTCACAATTATTTGATGGAGGCTGGGTGGTAGTGTCACAGATACCACAACCTGGCACCCCCTTTGAATATGGGGGTGATTCTCTGGTTTGGGGGTGTCTGGTTTCAATTTGGAAATTTAACCCTGCAAGTTGGCAACACTCTGTAGGTGACACTCTGAGAGTGATCTTGTCTGCCTTGGCCAGACGCCAAGCTGTCCCTTCCTCACCTTAGCTGTGACAAGCAGGAGTAGAGATGGGGATGGGAGGTTTGATCCCTATCTACCAGGAGGGAGACTCAGAGACGGCCAGTGACCTGCCCACATCACACAGCCTGACAGGACAGGGAGCGGACTTCCCTACCTCACTGCCCAGGGGGCAAAACCTGGCCACTCTCATTCCGTGCTGGCTGAAATAGTAAAGATATTGATGGGATGTGTGTCCTGTGGTTTGCTCTCGGGAAGGATGTTTTTTAACTTCTTTTAAAGGCTGTTGGTGAGCCAGCGACCTAAGAATTTAAGAGCCATTATCACAGGGTTTAACACAACCATTTCACAGATAGGCCTAATTAAGGTCAATGAAGGGCAAGATGTGTCTGGAACCAGAGCAGGTGGCATCACCGACCTGAGCCTCAATTTCCTCACTTGGAGATTGGGGGTTAGGGGTGAGCAAGAAATGAGGCACTTGTCCAGTCCCTAGGCCTTCAGGGCCTCCCAAATCCCGAAGTCGCACCGCCCTCCTAGCACACCCTTTCCGGAGACTGGGAACAGGTGTGGACTGCACCTCATTTGCATGTTTGGCCCCTCCCCTAGGACGCACCTCTCCATCTCGCCGCCAGGCGGCGCCAGAGGCAAAATGAAGAGGTTCATGCGCGGAGCGAGCTCCGGCTCTGGGTCCTTGGCTGACCTGCCAGGTAGGACCTTGCTTTACTGTCATTTTCCAGAGAAAAGAAAGGAGGCGTAGAAAGGGGAGGTGACTGTCCTACAGTCACACAGCCGGGAAGGGGCTCCAGACTAGGGTTTTTGATTTCTATATTCTGCTGTCTCCTCGTGAATCCCCAGGGTTCACCAGGGACAGGGAGACTCTGAGCCCTCGCTGAAGGTCCTGGACCCAGCGCACACGACACCAAATATTGAACTGCATCCCGTGCAAACTACAAATCTGTTGTTAAAGGATTGCTGTAGTTTTGCGCATGAAGCATGTGAACAACGCCATTTAGTGCACGGTGGGCCGAGGGTTCTCAGCACCATCATTTGATTTTGGTTTGCATTTTCCCATTTTGGAACTTGTAACCACCCCTCCTCCCCAAGTCTTAAAAATATTTCTAGAGGCCCTTGAAAAGCTCTCCCTGCTTCACCACCCCGGCCGCTGGAGAACCAAGACAGGTCCTGGGCCTGCCAGGTCCTGGGTGGGGGGTAGGGAGGGAGGCCTCACACAGAAACCTCCGTCATCGGCCCTGCGCTAGGTCTCACCCCCCACCTGTGGCGGGGGTGGGGCGTCCGAACTACCTCAGGTCCCGCCCTGCTTCTCCCCCGCCATCTCATTACACAGCCCCTCGCCCCCGCTGAATCCTGAGGGTATGGAAGGTGGGCCGCAAAAAAGACCCTTCCTGCTCCCCACTTCTCGGCCTTTACTCTGCATCCGGGGAGCTCCGAGCAGCTCCACCCTCACCGCTCCTCTGCTCTTCGGGCTGGGCTCAGAATACAGACCGCCTCCCCAGCCTGCGGCTCCGGCCTGACGCTACGTCCCCTCCCTCCTCCTGGCCTGAACTCAGAATGGTCCCCTCCCTTCACCCCGACCCCACTTCCCGTCCCGCTGGGGCTCCTCAGAGGTTCTGCTTGCTCTAACCGTCAGCCTTCCACCATGGGGCCTCAAAACAGCCCCCCGGTCCCGCCCACTACCGGGAGGTCGGGGGGTGGGGGTGGGATGAGGGCTTATCACAGACTCGCCCCTGTCTGTCTGTTCTGTCCTACCGGAGGGTTCAGAGCAGACCCCCACCCCCTAGCCCCACCCACCCTAGGGGAGGGGGAAGGACTCCTCATAGACCCGCCCTTGTCTGTTCTCTCCCACCAAAGGGATCAGAACAGCCCACTTCCGCCCCAGCCCCGCCCCCGCCCTCCTCGGGGGTTTCATCATGGACCCCCCCCAGTCCGGTCCACCCCTCCAGGGGTCAGAACAGCCCCACTGACCCGCCCTCGGCCCCGCCCTCCTGCCCGGGGTCGCCCCCTCTACCCCGGCCTCGTACGCCCCGCGACGCCGGGTCCACTCTGTACTTGCGGCGGCGCAGTGGTTCG
Organism: Orcinus orca; assembly: GCF_937001465.1. Classification (NCBI taxonomy): domain Eukaryota; kingdom Metazoa; phylum Chordata; class Mammalia; order Artiodactyla; family Delphinidae; genus Orcinus; species Orcinus orca. The sequence goes on along the minus strand of NC_064561.1, from coordinate 12,266,180 downwards.
GTGAGGCTCCGCGGCGCGGGGTCGTCCAGGTCCTCTGGCAGCAGGAAGCTGCGGTCCAGCACCTCAGACGCCTCTTGCCAGTTGGCGAAGCAGGCAGGGCCCAGGCGCCGGATCTCGTCGGCCGCGTCGAGCGTGAGCACATCCCCATTCGGCTTGAGCACCACGACCGCCGGCAGGCGCTCCACGGAGAACCGGCGCCCGAGGTCCCTGCGGGGCGGGAGGGTCAGTCCGGTCGGACCTTCGTCCTTGACCCTATGCTGAGGAGCCCCACATCCCTCCTCCCAGTACTTACTGAGCGCCTTCTGTGTGCACTGTCCCATGCCGGCCTCTGGGGATGCCCAGGAACCAGAACAGGCCAGGCCACACTGGCCTCCGGGCTTTGGCTCCAACACCCCAGACATGCTCCCACCACAGGGCCTTTGCACTGGCCATGTCCTCTGCCTGGAGCACTCTCTCCAGACATCTGCGGATTAAGACCCTGTATGCTGCAGACACCTAACCTTAAATCTCAACGCCTCTCTTTCTCTCTGCTGATGCGCGGCTCTCAGCATCCAACACACTGCATAGTTTATTTCTCCTGTTTGTCATTTTCTCCCACAATAGAAAATAGCTTTCTCCCACAATAGAAAGTAGCTTCACTAGGGCTACTTTCTGTCCCTATTTACGAGTGTCCCCATTGCCCGAAACAGTGCCGAGCACAGAGTAGATGCTCAGGAAATGTGTGTGGGATGAATGAATAAACACTGACAGATTCCATAAAGAGATACTAAACTGAGTAAAGGACTTATGGTCAGAGAGGACCTCTTTAAGGAGGTGACCCTGGAGCTGAAATCTGCAGGAAGATAAAGGGGAGAACTGGGGAAAGTTTTCCCATGCAGAGTGCGCACAGCTGGTGCAAAAGCCTGAAGGTCAGAGGGAGATTGGAGTGCAGCATTGATCATAAAGGCCCTGCAGGGCCATGGTAAGGAGTTTTTGATTTTCTTTTCTGTATGAGAGAGAGCCAGTGAAAAGCCATCCACAGGAGACCCCCAGACCAAATCTCCCATCTAGGCCAAAGCCCCACACGGTCATCATGGAGTCAAGTAGGCTACCAGACTGGTCCCATCACCCATGATTCTTAACTTCCACCCACGGGGTTCTTGGGTGGCCCTTTTCCAGGCCTCCTTACAGAGACACATAGTATTGATACTTGCAAAATCCCACAGGAGTAGGTTGCCAGACTTAGCAATGAAATACAGGACACCGTGTGTGAATGAATTTGAACTTCATGTAAACAGCAAATAACTTTTTATAAGTATGTCCCTGCATCACGTGGGACACAGTTACATACTCAAAAATTCTTCATTGTTTACATGAAATTTATATTCAACTGGGTGTCCTGTATTTTATCTGGCAACCCTGTGTGTGGGAGGGGTAGGGGGTGGGGACTCGCTCACTCTGTCTGGATACTTGCCTGGGTGAAGGCTTTGTGGAGAGGACCCTGCCTCAAACAAGGTCAATGTTTGGCTATGATCCCCTTACAGCTGGCATTTCTTCCCCCAGGGGAGGGAAATGTTCACCATTTGGGAAAAAGAATCTCCTCAGCTGCAGAAGGCTGTGGGAGTGAGCAAGTGTGCCAACTCTGATAATGTTGGGTGGGGATGAAGGTCTCCATGACCAGAAACTTCTAAGTTTTGTAACAAAATTGATGACATCAGTAGAATGGCACAAAGTCTGCAACTCACTTTGAAATGGTTCAGCACAAACTCCACGTGCATGGAGATAAAGCAAATGGCAAAAATGCCCAAGGGTTTCATTGTGTGCTCCTTCCAACTTTTTGGTATCTTTGAAATTTTTCTTTTATTTTTCCTTTGGCCATGCCACACGGCTTGCAGGAAACTTTTCATAGTAAAAAATTGGGGGTTAAAAAGAATGAGGGACTTCCCTGGTGGCGCAGTGGTTAAGAATCCGCCTACCAATGCAGGGGACACGGGTTCAAGCCCTGGTCCGAGAAGATCCCATATGCCGCGGAGCAACTAAGCCCGTGTGCCACGACTACTGAGCCTGTGCTCTAGAGCCTGTGTGCCACAACTACTGAAGCCCACGTGTCTAGAGCCCGTGCTCCGCAACAAGAGAAGCCACCGCAATGAGAAGCCCGGGCACTAAAATGAAGAGTAGCCCCCTGCTCGCCGCAGCTAGAGAAAACCCGTGCACAGCCACAAAAACCCAACACAGCCAAAAATAAGGAAATAAAATAGAAATAAATTTATAAAATAAATAAATAAAAAGAATGAAAGTCTCACTGTTGAAAAGGGGAAAGTCTGCAAATAGCCACAAACGATCACACTGTTTATTGGGCAGCTCCTTGGACGGCTGGAACTCAACCATCTCTCTCTCTCAGCTCCAGTGCCCTCCATGGCTCCCAGCTACTCTGAGGATCACATCCACGCTCATTAGGTGGGATTTGGGGCGCTGCTCCACATGCTGCCTTCTTACTCCTGGTATGACTGTTCCCTGAATTGGCTGTTCTTTCCCTGAAATCCTCCGAGCCTTTGGGTTATGTCCTCTGCCTGGAAACCCTTCCCTTTCCTCACTCTTCACCCTCCTATCCTCCTTGTCCTTGGTGGTGGTGGTGGGGTGTCTCTCTTTAAAGCCATTTCCTCTGGGAAACATCCCCTGACCCCCAAATCTCAGCAAGGTCTCCCCATGATATTTCCTCATGACATCCTCCCTTTGTCCTTGGGGACTACTGCAGTTCTTTATTATGTATTTATCTGAGTGTTTGAGTCTTTGTTTCATGTTTGTGCTCCCCACTTCCCAGGTTGTAAACTCCCCAGGGAGCTGGATGGAAATGGACATATGTACCCCTCCCCTGCCCCTCTCCCCCAGTTCTCTGTTCTGATTGGCCTACAGAGGGTGCTCATCAACTTCAGATGGAACAGATACCTCAGTAAACAAATACTTCACTTTTAGCAGAAACAGCCCCTCCTCCAGGAAGCCCTCCCTGACCTCTCCTCTTACCTCACCTCTTCAGGTCATCCTCGAAGGGCAAGAAGAGCCACTTCTTGGGCATGTCCCTGAGGAACAGGTCCTGCTGCTCCTCTGTCGAGTCCTGGGACACGTACACCAGAGCCAGCTGGGCTGCCCGCAACACGTAGAACTCATCCGTGAGCCGCACAAAGAAGTCCTTGAGGATGGGTGCAAAGGCCTGGCACTTCGGGCACGAGCCGGCACCAAAGAACAGCAGCACCAGTCGGTTTTCCAGCCGGCGGCTAAGCTCAGCCTCCGTGTCCAACTCATCCTGGTCACTGTTGTTTCGGATCAGGACACGGCCAGAGAACAGGCAGGCCATGACAACCCTGGCTGGGTGCTGGGGACAGGGCGCAAGGACCTTGTGTGACCCCGAGCCTGCTGACTGGCTGCTGTCCCAGGATTAGGAATTTTTAGGAGGCCAGTTTAGAACCTCACTAATCTGCCTAACCTCGACCTGATTCTTTGCTGCCTCTGAGGGCAGGGGGTCAGCTGCTCATGGGCCTGTCTCAGCAGACAGCTGCTAAGGCATTAAAAAAACACGCTGACATACTGGTGTGAAAATATTTTGTTAAATTGTGATGTAAAAAGATACGTGCCTCTTCATGAATGCATTCGGTAATCCTAAACCACAGGGCTCGACTAATTAATAACAGTGATTTCTAAGTCGAGATGAGCATAAATGATATTTCAAGGTGTCTGCCTGCCATGACCAGGATGTCCTGTGAAATTATCTTTGATTTACACGGGTGACAAAATCACAGAGCTGGCCAATATCTGCTTTGATAGGACATGAGAAAACAGGCTAAATTCCAGTTAGAAATTAATAAGAATAAACTTTTTTTCTTCCCTTCGCCCTCCTGAATTCTGTCTGAACAGCCCACCTTAAGATTCCATGGTGAGTAAGGGTGAAAATCATGGTCACAGTATTTTGCGGCCCTCTCCCACCAAGCGCTGGGAACTAGTTCTCCTCTCCTTGAAGCCAGTTGGCTCCTAACTTGCTTTGACCGATAGAATGTGGTGGAAGGTGTGAGTTCGCAGGATAAGCCTTATTCTCACCTCCCACTTTCACTCTTTTGGAATGTGGCCTCCAGCCGCCCCATGTAAGGAAGCTGATCTAGCCCAGAGGTTGGCAAACTTTTTATGTAAAGGGCCAGGGAGTAAATATTTTTGACGTTTTAGGCCATAGAGTCTCTGCTACAACTTTGAATTCTCTTATTGTGCAAAACCATCTCTAGACACTATGTAAATTAATTTATGTGTCTGGGCTCCAATAAAACTCTATGTACAGACACTGATATTTGAATTTCATAGGATTTTCATATGTCGTGAGACATCAATCTTTCGATTTTGTTTTCAACCGTTGAAAAATGTAAAAACCATTCTTAGCCCGCAGTGAGCAGGATTAGGCCTGCGACCCGTTCTAGCCTATTGGTCGAGAGGCTACATGGAAGAGAGCTAGATGCCCAGCCAACTGCCACACGTGTGATCTTCCAGCCCAGCCACTGACAGAATGTAGCACAGTGACTGTGCCAGGGGAGACCAGCAGAGGGACGCCCAGGTGTTACTGACCAGGGTTCTTGGCCTCCTTCATCAACAGAAATTGATCAGAGGCCAGACAAGAAGTTCAGGCGAGGCTTTACTGGGGCCCCTGCTGCAGGTCCCTACTTGCAGAACCATAACAGTTTCCCTCGCTGGCTTGCTTGCTGAAGTGGGGGCGAGCTGGTTCCTTATATGGGGTGAGGGGAGGGGTGTGCCCAGGGGTTGGGTCGGAGGGGCGGCTTTGGTGGTTTGCCCACCCCTTTGGTGGTGTTGTGTGCAGGGGGCATGCGCAGTACCCCGCTTTTGCTCCCAGCTCTTCAGAAGTGGCAGTTGGGGTTTTTTGGTCTTTTTGTATCTTGTCCATAGTTTGCCCTAACGGTGCGTGCAAGCAGTTCTTTTTAGTCCCTTATAGTTTCTTTGTATTCATATTTTGTTGCTTGAGGAGACTTTTGTCTAGGTGCAAGCACTGCAGCAAAGGGTCCCAGGTCCCAGGTCCCAGCCTGTCTCACAGGCGACCCATGGGATCCTGAGAAATAGTTGCTTAGCCTTGGATGAAGCCACTCAGTTTGGGGGTGATTTGTTATACAGCAATAGGTACCCAGAACACCAGGTCTTGAGGACTTTTCTGGACCTGGGGAGATGTGAGAGACAGAAAGAAACTTAGTACTGGCTTTAAACAATAAAAAAGAAAACCACAAAATCCTCATTCTAAGAGTTTAACCTACCTTGTCAAGGCTTTGTGACTGGGCCCATCCCTGATGGGTCCACCTTTCATTCTGATAGGGATAGAGTAAGATACTTACACAGCTAGAAATCCCACCAGGGGAAGATAGAGAAGGACTTCAGGACGTCACCCGTAAACTAGACACCAACCAGGAAATGCCCAGGTCATCTGGCAGCTAAATCAGAACATTTTGAAACTAAACACTTACTTAGGCCACTACCACGGAAAAAATGGATACAAGACCTGCACTTGGCATTGTGAGGTCTGTAAGATAACCTGCCCTGAAAAACTGCATTCCCGCCAGTAGCTTACAGAGGAATATGGGGGAAAGGTGAAAGAAACTAGGGGAAAGGTGACCTTATACTGAAACCTGAGATAAATTAGCATATTTTAGTATATGTTACCACCTTTTTACTAATATATTGGGTTGGCCATAAAGTTCGTTCTGGTTTTTCTGTAAGAGGCTATGGAAAGACCCGAACGAAATTTTTGGCCAACCCAATACATATGATTTAAGTAGCGCTATGACAGTCCCAATTAGACCATACAAGCTTAAAGGAGGAGCTAATGAGGTAAGCCTTGACATCTACCCAAGAATGAGGAAGAAGGGGGTATTCTTCCCTACCTACTTTTTCTTTGATTATGAAAATGTAGCCACCTTTGTTCTCAGGACAGCAGAGCTCCCTTGCCTGCTGGCTTCTATCCTTCACAAGAGTCCTATAGTATTAAATCCACTTCTTGGCACTTCCCTGGTGGTCCAGTGGGTAAGACTCTGCACTCCCAATGCAGGGGGCCTGGGTTCGATCCCTGGTCGGGGAACTAGATCCCACATGGATGCCACAACTAAGAAGTCCGCGTTCTCATGCCGCAGCTAAGACTGGCACAGCCAAAAAAAAAAAACCCACCCCACTTCTTACCTATCACTTTGCCTCTCGTTGAATTCTCTCTGCACCAAGACACAAGAACTGGAACTTCAGTAAGCCCTGAGACCAGGCGTGAAGTTTCAGCTCGGAGATTGTGGGTTCAAGTCCCATCTCCCAGAGATTGTGGGTTGGAGTCCCATCTGAGGTGTGTGGTTTCAATTCCCTTTAAAATTTCCTGGTTAGATTTTCCTCTCTCCGCCAGAACCATGGGAAGTCCCAACTTATTGTGAATTCAAGAGATTACTGAGAGCAAAATTATCTCAACAATGGAGAACTCTTCTAAGATGTTTACAAGGTATGAAAATAAAGGGAAACCTCACAAAAATGGAGTTGGGAGGCCAGAGGGGGAGCTCTCATGCAGTATTACTCAAGGTCAATTACAGGAAGAACTGTCAATTACAGGCCCCAACAGAAGAATCAATAGGAAGGAATCACCAATTACAGGCACCAAAAGAAAGGATGTACATTGCATCTCCTACAAGAAATCAACTACCCCAGGAACTCAGCCAATGAGAAACTCTCATCACCCTGAACACTCGCTTTTCTCCAGTGGATTTTCCTTCCAAACAGTGCCTCTCAACTTCCTCCTTTTTCTTTTTAAGTAAATTTTTTAAAATTTTAATTTTTATTTATTTTTGGCTGCATTGGGTCTTCGTTGCTGTGTGCAGGCTTTCTCTAGTTGCGGCGAGTGGGGGCTACTCTTCGTTGCGTTGGGTGGGCTTCTCTTGTGGAGCGCAGGCTGTAGGCACACGGGCTCAGTAGTTGTGGCTCGTGGGCTCTAGACTGCAGGCTCAGTAGTTGTGGCACACGGGCTTCGTTGCTCCGCGGCATGTGAGATATTCCCGGACCAGGGCTCGAACCCATGTCCCCTGCATTGGCAGGTGGATTCTTAACCACTGCGCCACCAGGGAAGCCCCCCTCCTTTTTCTTTATAAAATAATGTTCCTCTCCTTTTTGTTGTCGTTGTCGTTGTTGGACTTGTCTATGGTTTTCGCTGTAGGTTGCTTGTCCTGAATTGTAATTCCATGCTATTTCCCCATAAACCCATCTTTGCTGGTAAAATAACTTTTATTTTTCAGGTCAACATAGGTGCCAGCCTTGTGTGTTCAGAACAGCCCTACAAGGCCTGTATGGTTTTACTCCCTTTTGCAGGTGAAGCACAGAGCCTGGGAGAAGTCACCCAGCAAATGATGCCTGTCAGGCTGCAGAGTCCCTTCCAACTTAACTGGGCCTTTCAACTATCCCAGAGTTTCCAAACTGTAGCCCCCATGCAGTTGGGGCCAGGTCATTCTCTGCGGTGTGGGGCTGTCCTGAACATTGCAGGACATTTAGCAGCATCCCTAGCCTCTACTCACTAGATGCCATAACACCCCTATCCCCACCACACCGGTCCCACGTTGTAACAATTAAAAATGTCTTCCCTGGTGGCGCAGTGGTTGAGAGTCCGCCTGCCGATGCAGGGGACACGGGTTCGTGCCCTGGTCCGGGAAGATCCCACATGCCGCGGAGCGGCTGGGCCCGTGAGCCATGGCTGCTGAGCCTGCACGTCCGGAGCCTGTGCTCCGCAACGGGAGAGGCCACAACAGTGAGAGGCCCGCGTACCGCAAAAAAAAAAAAAAAAAAAATGTCTCCAGGTGTCACCAAGTGTCCAAAGGAGCAGGATTGCCCCCTAGTTGAGAATCACCGCTCTAACTGGTCACCCTGCTTATATTGGGTTGACTGGTGGCCCTTAAAGAGATATATCCAAGCCCTAACCCCCAGAACCTGTGACTGTGACCTTATTTGGAAAAGAGTCTTTGCAGATGTAATTAAATGAAGGATCTCAAGATGAGATGATCCTGGATTATCTAGGTAGGTCCTCAATCCAATGACAAGTGTCCTTATAAGAGGCAGAAGAGGAGAGTACACAGACACACAGGGAGAAGGCCATGTGAAGATAGAGGCAGAGATAGGAGTGATATGGCCGGAAGTCAAGGAACGCCTGGAGCCACCGGAAGTTGTAAGAGGCAGGGAAGGGTCCCTGGAACTTTCAGAGGGTATGAGGCTGTTGACACTTTGATTTCTGACTCCTGGCTTCAGGAAGAACTGAGAGACAATACATTTCTGTTATTTTAAGCTACTCAGTTTGTGGTATTTGGTTATGGCAGCCCCAATAAACTAATACCCCTACTGTAGTGGGCACTTGAATTTGGCGCAGAGAAATGGCTCCCTCCCACACGGCGCTCATGTTCTTCTGATAGTGCGATTCCCATGCTTTGATCTTCCGGTTATTTTATTTCAACGTGTGCTTCATTCCTCTTGTTCTTCCAGAAAGTTCCAAGAACTCCCTTTGCTGTGGCCTGCAGACCCATGTGGTCAGCCGGGGAAGGGAGATACCCATCATTCTGTGCCCCCCACCTACTGTGTGCCTGCTCCCTCTCCAGACCAGAAGCCCCTAGTGAGCCTTTCTGCACAGCGCGCGGGAGGTGGGCGTTACCACCCAGAGGGCGAACAGTGTGCTGAGGGGAGAGGTGACCTGCCCAAGGCCACCCAACTGGAGAGGCTCAGAGCCTGCTTTGGCCCTGAAAGCTGAGTTCTGTCCCTCTGTCCAGGCCTGAGTTTTCCCTCCTGTGAAACAGGGATAGGATCGTTCCTTAACCAGTCATCTGAAATCCCTGGGGACAGTTACGTTTTTGGAATTGGAAATTTTTCAGATCTTAGGAAGGTAACAGGGCGAAAGCTGCCATGTGTTGTGTGATGTCCCTGGGAGGTATGGGGAAGCCCCTATGTAAAGGGATAAATAAAGGATAAACGGGTAAAAAGGGATCATTGATCACTGAAAACAGCCAGGGTCAGTGCCGCGGAAGTGGTCCCTCCGCCGGAGTACTGGCACTACCTTAAGAAAAAGTTGGGTTTGCAGAGCCTTTTTGGGGATTTGGGGATTGCTGACGGAGAAGAGTATCTCCGTGCACGGCATTTGGGATCTTAGTTCCCCGACCAGGGATGGAACTTGCGTCCCCTACAGTGGAAGCACAGAGTTTTAACCACTGTACCACCAGGGAAGTCCCACGTGTACGATTTTTTTTTTTTTTTTTCCGTTACGCGGGCCTCTCACTGCTGTGGCCTCTCCCGTTGCGGAGCACAGGCTCCGGACGTGCAGGCCCAGCGGCCGTGGCTCACTGACCCAGCCACTCTGCGGCATGTGGGATCTTCCCGGACCGGGGCACGAACCCGCGTCCCCTGCATCGGCAGGCGGACTCTCAACCACTGCGCCACCAGGGAAACCCCCACGTGTACTATTTAGTCGGGGCTCAGTAAACTTGGTAAGATGGAGGGAGGAAGAGAGAGAAGAAAGGGGGAAGGGGAGGAAGGGAGGGGAAGAAGAAAGAGGAAGAAGGGAGGAGGAGGGAAGGCAGGAGGATGGGGGAAGAAGGGGAAGAGGAGTAGTGGGGAGGAGGAAGTGGGGAAGGGGAAGGAGGAGTGGGTGGAGGAGGGGGAGAAGGTGAGCAAAGGGGAAGTGGAAGAAGGCTAAAGGGGAGCCTTGAAGAGGGGAAGGAGAAGGGGGAGGGGGAGAGAGGGAGGAAGGGGGGAAGTAGGGGGAATCAGGGCAAGATGGAGAAGAGGGAGGAGAAGTTTAAGGAAGAGTGAAAGGGGAGGAGGAGGGTGAGGAAGGGGAGCAAGCTGTCTGCCCACATTTGTGAATGAATGAATCTCAACTCCAGCTAGTGTGACAGTTCCAGGCCTCAGTTTCTTTACCTGTAAAGTGGGGGTGATCTCAATAGTGCTACCTGGCAGGATAGGAGTGCCGCTGTAGTTACTGGGCATTGCTGACTCCACTGACCCCCGGTTGAGAAAGTAGGGGATCAGTGACTGGCTCTGGGCCTGTCCTTCAGATCTGCCTCCTCGTCCCCATTTTACCCACCCTAGGTGGCCCACAGGGACCAATGGCAGCATGGGTGCGCTAGCGCACATGCGCGCGCACGTGTGTGTGTGTGTGTGTGTGTGTGTGTGTGTGTGTGTGTGTGTGGAGGGGAGCGCCTGAACGGTCCTGTCCTCTAAATGGTGCTGGAAGCAGGCCCTGGCCACCTCCCAAGGAGAGTGCTGAGAAGGTCGGCCAAGCTGCGCAGAAAACAAGCAGGGTGGGGTGCGCAGAGGGGCAGAGGAAAGGGGAGTTTGGAGAGAAGGAGCCAAAGCAGAAGCCCACATGGGCACAACGCAGTCAGAGCAGGTCCCAGGAGTCTGCAGAAGCAGAAGCCCCGGAGAGGAGTCCTCTGTCTTGTACTCACTGTCGCTGCCTGAGCTCTGGTAACCCTCGACAGAACAGCCAAAGCCTGAGGGTCTGTGAGCGGCTCCAGGTCAGCCAGGGAACAGGGTGGTGGGCAGCGAGGCCAGCACTGGCCCGCACCTGATCAGGGGGAGGGCTTTAGGGTCTCTAGGTTAGCATTTAGGACCTTGGGATGCAAATAAGGGACTGTGGAGTTCCTGTGGAAGGGTGGGGAACTGGTGTGTGGATTTTGCCCTCCCTGGGCTGCTGCGGTGAGACTTAACTGACAAGATTTCGGGATATGGATTTGGGATTAGTTGGGTCCTTGGAATGTATCTTGTTTTAAAAAAATTTATTTATATTTTTTATTTTTGGCTGCGTTCGGTCTCTGTTGCTAAGCGCGGGCTTCCCCTAGTTGCTGGGAGCTGGGGGCCACTCCTTGCTGTGGTGCGTGGGCTTCTCATTGCGGTGGCTTCTCTTGCTGAGGAGCACGGGCTCTAGGCGCACAGGCCTCAACAGTTGTGTCACGTGGGCTCAGCAGCCGTGGCTCACGGGCTCCAGAGCGCAGACTCAGTAGTTGTGGTGCAGGAGCTCAGCAGCTCCGCGGCATGTGGGATCTTCCCGGACCAGGACTCGAACCCGTGTCGACTGAACTGGCAAGCAGATACTTAACCACTGTGCCAGCAGGGAAGTCCATTGGAATATATCTTTAAGACTGAGGTAGGGGTTGGATATTGGGGGGCCCCTAGGCTGTGAGTTTAGTACTCCCCAGGTCCCTGGAGTCCGAAGAGGCTTTGGGGATTGGATTTAGAATAAACTGGGGCAAGAACCCAGTACAGGTAGGCCCTGAATGTGAACTGAGAGTTGCTAGTCCCCCGGGGTAGGAATTCTGGTTTCCATCTACGGCTTGGGCCGGGAGCGCCCGGCAGCCAAACCTCTCTTGGCTGAGGGACGCACGTGTTTCCTAATCGCCGGCAGGGATAGGACGGGGGAGCTGGGAGGCCGGCGAAGTTTGGTCGTCCTGGAGACAGCCGCCTTCCTCGCCAGGCGTTCTAGCCCCTGGGTCTCGCTGGCCGTCGTCACTCTGGCCAGGGTGGCCTCTCTATGGTCGTGGCCTCCGGAAGGGGGCGGGCGTCGGCTCTGCGGCTGTGCGGCCGAGCGGTTCTAAGCCAGACTGGTCGGAAGAGAGCCGGCCTGGGAGGGCAGGTGGGGCGGGGCCTAGGGTGCTAGGAGTGAGGCGGAGGGTGGTGACTGGGCCAAAGCCTGAGGGCGGGGCCGGTGACCGGGGTGGAACTTGGGCCTGGGAATACGGGCTAGGCCGAGGACTCGGGGCGGGGCTTGAGCTACTGCGGCCCAGAGTGGGTGCGGCGTGTGCTTGTGGACGGGGCCATAGGCCTAACCTAGGGGCAGAACCTGGTCCAGGGCGGGCGGGGCTCCGGAATGGGGCCTGTGCTTACGGGCGGGGCCGGAGACCTAACCTGGGGGCGGGGTCAAGCCAGTGGAGGTGGGGCGGATAGAGGTGGGACCTGGAGGAAAGCCCAGGACCTGGGTCTGTGGTGGGGCCAAGGTGGACTCTAGGCTTGGGGGCCAAGTCGTTAGGATGGAGCTTGGGTCCAGCGTACAGCTGCTAAGTCGAGGCATGGGATGGGGCTTGCCAGTGACTGACGGAATGGAAGAGCTATGCCTGGGGGCGTGGAGATACACTAATAATTGGCAGAAAAGCCTGGGCCGGGCTAGGAGCAAGGAGGCCTGTGCCCACTTTGGGATGGGGCGGAGCCTGTCTGAGACATGCCCAATCCCAGGTATGGGGGGGGCCGGCTCCAAGCGGGAGCGGAGCGCGACATCTGGGCGGGGTTGGGTTGGCCGTGGGGCGGGGCCCGGGCGGGCCGTGGCCTCACAGCTCTCCGCCTCCCCAGGATGCGGGCTCCAGGTGCGGGTTCGGCCTCCGTGGCCTCACTGGTGCTGCTGTGGTTGCTCGGACTGCCGTGGACCTGGAGCACAGCGGTGGCGCTCGGCGTGTACGTAGGCGGCGGCGGCTGGCGTTTCCTGCGCATCGTCTGCAAAACCGCGAGGCGGGACCTCTTGTGAGTGCAGCCCGGGCCTGATACAAGGGCTGGGGTCGGGGGCGGGCTGAGCGCCCAGGGGGGCGAACAGAGGGGGCTGAAAGGGCAGCGTGGGGGACCTTGAGGGCTTGGAGGGGGGAGATTTTGGAGACTGGGGGCGGGGTTTGGGTGAGGGCAGGGCTAGGGGCGGGGCTTGGACCTGAAAAGAGTGGGTTGGGGGACTCTGAGGGCACCAGCAGGGGGCATCTTGAGGGATTCCCTGGAGGGAGATGGGTAGATTTCAATGTCCTTGAGCCTGCGTGGGTGACCTCAGGGTTCTGGACGGCAACTTGGGGGTACTAGGGCAGCGAGTAGGACTTCCAGAGAGCTGAGGCTGATTGGGAGGCCGTGCGTGTTTGGGGGGGTCTCTGTGGGGCTTTGGTGACTGTGGGAGGCATCTGGGGCGTCTTCAGGGACTCCGGTAGGTCCCTAGGCGTTCTCAGGGGGACTTTCTCAGGGAGAATGAAAGGGCTTCCTGGGGCTTGTGTAAAGGGCTTTTAGAGCCTTTGAAGGGTGTTTGTCTCCTCAGGGCCATTTACAGGTCTCTCTGCGGTCGGGGTGCTCTTTGAGAGTTTGAGGTCTGTGCGTGACTTTGGGGGTTCAGAGTCTGTGGAGAGGTTGCTGTGTATTCCAAGATTTGCTTAGGGGTCTCTGATGACTGAGAATCTCTGGGGAGGGGATTCTGGTGGTGTTTGCAGGCATCCTTGGAAGGTCTCTGGGGTATCTCTAGGGGCTTCCTCAGAGAAGCTGTTGGGAGTCCTCCTGGGGTGAAATAAGTGCTTCTGGGCATTACCACCGGAGCAAATCTCAGGAACAGCCTCCATGTGGAAGTCCCTGAGCACTTGCTATGGGTCTGCCAGTCTTGGTGCCCATGAGGAGGTGGGAGGACTAACCCATTGTAAGGGTGAAGAAACTGAGGCTCTGTGAGCAGCAGGGATGGTGTGCAGCTGGAAAAACCTCCACTGCAAATTGACTGGTTCTGAACCTTCTAGAACCTGACCTTTCTTTTCCACGCCCTGGCCCCTGCCCCTGCCCTTGGTTTTCTGACATGCAGATTGGACTGTGTTCTCTGTTCAGACACCCTCCACAACCTCCATCCTCTGCAGTAGAAAAGACTCAGCCTCCAGCTGGGTACTTGAGGTCCTGACAATCTATTCCCTGCCCACTTGCCACTCCCCACCTCCATAGGTTCATCTGGCCCCCAGATCAACTTGCCTTGTCAGGCTCAGGCTGCTTTCCTCTGTCTGGAATACACTGGCGCTCCTTTTGCCTGGCAACGCCTTTGAAGTTGCCTCCCTCAGGGGACCCTTTGCTGAATTTTCCTGCTCAGCACCCTCCCATGGCTCCTTGTTGCTCTTAGAGTCTAGACCACATGAGATTTCTGACCATGTTCCCAACCTCTTGTCCTTTCCTTTGTCACTCTTCCAGCTACACTGGCCTCCTTGCTGTTCCTAAACACACTCGTATTTATTCCAGCCCCAGGGCCTTTGCATTTGCTATACCCTCTGCCCAGATCCCTCTTCCCCTGCTCTTCATTTTCATCATGCCATGGCTTAAATGTCACCTTGTCAGACAGCTCTCCCCTGACCCTCTGTCGCTGTAGACCCTCCCACCTTGTTGCTCTCTGGCAGAATGGCCAAGATTTACACAGGGCTTCCTCTGTGTGAGGCACTATGCTAAGCATGACTTCTTCAAGTCCTCCCAACCACCCTGAGAGGTGGGTACTCTCTTGTCCCATCTTACAGATGAGCAAACTGAGGCACAGCATAGTTTTGTCACTTGCCCAAGGTCACACAGCTGGCCAGTAGTGGGGGCAGGATTTGAACCCAGGCAGTGTGGCTCTGGAGCTTGACTTGTAACCACTAGTGGCATCAGTCACTTGTAATTATCATATGTGTCTGCTTTCTTGCTTTTTAATTTTGGGGTCTCTTTCCCCCCACTAAACTGTGGGCCCTGTTGGGGGGCCAGCACAGATGGAGACCGTGTTGGACTTTGTGCTCCTGTGGCCCTGGTCTTCCGTCAGGGCGGCACACAACAGGAGCACAGGATATATTTTTTGGATGGCAGGTCTTCACTCCTTCCTTTTTTGGATGGCAGGTCTTCACTCCTTCATGCCCAAGGAAGGGGATATCTGTGACCAGCTCTGTCTCCCCTGGGACAGGACAGAAGCTGGGTCCACTCCAAGTCCCCAACACAGAGCTTGACACACTTTCTGTAGGAGGCAGCCTGGAAGATGGGCCCACCTCCCAGTCTTCCCACCTTTGTATGATCCTTTCCCTTTGAGTGTGGGCTGGACCTAGTGACTCACTTCTAATGAACAGAATACAGCAAAAGCAATGGGATATTACTTCTGAGATTAGGTAATAAAAAAGACTGTGGCCTCCATCTTGGGTTCTCTCTCATGGGTCACTCCCTCTGGGGGAAGCCAGCTGTCATGTAAGGCAGCTCTGTGGAGAGTCTCACATGAGTGAACTTGGAAATGGATTCTCTCCCAGTGAAACCTTGAGATGATCACAGCCCCTGCTGACACCTTGATTACAGCCTCACAAGACACCCTGAGCCAGAACCACCCAGCTAAGCTGCTTCTGGATTTGTGACCCACAGAAACTGTGAGATAATCAGTGTTTGCTCTTTTCAGCTAGTAATTTTGGCTGCAATTTGTTACACAGCAATAGCTAACTAATGCAGCTTATGTAACACCCACCCACCTCTGTACCAGGTTTTGTTCTAGTGTTCCCACAGTCCTATAAGGAAGGAATGCTTACTAATCCCATTTTGTGGTTGGTGAACCAAAGCACCGAGAGGGGAGGTCATTTGCCCAAGAACACAGAGCTGAGGAGCGGCAGGACTCCAGAGTACGTGTTCTTAGCTGCTGTGTTGTGCTGGGGTGGTGGTGCAGGCCGGCTGCATTTAGAACCTAGGTTCAGAAATATTTAAGCACCCAGCCTCCGTTCTTCTAACTCGTCTTCTCTTTTCCTCATGAAATCCGATCACATTCATCTGTGCTTCTTTCTTCCTGCCCTGGTGTCCTAGAGCTCAGGGTGAAAGCAGGAAGGGGCAGAAGGAGCAGAGGGGCAAGAAGAGGCCTCAGGAAGGGCCCAAAGGTGGACAGTGGCCTCTTTGTCCCCTGGGTGGGGGTGGCTTGTGCTGCTGCCAGGGTGGGGGTGGCCCAGACATGTGGCCGGAGCCCAGTGCTGAAGTCCACTGCCCGCCCGTGTGGGTGTGCTCCAGAGAGGCTGGGGGCGAGGGCGGGAGGGACAGGCCGTGAAGACTGGGCCCCATTGTGAGTGCTTGCGTGACCTGAGCGCGAGCCACTGCAGCCTCAGTCGAGTTTCTCTGCTGTGCTGTCTGTGGACAGGGAGCACCCCTGCGGGAGCTGCTTCCTGTGCTTCCTACCCTTGCTGATGGCCCTCTCCCCATGGCTGTAACGCTAGCACCCCTTCATGGGGTTCTTGGAGTGCTCTGCTGAAGCTCTTAGAGGAGAGCTGGGCACCTAGTAGGCACCCAGACTTGTGGGTGCTGATCGCCTTCACCCAGCAGTGGGTACCTCAGAGGTCAGGTGCTTGGTGGCTAGAGCCGGAGCGTCTAGCTGTGGCCCTCACTCTGCGCCTTGCTAGCCCATGAAACATCACGCTCTGAGCCTTAGTTCCTTCATCTCCAAGAGTACACCTCGTGCATCCTCTCTTCTTTAAGAAAACATGAATTGAGCACCTGTTGTGTGCAGCACGGGCACTTGTTCTGTCACGTGGTACGTGGTGACTGTTTGGGAGCAGGCCTGAGGAGGAACAGAGGGACCCTGCCAGGGGGCCTGGTCTGTGTCGTTCTGTCCTCTACTTGCTGTGTGACCTTGGGTGTGTAATTCACCTCCCTGAGCTCCCAGCTCATCCACCATCGGACATGGGGATTTTAGAACCCTACTTTGGAGGGTGGCCGTAAGGTTAGCTCAGTAAACGCTGAGGCTGCTCACCGTAGCAACTCTATTTATTTGTTGAATGGTTGAGATATCAGGATCCGACCAGGGAGGTGGATGTATAAACAGCTAACTTTTAACATTTTACATTTTCAGTTATGTTTTTTTGCAACAGTTCATACATAACACAGGTACAAAATTCAAATGTTAGAGAGAGGTTTGCTGTGAATGCTGCCCTCTCTCTACTGCCCCCAGCCCTGCAGTTCCTCTCCTCAGAGGCATCTTGTGTCTCTTTCCCAAGAAATATATGTATACCTCTTCTTGTTCTTGGTGCTCACAAACGGCCACACATTCTCCATCATATTCTTCACTTCCTGCTTTCTTTCTTCTCTCCACTTTCACTTGAAATTTTTGCTTTTATTAAAGTCATGCAGGCTTCGAGATGAAAGACTCTAGCCTTCTACCTCAAGTGGCAGCTGCCAGCCCCACCCTCTACCCACATTCTCCCTTCCCTTCCAGGAGTGATTCTTACCTCTCCTTTGAATCTTTTGGACTTCAACTCCACGTCTCTAAATGGCTTATGTGACAAATCTGCATTTTTTCACTTTGAGACTAGATCTGTCATCTCACACCATGGAAGATGAGGATTTGGCCTCCCTTTATCCCCCTGTCCTCACTCTCTTCCTGTCCCTGTGCATGGTGTATACATACCCACCCTCATACATACACAGACACACATGTTCTTCCATCTCTTCATTGTCCCAATATTATTACAGTTGATTCTCATTATTTGTGGTAGTTTTCTTCTTCTTCTTTTTTTTTTTTGGAAATGCTGCAAGGCTTGCGGGATCTTAGTTCCCCCACCAGAGATTGAACCCGCACCCTCGGCAGTGAAAGCACGGAGTCCTAACCACTGGACCACCAGGGAATTCCCTGTGATAGTTTTGTTCTACAAAGTTGCTGCGAACATTGAATTAGCAAATACTGAACCATTGTTCCTAGGGAAAATACAGGGTTAGGTTCTTGCAAGCCTCTGATCACATTTTCATCAACCAGTCAATACATAATCTTGTTTCGTGTGTATTCTGTTTAGAGACACATCATTTAATATATATTGTTGATTCATTACTGTTGAACTCACTGCCAGCAACATTATAACCCATGCCTGAACAAAACTTATCTAATATGTGTATCTTCTCCATAAGGCACATCACAGCCTTCTTGTACTTAGGAACACTAGACAGCATTTCAGCATTATGCCTGGGGCCCATTTTAAACAGCAAAATCAACAACAAAAAGCACAAAGACACCAAAAAATGTGGCATTAAATAGACTGCCAAAAGGATGCTTGTTTATAATATGAATTAAACAACTTTATGTATTTTTGTCTGGAGTTATTGATTGCCTTCGTATTGGTTAGTTTTCTATGTATTTATCTCTACTTCAAAGCCAAACTCCACAACATTTGTCTCTCTCTCCTCTAATATTTATGGCATCAGATGGGCTTTCAGTTTCATCTTTTTGGAGAAGTCTCTCTTTTAGCCTCCAATCTGTCCAGGCTGGTCTAGTTGCTCTCTCTACCTGGTGGGCAGCCATTACACCAGGCTTGCTCCTACCCATCTTCCTGAGGATTAGCATCACTTCTATCTTGGGTTGGATAGATACCCTGTTTCCTGGGTCCCTGATAGTCCTCTTCCTTGGTTTACTCCTTTAATAAGTTGGAACATATCTTCATTAGCTTTGGGAGAAATCATGTATAGAAATTTAATTTTTTGAGACCCTCTATGTATGAAAATATCTTTATTTCCACACTCACACTTGACTGATGGTTTGGGTATAGACTTCTAGGTTGGATATTATTTTCCTTCAAAATTGAAGGCATTTCTTATTGTCTTCTCACATCATGGTTATTGTTGAGAAGACTAAAACTCTCTGATTCCTGATCCTTTGCAGCGACTTTTTTTTTTTTTTTCCTTCTGGAAGCTTGTGGGATCTTTTCAAGATGGTGGGTTATTTCCATCCATTGTATGATCTGTTGGTGGGTTTCAGGTCAAGGAAGTTTTCTTGATGTTATCATTGGTGATTTCCTCACCTTTATTTCCTTTGTTCTTCTTCGAACTCCTATTATTGAGTGCCTGGAACAATGTCTAGCTTGATAACATTTATTGAATGAATATGATGTTGGATCTTCTGGACTGGTTCTATAATTTTCACATCTTTTTTTTTTCTTAACATCTTTATTGGAGTATAATTGCTTTACAATAATGTGTTAGTTTCTGCTTTATAACAAAGTGAATCAGCTATCTTCTTATCTTTTTTATTTTCCATCTCTATCGTTTTATCCTACTTTCTATGATATTTCTTCAAATATATCTTTTAGTTCTTCTATTAATGTTTAACTTATGCCCTCACATTTAAAATTTTTTATTATGATTCTTTGTTCAAATTAATAGACTATTTTAATTGATTTTTAATTATGTTTTTTCTTTTTTATATAGACTTTATTTTTTATTTTTTTTTAGACTTTATTTTTTATTATCAGTTTTAGGTTTACAGAAATTAAGCAGAAAGTACAGAGAGTTCCCATATACCCCCTTACTCTCCCCTGCAGTTTCCCCTGTTTTTTTTTTGTTGTTGTTGTTGGTTTTTTTTGCAGTACACGGGCCTCTCACTGTTGTGGCCTCTGCCGTTGCTGAGCATAGGCTCCGGACGCGCAGGCTCAGCGGCCATGGCTCATGGGCCCAGCCGCTCCACGGCATGTGGGATCTTCCCGGACCGGGGCACGAACCCGTGTCCCCTGCATCAGCAGGCGGACTCTCAACCACTGCGCCACCAGGGAAGCCCCAAGCCCCATATTTTTCATTAGGGTTCATGTGTATGTTGTACATTCTTTGTGCCCTCACATTTAAATTTTCCTGGATCATTTTTTTTTCCATTCCCTGAAAGCTTTTATATAGCATCCTATTCTTGTTTCATGGATGCAGTATATCTTCGTACATTTTCAAGGATATTAATGACTTTATTAGTTTTTTTCTCTTTGCACAATCTCTTTTTCCTCAAAGATTTTCTTCTTTGTTTATTTTAGTCTCCATCATCCCTATTAGAGGAAATCCCCAGGAGTCTGGTAGTCCTTGGCTGTAAAGCCAATTAGAAGCTCTCAGCATGGATGTGTGTAGGGGGTGAGGGGGTCTTGTCAACTGAGCTTCATGATGGGGTCACCTGGCCAGGTGGTGCTTTGGGGAAAGTCCAGTGCAGTGTCTTTGGGTCTTTCCTCCAGGCCTGGGCACAGGCCCCACCAGCAGCATCCCAGGAACACAGCGGGGAAGAGGGCTGGAGGCTTGGCATCTGGCAAGTAAACATTCACTTAACACCCATTTGCAGGGAGGTGCCCCACCCAGAAACCCTCCTGTGGATGGACTTTCAATCTTCTCCTGTGTGGCCACTTTTTTTTGTTTTTCAATTGAGATACTGACATATAACACTCTGTTAGTTTCAGGTGGGCAACATAATGATTTGCTATTTGCATAAAGGTTTCTCCTGCTGCCTGAAAATAGAGCATTCCTCTGAAACCTTTCATAAACCTAAATGGTGTAAAGGGAAGAAGCAATTACCTTAGGATGCATCTTGCTAATGGGTGCACAAAATAAATTGAGATAAAGTTCAGATGCTCACAGACACAGTTCAAAGCTATGGCAGCTTGATGCTGGGATGCTGAGTGTAGTTCCCAGGGAAGGAGCTTGGCAGTGCCTCTCTCACTGCTTTGGGTGCGCACTGCCCCTATAACAGCTCCCTGCAGAACAAACACCGAACACTATTTTTACTTTTTGCCTTTCATTGTTAAAGCGAAAACCCTCTTTGGATTTCTTTCGGTTAGCAAAAACAGGTACTAATTTTGGTCTTTCACAAAAGAGAAGCGGCATTAGAGTGAATTTTTGAAAAGTAGGGGATACTGGTATATTGTGAAATGATCACCACTGTAAGTCTAGTTAACATCCATCACCATACAGAGTTACAAAAATTTTTTTCTTGTGAGGAGAACTTTTAAGATCTACTCTCTAAGCAACTTTCAAATATGCCATGAGGTATTATTGACTATAGTCACCATGTCGTACATTACGTCCCCATGACATTTATTTCACAGAGGGGGCTTCTTAAACAGTTTTCCATCAATCCTCCACTGCAGCCCAGGATTCTGCTTTCCCCCTCCTCCTGGGGCCTCCACCTCTCATGTGCTGCTGCCCAGCTTCCCAAAGTGGGGTGATTTGGTCTCCACTTCCATTTTCCCAGTCCTTGTGAGTTCACACTTAAGACCTTTTACTAGCCGTTTTGGGAGGCACTGTCAACAGTCAGTGTCTGAGTGCTCAATCTGCCATCTTTGCCGCATGGTCAGCAGTAACTTTCCCCATTTACCTTTAGGGTCCTTCCTCATCCCTTGCATTGGGGGCGCCGTTCTTTTTTTTTTGGGCTGTGTTGGGTCTTCGTTTCTGTGCGAGGGCTTTCTCTAGTTGTGGCAACCGGGGGCCACTCTTCATCGCGGTGCACGGACCTCTCACTATCGCGGCCTCTCTTGTTGCGGAGCACAGGCTCCAGATGCACAGGCTCAGTAGTTGTGCCTCACAGGCCCAGTTGCCCCGTGGCATATAGGATCTTCCCGGACCAGGGCTCGAACCTGTGTCCCCTGCATTGGCAGGTGGATTCCCAACCACTGTGCCACCAGGGAATCCCGGGGGCGCCGTTCTTGTGCGCAGCCTTTTGTTGTAAGCTTCAGCTCGAGCTGTTGTTCATCTAACCCCGCGCCTACTGCAGGATGTTTGGATTCTTTCCCATCTTCTGCTCACTGGAAGCTACAAATGAATAATGCGCTGTCATTTCCCCCGTGTGACTTTAATGTGTCAAAATCAGTATACCAGTTGGCGGAGCGATTCACTCTGCTTCACTCACTCCTCTCCTCCCGCTGGCCTTTGCTCTCTTTTAAACCTGCCAATCTCCTTCCTGCCTCCAGGTCTTTGCACTCGTGGTGCCCTCCACCTGGAATACTTCCCCTTGAGCTTTACCCGTGGCTGGCTCCTTGTCATCCTTCAAAGTTCAGTGCAAATGCTGCTTCCTCAGACAAGGCTCCCCTGCCCCGTGGGTGAAGTCTGTCCTGGTCGTGCTTGATCACATCATCCTGTTGCTTTTTCTTAGGAAACGTATAAAACTGTCATTGTTTTTGTTTGCTTTCTCCTTGATTATTGACTATAAACCCATAGCGGCAGGGATCACACCTACCTTGGTCACCTGTGTGTCCCCATTCCTGTCATGATGTCCAGCGTGTGGTGGTACTTTGTGGAGGTGTGCTGCACTTGTGGATCAGCTCCTCTGGGGAGGTGTTTCTCCACGAGGAGGCTTCAGCTGCAAGTAGTGGGAATCCCAACTAGAAGTGGCATCAACAGTAAAGCACATTTATAGCCATGTGCAATGGGGTATTGGGACATGAGGTGGCTTCAGGCTGATCAGTTTGTGTTCAGCATGTTATCATTGGCCCAAGTTCCTTCTGCCTTTCTGCTCTGGCATCCTTGCTTCAAAGGCTTGGCGTCTCCAGTTAGTTACCCTCATGGTCTCATATTGGCTGCTGTGGCTCCAGCCATCACATGCTGATAAAAGAAAGTGAACATGGGACTACCAGGCCCCATGTTGCAGGGGGTGTGAAAGGGGCTATTGTGATGGTGGGAGGTCTATGAGTTCGGCAGTGTTGGAGTTAGAGCCAGATTTCCAGAGCTTTGAACACTGAGCAGAAGACAGTCTTTATGTTCCCAGGGAAGTGTTCTGAGCAGGGAAGCAGCACAGCTAGGCTGGCCTGCATGGAGGAAAAGGGTGGCTTGGTGAGGAGGGTTTGGGGCAGTCAGGCAGGAAATGCACTTGTTCCCATACAGTGGGAATGGAGACACACCCCCTCTACCCCCTTGAATGGGGCACTGGGGTGAGAGCGGTAAGGAAGATAGACAAAGGTTGGAGATGAAGCAGAGTGTGTTAGTTTCTTGTGGCTGTCATAACAATGAAGCACAAACTGGGGAACTTAAAACAACAGAAAGTCATTCTGCCATAGTTGTAGAGGCCTGAAGTCTGAAATCAAGGTGTGGGCAGGGTTGGTTCCTTCTGGAGGCTCCGAGGGAGAATCTGTTCCATGCCTCTCTCCTAGCTTCTGGTGACTTCCAGCAATCCTCGGCAGTTCCTTGACTTGTGGTTGCATCACTCAGCCCAATCTCTGCCTCCGTCTTCGGATGGCCTTCTTCTCTATGCCTGTGTCTCCTCTTCTGTCTCTTAGAGGACACTTGTCATTGGATTTAGGGCCCATCCTAAATCCAGGATGATCTCATCTGAAGATCCTCAACTTAATTACATCTGCAAAGACCCTTTTTCCACATAAGGGCTCATTCACAAGTTTGGAGGATCAGGATTTGGATGTATCTTTTTGGGGCCACCATTCACCCCACTACACAGAGAATGGGGCCTGGCCCAGGGTGGAGGCGGGAGACCAGGGGGAGGTGACTGCACCGTTTCAGGCTTGTGACGGTGGGGTCTTGGCCGTGCTTGTGAGATAACCGGATTCCAGCTAGTCTGCATTGGAGAAAGTCATTTGTTCTACCCATCCTTGAGGACCTCCTGTGCCCCACACCCTGTCTGGGCTTCGGGGATGCCATGGTCACCATGACACGCCATGAACGCACCAGGTGATGCTTTTCCTGTCCTATGGAGCCCACAGCCTAATGAGGGAGAAGGATCTCGAGAAGGAAATGAGGAAATAATTTAAACATCAGAAAGTGACAAGAAGAATACAGCACATGGGGGAGAGGCAAGGATAGTGCATGACTACTGCAGCCAGGGCTGTAGGTGTGGGGCATCCAGCACAGGTGGTCAGATGAGAAGGAGCCAACCGTGCAAAGACCTGGGGGATGGAAGAGTTCTCCAGGCAGAGGGAACAGCAGGTGCAAAGCCCAGAGGCAGGACCCGACCCTCCTGGGCAGAGTAACGATGAATCCCTCTTTTTCAATCCTTCTTCTTGGTTGGGCACTTAATACATTTGACAGGTATGAGGCTGAGAATTGCACTGTTGCCCCATTTACAGATGCACTGCTGTTGTGGGCCCTGCTTCCTCTTTGTAAGTAGGACAATGGCAGTACCTACACTTTGCTGAGCTGGAGAACACTTGGAGCTTGTTATGTTCAGTCTCCTGATACTCCAAGTAAGGAAACTGAGGCCCAGAGAGGGCAGGGTCTGCCCAGGTGCCACAGCTGGTAAGCGGTGGAGTAGGATCTGAACCAAGGCCATTGACTCCAGGGCACTTTTTCTTTCTTCTGGGCTCTGCTGGGGCTCACAGCTCCGGGACAGACACTTGAGGAATCAGTGTTTGCACAAGGCTCTCAGATCATGTCCTGCCTCCTCCCCTGGACCATTACTCCCAGGGGACCTCCTGGGCTGGCCCCCGCTCTTGGAACTTGCTTGTTCCTCTTTCTTCCTTACAGGGTAGGTATGAGTCGAGTTGCTGGGCAGATAAAATGCTAATTCAACTCTGTTTTCTTACTGACAGTGCATACCTCCCTGGGGAGAGGATAGCAACAGAGTTTATTGAGAATGTAGGACACGCCAGGCCCTGTCCTTAGAAGTCTCCATCCATCTCTTTTGTCCCCTAATGACCTGGAAGGCATGGGATCTTATTGTCCCCATTAACCAGGAGGCCCAGAGAGGGATGTACCCACCCATGCCCACTGTATGAGTGTCCTGGGGCTGCCGTAGCAAATTACCACAATCTCGGTAGCTTAAAACAAAAGGAGTTTGTTGTCTCAAAGTTCTGGAGACCAGAAGCCCCAGATCAGCTTCTGGGGGGTCCAGGCGTCCTTGGTTGGCTTGTGGCTGCATCACTCCAGTCTCTGCCTCTGTCTCCGCAGAGCCTTCTCCCTTGTGTCTTTGTGCTCTCTCTTCTTTTTTTTTTTTACTTTTTGGCTGTACTGCACAGCATGCGAGATCTTAGTTCCCCGACCAGGGATTGAACCCACGACCCCTGCAGTGGAAGTGCAGTGTCTTAATCACTGGACCGCCAGGGAAGTCCCTCTCTCTTCTTGTAGAGATACCTGTTATTGGATTTAGGGCCCACCTAGGCAGTCAGGATGACCTCATCTCATACTTACCTTAATTATATCTGCAAAGGCCCTGTTTCCAAATAAGGTCATAGTCTGAGATTCTGGGTGTACATGAATTTTTGGAGACACTCTTCAACAACTGCAGTCACACAGGCAGAAGAGACTGGGCTGCATTTGAGCCAGTGGGACACTGCATTTGAGCCAGTGGGACACCAGCATCGTCCTTACATTCTAGGCCCTGTTTCTAGTGCTGGGACTACATCCCTGGACACAATAGACAGATAGACAGGGTACCTGCTCTCATGGAAAAAGACAAAGAATTCAGGAAACCCACAAAGGGAGATGGTAGTTTTAGATTGTGATGATCACTTTGAAGGAAAAAAACGATGGTGGTGGTGGCAGGGGTGTGGGTGCTGGGAATGTATCAGTTACCTATGGCTGTGTAACAAATTACCCCTTTAACTAGGGGCTTAAAAAATGATCATTATCATCTCCTATGTCTAGGCTTCCTTACCGCTCAGTGCTGGGTTCCTAGGGCCAGTGTCCTGAGAGAGAGGGAAAGCGAGAGGGCATGAGGGCTCCTGCGTGCTGGTGTGCTGTCTTTGTGCCCTGGGCTCAGAAGTCACATAGCATCACTCCTGCTACATTCTCTTCCTTAGAAGCAAGCCCCTCAGTCTGCCCACACTAAAGCGGATGGGAAATAGAACCCACCTTTCGAAGGGAGGACTGTCAAAGGGTTTGCAGGGATATTTTAAAATAGCCATACTGATTCAAGCGGGGCAGGGCTGGGAGGACCCCTCTGAGCAGGTGTCATTGGAGCTGAGAGGTGAAGGATGAGAAGGAGCCGAGATGAGGGGCCTGGGCAGAGTATTCCAGGCAGTGGGAACTGGGCAAAGGCCCTGGGGCAGGAACCTCTGCCCTGCTGAAGATCAGGGAAGGAGGCAAGAGCAATCTGGGGCAATGGAGGGTGATGAGGTGGCCAGGTGCATGGGGCTGGGCCGTGCTGGGCCTCACAGGCCACAGGGAAGGCATTTGATCGAAAAAACAGTGGGAGCCTTTGGAGGGTTAAAACATTATTTAAAAAAACTTTTTTGATTTTTGATTTTTTAAAAAATTTTTTAAAATTTAGGGAATTCCCTGGGCAGTCCAGTAGTTAGGACTCCACACTTCCACTGCAGGGGGCCCATTCCAATCCCTGGTCAGGGAGCTAAGATCCTGTAAGCTGCACGGCATGGCCAAAAAAATTAAAAAATTTTTATTTAAAAATTTTTTAAATTAAAATTTTTTTAAATTAAAATTTTTAATTAAATTTTTATTTAATTTTTTTTTTTTTGCGGTACACGGGCCTCTGACTGTTGTGGCCTCTTCCGTTGCAGGGCACAGGCTCCAGACGCGCAGGCTCAGCAGCCATGGCTCACGGGCCCAGCCGCTCCGCGGCATGTGGGATCCTCCCGGACCGGGGCACAAACCCGTGTCCCCTGCATCGGCAGGCGGACTCTCAACCACTGTGCCACCAGGGAAGCCCAAATATTTTTTATTTTTAAAATTTATTATTTTATTTTATTTTTTAAAAATCTGTGTTAAAAACATTTTACTATGGAAAGTTTCAAGCTTACAGAAGTAGAGAGAATAATGTAATAAACCCATGTGCCCATCCCCCAGCTTCCGTGATCTTCATATGATTGTTTCCTCATCTCCACCCACTTCCTCCTGTGTCTGAATCTCAGTGGCACATCTTTCTATCTGTTGGTTTTCCAGGGTGTACATCTGGAAGGTAAGGACTCCTGTTTTTAACCTTGCCACAGACAGTCTTCATGAGTTTCATTCATTCATTCATTTTTATTGTAGTAAAACACATATAATATAAAATTTACCATTAGCGACACTGAGTACATTCACAGTGTTGTGCAACCATCAGCTCTATCTAGCTCCAGAACATTTCCATCACCCCAAAAGGAGACCCTGTCCCCATTAGCAGTTACTCCCCATTCCCCCTCCTCCAGCTCCTAGTAACCACCAATCTGCTCTGTCTTCATGGGTTGTTCTTGAGGTGTAATTTACATATAATAAAATGCACCTGTTCTAAGTGTTCATTTAGGATTTGGGGAACCACACCCAGGTAACCTTCCTGGGGGCAGAGTGAGGACCACCTGTCTCGGTCAGGGCAGAGCAAGCTGCTGTAACAAACAGGTCTCCACTTGACAGTGGCTTAACCCAGCACAAAGTTACCTCTCAGAGTCAGGTGGCAGGGCAGAGAGCCAGGTAAAGCCAGAAGACCACTTGTTTCTTGAGCTCCTGCACTGAGAAATTCTAGCTTTCTTGGTTCTGTGATCTAAAGCCATTTCTGTTTGCTTAAAACAACACAAACAAGTTCATGTCTCACTCATCTGACAGCCTGGCATCATCAGTGATGGCTGCTCATCTCCACAGGGTCATTCAGGAACCTGGCTCCTTCCTACTGGAGTTCTATCTTCCCCTGGGCCCTCTGATCCCCTTGTCTCTACTAGCAGGTGAAGACAGAGGAGCAAGACACCTGCCATCAGGGCCTCTCGCTAGCCTGTCTTCTGGCCTCACCTGGGGCAGAGGCACCTCCTCCCCTGGGTGGGGGCACACGTGCTGGATGGCTCAGCCACCTGTGCCTAGTGCCATTGAGTAACTTGTGAGTGGAACAGCCCCCCAGCTCAGGGGCTGGACCCCAGGGCCCGGTTGAGGCAGGCGGGGCATGAGGAGTCCAAGCTGGAGGCAGTGGGGGGTCAGCATGGGGCACTTGGGCTGCCCCAGGAGAGAAGAACAAGGTTAGGACTGGGCCTGGCTCCCTCAGGGTCACCAAGCAAGCTGTGGCGGAGGACAGGGTGACTCTGACTTACACTGCATGGCCTGGCCAGCTGTGAGAATCCGCCTACTTCTGGGCTGACTGGTACATGGCCCTTTGCCCTTAGTTTCTCCAAGAGACCCAGCAACCCAAGGGTCCTTACTGAACACTTGCCACCCTTGGGAACACAGGGACCTTTTCCTCCGCTTTCTCCACGTGGGGATGCTGAGGCTTGGGGTGGTCTCCTGGAAGCCGGGCAGGACACTCAGTGACACCGTCCCCTCGTCCCCCCTCCCAGCGGCCTCTTCGTGCTGATACGCGTGCGCCTGGAGCTGCGGTGGCACCAGCGCGCCCACCACACCATCCCGCAGATCTTCCAGGAGGTGGTACGGCGGCAGCCTGAGCACCTGGCGCTGGTGGATGCGGGCAGCGGCGTGTGCTGGACCTTCGCGCAGCTGGACGCCTACTCCAATGCCGTGGCCAACCTATTCTGCCATCTGGGCTACACGCCAGGGGACGTGGTGGCCATCTTCCTGGAGGGCCGGCCTGAGTTTGTGGGGCTGTGGCTGGGTCTGGCCAAGGCGGGCATGGAGGCCGCGCTGCTCAATGTTAACCTGCGGCGGGAGCCCCTGATCTTCTGCCTGGGCACCTCGGGCGCCAAGGCTCTGGTCTTCGGACGGGAGCTGGCAGCAGGTGAGGCCGGGTGTGGGCAGCATCTCGGTGGGGGCCTGGGGCCGCCCAGGGCAGGGAGATGGTGCTTCCCCGGCCCTGGGAGGGGACCTGCCCGTCCTTGACCGTGACATATGTTTTGGGCCGCAGTGGTGGCCGAGGTGAGTGGACAGCTGGGCAAGAGCCTGGTCAAGTTCTGTTCTGGAGACATGGGGCCCGAGGGTGTCTTGCCGGACACCCAGCTCCTGGACCCGCTGCTGAAGGAGGCCTCCACAGCCCCCCTAGCCCAGCCCCCTGGCAAGGGCATGGATGGTGAGTCCAGGTGGGATCCCCCCTGCCGATGCCCACCCAGTCCCCTCGTCCCGCTCACGCCAGCCTCCGGTCCCCAACACCCACATCTCTCTTAGATCGACTCTTCTACATCTACACATCAGGGACCACGGGGCTGCCCAAGGCTGCCATCGTCGTGCACAGCAGGTGAGGGGCCCATGGGCATTGCCCCCGGCGCAGGAAAGCCACTCCGGTTCCTCTCTATGGCCTGATCCCCCCAACCCCCAGCTCCTTTTGGGGTCTTGTGGGCATCTTGATCCCAACTGGGTAAAACCCACAGCCCATCTCAGGACACCGTGCTGCCCTCTGCCCCTCCTCAGTCTCCTCCTGTCCCCACTCCTGCCCCCAACAGCCCCCTTCTCATCAGTGACCATAGCAAGGTTTAAAATCCTAAGTCAGACCTCCTCTGTGCCAAACCTCCCCGTACCCTCCTTGGCCCTCAGAATAAAAGCCATATTTGTGTTGTGCAGCACCCGCCACTTCTCTGATGTCATTTTCCTCCTCTCCACCTCTCGCTCGCTCCCTCCTCGACCCCTCACACTTCCTCAAACCTGCCAGACTCCTTCTGGCCTCAGGACCTTTGCATATGCTCTGCGCTTCACCTGGGTGCCCTTCCCTAGCTCACCCTACAGCACCTTCTTGCCGGGCCTTAGCTCATGTGTCACCTCCCCAGGCAGGTTACCCCACCCTCCCTGGCTTTGTCCCCTTCAGCCTCTCTCTATCCCTTTGCTCTATTATATCCCTCGTGGGAGCAAGCACCATTTTATTTGTTGCATGTTCCTCTCCTGCCAGCCTATAAGGCCCCTGTGAGCTGGGCTGGCTCTGCCTCAGTACGCAGCTCGCTCCCCCCACGCCATGCTTTTTTCGGGGGTGTGGGTCCCAGCCCCTGCACTCCCTGCCCCTGCAGGTACTACCGCATAGCGGCATTTACCCACCACTCCTACAGCATGCAGGCGGCAGATGTGCTCTACGACTGTCTGCCCCTGTACCACTCGGCAGGTACCACAGGGAAGCTTGGGCGGGGGAGGGGGCGGGGGATTGGGGACCCCTCATTGAGTCCACTCTCTGCAGGGAACATCATTGGCGTGGGTCAGTGTCTCATCTACGGGCTGACTGTGGTCCTCCGCAAGAAGTTTTCAGCCAGCCGCTTCTGGGATGACTGCGTCAAGTACAACTGCACGGTCAGGCCCCGCCCCCTCTCGCACCTCCAGCCCTCCGCCCACCCTCCCAAGTGTATGGCTCTGAATGGCTGCCTCCCAGGGACTCGGTGGGGCTGGGAGGGGGCAGTCAGTGCTTCTGTGCTCAAGGCCCAGCCCGAGGCTAAACCTTCAACATGTAAACTCATTGGAACCTCACAGCTGCTTGGGAGCGTGCAAAGGCCTCATACCCGTTTTGCAGGTGGAGAAACTGAGGCTTTTAATTGGACACAGACTGCCTGAGATCCTTAAGGTGCTGCCTTCCCTACTCCCTGTGCCCCGAAGGTCTGCCCTGCTGGTGGCTGCAGGGAAATGGGTGCAGTCACCGCGCTGGGCTGGTTAAGGCCACAAAGCCCAGGGCTTCCTGGTGGGATAAGCATGAAGCAGAGGTGGAGGGCATCCACTGTCCTGCAGAGCAGGTAGGGGTTAAGACAAATCCCTTCCTCTCCTCTCCCCTCCACAATGAGAGGAGAGCAGGCCGAGGATTTCAGTGCTGTGATGGGGGTGGAAATACAGGTGCCTAGTACCTTCCTCCAGGTGGAAGAAGGAGTGAGGAGGGGAGGGAAGGGGGTGTGTCCAGGGACTGGCAAATTGGCAGGTGCTGACCCCACCTTTAACAGGTGGGGCCCAGAGACGTTCAGCCACTTGCCCAGATCACACAGCTGGACAGGGTGGGGGCTCTGGGCCGGGCATCCTGGGGGATCTCTCGGGGCGATGACTCTGCCCTGCTGTGCTTTTGAGGATTTTATGTTCTGTTTGGGGTGGTGGGGGGTGGTCTGGGGAAAACTGCTAATCTGAATCTTGAAATAGAAGACAGTCCGTTTATTAACTTAACTCTTGAGAGTTGCAAATATACATAAATGTGGACAGAAAAGTTTAGGGGATTCCCAGGTATCCATCACTCGGCTCCAGAGGACATCAGATACCCTCTCCTGCCCCCTCCACGCCCCCAGCACATCCCTCCTTCTGTGTTGTTGTGAAGCAGCCCCAGATAGCAGCATGTTTCCTGCATAGATATGTCAGTAAAACCTCTGAAAGCTGAGGATTGGTCTTTTTTTTTTTTCAATTGAGGTGAAATTCACGTAAGATTAGCTTTTTTTTGTTTGTTTTCAATTTTTGAACTATTTAGTTTTATTTATTTATTTATTTATTTTTTGGCCACGCCTCACGGCATGCGGGGGATGGAACCCGTGCCCGCTGCAGTGGAAGGGCGGAGTCTTAACTACTGGATCGCCAGGGAAGTCCCCAAGATTAGCTGTTTTAAAGTGGACACTTCAGTGGCACTTAGTCCATTTACAGTGTTGTACAGTCACCACCTCTATGTAGTTCCAGAACATTTCCGTCACCCCCAAAAGAACATGCTGTCCCCACTGGCAGTCATTCCCCGTCCCCCTTCCCCCAGCCCCTGGCAATCAATCTGCTTTCTGTCTCTATGGGTTTGCCTGTTCTGGACATTTCTTATAAATGGGATCTCTGTGTGGCCTTTTGTGTCTGGTGAGGGCTGATTTTAAAACAAAAGATTTGGGACTTCCCTGGTGGCGCAGTGGTTAAGAATCCGCCTGCCAATGCAGGGGACACGGGTTCGATCCCTGGTTCGGGAAGATCCCACATGCCATGGGGCAACTAAGCCCGTGCACCACAACTACTGAGCCTGCGCTCTAGAGCCCGGGAGCCACAGCTACTGAACTGCGTGCCACAACTACTGAAGCCCGCGTGCCTAAAGCCCGTGCTCCATAACAAGAGAAGCCACCGCAGTGAGGAGCCCGTGCACTGCAACAAAGAGTAGCCCCCGCTCACCGCAACTAGAGAAAGCCCCCACACAGCAACAAAGACCCAACACAGCCAAAAATAAATAAATTAATTAATTAAAAAAAAATGAAACAAAAGATTTGAAAGCAGGGTCTCAAAGGATATTTGTACACCCATGTTCATAGCAGATTATTCACAATAAATAAAACATGGAAGCAATCCAAGTGTTCAGCAACAGAATGAATGGATAAGCAAAATGTGGTTCATCCCTACAGTGGAATATTATTGAGCCTTAAAAAGGAAGGAAGTTCTGACACAGGCTACAACATGGATGACCGTTGAGGACATTATGCTGAATGAAATAAGCCAATTGCAAAAAGACAAATACTGCATGATTCCACTTATATTGGGTACTCACAGTAGCTAAAATCATAGACAGAAAGTAGGATGGTAGTTGCCAAGGCCAGGGGAGGGGGGAATGGGGAGTTAGTGTTTACTGGGTATAGAGTTTCAGATTTACAAGGTAAAAATATTTTGGGGGGGGAATTCCCTGGCAGTCTAGTGGTTAGGCCCCAGCACTCTCACTGCTGAGGGACCGGGTTCTATCCCTGGTCAGGGAACTAAAAATCTCAGAAGTCACGTGGTGTGCCCAAAAAAAAAAAAAAATTTATGGGGATGGATAGTGGTGATGGCTGCTCAACAATGTGAATGTATTTAATACACTGAACTGTACCCTTAAAAATGGCTAAGATGGAAAAGAAATGGCTAAGATGGTAAATTTTATATTGTGTGTATTTTACCCCAATAAAAGATAGAGTCAAAAAGAAGGAAAAAACCCACAAACACATAACCTCAGTATCATTATCCCAGCCAAAAAGTGCCAGTGATTTCTCAATTATCAGGAATCCGGACAGTGGCCTGATCCCCAGTGTTTCTACCATGTCAAAATATGCCGGGCGGGCGGGGGTTGTTTCTGTATTTTTTTTTTAGAATCAGTGTTTAGGTAAGACCCACACATTGCAACTAGTTGATGTTTCCTATAAGAATCCTTTCATCTGTAGGTGCCCCTTGTCTCTCCCTCATTCTCCTCCCACCCCTCCTTGTAATTTATTTATTGAAGAAATGAAGTTTGGCCTGTAGTGTTTTCCCAGTCTGGGTATTGCTGGGAGGTCCTTTGACATGCTTCTCTCTCCCTGGCACCTCCTGTACCTTGGGAGTAGGGTCAAGCGTAGCGGGTTTTTTTAACTACTTTTTAAAATTGACATATAGTTAATTTATACAATGTTAGTTTCAGGTATACAGCAAGGTGATTCAGTTTTATATATATATATATATAAACATTATATATATATTCTTTTCCAGATTATTTTCCATTTTCCATTATAGGTTATTACAAGATATTGAATATAGTTCCCTGTGCTATACAGTAGGTCCTGTTGTTTATTTTATATATAGTAGTGTATATATGTTAATCCCAGACTCCTAATTTATCTCTCCCACCCATCCCCTTTGGTAAACTTAAGTTTGTGAGTCTATTTCTGTTTCATAAACAAGTTCATTTCTATCATTTTTTTTTTTGGCGGTACGCGGGCCTCTCACAGTTGTGGCCTCGCCTGCTGCGGAGCAGAGGCTCCAGACGCGCGAGCTCAGTGGCCATGGCTCACGGGCCCAGCCGCTCCGCGGCATGTGGGATCTTCCCGGACCGGGGCACGAACCCGTGTCCCCTGCATCAGCAGGCAGACTCTCAACCACTGCGCCACCAGGGAAGCCCCATTTCTATCATTTTTAAAGATTCCACGTAGACGTGATATCATATGATACTTGTCTTTCTCTGTTTGACTTAGTTCTTTTTATATGATAATCTCTAGGTCGGTCCATGTTGCTGTAAATGGCATTATTTCATTCCTTTTTATGGCTGAGTAATATCCCATTGTATATATATGTACCACATCTTCTTTATCCATTTCTCTGTCAGTGGACATTTAGGTTGCTTCCATGTTTTGGCTACTGTAAATAGTGCTGCTATGAACATTGGGGTGCATGTATCTTTTCAAGTGAAGGGTTTTGTCCAGATATATGCCCAGGAGTTGGATTGCAGGATCACATGGTAACTCTATGTTTAGTTTTTTGAGGAATCTCTATACTGTTCTCCGTAGTGGAAGCACAGCATCTCAACCACAGCAGTGTGGCTTTGGAGCTGCATCATTCTCTGTGGTGAGGACTGTCCTGTGCACTGTAGGTTATTTAACAGCATTTCTGGCCTAAAATCACTGGATGCCACTAGCACCCCACCTCCCAGCTGTGATAATTAAAAATGTTTCCAGACATTGTCAGGTGTCTTGACTGTGGTTGAGAACCACTGATCTAGATATTTGATCGCTTCAAGTTCTGCTTTTTTGGCAAGGGTTCCCTGTGGGTGATGTCATGTCCTCCACGAGGAAGCCTGTGGTGTCTGGTGGTCCCTCTCTTTGTCTTTGACATGCTGTGTTGCATTGGGCTTTGTTCACTGTCTCCGGGCCCCTGAAATTCCATTCTGTTTCCTTGAAGGGGTATTTCTGTGACCAAGAGAAGGCACTGAGGGGCTCTTTAAGGAGTAGAGGATGGAATCCTCAAAGGTCAAGTTTAACAAGGATGCCAAAAAGACTTAAGAGCGTGCGTTTGGGTTTAGAAATCCCATCTCATGGCTGGCTGTAGGATGGGGGAAACTGCGTGGCTGTTTTATTTGCAGCAGTGGGCATGGCCCAGATCAACTGCCCAGCCATCCTCATGGGAGGCAGCAGGCTGTAATCTAGAACTCCCCTGTTTTAGCGCATAAAGCAGATGGGCAGGCGACAGGTAAGTCAACCCATCATCCATCCATGGGTGTATAGTTCCTGTGTCTCCCCATACCCACTTGGGTGTGTACATTTGGTGTACGAGGTCACCCTGACTCGGGAGTTGTAGTGGGGGTCCCAGGTTGACAATTCACTGCCAGCTTCTTTCCAGGTGCTGCCCTGCAGGCAGGAGGTCTCGGCTGGGGCACCTGGTGTCTGCCTCTCTGAGCTGACCTGAGTTGTCTTCCCTTCAGCCCTGGGTCTGTCCGAGGGTCCAGGCCAGAGTAAAGATCAGCTGTCTGGCTCTCAGTATGTAGATGTGGCCTCAGGGCCACAGGGTCATTGAAACCTTCAGCGGCCTCAACTGTGGCTGTGTTGTCCCTTCCCCAGCCTGGTTTCTGAAGAGGACATCTGCGAGCTGCTCAGAGTGTGGCTGTGTCTACCTGTGATGGTCTGGAGGGCAGCTATGTATTTAGGCAGGACTTTGTCAGTTGACAGGTAAAGCCGAAACCCTAAACCCAGCCCTAACCTAAATTCTGGCTTTCTTGAGGAAAGGGATTTGTTAGCTTATGGAACCGAGGAGGCCACATGGTGGACAGCTTCAGGCACACCTTGATCAAGGAAGGCCCCTCTCTCTCTCTCTCTCTTTTTCTTGTTTTCCTCTTCCTCTTGCTTTCTTCTTTCCTTAGTGGGTGGCTTCCTTCCCAGCCCTGCTTCTCCAGGAGTGTTCCCTGCAGTTCTAGTTGAGAAAGATCCTGTCTTCCCACCAGTCCATTAAAAGTCTCAGGGCTGATTCTCATTGGCTTAGCTGTGGTCACATGCTTATCCTTGAACCAATCAGTGTCTGGGGATGGACTGGAATGATTGGCCAGGCTGTATGACTTGTTCTATCCTGGAGATGGGGTGGGCTGGGCCACACCCAAAGCACATGAGGGAGCCTGTGGGCAGAGGGAGAGAAACCATCAGGGTCTCTGATCTTGCCTCGCCTGGGGCTTGCTTCCTGGTCAGCAGCGGGTGATCTTGGGCCACCTGTGTCCCCTCTTTGGGTCTCAGTACCTTCCTCTCCAACATGGAGTCTCAGGAAGATGAAACAGATGAGCTCTCTGCTTGGCTGGTAGTGAGTGCTCAGTGCACTTGTATTTATCAGATACTTATTAAGTCCTGCTCAAGGAATACCTCTCAGTCACGGTGACATTTGAGCCGAGACCTCAGGACCCAGGTGCATCTGGGGGAAGATTGTTCTAGGCAGAGGGCACAGTATGTGCAAAGGCCCTGAGGAGGAGACCCACGTGGCAGAGCCGAGTGAGCCTAGGAGTTAGAAGGACAGGGGGCAGTGAGGGCGGCAGGGTCACATGGAATTGATCACAGGTCGAATTTTGTACTTCATCTAGTGAGTACTTTGAAGCCGTACTGATTGCCATGGTGGTTAATTCTGAACATGTAACTGCTTCATTGAGACTCTGGAGCCAGGATGCCCAGATACATAACAAATTTTACCACATTATCAGCCTTGGTGGTTACTTACTGTCTGTGAACCTCAGTTTCTCCATCTGTAAAATGGGGAGGGTATCATTAAGAAGCCGTCCTGGAGATGAGGACTCAAGGGCACCTGGGGTATCTGGGACTTGACCCCAGGGGGTGGAGCCACAAGACAGGGAGAGAAGGAGCCCAAGGGGCGGTGCGGGGGGGCGGGCAGTGAGTAGGTGACTCCATGGGCAACTGGGGCTGGGTCCCTGCTGTGACTTCAGGGAGGCAGCGAAGAGCATGCATCTGAGAGTGGTCCCACCCCAGGATCAGGACTGTGGGCGCCCCGAGCTCAGATGGTTGGGGCTCTAGGGAACAGTGTAGAGCACATGGCCTCTGGGCTGAGGGTTGCCCTGTGGAGTGTCAACGCCACGGCTCACCTTCCTGCCTGCGTGCGCCACACGTGGTGTCCCCAGAAAGCAGCGGAGGGGATAGAGGGACCGCTGGAGGGGCATGGGGGACGCGATGCATCCGCTCAGATGGAAGGAGTGTTGGGGATTGAGGGAATGGATAGGCCTGGTCTGTTTCCTTGCTATTATCATCTTTAAGGCCGTTTTGTTCCTAGCGCCCAGGTTGGAGTCGGGGAGGTCGCTGGGTCTGGGGGTCTCTGGCCCGCGGCAGCCTCCACCCCCAGCCGGCTCCTCTCTGCTCCAGCGCAGGCGCCCACTGCTCACTTCCCACCCACCTAGGTGGTCCAGTACATCGGGGAGATCTGCCGCTACCTGCTGAAACAGCCGGTGAGCGAGGCAGAAGGGCGGCACCGCGTGCGCCTGGCGGTGGGCAACGGGTTGCGGCCAGCCATCTGGGAGGAGTTCACGGAGCGCTTCGGCGTGCGCCAGGTCGGCGAGTTCTACGGAGCCACCGAGTGCAACTGCAGCATCGCCAACATGGACGGGAAGGTGGGCGCGGGCGGGGCGGCCCGGCCCGGGCAGGTCTCGGGGTTCAGGGATCGCTGCTACCTATGCCTCGCCGGCCCCGTGTCCCCAAAGAACAGCCTGGATTGTGGTGGGCAGTTCGGCCAGGGCGCTCGGATGCTTTCTTCTGGCTTGTCCAGTCATGTGACTGTCGCCCCTGAGTTCAAATTCACAGCGTGACTGTGTTGCCCTGGGCAATCACCTCAGCCTTTCTGAGCCTCAATTTGTAGCAGTGGAGGTGGCAGGGGAGAGCAAGGCTCTGGGGGGTCCAGGGCCAGAAATGGGGTGCTGATCTCCTCCTACCGGGCAAGTCACTCAGACTCCTTGGGTCTTCGTTTCCTTCTCTGTAAATGGGGTTAACAACTTATTAGGTTTGTTCTAACCACCCAACATCACGAGCTCAGCACAGCACTCCTTCCCCGTGCAGTAGGCACTCTGCAAACAGATGCTTTTATGATTAATAATTGTTATCTCCACTCTGCCCTCTCAGGACCCTCCTTCTCCCTTATTAAGCCCTTCCCATCCAAAGTCAGGAACAGAGAACGAGAAGAATAATACATCGCCCTAGGGGGTAGGGGTTCTTTCTGTCTCTCGCTGCTGGGTCCCCAGCACCTGAGGACAAGGCACAGTCCCCACCACGCACGTCTGTTGAACGGACAGCCCCAGAACACACTCTGGCCGTACCAGCAGAGGTTGCCGCTCTAACAAATATACCCAACCTGTGCAGCGGCAGAAACCCATTAGGCCTTTCTGCTCATAGAACTGAGCCAGGCAGGGTGACATGCAGTGGGCAGCGGGCAGAAGCTCTGCCAGTGTCCCTACATGGCTTCAGGATCACTTTGGCCATACACTTCCTGCCAGCCTGGAAAGTTTTAAGGACCAGGAAGTGGCGGCCGGCTGGTAGGTCTCCTCACATGACTGCAAGGGAGGCTGGGAAGGTGGGAGAGGGGGGCACGATTCCTGGCAGGATGCTGCACTTAATACCCCCCTCTCTCAGATCACCCAAGGTCACAGAGTTGGGTGACACTAGGGAGTGCTAATTCCAGGCCCGGGGGCAGGAGAGGCAAGGTGTGTGTGTGTGTGGGGGGGAGGACACCGTGTCACCCCGGGGCTCCTCGTTGACTCGGCTGGCCGCATCCCAGGTCGGCTCCTGTGGCTTCAACAGCCGCATCCTGCCCAATGTGTACCCCATCCGACTGGTGAAGGTCAATGAGGACACCATGGAACTACTGCGGGATGCCCAGGGCCTCTGCATCCCATGCCAGGCCGGTGAGCAGGGTCCCGCCCAGTCCCCCGGGGAGCCGGGGCCCCCCGCCTCCTACCCGCCCAGCACAGCCCGAGCGCCGCCTCCTCCCTAGGGGAGCCCGGCCTCCTCGTGGGCCAGATCAACCAGCAAGACCCTCTGCGTCGCTTCGATGGCTACATCAGCGAGAGCGCCACGAGCAGGAAGATCACCCACAGCGTCTTCCGCAAGGGGGACAGCGCCTACCTCTCAGGTGTGCAGACCCTGGGGGCCGGCCGCAGGGATGGCAGGTCGCCGTCTTACCTCCCCCTCTCCTCTCTGCCAGGCGACGTGCTGGTGATGGACGAGCTGGGCTATATGTACTTCCGGGACCGCAGCGGGGACACCTTCCGCTGGCGTGGGGAGAACGTCTCCACCACTGAGGTGGAGGGCGTGCTGAGTCGCCTGCTGGGCCAGACAGACGTGGCCGTGTACGGGGTGGCCGTGCCAGGCAAGCTGGGGGCTCTGGGGGTGGTTCTAGGGTCCTGGGAGCAGCCCTGGAGGAGCCCAGCCAGGAGGAGCTTGGAGGTGCAGGTACCCCTGTAGGCAGGACCTAAAGCAGTGCACAACCTGGACAACTGCACCCGACAGGGTGGCGGCCTGGGTCTGGAATCTCTCCTCATGCCTGATGTTGAGCCTCAGTTTCCTCATCCAGAAAATGGGCTCATGAAATCAGCCGTGGCTCAGGGCTGCAGGGAGTGCAGCAGGAGCTCCATAAAATGTTTGCTGCTTTGGCGAGCATTATTCCAGGGGGAAGGGACTGGAGGTCAGAAGCCAGGGGCCACCGTTGGAGGGTGGATCTGGTCCCATGGAGGGGCGAAGGGTGGTGGTCTCAGCCAAACCTCTGTCTCCAGGGGTGGAGGGCAAAGCAGGCATGGCGGCCATTGCGGACCCCCACGGCCAGCTGAGCCCCAATGCCCTGTACCAGGAGCTGCAGAAGGTGCTGGCACCCTACGCACGGCCCATCTTCCTGCGCCTCCTGCCCCAGGTGGACACCACAGGTGCGGCCCCCTGTCTCTTCGTGTATCCATCTGTCTTTTAGTTCCTCAGTCATTTACTTATTTGTCCTAGTTCAGTCCCTGTGCCAGGTCCGACGTAATGGTTCATGGCCAGCCGGCACTGTGGGCCAAGCCCTTTTCTTGTTTTATTTACATACTTATTTCTTTCTGTTTCTCACTCGCACTCCCACTGGGTATCCTGCAGTATTGGGTGCATTTCTTTATATTCAGCATTTTTTCTGATGACTAGGAAATTTGAGCAAATCATCTCACACCTCTGAGGTTTCCTCTGCTGTAAATCACCCTTCGTATCTTTGACCCGTCTTTGTATTGCCTCATCTTTCTTTGTGATTTACGGAAATTTCCCGTAATAGTCTAGATGTTAATTCCATAGTGGTTTCAGACCTTCTACATCTCTTCTGTTTTGGAATCTCTTAACTCTGTCCATGGTTCCCTTTATTGAAAAGAAGCCTCTAATTTTGATACAAACTTAAACACCACCACCACTACCGCCTCTGCTTTTTCAATTTTGTGGTTTGTGCTTTTGGAAGGCAGCTATGCTCACCACTCTGCCACCAATGCACACAGGTTTGTGCTTTTGAAGTTTCATTTGAAAGGAAAAAAAACGTTCCCAACTCTAGAGCACACAGGGATTCTCCCTCCATTTTTTGCTACCAACCCTAACCCTGTCTTTCACAAAACCCTTCTTTAATAGTCTACCGCAGGGAGTGCAAACTTTTTCTTAAAGTCCCAGATGGTAAATATTTTCAGTTGTGGGCCACAGCCTCTGCAGCAATAATTCAGCTCTGCAGCTGTAGGGCAAAAGCAACAGTAAACAGTGTGTACGTGAATGGGCGTGGCCCACCTCGAATGGTGGGCCGAATCTGGCCCGTGGGGTGGGCCATGGGCCTATAAGTTGCTGACTCCTGACCTACTGTGTGACAGAGCCAGCCCTGTCACCTTCTTGGTCTTGTGGGGGGTCGGCACGTGACCAGGCAGGGGGTACACAGAGTTTCAGGCCATGATGAGGGTGGTCAGGGAGGCCTCCCTGGAGGAGAGGGCATGAAGCTGAGATCCAAAGGCCAGGGGGGAGTCAGGCAGGCAAAATGGGGAAGAATGTTCCTAGCAGAGGCCTCTTCAGAGGCCTGGAGGTGCAGGACAGGATGGCGAGTTGAGGGGGGGTGGATTCCTGGAATCCCCCTGCCGAGTCCCCACCCCACCCCCACTTCCACCC
Source organism: Orcinus orca (assembly GCF_937001465.1). NCBI lineage: Eukaryota > Metazoa > Chordata > Mammalia > Artiodactyla > Delphinidae > Orcinus > Orcinus orca. Next base: position 12,226,089 of record NC_064561.1, on the reverse strand, counting down.
CCACCCCCATCCCCACAGGCACCTTCAAGATTCAGAAGACGAGGCTGCAGCACGAGGGCTTCGACCCACGCCAGACCTCAGACCGGCTCTTCTTCCTGGACCTGAAGCAGGGCCACTACCTGCCTCTGGATCAGGGTGTCTACACCCGCATCTGTTCGGGCGCCTTCTCCCTCTGACGCTCTTCCTCAGCCCACCAGAGACTTTGCACCAGGCCCAGCAAGCGAGGGGGGCTTGAGCCAGACAGCCCTGCCCTGTCCTGGGGGCAGAGAAACTGGATCCCAGGAGGAGCCTGTATTTCCCGCCTTCACCCTCCTCCTCTCCCCGTCTGGTTGCCCCCTGCCTGTCCTCCACTCCTGTGTCTGTGTGTGTGTCTGTCTCTGCGCCCTGCTTCTCGGCCTCCCTCCTGTCCCTGACTGCCCTCACCTCTCTCCTCCATCTTTCCTCCCCTGCCCTCTTCCTGCCAAAAGTAGAACAGACATTTCCTGGGAGCTGGGGTCTGTGCGGAGGCCCAGCTGCCCTGGGGGCCTCCGCGGGTCCTCCCCACTGGGTGGTAAACCCGAGTGGGGCCTCTCCACCTCCCTCTCAGCTGTGCCTTAACAAGGCCCACCCAGCCCAGACCTCCCTAGGCTGCTAGATTCCTGGACGTTGTAGCCCTGCATGAGATCCAGGCAGGCCCTCCACTCTCCTTGCTGAACTGAGGAGCCGGGGGTGTCTGCCTGGCCAGCCCGGGAGCAGGGGGGCCTCGGCCAGGGGTGCAGGTCAACGGGAAATCTCTCCCCGGCCGGGCCAATTGCCTTTTGCACTTCCTATCCCTGGTGGGTCTCCCTTGCCTTGCCTGCCCTTCCTGATACCCCAGAAGCTTCCGGAACTGACTGTGACCACTGGGATGTTTCCCCTGCCCAGATGTCCCCGTTCAGGCGCCTCCACGGAGCTTCTGCTGGAGGGGCCCTGAAGATGGCTCTGGGGGGCTGCTCAGCCCACTGCTCAGATGCTCACCCTGGCAGAGGCCTCTTGGGGATCCTACCTGGTGTGGCTGCTGGAGGGACACACGGGAGTGGCAGCAGTGGGGTTGGGAGAAGCCTCCAGGCCAGGGGTGGCGTCTGAGATGGCCTCTTGGGCCTCAGGCGTTCCAGCCTATTGAATGTCCCGCTAGCCTTGCTAGTGACAGCTCGGACCCTGGGTTGGTGACATCCTGAGACAACCCTGCCAGGATGGCTCGGACATCCCCATCAGCTTCGTCGATGGCTCAGCCTGGACACCCACCGTTGGGGCCTGCCACCCAAACTGCCCCTCTGTCCCTGCCTCCGGCAGCACCGTCCCGCACCTAGAACAGCAAGGCCAGTAGCAGGTGACCCCATGCTGTTTTGCACGGGCCTTTCTAAGCACTGAGATTTTGTTTCCTAGCTGAATTTAAGAAATAAACCTGCAGAGTGTCTGGTGCCTGATGGGAACTCAGTCACTCACCGTTTGTCCCCACGTGGCCCAGAACCCTGTCAGTTTTAGGCCTCTCACCGGGGAACACACAGTCACCAGACATGAGCAAAACACACTCAGCCTTTACTTACAGCTCCTGTTGCCTCTTCTCCAACCTGCAAGGCTTCAGGGGTCTGGGGATGGGGGGCGGGGGGGGGCACATGGGTTAGCGTTCTTGCCACCTCCGTGCAGCCTCCGGTCCTCCCATAGCCCCGTGCTGACCTTGGTGGTCCCGGGAGAGGGACAGCCTATCTGCCTTGGGTTCCGGCAGGTGCACAGGATGGCCGGGGACAGAGGGTATGTCCTGGCATGTCCGGCTGCCCCAGGAAGGGAGCCCCTCTGTGTGTGGGGTCAGCACGTAAGGCCATAGCTCTGGGCAAGAACCACTGAGCCTGCAAGGGTAGCTGCCTGAGATGGGATTTGAACCCAGGACATTGAGCTCCAGAGTTCATACTCTCAGCTCCCACCTTCAGCTGTCCCCCCTCCAGAACTATAATGTCTGTCTTGTCTCCATTTCAAGGGACAGAGGAAGAAAGTCTTATGACAACGGAGCATTTGCTAGGAGGGAGCACCCAGGGAGCGACCCTGGGATTGGATGGGGGGTGGATGAGTCCTTGGCCAGCTCAAGGATGGATGAACCATTGATGTGTGGAGCTGGTCCTTGGCTGCCCACACTGCAAAGAGGGGGATGTAAGGTATAGCCTCTGAGATGCCCAGTGAGGGTGGGAGAAGGATCTGGTGCTGGTGGGGATGGAGCTTCCCTGGTGTGTTGATAAGCAAGTGTATTCTGGGTAACATCCCTTCAGACATCCAACCACCTCCAAAGGTATCATCATGGTCCCCGTTGTACCGATGAGGAAACTGAAGGCACAGGGAGGGGAATGAACTCATTGTCAGGGGCTCTGGTGAGAAAGTGGCCCAGTGGGGACCTTTCTCATTGCAAAGCCTGTGACGCTAGTTGCAGCAGTGTAAGAAGTTCTCTCCAGACCAGCAGGAAAATAATTCTGATGTCTCTTAGGATCAGGGTCTGCGTTTGTTTGCTTTTTAAAATTAATTAATAGGGGACTTCCCTGGTGGCGTAATGGTTAAGAATCTGCCTACCAATGCAGGCAACACGGGTTCAATCCCTGGTTCGGGAAGATCCCACGTGCCGCAGAGCAACTAAGCCCGTGCGCCACAACTACTGAGGCTGCGCTCTAGAGCCCGTGCTCCGCAGCAAGAGACGCCACCACAATGAGAAGCCTGTGCACCGCAATGAAGGGTAGCCACGGCTCGCTGCAACTAGAGAAAGCCCGAGCGCAGCAACGAAGACCCAACACAGCCAAAAATAAATAAACTTATTAAAAATAATAAAATTAATAGATTTTACTTATTAGGGCAGTTTTAGGTTTACAGGAAAATGAGTGGAAAATACAGAGTTCCCATATACCCTCTCACCTCTGCGCCACTGTTTGCACTATAATTAACATCTGGCATTAGTGGGCTACATTTGTCACACTTGATGAGCTAATGTAGATACATTATTATTAAGCCAAGTCCGCAGTTTACATTAGGGCTCGCTCTGTTATACATTCTGTGGGTTTCAACAATTGCATAAAGACATGCATCCACTGTTACAGTATCACAAAGAGTAGTTTCTCTTGCCCTAAAATTCCCATGTTCCATCTCTTCATTCCTCCTACCCCAACCCCTGATCTTTTTACTGTCTCCACAGTTTTGCCTTTTCCAGAGTGTCATGGACTTGGAATCACACGATGTGTAACCTTTTCAGACTGGCTTCTCTCAGCAAGATGCATTTGATGTTCCTCTATGCCTTCTCGTGGCTTGATAGCTCTGTATTTTTTATACCAAATGAGAAGCTCTGTGACTTGCCCCCGGGACCCTCGGTAAATCAGGAAGAGAGCTAGGATCCGAAGGTGCTGTGCCCTGAGCCTCTCCTTTTTGGAGGGGCCCTGGAAGGATGTGCACAGAGGGGATGTCTTTATTTGTGATGTGGGAAGAAAAACGCCCCAGCCTGGCATTGGCAAGTACACTGTGAGAGGCAGGGGCTGAGAAGTGCATGAAGGACCAGGAAGGAGCAGCAGCTGCCCGAGAGGGCACATGGAGGAGGAGAGTTGGGGGCCAAGAGCTTCCTGAGGACGGGCGGCTGCAGGCTGAATCCCTGCCCCACACCCCTTGAGGGTCTCCATCACTCTGGGGAAGATTCCAGGCTCTGGCTAGCACTGTCATCATGCAGGCATTTTTCCTTGTACCACAGATGGTTGTTTCCAGCCTGTGTCTGGCCTCAGTGCCTTTGCTCCTGCTGTCTCATGTGCCTGAATCACTGGTTTATTTTTTAAGTGAGCTATTATTCATATACCATAAAATGCACCCTCTTAAAATGTGCAACTTAGGGCTTCCCTGGTGGCGCAGTGGTTAGGAGTCTGCCTGCCAATGCAGGGGACATAGGTTCGAGTCCTGGTCGGGGAGGATCCCACATGCCGCGGAGCAGCAGAGCCCATGCGCCGCAACTACTGAAGCCCGTGCTCCACAACTACTGAAGCCCGCGTGCCTGAAGCCCGTGCTCCACAACAGGAGAAGCCACCGCACTGAGAAGCCCGCGCACCGCAACGAAGAGTAGCCCCCGCTGGCAGCAACTAGAGAAAGCCCACGCACAGCAATGAAGACCTAACGCAGCCAAAAATAAAAATAAGATGAAATAAATTTAAAATATAATAAAAAAACCATTTAAAATGTGCAACTCAGTGGCTTCTAGTATATTCACAAGGTTATACAACTGTCCCCTCTGTCTAGTTCCAGAATATTTTCATCACCCCAAAAGGAGATCTCATGTCCCTTAGAAGTCACTCCCCGTTCCCCTTCCCCAGCCTCTGGCAAGTTGCTTTCTGTGTCTACGGATATGTTTTGGACATTCCATAGAAATGAAATCATGTATGTGGCCTTTGGCGTCTCACTTATTTCACTCAGTATGTTTTTAAGATTCATCCAAGTTGTAGCTCATTCCTTTTTATGGCCAAACAATATACCATTGTAAAGAGAGACCACATTTTGTTTAACCATTCACCAGGTGATGGACACTGAGTTATTTCCACTTTTTGGCTATCGTGAGTAATGCTGCTGTGACCATTCACACAAATGTTTTTTGTGCGAACATGTCTTGAATTCTCTTGGGTATAAACCTAGGTGTGGAAGTGCTAGGTCACACGGTAACTCTATGTTTAATCTTTTGAGGAACTGCCAGACTGTTTTCCAAAGTGACTGCATCATTTTATATCCCCACCAGCAGCAGTGTGTGAGTTTACAATTTCCCACACCCTAATCAGCACTACTTGTTTCATTATTGTAGTCATTCTAGTAGGTATGAAGTGATATCTCATTGTAGTTTTATTTTAATTAATTAATTAATTAATTTGTTTGCGGTACGCGGGCCTCTCACTGTTGTGGCCTCTCTCGTTGCGGAGCACAGGCTCCGGACGCGCAGGCTCAGTGGCCATGGCTCACGGGCCCAGCCGCTCCGCGGCATGTGGGATCTTCCCACTCAACCACTGCACCATCAGGGAAGCCCCTCATTGTAGTTTTGATTTGCATCTCCCTGAGGGCTAATAAACAGGACATCTTTTCATGTGCTTATTGGCCATTTGTATACCTTCTTTGGAGAAGTGTCTATTCGGACCCTTTGCCCAATTTTTAATTCGGTTGTCTATTTGGAGTTGTAAGAGTTCTTAATATATTCTGTATACTAAACCCTTATAAGATATATGATTTGCAAATTTCTCCCATCCCATGGGTTGTCTTTTCACTCTTTTGGTAGTATCCTTTGAAACACAGAAGGTTTTCATTTTTATGAAGTCCAGTTTATGTATTTGTCTTTTGTTGCTCATGCTTTTGGAATCATTGTCTAACCCAAGGACAGAAAGGTTTTTTGCATTTGTTTTCTTCTAAGAATTTTTTAGTTTTAGCTCTGATATTCAGGTCTTTGACCCATTTAAATTTTTGTATATGGCAGGAGGTATGGATCTGTATTCGTTTTCTACTGCTGCTGTAACAAATCACCACAAATTTACTGGCTTAAAATAATGCCAATTATAGCTTTGAAGGTGAGAAGTCAGAAATGGATCTTACTTGACTAAAATCAAGGTTTGGCAGGGCTGCATTCCTTCTGGAGCTTCTGAGAGAATCCATTTCCTTGCCTTGTGCAGCACTTAGATACCGCCAATATTCCTTGGCTCGTGGCCTCTTCCTCCATCTTCAAAGCCAGCAACAGTGGGTTGAGTCTTTTTCATGCTGTCAATTCTCTGGTCCTCCTTCTTTTATTTTTAGTGACCTCTGTGAGTACATTATGCTCATCCAGGTAATCTCTTTTAAGGACAGCTGATTAGCAACCTAATTCCATCTGTAACCTTAATTCCCCCCTGCCAAGTAACCTAACATATTCACAGGTTTCGGCAATTACAGTGTGGACACCTTAGCGGGGGGACCATCATTCTGCCTACTACAAGGTTCAACTTCATTCCTTTTTTTAAAAAAAATATATTTTTTTTCTTTTTTGCCTGCACCATGCAGCATGTGGGATCTTAGTTCCCCGACCAGGGATTGAACCCATGCCCCCACGTTGGGAGCAGGGTCTTAACCACTGGACCGCCAGGGAAGTCCCTCAACTTCATTTCTTTTGCATATGACTGTCTAACTGTCACACCATTTGTTGAAAAGACTATTCTTTTCCCATTGAATGGTTCTGGCACCCTTGTTGAAGATCCACTGACCAAAGACATACAGTTTGTTGTTGCTGTTTTCCATCTCAGTTCTATTCTATTGATATATATGTCTATCCTTATGTCAATACCACACTGTTTGGTCACTGTAGCTTGCAGTAAGTTTGAAATCAAGAAGTGTGAGTCCTCCAACTTAGTTCTTTTTCCAGATTGGTTGGCTATTCGGGGTCCTTGCAATTCCATGTGAATTTTGGGGTCAGCTTGTCAATATCTACAAAAAAGGCTCTCAGAATTTTGATAGGGATCGCATTGTATCTATAGACTAATTGGCTGAGTGTTGCTATCTTAACAATATGAAATCTTCCAACCCATGAACATTGGATGTTTTTCCATTGACTTAGATCATCTTTCAGCTTTTTTCAGCTAAGTTTTATAGTTTTCAGTGTACAAGTCTTGCACCTCTTTTGCTAAACTTATTAAGCATTTTATTCTTGTTGATGCTACTGTAAATGGAATTGTTTTCTTGCTACTTCTTTTAAAGATGCACTACCTATGCAAATCTCATTGCACTTACTACACTCTCCTAAACTCTCTGCTTCTGAGACGTGGTCCAGCTGCCTTGACCCACCAGGCCTCCTGCCCCTTCCAGTCCTCCCTGCCCATGTTATTTCCTGAATATTCTATCTTATCAGCCAAGGCCCATTTGCCTCAGTCTGGTAGCTTCTCCAGGCAAGAGCCAAGGGTGGAGGCCTCTCTGAGTCCTCAGAGAGACACAGAGGTCTCCAGAGAGAATATGCAGGAGAAATTCAACAAGTGTATTTTCAGCCCCTACACTGTGCCATAATTCAGGGGGCTTTGGAGGATTCGGTGAACATAACAAATATCCCTGTCCTCATCAGGTCTATATTTTAATTAAAGAGAGAAACGACAAATACCAGCAAGACAAACATAAGTTCAGGAATGCAAAGTCCACCAAAATGCGCCCTCCTCCAGGAAATCGCCTCCCTCCACCCGACCCCAGGTCCCCCTCTTCCCGAGCCTGGAAGCTTTGAGCTCCCTCCTTTGGCCCCGCCCTGATACCGGGAGGTTGAGCGCAACTGCACCTGCTCCGCCTGCCGCAGCCCAGGAACGAGTTCGATGAGCGCGCAAAGAATCAATGAGCGCCGCCGGACCGGCTGCCCCACCCCGCCGGGATTTCACTCGTGGGACTGCGCATGTGCTACAAGCAGCCGCCCAAAGGCACCGAGCGCTGTGTACCAGGACCAGGCTTCGCGCAGGCGCACTGGCGGCTGCCGGGAGGGCTTCCGCCTCCCTGCTGCCGCCGTCGCCATGGCCGCGCCGGCCCCCGGCCTCATCTCGGTCTTCTCGAGCTCGCAAGAGCTGGGCGCGTCGCTGGCACAACTGGTGGCGCAGCAGGCAGCGTGCTGCCTGGCGGGGGCCCGCGCCCGCTTCACGCTCGGCCTGTCAGGCGGCAGCCTCGTCTCGATGTTGGCCCGCGAGCTGCCCACCGCCGCTGCCCCCGCCGGGCCCGCCAGCCTCGCGCGCTGGACGCTGGGCTTCTGCGACGAGCGGCTCGTGCCCTTCGAGCACGCCGAGAGCACGTACGGCCTCTACCGGGTGAGAGCTACGGGGGCCGCCGGGGGTCACGTCGAGAGGGCCGCACCCATTGCCTGAACCCGGCTACGGGGGCCACCGGGGGTCACTTCGAGAAGGCCGCGCCCACCGCCTGAACTAGGCTACGGGGGTATTGCAGGGTCACACCGTGCCCTCTGCCTCTATCTGGACTGGATCCGGGAATGGTCTGCTGGGTGCCCTGAGGTCCCATCTGGGCTGCACCTCCACTGCCACCCGGGTGGAAAGTGGGGACCTTGAAGCCTCTCTTGATGCTTTATCCGGTAGCCAGGTAGAGGGAATGGCATGGGCAAAGGCGTGGAGGTGAAACAGAGTGGTCCAGTCCAGGGACCTAGAGAAGGTCAGGCGGCGCAGGCTCGTAGCGTGCAAAGGCAGTTAGGGAAGAGCCAGCTAGGAGGGATCTGGTGTGGAACCTGGGCCTCAGATTCCCCATCTGTAACCTGGACGAGTTCTCGGTGGTCTCCACACAGCTTGTGGCGCTGATGACTCCGTGACTGGTTATCTTTGGCCTGGGGCCCCAGACTCCTATAGAATCAGGGGACCCCTCTGCCCGCCGTTTTACAAGCAGGAAAACTGAGGCTTGGAGGATCTTTGGTCTGAGCTGGGTGCCTACGCCTCCCCCCCAGCCCCCCGCGTCTCAGTCAACTCTTCTTGCCATGGATGGAGGAGGAAAACCCACCCAGGGAAGTGTGGGAGGTGCAGGTTTGGCCAGAAGCCTCAGGTCGCTCAGGTCCTGGATGTGTTAAGTTCTCTTCACAAAGAAGCTTGAGGTGATGGGTTTTTGTTTGTTTTGTTTGTTTTGATAATAAGCAGGAAGGTTTACTGATTACCAAGCGCTTTATCCATCATCTCATGAAACCCCACAATAGCCTATGAGGCGGGGGCTGTTAGTACCTCCATTTCATAGATGGAGAAACTGAGGCCAGAAGAGGAGAGTCACCTGGTAACCAGTGAGGGAGCCGGGGTATGAACCTGCCTGGCCCAGCCCCCCAGATAGCACCTGGGACCCATAGCAGGGACAGGGGCCACCCTTAAGTCTGCTTTCCTGTGTGTCTTCCCCCAGAGCCTAATTTAAAAGTGGGCTCTTGTTTCTTTTTACTTTGCGTGACTTTGAAAGACTTTTAATTAGAAAAGCCGTACTTGCTCAAGTAACAGAATTCTAACAGAACCGTCAAAGAGAAAGTTGCCCGGATATTCAATGCGTGTCCATGTATCCAGCACTAGGGACAGGTCCCTCGCAGGGCTCATTGTGGGGCAAGGGGTACCAACACACAGGGCAATAAATAAGGGAAATCCACCCCGAGCCATAACGTAATGCAGTTTGGACAAAAGATAATAGTGTAAGATGAAAGAAAGTGCCAGGGAAGAGGGGGGAGCATCTTTCAGCCAGGATGGTGGGCACTGGGGGGCTCTGAGGAGGTGACGTTTGGGCTGTGACCAGAAGGTGTGAGGAGCCCGCCACTGGGGAGCTGGGGCAGAGGGTAGAGTAGAGGCAAAAGCTGTGCGGTGGGAACAAACGTGGGGCGAGGATTTGCTTCTGCCAGTTTCCCCGTGAGGGGAATCACATTAGTTCCCTGGGCCTGCCGTAACAAAGTACCACCAAATGGGTAGCTTAAAACAACAGGCGTTGATTCACAGTTCTAGAGGCCAGAAGTCCAAAATCAAGGTGTTTTCAGCAGAGCTATGCTCCCTCCAAAGGCTCTAGGGGAGGAGGCTTCCTTGCCTCTTGCAGTTTCTGGTGGCCCCAGGCGTTTCTTGACTTGTGGCTGCATCACTCCAACCTCTACCTCTGTTTGTACATCATCTTCTCTGATTTTCTCTTTGTGTCCTCCTCTTATAAGGACAGCAGTCATTGGATCTAGGGCCCATCCTAATGCACTGACTTCATCTTAACTAATGACAACTGCAAAGACCCTCTTTCTAAATAACTGAGGTTCTGGGTAGACATGAATTTGGGGGGGCCACTAAGCGACCTGGTACAGGGGTGCAGAGGTATTCCTCTCCTTGAGGATGGACCCCGGCCACCTTGGGGCTCTCTAAGCATGAATGGCTCACCCTGTTCTATGGGCCTTCTGCTGTCCAGGCTGGGAGGATTAGCTGGGGCCACGTTCCCGGGGATGGTTCCTCAGCACCTACAAAGTGTTTAGAGAGAGCCCACCCGATCAACCAGCAGTTCCACTTCCAGGAACCTGCCCAACCGATGCCCAGCCTTGGGCTCCCTGGAAGCCCACACTGAGGAGGAGGGAATGGCTCTGACCCTGTGGGGGAGGGCAGCTAAGGAGGGGACTCAGGTGACAGAAATGGGGCACCCGTACTCCATCCGGCTTTGCTCAGTACAATCCCCCAGGGTGTGTATAGATGGGGACCTTGGACAAAGCAGGTCTTTCCAACGATGGATCTGATCGTGCCCCTCCCCAGCTCACACACCCTCCTTGGCTCCCCATTACCCTCAACACAGAGCCCACACTCAGGCCAGCATTCAGGGGGGTCAGTGCCATAAGGTCTGGCGGATTTGTCCCATGTCCCTGCCGCCTTCCCCCACTGCTCCAAAAACTATATTGTTTACCTGCTTTTACTCTGTGGTTCAGCTCAGCATTGCCTCGGCTGAGCTAGTCCCTGCCTAAAAGGAGGCGCCGAGGTGGGGGTTGCCAGTATCCATCCCAGGGCAGATCCAAGGCCCTGGGGCTCATCTCCATGGGCGAGGGCTAGAGCCCTCTGCCTTGCGGGAGGCCTGATTCCAGGTGCTTCTGCATTAAACCCACGCATACTAGGTTGGGGTGCCTGCTACGTGCTGGGCACGCTCACCCCGTAGTGGCAGCCCTGAAGACAAATCAGTGCTTTTCACAATTATATGTCATGCCACCAGGCAGCACGACGGGGGAGGTGCAGGCAGGGGTGGCTGCTCAGACGAGGCAGCTTGAGGGATGTGTAAGTTTCCCAGGCAGGGTCAGCAGCTGGTGTACCCACTGAGGCAGGAAGGTCAGCAGGGGCTCGTGGAGGGCAGAGAGGAGCTAGGTTTTATCCTGAAGGCCAAAGGACCCTGGGGGTTTGTTTGTTTGTTTACTTTTATTGGAGTATAATTGCTTTACAGTGTTGTGTTAGTTTCCGCTGTACAGCAAAGTGAATCAGCTATAAGTACACATATATCCCCTCTTTTTTAGATTTCCTTCCCGTTTAGGTCACCACAGAGCACTGAGTTCCCTGTGCTATACAGTAGGTTCTCATTAGTTATCTATTTTATACATAGTAGCGTGTATGTGTCAATCCCAATCTCCCAATTCATCCCACACCCCCCTTTCCCCACCCTGGGGGTTTAGAAACAGGGCTGTGGTATGGCCAAACAGGTGCAGGCTGGAGCCAGGAGGCCCCCAAGCACCATGGACTTGAAAGACCCCTGGCGGAATGCCACTGGGGTCCTCACTCACACGGGAAGTGGGTATAATGACAGTCATGTCCTCGCCTGGAGGATCCAGCTAGTCATAGGTGCAGGTCCCATGCCACCACAAACTGTGTGTTTCTGTTGGTGACACTGTGCCTCCGTCTGCTGCAGACCCACCTGCTCTCCAGGCTGCCGATCCCCGACAGCCAGGTGATCACCGTTAACCCCGAGCTGCCCGTGGAGGAGGCAGCTGAGGACTATGCCAAGAAGCTGAGACAGGTGAGTCCCTCGGAGTAGCTGCAGCAAGACCTCATCCATCCGATGGCCTCTCCCAGAGGGCTGGAGCCGCCCTGCTGGGGGCACTGTGTGCTCAGCACTGGCAGAAATTCTCCCTGGGGGCAGTCAGCAGACCCAGCCTCACCCTGCAGAGCCCCCTTTGAGGATCCCCCCTCTGAGAGGCCACAGCCCTGCCCTGGGGGACCCCAAAGGTGGCCTGGTCTCTGACACCCTGGTAGTGGGCCTGGGTCTTCAAATCTTGGGGACAGTTGTATACCCACACTCAGCCAGGTGGACAGTGAAATGTGGAACCTTGTAGATTAGAGTTCCTTTTTTTGCAGGTGAGGCTGAGCATTTCTCACTGGCTTACAGCGACCTGTTTTTCTGACAACTGTTTCTTTGTGTCCTCTGCGCCCTTCCCTCACAACTTCTTGGGACTGTCTTCTTTCCTCACCCAGGCATTCCAAGGGGACTCCATCCCGGTTTTCGACCTGCTGATTCTGGGTGTGGGTCCCGATGGCCACACCTGCTCACTCTTCCCAGACCACCCCCTCCTGCAGGTGAGCACACCCACGAAGGCCCTGCTCATGTCTGAGCCCCAGCCTCTGCCATCTGGGGCTTCCAGAGTGCTGGAAGGTGCCTACAGCGTGGTGTGAGTCAGCCTCTGCCAACAGGCATGCCCGCTGGGCTTGACCCTTCTGAGCCTCAGTTCACCCACCTTAAAACAGGAACCTTAAATCAAGTACCACAGGATTAGTAGGGCGGGATGGAACGATGGATGGACAGTGCTTGGCATGTGTGAGTACTCAAGAGGTCAAGTGACATTGTCCTCCTGTCTCTACCTTGGGCCTCCCTCCCCAGGAGCGGGAGAAGATTGTGGCCCCCATCAGTGACTCCCCGAAGCCACCTCCACAGCGCGTGACCCTCACACTTCCCGTGCTGAATGCAGCTCGAACTATCATCTTTGTGGCAACTGGAGAAGGCAAGGCAGCTGTTCTGAAGGTAACAGCTGAGGGCCCCCTTCCCAAGAAGGTTGTAGGCATAGAATATGGCCCTAGACACTACTGTGCTGAAAGCACCAGATCCCAGGATATTTCAATAATTCTTGGGTTGAAGGGGAGATGAAAACTGCAAATACAGGCTAGTTAGGAGTTAACAATTATGAAATGAAACGGATGAGATGAGGCCAAAACTGCTCAGAGGTAAATTCGTAGCACTTAATGCATATACATATATATTTAATTGTTAAATAAAAAACAATTGAAATAAAGAAATCAAGCACTTTAGAAAGCTGCTTTTGCCCTGTAACAGCAGAGCTGAGTAGTTGCAACAGAGACGGGGTGTGATCTGCAGAGCCGAAATAGTGACTCTCTGGTCTTTGTAGAAGAGGTGTGCTGACCCCCATATTAAACAGTCACATGATAAAAAGGAAGAGACCCCATCCCTCCTGATTGCTTGAAGCTAGGACATCCGGGATGGGCAATATCACCTCTTGAGGGTAGGAGAGGTCCAAGGGTGCTGGGGTGTGGGCAGGGCCCCACGCTTCTGCCCTCTCCACACAGCGCATTTTGGAGGACAAGGAGGAAAACCCGCTCCCCGCCGCCCTGGTCCAGCCCCGCACTGGGAAACTTTGCTGGTTCCTGGACGAGGCAGCAGCCCGACTCCTGACCGTGCCCTTCGAGAAGCATTCCACTTTGTAACTGGTGCCGAGATGCTACAGCTGGGACCACACACAGCCCGAGTGGGCCGGGATCTTCCCAGCCTGGGCCCCGCTGCCAGCCCACTCCAGGCTTCATTTTAGAAAAGCCGAGTGGTGCTACTGGAAGCCGATAGGGTCTGGCCACCAGCCCTGCCCAGGGGCTCAGCCCATGGGCCGTGGCTCTGGGTGACTCAGTTATTAAAAGGAACATCTCTTTGAAGTCTCCGCTGTCTCGTGGTCCTTGGTGGGCAGTGGGACTGTTGGTCCCCGGGTGGAGGGCCTGACCTGCAGCCCTCATCCCAGCACGTGGAGGGCAGGGAAGGGCCCCCTGGATGAGTGTCCTGGGGCTGCCATAGCGGAGTACCACAAACCAGGTGGCTTCGAACAACTGAAATTTATTGTGTCACAGTTCATGAGGCCAGGAGTCTAAAATCAAGGTGTCAGGAAGGTTACATCCTTCTGGAGGCTCTGCAGGAGAATCTATCCCAGGTCTCTCTCCTGGTAGCTGCAGGCAATTCTTGGCCTTCCTTAGCTTGTAGACACATCACTCATCTCTGCCTCTGTTGTCACATGGCCTTCTCTTTGTGTGTTTCTCTGTGTCCTGTCCTCCTTTTTTTTTTTTGTCTGTTTTTTTGTTTGTTTTCTTGGCCATGCCACTCGACTTGCAGGATCTCAGTTTCCAGAGCAGGGATTGAACCCGGGCCATGGCAGTGGAAGCCCAGAATCCTAACCACCAGGCCACCAGGGAGCTCCCTCTTGTCCTCTTTTTTTTATAGATAAGATTTTTAAAAATATTTACTTTATTTATTATCATTTATCTTTGGCTGCATTAGGTCTTCGTTGCTGCGCATGGGCTTTCTCTAGTTGTGGCGAGCAGGGCCTACTCTTTGTTGGGGTGCGTGGGCTTCTCATTGCAGTGGCTTCTCTTTTTGCGGAGCATGGGCTGTAGGCGTGCAGGCTTCAGTAGTTGTGGTGCGCAGGCTCAGTAGTTGTGGCTTGCAGGCTTAGTTACTCTGCGGCATGTGGGATCTTCCTGGACCAGGGCTCGAACCCGTGTCCCCCTGCATTGGCAGGCGGATTCTTAACCACTGCGCCACCAGGGAAGCCCTCCCTCCTGTCGTCTTCTAATAAGGACACCTGTCATTGGATATAGGACCACCCTAAATCCAGGCTGAGCTCATCTCAAGATCCTTAACTCATTTTGTCTGTAAAGATGTCTGTTCCAAATAAGATCACATTCTGAGGTTCCAGGGGTTAGGATGTGGACATATTCTTTTTTTTAAACTGTGTTGAAATACACATAAAATTTACCATCTTAACCGTTTTTAAGTATACAGTTCAGTGGTATTAAATACATTTACAGTTTTAAGCAGCCATTACCATCATCCGTCCCCATAACTCTTTTCATCTTGTAAATCTGAAACTCTGTACTTATTAAACACTAACTCCCCATGCTCCCCTCTCCCCGGCCCTGGCAACCACCATACTATTTTCTGTCTCTATGATTTTCACTACTATTAAGTGCCTCGTGTAATTGGGATCATACAGTATTTGCCTTTTTGTGACGGGCTTATTTCACTCTGCATAATGTCCTCCAGATTCATCCATGTTGTAGTGTGTGTGAACTTCCTTCCTCTTTAAGATATGATGTACCACAGTTTACTTATCCACTCACCGGTCAGTGGACACTTGGGTTGCTTCTGTGTTTTAGCTATTGTAAATAATGCTGCTGTGAACACGGGTGGATGAATCTCTCTTCGAGAGCCTACTTTCAGTTCTTTTGGATATACGTCCAGAAGTGGAATTGCTGGGTCATAACGCATATGGTAGTTCTATTTTTAATTTTCGGAGGAGCCTCCGTACTGTTTTCCACAGCAGTTGTATCATTTTACATTCCCATCAACAGTGCCCAAGCGTTCCAATTCCTCCTTATCCTCGCTAACACTTCTTTTCTGTTTTTCGTTTGTTTGGTTTTTTTTGTTTTTTGTGGAACGTGGGCCTCTCACTGTTGCGGTCTCTCCTGTTGCGGAGCACAGGCTCTGGACGCGCGGGCTCAGCGGCCATGGCTCACGGGCCCAGCCGCTCCGTGGCATGTGGGATCTTCCCGGACCGGGGCACGAACCCGTGTCCCCTGCATCGGCAGGCAGACTCTCAACCACTGCGCCACCAGGGAAGCCCCTGTTTTCTGTTTTTTTGATAGTGACCTGTGGACATATCCTTTTGGGGGACACAGTTCAATCCCCTGCCCACTCACTCGGCCGAGCTCCCGTTGCACACCCAGGGCCAGTCGTGACCTCTGCACCTGGCCATGCTGCAGTCCTGCTCAGAGCCTTGAATGCTCCGAGGTGCTGCTGCTTTGCGTCAGGACTGCAGCATTGGCCCAGAGTGCGTCTGCTCATGTCCCACCCATCAGCTCTACCCGGCTCCAGGGACCAGGGGAGGCTGGTGGGAGAGGCACGTGGGAATTGAAACCTTAAAGGTGAAACCACAGAAAGCGAAGTTTCCTTCAACGTCTTGTCTGGGTTGATCACTCAGATGTGAGAGTGAGGAAGTGGGGCGGGACTGAGCGGAAACAGATTGAGAAAAGCAGAGTAGAGAGTTGGAAGGAAAGCAGCCTGGCCGTGCTTGGGCAACAGCAGGTGCCACTAGTGGGAAGACCCAACTAATCCGATCCAGTCCAGGGCTTTGTGCGCCGTTAGGGAATGGACTGGCAAAGCAGGAACCGAAGGGAAACAGCCCACGAGTCCACGGCACAGCAGCGGCTCCCCACCCGCTCCCACTACCCCGGCACTGACCCCAGGGGCCCGGGGTGTCAGTCCACTTCTGTCTTCCCAGCCTGGTGCTGGGCCTGGGCTGGATCCTCTTGGGATCCAGAGTCACCCGGCAAGGGGTAGGTACAGGATTTAGCTGCCCCATCCCTGCCCAGCCCCCCTTCCCTGCCATCCCACACCAACTGCTCTCAGGTCCTGCCAGATATCTGCCCTGCATCCGTCCTCCGAGGCCAACTAGGACTTTTGTCTCCCACCACCCCGTGCCCCCCCCAACCCGGGGCAGCCCCTACAGAAACCACCAGTTTAGGGCACTTTGCCACAGGGGAACTGGGAGGACACAGGTGCAGGGTGGGGTGGGGCAAGGGGCGGGGCGGGGTGGGGAGCAGGCATCCCACACCACACCAGGACCATGCTCTGGCTTCTGACCCCAGGCACTGGTCTCTGCAGCATCCAGGCCCCTCAGGTCACCTTGCTCCCAGGGTGCCCCTGAGCTGAGGAACTGGGGGGTTGTGGGGAGGAGGGGGGTGTTTACTTCACTTTCAGGGGAGCCCAGGACACAGTAGCAGGATGGGTGGGCGGCCCTCGAGCCCCTTGGACAAGCGACAGCAGCAGCACCTGAGGGGTGAGTGGACTGGGAAGGAGCGAGATTTTGGCGGGTGGGGTTTAGGGCTGGGTTGTCAGGTACACAGGATGCCCTATAATGTGAATTCTAGAGAGGCAATGAATACTTTTTTTAGTATAAGTATGTCCCAAATTTTGCAAGAGGGCATACGTATGCTAAAAATGTATTCATTATTTACCTGAAATTCAAATTTAATTGGCGTCATGTACTTTTATTTGGTAAATCTGGTAAACCTACTCAGGGCATGGGTTTGGGGTGGAGGGCATAGGGCCAGGTGGGAAGTGCCCCAAACCCAGCCAGATCTTGTGGGATGATCCTCCCAGGTGGGCAAGGACCAGTAGGCCCCTCAGTGTGGACCCCCAGGGACTAAGTCACAGTTCTTGATTTGAGACAAAGAAGGGCCAGTGTCCTCCATCCTCCACACACACAGTTGAGCACTTACGGTGTGCTGGGCACTGGGGATATGGAGGGGGGGCTCATGATCTAGACAAAGAAACAAGGCCAAGTTGTCATTACATGAATGGATTCAATAAGCTACTCTGCAAAGTGTTGGAATTTTCTTTTTCTGTAGTGGCTTAAACGAGATAAAGATTTGTTTCTCTCTCCTATAGAGGGGAACAGTGGCAGGCAGCCTGATAAAAGTCAGACAACCCATCCCCTTCCATATTATGGTTCTAACATGCGTGGCTTCTGTGCCTGGGGTTACCTCATGACTCAGAATGGCTGCTGAAGCTCCAGTCATCGGATCCACATTCCAGGCAGCAAGATAGATGTGTTTTACACACAGTCAAGTGCACACATATTAGGGGAACAGCTTGAAGAACTTTAACACTTGTGTAATCACCTCCTAGATCAGGATACAGAATACTTCTGTCACCCCAGAAAGTTCACTTGTGCTGGGTGAGGTTTTTAAAAGATTTTGAAAATCTCCCTCAGTAAGGGGCAGAAGGAAACTTTCAGGTACAATTGATCTGTTCTTTATCTGGGTCACGGTGATGGTGTCACGGGTGTGTACATGTGTCAAACTCATTCATTTCTATGCTTTATACATTTAAGGTGTGTTGTACATCGTTTATAAATAAAGCCTGAATCCTTTAACTCCCCCACCCCCCACCAACCCCCATGTGGATAAAAACAGGCAATGGAGGGTTAAGGGTGAATGGAATTGGAGCATGTCTTCTGGGGCAACTTTGGGGTGCGGATAGGAATCCGTAAGTGGCTTCTCTGCCTGTTCTGCCCCCACCTCCGGCAGGTTGGGGGGGACCTGATTCAGCCACTTCACCATCCTTTTGTCCCTGCAGGCCAGGTAGACACCTTGCTGAGGAACTTCCTGCCCTGCTACCGCGGGCAGCTGGCAGCCTCGGTCCTGTGGCAGATCTCCCGAGAGCTGGGCCCCCAGGAGCCAGCCGGATGCCAGCTGCTGCACAGCAAAGTGGGTGCCGCAAAGGGGGAGGGGGTGCTGAGTGGGTGAGGCTGGGGAGGCCGTTCGTTCGTTTGAGGGTCCCTCCTCACACCTTTGTCCTTGCTGGTGCCACGACCTGGGGTGACTATTAAAAATTCATTCTGAGACTTCCCTGGTGGTGCAGTGGTTAAGACTCCGAGCTCCCAATGCAGGGGGCCTGGGTTCGATCCCTGGTCAGGGAACTAGATCCCATATGCACGCTACAACTAAGGAGCCCGCCTGCCACAACTAAGACCCGGCGCAACCAAATAAATAAATAAATATATATATATATATATAATATATATAAAATAATAATAAATGCTTAAAAATTTGTTTTTAATTCATTCATTTTTTGTTTTTTGGCCATGCTGCGTGGCATGCTGGATCTTAGTTCCCTGACCAGGGATCGAACCCGCACCCCCTGCAGTGGAAGCGTGGAGTCTTAACTACTGGACCACCAGGGATGTCCCCAAAATTCATTCTTCGAGCAAACATTCACTGGGCATTTACCGCGTGCCACACCCCTGGCTGGATGCTGGGGACACAGTAGTGACTGAGACAGATCCCGCTTTGCCCTCCGGGGCTCACAGTCTAATTGGGGGAAATGACCAGTTTGTTGTCAAGTTAACATATCAGGATGCAGGATAACTTCTGACAGGTGCTAGGAAGACAAAATGAAGGGCGGTGTTGGGGGCTGGAAGCTGGGGTGTAGGAAGGTCCTTCTGAGCTGAGACGTGAAGGATGAGAAGGAGCCAGACCTGAAGCCCAGAGTGGGAAGGGCATTCTAGGCAGAGGGCACAGGCAATGCGAAAGCTCTGAAGTTGGAAAAGGTGTGGCCTGGCTGAGTGCATCACCCAAGGGCACAGCATGCCCACTGGACGCCCAAGGCTTTGCATGTGCCACCCTCCCCATTCTATCCCATACTTCGTCTGCTACTTCTTCCAGGAAGCCTTCCTTGACTACTGTTACCCCCACCTGAGTCGGGCACCTCCTCTGGAACCCCTGTCTGTCTGCTCCTCCGACGCAGCCCGGGCTCACACGTCTGCCACCTCCATCTGTCTGCTTTGTGAGGACAGGGTCCAAGCCTTATTTCCCCTTCCCCCTGACCCCATTGTGCCCACATGGTGCCTTCACTTGGTAGGGGCTCAGGAAGGGCTTATCGATGGAACAAAATAGCCTGGAGCTGCCCAGCCCCAGCTCCAAAGGTCTCCTGAGCTGGCAAATGGTGTCCAGGATCTCCATGTGCCCTGTACAACTTAGTTCTCACTAGCCCAGGGGATGGGTCTTTGACCAATGAGGAAACCAAGGCACAGAGAGGTGAAGTGACCTGATTGAGGTCACACTGCCAGTAAGATGCAGAGGCGAGATTTGAACCCAGAGCCCAGACTCCTTACAAGGGATACTGGGTCCCCTGTCCCGATCAGGGCTCTGAGATTTCCTCTCTTGGACACCCCTTCTCCCAGCTGTGCCTGCCCTGGGGTGGGGGCTCTGTGGTACCATGGACAGAGCCCCCTGCCACCTGGGACTCCCCCTGTCCCGCTTGGGGCATCATGGGGCCTGGGCATCGCCTCCACCTGCACCTTCTGTCTCCTGCTGGTCCCAACCCCCTGGGCCAGGGAACAGCTGACGTTGGGGTTCAAGCAGCGTGGAGGGATTTCCCCTCGCTTCAGTTGAAACATTTTCTTTAATACTAGTTTTATCTACTTGCATTATGTATATCATTTCTATTATAACATTTTAACACTATTACTATGAAAAATCTCAGACTTAGGAAGAGAGATGGAGAATCATTTAATAAACCTCTGAGTTCCCACTACCCGCTGAAGAATCAGAACATCACAAATGCTGGTTATTTAGTCATCAGATATTTACCGAGCACCAACTGTGTAGCAGGAGCTACTCTGGGACCATTGGTGAAACAAACGCACACAATTCAGGTGGCCAGGAAGTGAGAAGAGGGACAAAGAAAACGAAACAAGGTGATGTCCCATCTTGCCTGAGGGAGGGGTCTGTGGGCAGAGGCCTGGCCATTTCTCATAACGTTAAACTACACCTGAAAAAAAAAACAAAAATAAAAAAACTACACCTGCTCCATGACCTAGCAATCCCACCTGTATCAGTTAGCTATGCTGTGTAAAAATACAGCACCAAATCAGTGCTTCAAACAACACGTTTGTCATCTCAGTTACCGTGGGTCAGGAATCTAGATGGGGCTTTGCTGGGTCCTTTCTTTCAGGGTCTCTCACAGGCTGCGATCAAGATGTTGGCCAGGGCTGGGGTCTCATCTGAGGCTCAACTGGGGAAGGGTCCGCTTGCAAGTAAATAGGAGATAACAAAAGTGTCTGCCTCAGTTCATATTTGGAAGTGCAGGCTGTGAGCGTGCTTGATAAAGAATATAACACCACACCAGCAGGGCCCAAGCACCTGTACAGTAAGTCCCCTACATATGAACCTTCAAGTTGCAAACTTTCAAAGATGTGAATGGGCGTTCCATCAGCGTCAGGCGTGAGTGAAACTGCAGCTTGCCCTCCGTCTCCTGTTGCTGACGATCCTTCAGCTCTACCATCTCCCACCTCCTCTCCCTCCTCCAGTCAGTCACTCTTCTTGCCTGTTCACTCGATGCCAGCCCTGTATGCCAGCTGTTGTACTGTACTACTGTACTTTTCAAGGGACTCTACTGCAAGATTAAAAATGTTTTATTTTTTTGTGTGTGTTTGTTTTTTATGTATTATTTGTGTGAAAAGTATTATAAACCTATTACGGTACAGTACTATATAGCCGATGGTGTTAGTTGGGATACCTAGGCTAACTTTGTTGGACTTACGAACAAATTGGACTTACAGACTTGCTCTCGGAACGGAACTCATTCGTATGTAGGGGACTTACTGTACTTGGTGGCACCTGGGACACAGGAGGAGCTGTCCAGCTGGTCTGGACACCGGGACACTGGCCCATGTTCTTGACATCCGCCCGCCCCTCCTCCCACAGAAGCTGCCCCGAGTCCGGGAGCACCGAGGGCCCCTGACCCAGCTGCAGGGCCACCCACCTCAGTGGCAGCCAATCTTCTGTGTCCTGCGTGGGGACGGCCGCCTGGAGTGGTTCAGGCACAGGGAGGTGAGTGAGTGGCCTGCAGCCCATCTACCTCTGGCGTCTCCATCCCACCCTCCCCAGTGTGGGTTTGGGGTCCAGTTCCCAGCATAGCCCCCCTCCTTTCTTCAGTCATCAAGTAGGGCCAGCCTGTAAGCTTGGTTCTGGGTGGGCGAACATCTCCTGCTGTGCCAGGTGGATAAACTGAGGCCCAGGCCAGGGGTAGGGGCTCACTCATGGTCATCAGCAGAGCTGAGGTTGAAACCATGCAAGGCCTTTGCACATGCCGCCTGTGCCCTGCTTTCCAGCTGAGGAATTCAGGCAGGTCACTTGTCTCTCTGGGATTCAGTTTTCGCCTCTGTGAAATGGGATGATGATGGTCTACGCCACATGGGGCTGTAAGGATTCAATGGGTTAGTCCTCATATAGCACTTGGGACTGGCCTAGCACACAGCAGGTGCTGGGTGCTCCACTATGGGGAAGGGAAGGAAGGAGGGATTGAGGGAGGGGTGGACAGAAGGAGGGAGGGTGGAGGCAGGGAGGTAGGGTGGAGGATTTCCCCAGTTAACCCAAAACCTTCCCCTGATCCCACACTGGGATATGGAAGCCACAGTTTAGACCTGTCCCAAAACGGTTCTTTGGATGCCTTTTGCAGGAATATGAAAATGGGGACCGTCCCCTGGGCTCCGTGGTCCTGACAGGGTACACAGTCCTGACTTCCCAGAGTGAATATCTCCACCTGTTGGACACTCTCTGCCCAGAACCCTCAGGTAAGGCTCCCGGGGACCCCAAGAGCAGGTTTCTCTACTTCAGCACTGTTGACACTGGGGCCAGATCATTCTTTGCAGTGGGGGCCACCATGTGCTTCACAGGTTGCTGAACAGTATCCCTCGCCTCCACCCACCAGATGCCAGTAGCACTCTGCATCCCAAGAGCGACAACCAAGTATATCTCCAGACATTGCCAAGTGTCCCTGGGGGCAGCATTGCCTCTGGGTGAGCAGCCTCGCTCTAGAAAGAGAAACACCCATTCTTGTCAGGGTGAAGGAGTTAGGTCACCGGACCAGAATCAAAGCAGCAAAGGGTAAAAACGATAAAATATGGTGTCAGTAAGCATGTGGGGAGATGGACAGTGGTGGGCAGGAAAATTGCACAGACTTGTTACAGCGTGTAATTGGTCCGTCCAGTGTTTCCAGGATGGTTCTCCTCCCTTCCCCTTCCTCCCCTTCCTCTTCCTCCTCTTTCTCTCTCTGAATAGGTAAGGAGCAGCGTAAGTGGGCTGGCATGCATCTGATGAGGGCCTGCATCATCTCCTTGAATCTGCCCAGGAGGCAGCCCCATCACTAACCACCCCATTTTACAGAGGGGGACACTGAGGCCAAGGGCCGCCACACAGTTAGTAAGGGACAGAGCCAGAATTTACACCTTTTGCTTCACTGCAGAGCTATCCTGCTGTTTAATCAGGTGAAGATGTAGCAACAAGAACCGTCTGCAGAAATGCTGATGATGTCGAAAACATGGGAATCCACCCACATACGCATCCTTTGGGGCTGATTAAATAAATTACAGCCTGACCCTCAGGAAGGAAAGCTGTGCAGCCTCTGAAGTTGTCCCAGACATATGCAGGAGCCCAAAGGCCAGTTATAGACCAGAAAACTCCACATTGTTAAAAAAAAAAAAAGCACGTCATACAGCTTTGTGCAGATTTTAAAATCTGCAATAATGTCCCCCAAACTGTTAACAGCTATTATCATCTCTGGGGGCTGCGATCGAAGGGCTGGATGACAAGGGACGTCCACCTTTTTCTGCATTATTATTATTTCTAAATTTATTTTGGCTGCATTGGGTCTTCGTTGCTTTGTGCAGGCTTTCTCTAGGTGCGGCAAGCGGGGTCTGCTCTTTGCTGCGGTGTGCGGGCTCTAGGCGCGCGAGCTTCAGTAATTGTGGCACGTGGGCTTAGTAGTTGTGGCTTGCAGGCTCTAGAGCGCAGGCTCAGTAGTTGTGGCGCATGGGCTTTGTTGCTCCGCGGCATGTGGGATCTTCCCGGACCAGAGCTCGAACCCGTGTCCCCTGCATTGGCAGGCAGATTCTTAACCACTGCACCACAAGGGAAGCCCTTTCTGCATTATTGCATTTTACTGCAGTCTGTATGTATCACTCTGGAAATCTGAACAAAACACTGAGGATTTGGGAGACTCCAATTTAATTCATCAAAATAAATTCACTCATTTTTGTCCTCCCAACAGTTCTAGGTCATTGGTATCACTTTTTAGCCCATTTTGCAGGTAGGAAAACTGAGGTTTTTTCAGGGAGATGAAAATCTGTGCAAAGAGCTAGAAAATGGTCTGGCCAGGTTTGAACCGGGCCCTAGCCGACTCCAGCACCCCACAGCAAGCAGGGCTCAGACCACATGCCAGCTAGGAGAGATTGTTGGTGGCTGCGCAGGGCTGCTGTGTTAAGCATGTTGCTGAGGCTGGGAAACAGTGCTGGGATGGATTGCTGATGTCTGCCCTGGGCACACCTCCTCCTGGGACTGAGCTGAAGTAAGGGTTCTCTACACATTTCATGGTTATTGTCTCCTAGTGAATGAATGATTTTAGAGTGAATGAATGAATGAAGATGCGACCTCCTCTGCTTTCAGGACACCATGCACAGGAAGAGCCTGACCCCCTCTTGGAAATGCCTGTCAGTTTCCCCCTGTTCCTGCAGCACCCCTTCCGCCGGCACCTCTGTTTCTCTGCAGCCACAGCGGAGGTGCAGCGTGCCTGGAGGCTAGCCCTGCAGGGCGGCATCCGGCTTCGAGGCACAGGTGGGTCCTGGGAAAGGGCAGGCAGTGGTGGAGCACAGAGTCTGGAGTCGGAGGGTTCCGCTCCTGCTGGCTGTGGGATCCTCTCCAAGCCTCAGTTTCCTTATTTATAAAATGGATCGTGGGGGAGGACAGAGGGGAAACAGGCAGTTGTGCATGGCCCGGGCTGTAATGAGGGCACAGCACCATGGGAGCTTAGCCTGGGGGTTCAGGGAGGGGATGTCCAAACTGGGGTCTAAAAAAGATGAGGGGCCAGCCAGGTGAAGAAGAGGAGTTAGGACTGACACATCTGGGCAGGTTGTTGACTGAACAAATGTACCTAACTGGAGAGGCAACTGGAGACCGCAGTGGGATCTGGGCTGTGACTGCCTGCCCGGGATGCCTTTTCCAAAATGGTACACAGCCCCCTTATGGGCTGGTGATAAACTTAGGGGAGCGTGTTCCCGGCGGAGGGCACTCCTTTGCGCGGAGGTCTGGAAGTGGGTGAGACTTAGCTGTTTGGGACCTGGCGAGGAGGCGGAGGGCTTCCTTCTCAGGCGACGGGGAGCCAGGCAGCCTGAGAGCAGGGGAGGGGTGGACGGGCACTGAGGAGCCGCCACTCAGTCCTGCAGCGAAGTCAAGCCCCAGCCGCCCGTGCCTTCCTGGACGCCATACGGCTCTACCGGCAGCAGCAAGGCCACTTTGGCGACGACGACGTGACCCTAGGCTCGGACGCCGAGGTCAGTGCCGCGCAAGGCCGCACCCGGGACCCCCCTGACCCCTTCTCGGCCCACCGAAGCACCCATGGTCACCTCTCCCGCAGGTGCTGACTGCGGTACTGATGCGGGAGCTGCTGCCTGCGCTGCGAGCCCAGACCCTGCCCGGCCTGCGCGGGGCCGGCCGCGCTCGGGCCTGGGCCTGGGCCAAGGTACGCATGCGGTGGAGGAGGTGGGGCAGGGACACGCGGGAGGCCGCGGATGGGGATAGGAGCCGGACCCGGGTGCTCAGCTTCGCCCTCCCTGCGACTGTCGCCCAACCTCTCCGCCCATCTCTGTGCGTCTGTCTTCTCTCTGTCCTCCTACCCTCGCCCCATCTCGTCTCTCTACCGCGTCCCTGGCCCGTGTGGGGTCCCCTCGGCTGATCTGGGCAGCTACTGGACGCCGTCCACGCTGCAGTCCTGGCCGGGGCCTCCACTGGGCTCCGCGCCTTCCAGCCCGAAAAGGAGGAGCTGCTCGCCGCCCTGGAGAAGACTATCCGCCCAGACGTAGATCAGATGCTGAAGTTGCGGGAGCGCGTGTTAGGGAGGCTGCAGGGTGAGGTCCGGGGGCGTGGCCTGGATGTGAGGGGCGGGGCCGGGAGCCTGAGAGGAAGAAGGGGAACAGCTTGGGTGTAAGGGAAGGGGCCCAAGGTCTGGGACCCGGTGGAGGCAGGGCCGGAGAAGAAAAGGGTGGAGCCTAAGTGGGAAAATGGGCGAGGCCTTGATGCTTTGGTGGTGAGACTAGATTTCTAGACGGGGTCAAGAGGGAGGGCGGCGGAAAAAAAAAAAAAAAAAAGAGGGAGGGCGGGTGCTTGGGAGGCGGGAAGGCCAGGGATGGAGCTGGTGAGCCCGGAGACCAAGACTGGGTGGGGAGAGGGGCAGAGGCCTTGGCGGTATCAGGCCTGACTCCAGTTGTGGGTTGTCCAGTCAGACAGCGGAGATAGCTCTCACTCAGCTCAGTAACAAAGAGAACAGAGTTGGAATCTTAACTCTGCCTCTGTGTGCAACTTTGAGCCGATCCCCATGGCACTTGGCCTCGGTTTTCTATTCTGTATAATGGGGTAGAGGAGGGGGCTCAAAGTCAGGGCTCCCGTCTACCTTACCCTGTTGAGCCCATGGCCTCACTCCGTACCCTCCACCTCCCAATTTGCGGAGCACCTCGAGGAGGAGATCCAGGCCAGTGTCTTCCACTCGCAGCCAACGTCCAGGGTCCCCTCGAATCGTGCCTGCGCAGGAAGGTGGATGCGCAGCTGCCCCGGGTCACGCAGACGCTGCTGAGCACCGTGGAAGCTGAACTCAAGGCAGTGCAGACCCTCCTAACCCAGGGCATGGACCGCCTGTCCCGCCACCTGCGTGGGAGCCCCTCCAGCACCCGGCTGCGGAAGGAGGTGAGGTCCAGTGGGTCGTGTTTCATCGGGCCTATGGGCAGTGTGTTAACTTTATAGAAGAGTTGCATGCACCTTGAATCTTTCTTATTTGAAAACCTTCTCTTAAAAATCTCTGAACTTTCTTCTAAGCTGCATTTTACTTACGGTGGTCCACTATGCTATGGTCACTGGGGCACGGTTTATAACATGGGGGGAAGGAGTAAGATGACAAGATTAGCATTTTAGTAACATCAATCTGGAGTCACCTTCCCTACAAATTGTTCCTCCTCCCATTGCCTTGTTTGGCCATAGCCCACCCCATTCCCTGGGACAGAATTCTGCAACACGCAGGTCAGCTCTTTTCTTCTGATATTAAATGAGAGCATACTATGTGCCAACTCAACTCGTTAAGTGTCTGTTGACCTTTAAAATGAAACAGCCAGTTATTTTATCAGCAGAACATTTTGGGAAGGGAGGTTAGCATGAGAATTGCAATTCGGGACATGCAAGCTATGGCAAAACCAGAGGCAAGTCTGGCAAACGAAGGGGAGGAACATTACTTTATAGAGAAGAAGGAAACAATTGGGAGGGGCAGCTCTCAAGGAAAGTCCATTGAAGAAAAGCGAGAGTTCAGGGTGGTGACAGTTTCTCATTGGCTGAGTGGTGGTAGTTTCTCATTGGTTGGGGCTGTTACTGCATAAGGAGAAAATCTTCCTCCTGCTGGAGTGGTAAAGTAGTAACCTTCTTCCAGTTTGGGGTCTGCAGAGAGCAAGGAGTGGCAGTGCACGAGAGCGCCCCCCCCGCCCCTTTCAGGGCTTAATGATTTCATATTTATTTATTTAGCCACGCAACTTGTGGGATCTCAGTTCCCCGGCCAGGGATTGAACCTGGGCCACCGCAGTGAAAGCTCCGAATCCTAACCACTAGACTAACAGGGAACGCCCATGACTTTATTTTAAATGAGGTTTCCCTTTATTAGTCTTCACATCTCCATTTCATAATCGCCTCCTCCAGGAACTTTCCCTGGTCCTTTCTGCATCTGCAGCTGCGCGTGCTTCCCTCCTCACAGGAGTAGTAACTCACCACTACTGTTGTTTGTCTGCACTCTGTCTCCTCCAGCTTTTCTGTGAGCAGTTTGAGGGCAAATACCACTTTGGATTATTGCACTTCTGCAGCCGCAGGGTCCAGCGCAAAGAGAACGTCAGGTGGGACAAGGGCTGAGTGTGCCCCTGTCCCCTCAGCCACGCCAGCACCACATGTTATCACTGGTTTCAAGTTTTACCATTTTATGTCCATCACACCATACCTCACAGTTACTTTTATTATGCATTATTTTGGTGACAACTGAGGCGGGATGTGTTTCCATTTGTGTTTCTCCTTCGATGAACTGTCTATGAGGTCCTTAGCCTTGCTCTTCCATGGGCTGGTGGTATTTTTCTTACCTGACTGCTATGGGAACACAGGTTTACTCATTTGGGGAGATGCCATGGGACCCAGAGCTGATGCAGACCTGCTACCGAGAGGCGGAGCGGAGCCGGGGGCGCCTGGGGCAGCTGGCAGAACCATTTGGCTTCTTTGGAACTCAGAGCCTGGTGTTTGGGGCCCAGGATCTCGCACAGCAGGTAAGGGTGAGTGGGAGGCTGGGAGGAAGTGAGGCAAGGATGGCAGCCTCCAATGAGTAGGTGCCGAGTGTGTGCCAGGGAGACCACGATGACCCAGACAGACCTGGCCCTCCCTCGCTGGACTCCCCAGTGTCATGCAGACATGAGCTCATGACCAGGCAGGCAGTAATCACACATGATGGACAGGGCTGTGATGGGGACACACAAGGTGCTACGGGAACCCTGAGGAGGCACCTGATCCATCTCCAGGGTTGGGAAGGCTTCCAGGAGGAGAGGACTGCCAGGCTGGGGCAGCTGGGGGAGGAATGGGAATGGGGCATGTCCTGGGTGGAGGGAACAGTGTGGATAAGCCCTGGGAGGTGTGAGAGCATGTCCACATTTGGGGAAAGTGAAGCAGTTTAGAGACATTGGCTTGTAGATTTCAAGGGAGGGCATAGAGGTGGGAGATATGCCAGCAAGGTGGGGGGGCAGGTGGGTCAGGGCCTTGAGTATGGGGCTCAGGGGGCTGGGCTCTGTCCAAGGGCAACAGGAGTCACAGCAGGTGTGTGGGCAGGGGAGGGGCATGGCCAGATTCAAGGTTTTTTAGAAAGCCCTGCCTGCCCTGGGGAGCAGGGGCTGTCGGGGGCAGAAGTGGAGGAGGCAGGGAGGAGGTCTGAACCAGAATGGGTCGGTGGAGAGGAGCAGGGTGTGTTTTGAAAGCCAAAGGGTTGGGACGTGCTAATGGACATGGTGAGTGAAAGAGACAGGGACTGAGAAGACCCAGTGCTGCCCGGCATGGTTGTTCAGTTTGTACACTGCACAAGCGTGCTCAGCCAAGGAGCCTGGACTGTGGACAGCTCTCTGACCCCCATGCTGGGCATCCTGGCACTGAATGGATGATCCCCGAGTCCTGAGAGGAAGAGAGTGCTGTTTCTTGGGACAAGAAGGAGGTTGGAGGGAAGTAGTTGGTCAGGGCGGGCTGGATGCTGAGAAGGGTTCAACCGAGCAGGCATAGGGCCCAGAAAGAGCATGGATTCCCAGGGTTCATCCCAGCATCTCTTCCCACAGCTCATGGCTGACGCCGTGGCCACCTTCCTGCAGCTGGCTGACCAATGTCTGACCACGGCTCTGGACTGTGACCAGGCTGCCCAGCAGCTGGAGAAAGTCAGGGGGCGCGTGCTGAAGGTGAGGTCTGCGGGGAGGGCATGGCAGTGGGCCTGGCTGCTCAGGTGGTTGTGAGACCAGTTGCCGTGTGTGTCATGCAGAAATTCCAGTCGGATAGTGGCTCAGCGCGGAGGCGGTTCATCCATGGCTGGCTGCTCTGCATCTTCTTGCCCTTCGTGCTGAGCCAGCTGGAGCTGAGCTGCAAAGCGGTGAGCTGATGGGGGACGGGTCCTATAGAGCAACCAAGCATCTTTCTGTAAGGCTCATAGAGCCACCTTGATGATTAGAGACTTTTGTTCCCTGAGCCCAGGGGCTGGGTTGGATGGCTCTTCTGGGACTTCATGATGCCCTCTGCTTCTCCCATGACAATGCTGTATCTGCAGAGCTGGCGTGGGGTCCCATGCATCACATATCAGCAGGTGATACAGGCTTCAGAGAAGGGAGGAGGCAGAGGGGGAGTGTATGTGTGTGTATGGTGAGGGTGCTGAGTGGTTAGGGGGGCTGTCTCTGAGAAGATGATGCTTGAGAAGCAGTGAACTAAAGGCATGAGCCATGTCCTGGGGAAGAGTATTCCAGGCAGAGGGTACAGCATGTGCAAAGGTCCTGAGGTAGGTCTGTGCCTGGTGTGTTGGAGAAACAGAGAATAGGCAAGTGTGACTGGAGCTTACCGAACAATGGGGTAGGAAGTAGACGAGGGGAGAGGTCCCAGGGGCCTTGCTACGCAGGCTTAGGGGCACCATGAAGGGGTCTGCATCAGGGGTCAGGCAGGAAGTGACTGTGAGGGGTCCCAGCAGAAACACCTGTATTATTCCCATTGAGGTGTGATGTGCTTTGTTTCACCAGTTCTCACAACAACCCGAGGGAATAATGAGTCAAGGAGTCCATTTTAAAGATGAGGAAACTGAGGCCCAGGTTTTCCTAGCTAATCAGTGACAGAGCTGGGGCTCAAACTCGTGTCACACAGAGCCCACCCCTCCAGCCCAGCCCCTCACCTGCCTCGGTTACAGGAGCTGCCTGAGTTCGAAGGGGACGTCCTTGCTGTGGGCAGCCCTGCTCTGACCATTGAGGGTATTTATGAGGATGTCATCCGGGGGGTCCTGCTGCAGAGGATCAATCGAGGTGAGCCCCACCCCCTATGGCTCAGGGGAGCCTGGTGACCCCTGGCTGTGTATACTGAGCCCTACCAGGGTCCCCATCGCCTCTCACTACCTGTGAACACTAGTCCTTTGACTAAGGGCCAGGACTGGGACAGAGGGGGTCTGGGGTGGGCGAGCCTAGAGGGGCAGTGACGGAAGCTCCCTGAAGGAGGGGGCATTGGAGTGGGGCTGTGACGGATATGCAGGAGTTCTTAGGATGAGAGAAGGGAGGCAAAATTTAAAAACTGGGGATAGACATTTACATTTACTCATTCAACAACCTCTCCATGTTTTATTCTGGGCTGGCATTGAGCCCTCAAGAGTACGTGGACTTGGGGTAGGCCTCTTAGGATTTCCTGGGCTGGAAAGAGGCTCCTGACTGTCTCTTCTCCCTCCTGCCTTGTCTGTTCCTTCCTGACCCAATGCCTATGACTGCTGACACGTGTACTAACAGGGGAATGAGCAATGTGTAATGGTTATTCAGGGAATGTCACAGCTGACACAGAAGGAAGGGGAGGAGGCTGCAGGCTGCCAGGGCAGACGTGCAGGGCCTCGAATGACAGGCAGAGGAGTTTAGACATTCTGTGGCAGGCAATAGGGAGCCACGGAGGGTGTGTGAGCAAGAGGGCAACAGTGGCTAGACTGGAAGCCAGGGAGGAGGCTGAGGGCCTGGTCCTGGGGGGCAAAGGATGGACTCGAGCAGGGGCAGCAACCAAGGGGATGGAGCCCAGGCATGAGGATGAGACGGAAGTCAGAGGTTGTTGTTGGCCTGGGGTGTCACTGGGTGCATGGGAGGGACCACAACCCTGGGGATGGTGTAGAGAGAAAGGAGAGGAGTCCCAAAGAGCCTGGATTTGAAGGACACAAAGAGGAAGAAGGGATGCAGAAGGAGTAGTCAGAGAGGTGGGAGAAACCCAGAGATAGCAGTGTTCTGGGAGCCAGGAAGTAAGGGTGAGAAGTGTCCTTGAGGCCAAACAAAAAGAACCGAGTTCCTTTAGAATAGGGGCCATTTTAAATGGAAAAAGACTAATCTCTGATTGGAAAAAATTTTTCAGAAACAGGTTTCCATTCCTAGAAGTTCTACATGTACTGAAGGTGGGGTGGGGGTGGGGTGTTTCCATCCTCAATTGATTTGTGATGTCTGCTTGAAGCATTGTGCTGGAAGGTGGGGTAGGTAGCATCCAGGCTCAGTGAAGGTGTGGGGATCGGCTAGCAATGTCTGCCATGGGCACAGGTGTGGAGAGAGGCTCATGTGAGCCACTTGTTTAGGGTTCCTGGTTGAGACATTTCTTCCATGCTTTGCCCTCTTGTGGCCTCTCTGGGAAAATTCATGGAAGCCCTGGGATTCTGGGGCTTATCCAGGTGTATCCGGGGGTTTATCTCTTTATTTTTATTTATTTATTTATTTATTTTTGCGGTACACGGGCCTCTCACTGTTGTGGCCTCTCCCGTTGCGGAGCACAGGCTCGGGACACGCAGGCTCAGCGGCCATGGCTTACGGGACCAGCCGCTCCACGGCATGTGGGATCTTCCCAGACCGGGCCACGAACCCGTGTCCCCTGCATCAGCAGGCAGACTCTCAACCACTGCGCCACCAGGGAAGCCCTATCTCTTTATTTTATTTTATTTTTAAATTTATTTATTTTTGGCTGCATTGGGTCTTCGTTGCTGCGTGCAGGCCCTCCCTAGTTGTGGCGAGCAGGGGCCACTCCTTGCTGCAGTGTGTGGGCCCCTCACTGTGGTGGCTTCTCCTGCTGTGGAGCGTGGGCTCCAGGCGCGTGGGCTTCAGTAGTTGTGGCACGCGGGCTCTAGAGTGCAGGATCAGCAGCTGAGGCACGCGGGCCCAGCTGCTCCACTGCATGTGGGATCCTCCCAGACCAGGGCTTGAACCTGTGTCCCCTGCACTGGCAGGCAGACTCTCAACCACTGCGCAACCAGGGAAGTCTCTATCTCTTACTTTAGAATTGAAAAAAGCCCTTGGTGCCAGCAACATGTCCTGCACTCTGGATGGCTGCTCGGAGCTTCCATGGGACCAAGGAGAAACAGGTGGGGACCTCACAGGTTCTTGGCCCATGCCAGTGAATTGCCAGGGTCGGGGGGCCTGTGTGGGGTATACAAGAGAATTGTGAGTGTGGGTTCCGGGATGGAACAGTATGCACCTTGTCTCCTGACTTGGCCAGGTTGGCCAAGCTCATGGTGAACTAGGGCAATGGGGAGCCAAGGAGTGTGCCTGAGTGTCAGAGGTATCCTCTGACATGCATATGAATTTGTGTCCCATCTCTTCTTGCCAGGCCTCTATAGGGCCTCTCCCAACGGCTACCAATTCCCAGCACTGGTGGGGGAGATAGTGGTGATGGGAGCCTTAGGTTCACCTTAACAATGGGTGCATGGAGCTGTGCTCAGGGCCAGGGCAGCCTGGCCTCCTACTATAGGACCCTACAGAGACCTCCTTGTTGCAGCAGTAAATGTGTGTAGGGCTGAGGCTGTCACTGCTGGTGGTGCAGGGATCCTGAACTCCATCCCTAAGACTGAAATGTTTCATGGGGACTTCCCTGAAGTGGGACAGAAAGCAACTGGTCCAACTAGAAGCGGACCAGTGGGCAAGATGTTTATAATCTGGATGTTCAGGACCCAGGGCAGATGCAGGTATTCTGGAGCAGCTCTCAGCTCCTCAACCCCCTTGGGTATCATTGTTATGAGAGCTTTGTGAATCCACCCAGCTAAGCAGCTCCCACATTCTTCACCCACAGAAACTCTGAGATAATAAACATGTATAGTTTTCAGTGGCTAACTTTGGGGGTCATTTGTTACGTGGCAATAGCTAACTAATACACTCCCTAGCTGATTGGGGGCAGCATCTCATAGTCAATTGCTGCAGATAAACTGATGAATATCCACACTCACTGGGATATGTGAAGATTAAACAATCTTAGAAAGACTTCTGGGTGTCATAATATTTGGGGATTTGCAACTGGGGATGAAGGATTGTGGATGGGCTCCTTAATCTATTTAAGCAGAATCTAATTGATGATGGGGTTTTGCTTCTAATCTTTTGCACTAACAGCTAACACCATAGTGAACGACCTTTTACATACTTTTCATGCAAGGGGGTAAATCCCCCAAGGTGAAATCTCAGGGTTTAGAGCATGCATGTCTGTCATTTCAAGAGCAGTCTTGAGAGTGCTCTCCATCAGAGTGGTCTCACCTGGTGCCCACTCATCTGTGTGGAGGTGGCCCATTTCCCCACAGGCTGTCAGCCGACTTGGGATTTCCCAGATCTTCTGGGTAAAAAATGTGGTCTTGGCATCATTTTAATGAGCATGTCTTATTGGGGATGAGGTGGAGAGTCTTCTCATGTGTTTAGGAGCTTCTCTGTGAACCTCCATTTCTCTCTGTGGCCCACTTATCTTCTGGGTGCTCTTACATTTCTATTAAATTATTCTTGCTAAGCTTCCAATTACTGGGTATTTATTATGTGCCAGGCATTTGATGTGTCCAAATGTTTTGGCATCCTTATGACACCTTCCATTTTACAGATGTGGAAACTGAGGCTCAGAGAGGCACTTGCTCCAGGCAACCAGGCTCCAGCACCGAGGTCTAGCCACTCTGCCCACTGCCTCCTCCAGGGACGTTCCAGAGCTGAAGCTTTGCCCACATTCATCGTCATTCTCAATGGATAAATGTCTACTAGTGGAATTTCTGAGTCAAAGCATATGTACCAGTTCAAGGCTTGTATAATCCCCACACCTCTGCCTTACTCCTCTCCAGAAAGGCTATGCCTTTTAACACTCTCACCAGCAGCATTTATACGTATTCTCTTTTCCAAACACTAGGAATTTTCATAAAAGGAAAAACTGCCAGTTTGATAGACGCACACACAGAGTGCATTGTTTTATTTAAAATTTCTTTGATGACTACATTGAACCTGAAAATATGTTTATTGACCATTAATATGTTTGTGTGTTTCTTATTTATTTATTTATTTTTGGCTTTGTCGGGTCTTAGTTGTGCCACGCGGGATCTTTTGTTGTGGCGCGCAGGTTTCTCTCTAGTTGTGGCGTCAGGGTTTTCTGTCTCTAGTTGAGGCGCCTGGGCTTATTTGCCCGGTGGCATGTGGGACCTTAGTTCCCCGACCAGGGAATGAACCCGTGTCCCTTGCATTGGAAGATGGATTCTTTACCACTGTATGTGTGTTTCTGTGTTTTCCTTTCTTTTCTTTTCTTTTTTACTGAATTGCCTGTTCATAGCTTTTACCTACTTTTCAGGAGAATTTATATTTTTCTTAATGATCTCTAATAACTCTTTGTATATTAAGGATAGTAACACTTTCTGATACGCCACAGATTTTTTTTTTCAGCTTGCTGTGGGCCTTTGGGTTTGTTTACTTGCTCCAAATTCTTACCTTAGTATCAAGTTTCCCAGCTGAGAGTAGAGCTTTTACTGCCTTCCTCTGTTTGCCAGAAAAGCCATCTGTCCACTGGAGCCTGGCAGCTTCACATCACAAGACTTCCAGCTGCTTCCGGAGTAGGTTCTGGGAGGGACTTCCCCAGTGTTTTTCTCAGTTCAGCTTTCAGAGGGGGGTAATGCACACTCCATGGTTTCCTCCCCCAAGAGAATGAGATTTTCCTCACCTTTACTTCCTAACTTTTGCCCTACTGTCTCTTGCACACACTGAGGACACACGATCTGTCCCCTGAATTTTACTTAACAATATTGAGCCCCCACCCCCACCACTCACGTTAATAAATAGATATCTGAGCATCACAAAAACGATGAATTAGAAAACACATTAGATTACTGGAAAACAGCCCCCTCGTAGCATTTCTTTGGAAACGTCCACCTCCCTCCCGTTCCATCTACACACAAGCCTGCGGGGTCGTTGACTCCATTTTACAGATGGACAAACTTAGGCTCACACAGACGGCCCACTTGGGAACTGGATTTGAAGCCAGGTCTGGGGACGCCAGGGCCCACGCGCTTGGTACTCAACAACCCTTGAGGGCATCCCAGGGAGGTCGAGAACTAGAGTGGTAAAACTCATGTTGCAGCAGAGGAAACTGAGGCTCAGATCTTGAGTCCCAAACCAGATCCTGACTATCCAGGTTCGACTCGTGACACAGTCGGTCTTATACAAATGGAAGTTGGATGGCGAATCAGGCTGGGATCCTGGCGAGAGCAGCTGCTCGTTGGCAGGGCAGATTCTGAGGTCTGACGGCTTTATCGCACAGACCCAAGTTCAGAGCGCTCAGCGTCTTGGGGTGGGGTGTCGGGGGAGGCTGGGCTTCCCGGGCAGGCCTGCAGATTGACGTCACTTCGAGCGGGCCGCTGAGGAGGGTAGGAGGCACTGTGTGTCTTTAAGGCCGTTTGGAGGCGGGCCCTGACGGCTGACTCCGCCAGGAGCTCTCCTCCCCTTTAAGGCGCGCGGCAGGGGCGGGGTCCCCACGGCCCCTTTAAGGCGCCGTCCGCGTCCGCCGGCAGAAAAGCGGCTTAAAGGCGACGCGTGGCGCGATGGCGGCGACCCCACGCGCATGGCGGGGGCACGGGCGGTCCCTCCCGGTGCTGCTGCTGCTGCTGCTGTTGGCGCTGCCACCTTTGGAGGGCCCGCCGGGCGCCGCCGCGTACTTCCCAGAGGAGCGCTGGAGCCCCGAGTCGCCGCTGCAGGCGCCGCGCGTTCTCGTCGCGCTGCTGGCGCGCAACGCGGCCCACGCGCTGCCTTCCACGCTGGGCGCGCTCGAGCGGCTGCGGCACCCCCGGGACCGCACAGCTCTGTGGTGAGCGCGGCGCCCGCGGCCCCGCATCCGGCCTGCTGTCCCCATCCCGGCGGGTCCACGCCGCGCCCCGCCCGCTGTCCTGGCACCGGGCGGGGCGGGCCAGCCCTACGCGTGCTTTTTGCTTGCTGTCCCCCATCAGGGCAGGCCAACCCCACGCGTGCCTTCCTGCTTGCTTTCCCCCTGCTGCATTAGCACCAGCCGGAACGGCGCTTTGCCTGCTGGCCTCTTTAGGGTGGGGCGGGCCACAGTTCTGCCTTCTGGCCCCCACATTAGGGCATATCCGGGATCACCCGTGCGCACTGCCCGTGCACACACAGCTTCAAAGGGAAGCCTGAGAACCCGCCCCCACTCCCAGCTGGGGCGTTGCAGCGGCCTACATTGCACTTCTACTGACTGAACGTTTTTACGCTCCTGCTGCCGTATTGCTCCCTGAACCCAGCCTGAATCGGACCTCCTGCCTTGTGACTACTGGAGTGGGTGGGTGGGGTAAGGGACGGAAGGCGGAAGATTGCGGGGAGTGGATTCTTCCTAGAAGCAGAATGGGGCAGGGCCATGAACAAGCCTGACTGGTGACTTACCGCTTCCTACCTCAGTTTCTTCATCTGGAAAATGGGGATACTAATATATTTCTAGTTGGGTTGTCTCTGAAGATGAACAAGTTACTGAGTGTGAAGCCCTTGCGCCTGGCATCAGTGACCAGAGCTGTGGTTATTATTATCATTACTGTTATTATTGTCATCGTTGCTATCCTTGTTGTTGACTAAATAACAGTTCTTTTGGGAGAATAACTCTCAGCTGATGGTCAAACTAGACTTCCAAATATTCCTTTTCCCTCCAGGCCGGATAATCCAAGCACACAGTTGGTGTTTAAGAAATGTTTGTTGAATGAACGAGTGACCACAGCCCACTCCAAAGTGGTATTGCTCACAGGAGAGAATTGAGGAAGGTGGGGCAGGGCTGCATGATATATATATATATATTTTTTTATTAAATCTCACATATTTAGTAGCGAATGTGGTTATAAGATCCTTGATGCCCCATAGTACGAACGTCATCTAATGTGTTTTTCCAAAATCAGCTTGTTTTAATCCCCTCTGCAGCCCCGTGAAGTGGGCCCTGTCCTCACCCCGTGTGTCACAGATGAGGAAATTGGGGCACGGAGCGCGGAAGTGTCTTGCCCAGGGCTGTGTAGCTGGTGGGAGGCCCAGCCAGGTCGTGGGAGCCCTTGTTGCCTTGCTGCTGCTCGTCCTGCCTTGGTCTCCCTAACTTCACTCATTGGCCTGTTCTGTCTGCAGGGTGGCCACGGACCACAACTCAGACAACACGTCAGCCGTGCTTCGGGAATGGCTGGTGGCCATGAAGAGTTTGTACCACTCTGTGGAGTGGCGGCCGGCAGAGGAGCCGAAGTGAGTGCCAGGCCTTGCCCTGCCCCCTGCCCCCAGCTGGACTTGGCTGTGCCCCTGCTCACACACCCTCCATGACTCCCCGTCATCCTGGGCCAGCCCCCAGCCCCCAGTCCCTGATGCTGTAGCCCAGCTCTGCAGCCTTCAGCGCTGGCTGTGGCTACTCTCACCCACCTCAGCTTCACCAGTGGGTCATAAGCCTCCCGTTGGACCTTTGCCCCGCTGTTCGCTCCACTTGGAATTCCTTCATTCCTTGGTCTTTGTGGTGGACGCCCACTGCTTTGTTCCCTGTGTCACTCAGCTGCAACATCAGCTCTGCTGCTTAGCGTCCCCATGAGCCCCTGAGTGATGTGGACTTCGGTTCCTTTCACTCTTTCAGGATTTATTTCTGTACCCACCCACTGCCCAGACCAGATTAGGAGTCTGGGAGGTCTTTGGGTCTTCTCTCCTAGTGGCTCCCCTCACCCTCAGGGATGTCTCTGCAAGGCAGTAGAGGCCCTTTCCCCTCCCCTCTGGGCCTTTGCACATGCTGTACCCCCTACTGGGGACACACCTCCGTTCTCCTATTTTCTCCTTGCTTCTTCCCAGCCTTCAGATCCAGCTTACACATCCCCTCTTCCAGGAAGCCCTCTCTGACC
Source organism: Orcinus orca (assembly GCF_937001465.1). Lineage (NCBI taxonomy): Eukaryota > Metazoa > Chordata > Mammalia > Artiodactyla > Delphinidae > Orcinus > Orcinus orca. Next base: position 12,188,373 of record NC_064561.1, on the reverse strand, counting down.
ACCCCACATTCAGCCAGCTCAAACCTCTCTGGGCTCCAAGAATGCCCTGTGCTTCCCACATCACAGCTGCCTCTCCACAGGTCCTACCCAGACGAGGAGGGCCCCAAACACTGGTCTGACTCACGCTATGAGCACATCATGAAGTTACGCCAGGCAGCCCTGAAATCGGCCCGGGACATGTGGGCCGATTACATCCTGGTGAGTTTCTTGGCCAGCCAGCCCATGGGTCCCTAGCCGAAGGTCTGGGGTATCCAAGGGAAGGCAGAGTGGCGGAATTTGGAGACCAGCCTTGACCTCATTTTACAGAGGGGAAACTGAGACCCTGAGAAGGGAAGTGAGTTGTCAGAGGTAACATAGCAGGTTAGTGGAGGAGCTGGGATTTGATCCTCGGCCACCTGGATTCTTAATCTTCAGGAACAAGTGGGCTTTTGTGTCCCCAGCCGACCCCTGTAGTTGCACACTTGGGTCATCTCCACTTTTATCAGCATCACCAGTGCTGTGAGTTCTCTCTGCAACCACGATGATGACCTCTGGGTCACTCCAAGAAGCAGGAGGATGGGGCGGGGGCTGGGGGATGCTGGCGACACTGAGCTGCTGAGCCCTGACTTTCACTTCCTCCTCCTGGGCCTCTGGGAAGAGGGGGCCGGTTGAGGTTTTGAATGCAATGTTGGGTTACGTGCCCACAGATCACGGGTCTCCTGTGAGCTCCTTCAGCCTGGCTCCTTGACCTGGGCATGGTCCCCTCCCCTGGTGCGATGGGCAGGGCATTGACAGCTGAGCCTGGTTCGCCATGGAAGTTGAATGCAGTGATGCCAGCCTGACAGTGCCCGCGGCGGGTTTCCATCTACGTGCCAAACCTCAAGCTTTGGTCTCTACCTTCTTAATTTATTAATCAGCATATACCTATCGTCCACTCCCTATGCCCTCCTCGTGCCGGGCCCTGGGGACACAGTGAGGATCACACAGGCTGAGCCCCACCTTCCTAGCGTCCCAGGAAAGGTGGATGTGACCAGAAAACAAACAAAACTGCATGAGGAAATACCAGAAGGCGGCCAGCGCTGTGAAAAGCACTTGATGATATATCAGTGTTCTGGGGCTGCCATAACAAAACACCAACACTGGTGGGCTTAAAACAATAAATAAACACCAACACTGGCGGGCAATAAAACAGTTTATTGTCTTGCAGCTCTGGAGGCCAGCAGTGTAAATCAGGGTGCAGGCAGGGCTGCACTCTAGGGGAGGATCCTTCCTTGCCTCTTCCAGCTTCTGGGGGCTCCAGGTGTTCCTTGGCTTGTGGCTGCATCACTCCAGTCCCTGCTTTTGTGGTCACATGGTCTCTTCTTATAAGGTCACCAGTCACTGAATCTAGGGCCTACCCTAATCCACTATGAACCCCATCTTTTTTTAAAAGTAATTATTGTTTTATTTGTTTATTTATTTTATATTCTTTCCCATTATGGTTTATCACAGGATGTTGAATATAGTTCCCTGTGCTAGACAGTAGGACCTTGTTGTTTATCCATCCTATGCATAATAGCTTATATCTGCTGATCCCACACTCCCAGTCCTTCCCTCCCCCATCCTCCACCCGCTTGGCAACCACAAGTCTGTTCTCTATATATGTGAGTCTGTTTCTGTTTTGTAAATAGGTTCATTTGTGCCGTATTTTAGATTGCACGTATAAGTGACATCATATGGTGTTTGCCTTTCTCTTTCTGACTGACTTCACTTAGTTTGGTAATCTCTAGTTGCATCCATGTGGCTGCAAATGGCATTATTTTTCTTTTTTATGGCTGAGTAATATTCCATTGTATATTTATACCACATCTTCTTTATCCATTTATCTATCGATGGACACTTAGGTTGTTTCCATGTCTTGGCTATTGTAAAGAGTGCTGCTATGAACATAGGGGTGCGTGTATCTTTTTTAATTACAGGTTTGTCTGGGAATATGCCCAGGAGTGGAATTGCTGGGTCCTATGGTAACTCTATTTTCAGTTTTCTGAGGAGCCTCCACAGTTTTCCATAGTGGCTGCACCAATTTGCATTCCCATCAACAGTGTAGGAGGGATGAACTCCATCTTAATTTACATCTTAATTACATCTGCAAAGACCCAATTTCCAAATAAGGTCATGACCACAGGTACCAGGGCTTGGGGGACCTCCCTTAGGAGGGGGCCCTAGCAGAGATCTAAAGGAGCCAAGGAGCCAGCCTCAGCGGGAGCTGGGGGCCAGTGTCCGAGGCAGAAGGAACAGAGCAGAGGGCAAGCCTGGGGCATGCAAGGACTGGCGAGGAGGCCAGTGTAACCAGAGTGGAGTGATGGCGGGGGTAATGCTGAGGTGGTAGGTGGGGGCCGGACTATTCAGGCCAAGGGAGGGATGTGACTTTTACTTTGAAGGTAATGGGGAGCCATGGACGGTGTGTGAACAGGAGAGGGTTAGGTTCTGATTTCTGATTTTCTGAAGTCCCTGTGGCTGCTGTGGGGCAAGAGGAGGGGGGCAGCAGGAGGCCAGGGTGGGGGCCTGTATGGGGCTGTGGGTTCAGGATGCGTTCTGAGGCCAAGGGGACAGGCCCTGCTGGGTGTGTGGGTGCCGGAAGGACCTCACGTCCTGGCCTGAACCTTGTGGGGAGGACGGAGCCATCTCCTGGGAGGAGGAAGGATGGAACGGGCTCCTCCTGGGATCCCTGTGAGTTGGTGCCTTCCAACGCAGTGACAGCCTGCTGGGTGGGGTCTCAGAAACAGTGAAGAACAGAGGTGGGGCTCAAACCTCCCAGAACCGTCCAGCCCAGGGCCACCTTGTCTGCTGCCCTGGGTTTTGCTTACATTGTTTGGCGTTGAGTGGTTTTCACTTTTTTCTCTCAGCAAACCCGGGTGGAACTCAAGGCTTTGGCTCAGAACTCAAAGCAGCTTTTGACATACCGTATAGTTTTGCAATCGGGGACTTAAGTAATCCATATTGGAATGTGAAATCATTTGTCTCGTGTTTTTAAATTATTATGAAAATGGCCTCTTTTTTTCTCTTTTTACAAACACTGTGGGTCTTACTTGTAAGAAAATATACAAGAAACAACAAGAAGCTTGGAAAGAAAGAAAAAAATCATACCTTGTAGTCGTACCTCCCAGAGAGGCTCGCTCTCTGGCTGTGTGTTTTCATTCTGTGTGCTCCCAAAACTAGTTTCCATCACCCCAAAGGAAGCCCTGTGCCCATGAGCAGTCCCTCTGCATCCCCGCCCCCAGCCCCTGGTGACTGCTCATCTGCTGTCTGTTTCTGTGGATTTGCCTGCTCTGGACATTTCACATAAACAGGATCGTACGCTATGTAGCCTTCTGGGTCTGGCTTCACTCAGCCTGATGTTTTCAGGGTTCTTTCTGGCTGAGTGATATTCCATTGTATGGATGGACCACGTTTTGTTAATCCATTCATCCGTCAGTGGACACTTAGGTTGTTTCCACAGCTTGTCTTCTGTGGATAAGGCTGCTATAAACATGGTGTGCAGACGTCTGTTCGAGTCCCCGTTTCCAGTTCTCTCAGTCTGTACCTAGGAGTGGAATTGCCGTAACTCCACGTTTCACTTTCTGAGGAACTGCCAGACTCTTCTGGCTGTTTTCACTGCATCTGTATTCCAAGGTCACCAATTCAAATGTCCACAGGGGTCTGGGCAGGAACATAACAGGAGCGCACGCCTTGTCCCAAGGGGCAGCCACCTTCCGTCTCCAGCTGGGGCTTGCCGCGTGGGAATGCCCTTCCCACGTTGCTGGAGAAGGCAGGGATTCTGGTTTTTGCTCTTGTTTATGGCAAGTGATTCATACGTTCTAAAAATCCTGCATGGGGAGCTTCCCTGGCGGCGCAGTGGTTAAGAATCCGCCTGCCGATGCAGGGGACACGGGTTCGAGCCCTGGTCCGGGAAGATCCCACATGCCGCGGAGCAGCTAAGCCCGTGCGCCACAACTGCTGAGCCTGCGCTCTAGAGCCTGGGAGCCACAACTACTGAGCCTGCGAGCCACGACTCCTGAAGCCCACACTCCTAGAGCCTGTGCGCCACAACAAGCGTAGCCACCGCAGTGAGAAGTCTGTGCACCGCAACGAAGAGTAACCCCCGCTCCCCGCCACTAGAAAAAGCCCACGCGCAGCAACAAAGACCCAACACAGCCAAAAATAAATAAATAAAATAAATAAATTCAAAAAAAAACACAGAAAAACCCTGCATGGGTAACAGAAAGCATATCTGTGGACCAAATGCATTAAAAAACCCCACCCCCTAACAGTTGTATAATATATCATGCTGGGTGTGCTCTCACACCCGGTAGGCAGGAACGCCCTTACCTAATTGTTTTCTGTGGCTTGATTTTTCAGTTGTCTCGACACATTCCGCACAGGGACAGCAGGGCAGGGCCAGAGTTTCTGTAGCTGATTCTCCACTGCTAGACTCCTGGGTCGTTCCCAGTTTGTGTGATGAACAACCCTGCCATGAATACTCTGGTGTGGCCTTTCTGGAAGGTGTTGGTGACATAACGGTTTGGGGGGGACAGGCAGGCACCCCCCACCATGATGACCCTGTTCATGGGTTGGTGAGTTTCCTTCCAGGCTGCAGCAAACAAGTTATCATCTTTTTACCCCAACATTCAAGGTGTTAAAAAAAAAAAAAAAAAGCCTTATGTAAAGATCCTATTTTTAGGAATTTTTTTGTTGGCCCTTCACTTACATAGAAAAACGTGTGGTCCTCCCAGCCTCGACTGTCCTCCTCACTGACCAGTGCTGCCCATCTTAAAAGTTCCCATAAAAGGAGCCACGTGGGCTTCCCTGGTGGCACAGTGGTTGAGAGTCCGCCTGCCGATGCAGGGGACACGGGAAGATCCCACATGCCGCGGAGTGGCTGGGCCCATGAGCCATGGCCGCTGAGCCTGCGCGTCCGGAGCCTGTGCTCCGCAACGGGAGAGGCCACAACAGTGAGAGGCCCGCGTACCGCAAAAAAAAAAAAAAAAAGGAGCCACGTGATGCACCCACTGTCACTTCCCGTGGCTCGCCAGCACCGTGTGTGGGACCCATTTGTGTCGCTTCGTGCTGTGTGGTCCGTCCCTTCTCTTGCAGTGTCGTGTATTTCATTGTGTGAACGTAACCCTGCTGGTGACTTAGGGCAGAGCTGTCCGTTGAGGAGCAGGTGGCTTCCAGGGCCGCACGTGCTATTCCAGGTGCCCCCCTCCCCAGGGCTCCGGCCTCTGCCCCAGCTGTTCCAAGCTGTGGCCTAGCCCGGCTCACTCTGGCGGCCCACACTGATGCCATGTCGGGTGTTTTACAGTTTGTGGATGCGGACAACCTGATTCTCAACCCTGACACGCTGACGCTGCTCATCGCTGAGAACAAGACGGTGGTGGCCCCCATGCTGGATTCCCGGGCTGCATACTCCAACTTCTGGTGTGGGATGACCTCCCAGGTCAGGGGGTTACCGTGGTAGGGCAGGGGCCTGGGGGTGCTGGGGGCTGGATTTGGAGTCTAACTTAGCCTCACACTGCCTCAGGGTGAGCATTTGAGAAACACTATTGTGATAATCCTTAAATAGACATTGAGGGAGGGTCTACGACTGTGTGCCCCCTGCCTCTACACCCATTACTGAGGCAGAAGCACAAATGCAGAGAGAGGAAGTGACTTGCCTGCGCTCACATAGCTATGACATGATGATGCCAGGACAGGACTTCAGGCACAGCTTGATCCAGGTGTTCAAACAATATTCCTCTTCCTCCATCCCTTGCGTGGCTTCATTTTCAAACTCCTGGGGAATGATCTCAGCAGCATTCAGCCAGAGTCTACTCTGATTGAACCTTGTCCAGTCTCTTCCTACCCCTGAACCAATTACTGAAGCCAGGAAAATGTCAGGCTCTGATTGTCCCACCCAGTGATGAGGGTGGGGTTTTAGGCAAAGCCAGGGAGAGTGAGGGGCCGGTGATGGAGCAGGGCTGTGCCAGGGGAAGGGGGCTAGGTGGCTAGAGCCAGGATGCTGACCCATCTTATCTCCTCCTATCTTTTTGTTTTGAATTGATGTGTAATTCACAAAATATAAAGTTCACCATTTTAAAGTGAATAATTCAGTGGTTTCTATATTTTAAAGTATGTCATAGAAATCTAAATATCATATGCTAACAATTCCAGTTCGTAAAGGATAGGAGGAAGGGAGAGGACTGTTCCAGAAGCTTTTAAAACTTCTAAAAGATTGCCCCCCGACTTTCTTGAAGTCCCACTTCTGATGTTTAATTTTAAAATCAAAGGATCTCAAATATCCAGTCCCTTTTCCAGTTTTTTAATTTCCTTTCTCAAATGCTGCTTTTCTGATCAGAAGTATTGAGCTGGGTCTGCAAATGACTGACTGTTTCCCTGGGTTTCTGTGCCATTGCCCAGCAACTGAGGCTCTGGGGTTGGCGACTGACAGGCCCTGCTCAGAGCCCTGTGCTCAGGGAATACCCACCATAGCCACAAACTGGCACCCAGTCTTATTCTCTGGGTGTTCTGTGCCTCCTGTTGTCCTGGGCCTCCAGCCTCACCTTTAGGGACCCCCGTGCAAAACTCTGCCCACCTCCCCACAGGGCTACTACAAGCGCACGCCTGCCTACATCCCCATCCGCAAGCGGGACCGCCGGGGCTGCTTTGCAGTCCCCATGGTGCACTCGACCTTCCTGATTGACCTGAGGAAGGCGGCCTCCAGGAACTTGGCGTTCTACCCTCCCCACCCTGACTATACCTGGTCCTTCGATGACATCATTGTTTTTGCCTTCTCCTGCAAACAGGCAGGTGAGCCCACAGGGGATTTGCCATCATGGGGTGTCTCTCTCTGCTTCTTTGGGACCAGTGCTGAGCCCACAGAAGGTTCACAGAACCAGAACTGCAGGGTGCAGCGATGACTTCAGGTGCAGCTGTATCCAGGTGTTCAGATGATATCCCCAGGACCCGTTCTCTCTCCAGCCCTGGCTTTGCTGGGGGGCTTCACTCCCCAGGTCTTTAAGATCTGTTTATTGAAAGTTATTTCCATCTTGATATTTTCCTCTGTTCCCCAAGATATCTGTGGTTCAGCATAATTGTTCCCTAGTTGTATACTTCGGGCAAAAAAAAAAAAAGTTTAGAGAGGAAGAGAACATAGCCATATGCTGACCTGTCATTTATTTTTAAACCACGGGTCAGCAAACTGTATGTCCCACGGGCCAGATCTGGCCCACTATCTGTTTTCGTATGGATGCAAGCTAAGAATGTCTTTTGGGTTCCTGGACCCAATTCCTATGTGTGTAGGTTGGAGGTGGGGGTGTATTCCCCACACCGACAAGCAATTCTGGGACCTCAGCAGGGTGTCTGAGAATTCAGCTCAATTCCAACTCGGTTCTGGCTCTGTCTACTTGGAGATAGCCTCAGATTCCACAGGTTAAGGGTCCAGTCCCACAAAACTATGTCCCCCACCCTGCTTCAGATGCTGATTGCAAGTCCAGGTTGTCACCTGTGCTTCTGACCAAATGGCCAGAAACCAAAGGTTTCCGCGACTCCTTCCTTGGGTTCTGCTAATTTGCAAGAGCGGCTCACAGAACTCGGGAAACCTGTTTACTCACTAGGTTACTGTTTATTATAAAAGGATATAACTGGGGAACAACCCGGAGGAAGAGCTGCACGGGGCAAGGTTTGGGGGAAGGGGCGCAGAGCTTCCACGCCCTCTCTGGGCACGGTCCAAAGGCAGACTTGAGTTGTTGAGACAGAACTGTTTGGCCCACAGACCTAAATACTTACTGTCTGGCCCTTCAATGAAAATCGTTTTCGTTGGGTTTATCACTTTAGAAAAAGATACATACTCATTTTAAAATTTGAAACCATTCAGAAAAGGACTAACACAGAGATAATGTAACTCATGGTTTGTCCAACTGCATCTCATTTTTGTGCATAAATGTGCATCTTTACTGTTCACCCGCAGTTCTGTGGTTTGCTTTGTCATGGAATCCTGCAGGGACTGAGTCAGTACTGGTGCGAGGCGCTCGTTAACAGTTCTGGAGTTTTTTGGCACTGCGAACCCCTGTTCTGGCTCCAATTCCCAGATGGAGCGCCAAGGGGTTCTCTGCCGGTTGCTGGGAACAGCTGGACCCATTTACGCTCTGGCCCCGTGCTGGGCTGTGAGGCTTATGCTCTGTTCAGAGGTTGCCTCCACTGCCTTACTGCTCTGTTTTCAGTTTTGATTGTTGTTTCCTTGGCCCCAGAGGTCCAGATGTACGTCTGCAACAAGGAGGTGTATGGCTTTCTGCCGGTGCCACTGCGGGCACACAGCACCCTCCAGGATGAGGCCGAGAGCTTCATGCACGTGCAGCTGGAGGTCATGGGTGAGTCTGCCTGCGCCAACCTGGGAGGGCTGAGTCGCCTCCCTCTCGCTGCCATCTTGCATCTGTGAACACTGACTGAGTGTCTGCTGGGCGCCAGTCTCTTTGCCGGGCACTGGGAACCCAGCATGAACAGGTGGACGGTTGTCCCCTCTCTCACAGAGTGCTGGCTTGCAAGCAGCTGTGCATGGCATGCTCGGGGAAATGAGGGTGGGCTTTCTGGCGGAGGTGGCATTAAGATGCAGGGTAAGTAGGAGTTAGCCGATAAGCGGATCGCAGCCGGAGGGAGCAGCACATGCGGAGGCCGGGAGGCTGGAGGGGCTGTGAGCTCAGGAAACAGGTGAGGTCGACGGGACAGAAGTGGGGCCGGTGAGCTGGGCAGGGCTGGCAGGCAGGGCCAGGGCGGGGGCCTCAGACATTCGGCTGAGGAGCGGGCCTTTTCCCCCGGGGCAGTCAGGAGCCATGGAGGGTGTAGGAGCAGTGAGGGCAGCAGGTTTCACGGATGACCCTGCATGCGCGTGGCAGCATCTAGGACACAGCCATTTCGGGCCATTTTGTCACTCATGTCCCTGCCAACCTCCAGACCCACTATTGTTTGTTTAATATCTGTCTTAACGGACACTTTTTTTTTGTTTTAACTTGAATACATTTTAAAAAGGAGACTACATATTTTTACCGTGGTTGCAAACTCATGTCTCTCTAACACATATACAAATAAATCCGTAGACTATTAAACTAGCAGCTGTCCCTCAGGTGAGGTGGGCTGAACGCATAGGGCCGAGCTGCCATTGATGCTGCTTGAGGAGGGGATTCTGCCCCGGCTGAGGGTCTCTGAAGCAACCGGACAGTGGTACGGCGTCCTCTTCCATGGGGGCCTTGCCCTGTGCTGACCACATCCCTGTGAAGGCCTGTGAATCAGCATGGCTGTACCTCCCACTGCACAGATGGAGAGGGCCTTGGAGGGCCAGGCCCCTGCCCTGAGGTTCAGTCCGTGCCGCCCCCCACCCCCCCCGCCCCCCCCCGCCCCTCGCCCGGCTCTGATCCGTTTCTGGCTGTGGCTCCCCCTTGTGGCTGAAGGTGGAATGACACCCAGCCTTTGTTTTGTGGGGGCTTTGGGGTCTTTTGAGGTGACACCTGGAGGCTGCAAGGTCATCAGGGTGAAGACCCCCGCAACCCCCAAGTGTCTGTCCCATGTAGTTGCCCACGCTCAGCCTGGCAAACCCACCAGGCTGTAGTCTTAAGAAGTGGGTCTCTGCCTCTTGCCAACTCCTGTGGGCGAGCGGACCCCGAGAGGCTTCTCCAGGCTGCCGTAGTTTTCCTAGTTTAACCTTTCACATATATTTCCGTCGTTATTTTTGGCCAGAAGACTGTTTACGCTGCCGTTATAAACGGAAGGCACAACAGAAGCGTGAATATTTTCCTGTTTCTCAAGCACCAGAGCAAATCACACAGAACAGACGGAAGGAGGGTCTGGAGGTCTCAGATATTTGTGCAGATCCTTCCTTACAGTTCTAGTGAAAACCACCTTTTTCTCCACCTCTGTGTGGGTACCTGTCCCCGGGCTGTGCATGTGATTTCTCATGTGTTCAAAAATCTTTCGGGACTTCCCTGGCGGTCCAGTGGTTAAGACTCTGCGCTTCCACTTCAGGGGGCACCGGTTTGATCCCTAGTCAGGAAACTGAGATCCCGCAAGCCATGCGGTATGGCCCAAAGAAGAAAAACATCTTTCTTACACGAAATTTCAGGCTTACAGAAAAGCTCAGAGTGCTGCCCTCTGTGTGTGGGGAATCCAGCAACTTCCTACCCTACCTGCTCATGGACTATGGGGTGTCTTTCCCAGCTGGCCCCATAAACTTGGCTCAGTGTAAATCCTGTTCTTTGAGTTTTAGCATACACAGCAGTGACAGGTCATATGTGGGCAGCGTGATGATTGTTTTTATTTTATTTTTTAATTTTTTTATTAAAATTTTTTTCAATGTTATCATGTTTTTATTGATCAATCTGTGCCCAGTTAAAAAAAAACAACCAAAAAATACCCTTATCTAAAAGCAGACAACTCAGAGACAGGCATATGCAAGAGGTGCATAGGGCAAGGTACGTGGAAAACGGTGAGGAAGCCCGCATTCCCTCTCGGAGCTCGCCGTTCTCTGTTTTTAATATCCTTGTCACCAGACACGGGCCAGGCTCTGGCCCTCCCCGGGGTCCCCCACTGCTGTGATTCCACCAGCTGACGGGTTTTTTCCCTTTTTGTGCTTCACATCAGTCAAGCTGTGCAAGTGCGGTGTCTTCTGCCCAGTGTCCGAGTCTGTGCTGTCACCGGCTGCTGCGTGTGGCTGTGCTCGTTCTCTCGTCTTGCTGCGTAGTATTCCATTTAGATGTTCAGCCACAGATTTATTCACTCTTGGCTGTGTCATGTGTCACTTTACCAGTCTTCTCCTGAGCGGCATGGGGGGCATTTCCCATTTTCCCCAACATTGCCATGTGCGAGAGAGTTCTAGACATGCATCAGTAGGTGCAAAGTTAGGGAATATCCACAAGGTTGCCCTCACTTCTTACACCAGTTGCAAAATCTGGGGTCCCTAAGACCATGTTCAGGTTTGATAGTTCACGAGAGGGACTCAGAACTCACTGGAAGCTGTTATACTCACAGTTACAATTTCTTACAGCCAAAGGACACAAATTAAAATCAGCAAAGGGAAAAGGTGACGGGGCAGCATCCAGGAGCGTTCCAAGCACAGAGATTCCTATTGTCCCTGTCCCTTCCCATGGAGTCATATGGACAGTGCTTGCTTCTCCTAGAACTAGTATGTGAAAACGTGCATGGTGTACTGCCAACCAGGGATGCTTCCCAAGGCTCCATGTCCAGGGTTTTTACTGGGGCTCCTACACACAGATACAGATGATTGCCACATGGCTAACCTCCATCTCCAGGCCCTGCAGAAACTGAGCCAATACCAAGTAGCCCAAGACCTCCACCCTGAATCACACTGTTGGCGTACATACCCGGTATGGCCCCAGCCCTGAGATGAACAAAGGCATTTCCAAGGCTTCAGCCTCCCAGGGTCTGGGAGCAAAGGCCAGACCTCTCTGTGGTCAAGTTTAATTCTTCACCCTATGATGGGTCTAAGGGGTGTTATTTTTTTTATTTTTTATTTTTTGCAGTACGCGGGCCTCTCACTGTTGTGGCCCCTCCCGTTGCGGAGCACAGGCTCCGGAAGCGCAGGCCCAGCAGCCATGGCTCACGGGCCCAGCCGCTCCGCGGCATGTGGGATCCTCCCGGACCGGGGCATGAACCCGTGTCCCCTGCATCGGCAGGCGGACTCTCAACCACTGCGCCACCAGGGAAGCCCGTGTTACATTTTTTGACGTGGCTCTCTGGAAAGGCTGCATTGTGTTGCTCCTTCTGGACCTAATATGCTCCATTTTCCCAGAACTGATAAGAAAGAATGAAGAGATACCCCCACTTCCCATCAGCAGGTCCTTTCACCATCCACACCCAAGCGGGCAGGCAGAGGCTGAGAAAGAGAGGGAAAGGGCACCTGGGATTTGAATTTGAGTCTTCAGATCCCAAAGCCTTGCCCTTGGGTCCTAGGCTCCCCTGAGGAGGACAGGGGGTGGCAGGGAGCTGTGACGGGCCCTGGATAGGAAGAAACCCCAGGGCACAGTGTCCCTGGAGGAGGCCCAGGCTGCGAGGTGGGAGGTGCCAGGTTGACCCTGGGCCTTGCCCAGGCTTCTCCCAGACAGAGGGGCCTGTGTCTGTCCTTTGAGCTCACACAGGGCCTTTGTTCTTGGGGAGGCGGATGCCACACTCGCCTTTTCTGGGCCAGCCTGGTAGATGACCAGGAGCCTCACCAGGCTCACAGTCCCCTTGGATCTGATCCTTCTGTGAGAAACCGTCAGGGATGTACCAAGACAGGGCCCCGGGGATATGGCCTGAGCACTGCTCACAGCAGCTAAAAGGGGACCGATCGCGAACACCCTGAAATTCTTGGCATACCTGGGCTCACAGATGTGTCACTCCAGTCACATGGCCATCTTCTCCCTGTATGTCTTCACACCGTCTACCTTCTGTGTGTATCTCTGTATCTGAATTTCCCATTTTTATAAGGACCCCAGTCAAACTGCTTAGGACCCACCCTAATGACCTCATTAAAGATCCTATTTTCTAAATAAGGTCACATTCTGAGGTACCAGAGTGTCAAGATGCCAAAGTATCTTTTTGGGGAGGATACAGTTTAACCCAAAACAGTGTGTGTGATTTCATGGCAACTTATCATGACATAAACCTCTGAGAGACTTATTAGCCCATTTTATAGATGAGGAAAGTCATTCCTTTGTTCAGTTTATGAGTTTGTGCCGAGCTCTGTGTGCTGGGCGTAGGGAGCCAGTGTGAGTGGACAGACCTGGTATCCGTCTGGCAGAGCTCATGGGAGATAATCAGGGAGCCGGGGAGGTAGGACAGCAGAATGAGGCTTTGACGGAAGCCCAGGCGCTGTGGGGACCCCCAAAGAAGTACCTGACAGCCTGGGGAGGTCAGGAGACTCCTCTGCTGCCACCCCCCCCATCCCCCACCCCGTCCCAGAAGGCCTCTTAGCTGATAACTCAGGGGGAGGAGGGGAAGAAGGAAGGGTATTTCAGTAGAGGCCCAGCATGTGCACAGGTCCAGAGGAATGGGGGATGGGTAAGTCTGGAGCAGTGCCAACAGCCAGAGTGGGTAGGAGGCGGAGGAGAGAGACTAGCACTGATGTTGTGAGCGGGGCTGTGTCGGACAGGGTTTCCAGCACCAAGCTGAGGAGCTCAGGATGACAGGGAGCCCCGCAGAGGGTGGGGAGGGGGCGTTGGAAAGAGGCTGGACACCCTCCGACTTCCCAGTGACCCCCGTGACCCCTCGGCTTCTCTCTGCCGCCCAGTGAAGCACCCATCCGCGGAGCCCTCGCGGTTCATCTCGATGCCCACCAAGACGCCAGACAAGATGGGCTTTGACGAGGTAGGCTGGGCCTTCCCTCAGGGGTGGGGCTGGGGGCCGACCTGGAGGGTCCAACCAAAGCTCTGGGCCACAGGTCTTCATGATCAACCTGAAGCGGCGGCAGGACCGACGGGAACGTATGCTGCGCGCGCTGCAGGAGCAGGAGATCGAGTGCCGGCTGGTGGAGGCTGTGGACGGCAAGTGAGTCCCACCCCGGTGGGGGAGGGGCGGCTCCACGTGTGGGTATGTGGACCTGGTGGGTGGCGGCTGTGGAGCGGATGTGAGTCTGACCCTGCGCGGGGTGCTGGCAGGTCTGCGCACATAGTGTAGACCACGCCCTGGCAGCCCACATTGGGTCCAAGAGGGGTGTGCAGGTTGGAGGGCGGGGTGGCAAGGGGGAATGTCGCTAATGGTGGAATTGTGGGCAGAGAGAGTCTTCCACTGACCCCCTCCTGTCCCCCCTTGCAGAGCCATGAACACTAGCCAGGTAGAGGCACTGGGCATCCAGATGCTGCCCGGCTACCGGGATCCTTACCACGGGCGGCCCCTCACCAAGGGCGAACTGGGCTGCTTCCTCAGCCACTATAACATCTGGAAAGAGGTGGGTCCCGCAGCGGGGCAGGCCCCTCCTCAGCCTTCTTTACAGCTCAAGGAGGGAATCACCTGCATCCCAGACAGTCCTCTCTCTTTAGTGAATGTGTCACCTGAACCCTGGGTGGGTGAGCTGCTGTCCTTCTCCTGTGCAGACGTGGAGCCTGAGTCCGGGGAGTGTTAAGCCTGACTCTAGAAACAGGTAGGATCTGAGGCCCAGGACCTCCAGGAGAAACCTCTTCATGTGCACCCACTGTCAAATATCTAGAGCCTGGGCACCGTGCTCATAGCTTACTAGTAGGAGTAATAGCCATGGCGACGATAACTAATGCAGACCCCACACGTTGGTACCCCGTTAGCCCCAGAGGCTCATCACATACCCTTGGAAGGGAAGGTTATGATGGGCGAGGATGCCAGGCACGGACTGGAACCTGGGACCAGCAGGCGTGAAGCCAGATGGGGCATTTGGTGTTTGAGGCGACAGGTGCTCAGCCAGGTTGCCCTCCTTTTCTGATATTCATCATGGAGGTCATGGGGCAGGGATTGCGGTGTCCAGGTAGCTGTAGAGCCAGAGGGGATCCAGGTTCAAGTCCAGCCCTGCCTCTGAGAGGGGTGAGCTCTGTGAGCAAGGAAGGCATTTCCCAATCTGAGCCTCAGATTCCCCAGATGATGGAGTCACAACTTCAGGGGCAGTTGTGAAGATTCGCTAGTTCATTCATTCTGGGAACATTTGTCAAGGACCTACTGTGTGCCCAGCCTGATGCTGGTGCTGGGGACACGACAGCCACCAAGATAGACCCAGCCCCCTTCAGGGCGCTCACAGCCCTGGGAGGTGGGGAGACTGATGAGAATCCACAAAGAAATGAATGGCAATGAAATAAGTGAGAGGCAACTACAGGAGAGGCCCAGGGTTATGAATTATCCTCAACTGGCAGCTTTGGGTGATAGTCAGGGAGGACCTCTTGAGTAGGTGACAGGTGAGCTAAGGCCAGAAGGGTGAGAGGGAACCTACCTGCTGCTGTGTGGGGGAAGGGTGCTCTGTGTCAAAGGCACAGCGTACGCCCAGGCCCTGGGTTGGGAAGGAGCGGCCAGGCTGAGGTGAGGCTGTGGATTCTGCTGCCACGTTGTGAGGAGGAAGTTTTGGCCGGGAGGTAGCTCCAAATTGGTGGTGGTGGGCTTCCCTGGTGGCGCAGTGGTTGAGAGTCCGCCTGCCGATGCAGGGGACACGGGTTCGTGCCCCGGTCCGGGAAGATCCCACATGCCGCGGAGCGGCTGGGCCCGTGAGCCATGGCCGCTGAGCCTGCGCGTCTGGAGCCTGTGCTCCGCAACGGGAGAGGCCACGTACCGCAAAAAACAACAACAACAACAATTGGTGGTGGTGGTGTGTGTGTGTGGGGGGGTAGTTTGCTTTTCTCCTGATGCCCCAGAGCTTTTAAGCAGAACTGGCTTCGGGGTCAGGCCTGGCTTTGATCTCTCCAAGATCTCAGCAGGGCCTCCTCCCTCAGGTTGTGGACCGCAGGCTGCAGAAATCACTCGTGTTCGAGGACGACCTGCGCTTCGAGATCTTCTTCAAGAGGCGCCTAATGAACCTTATGCAGGATGTGGAGCGGGAGGGTCTGGACTGGGACCTCATGTGAGTGGAGCCTGGGAGGGGCCAGAGCTCAAAGGTGTGGCCTAGAGCCTCTAGGTCAGAGGGCCTTTGCAGGTTAATATGTTGGGCCAACTTTTGGGAGCTTGGCAGGAGGACTTGTTCTTGACCCAGAAGTCTAGGGGCCTGGTGGAAGCCTGCCAGCTCGTCCAGGGTTTGGAGACTTGACTGGAGCCTGTGGGGTAGAGAATAAGGCTAAGGTTTGACCCGGAAGACTGGGGACGTGGCTAAAGAACTTGGGGTGTGGCCTGCGGTGGGTTTGATCCGAGCCTGGGGGCTTGGCTGCGTGGGCTACGCCCACGGGAGCCTGGGTCTCAGAGCAGTGCTAGGTAGAGTATGGTCAGCCTATTTCTGGAACTGTCCCTTGGAGTCTCATGTAGGTGGGTTGGTTCATCCTCGCCACCCCACCCCTGCCCCAAGCGCCACGTGCGGGGCCCTGATCTGGGTTCTGGGCCTCAGACTCAGGACCGTGCTGTCGATAGGAGCAGTAGCTTCTCCCCTTCACTCCTGCCCACCTGCCTCACAGCCCTCTGAACCCAGAGCAGCTCCCCTCTCAGCTCCGCTCTCCTTCCCGTGGCACAGCCTCCCCAGCTTCAAATCCTCCCTCGTGCCCTCAGAAGAAGCCCACTCCCTCCCTGTGGCCCCAGGCCCCTGTGGGCCTGCTCTCACCCCAGTGCAGTCACGCCGGCCTCCTCATCGCTCCCCACCCCCCAGGGCCTGACAGGGGCTCCGGGGATCTCTGCGTCAGCATTCTTGCGTGGGCAGGCGGGAGGAAGGTGACTGGGCCCCCGTTCTGCACCCCAGCTACGTGGGCCGGAAGCGGATGCAGGTGGAGCACCCCGAAAAGGCTGTGCCCCGCGTGAGGAACCTGGTGGAGGCCGACTACTCGTACTGGACGCTGGCCTACGTGATCTCCCTGCAAGGCGCCCGCAAGCTGCTGGCTGCCCGGCCACTCTCCAAGATGCTGCCCGTGGACGAGTTCTTGCCGGTCATGTTCGACAAGCACCCAGTGTGAGAGGGGGTGGCGGTGGGCAGGCGGGCTGGGGTCTCGCTGTGGAGCTGGCCTGGGTGGGGGCGTGAGGCTCGTGGGTCCCAGGGAGGTGGCTTTTCCTCTGCCTGCTTCTTCCTCCATCTGTTCCCTCGCCGTCGCCCTCCCCCCACCCCTGCCACCCACTTCTGTCTCCATTCGCCTCTTACCCCCCAACCCACCACGGCCCCCGTGCCCCTCCTCCCCTGCAGGTCTGAATACAAGGCCCACTTCTCCCCTCGGGACCTGCGCGCCTTCTCCGTGGAGCCCCTGCTCGTCTACCCCACACACTACACAGGGGACGACGGGTACGTGAGCGACACGGAGACCTCGGTCGTGTGGAACAACGAGCACGTCAAGACCGACTGGGACCGGGCCAAATCCCAGAAGATGCGCGAGCAGCAGGCCCTGAGCCGCGAGGCCAAGAACTCTGACGTGCTGCAGTCCCCCCTGGACAGCGCTGCCCGGGATGAGCTCTGAGAGCTCTGAGGGGCGGTGGCCATGAATCCAAAGCAGCCTGTCGCTGGCCCGGCCCCCGCACGCCCGCCGGGGACGACCCCTGGCAGGCCAAGGAGGGCTCCCCACACAGGGCGGCGTCCAGCCAGCCCATGCTCAGCAGTCACGTGCACGCAGGCAGCATTAACGGAGGTGCCTACTGTATGCCAGGAACAGGTGGATCGGGTGGCAGCAGTTCGTGCGCCCAACACTTTAAGCGAGTACTGGGTACCAGGTTCCTGTGTTCTGGCAGTGAATGAGGCATGACTATTCCCTCCCTCGGTGATGGGTCCAGTCGTCAGGCGTTACTGATCCCCCATCAAGAAGCAGGCGCTAGCGGTACACACTCACTGTTTGAATTCATTCGAGTATTTATTGAGTGCCTACTGTATGCTGGGCACCATTCCAGGCTCTGGGACTAGTGAGGTAAACTTTCATGTGTTCAGACACGTACTCTGTGTCTGGTACTTGCGACACAAAAGTCCTTACTGACTCGGTGCATTTGCTGAGTGCCTGCTGTGTGCGGGGAGCTGAGCTTTGTGTTAGGGCTGAAGATAAACAAGGTGCTTTTCACTCCTAAGTGGTTTCTTCCCCACACATCCAGAGAGCATCTCCTGTGTGCTGGGCCCTGGTGATACAAAATAGGATGACAGCTGTTCAGTCAGCTTCTGATCACCAACAGAGATGAAGGAGTCCTTTCGTTTCTTCATGCAGCAGGCATTTATTGAGTGCTGGCTGTGTGCCTGACCTCGTGGACTCCCAGTGGGGTTGACTGAGTTTGATTCCTCATTTCCCCTCACCCCCCGTCGCCCGAGCCGTGTGCAGATAACATCCCCTGTCCACCGCCCAGGAGAGGGGCTGGCTCTTCCCTTGCCAGGGGCAGCCATGGGTTCCAGCAGCCTCATGTCCTCATGCAAGGCCCCCCTGCTAGACCCGGCCCCCCTGCTAGACCCGGCCCCCCTGGAGGGGGTGGGGGGTGAAGCTGGGGGCGGGGTCTCCCATTCCCCCTCCTGGTCTCAGTTGTTTGACCTCCCTGCCCTGCACGTCAGGTGTGGTCTCTGCCTGCTCGGTGGGGTTCCTCTGTCCAAGCCTTTGGTGGGATCATGCGTCTGGGGCCTCGCGTGGGCTCCGCTGCACTGGGGCGCTACCCACAGCCTGGGCAGAACGTCCCCCGGCACAGGCTGGAGGACTCGCTGTGTCTTCAGCCTGAAACGAATGTCAGAGCCCACCAGTAGTGCCTCATTCTCTGAGGGATAACTAACTGCTGTCCGGGTCGGGTCCCGGATAACTTGCTTATTTTTTTATTAAATGTTGCTGGTTGGTTTTCACATACATCTGTGTTCCCTTCTTGGCCCAATGCTCTGCTCACAACCTATGTACCACCCACATTCCCCACCCCTCCGCTTCAGGCCAAGATGTGGGAGGAAACCAGGTGCGGCGGGGGGAGTGAGACCCCGGGATTCCAGTGTGCCCCATAAAACTTCCCCAAAATAGCCCGGGGACGACAGATGGTCAACCTCACTCTATCCTGCGGGGTCAAATAACAGAATGAAGAGCGGGGCTGTCATAGTTTGGAGTCTGCAGAAAACAGACCCCAAGATGAGGATTTGAATTATCCGAGAGGTGACCCCGGGAAACCCTGATGGCAGTGGGGACGTGAGGCAGAGGGAAGGAGCCCTCCAGGGGGTGCCAGTGAGCAATTGACTCGGCGGGGTGGGGGCAGCATAGAGCATGCACCTCAGAGTGGTCCCACCCCAGGGGCGGGGGAGGTGGGGCATTTATCCACCCTCAACAGCATTTGAATTTTCTGGATCAAATAAGGGTTCTCAAGATTGTCAAGCCCTTTTAGGGTGTGCAGGCATATACCCTAGGCTTTTACAAAATAACAGATGGTGTGTGATCCTTGGGGAAACGAGAGCATACAGCTAAGCAAACCAAAAAAAGCAAAATTAAATCACACGTCCTGAGAGACAACAACTCCTAACTTTTTAGTGACAAACCTTTCAGTCTTACCCATTTGCCTGGTACAAATATATACATGTTTTGAAAAAGAGGATTCGTGTTACATAAACTCTGTTACAACCTGCTTTTTTCTTTTTCTCCCACACAACACATTTTAATTTCATAAACACGGGATCAAATTGTACCCGGATTTCTTTCAGCAATTTTCTTTTTCAATTTAACAACATATTGTAGACATTCTAATCAGCGCAGATGTCTACCAGCTCTTTTTGGATTGTTACATACACTAAAATAGGCTGTGATCAGGATGGACCAGCATTTATTCAATCATCCTGATGGAAGAATATCACAGCCTGGCAATGAACAGTATTATACAATCTATCTTTCCTCCTGGAGTTTTTATTTCAGCTGGGTAAGTTGACACAGGTGGGATTGCTGGGTTAACAGAAATGCGCCCTTGAAGTTTCAGTAGAGGCTGCCATGTTTTCTCTTCTTGTTAAATCTTAGTTATTCATCATGTATCCGCGAGGGTGGATGATCCCAGTTCATTAGCCAGTCCCCTCTCGTAGAACACTGGAGTCGTTTCTCATGTGTTACCGTTACATGCCATGTTTCCAAATCTTATTTTAACCTGGTGGATCTCAATTTGGCGGGGGCGGGGGGGCGCGGATTTTGTCCCTCAGGGACATTTGGCGATGTCTGGAGACGTTTCTGGTTGTCATGACTGGGGGTGGGTGCTCCTGCCATCTAGTGGACAGAAATTAAATTCCCTGAGTGCACAGGGGGGACCCATAACAAAGAATGATCCGGCCCCAACAGTCCACAGTCCCTGCACCCAATTCCATTCAGCCCTTTTGGGACAGAAGTCTCTAGAAGAGTCTTCTTCGTGGCATGAGTGAAATTTCCTTTGCTATGAAATGTCTCTGATTCAAACGTAGATTCTCAGGCTCTGCCTCCAGACTGAAGGGGTCAGAAGCTTGGAGGTGGTGCCTGGGAACCTGAGTTTTCTTTCGATGCCCCCAACCAGTTACCTAACTCTGATCTCCCCTTTGCTCTCTGCACATCCGGGAGAACCGCATCCTTCCTTCCAGAACATTCCTACAGGAATGACTCCACAGAACTGGCTCACCGGGGGAACTGAGGCACCCCACGCTCACAGAAGGCAGAGAGTCGGGAGGTCCTTGAAACCTCCAACTTGGGGCACACACCCTGTCTCTGTGATTCAGGAATAGGATGCTACCTTTGCCTCCATCACAACTGCTTTTCAGTGCCCTCCAAGCTTGTCACTGAACAAGGGAATTTGGATTCCAAAATATCAGATGCTTCCATGCCCTGCTTCCGGCAGAGGGAAGAGGAAGCGAAACCAAGACAGCTCCGGTTTCTTCTGCCTTCCCAACCGCCCCCAGGTCACCTCTGGCCGTGGACCGGAGCACAGGCACAGCTGCAGGGACTTCTTCCAGCGTGGTTGCGGCTTTGCAGCTTCTGCCCAGAAAGGGGTTGGGTGGGAGTGGGTGCCGATATCAACCCACCACTCCCCCTCGTTTATGACTGTACGTTGTGGTGATGGTAAGAATGATTGTGTAATTGCAGGCTGCGTAATCATAGCAACCATTCCATGTAACTGCAGGGTTAGGAGCAGAATAATGATAATGCAATATAACAAATTATGGAATGAAATGTAATCTTACGTAGGTCATGAGTCACATAATTGTGTTACAACCTCCAGGAACTGACTGTGCATTTTGTTGACATTCCCTGGATGGTCCTGCCCTGTTGGCAGGTGTTGTGACAAGGAGGCTTGGGTAAATAGTGGGGGCGGGATTACGGTAGTTTAAGGCGGGTGGGGGAAGGGGGGGAGGCCGAACCAGAGGGTTCAGGTGAGACTGGAGGGTGGGGTGAGCATAAGGGCGGTGCTAGGGTTTAGCTTAAGGTTGGGAAAAGCGGGGAGAAAGAGGAGGGGAAGTTGAAGAAGAATGGATTAAGTCAGGGGTTGGCAAACGATGGCCTGAATCTGGCCAGCCATGTTTTGTTGTTTAAAAAAAAAGTGTCTTTTTTATTGAGATGAAACTCAGGTAACGTAAAATTAACCATATCAAAGTGTGCAATCTCATGGCAGTCAATGTACTCACACTGTTGTGCAGCCATCACCACTATCCATTTCCAAACTTTTTCATCCTCCCAAACTGAAACCCTGCCCCCAGTAAAGACTAACTCGCCGTTCTCCCCTCCCCCAGCCCCTGGCAATCACCACTCTACTCTCTGTCTCTGTGAATGTGATGGCTCTAGGGACCTCAAATAAGTGGAATCATACAGTAATTGTCATTTTGTATGTAGCTTCTTTCACTCAGCATAAAGCCCTCCAGGTTCAGCCACGTTGTAGCAGGAGACAGAATCGCCTTCCTTTTTTTTTTTTTTTTTTTTTGCGGTACGCGGGCCTCCCACTGCTGTGGCCTCTCCCGTTGCGGAGCACAGGCTCCGGACGCGCAGGCTCAGCGGCCACGGCTCACGGGCCCAGCCGCTCCGCGGCATGTGGGATCTTCCCGGACCGGGGCACGAACCCGTGTCCCCTGCATCGGCAGGCGGACTCTCAACCACTGCGCCACCAGGGAAGCCCTCCTTCCTTTTTAAGGCTGAATAATATTCTGCTCTTGGGTGGCCTTGGCCGCCAGTGGCTTGAAGCAGGATCTCAGTTCCCCGACCAGAGACTGAAGCCAGGCCACAGCAGTGAGAGCACTGAATCCTAGCTACCAGGCTACGAGGGCCAGTGGCTAGTGACAAGGCCCTGGCTTGTCTGCTTTGTAGAAATGAATTTCAATAATGGGATGGAAAAAAGTGAAGTGTTTACTAGGAGGAAAAAAGAGTACATGTGAATAGACACACATGGGTGGGCTCAGAGGGAGAGTTGCGCCTTCGTGGTAGTTCAAATCATTTATACAGGGCATTTCTTCTGGGTTTCCTCTGGTCAATCATCTCGCTTTGCCTGGCTCTGAGTCCGTATTTGGTATAACTCAGGGTCCTCCCCTGTGTGCACGCGTATCTCTTAGCCAAGATGGATTCCAGCGTAGAGGCCTGTGGGAAGGTTGACACCATCTAATATGGGGTGGCGCCCCCCCTCCTTTTTTGGCCCCCGAGGAGCCTTTCTGCGCATGTGTAGTCGGGAAGTTCTCCCTGACCTCGAGAATGAGAAATATGTGGTCTCTTTATCTTTTATCCAGGCAGGACTCAGCTCCTCTCTCCCCCTGCCATTATCTTTATCTTAGAGTATCTGTCCACAGGGGACAGACTTCAGCTGCTCAGCCTGGGGCCCGTCTATCTCCCGCCTCAATTCCACTGCATGTAAGTATAGATCACATTTTGTTTATCCATTCATCTGCCAGTGGACACTTGGATGGCTTCCACCTTTTGGCTCTTCTGAATAAAGCTGCTATGGACGTAGGTGTACAAGTGTCTGTTCCATATTTGCTTTCAGTTCTTTTGGGTATGCACCCAGAAATGTATTGTTGGAGCATATGGTAACTCTATGTTTAATTTTCTGAGGAACTCTCATCCAGTGTTCCACAGCTGCTACACGTCTTTTTAAAAAAATATATTTATTTATTAGTGTTTATTTTGGTGAAATTCACATAATGTCAAATTAACCAATTAAAGTGTACAATTCAGTGACATTTAATACATTCACAAAATTATGCAACCATCATCTCTGTCTGGTTCTGGGATATTTTCAGCACCCCAGTGGAAACCCTGTACCCATTAGCTGTCACTCCCCAGTTCCCCCTCCCTGCAGCTTCTGACAATCTGCTTTCTGTCTCCTCCTCTGAACATTTCATATGAATGGAATCATATACTATGTGGTCTTCTGTGTCTGGTTTCTTTCACTCGTCATGTTTTTGAGGTTCATCTACATTATAGCATGCATCAGTGCTTCATTCCTTTTTTAAAGCCAAATAATATTCCACTATATGGAATGCATTTTGTTCATCCACTCATCTGTTGATGGACATTTGGGTTGTTTCCAACCCTTGGCTATTGTGAACAGTGCTGCCTTGAACATGTGTGGACAAGGATTTGTTTGACTATAGCTGCTTGTTTTTCCAGGTAAAGTTTTTTGGGCACTGAGCCCCGCCATTCATTTATGTGTGGCTGCTTTCATGCTACAGCGGCAGAGTTGAAGAGTGGTGTCAGAAACTGTATGGCCTAAGATGTTTACTATTTGGCTCTTTGCAGAAAAAGTTTGTTGACTCCTGGTTGGATGAGTTTGGGAGCTGGGTCGTCTGGCAGAAACTTCTAGTTTTTGGTTTTTAATCAATATTTTTTTTATTGAGATATAGTTGACTTATAATGTGTTAATTTCTGCTGTACAGCAAAGTGATTCAGTTATACATATACATATATATATATATATATATATATATATACACACACACACATTCTTTTTAGAAAAATATTCTTTTCCATTGTGGTTTATCCTAAGATATTGAATATAGTTCTCTGTGCTATACAGTAGGACCATGTAGAAACTTCTAGTTTTGCCCCAATAAACATTCTTTTCTCCTATAGAACTATAACTTTGGTTGGGAAAATGGCTGCTCAGAGCAAAGAGTACATTTCCCAGCATCCTTTGCAACTAGGCACACGCAGTAATGAGGTTCTGGTCTGACGATCCCTAGTGGAGGTGATGGTCACAGCCTCTCAGTCTTACCTAAAGGGACAAGATTTGCCCCCCTCAGACCCTTCCCTTTTACCGCCAGCTGGAGCAGCCATCTTGGACCCTGAGGTGGAAGAAGCAAGATGGAAAGATGGTCCCATACGGCCACGTCAGCCCTGGTAATACAATTTCACTGTGGCTCTCATTTTCACTCTCTGATTACCAGGAGTGTCTTTCCCTATTTTTATCAGCCATCAAGTTTTCCATTCAGGAAATGCCTATTCATGCTTTAGCCCATTTTTCCACAGGATGTGATCGGCCCCTTGTTGATTCAGAGTTCTTTACAGATACTATTCTTTTCTTGGTCGCATGTGTTGCAAATATATTCTCCCGGTATTTGCCTTGTTGTTTCACTCTCTTCACAGTCTTTCGATGAACTGAAATTCTTCATTTTAATGGTGTTGAGTTGATCATCTTTTCCTGTATTTTTCTTTTATGCTTTTTGTGTCTTGTTTAAATGTTTTTCCTTGTGTCAAGGTCATGAAGCTATTCTCTTACATTGACTTCTAAAATCTTTATCATTTTGCTTTTCACATTTAAATCTTTAATACGCCCAGAGCTGGGTTTTGTGTATAGTTTCATGTTGGGTAGGCCAGGATCCTCAAATGCTTTCCTTTTATTTTTTGACACAGAAACCCCATTTCTTTCTTTCTTTTTTTTTTTTTTTTTATGAAAATCATCAGTGGAGCCCTTGTAAACCTGTAGCAGGATTATCTTTCCAATTTATTTCTGATGGGGGGTTGTTCTCTATTGTCATTCAATTCCAATGCATTTGTTCCAGCAGAAAAAGCAGGCCAAAATGCTGCAGGCTCAGAAACCAAACTCCTGTAAGCTTCAGGGTTAGGGCAGGAATTTGAAATCAAGGGGAATGTGGCCATAATTAGGGAGGCCCCAAGATGGCCCCCAATCATCTCTGCCTGGTTTTCAAGCCCTTGTGTAATCTTCTCCCCTTGACGTGGGCTGGACTTTGTGATTCCCTTCTAACCAATAGATGATTACAAAAGTAATGGGATGTCACTTCCAGGATTAGGTTACAAAGGACTGGGATGTCTCTCTCTCTCTCTCTCTCTCCGCCCCCCCCCCCCCATGAAGCCAGTTGCCATGTTGTGAGCTGTCCTGTGCAGAGGCCCACATGGCATTGTGTACTAAGCACTAGATCTTCATCAATATCATCACACACACTTTCCTGCTCCCTATTCCCACCTCCCTGCCTCCCCCACTCCCTGAGGCAATCACTGCCCTTGGTTTTGTGTTTCTTTTTTTTCCATCCTTCATTTTTAAAAATTGTGTTAAAATACACATAACCTAAAATTTACCGTCTTAACCATTTTTAAGTGTACAGTTCAGTGGTATTAAATACATTCCCAGTGTTGTGCCACCATCACCCCCATCCATCCCCAGAACTCTTTTCACTTGTAAAACCGAAATTCTGTACTTGCTGAACACTATCTCCCATTTCTCCCCTTCCCCCAACCCCTGGAAACCACCATTATACTTTCTGTCTCTATGATTTTGATTACTCTTGACTACCTCGTCTGAGTGGAATCATGCAGTGTTTGTCTTTTTGTGTCTGGCTTATTTCACTAAGCATAATGTCCTCAAGGTTCATCCAGCTGTAGCATATTGCAGAATTTCTTTCCTTTTTAAGGCTGAATAATATTCCATTGACCACATTTTGCTTATCCATTCTTCTGATGATGGACACTTGGGTTTCTTCCATGTTTTAGGTATTGTGAATAACACTGCTATGAACATGGGTGCACAAATATCATTTTGAGACCCTGCTTTCTATTCTTTTGGGCATATACCCGGGAGTGGAATTGCTGGATCATTCGCTAATTCTATTTTTAATTTTTTAAATTGAAGTATAGTTGATTTACAATGTTTCAGGTGTACAGAAAAAGTGATTCTGTTATATATATATATTCTTATATATATATATATTCTTTTTCAGATTCTTTTCAGTTATAGGTTATTACAAGATATTAAATATAGTTCCCTGTGTTATACAGTAGGTCCTTGTTGTTTATCTATTTTATATCTAGTAGTGTGTATCTCTTAATTCCAAATTCCCAGTTTATCCCCCCCCCTTTCCCCTTTGGTAACCATAAGTTTGTCTTCTATGTCTGTGAGTCTATTTCTGTTTTGTAAATAAGTTCATTTGTGTCACATTATAGATTCCACATATAAGTGATATGATATGGTGTTTGTCTTTCTACTTCTGACTTACTTCACTTAGTATGATAATCTCTAGGTCCATCCATGTTGCTGCAAATGACATTATTTCCTTCTTTTTATGGCTGAATAATATTCCATTGTATATATGTACCACATCTTCTTTATCCATTCATCTGTTGATGGACATTTAAGTTGCTTCCATGTCTTAGCTATTGTAAATAGTGCTGCTATGAACATTGGGGTGCATGTATCTTTTTGAATTAGGGTTTTTGTCTTTTCCAGATATATGCCCAGAAGTGGGATTGCAGGATCATATGGTAACTCTATTTATAGTTTTTAAAGGAACCTCCATACTCTTCTCCATAGTGGTTGCACCAATTTACATTCCGTATTTTTAATCTTTTGAGGAACCACCATACCGTTTTCCACAGCAGCTATATCCTTTTACATTCCCACCTACAGTGCACAGAGGTTCCAATTTCGCCACATCTTTGCCAATGCTTGTTTTCTGTTTTATTTTGTTTTTGTTTTTTGATAGTAGCCTGATGTGTATGAGGTAGAATCCTCAATTTTTTTAACGGTTAGTTTTATGCTTATTATTTTTTATTAATCACACAATTATCCTTAAACAAAATCTCTGTGGATGTATCTTGTATGTCTTTTGAGCTTTATAAACGTAGTGTAATGCTCTTTGAAGCCTTCTGGGACTTTTCTTCACTCAACATCACACTTCATTCATGTCATTTGTCAGAATGAAGAAGCTCACTTCCTAGAGAAGTAAGCCTGTCCCTCGTCCATAGGTGTGGAGTCAACTGTGGGACTCAGTGCATCAGAGCAAGATGGTTTATTCCTCACAGGGCAGCAAGCAGCATGAGCCTCAGTCCCCAAGCCCCATGGGTGACACGATGGACCCCATATGCTGAGGGATACAGGGTCAAGGGCTGAGGATGGACCCCATATGCTGAGGGATACAGGGTCAAGGGCTGAGCACCTTTTGTAGGAAGCAGCAAACAAGCCAGCTTCCCTCCATCAGGGATCAAACAGTTACTCAGAAGTTACGCTGTCGGGGGACTTCCCTGGCAGTCCAGTGGTTAAGACTCCACGCTTCCACTTCAGGGGGCACGGGTTTGATCCCTGGTCGCGGAAATAAGATCCCGTATGCTGCACAGTGTGCGGCAAAAAAAAGAAAGTCATGCTGAGTAGCCTGTGTGCTTAGCTACGGAAACTGCTTAGTCTTGGGAGAAGTACAGGTCTGCAGGCTGGCACAGTCAGCAAGAATGTGCAGGGATGCTCAGGACCTGCAGGCTGCCTCTTCTGACGTCATGCAGACACCTATGGCTTATCCACTTCACACCTGTATCATATTCTCCCTTTGTGAAGATACCACGACGTTGAGGCTGCTTCCAGTCTTACCCAGGTGCGAGAGTCTCTTGAGGGCAGAGTTGCTGAGCTATGGCTTATCCCTGTGTTTGTTGTAGGTTTTTTTTTTTTTTTTTG
Organism: Orcinus orca; assembly: GCF_937001465.1. NCBI lineage: Eukaryota > Metazoa > Chordata > Mammalia > Artiodactyla > Delphinidae > Orcinus > Orcinus orca. Next base: position 12,160,965 of record NC_064561.1, on the reverse strand, counting down.
GACGCACTGCGTGGCACGTGGGATCTTAGGTCCCCAACCAGGGATCGAATCCGTGCACCGTGAAGTGGAAGCGTGGAGTCTTAACCACTGGACCACCAGGAAAGTCCCTTTCTTTTAGTCCTTGTGTCTCTTACTTGCAGCCAAACGCACTCATCAAACTCACTCCCGGGCTTCCCTGGTGGCGCAGTGTTTAAGAATCCGCCTGCCAATGCAGGGGACATGGGTTCAAGCCCTGGTGCGGGAAGATCCCACATGCCGCGGAGCAACTAAGCCCGTGCGCCACAACTACTGAGCCTGTGCTCTAAAGCCTGCGAGCCACAACTACTGAGCCCACGTGTCACAACTATTGAAGCCCACGCGCCTAGAGCCTGTGCTCCACAAGAGAATCCACCACAATGAGAAGCCCACGCACTGCAACGAAGAGCAGCCCCCACTCGCTGCTACTGAGAAAGCCTGCGCACAGCAACAAAGACCCCACGCAGCCAAAAATAAATAAAATAAATAAATAAATTTATAAAAACAAAAAACCCCCCAAAAAACCTCACTCCCAGTGATGGATCCCACGGCCCCTGCCCTGGCCACTCAAATGTGGAAACAACTCCAGATCTTAGGAGGAAACGTAAGGTAGAAACCTTAGGAGGAAACTCCTGACTTTACCGAGGAAACCCTGTGCTGAATAAGATTCCCTTTCTGCTTCCTGGTGGAGCAGAAATTCAAATTCAAATTCAGGTGTAGAAAAATGAAGCTTCATTCTTTGCACATCCAAGTTTATGAAATGAGATTCTCACCTGCTACAGCAAAAAAAACCCCAAAAAACCTCCAAACATGGGGGTGTAGGTGGAATTTGAGTGTGTCCCTGGCATTTGTGTCCTAACTTGCTTGAGCTAAGAGCAACAGCTGCCCAGCATCCTGGGTTCAGATCCTGGCTCTGCCCCTGGGGCCTGTTTTCCTTCTCTGTAAAATGGGACCGTGGTAGTTGTAATGAGTTGCGTTCGTAGGCAGGAAGTGTATTCAGCAGTAGCCGCTCATGGTAGATGCTACGTGATTTTTTTGCCAATAGGGGAGGGAAGGAGGCCACCATACATCTGAGGCTGTGTGCTTTTTCTTTTTTTTTTAATGTCTGCTGTTAATAAAATATTTTTACAGAGACCAAAAATTCAGAATAGTGCAAAACATCTCAACACCATGCATTCATGACCACTTCTCGTTGATTTTAAACATTTGTTCCAAGTCACATATTTACAGAGAAATGGGGGCATCTGTGCAGATGCCAGACCAACGGGATGGAATTAAAACAGACAAACAGCGTCTTGAGTTCACATTTGCAATCACATGCTAAGAGAAGTCGTGTGGAGGAAGAACCTCCCTGGACTGCGTGGCTGGGTTTGGGTGGGGGGTCTTAGGGGGCCGGGGCCAGGGTTGGGGTCTGAATCCCCCTGGCCATGTGGCCGGGGATGCATAGGGACCCTCTGCCTGTGACCTGTGCCTGGAGAGAGCCACTGTGGCTGGGCGGGGGGCAGGGGGAAGATGGACGGGGTCTTACCTAACACCATCAACTTGATTTGTCTCTTAAAAAAAAATAAAAGGCAAAGAGAAGAGCAACACGTGTCAATGAAAACGACTTTGGTCCTTGACAATTCTTAGGAAAGGATGTTCAGGGGACAGCAGGGGTCATGATGTGGACCAGCCCCCCAGTGAGCTCCCCCATTCTCTGCCTGCACAGCAGAGTTGGGGCAACTCCAGGCTGTCTCCACTCTGCCTCGTGCCTCAGTGTTCCCACCTGTAAGATGGACAGCGCTGGGGGGGACAGAAAGGTCTCTGAGGTCCCAGCTGAGAGAGGTCCCAAGGATTTCTAGTTGGCTAATTTTTTTTTTTTTTTCATCTGTGATGGAGGCATGGTGAGGTTTCAGGCTGTGGTGCCTGAGAATCAGGACTGAGGGATGCGACTGGGTGCCTCCTCATTTTAGGTAAATCCTTCGAGGACAGACTGGTGAGAGCCAGAGAGAGCAGGGGACCCTCTTCCTTCTAGAAACCTGTTTTTGCTTTTTCTCCTTTCTCTGTCTCTGTATCTCCCCATCTCTGACTGGAAGATCTCCTGAGTGCCCAGATCTGTGTGGGAGGGGGAGGCTGGTACGGACAGACACACATGTGGATGCATGGGCACACACAGAACCCCCTGCCCGAGACATAGTTCAACTAGGCATCCCCTCCCTGCCATCCCCCTGTGCCCAGAGAGCCTTTCACAGACACCCCTAGCCCCATGGCATCAGAGACAGAGGCTGGGGAAGGGACAGACAGAGGAGGAGGGACAGAGGCTGGGGAAGTCCTAAGGGGGATCAGAGAGTGTTTTCTACAGAAGGGAAAATTTGTGATGAGTTTTGAGGAAGGAGTAGGAGTTCTCTGGGAGAAAGAAGAGGGAGGAAATTTCCAAAACAGTTCTAGCCTGGGAGTCAGAGTGTCATTTGACAAATACTCCCTGAGGCTTCCTTCATGTGCCTGGGCCAGTGCTGGGGAATCCTACACACACACACACACACACACACACACGCACGCACACACGCACGCACGCACGCGCGCGCTTTGACCAGAGAGCCTCCCGATGAATCTTTTGGGAAATACCTTGGCTCTCTCCGGCAGAAGCTCAGCTCCCCCTTTTCCTGCCAGTCATCAAAAAAATCTTTCAGAACCCACCCCAGATCACAGATTACCTCCCCTTTGGGTGTTGCTGGCGTTTTCAACTCCAAGTGAACCGCCCAGCGCACCTCCACCTCTTGGATGGTCTGAAGTTCAAATCTGCCTCTCAGTCCTTGTGGTGGAGACTCCACGTTCTCCCCAAGCCACCTCTCAGCCTGTCCCTTGCCCCTGGCTGGGGCCCACCTTCCCCACCATCCTGAAGGAGAACTTTCGTCCTAATGTCTGGTTCAGAACCTTCGGTCACTTCAACCTGCCTGAATTTAGAGGAACACACAAATGCTTCCGGGTAGATGAGAAAACAGTGTCGCTTCTTCCAGACTCTTGTTCACGGATGGGGAAACCATTATCATAAACATACAACACTCAATTTGCACACGGCCTCCTTAGAGATGCTCAACCCCTCGGCAGTGCACAACTGGGACATCTGTACCCAGGGACCCTGGGGCTCATCTAGGCAGAGTTTTAAATATATACTCCAAAGTCTTTCCAAGAATTAATGTCAGTGTCCTGAAAGCATTTTGTCCTCTCGCCCCCACCATCAGTCCATTCTTCATGACGTAGCCAGAGGAAGATTTCAAAACCTGAAATCAGACCCTCCTCAGCTTTAAAATCTCCTGGGGCCCCCAAGCGTCTGAGGGTAAAATCAAAACTCCCCAGGGCAGCGTACAAGACCTGGTTTGATACCTCTGCAGGTGTCCCCAACCTCATCACCATCCCCCAGTACCCCACTCGCTGGCTCAGCTCTAGCCACGCTGACCTGGCTGTGCTTCAAGTCAGCCTACCTCCTAGCCTTTGCACCTGCTGTTCCTGCTGCCTGGAGCTCTTTTCTCTCCAATGGGTGGTTCCTTCTCACTTTTCACCTCCAGAGAAAGCCCTCCCTCACCTTCCCCATCTGACGTAGGCTCCACCACTCCGAGAGCGCAGCTAATCCTCATCTCATCCCTCTGTTTTAATTTCTCCCTAGCACAGCACAATCCTGTATTTATCAACCTGGCAGAAAAAAATCCCATGACATACACACTGGTCCAACGTGGAAAAGCAGATTCTGGGCAAAGACAAGCCTTGCCAACCTTTCCCAAAATGTTTCCCAAAATGCCTGCATGCGCTAAAATGGGGAAATTAGACTCTGGCCAAACTGCCCCAACATCCCTGCAGGAGGAAGAGTTTCAGGCAGCTAGAGGCCCCCCCCCCCCGGGGTATCCTGTGACCTGTGGAAGCTCCCAACACACACACACACACACACACACACACACACACACACACCCTCGAGTTTCTGGTCTCTTTCTGTTCTTTCCTGACTGGAGCATTCTGGGGAAGGAAGAAGGGGTTGGCTTAGGGGACTGGGTCCAGGGAATCCCAAACCTTCACGCTTTTTTGGCGGGAGGTCAAGAGTTCTCAGGGTATCTCCCCGTGGGGTCCCACTGGAAAGTGCTGAGGGCAGGGGTTTTGCTTGGCAACCAGAGATGGGAGGGGGCACTGGGGGTCTTGGCCCAGGACCCCCATCCCTTTAAGGGTTGGGGGAGGTCCCCTAAGGGGGATTAGCAGCAATGGGGAGCTGTATCGGGTCATCCGATCTCAGCCCACCCTTCAATGGGGCACACAGGCCAAAGGGAATGGGGAGAGGGTGTGGCACTGGGACCCTCGGCATTGTCTCAGGCAGCTCTCCGGGCCTCAGTTTCGTCGTCAAATGGGTGGGTTGAACTCTACGATATGAGGATTGGGTATGTGGGGGGGAAAAGGGAGGCAAACCCCCATAGGGAAGTGGGGACGGCGCGGGAGCCCCAAAGCCGACCCCTTGGTCCCCAGGGTTTGGGCGCCCAAGGGCGCATGTGCTTTTGAAATTCCATCCTCCCCCCTTCCCTATTTTTTGCACAAACATCAAAAGGGACTCTGACCCGGGGGGCCCTCCAATCACCACCCTAGTCCCTCCAGGCCCCAGACCACCCTAGGAGGCGCTCCAGGAAGCCCTGCCCCTTGCCCAGAGCCCGCCCCTCGAGGGAGCTGAGAGTTCCATACTTGGCAAACTGATCTTGGGCCCCAGGGGTTGGGGACCCATCTTATGGCTTCCCCAGGGTGCAGGAGACAGAGCCTCCCGGTACCACAGCCCTGGGACCTGGCCTCCTTACTAGGGGGTGGGTTTTCCTCCCATCCCAGCTCGAAAGTCCCCCTAGACGATGGGGGAGTGGCCTCAAGTAGGGGGATGTGCCTTCTTCCTTCCTCGCGCCCCACTGCGTGGCCTCCTGAGGGGGCGGGGCGTTGCCATTCACCTTTCCACAGAGGGGGAACTAAATCCAGGGCGCAGGTGCAGCCCAACCTCAGCACAGAGTGCGGACACTCGCCCCCTGGGAGGTCCCAGCTCGCGGGCGCCGCCCCACCCCGTGCGCTCTGCGCAGGCGCAGTGGTGCCCGCCTGCGTGCCCCACGCTATGGAGCAGGCGCGGCCCCGCCCTCCTCGGCGGAGCGCGTGTCCGACTTAAGCTTGACGAACTCCTTGGCCACCTCATCGTTGCTGCGTTGCGACAGGATGCGCAGCACCGTGAGGCCCGTGTCGTCCATGTGGATGCGGCGGCCAAGCGGCAGCCAGCAGGCGGCGCTCCCGCGCTGGACCAGCTCGCGCAGCTGCAGCACGGCCAGCCCCACTGTGCGGTCCTCGCGCGCGAAGCAGTAGTCCTTGACGCACACCTGCAGCTCATAGCACTCCGGGCCCGCTTCGGCGCTCAGCGTGCTGCGGGAAGGTTAGGCGTGAGGACACGTCCCGCCCACTGACCAGCCACGCCCCTACCGGTGACCCCCGCTTCCCCTGCCCCGGGTCACGCCCACAGCCGCGCATTCTGAGCTGGGGCATTCTGAGCTGGGCCATTCCCATAATGAGTGGCCTCCTATTTTCATAACCTTCCACTTAGGCCGGGCCCCACCCCTGACCCAGATGTCCGGCCCCATAGCCCCGCGCTGGGACACGCCCACATCAGCTGACAATGTCCATCCCCAGCATTGTCCCTGCCAAGTCTCTCCTTCCCTTCTTCCTTTTCCTCACCCAAGGACGCCTCCATCAGACTACTCCCAGCCCCCAGCCAAGCCACATCCCCACCCCCAAGAGACCCTTCCCCCAGAGTCCTCTGGCTAGGCCATGCTCCCACCCTGTGATACCAGCACCCACACTCTCAGCCAGCTGAGCTGCTGCCTCCACCACCCTACCCAGATATGACACCAAGAAGCCCCTTTACCAGGCTCCCATCTGAACTCAAGTTCTCCCCTTGACGTGGCCCCTCCCCCCTGCTCCCTAGCCTACTCTTCGTACGCCCATGTAACCTGCCAAGATGTCTCACCATGAGTGACTACCCACTCCAGCGCTCCTCCCCCTCCCCCAGGCTACGAAAGGCTACGAAGTCGCCAGTGCGGCCTGATGCTGGCTAGTCAAGAACTCATTTCTTTCAGGCTACATGCACACCGATCCCTTGCATCTCCTTCCCAGGCTACATTCCTAGCCCTCAACTAGTTTGGGCCACCCCAGGAGACATCTGCCCCCTCCTAGGCGGTGCTCTTGTCCGCAGGTATTGCTTCAGGTGACCTAGCTCTCCAAAGTCCTCTGACCAAGAGCTCTCCCCTCACAGGACTGGCCAGGCTCCTGTCCCTCAGGGGCCTCCACTTCCCCCCAGCTCTGATGTCCCCTTACCCCACTGTACTCTGTCCCCCAAGAACACCCCCAATGTTACCCTGCCCCAGTGAGGTTCACACCTGATCCAAAGATCCGCCGACCCTCACCCCCACCCCAGAGAACCCCTCTGTACACCTTGATCAGACTTGTTTATGTTCCCCATAAATCATCTGCTCCTCTAGACCCTGATGCCCCTGACCTAGGGAGCCCCACCTAGATGTGACCACAGTCCTACCCATATGACACATATCCCCATGACCTGGACCAAGCCACACTCCACTCTTGTCCCCCAGAGCAGACTCCTCCAGATGACCTGCCCCAATAGCCCTGACAAAGTTCATTGCTGACTCGAGGAGGTCCATGCCTATGCCCTCAGCCCCTCACCCACAAGCCTCTTGCCCCATCATGACCAACCACGCCTCTTAAACAGACCAGAATCTCCAGCCCTGGAAATGCCCCTGCCCAACACGCTCCTTCTGGCCAGACTCCTCCCCTTCATGAGCCCTCATCATGAGGTTATATCACACTCACTGTCCTCTGGGACCTGTCTGCCCCCCAAGGTGGTCACCTCCATCCTGGTGTTCCCTCACTGATGTCACTCCTGCACTAAGGTGCCTCTCTTCCCAGCATACCCACCTAGGATGTGATCTCTCCTGTTCCTGTCCCTAGGTACCACTGGCCCACCAGACATCCCTCCTGCCTAGTGGGCCCTGAGGTTCATATAGCACATGTCCCCTTGCCATTCTCCCCTAAGCATCCCAGACTTACAACTGGAAGCTCTCATTGTACTTTGGGGCCCAGCTGTTGTTCTTAGATTTGGTCGCAAACTTGCGTTTCTTGTCACTGAGCTGGGGCCCGATGATGTTGACCTCGATGAATGGCCGGAAAATGCCAGAAGTCTGCCACTTGAGGTCATTGGCAGCCACCACTGTTGGGGGAATTAGAAGGTAAGGTTGGTTAGGGTCCCCCAGTACACAGTTGTGGTTTTCAAAGCCTGTCTGAAAGACTACATTTCCCAGAATGCTTCTGTAGCCAAGTGTGGCCATATGACTAACTTCCAGCCAATGAGATGTAAGAGGAAGTGATGCGTACAGCTTTCAGGTTGTGGCTTAAAAGGCAGGGAGAATGCCCTAAACTTTCGCCTTCTCCTAGCTGCAAGGTGGGATGCTGATGGGGGCTGAGTTCTTTGGGACCCTACAGAGGAAGAAAGCATATTAGGGACAAAAGTACAACAAAAGATGTCAGGGGCCTGGATCCCCAACACTGTGAAGCCCTTCCATCAATTCTGGGCTGACTGTCCTCGGAGTTACCTCAGAGAAAGCTTTATTCCATCTATCTTGTTTAAGCCACGTTATTTTAGGCCTTGGCTAAGACAGCCCAATCTGTGTTCTAATTAGAAAATAAAAGCCAACAAAAGGAAAGCAGAGCTGAGAGATAAAGTGGAATGAGGTCTGTAACACTCTTTGTACCTCTTCATCCAGCTATGCCTGAAGGTGGTGACTTCGGGAATTTTCAGTTTTATAAAAAGATTTTTTTTAACGAAAAAAAATTTCTTCCTTACGCCAGTTTGAGTTTGGTTTTCTGTCTTAGAACCTAGTGCATCCTGGCTGAGGCACTCTCCCTCCCACCTCAGATTACTCACCTTTCACTGTGACCTTGTGTTCCCCAGTTCCTGGATGAGTGAAGAGCTCTACATGGACGGAGACTTCACCCACAGGGTCTTCCACACCCGAGCCTGGGCGGGGCAGGGGAGGATGCTTGGCATAAGCTTCATTCTTTCCCACCCACCAGAAAGGACCTGGACTGCCTCCCACCCACCATGTGCTGGCGGCACCAGGTCATCAGCCGTGACAGGGTGGCACTGAGGGTGGGCTGGGAAGATGGGTGTTCTTAGGGAGGCCAAGAATCCTGGGTTGTAGGCTTTCACTGCCTCACTGTGTGATCTCAGGCAGATCTCTTAACTTCTCTGAGCCTAATGTCCTTTTTCTCATTCCCTGTCATTAAACTCAGCCTTCATCTTTCACACCATCTTGGCAGCATCTGATACCCTGGCTTCCTGTGCCTCAGTTTCTCCTCTTGGCTGCAACAAGGCCACACTCTCCAATCTGTTCTCATCTTACAGATTAGTCACTCCTCCTCACCCTCTTTTGCCATTTCCTCCTCCTCTGTTGATCTTCAAGCTGTTGGGGCACGCGGTGCCTTAGTCCTCAACCCCTTTTTTGTTTTCATTTCCTCCCTAAGTACTGGTACGGTGGAAAATCCTGTCAGCTCTACCTTTAAAATACGCCCAGAATTTGGCCCACCTCCTTGGCCTCCATCCTGGTCCAGCCCCCATCAACTTTCTGGCTCCATCTCACACTTCAGGCATGGCTAAATGAACCATGGCTGCCCAGTCAGAGCATTCCCTGGCCATGGCTGCAGTGACTGGCTCAGGAATGGTCATGTGACCCAAGATAGGCCAATAGGAGTTGTCCCTGGGCCAACTAGGCCAACCTGGAATATTGCAGTGGCCTCCTCCCTGTCTCCCTGCACCCTCCTCTCAGCTTCTTTCAGTACACCAGCCAGAGAAATCCTAACTCAGATCATGTCCCTTCTCTGCTCAAAATCCTCCCATGGCTCCCATCTCACTCTGAAATAATCAAAGTCCTTTTGTGGCCTGCAGTGTCACTCCTGACATGTGTCACTATTACCTCTCCTGCCTCACCTCCCTTCACTCTTACCCTTGCCACGTTGGCTCCAGCCTCACAGGCTTCCTCACACTCCTGCAATACACTGTGATAACATGACCCAGAATCCTCAGCTCTCCTGAAGTGACAGCTTGTAGAGAAATCTTTCATTTTCCCTGCCATTCCTTTTCCAATAGACCATCTCAAGTTTCCATTGAGAAATGTCCCTACCTCACCTCAGACCTTGTGGCTCCATCTCACACTTCAGGTAAGGCTAAACGAACCACGGGTGCCCTAGCCCTCTAGCCATGGCTGCAGTGATTGGCTCAGGGATGGTCATGTGACCCAAGCTGGGCCAATAGAAATTGGCCCTGAGACTTTTGCTGTAACTCTTAGGAAAGAGTCTCTCTCTGGTTAGGCTGGCAAGGCTGACTCTACCCAATGAGGGGAGAGTCCACCTCACAGAGGTCTCAACAGAGACCAGTGACCGATGGCATTGTTGGAGACTCTAGATCCAGCTATCACTGATGCCAAATCAATTCCTAATCTTTCAGTTACAGGCTTACAAATTCTCTAGTCTGCCCGAGTCAGGGTAAGGTACGCTTCAGTTTCTGGCCACCACAAGCATCCTGATTGATTAGTTCTGATGGGGATCATTGAAGGAGCAGTTTAAAAGCTTCTGTCCCCATTCCTCCCTCTGTGACTCTTGGGAAGGGCATCCTGTGGGGCCTGGGAACCTGTGACCGTCAGCACCCCCACCAGTCCCCTCCCCTGCCCCTCAGGAAGCTCCCCACACCTGGAGCACTCCATGCATGGGGGGAGGAACAGGGGGAAAGGCAGGGGTGGGTGTGGGGAAGGAGAACGGGTCAGTCCAAGGTTGACCGGGTTACCTGTCTCTGGGCGGAAAGTGACCAAGGCTCAGGGGGCAGAGGGGCCTGAAGACCCTGTACCCCCTCATCTTCGCTGCCCACCCCAGGCTGCCTTCCTTGTCATCTCAGGCTCCCACCCCCCTTCCCCCAACCAGTCACATGCTCAGCCTCACCCGCCACCCCCAGGCTGATGCTTCACAGCAAGCTCAATCCGGGCCAGACTGAGGGGTGCCAGGGGAGAGTCGGACAGTGGTGGGTGGGGTGAGGGGTCAGATCATGGCCAAAGCTAGTAAGAAGGGGGAGGGGGGCAGTGCTGGGCACCCCCATCCCGTGGTTTGCTGGCTCCAAGGGGAAGGGTCTTTCGCGGGCTTCTCTGTGCTTTCCCCAACCCCATCCCCACTCCCCAAGTCCCGGACACCCCCTACAGGGGAAGGTTCCTTGGGCAAAGGGCTTAATCTCCTCTGAGACTCAGCTTCCTCATCTATGGAATGATGGACGCCCTGTGGAGCGACCAGGAGGAATGTTTTCCGAGAGTCCCTGAGAAATGCTTGGCACAAGGGCTGACCCAGAGTTAGAGCCTAAAAAATGTTGGTTTTCTATGCTTAGAAAAGTGACATCAATAATCATAATAATCATATAAACAATAATAATAAAACAACTAACAATTGTTGCCAGCTAGTACACGTCAGGAACTTTCCTGTCAGGAAAGTCTCAGGGCTAAATTTAATTCACCTAATCCTAAAAATAATCCTATGAATTAGGGTCCTTGACTGCTCCCATTTTACAGATGAGAAACCTGAGGCTCAGGGAGGCAGCCTGTTGCCAGAGGCGCCCAGCCACGGAGTGGCAGACCTGTAATCTGAGCCCGCTCTTAACCGGGCAGGCGCCTGTCTGGGGGGACCCGGGATCTGGTTTAAGAGAAGCACCTAGGGAGAAACGAATTGCGACTCGAATCCCTTGTCCTTCCCCACGTGGAACCAGCAAGCCGTCCTTCCCCCTTGTCCGCCTCGGCCCCCTCGCAGCCAGTCGGGTCTGGGCGGGGCCCCGCAGGCCTGGGAGACGGAAGGACGGGCCTTTTACTAGCCGGGCCGGGAGGGGCGCAGGCACCGGGCACCGGGCGCGGGTGGGCGGCGGAAGCACGTACCCTTCTCAGGATAAATGTCTTCACTAAGGGTAAACCTAGTCCCTTTTCCACCATGGACTAATCACGGTGGGGAGGTGGAGAAAGGAGGGAAGGGAGGAGTGGTGGGGGGAGAGACGAGAGAGCGAGCGAGAGGCGAGGATGGAGGGCGAGTGTGCGTGACGGGGAGCAGGGTAGGCGCGGAGAGGGGGCGGCGAGTGAGAGGGAGGAGAAACAAGAGAGAGAGAAACGTCAGCTGCAGACGGACAGACAGACAGCCTCCTGCTCCGGGGGCACACCAGGGACACTAAAAGCAGCAGCGTGGGCTGGGCACGAAGCCAAGGGCCCTAGGCCCTGGGCTGACTCGGGGGGGAAGGGGGCCGCTTGTGGCCACGGGGTTTAGCACCCCTCACCCCGGCCTCCTCTTTCACTGCCGGAACTAAACCTGGGTCAGCGGCCAAACTTCTCTCCGTTGTCTGCACTCTTAGGGCCAATTTTGAAAAGGGTGGTCCCCAGGGAGGGGAACTAGGACCCTGGAGTTCTGCCCCCCCAGCCCCAGCTGCTGTGTGCGAACTCAGAGAGGGACAGGAGACAGAGGCAAGAGAAGAGAGAGAGAAAGAGAGAACTTGAGAAATGAGAACTCCCTCTCCGTCCGCCCTCTCCAGGTCGGGGTCCCTCCCATCTCTGGGGCTGTCATTCCTTAGCCCCTGACAGTACAGAGGTCCCTCCCTGGGGTACTTTCAACCATCCCCCCAGAGGTCCCTCCCCGGGAGCTGCCAATCATTCCTTGGCCGCATGACGTCAGAGGTCCCGCCCCTGCCAGAGCTGTCAAACAGTCCTTAGTCAACTGCCGTCACAGGTCCCTCCCCCAGAGATGTCAACCACTCCCTGGAACCAGGGCGTCGAGGTCCCGCCCCTAGGAGCTGTCAATCACTCCCTAGTCCTGGCCGTCAGAGATCCCTCCCCACAGCTTTCAATCACATCCTGACACCATGACGTCATGGATTTTCCCCGGAGAGGTCATCCCCTCCTGGCCCAATGACGCCATAGGTTCCTACGAGCTGTAGATTGCTCATTGGCCTGGTGACACCATGGAGCTCAGGTGCGCCCCGGAGCTGTTAATTCGGCCCAGACCCATGACATCACAGAGGAGGTGAGTCAGAGGGGCTCGGCTGCCCCTGCAGGCGGGGGATTGTCATTGCGTTAACCAGTGGCTCCTTACCCTGGGCCGACTGCGTCTGCACGAATGTCTTGATGAGCAGGTCGGTGGCCTGCGTGTAGAGGGACAGGGCGTAGCGCAGGGACTGCAGGTCTGGACTCTTCTCCAGGAAGGTTTTCTTGAGGCCCACGCCACCCGCATGGAAGTATTGCTGTGGGGAACAGGGTGGAGAGAGGTAAGGCTGGCGGGACCCCCTACCCACGCATTGGGCTGGGCAGCCCCAACTCTCCCTCCCCTACTCCACTGCCCTCTGCTGTGGTATGCCACGACAGGGCAGATCTTCAGAACACCCAGGTCCTGCTATTCCCTCACCTCCACCCCTGCCCCAAACACGCCTGTGGACTCCCAGCCCCCTCAGAATAACACCCATGCCCTGCACCCCTCCCAGCCTTCTTTCCAAAAGTCTTCCCTAGAACATACCTGCCTCAGGGCCTTTGCACTTACTATGCTCACTGGCATGAAGGCCCTCCCAGCCCCACTCCCACTCCTTATTTTGCCACGGCTGGCTCCCTGTCTTTCTTTGATTAAGGTTTCAAGGAGTTTTCCTTAACCACCCCAACTACATGTGTTGCCAACCCTGTTGTGCTGTAATTCTCCATTTCAACAAAACATTTCCTTCAGAGTAGTTTTCACGCTTTTTATTTCATGGAGACCACGGCCCCTTTCATGTCTCCATGTTCTTGCATGGACTGGTTCCCTGCCTAGAATGCTGTTGCTTTGCCTTGTGAATTTCTATGCAGTCCTCAAACCCCACCACCTCCCACATGCCTTCTAATCCAGAAAGCCCTTACTGCCCCCTCCCTGGGCTCTCCCATCTTTTCTTCTACCCTGTCCTGACCCCACAAGGCTGGGGATGTCTACATCCAACTGACATCCAGCCTGGGGCTCCTCAAGTCCCTGCCATCAGCCAGCCTGGAGCTGACATAGAAGGGTCATCAGGAAGTGTTTATAAATGGAATGAATTAAGGTGGGTTTGAGCCTAGGTCCATGTCCACACCAGCCACACCCTCTGCCTGCCCCATCTGGGATGGGCAGGGGTGTGGCCTCTCACCTTGATAGTGTCCAGGGCCAGCTCAACAACTGCACACTGCTTCGGGGTCAAGCTCTTGGCTTCTTCTCGTACCATGTGGTCCTGGATGGATGGAGAGAGTGTCCACGTGGGCAGAGCAAATTCTGCCTTGGGGATCTGCCTATGGGTCTCATTCTTACTAAACTCTGAAGAGTTGGATAGTGGGTCTGTCTTTTCATCATTGTGTTCCCAGTGCCTAGCATGTGGCTGGCACACAGCAGGTGCTCAATAAATATTTGCCAAATAAATTGTTTGTATTCTTGATCAAGCTGTATCTGAAGCTGAACCTTGCACCTCTTTTCAATACACTGAGCAAATACATTGTGATTAAGCCCGTCTGAGTAGGGTGTCTGTCCTTTGAGCCTGCAAAGCATGCCACTATGCTGGGACCTCTTCCCGAAGAAGCCTCCCACCCCAATGCCCTGCCCCCACCCCCGGCCTCACCTTGAGTTTAGACAGCTGACCCAGCTCCTTGGCTGCATTGAAGATCATCTGGGTTCCCTGTAGGTAACAACAGACATAACCCCGGTGAGGGTGGGGGGGTCCTTCTGCCCAGTGCCCAAGCTGCCACTGACACCCCAGCCCTGGACGCCATCTTGGTTCTTGTCCAAAGGCTCTGGGCAGGGCAATGGTTGTGTCCTGGGGACAGAGGTCTGGAGACCCCCAGGAAGTGCTGAGAAGGAGATGGTGACCTTGTCTCCAGAAATCTCAGTCCCGTGGGGTGCTACCCATCCTGCCATCTCCACCATGACCCCAGGTTTGGGGGACAGAGAAGAAAACAGAGAGCAGGCTGTGATGGTGTTTGCGGGTATGGGTGGGGCTTGCCAGCCCCAAGTCTTGGAGCCTTGAGCAAACTATGGGGTGGGCTCTGTGTAGTGAAAACCACTACCCACCATGGGCCCATTCCCTCTGTAGAAGAATTTCCCCAGTAATCTGGGGGGCCTGTTAATCTGACCTTTTAAAGGAAGAATCCTCCCCCTTAACACACACCTCAGTACCCCGCCCCCAAAACAGACATCAGCAATATGACATCCTGGTTATGGCTCCGATGAACCGGGTGGGCATGGGTTCAAATCCCAGCTCTGCTATGTGGCCCTGGGCAAGTCATTTAACCTCTCTGACCCCCAGTTTTCCCATCTTGATGGGGGAAATCATATCCCAGCTTAGCTGGGACTAATCGTGTCTTTGTTCAGTGTTCACAGTTCTTATCACTCGGTTTCGAGGTCACGGGCAGTGTTAGGGGAGACGGGGTCGTAGCCTGGAAGCTACATGTCCTGCCTCCTCCATCACTATGTTGGGTGACCTGAGGCATGTCCTTGGCCCTTTCTGGGCCTCAGTTTCCTCCCCTGGCTAATAGGGGCACCTACACTAGCTTAGGGGATAACAGCTGTGGTGGGAGCTGAGTAACGGTGAAGTTATGAGTCCTGAATTACTGGGTCCTGGGGTGGTCTGGGGGTCCTAGGCAGGGCTAGCCAGGGAGGAGGGCCATTTACAGCTGGGATGTTTGGAATCACGTTGATGCTTTTCCAAGCTGGCCAGTGGGATCTGGTCACCCTGCCACTACTGGTATTATTATTAGCGTCCTGGCTGTCGCTACTCTTCTTATTCCTTGCCTGTGATTCCCCAAGGTTGTCACGAGGCACAGTTACTCGGGAGCCCAGCCTGGACCTTGGTTTCCCCTGCAGCACCCTCCTCCCCACCTGCCACCCTTCCCGCACCACCCCTCACGAGCAAGCCAGACAGACAAAGGAAGAAGAGACCAACAGACAGGGTCACGGTACACCCCCGGATGGCACGGATCACAGAGGTGGAAGAAGGTAGGGGGTGGGTGGTGGGTAGGTAGGGGGTGGGGTGGGAGCCAGACAGACAGGGAGAGGCTGGTCTTACATCTGAGTGGCTTGGCACTTTCGCCCTGCCCTGTGGAGAGAATCAGGCGAAGGTCAGAGTTCGGGTGGCTGCTGAGAGGATACTCAGTGGGACTTCCCTGCCCCCTCAAAGCACAGCCCACGAGCTCCCTCCCAGGTTCTGGGGCTAATGCTGGAACCCCTCCCCAGCTAGGCACCTTCCCTTGTCCTCTGGTGGGGACCTGGGGCCAGACTCTGGACTGTCAGGAGGCTAGAATCAGCCCATCACCTGGGGACAGGTGTCCAATCCCACAGTCAGCCTGCCCCAAGATGGGGTGCCTTGGGGAGGGGAAAGAAGAGAAGGCTCAGAGTCTCTCCTCCCCCAACTCCCAAGACCTTACCCCAGCAGGCCTGACTCTAAAAGAAGCATACTAACGGGTATCACCAGATCACTCAACACACAGACACACACCCAGGCACATCCATGGGTGTGCAGAAAGTTTATGCACACACAAACCCCCAGATCAACATACGAAGACACACACGTGCAGAATTCACAAGCTAAAGTACACACGTGTACTACTAAACACTTGCACGCATGTGCACAATTACACACATAAACCCATGCACTCTCCACCCCCCCAGGGATGTACATACATGTATATGGTGCCTGACATACTGCATGTGTTCCCCAAAGGGCTGGATGAATGAGTTGGGAAGCCCTACAACCCATGTTCATGAAGTGGCGACCCCACTTGTGCTCACACAGGCATGATAGCTCCTGTATGACTGCACAGCAAGGGCAACTGTTCACGTGTTGCCACAGCTCCTATCTCCTTATAACAAACACCCATTAGAATAAACAAAACAAAACAAAACATGTCTCAGTCCAGGGCAGTTGTCCAGTGTCTGGGCCCTTCTTGAAGCCACAGAATTTCAGCTGAGCCCAGGGCTGGGATAAGCCCTTTGGGTATTGTCGTGAGAGGGCAGGAGCTGTTTGCGCACAAACACGCGCACACACGCTAAGCCACGTCCCTGGGGAATCACTTTGTCTCTGACTTCTGGTTTTGTGGGACTTCGTTAGGACACCCTCCTCCTACCCATGACCCCCAGCTGGCCTTTCTGCCCATGCAAATGGACACACACATACACACACACACACCCAGACACCAGAGCTTGGGACCTCAGTGCAGACGAGGCCCTCATTACCTTTTCTAATCCCTTGCCATGTTTTCTCAAGAGGTTGCCCTGCAGAGACAATGTCACAAGGTGATCAACCTAGCAAGCTGTGTGGGATGGGAATCCAGAGTAACAACACATACTCACGGGGACAGGAAGTAAAGGGCATCTGCACGGCACAGAGCGCTGGTAAAAGGGTTGCCGGGGGGATTGTGTGTGTGCCTTAATGACTGACTCTTAAAAAGGGCAAGAGAGTCAGACAGGAAAGAGAAAGAGCCCGAGAGAGAGAGAGAGAGAAGTTGCTGCCAAAATATAATCCATTTACATTTACTGTATATTTGAGGCTCTTGGTTCTTGAGTCAACAGGAAAGCAAATAGTCTCCATATTCAGACAGACCTGAATTTGAATCCTGATTCTGGCATATATTTACTATGTGGCTTTGAGCAAGTGACTCTCTGAGC
Source organism: Orcinus orca (assembly GCF_937001465.1). Classification (NCBI taxonomy): domain Eukaryota; kingdom Metazoa; phylum Chordata; class Mammalia; order Artiodactyla; family Delphinidae; genus Orcinus; species Orcinus orca. Next base: position 12,144,189 of record NC_064561.1, on the reverse strand, counting down.
CTCAGCTTTCCTCATCTGTAAAATGGGAATAATAACATCCATCCTACTCAAAGGGTTGTCATGAAGGTGAGCTGAAACAACAGCTATGAGGTCTGGAATACAGGAAATCCTCAATAAATGTGAATTCCCTTAGCTCTTTACCCACAAATGCATTGTCTGTAGTTGGGTACGCTGCCACCATGTAGTTACAGCCAAAGACCCACACTGCAGCCCCAAGAAGTGAGATGAGCACTAGCGAACTTTTGACAAGGTGAAATCTTGTAACAGCCTTGTCTTGCCTACAAAAGAGGACTCTAAAGTGGTTTTAACTGATCTCTGCCCTACTGTGTGTCTACATACTACCACCACCACCAATAACATTAGCTCTAATGTAGTGAGCACTGCCTCAGTCTGTCACTGAGTCGAGCACTTTAACGCATCATCCTATTTGGTTCTCACAACACTCAGAGAGCTGCTACAATTAACCTCTTTTTCCAGACAAGGAAATGGAGGTTGGGAGGTGAAGTGACTTCCCAAGGTCACAGAGAGAATGGCTGGGCTGAGATTTGATGCCAAGTCTGCCTGACGCCAAGGAGTCACAACATCGTCCCCCACCTGGGTGCCTGGGTGTGTGTCTGGGATTCTTGTATGTTAGTATGTGTGGTGGAAGTGGGGTGAGCAGGGCTGGTGGTGGGGTCTGGACTGATCAGCTATACAGACCGGGGTGGTGAGGACCTGTATTTTGGGTGGCTACTAACAGTTCAGAGCTGAAAAGAGAGGTCAGAGGAGCTCCGTTGACTTTGAACTTCCTTCTAGTTTCGGGGACCCAGATATCCTGGTGGTGTCTGAGCATGGGAGTAAGGGCGAATTCTAACTAAAAGATGTGGGCAGATGTGAAGGTGCTGGGCCGAGGTTTTGGGAGGAGGGAGGCCCCTCCTTCGTACTTATAATTGGGGGTGGGCGTGGCCTCCCTCCCTCCCGGCCCTGCCCCTCCCCATGCTCCGCCCCAGACAGACACAGGCACATCTAGGCGGGAGGTGGGACAGTGGATGGGGGGCCAGTGGGTGAGGAGGGGGCGTTGGGTGGGGGGGGTGCAGCCACGCGGTGGGCCGAGTCCAGACACAGAGCGGATGGACAGACAGACGGACAGAAGGGCCTCTACTTACGATCATCTGTCAGCCGTGATGGGGGTAGGGCGGTGGGGGAGGGGGGAATAAGTCACCATGAGTCTCCAGGGAGGCCAGGGAAGGGGCGGAGAAGGCACCGAGGGACGGACCCCGGACCCAGTGCCCCAGCCCAGCCCAGCAGCCCAGAGGAGACAGGCAGGCAGCGGGAGGTCCGGAGCCTCCCCCACCATCATTGCCTCTAGGCGGGCCCCCTCAGCCGCCCCTCCCCCAAGCCTCCCTCATCCACCCAGGAATGTCCTCCCATTATGTGTTGTGCCATCAACCGCATGCTATCAATGTCCTCAGGCCACTGACACCTCCCCGCTGGAACCCACGCCCAGCCACACCCCTCTGAAGATGTCGCCCTCCCCCACCCCCACCTCCCACCCCACCCCCACCCCACCCCCATCCCCCACCCCCCACCCCCATCCCCCACCCCCCACCCCACCCCCCCACCCCATCCCCCACCCCCCCACCCCACCCCCGCCCACCCGCCAACCCTGCAGATCACCATCTCTGGGCTGTTCCCAGAAGAGTCCCAGAGGCACGGTCCTGGTCTCTGGATGACCACTGACCTCTGCTTGACCTCTACGAACTTGGGTGCTCTCTATAACCTCTGGTTGACCTCCTGGAGCTCTCTGTTCTATTGGTCTCTGATCTTTGAAATCTGGGTATCTCCTCTCCTTGTCTCTTGATTGACCTCCAAAGCCCCCTGATGAACCCACTGGCCCCTATAACCTCTGTAACCCACGGATGGCCTTGATCCCCAAGCTGACCTCTCTGTTTTCTGGGTGATCTCTGACCTTTGAATAATCTCGTGACCCACATGTGACCCCTGTGTCCCCTAGACATCTCTTTACTTGCCCTTTAAATGACCTCTTTGATGACTTTTGACCCATGTGTGACCTCTCTGAATTTTGAATGGCCCCACTGACCTCCAGTGGCTTCTATACCCTCAGATGGCCCTTGTGCCTGGATGACCTCTAAGCCCCCAATGCCTTTGATGCCAAGCTCTCCGGGCTCCCAAAGAGGAGGAAGCCCAGGTGTCCCCTCTGGCCCCCTGTGGGCCTCACCGTCTGGTCAGTGAGGGGTGGCAGGACGATGGTCTTCTCCATGGTGTTCATGACCAGCTTCCATAACTCCTTCAGCACCCGCTTCAGCACCGTCTTCTCACAGATTTTGGCAAAGAGAGTCAGGCTGGGGGCAAGGGACAGGCCTGAGAGAGCGCCCAGATGGACCTAACCTGAGAAGCCCCTTCCCCTCAATACATGGGCAAGGTGGGAAGGCATTCCATGGGCAGGCAAGAGGGCGCACAGCCTGTACAGGGACCCCTGGGTGGTCTGATGGGGCTATGATGCATGACGCATGGGGAGAAGAGTGAAAGGTGGTTGGACAGGTGAGCAGGGGCTAGACTTGGAAGGGGCCTCAAAGTCTAGGAAGGAGGCCTGGGCCTTAGCATGAGGGCAGTGGGGAGAGTGTTTAAGAGAGAAGAGACACAGCCAGACTCTCCTGTTTGAAAGAACATAGTGGGAGATGATCTGGAATAGGAAGCTTGGAGACCAGGGACTATGAGGGGGCTGAGGCCACGCTCAGAAGGGAGAGGAAGGGAATGAGAGGGAAAGCAACAAAGAGTTCATGATTGACTGTGTGGGATTGAGAGAGGGCAATCCACCATGATCCTTCCGACAACTGACCCACCCATCCACCAAACCATCCTTCCGGAAACCTTCTTTAATTCTTCCTCCATCACTTTTCCCTACCTTCCTTCTTTCCTTTCTTCCATCCTCACACCCAGACACCCATCCACCCATCCTCCAAATAGTTATTCATCCATCCAAATATTTACCCAACTCTCCATCCATCCATTCATCTATCCAACCATTCTTTTACCCATATACCCTCCATCTAGGTTTCTAAGCATTTATCTTTTAATCTACACATCCATCTGCCCACCCATCCCTCATGTCATTTACCATCCATTCACCCATACAAATACTTACCCACCAATCCTTCCAATCATTAACCCACCCATTTTTCCACCCCTTCATGCCTCCACTCACCCACCCGTCCAAACCATTCAACCACCACCCAGCAAACATGCCCTGAGTGTCCTTTCCATGCCAGCCCCCGTTTCTGAGGCCCGACCCCGGAGCCCTCCCTGGTGGACTCAGTCCACCTAGCCTGGCTCACTTGCTGTCCAGCAGGTCCATGATGGGTTGCAGTACATTGTCGGCATCCTGGGCCACACTGCTGCAGGCACTGGCTGGCACATTGCCTGTGCCTTTCACCTGGCTAAGGATGTCACCCATTTGCTTGACACAATCTTCAATGTGTGGCTGGAAGCTGGGAACACAGAGAGGAGGAGCTCAGATCAGACTCTCCTGGCCTCTGGAAGAAAGGCAGGATGAGGCTGATCTGTGGACCTTTTATCACCAGCGTCGGGGAGCCACGGCATATAACAGCCAGGGCGGGATTTAATAGCAGAAATGGACATCAGACTAAGATATTTACCTGTGTTGTTTATTTCATCACACGGTCCTACTCAGGCACTATTGTTATCATCATCTCCACTTTACAGATGGGTAAACTAAGATTCAGAGAGGTTAAGCAACTCACCCAAGGCCACACAGCTAGTAAGCAGTGAAGCCCGCATTGAATTCAACTTCATCTAACTCCTAGCCTGAGATCTTCGCCACTACATCTGCTGAGTCTCCAGATGCCGCAGGCTCAGAGGTCTGAGAGCTGTCCCCTCCCTTCTGCTCCCAGCCCTGGAGATGCCCCCACCTGGTAGCAAACACCCGGCTGAGCTCATCTAAGACGTTGTTGAGTTTCACCTGTAGCTCCTTCAAGATGTCACTGGCCTCAGCATCCAGCTGAGGAGGGAGAAGGGACATCAGGTCAGGTTTCTAGCGCATCCACACGGATGGGGCATTTTCCCATCCAACCCAGGGAAAGGGATCCAATCCAGGGAAAGGGATCCCAAGGGGCTGGAGAGGAAACTGAGGCCCAGACAGTTAAGCCGCTTGTTTGGGTCTGACGGAGTAGCTGAAGTGGAATTCATCAGGTACAAGCTCTGGGGCCTGCAGGGCCACGGGGATGATGATGACCCCACGGGGGCCCTGCCTCACCTCCTTTCCTCCCATGGCTTCGAACATCTTCTCTAGCTGAACTCGCAGCTGCTGAGTGTTGTTCATGAGGATGCAGGGCTAGGGATGGGGACAGAACAGGGAGTCAGTGCTCAGGACCTCTCCCCAGAGCCTCCCCTCCCCCACGTGGCCAGGGACCTCAGATGGTTACAGGGTCTGGGTCTGGAGGAAGCTGGGGTCCCATAGGGTCATCTGAGAATGGAAGACAGCATTTGGGATCAGATTTCTGGGAGTGTTGGGTGGGGGTGTCTCTGGGGACCAACAGGGGGAAGGAGGACTCCCCCTGGGTGGGCTGAACCTGGTGGGTCCAGGAGAGGGGCTGGACCTCTGGGAGTAGCAGGAAGGGGAGTTCTTGTCACATACCAGTATTCTTCTACATGGGCTCAAAACTTTGTAAGCTCAAAGTTTTGAGCTTACACCCCGAAGCATACACCCTGAAGGCTTCATTCACAACAACCAGACAATGACATGAAGGCACATCCCCTCGCCTCCAGATACCCCCAGACTCACATAGTCTGACACAAAGACACACACAGTTGGACACACATGCAGACACAGGTATCAGAGCCCAGGGAAGGATGGACCTCTGGGGGTATGGAATGGGGTTAGGAGGAAACAGGACAGGGATCCCCGCAGGTCACCACTTTCTCCTTCTCCTTGGAGCAGTAGGAGGCGAAGTCCTTGGAGATGATGTCCGCATACTGGAGGAGCACATTACTGATGGTCTGGGGGGGACAGAGAGGGTGGGTGAGACAAGGGGCTGGGCTTGGATGGGCCCATCAAGAGCCACTAGTGAGATCAGGGATGAACCCAAACTCCTACTAGCACCTAAGATGGACCACTGGGGCTGGGTGAATTCTCCACTCAGGATGACCATCATGGCCAACGGGAGACACCACCAGATGAAGATGATTATTTTACATAGACCCAGCTCTTTTTTAAGCTGGGTTCAAGAGCAACCAACAATCACATTAACCCAGCCCCAAACACAAGCATAACTCAGTCCCAAATGGAATCCCAATTCCTATCTGCAATCCTCAACTTCACCCCAGGTTAAAGTCAACCCATCTGAACCTCAATCCCAGGCCAATGGTCCCAACCTTCAAACTCGCCCCAACACCCACCCACATTCTCCATAAATCCTAACATTCACTCCAACCTCAATGCCCAATTGAATCTCAGTCCTAATAGTAACCCTAAAACTAACCCCAACCTCAACCCCATCTCTAAGCCTGACCCCAGCTCCAAATTCAACTCCAGCTTTAAACACAACCCTGACCTCAATCCCAACCTCAAACTCAACCTCAGCCCAAACCCTGATCCCAACTTCAACTCCAATCCCAATGATATCACCAGCCCTATCCTCAACCCAAACCTCAACCTCAAATCCCAACCTCAAACTTCAACCACAATTCCAATCACTATGGCATGACCAACTCCAACACTGACCTCAACCCCTACCTTAATACCAGTGATAGCACCAACCCCAACCTTGACCTCAGTCCCAACCTCAGTATCAACCCTGACTCTGACCTCAATCCTAACCTCAACTCCAACCCCAACTTTGACCCTATTCCATCCCCCACCTGGACCCCATCCACAATCCCGAACCTTGGCAAAGCGCCTCATGTAGTGACCCACGATCTGGGGGTCAGGACACTCAAGTTTCTTGATGATCTCAAAGCTCTGATTGAGCTGGGAGAAGACATCCACCACGGAGCAAGAGAACAGGGCATGCTCTGAAGTCTGTTGGAACTGCATTGGGAGGGAGGACAGGAGGGAGGAGAGAGGTCAGAGCCAGACAGTTCCCAGAGCCCAACCCTCTTGCTCTCCACAGAGAGATCCAGAATGCCCTGGGATGATAATGGGATGGACAGTGTCCAAGGTGACCTTAGAGCCAAGACTTAGAGGTGTACACAGCAGGGGTCGGGCTTGATAAACCATCATTCGTTTGTTGGATGAACAAAAGACCGTCAACACTGTGAACAAGACAAACATGGCTGGCACCTTTCAGAGACTGGCCTCATTCCAAGGGCATTTTTTGCCCCCAGATTGGATCCCAATGGACCCCAGAAGTAGTGAGGCCGCTGTGAGCAGACTGGGACCTTGGTGGTGGATCAGTTTTCTTACCCCGTCCTTCTTGTCTCGCTCCAGGGCTCCGTGCAAGAAATCCCGGGACACTTCCTCATTCTCGTCCAGCCACTGGATGACGAAGGGCTCAAACCACCTGGAATGGAGAGAAGGGATGTGGCCTTGCCGTCTCCTGTTCCCCAAACCCTCTGCTCAAGATCACGCTATGGCCTGGGTGGCCGCTCCCCAGCTCCCCTCCTGCACGAGGCCTTGGCTGTTTCATCCTTGAAATGAAGGATGTGACTATTGTCAGAGCAAGGCCCAGACATGTGGAAATCCTGGTTGATAAACTGCCCCTGGGCGAGTGGGTTTATTCTCTGAGGTCCTGATACAGCACACAGTAGGCCCTTGGTCAGTGGTGATCGTCATCCCACTCTCCAACGAAGCCCAAGAGTCAGACATCCCGAGTTCGAATCCCGGCTCCGTCACGAATTAGACATCACCTTGGGCAAATCCTTCGGCATTTTATCCTCTGTTTCCTGATCCACAAAGTGGGAATGACAACACTCCCATCTCGTAGAATTGGTGAAAGGATTAAATGAGAAAAGACAAGTGGGACTGCTCAGCACGGTTCCTGATACATGTGATCATTAACTGTCCATAGTCCAATGGCTGAGAATGGAGAACACTGGGTTTGTACCCCACCTGTGCCCCTGATGCCCAGGGAACTCTGAGGAGGTCAACCCTCCCACCCTGGACCTCAGTCTAGCTGTCAGCGCTACAGTTCTGGCTTGGGTTCAGGGCACAGGACTTACGCAGGATACTCAGGTACTCGGTCCTTAAAGGCAGGAAGCTCTGTCACATACTCATTGTAGAGCCATTTGACCTTGAAGTGGAGGTTCATGTAATCAGCACTCTTGCATAGGCGATGCTTATCGTGCTCTGGTGGGGGAAGCAAGGGGGCAGCTTAGCCGGGAGGGTCTGCCACTCTCTGTCTTGGTAGTGCCCACTCTGGCCATCACTGATGTCTGACCTCAGGTATGAGGGTCCAGGGCACTCACAGCCTTAGAGGGGACACTGAGGCAGAGCTACCTGCTGTAGCCAGGCTGGGAGATACAGGGGTGGGAGGACTCACCCTCCATTGCGTACTTCATATCCTGGGCAAACAGATTCCACATCACTTCAGCGCTGATTTTACCCACGTTCAATTCCTGGGGAAACCTGGTGAAGGTCATGAAAGTATGAAACCTTGGCAGACAGAAGCCAGATGGTACAGGATGCTTTGGCCTTCCCAGCCCCAGAGGGTAGTGCGGGACAGACAAGGGATCTGGATTCAAGTTCATTCATAGCTACTGACTTGCTGAGTGACTCTGCACTGGGGCCCTGCTTCTCTCTGAGCCTCCACCTACCCATCCCTCCATTCACTCATTAACCCATTCATGCATCCATCTACCTATCCATTCACCCACCCATCTGTCTATTCACCCATCTTTCCATCTCTCCATCCATCCCTGCATTCATTCCTTTATCCACCCACCCATCCTTCCTCCGATCTATCCATCCATCCATCCACTTATTCATCCATCCATCCATTCATCCACCTGTCCATCCATCCATCCATCTATTCATCCATACATCTCCATTCATCCATCCATCATTTGGTCCATCCATCCAAAATCCCTCATCTTAACTCGATATCTAAGTAACCAAGAGATGCTGGCACCCCAGAGACAGGAGCCTTTCTAGCGCTCACCTCAGGGAGCAGTAAAACACAATAGCTCATTCGGCTAACACAGGCGAAAATTCTACAGACATGTAAAGCCACAAACCAAAACTGTGCACACATTCACACAATACACACATTGCACATTAAAGTACATTCCACAATTGTACACAAATAACGATTAAATCCATAAACCACAACTATACACAAAATTATATACACACATGTAAGAGATAGCGTGATGTACATGCAAAACATTTAGTAGAGTATCTAACACAGTAAATACTTGAACAACACGATCTATTGTTATTTACGAACCTACAGACACATATAAAATTACATACATATGTGCACAGTTACACAAATCAACACATACAGAATATCTGTCTGATTAGACCAGTGACTGTGTACATGCACACAGTTTTGTTTGTTTGCCAATTATGCCATATTTCATCCATGCACAACCACACCCACAACTGCCCCCACATACACAACGTTTCATATGTAATTAGATACGATTGCCTTTACACACAAGACACAAAACTGTGACACACATTCACGACGACCTCCAGATAATTAACCGCACAGACACAGAACTCACTGGTTGAGGCAGGGAGTGTAGGAATTCTTGTCTTCCTCAATGATGGACACTATGAGAGTGATCAACTTGGACCAGAAGTCGAGGTTCTTGATGCTGGGGCCCTGCTCCTCTGGGGGAACTTCCCCCTTCTTGGCCTGGAAAGAACAGTGGGGACGTTGGCCACAAAGGATCCAGGGGTGGGGAGCTCAGACATTTCATTACCGAGGGCCAGGAGGTTAGTGAGGAAGGGCCCCATTGACATATGTAAGTTTCAGGTGTGAGGTCTGCGTGAAAAGGAACTAAACTCACATAAACTGGCCCCAACAGAGCTCATGTCCACACAGCTCAACGAAGCTTAATTAGGCTCAACTCATAAAACTGAATGGAACTGAATTTAGTTGAACAAACTCAAGCCCGCTAAACCAAACAGAACTGAAATGAATGCAAATCGGGACCACTTAGCTTAACAGATGGCAGTTTTCAGGGTTAATTCAGTGGAACTGGGCCAATTACACTGAATTAGTGGAATTAAACTTAACTGGATTGAATTAAACTCAAATGAACCCAATTGGATTGAACCTAATCAACTTGTTCAAGATCAAGATCAATCTAAATCAAAATAACGGAAATAAATCACCTTGAACTCAACCCAACCCAACGTAATCTAATTCAACTCAACCCAAGTCAACCCAATCCAACTCCACCTACTTATCTCAACCTAACATACTCAGGCCACCTCAATCCAGCTTTAGTTAATCAATGGAAATGAAAATAGTTAAACTCAACTGAAATAAGTCCAACTCAACCAAGCTCAGTTGAACTCAACGGTACCTAATCCAACAACCTAGCTCATCCTAACTCAAGCCAACTCAACCCAGTCAAGAACAATTTCAATTCAAGTAAACTGAATGGAGATGAATACATTTTTACTCAGTTAAAGTCAACTCAGTCCAACTCAGAGATGCTCACTAATTAGCCTAGAGCAATTTTAACTTAAGTCAAGCAAACAGAAATAAATAGATCTAAACTGATCATAGTTGAACTAAACCCAGCCCAGTTTAATCTACTTCATCTCAACCCAGTTCAGTTAAGAGCGATTTGATTTCAACTCAACTGAATGTAAATGAACAGAATGAAATAAAATTGAACTGAGTTCAGCTTATGTGTTATCTCCTATCTGAAGCCCAAGCTGAGGAAGGGGCTCAGCTCCCACAGCCTCTTGCAATTCCTCTATCCCAGTGCTAATCACCCCAGGTTGTAAATTCCCAATTTACACATTTTTCCCTCCTAATAGAGGATAAGCTCCTGGAAACCTTACTGACAATCCTGGGACATTATACGTGTAAACAACGTGTTGAAAGATCTCAAATAAATTGAGTTCAAGACTGAACTGAAGAAATTCAATTCAACTCAATATTTATTGAACTGGGACTCTATTCTAGGCACATTGTATAATGCCGGACTCAACTAAGTTTAAGTAAAACCAAATTTATTGAGCTCCTACTGTGTACCAGGTGCTAAGCACTTAACTGAAGCTTGTATCTCATTGAATCTCCTCCTTAATCCTGAGATGTGGGTTTATGACCCCATTTTACAGGGGGAGATACTGAGGCCCAGAATGGTTAAATCACTTGGGAAGGGGCAGATCTGGGACTTGGGCCAGGGTCTGGTTGGAGTCCCCTAGTCCCTTCTGCCTCATCTGGGGTCCTCACCGGGTCAGTCTGGTACTCTCGACTGTAGAGTTCATGACAATTGTTGAAGATGTATTCATAAGTGGAGTTGAGGCAGGCTTTCACACAGTCCTTCACCACCTGGCTGGCTCGGGGTGGGCTCTGCAGTTCTTGCACCTGGCAGGAGGAAGTGAGATGGACATGGGTGTACACAGTTGGGACAGGAGGTACCCAGGAAGTGACTACAAGTGGAGCTGGTTTTAAGGAAATGTTGTAGCAATGTGAAAGCAGAGGGTCACTGAGAAAGGGCACTGCTTTCCAGGAGAAATGTTACTCATTTAGGAGCTAACAGTCCTGGAGTATACTCCTTGGAGAGCTAATGGAACTGGGTCCCCTTTCCAACCTTCATCCGAAAGAAGGTGATGCTGGTGAGAAGATCCACTGTGGATTTGAGGTCCTGGAGTCTCTCCGGGCTGCTGGCTGGGAAGTTATTCTATGGAAGGGAGAAGGGAGGTGGGGTTATGGAAGAAGGTCAGGGGATGATGGGAGACAGCGTTTTAGGGGAGACACAAGAGCCTCCAAGTTTCAGGAGGTGTGTTAGGGGTCCTGAGAACACCTTGAAGTAACTTGGGGTGTCTGCTTGGATGCACCAATCTTTTTGGGCAGGTGCTGCCCACATATGTGTACATGTGTCAGAGGAACACATTCTACATGTTAAGATGGGTCCTCCCATGTGCATGCCTGCTGGCAGCTGTCCCCCCCAGGCACACACATGCATGGGGTGAGCAAATCATCATTAATGCTCTTCTCACCCGATACATGGAGAGGTCAATCCGCAAGGAGTTATGCAGCTGGTCCAAGAGCTTCACAAAGCGTTCTTTCTGAGGAGGCAGAGGAGGAGGAGAAGGTTGGATGAAAGCAGGGACTTGGGGATCAAGTGTAGCAGCTAAGGGTGGCCGCCACATTGGCTAAGTGGTTGCTATACGTTAAGTGTACCCCATCCGTTGTTGAACTGACCCCTCATAACATCCATTCAACAGAGGGGTAAAATGAGGCTCAGAGAGGGGAAGTGACTGGTGCAGTGTCACACAGCAAGTCAGGTCCAGATTGGGGATCTGGAAATCACACGAGGTGTGACCAGCACAGGGTCAAGCTCTCCCTCATCTCCAGGCCCCTGCCCCTGGGACTGACCCCAAAGTTGGAGGCTGCGAAGCGGTCAGAGGCAGACACGTTGGTGGAGGCGGTGGTGTGCGCGTAATAGGCGTTGATGTTGGCAAGCAGGGTGCTCATGACGGCAGGCACCCCAGGACACATGTACTTGGAGGAGAGGCAGGCAAAGTGGCTGGTAGGAGGGAATGGGAAGTACTGGGTCTGGTGTCCAGCCCCCAGAATGCCTCTAAGACAGCCCCCACAACCCCCCAAACTGTCCCCTTTTCCTCTTCTTGATTCTGTCCTCTGAGTTTGTCTCCTCTCTGAATTGCCCTATCTCTGCCTCTTATCTCCAGCTCTCATCCTTGTCACTCTGGCCCCCAGCAATGGCACTTGTCTAACCTCCAGGGAAATTACATAACCCCCACCACACTCACTTCCTCCCTGGCTCCTCCTCCCAAGAATCCCTTCCACCCCAGATCTGCCAGTGTCCACTTGGTAACCACCCCTCCCCCCAGTTTCCTGCACCTCATCCTCATGTCCACCACAGCCTGCAGCCTTACGTCATGGCTTGGTAGATGGACTCGACGCCATAGCGCATGGCAAACTCGTCCACAATCTCCTGGGCTGTCTCATCGTAGTAAACCTTCCAGGCGTCGTCACCCTTGGCATCTGGGATCTTCACGACCCCGTTGTTCTGTACGTCTGTCACGAAGTGGAACAGGTTCTGCCACCACAAGGGAGAAGGTGTCATAGAGAGTGCAAAGGGACACCGGGGGTCAGAGATCCCAAGTATAGGGCTTACATCATCCATCTATCTGTTTATTCATTAATTCATTCATCTACCCTTTCAGCTGTCCACCACCCATCCATCCATCCAAGTACCCCAAATTTCAGCTATCCCTCATCCATCCTCCCAATAGTTCAACTACACACCCATCCATCCATCCATCTGTCCATCCACCCATCTACCCACCCATCCCTCTAACCATCTACTCCCTTACCCATCAATCCAACTACCCAAAAATCCACCTGTTCACTTTATCCATTCTTTCAGTAATTCAACCACACATCCATCCATCCCATACATTTACCCGCAACTTCACCTGTCCATCCAATAATTCATCCTTCTACCCAATGAACCATCAATCCACCCATCCATCATCCATCTGTCCATGCATCTACTCATCCATCCACCTATCCAACTACTCCAAAATTCTCCCATCCATACAGCTGTGGATGGTTCAACCATACATCCATCCACCCACCCTTTCTTCCATCCATCCATCTATCCACCAACCTACCTACCCACCATAACAACTACCCCCAAATTCACCTATCCACTCATCCTTCTGTCTAGTAATTCAACCACATGCCCATCTATCCCATCTACTACCCGCAGCTTAATCTGTCCATCTAACTTATCAACCCATTCAACCATCCATCCATCACCTATCTATCCACCCATCAATTTATCCATCCATCCATCCTTCCATCCTTCATCTATCTGTCCATCCATCTATTCACCCATCCATCTACCCAATGACCCCCAATTCACGCATCCAACTCATCTATACTTCCAATAGATCAAGCACACATCCATCCACCCATCCTTTCATCTTTCCACCCATTCTTTTATTCACTCAATACTCATTCATCCAATCATTTATTCATTCAACATACTGAGTTCTCTCCAGGAACCCCTAGGCAGCTGGAAGAGACAAACCCAGGCACACAAAAACCTAACCCTGAGTGTTCAGGGCTGGGACAGTTGGAAGACCTGGATCTCTGTCGTGAGAGTCTGCCTGGAGGTCACGGAGGGCTTCTAGAGGAGGGGGCCCTGAAGCTGGACCCTGATTGATGGGGAGGAGTTTTCTGAGCACAGAGAAATGGCATAGGAGACAGTCTCAGAGGCCCAGGGGAATGTGAATGGTGTGGTCAGAAAGAGGAAGGAGGAGGTAGGGCAGGCAGGAAGGGTGAGTGGAGGTAACGTGGGAGACGAAGGTGAACTTCAAATGCAGGGTGGAGCCGTGGGCCTCACCTCGTGCAAACAGGTATACTGGACGTGGTAGGGGGCCACCTTCTCCTCGCCTTTGATCTCCACACTGATGTGTAGCCGGATGGCACCCGACACAGCAGATTTGTCAGTCCGCTTGTCTGCACGGCGGAAAGGGATGGCAGTGTCAGAACTTCCCAATATAGCCCTGGACTATTTTAACATACGCGTAACTGCAGCCCGGTCAGACTCCCTGAATTAAGACCTAGGTGTTCCTCCTCAGATTGGCTTCCTAGACTTGTGTCTCCCCCATTCGGCCAGAATTCTTAGGCCCTGTCTCTCCCACCTCACTAGGATCCCAGATCTTCGTCCCTCACTCAGATTAATTTCCTTGGTCTGCGTCTCCCTCTTTAGACTAGGAGCCTTGCTTCTTCCCCAGGCTGTGCTCCCAGACTCTGCCTCCCCCATCAGATCAAGGCCCCCGGAGTCTACCCATCTTCTTAGACAGGATTCCTGGATCTGTGCCTCTTTCCTCAGACTAGGATCGCCAGGTCTTGCTTCCTGCTTCCCCCATCAGAATAGGATATCTAGATGTCCTCTAACCAAACTAAGAAGTTCCTAGACTCTGCTCACCCCTCTCAGACTGGGTTCCTCCTCTGCCCTCAGACTGGGCTCACAGATTCTACTCATCATTCTTAGACAGGGCTCTTGAGTCTGTAGGTCCCCCTCTCAGATTAGGAATCCCAAACTCTACCTCTTCCCTTAGACTGGATTCTCAAAGTTCAATCTCCTTTCTTAGGTTAGATTCCTGGGTCTGTGCCTCTCTCCTTACACTAGGATCCTCAGGCCTTGCTTCCTGCCTTCCCCGTCAGAATGAGATATGGAGTCTGTCCCTCCCTCACTCTCCCACACCGAAATAAGAGTCCTGGGTTCTGCTCGCCGTCTCAGCCTGCTGCTTCCTGTCCCCATCAGACTGGGCTCAAGACTCTGCCTCCTCTGTTAGACTGGGCTCCTAGATTAACTCCTGCTGACACTGTCTCTCCCCTCCAGCTGGGTTCCCCACTTTGGTTGGCTCCCTGGGACCCCCTCCCCTCTCCCCTGCAGAACCCCACCCTTGCTCACCCAGGTTGTACCACACGTCCATCTCGCCACTGAGTGTCCGCACCTCGATGATCGTCTGCCCCAGGAAGTCATCGGATTCCCTCTTGAACCGCTGCTTCACGCGAGATTTGATGTCATCGTCCTCATCCCAGACACGCACCTTGATTCGGTCCGAGGAGTTGTGACATTCACTGCAGTGGGGAAGAGGAGGTTGGGGCGGGGGGCTTTTTTTTTTTTTTCGTCTGTGCCGGGTTGCGGCACGCAGGATCTTCTTTGCTGCATGCGGAATCTTTAGTGTCACATGCGGGATCTAGTTCCCTGACCAGGGATGGAACCCGGGCCCCCTGCATTGGGAGCACGGAGTCTTAACCACTGGACCACCAGGGGAGTCCCAGGGCAGGTGTCTTGAAGCTCAACCTTCAGCTGCTCCAACAGGGAGCTCCATATAGGGGGCTGGGGGCCCAGCCAGACACTTACAAGTGGAAGTTCTCCTCCCACACGGGGTTCAGGTTTCCATAGATGGTTTTTGTCCGTTTCTTGGTCTTCCCGACCTGGACGGTGACGTAGGGGTCACTGGATCCCGTCTTGTCCTTTGCCTGCAAGCCCTGGGCACAGACCACTGGAAGACACACAGAACAAATATAAATGTGGGCTCAAGGAGCAAGGCATGCCGAGGACAGACACTGTCACAGGCTCCACAGGGAACGCCTGTGACAAGGACTGAGGGCTTTGTTCTGGCCACAGGAGCCCATGGACACACCCACTGGGCATGCTCGGCTTGCTAGAGTTAACATCCAGGGAACCCTCACCCAATGAAGAATATGAAGGTGCCCCAGGGTCACCCCTGGGGTGGGACACTCGGATGTGTGCTCTACAATGTCCCCCTAAGGTCCCCAGCAGGATTGAGCCCCCAGTTGCCCACAGTATGACCTACTCATTGGCATCCTCCGCAGGGCTCTTTACGTCCCGGCTCTCAAACTCATGTCTCCACCTCCCACTGGCACTCCCTGGGACCACCTCCTGGATACCCATCTGCCCTGAAATCCTCATCTTGGAGTCTGTTTTCAGGGAAATCCCAATGACGATGAGGAATGGATAAACACCACAAGGCCCCCACCCCTGGGAAGGACCTCTCAGCCCTGGGAGGTCAATAATGTCCCCCAGTGGTCCAAGGTGTCCACTGCTTCGCCTGCTCGGTGCCTTATTCCCTCCTGGTCTCACTTCCCAATACCCCTGGGGGCTTCCTGGGTTCACTTCCCAGATAAACTGTGTGCCCTCAACTCCTGTTCTTGAAGTCTGGTTCTGGGGGCTACCAAGCGAGATGCACCCAGATAGTTTCATGCAACACGTTTGGAGGCATATATGCCCAGGCTGTGGGCACAAACGTACATACACCGACATGAGAAAGTCAGGGGGACGCTCAAATACGTGCAGCAAAGGGAAGGAAGGGGCGTGGGAGGGAGCACAGGGGGCCGAGAAGAAGGGACCCCCGTGGCCGTCCCTCCCCCTCCCCCCCGCGGCCTCACCGGTAATGCTGATCTTGGCCGACCACTTGGACGTTCCATCCAGCACGCTCTGCTTGACGGCCTTCATCTGCTGCGTGTGCGCGGTCTTGGTCACCGCGAAGATCTCCTGGATGAGCTCGAAGATCTCGGGCTTGTTGCGCTCCCGGATCTTCATGCGGTCCTTGAGCACCATGATGATGTTCTGCGTCCGGTCCTCCGCCCCGTGCTTGGAGCTCTTCTCCGCCGCCCCTGCGCACAAAGACAGCCGTCACTGTACACAGAGCACTCCCTCCCAGGAGCGAGAACCCCGATTCCCACTCCAGGGCTTCCTCATCTGCTGTCACGGACACGGGGTTCAGGTGAATCATCCCCCCCAAAGCTAGAGCTGCCAGAGCTCCTACCTGCTCTCTGAATCCTCCCCCAACCAGGCCTTTCCCCCTAAAGTTCCCACCACTGTCTTAGCCCCTCCAGTCCGCGTGAGTCCCCTTACCCTTCGACACCCTCCCCTCTCCAAGCGCCTCCCCTCCCCGGACTCCTCTCCCCAACTTGAGCCCCCTCTCGCCTCTGAACTAACCCTAACCCTAACCCTATTTTTCTCCGTGGAAACCGCTGCCTCCCATTAAGCCCGCCCCTTGAACAGTTTAGCTCCTCCCTGAGTCCCGCCCCACCCCTCTAGGACCACTCTCACTTCTCCTTTCCCCTCCTGTCGCTCCCATCCCGTCCCACGGCCCCGCCCCTTGTCCCGCCCCCTCCTCCTCGTCAGAGCCCCTCCCCCTAACCAGTAACAGTCCTGCCCCTCCGTCTCCGCTCCAGCGGGAGCACGGCACTCACGCTGCAGACAGTCTGCGTTGAGCAGGTCCTGGCACTTCTCGTGGCACTTGACACCGCACTCGGTACAGCGCATACCCTGCCGCGCGATGCCCCACAATAGCCCCTCACACTCGTAGCAATAGGTGGGTGTGGTGGCCGTCCACACCTCGAAGTTGTGCGGCGTCGTGCACGAGATGGGGTAGATTAAGGCTTGCAAGGTCTTCTTGTAAACGTGGTTTTTCTGCGGGGAGGGAGGGCATGCGACATGGGCGTTGAGCCTTAACCTGGGGGCACTGGCTTGCCCCGCCCTCATCCCACCCCCCCGCCCCGTCCCCCGCCCCACACTGTCGGAATCCACGGGTTCCTGTGCACAGACTGTGCTCGCTGGCGGCTGCGTTGTCGGAATTCTGGAAAGCGAGGAGTGCCTGTCTCTGCCCCACCCGCTTCCTTTCCTCCAGGAGCCCCCCAGCCCCGCCCACCCTCCAAGATGGGGAGGGGGAGGTGCCCCACGCACCAGCTCTTCGTTGTTCAAAGTGCTGGATGCCAAGGCCGAGGTGATGCCTGCTTTTCTGGACTGCACCAGAGACTGGAATAGGGAAGTCACCAAGGGAGTCAGAGGGGTCGATTGGCACCCGCGGGGTTGTCACCGCGAGCAGAACCCCCAGCCATGGTTCGGGGCCGCCAGCCACGGATTCAAGCCACAGCCACAAATAGGAAACAGGTCACAGCAGCGGGAGCAGAACCAGAAAAGAATTGGGAGATGACAGAGGCTCCAGGTTAGAAGAGACCCTGGAAAGGGAGCAGCCCCACACCTCTGACTCACCCATTCCCCACCACCATGGACCAGACTGGGGAACTGCACTTGGCCATGGTCAACAGCCACAGAGCAAAACCACCAGCCAGGCCATGAACCAAGGTGGGGAGTCACCTGCTCTCTTCCCAACCCATGAACTGTTGGACATGGCAAGGTCCCCTCCCCAGAACCCATGGGATGGGGACGACTTGGAAGATCCCAGTCGGGGTCAGGGGTCTCGGGAGGAGAGTCAAGGGCCTGGGTTGCCATCACTCACCATGGCCTGAAGTGTCCGCGCAGCACGCAGGGTAGAAGTTAGATCACATTAGTCCCAGAGAATGCCTTGCCAGTCCCCAGCCCCAGTCCTGCCATGGGCAGTTTGTACAGGTTGAGCACTGCTTGTGGCAGGGCTGCTCTGCCTGGGCAGGGGAGGGCACAGGCGCTCACCAGGTCGCTCACGAGTGGGATAGGCTTCCTCTTGCGGATGTCTGGCATGCTGTCGATGATGATGAGACCGCCGCCAGGGCTGCAAGACACACCCAGGGACGTCAAGGGCCCAGGGAAGTTCCCCTTCCTCCAGCAGACATCTCCTGAGGCCTGGGCAGGACACCTGATCTCCCCAGGTATTAAGAGTTGAATTGTGTCCCCCGAAAAGATACATGGAGGTCCTAACCCCCAGTACCTCAGAATGTGACCTTATTTGGAAATAGAGTCATTGCAGATGTAATTAGTTAAGACAAGCTCATACTAGAGTAGGATGGGCTCCTAATCCAATATGAGTGGTGTCTTTATAAGACGAGAGACACACAGGGAGAAGACAGTGGAATGATAGTAGAGGCAGAGATTGGAATGACTCGTTTACAATCCAAGGAATACCAAGGATTGCCAGCAACTACCAGCAGCTAGAAAGGCAAGGAAGGCTTCTCTCCTACAGAAGTCAGAGGGAGCGTGGCCCTGCCAACACTTGGTGTTGGAATTCTGGCCTCCAAGAACTGCGAGAAGATACATTTTTGTTGTTTTAAGCCCTCCGTTTGTGATAGTTTGTTATGGCAGCCCTAAGAAATGAAGACACTGGGCCTCAACTTCCTCATCTGAGAAATGGGGAGATGATACAGTTGCCCACGTTTAGCGAACATTTGAATGAGGGCAAATCTAAATAACATGATAAAATGTCAACGAAATCTTTCTTTATGCTCAAAATTGGAAATATTTGCGTATATTTAAAGCCTGTCCTGGAAGAAGTGATTTCAAAGCCCATGAGAAAGAGGGAACTGGAAGTTGTATGTGTGCTGTTGCCTCTTGGCAGCTCTGCCGGAGCTGGCTAATCAGAAGGAGGGCTGTGGCAGATGCTGCGGTGGTCTGTCCACATCTACTTTACTGAGAGGTGCAGGTGTTCCCACAGAGTGTTCAGGTGTGGCTCCTCTCCAGAAAGTTCTCATTGGCCAATGAGAGTGATGCCTGGCAGCCAGTGACTCTGATAAGCCCTGGGGTGTTATTCATGCTCCAGCGCCCCCTGCGGGATCAGGCAGGGGCTTGGTGACTCCTGAACGACGTCTCTGCTTGGCTGTCTCTCCTACCTGGTCCCGCCTGCCTCACAGGCTTTTCTTTTCTTTTTTATAAGTTTATTTATTTATTTATTTATGATGTTGGGGGTAGGAGTTTATTAATTAATTTATTTATTTTGGCTGTGTTGGGTCTTTGTTTCTGTGCGAGGACTCTCTCTAGTTGCGGCGAGCGGGAGCCGCTCTTCATCGCGGTGCGCGGGCCTCTCACTATCGCGGCCTCTCTTGTTGCGGAGCACAGGCTCCAGATGCGCAGGCTCAGTAGTTGTGGCTCACGGGCCCAGTTGCTCTGAGGCGTGTGGGGTCCTCCCAGACCAGGGCTCAAACCTGTGTCCCCTGCATTAGCAGGCAGGTTCTCAACCACTGCGCCACCAGGGAAGCCCTATAAGTTTATTTATTTATTTTTGGCTGCATTGGGTCTTCGTTGCTGTGCGTGGGCTTTCTCTAGTTGCGGCGAACGGGGGCTACTCTTTGTTGTGGTCCGCAGGCTTCTCACTGTGGTGGCTTCTCTTGTTGTGGAGCATGGGCTCTAGGCACGTGGGTTTCAATCGTTGTGGCGCATGGGCTTAGTTGCTCCGCGGCCTGTGGGATCTTCCTGGACCAGGGCTTGAACCCGTGTCCCCTGCATTGGCAGGCGGATTCTTAACCACTGCACCACCAGGGAAGCCCTCACAGGCTTCCTGTATAAATCATGCACACAGGAGCCCCCATCTCAGACCCCACTTCCAGGGCTCCCCACACGGGACACTTGCCCGTCTGGGAGTCACAGCTCCTGTGTCCCTGCCTCTGTTTGAAAAGGATGTACAAGGGAAGGCAGTCACTCTCCAGCTGTTATTTAAAACCTTAGTGTAATTTACAAATATCTTTTGCATCCTCTCACCTCACTACACAAGTGCTGAAAAAACACCCTGGAAAAGCAGTAACTTAAGAAATTAGATATGACAAATGCTCCATGTAAGACCAACAACTATCGTTATGAAACAGCCAGCAACTGTAGCAATAATCTGAGAAATGTAAAAACAGAATCAAAGCAAAAAATTCACTCCAGTGTTGCAGATGTATCGTGCAGGAAATGGGTTTCTTCTTTACCTTACATTTATTTCTAGGGGGAAATGTTCTTGAATTATATGAGTGGCTTGCGCAAGGCCTCTCTGGACTGTTTCTCCATCTGGAAAATAGAGGTAGTGAGCCCCCCATGGGTTTGTGGTGAGGATTCAATGGGTTACTGTCTTTGGCTCCTTCTGGTCATGAGTGCCTTATTACAGTGGCTACATTATTTCACTCATGTGCAATCTGTTCCCTGTCTAAATGGAACCTCTCCCTGTCCTGGCTGGGCTGAGGTTATGGTGCAAACCAGCCTCAGGCTCTGGGTTCAAAACTTCCTCTCCCTCACCCCCAAGATCTGATACTCACCCGCCTTTGAACCACAGGGATTTGGACATCTCTCCTTCTCCCCGGGCCTGCAGGACAGAAGATGGATAAGGTCAGTGTGGCTGCCCCTTCCCAGGGCAGCACATGTACCACACCCACAACTGTCTCCCCTTTGGGTTGGGAGACAGGAGGCCTGGGTCCTAGTCCTCACTGTGTGTCCTTAGGGAGCCCACTGGCTTTTTCTGGGCCTCAGTTTGTCCATCTGTAAAATGAGAAGAAAGGAGATACTCTCTGACGCCAACCTCAGTGAACTTTAGTCTCCTTGTCTGTCAAAATTGGGGATGCGTTAGCATCATCTCGAACAAGAGCTCGTGCTCTATAGTCCTGCGATTCTTGGGGGCTGGCTCAATACTCATGAGATCCTATCACTCACTAAACTCCCCCTGCCTCACCCGATTATCTGATCTCATGCCCCAGGACCTTTGCCCGAGCGGTGCCACCTGTATATACGCTCTCCTACCTTCTGCACCCGACCAGCCTCCATCTATCATTCAGGTCTCAGTGTGGACCCAGAGTCAACACCCCCTACCATGCAACTAAAGGGTGGCATGGTGGGGGGGGGGGGACAGGGAGAAGGGTCTGACACCTTCTTCTGAAATATTGTTTAAGTATTTTGGATATCACTTCACTTTAAGTGTCACCTCCTCCAGTGAGTCTTCCTGATTGCCTGGGATTAGTTTTATGCCCCCTCTATGAAACCCAGAGATCCTACTCGTGTTTATTTTTCTTGTCATATCGCTAGTTCCATTACAAGGGTAGTTGCTGTCTTTTTCATTAATTTGTTGACTTAGTGAAAGTTATTCAATAGATTTTTCACAGTATATTTTCTTCTACTGTTTGAATCTAGAACCATGAGACTGTATAGTAAAAGAAAATTCTACTGTACAGCTGATAAGAAATTTGATTTGAAACTTTTGTGGCTCTGATAATTGATGGTCTAAGACTTTGGAAGTCTGTTTAGGATCTCCTCCTGCCAGCCTCACCCCAGTTTGGAAGGTCGCCCCGGATAATAACACTGCTTGGTGTCTAGCCCAGAGCAGGTTGAGTGAATGAAGGATTGAATGAACGGCCTCATTCCTGCTGCCCATCTGAACAGTCATCCTGACTCTGACATTAATTCTATTTTTCACCAAATTTCTTCTGCAATACTGACCAGATCTCAGACCTCTCCCAAACCCAAACTCTGACACCCATTGTGAGCCCAAGCACTGACTTCTTCCTCTATCACCAAGTCTAAGCCTGAACTCTGATCTTTGACTGCTGCCCTAACCCTGACCTATAACCCTATCACTAACCTCTATCCCTATCCATGAACCTGGCCACTGAACTTGGCCATAGCCATGACCTCAGCTTAATTTCAGCTCTAGGTTCCAGTTCGCCTCTCCTTCTTCCCCACTTAGAAATCCCAGGCTGCCCTGGGGGAGGCTGGACTAGACCTTGGTGGGGCCAGCTGGTTGCAGGGGAGAGTAGGCAAGCATGGGTAGGGCCAGGGAGGAGTCAGATTGGGCAGGGGTCAGATTGGTCAGGAATGGCGGGGCTGGGGCCAGTGAAAGAGTGGGTGGGGCTAAGGAAGGGCCAGGCTGGGCACGGATGGGAACAGGTTGGAGTGGGCGGAGCCATAGAAGAACCAGGATGTATGGAGGCATGGTGGTGGGTGCGGTGGCAAAGTGGGCGTGGCCAGGTGGCTCATGAGTGGCATGGGCTAGTGTGGGCAGGGCCAGGGAAAGGACCAGAGTGGGTTGGGCCATGGAAGGAGTGGGGAAATGAGGGTGGGTGGGGCACTGGGCGCGGCCAGGCTGGGGGTGAGCCCGCTGCTGCTTTCACTCACCTCCTGCAGCTGCAGCCGCACTTTGTTGAAGGCTCGCAGCCAGTTGGCCTTGGCCCTAGACATGGAGTCCTGACCCTGTTGGCCTTCCTCATCTTCTCGTGGCCTGAAAGTGAGGCAACGGGTTTTATGAGGCTCCGGGGCCAGCACTCCCTCCACCCTCCACCCTCCGAGCGATGCTGGGCCCTCCATGGCCTCCCTGGCACTTCGAAGACACAATGACCCACCTGTGACCCCTCTGACCAGCCTCAGTGATCCTCCCCCGCCCCCTTCCCACATGCCCATCACGTCTCTGACACCTTCAGGTCTCCTGGGTCCCTTTGCCACCTTCCTGGCCCCTCTGCAACTTTGTAACCCTATCCGAGGACTCTTCTGATGCTTTTGTGACCTCTCCAACCCTGGCAAACCCTCCAGCCCCTCACAACCTCTAAGACTCCTTCATGACCCTGCTTGACCCCCTCTGACCCCACTGAGCCACTTCTGACCTCCTAGACGCATCCCGATCCCTTCAGTAAACGCAGGACCCTGTGACAACCTCTCCCCCCATTCCCCAGGTCTACACTGACCCCATCATGGTACCACTGACCCTGTGACCTTGTGACAGGCCCTCAACGCCTTCCCGTTACCTCTCCTCAGCCCTGGGGGGCTCAGGCTGAGGCTCCTGCTCAGCTGCAGGTGCCTCCTCAGGGGCGGCTTGCTCAGGGGCCACCTTGGCTATGTCGGGGACCTCGGTGGGCACGGCTGGGGCCTTGTCCTCCTTCTTGGGGGTGGCAGGTGGAAGGCTGACACGCTTGAAGTCCTTGGGCTCGGCCACGGCCACCTCCTCGCGCTCAGTGTAGCCTTGGATGTCATCCGGCACCTCCTCCTCGTCCTCTAGCTCTTCCTCGTCCTCAGGCAGCTCCTCCTCCTCCAAGAAGTCCTCCAGGTCTTCATCCAGCTCTTCGTCCAGCTCCTCATCCAGCTCATCTTCATCCTGGTCCCAGCGTGGCGAATCCTTGTGGTAGCTGACCGAGCTGTGGCAGGAGTGGTAGGAGTCCCGGTCCCGCTCGTCTTCCAGCTCAGAGCCCCGTAGGCTCTGTTCATCCGGGTCAAAGTCCTCGCTCAGCTGCGAACTGCCCTGACTCAGCTCCCCTGAGGAGGCGTAACGGCTGCTGCCTGTGGGGCTACAGGAACGGGCCAAGGGCTCAGGGGCTGGGGCACAGACCCACTGCCCATCCCAGCCCCGGTCATACAGGTTCCATCACCCAGTCATTCCCTGGATTGGTCATTCCCTGGATTCCCAGCATTGGTGGAGCTCCTCTGGTTGCCAGGGAAACACAGCCGTGAACAAAAGACAAAAACACCTGTTCTTGGGGCATTTACCATCTTGGGGGTCAGGCAATAAAACCAGATCAGTGACATTAGTGATCATCCGTGACCTACCGTGCACCACTCCTATCCATGCGCTGTGGAGGCTGCAAAACCTTCACCCACATGTTTGGGACCCCGAATCAGTGTCCCTGCCACAGCCCCCTTGGAGACCTAGCGGTCCTGAAACAAACATAGTAGCCCCTGTCTCTTGATGTACCCCCTACCCTCTGCCTCAACCTGGTCCTCCCACTGCCAAGCCCCCTCCGTTCATCAGGGACCTGGGCCTCCCTGCCTCCACTCACAGCTGATCCTGCGGCGGGTCCCTTCAGCTCCACCTTGTAAACATACGTGCAGTGCATCCACTTCCTTGCACCCTGGGCCCCACCCTAGTCCAGGCTCTGCCATCTCCACTAGATGCTGCCCTACCCAACATCCACTTCTCTCCCGGACAGTACCTTTTTCCACAGAAGCCACAAAGGGGCTTATTGGAATCATAAACCCAAACACGGACCTCACCTGTTCCAAACCCTACCACACCTCCCTTGAAATAAAATTCTGTGCCGTGCTCTGCACCCCTGTGTGGCCCAAATCCTCCAACGTCTCCATCCCCATCTCCTTCCATCCTCCCTTTTCTCCCCCTGCTCCAACTACATTAGCATCCATCCTCGCTGTCCCTCCAACACCCTAAATTGTGCCCACCTCTAGGCCTTTGCACTTGCTGTGCCCTCTGCCAGGAACATCCTTTCTTGCCTGCTTTATCTGGAAAAATCCTTTGGTGCCCACTGAAATAGCACTTCTTCGAGTGAGTCTCCCCCACCCTCCAGCCAGGTCAAGCCCACGCCCACCCACATTATATGCTCCTTATATGCACCCTGGATCACACTCCACATGACCAGGAAGATATCTGTCTCTGCGTGAGGGCAGACAGCATGACACATGGGCCACCTCTCATCCCCCTTCTAACCACTCATTCAGTCATTCAATAAACAGCGTTCCTTGTCTTACTTCCTCCACTCTCAGTGACTGGGACCCTCTTCCCTGGCCAGGCCCTGGGATGCTGTAGGAATCAAACAGGGGTTTGATTCCTACAGTCCTTTAGTCTTTGTTTGCTAAGTTATGTATATGGTTGATTGCTTTTTAGTGCCTGTCCTTGTAGACAGCGGGGATGGGGGATCAGCAGGTATTACTTGCCTGGAAAGGACTCCAGACTCCCTCTGCTGGTGAATACCCCTGAAGTCCACCCCAGCACATTCTGGGGTCCCAAGTGAGAGGGGCAGCCTAGGACTGGGATCTCCACACAGGCCTGGATGTGTCCATCTGTGACCCTGGGCGCCACGTAAACTGCCCCAGTGGTCAGGCATGGGACCCAGTGGACCCCGAGACTCCTCCCACCACAGCTCTGACATTGGGGTCCAACACAGCTCTGACCCCAGATGACTCCCCTGGATGCCATGTCCTCGAGTTAGCCACCAAGGGCCTCCCTGCATGATCTGGCCCCGTTCACCTCTCCAGCCTTTAGCTGAGCTGTCTTCTCTGCCTGGAATTCCTCTCCTAAGACTCTTCATTTATCCTTCAAGCATTGGCTCCCAGGCACATTTCTCCAGGAAACCCTCCCTGCCCTTCCCCTCTGCCAGCGTGTCCAGCTGTGTCCCTCCCCCAGTCAAATCCTGACCTGTGGGATGGAATGCCTGTCCCTCTGGGGGCCCAGTATCATCCAGCACTCGGCAGCAAGGCCAGGGTGGCCTGGGATGGTGGCTTGAGTCACTCTCAGGGGAACTCTGCCTCTGCATCCCCTCCCCACCGTATGACTTGTTCATGGTGAGAGTGGAGAGTTCTCCTCCTTTTCCACTCCCCCATTCCATCCCAGGAATGCTTACAATAAATAGACTGCCCCCAGGACAGACAGACACACCCAAAGCCAGAGAAGGACAAGACACGGCCAGGCACACAGGATGGGAGCCAATCTGGGACCAGCTCTGTGCACATCCTGCTCTGAGACTCAAGCAACTCGCTCCCACTTTTTAAGCCTCAGTTTCTCTATCTGTAAGATGGGCACTCTTCTGCTTTTCTTCTCGGAGAGAGAAGACTTTTCCATCTACTAAAAGAGTTAATATTTTCTTAATATTTGATGTCTTACTCTCCTTTCAACTGTTTCCAGTGCATTGAAACTTTGTTCCAATAATTGCTTAAGTCTGAGCCACCTTGAATGTGCAAATGAATGACGCTTTACAAATTGTAGCAGTCGCAAAAATGGTAGGAGAAACTGTTAGGGAGACAGGAGTGCTTCTGAAGATAGTTTGAATAAGGAAGTCATGAATACAAATGGAAAGGGATCTAGTTCTTTGCTTTCAGGATAGCGCAAGCACAAAGGAGTTGAATGAAGAATGCTAGAATAAATCCAGGGTAAGACTAATTCTACTCCCCCCTATGCCACGAAATGTTTTACCTTGAGTATAGCATTTCATTTCCTTGGACCTAAAAAATAAAGAGGCTAGACTAAATGCTCAATTTTTTTTCTTTTTTTGAAGTATAGTTGATTTACAATGTGGTGTTCATTTCTGCTGTACAGCAAAGTGATTCAGTTATACTGTATACATATTCTTCTTTCTTATTGATTTATTTTTTCGCCGCACCGCGCAGCACGAGAGGTCTTAGTTCCCCGACCAGGGATCAAACCTGCGCCCCCCTGCATTGGAAGCGTGGAGTCTTAACCACTCACTGGACCACCAGGAAAGCCCCTATACCTTCTTTTTAAAAATATTCTTTTCCATTGCGGTTTATCATAAGATATTGAATATAGTTCTCTGTGCTACAGGGTAGGACCTTGTTGTTACCCAGTCTATACATAATAGTTTACAGCTGCTAATCCCAACCTCCCACTCCATCCCTCCCCCAACCCTCTCCCCCTTGGCAATGACAAGTCTGTTTTCTACATCCGCGAGTCTGTTTCTGTTTCGTAGATAAGTTCATTGGTGTCATATTGTAGATTCCACATATAAGTGATATCATATGATATTTGTCTTTCTCTTTCTGCCTTATTTCACTTAATATGATCATCTCTAGTTGCATCCAAAATGCTCAATCTTTTAAAAAAAGTTCCTGCTAAAACATTCCATCTATAAACTATCCAAACTTTCTCTGGTATATACAAAACATAGGAAAATTCAAAATAAAAGTCGTTCAAATACCTGCCAAAAAATATTATATTGGATGATGGTAAAGACTGAGTAGGGAGCTTATGAAGGTTTTCTTCAAATTGTGTTTTACCCAAACTCTCCACAGCAAATGGAAATGTTTTCTGTCCTCATCATCTAACGTAGTAGCCACCAGTCACACGTGCATGATTCTTGAGCACAAGTGTCCAGGAAGATGGAGGGACTGAAATTTTATTTTATTTATTTTAATTATTTTAAATTTAACTTTAAAATGCCCCATGGGGCTACCATGTTGGACAGCACAGCTCTGAAAGCTCATTTACCTCGATGGTACAAAGAGAAACCATTTAAAATTTCTTTTCTTACTGCACTAGAAATAAAGCGCTCCTGAGGGTTTCTCCAGATCTCAACCAGATACAAACACTTGTTTGCGTAATTGATCTCTTCGTCAAGAATTGGAGAAGGCCTGCAATTCGGGAGCCTGGATAGCTATGTTTAATAGCGAGTTTGCCCCTGAATTTTTGAATGGGGGGTGACACGGGGGTGATTCTGAGATGCTGCTGGGAACACAGAGAATGGACAATCTGTTCGGTTGAAGTCCTTGCTGATGATGTAGAGGGAACGTCACTTTTGTCCAGCTGTAGGACCTTGGGAGGCTAACTTTGCAGGTTCCCAGGTGCCTTTTTATAGGACTGAGAGGCAGTGTGGCGTCGTGGCTGTGGACTCAGAAGCCTGCTTGACAAGGTTTAATTCTAGCTCAGCCACTTACTAGCTGTGTGACCTCAGGAAAGTAACTTAATCTCTCTGCCTCATTTTCCTTATCTACAAAACCACAGGGAGATGAAGAAGTAAATTCTCACCTCATGAGATTGGTGTAAAGAATAAGCACATTATTTGGGACTCATTAGAATACCTAGCACATAGTAAGCGCTCAATTAACCATCATTATCTTTCTTGCTTATAGACTAGATATAGCAGGACCAGGATCAGAATGAGGTAGGTGAGGCTGAGTCCTGCAAGTGCAGAGTCAGATCATGTTTTAACTTAAATTTGTATATTTTCCTAGTCATGGATTTTTAGAAATTTCATTGAAGTATAACTTACATACAAGAAAATCTACTCTTACAAAGGAACATTTTGGTGACATTTTTTTCATGGATGTTTTTGGCATCCATTTTGATTTTTAAAAATATTGCATTAATATATTATTTATCTTGAGGACTGAGTTTCTTGGCACCGTCTTAAGTTTTGTACTTGAGGCAACTTCAAGCATACCACACTCGCCCCAGCCTAGTCCTGGACCTAAGTTATAGGGTTAACCTCCAACTCTGGTATATCAAGGTTTCACACAAATAGGAGGCCCTGGTGTATGTGTGAACTGAGCCTAATATCTTAAAGAGATTTGGGGGGTCATATTAATAGAAGTATAGGTTCAACATCAAGGGAGTAAAGAGCACTGAAAATTTTCATCCCGCTCATCCTTTAATGGAGGAAATGTATTCTTTGGGGAGCAAACATTTTGCAAGAAGACCCATGACCAAAAATCCACTAGGTGGGGCTTCGCTGGTGGCGCAGTGGTTAAGAATCTGCCTGCCAATGCAGAGGACACGAGTTCAATCCCTGGTCGGGGAAGATCCCGCATGCCGTGGAGCGACTAAGCCCGTGCGCCACAACTACTGAGCCTGCGCTCTAAAGCCCATGAGCCACAATTACTGAAGCCCGCGCGCCTAGAGCCCGTGCTCTGTAACAAGAGAAGCCACCACAATGAGAAGCCCGGGCACCACCATGAAGAGTAGCCCCCGTACCTACTCGCTGAAACTAGAGAAAGCCCGCGAGCAGCAACGAAGACCCAGCGCAGCCAAAAATCAAAACAATCAAAAAAAAAAAATTCACCAGGCCACTGCTTTCCACCCAGTGGGTTCACCATAAACACTAGTCCTTATGATGATTTACCAGCTGTGTGACCTCAGACAAGTGACTTAACCCCTCTGTGCTTTGATTCCCCATCTGTCAAATGGAACCAATAATATTCCCAACCAGAGAATGAAATGAGATGATGAAGGGAAGACGCTGGACCAGAGCTGGGCACATAGTTAGCTCCGAATACTATTATTTGTGCTGTTTATCTAACAGTCACTACGTAGCACTTTCAGGCACCACCCTAAGTGCTTTACAAATATCCAACCTGTTTAATATCATGTTTGCTATTGTTCTGTTAAGAAACCAGGACTGGGGCGATCAGGTCAGCGAGCGGGGGGCAGGGGGGGGCAGCAGCAGGCACAAGTTTCAGTCTCACAGGCCCAAGGACCAACACACTGCACCCTTGAAAGCCAGGGGACCCACCTATGGGGTAGGTCTAGGGACAGCCTACTTTGAAAAGAGTAGTGATGGTGGCTGGACTGATCAGGGGCAGCTCCCAAGTCACTGTGCCCATGCCTGCTGGTCAGGAACATAGAGTCAGGGGTCACCAGGAGGGCTAGGTAGGACCACTCCAGCACCACGAGTCAGCTGCTTGCTGGGAGTCTTTCCAACATCACTGTGCCTCACCTCCCACCCCTATTAACGCTCATCTCTTCCTCCTCTCACCTCCTACCCTGAACAGTTAGAGAGTACAAAGGGACCAGGGGCTTTTAAGCGGAGTGCCAAAGAGCCCACCTATTTCAGGGGAACCTCTCAGGGGCTTCCTGACTTCCGTCTCTTTCTTCCGCCAAAGCAGACCCTCTTTAATCAAGCTTGGAGAGTTTTCTTGCAAGATTTTGGGTAAAGAAAAGGTTTTACTGCCTATAAGAAAGTATAGATGCTGCTTTCCTAGAACCCACTTACCTCCACCCCCAGCTCCCTCCAACCCCCTACTCCTCTCTCCCCTCCAGGAGATAAGAGGTGGACACACACACACACACACAGACACGAATCCTTCACTCCACTGTGACTACCTGAGGGCCCGCGGCTCAGAGAACTCCTCATAACTGTGCATGGAGTCACTGTAGGATTCCCGGGAACCCAGGGGTGGTGGTCGGACAGAATATTGGTGGACCGAGGCATTGGGCTGGGACGTAGTGTAATAGGGTGGCGGGATGCTGTTGCTTGTCTCGCTGCGGTAGTCACTGTCACGATCATCTACTGCACTGTCAGGGTCATCATCTGGAAGAGAGAGGAGGGGAGGGAGAGAGAGAGCACGCAATGGAGGCCAACACAGTCTCTCAGATTTAGGGGGTCTTCACTGATGGCTAACCCAAGGAGAGGAATCTACCAGAATGAATGAAGGATCTTGGGTCATTTTAACAGAGGTATAGGCTTTCGAATAAGGGAAGTGACTACTGGGCATATACCCTGAGAAAGCCATATAATTCAAAAAGAGACATGTACCACAGTCTTCATTGAAGCTCTTTTTACAATAGCCAGGACATGGAAGCAACCTAAATGTCCATTGACAGATGAATGGATAAAGAAGATGTGGCACATATACACAATGGAATATTACTCAGCCATAAAAAGAAGCGAAATTATTTGTAGTGAGGTGGATGGACCTAGAGTCTGTCATACAGAGTGAAGTATGTCAGAAAGAGAAAAACAAATACCGTATGCTAAGGCATATACATGGAATCTAAAAAAAAAAGGTACTGATGAACCTAGTGACGGGGCAGGAATAAAGACGTAGACATAGAGAATGGACTTGAGGACATGGGGTGGGAGGAGGAAGCTGGGGTGAAGTGAGAGTAGCATCAACATATATACACTACCAAATGTAAAATAGTTAGCTAGTGGGAAGCAGCCACATAGCACAGGGAGATCAGCTCGGTGCTTTGTGACCACCTAGAGGGGTGGGATAGGGAGGGTGGGAGGGAGACGCAAGAAGGAGGAGATATGGGGATATATGTATATGTATAGCTGATTCACTTTGTTATAAAGCAGAAACTAACACAGTATTGTGAAGTAATTATACTCCAATAAAGATCTATAAAAAAAAAAGAAGAAGAAGGGAAGTGAAAACCCTGCTTTGCTGTATGTGGGTCAAACTGGACCTAGAGTCCGGGGTCCATGGTAGGTCGTACAACGTGAGGAGGACAGGGACAAATTGGAAGGTGTCTTTTGGCTCAAATGCGAAAATGGACTTTGACTAAAGTCCAGGGTCTCTGAAAACAATATTGGTTTTTCCATCAGGCTTCCCATAACAGGAGTCACACATACTCATGGGGAAGTTGGAGGATCAAGAGGACAAGGTAGAATATAAATGCCCTTTAACCCTCAGAGATTCCTTAATATCCGAGGTTGGGGACCCCAGCCCTGAACTCTCATGCGCAGGAACAAAGAAGGGGCTCTACCAAGGTGCTGTCTTCCTCAAAAAGATCAGATTCTTCAGTTGGCAAGACTACCACATGCCCAGAATC
The DNA here is from genome assembly GCF_937001465.1 of Orcinus orca. Taxonomy (NCBI): domain Eukaryota; kingdom Metazoa; phylum Chordata; class Mammalia; order Artiodactyla; family Delphinidae; genus Orcinus; species Orcinus orca. The sequence continues at coordinate 12,112,790 of NC_064561.1, read as the reverse complement.
TATCGCTCTAACGGAACAGGGAGGGGTTGCCAAACTCCAAGTGTTTCATAAGAATTAAAGGATGTTTCAGTTCGATTTGCTTTCCTTAGTAAATGGGAAACAGATTTTCTTTCTTAGTAAAAAGAAAACAGTCTCAAAGGATGTTGTATTGTGGTGGGAACAGGAAAGACTGAATTTATTTAGAAAACAACAGTTGAGCTGAAAAGAAGTGAGCGCCCCCTAAATTAACCAGCCGATTGGGAAGCCCACGGTATGCTCGCCATGGTATCGATTTACTGGTGATTTTAAACACCAAGGGGGTAGCTTGTACTTTTTATGCCTTTAAGTATTTTTGCTCTTTTCCCAATATTTTTGCTTTATTTTAACTTTCTGATTCTTTTCCCACGAATAGAGTCTATTTCTATATATTAAAAAAATAGGTCAAAAAATTTAATGTGGTAAACTGTTAAAAAATTAATTTCATACTTCATGTAGAGCTAGCTATTTGATTCATTCCCTATTTTACCTTCAGAAAAACCTCAAATTCATTTTTAGCCAGCAAAGCCGGCCTTACCAAAGTAGCTCTGGTTTCCTAGTTTCTCATTTGACTTGAGCTATTGTGACCTGCAAGCTTTTTATCCTGTCCCTGCCATATGGCCACCTTCCGATGCGCTGCGCGCTGACAGTGCTGGCATCAAGGGCAGAAGCAGTTGTGAATTTCCGCAACTTAGATCTGTGGGCGTCAGGGTGAAACCGTGAAGCCATAAAGGGCCTAAAGTGGGGGGATCTGAAACTGGGGACAATTTGTCAATATCACCAATTTGCCCCTCTGACCAAGTTGTTTTCTACCCAATTACTGGGGTTTATAGCCTACTGTATCGCCCTTGACCGGACTGAGATGTTTCCAACCAAATCACATGAGGCTCTGTGCCTGTTCACCAAATTAATTTTCTCTGACAAATTATCTGTTTTTGAGGGGCAGATTGCTTTCTCTTGGATTCTTTCTGCTTTTACGCAGACTCTGCTTTTTACCAAATAGTTTTTGACCAAATCGCCTGCTTCTGGATAAGGCATTTTCAGCCACGTTTGTTTTGACAAAATGGCCTGCTTTGGGCCTAATTGTCTTTGCTCTTCTTCACCCAATTATCAGCTTTTGCTAAACTGGTTTTAATCCAAAGTGTCTTTTTTTTTTTTTTTTATTGTATTGTTTATTTGTGGCAAACTGTTTTTTTTTTTTTTGCGGTACACGGGCCTCTCACTGCTGTGGCCTCTCCCGTTGCGGAGCAATAGGCTCCGGACGCGCAGGCTCAGTGGCTATGGCTCACGGGCCCAGCCGCTCCGCGGCATGTGGCATCTTCTCGGACCGGGGCGCGAACCCGCGTCCCCTGCATCGGCAGGCGGACTCCCAACCACTGCGCCACCAGGGAAGCCCGCAAACTGGTTTTGATCAAGCCTAGCTGTCTGTCAAATGATTATTTTGGCTAACTTTGCTTCCGATTGACTTGTTTTTGACAAATTCTTTTGGATCAAACTACAGTTGACCCTTGAACAATGCAAGGGTTAGGGACGCCAACCCTCCGTGCAGTCGAAAACCCATATGTGATTTTATAATTGGCCCTCCGTATCCACAATTCTGTATCCATGGGTTCAACCAACCAGGGATCGTGTAGTCCCGTAGTAGTATTTATTGAAGAAATCCACATGTAAGTGGACCCGCACAGTTCAAACCCATGTTGTTCAAGGGCCAACTGTATTTGTAAAGTTTTCCTGCTCCTGGAGGGAGGGTGGGGTGCTACTTCTCCATCAGGATATGGGGCTGGGGTGGAAGGCCCCCCAGTTGATGGAGTAGAGATTAGGAGGTAGATTCATGCTTAGACTAGAGGACTGGATTTCTCTGAAAAGGGCATGGGGAAAAGGGAGCTATTCCTTAAGGAGAAAAATGGTCATCCAATTTTGCGGGGAGGTAGCTTGTCTCTTTCCCCTGGGGGCAAATTGGAGGAAGATGTGTGTGTGTGTGTGTGTGTGTTTGGGGGGGCTTTGGGAGCTGAGGTCTCCAGAGTGATATCTGTCTGGGGGGTCTCTGCTCAGCAGCTCTGTCTGAGACCCTCTTCCCTCCCTGCCCACCAGCCTCTGAGTGACATTGGGGCTGGAGGAGGGCTCCAGGTAGAGGAGGAAGATGGGGAGATAAAAAGAGGAAGGAATCACAGGAGAGGAGATAAGGTTATACAAGGGGAGCAAGGGGGTGGGGGGCTCACAGTGCCCAGCTGGAGACAGGCAGGTTTCCTGTCTATATGCCCACTCCTCCCAGCTGAATCCTCCCACCCAGAGTCACGTTACCCACTCCCCACCAGACAGAACAGGACCCTCAAAGAGATGTTAGTGATCAGGGAGCAGGAGGGCACAAGAGGGGTCTTGCCAGTCCTCTGGCCCCAATGTGCCAGCCACAGGCTCCCCATTTCCCTGAGCAATGGGGCGGGGGCCTCAGGGTCGCCGAGGTGCCCACCTCCCCATGGCCTCCCAGAACATCAAGTTGAGTACTTACTCTGCTGCTCACCCCAGCCAAAATAATTCCAGTTGCCTACAAAGAGAAGGGGCAGAGATAATAAAAGGGAGAAGGCAGAGGGGGAGGCATGGGGAGGGGGGCTCCCCCATCCTCCCCATCTCCTTCTTCCAGCCCAGGACCCCATCCCCTTCTGCCCTGTGTATCTTCCCCGAGGATCACTTTAACCACTGACTTGTTATACCTTCACTCACCACCCTGGGAGGAAGGCAGGATACCACCATTTTTTGACAAGACCACAGGCTTAGCCAGGAAGTAACAAAGAGGGCATTTGGACCCAGGGTTTTCCAACTCTGAAGTTTGGGGTCAGCACTCCTCATTCCTTCCCTCCCCCATCCCCCAGATAATGAAAGAAACACTGAACTGGAAATCCTAACTTTGAAACACCCCTGTTGGGTGGGTTTTTATTTTTAATCATTCTTATCCTTTTATAGGTGAAGAGGGCTCAGAAAGGTAGAGTGAAAAGCCTAAAGTCACACAGCCTGAGCATCAGGACCAGGGAGAGAACTACATCTTCATCGCCTAATCCCCAGCATCTGGCATCTCAGAAAAACCACTTTGACCAGAATTCTGACTCCTCTGACACTTGGCTGCCTCCTTCGTGAAATGGGGGTGGTAAGACAGTCCCAAGAGAACTCGGAGGTAAACGCTGGGTGGTAGGTCTCCATTCTCAAATTGAACCCACCTCTTGCTTCAGGTCACCTGCCCAGGTGCTGTTTGTCATCTGCTCCTGCCCCCGCCGTGCCTGTCTCTGCCCCCACCACAATCCTTCAATGACCCCATTCACCAGAGAGGGGGTTTGTAATTTCTTCAGGGCAGTGATGACCCCTCCCCAGGCAGGGAAGATAAGGGACTTTCTCCATATCAGACCCCAAGTTAGGAATGAGGTCTCCCAACTGCAGTCCCTCAGCCCCTCCCTCCACCAGGCTCCATCATCACATATCCTGGGCATATGGGGGTGGGGGGAGGTGGACGACGGATACAGGGGAGACTGTGACGGGGGGGGAAAGGAGGATGCGGAAGCAGATGGAAAAGGAGAAAGAGGTTGAAGCGTGGGGTAGGGACTAAGTGTCATGGGTGGGGGTTTTGTCCTGAGACTGTATGATTTTCACTTCCTCCTCACTTCAGACGACTTGGAGGGCACTTTTAGGAGAAAGTCATCTAGACCCGTGGAGACCCAGTCTGGGGGCATCTCAGTGTCCACAGGAGGAGAGACACTCTTGAAAATTTCTGCCTTGATGGAGGGACAATATACAGAGAAACATGGTGATCTTCATCATAATGAATAGATGTAGCACACCGGAAAGAGAAGCAAACTTGTAGTCCCTCCGACCTGGGTTCAAACCCTGGCTCTGCCTCCTGCCAGATGTGTGACCTTGGCAAGTCACTTCTCCCCTTGGGCCTCGGCTTCTTTACCTAAATAAATGTGTGCCTATTATACATGTGTTGGCAGGACTGTCTGTCTGCACCATCTGAGTGTGGGCTGCTTGGGGGTCTGTGTTGGCCTCATGGAAGTTTGATGAATGAGTTCTAAGTCATCATCCGGGATCTAATGAATGGAATTGAAGAGTCTGCAAAGTGTTTTTCAAGCCTCCAGATGTTCTGGGTCCTTCCAAAAACCATCAGAATGCGGGGGCTGTCAGGTGCCCCTGTTTCAAAGAGAGGGGCTTTAAGGATCAGAGAGGGGTCGGGACATGCCTGTGGCCACACAGTAAGGCAGGACCCAAACCCAAGTCCCAGATCCCTTTTTCTTTCCACTACACTGTGAGGGGATACTGTGTGCTCTTAGGACTCATATCTCTGGAGACGAGTGACCCATTCATTACACAGGACAGTCATGGGGTAGAGGATGGATGAGGGCTTCAGTTGAAGCCCGGGAAGGAATTGAGAAGTACTTACAACACTGGCTGCTGGGGACAGGAAGAGGCTTGTCTTGTTCATCCTGGAATGAATACTGAGGGGGAGGGAAGGAGAGAGGGTGTGTCTCAGGGGGGTGCCAGAAGCCAGGGGATCAAGATGGTCCTCTGTTCTGTTCTATCCTGACTTCCCCCGCCTCCTAAATCCTCTCCCTCTGGAGGAGAAGTATACAGACGTCCACAGAGAAAGAAAGAGGGAGAGAGAGACACAAACACAGACCATGAGAAACAGATACAGAAAGAAGAAAAAGAGACACAGATGAGGGAAAGAAACAGAGGAAAGAGAGAGGAAACACTGACGCAGGGAGCTGAAGAAAGGTGATGAGAACTCAGGTTGGACAAAAATTGCTAACATGTGAGTGTTGCCCCTTTGCCCTCCACCTCCCACTAAAGGGTGTTCTAGCCTTGCCTGCTATTTCTTCCCTGCCCTCACCTTCTGAAGATTGTCTTCAGGGCCACACTGGGTCTTTGAACTGTGAAAATATAGAGTGTAGAAGAAGGGGGATGGCATGGAAGAACAGAGGTACAGAGGCTAGGGCTGGGAGTGGGGGAGGAGAACTTTTAAGAAAGCCTGAAAGTGTGACTCAAGGAGTTGAGGGTTGAGGGGCAGAAAGGGGGTGTAAGAACTGTTACAGGGCCTCTATATCTCCTTGATGGTATTTGGTAAATACACAACTTGACTCGATTGAAATTGTCGTGTCATTGGTGGACCGTATGTTCCTTGACGCCATCATTGGTTCGAGACTGGACCACATGGGTCAGTGATTTAGTCAGGTTACAAAGAGTTAGAGACACAGACACAGGGAAAGACAAGTGGAAAGAGAAACAGAGACAGAGAATGGAGGACAGGGGGAGACACGGAGAGAGAGGGTGAGAGAGAGAGAGAGAGAGAGAGAGGAAGAAAAGAGCCCCCATGCCAACGCTCACCTCATCCTGGTCCCGCATGGCATTCAGCTGCTCCAGCTTCTTGGCCCAGTAGCGTGCCTCCTCCTCAGGGATGTCTGGAAGCAGAGACCTGGCCGTGAGCCTGGAAGCCCCTCCCTGCCCCTCAGCCTCCAGCCAATGCATGCTGCAGGCCTATGGGGCTGGTCTCCAGTGGGTGGGGGAGAGGAAGGGAGGAGGGGGTGGCACCCCTGACAACACCCCTCCACCACACACCCAGAACTGCCTTGGGAATGGGTGGCGGATGGGAGAGGAACTGCATCCTAGCATTACCAGGACGGGGACATCATGGGTTCTTGGAAGGATGATGTGGGAGAACTGAGCTGCTTCCAGGAAAGGTAAAGAGGCCTCTCTGTCTCTGCCTTTGTTGATCTCTACATGTCTCTCTCTCTCTCTCTCTCTCCATTTCTCTGTCTCTGTCTTTCTGCCTTTGTCTGTGTCTTCTCCACATCCAGCTCACCTCTGCAGCTTAAGACCTCACCAAGGACCAGCTAAGACAGCTCAGACCTGAGCCCCGTTGGTTGAAAAGCACTTGCAGCTCACTGGTGGCCTGCAGGAGCTGGGCTGTACTCTGCGTGCGGCGGGCGTACATCTCTGCTGACCTGCTGTAGCCCAGGAGACTCTCCTCTTGGGAGGGGGAACCTCATCCTCAGAATAAAGTGTTGTCTGGACCCAGCTAGACCTGACCATTCTCCGGGGGCTGGGTGAGGGTCCCACCCCTCCCAAGCCCCCGCCACACTCACCTAAGGGCAGTTCAAAGCGGGTGTCAAGGAGGATGCGGTGGAAGGTGGGGTCCTTAGTGCCGCAGATCTCACTGTCCGCCATGATGACCTGAGAGTCCAGGGTCAGCCACTCTCCGGGGCCCTCCTGGGGTATGGGTTGGGTAACAGGGGTTAGGGTTCTGGGTGAGGTGTGGCGGGTAACGTATCTGCTGCACACTGACCAACAGGCTCCCTATTCTCAAATGAAATGTCTCCCTCACCCCATCTTACCCTTACCCCAAGAGCAAGAGTCATGTCCCCACTTTAGATGAGGAAACCAAGACTCAGAGAAGGAAGGTCTCAATCCAGGGCAACATGGTGGGTCCAGAGAACCCAGAAGCAAGGACCCAGAGAGAGAGACCTGTAGGGTCAGGTAGGGGTGGTCCCAGCCTTGCACAGCACTCCTCATCCCTAACGAGGGGTTATGGGGCCCCGACTTCAGATAAAAGGCATGATTCTCCCACCATTCAGGGAGGATACCCGCTGAGTGAATGAACCAGTACCCCTTGGTTCAGGGAAATGAGCCCTTGAGCAGCTGGGGTCCACTCTGAACCTCAGTTTCTTCATCTCTGAAATGAGAATGATGTTCTGCAGAATCTTCCTTCTGCAGCCCCAGGGAAAGGCTGGCAGTGATGGGGGAGTAGTCCAGGGTCCCTTGCATAGGTCATGGTTGTCCCAGGTGACTAGGCCTTCCTCACACTTGGAGGGTCACTGAGGAAATTTTGGGTCGCCCACAAGCCTTCCTTTTGGACTCGCCTGGACTATTGCGCCTCTTTCCTCCATCTCCATTTATTCATTAAAAAATAAGCCCTACCTGGTGCCTGCTCTAAGCTTGGTCCACATTGGGCAATGCCTGAGAAGCCCACAGTCACAGGAGATAGAGCCTGACACAGACACCCACAACACCATGAAGTCAGGGCCAGGCCAGAAGGAGGGAGGGGATGTGAGGAATCCAGGCGGAAATTAGGGAGGGCTTCCTGGAGGAGAGGGCATGGGAGCTGGGCTTAAGGGTGATGGAAAGGAGGACACTTGAAACCCAGGGAACAGCATATGTGAAAGTTCAGAAGCTATCCCTGGGCCCTGTGAGGAGTGTAGGTTGAGGTGTGGGGGAAATAAGGCTGGCAAAGTGGGTTGGTGCCGTCTGGAAGGCCTCCCAAGGGTGATGGGCAGGGAGGGCAGGATTGGATCTTAGGTGCCAAGTGGAGAGGGTGAAATTTAAGGCCAGGAGGTTAGAGAGGAGGCCAAGGTTATTTTCTTTGGGACTGGCGTAAACTCCCTGATGCCCATCTGGGCACAAAGTGCTAGTTGCTTGCAATATCCCTTCTCCTTTCTTCCATAGGGATGCATTTCTAGCTGGACCCAGGGCTATGCAGCTTAAGACTACATTTTCCAGACTCCCTTGCAGGTAGGTGGTGCCACATGACAGTTCTGGCCAATGAAAGCCAGCTTCCAGTTTGGGCCCTTAATTAGGAGTGCAAACCCCTTCCCTTGTTACATTTCCCTCCCCTGACTGGAATGCAGATGTAATGGTAATCCTTCAGCAGCCATCTTGGGCCATGAGGTGGAAGCCACATGAGGAGAAAGGCAGAGCGACAAGATGGAAGGAGTTTAAACCCTGTCGACTGGAGCTGCCACTGCAGCCCTTGATGTCTACATGAACATTGTCAGGGGATGGAGATAGATGTCCATCTTGTTTAGACCACTGGCCTCTGGGCCCCTCCCAGGCACTCCTATCCAACCCTCATCCCACCACTCACTTCGTTGGACTGGCGGATGGTCCGCAGAGGGATCCACACAGTGCCCACCATCGTGTCCCAGATGAGACCCTTGTTCCATACCTCCACCGTCAGCCCCAAATCCAGGCGGTTAATTTCACTGTGGAGAGAGGTAATGAAGACTCAGAAAAGTCAGTTCACTCGCCTTTGGACACATGACCAACTAGAACTCAAACCCAGGCCTGGGTGAGTCCTAGTCAGGAAGGTAACACAGTAGTTCTTGTTTTACAGAGGGGAAACTGATGCCAAAGGACTAAGTTACATGCTCAGGGTATCACAGCAGAACCAGGATTCCAAGCTGAGAAAGAAGGAATGGGGACAGGTGTCCCATGTCTCCTGTAACCCCAAATCACCTGGCCCTTCCTCTAGCCCTCAGACCCTGAGAATGCTGGTTAAGTGAGGAAGAGGCTCAAATGCCCTCCATGGCTCCCTATGACCCCAAGATAAGGGCATTTGTGTTGCCTCCATCCTTCCCAGTGTCATCTCTAACCAATCATACGAGGACACCCTTGAGCATATGAATGATTACACCTCTAAGCACTTTCCCTGCCGGCTCCATCCTGGAAATATGCAGATTTGGTAGTCAACCTTGGTGAATGTCCAATTCACTGAATCTACCAATTTACCAAAGGTTTATCTTAAGGAATGTTCTTGAATATATCTGTTGACCGTGACCTGGTCATTCAGTAACTGGCTTTAGGGGGAGTTGGGGACCACTCTGTCCTGCCCCCTTCACATTTTCCTAGAATTGTAGAGCCAGCTCCTTTCTTCCTTCCCCAAGTGCTCCTCTGCTCCAGAATCCCAGTTCTGGATTCCCTCATGGCCTCCACTAGTGACAGTCCCCAGCCAGGCTCTGCTCAGGGGTTGAGGGCTGCCTGGGTCCAAATCCCAGCTCTGCTATGCACAGGCTGTATGACACTGAGCAGGTGGCTTTGTCCCTCTGGTCCTCTGTTTCCTCATCTGTAAAATGAGGATTATGTTAGCACCCTCCCTCCCAGGGTTATAAGCAAAATTGATTTAATCAGAGCCTTAGAAGAAGGCATGGCACATGTTGGCCATCATCAGAGTAGGTGGGATGTAATAGGAGTCCCTGAGTAGCTCCAGGTTGAGGGGAGCGTCCAGGTCATGAATTCATTCAGCTATTAGACAAATATTTATCGAGCACCTATTGTGTGCCAGGCTCTGTGCTTGGCATGGAGATCACAGTGGGGACAGAGACCAATAGGGCCTTACCCACGTGGAGCTCAAAGTCCAGGGGAAGGGGCCAGAAAGGTGTCAAAAATCACACAAATAAATAGAATAACAATTGGTGACAAGGCCTGAAATTACTGTTCAGTTGCAGCTTGAGGGTGGTGGTCAGGGAAGACTTCCCTGAGGAGGTGACACAGCTGAGACCCAAAGAACAGAGGGAGTCAGCTGGGATGGGGAGAGAGGGGGAAAGAAGAACAAGAGCAAAGGTCCTGGAGCAGGAACAAGCTGGACATGTTGGAGGAACAGTGCAGAGGTGGGTGTATCTGGGGCAGGTGAGACAGGAGAGATGAAGCAAGATACTGGTGTGAGGTCCCAGGGGCCGGGCCTTGGGGGGCTGTAGGGACGGATATGGGTTTTGCTCTCAGGTTGATGAGCCACAAGCCCCAGGCAAGTTTGGAGAGTGACCGGATGTGATTTGCAATTTTAAAAATATCCTCCTTGCTGCCTAGAGAACAGATTGCAGGAGGTGGATGGCAGCAGGAGGCCAGGGTGGAGGCTGGCGGGCAGAGAGGACTTGGCTGGTGGCCTCGGAGATAAAGGGAAGCGATTGGATTCGGGAAGTGCTTTGGAGGCAAAGCTGATGGCTGGACGCAAGGCTGAAGGCAGAGCGAAGGGAGTCCCAGACGACACCCGGGTGTCCGGCTGTGCCCTGCAGGACCAGCAAAGTGCCTGGCTGTGCCAGGGGGCGTGGCCATTCAGGTCCAGTCGCTGCAGACTCACAACATGAAATCCTGCTCCCAGCTGGGCTGGCTGCCCCGTACGGCAATGGTCGTGCTCTTGACATTCTGCACCTTCAGGGTCACATATGTATTGAATTTCTCTGTGGCGGTGAGAGAAGAGGTCAGTGCAAGGGCTCAGGGACTCCCCCATACCCCTTCCCAAGCTCTCAATAACACCCCTATGATCCCTCAGGGGCTGTGAGTTCTTGGGCCCACCCCCGGTCCAACACCCTGAGGTGCTTCTGTGCCTCCACTCCCAGACCAGTCCCCAGAGCCCCACCCCCAGCCCCTCAGAGCACTAGGGAGGGGCCTTGGTGCAGGGAGATGTGGAGTTTTGGGATAACTAATCCTGATGCTTAGAAATGACTTCGTCTAATGTCCTTGGACATAGGAAACTTCCTTTGCCTCTCTGAACCTCACTTTTCTCACCTGCAGCCTAATGTAAGTGTCCCCACCCTATCTCTTAGGATCCTGGGAAGCACCATTGGCTCAGGGTGAGCCCCACTCCCACTGGAGTCTTCAGGGGATGGCTGGGAAGACTGCTGGGACCCTAGAGCAAGTCTGACACGCTCTGTGATGCTCAGCAGACAAAGAGCCCAAGTTCCCCGTCCCTGGCTCAGACACCCTCTCCCGTCTCTCCAAGAGACCGACAGACAGACAGATAACACAGGAGAGGACAGGAGTAGAGGCCACTTACCTTGGGCACCATCAAACTTGGCTTTTTTGACTGTGGAGAGAGACAGAGAGAGGGAAGGGAGACGGGGAGAGAGTTGGGGAGGAGAGAAAGAGACACAGAGAGACACATGAAAAGAGAGACATAATGAGAGAGGAGAGAGATACAGAAAGAAAGAGACAGAGAGAAGAGAGGCAAAAAGTAGAGAGCAAAAAAGGCCAATAAAGAGACCGAACAGATTTAAAAAACAAAACAAAACAAAATAACAACCACAAAAAAAACCAAGATAAAGACAGAGGCAAAATCAGAGACAGAGGCAAAGACAATGAGAGGAAGAGAAATAGGGAGAGGAGGGAGGCAGGGATGAGAGGGAGAGAGAGAGAAGCCATCAGACAGATAAGCATAGGCAGACCTGGGGTGGAAGGATGTTTGGACCTTGGGAGCAGTCCATGTCCCACCCTCCTCCCCATCAAGCTCCCCTATAGCTCCCTCCCTCCAGTTGTGACTTGACCAAAATTGAACAAGATTCAAAAGAAGAAGCTGGGCAGGTGGCAGGAGAGGCTTCTTACAGGAAGTCCTCCAGGATTGCTTCAGAAGGAGGAGGGGAGTTGGGAAGGAGGAGGTAGGGGAGAAAGGAGAAAACAACAGCCAATGATTCCCATCCCCTTGTTAGACCAGTGAGACTTCTCCACGAATTGTCCAGCTCAGCCTGTCCTCCTGAATGCTTCCAGGGTTTAGAGTCTCATATTCAAAGGGGACTGGGCGAGGTGGGAAAAAACAACCCAGAGAGCTGACTCCATAGTGCACATAGAGATATCCCAGTCCTGGCCAGTAGGTTGCTAGAGCTTGTCCAGCCCAACCTGCCCGTGAAAGGTGCAACCCAAATATACCTCAGGGTTCCACGTGGTCCAGTCTCTTCGTATTTCACATAACCCCCCAACCCCAAGTGATTCAAAGCAATTCCACTCTTTACTAGATTTTCTCACAGGACATTAAACTTTCCCTTTCATTACCTCTCAAACTCTGCATCTGCCCCCAATGCATTTCTCTACCATTACTCTCTACTCCCACCTGAAACCTGCTCCCAAACTGAGACCTCTCGATTTCTATATTTCTTCTCCCTTTAACATTTTCAAATGAATATTTTTGTTTGAGTAGGCAATACACCCACATTTTACAAAATCCAGAGCAACGGAAAGATCATACAATGAAGATAAGGCTTTTTTTACTCCAGCTCTCACTCTCCCTCCTGGATGCGATCAACAGTACCAATTCCTTGTGGTACTAGAGATGCATCGGCAATCATGTGCACATGTGCATTATTTTATTTCCTACACAAATGGTAGCATTCTACACCCTCTGCAGAACCTTTCTTTTTCTCAGTATGTCTTAAAGAGGGTGTGCAAGTAAGTTGAAGGATAAATTCCTAGAATCAGAATTGTGTTTCTATTCTTTCTTCTTTTTTTTTGAGAGTCCAGTTCAGCCTTTTTCTGGGCAAGTGCCACAGCCTCCTATCTGGGATCCAGCCTCCCATATGGGGTTCATTTCTCTGTCCTCACCACTTGAATTTCTTCCTCAAAAAAGCACCTGAATGGAGCCAGTGAAGAGAGAATTCTCATCAAGGGTGGGGGAAGTAGAGTGCTTCTAAACACTTGTCAGTAAATACTATTTTTTCCTGTTGCAGACAGACTGTGGGGAGGATGAGGTTGGGGGTGGGGATTGATGCCCAGAAGCACTGAGTGAGCTCCCCAGAGTTGCAGAGCAGAAGAGAGAGTGAGTGCCTTCCTATGCCAACACCACCACCACCCCAAGACCCAGATTTTAAATGCAAATGGGTTGGGCACTATGCCCGCCATACCTGGGTTTGGGTTTGGGAGGTAGAATGCAGATAGAGCCCTTGACTGGTCATCGGGAAAGGTGAGCCCTTGTTCAGCATGGAGTCAGGTGGAGCTGGGTTCAGATTATGGTGCTGTGTGACCCTGGGCAAGTGAACCCCCCTCTCTGGGCTTCCATCTCTGTCTCTCTCTCTTTCCCCCACATCCGAAATCAGTCATCGAGTCCTGTCTTCCCCACCTTCCCACTCAAGGCACGTGACTGCACATGCAAAAGTCCCTCTCTTGCGGGAGAGGGTCCCTACCCCTGTCCCACATGCCCCCTCTCATAGTCTCAGCCCCACCCAGACCACAGAGAGCTCAGCCACCCAGCCCCTCATCTCTGGGACTGAGTGAGGCTCATGGGCACTTAGGACTGTGTCCAGCAGTAGCTCCAGGCCTCCCTCCTGGGGGACCTCCAGCTTGCAAACCTGATGACTCTGTGAAGGGGGAGGAGGGTGCAGGGGGAGGGCGGGGAGGGAGAATGATGGGAGAGACACAGAGGCTCAGAAAGGCACATACATGGAGGGACCAACATGAGGAGAGAAAGGAAAAGGAGGGAGGAAGAAGTGAGGGGAGATAAGACATGATAGTCAGAGACACAGAGAGACACACAGATTTTCACTAGGGAGGGCAGGCAGGGAAGATGTTGCAGAGAGGAGAGGCAGGATTGGGAGAGAAAAGCTGGGGGTGGGAACCAGAGGGGAGGTAGGTGCCAGGCCCTGGGAGATCTGAGGGACTCACTGGGGTATGACCGAACCTGGGCCCCACTCTGCAACTCCCTTTCTGTGTCCCTTTTTTATAGGCCAGCGGCAGAGCTCAGAGGGGAAGCCAGTTGTCCAAGGTCTGTCGTCCATCCTCTCCTCTAGGGAGGAGGTCTCTCGCTGTCTCCTTCCTTCTGATTCTGTTTCTCTCCACCCCTGTCATCCCCTTGTCACGTCTTTCTGTCTCTCTTCTTCCCTTCCTCCCTCTGCCTCTGTCTTTCCTGTTCCCAGTCCCTTATCTCTCCCCCTTTCCTCCTCCCTAAGTCTCTCTGGGCCAGAGGGTAATGGGCTCAGTTGGGGCCCACAAGCAGTGGGAGATTGCCGGAGAGCTCTAGCTCTAAGAGTGAGCCCCCGGGCCCCTTCAGAGAGTTCAGGGTGAGGACATCAATATATGTTCATCACTGGGGACTCAGAACGGGGAGGGGCAGACTCAGGGTGGGAGACGGGGCTCAGAGAAGAATGGGGAGTCAGGGAAGGAGCCTCAGAGTAGGAAGCTCATGGCGGGGAATAGCGTGTGCGATAAGGAGGAGGGTGTAGGGGACTAAGGGAAGGGGCCTCGGAGAACTTGGAGGAGGCTCATGACGGGGGAGGGGACTCAGGAAGGGTGGGTGGCCTGAGGGAAGGGGCTCAGGGGATAAGAGGGCTTGGAGGTAGGGGCTCGGGGTGGGGGGCGGATGGGGCTCAGAGAAAGAGCCGAGTCTCTCTGCCTCTCTCTTCCCCGTCAGCAAGAGGAACCCGAGTCATTGTCGCCTTCACCGCCGTCATCGTCATCACATCTCCGCCCCGCTGCCTTCCTCTTGCCTGCGGTATCGGGGTCACCAGGGCGGAAGCGCCGCCCCTCCTTCGCGAGCTCCTGGTCACAAGCACGAAGCTATTTATAACGTGGGCGCGGAGGGCGTGAGCGACGCGACCGCGGGGAGTGCTGAGTGGGGGAGGTGCCCACTGACCGGCGGGCAGGAGATACTGCGTCACGCCAGGTCAGCAGACTGAGCGGCCTCCCCGGTCCCCGCCCACCCCCCGCCCCCATCAGCGCTGGCTGATTAATGTGGTCGTACAGGCAGTTGTGGCCCAGGGCAGAATGGGTGGAAGTGAGAGCAGGGGCTCATTGGCGCTGCCAGGCTCTGGGCTTCAGTTTCTGCATCTGGGAAATGGGGCAAGGCAAGCCTAGTTGGTCTCACTTTCTTCTCCCCTTTCTCTTCCCTTCTTCTTCCTTCCTCTTCCTCCCTCTCCCCTTTCTTCTTCATTATTATTAACATCAGCATTATTATACTGTTATTACTACTATGATTATCATTACCGTTACTAGTATCATTACTATTTTTATTATTTGGTTGAGTTCGAAGTGTGCTCCTGGCCTGGACGACCCTGGATACTAATTGAGGTAGACTCCAGTCCTTGGGGCATCTGGTCCATAACCTGCCAGTCCTGGGAGTGGGAGTGGGGGAATAGAGAACTCCAGCCATCAGGGGAAGCGGCTGAAAGCCCACCCACAGGACATGCTTATCAGGTGTCAGAAGACACTACAAGTGGTGGAAGGAAAGAATAGAGAATTCAGAAATAGATTCTAGGATGTTTGGTATTTAATATGTGATGTCGATAGCAGACAAGGGCTTTGGGGTAAGGATATTGGTCTCTCTGGCTTTGCATCTGGGAGAGAATAAATGAGGACTCTCATCCTCCATGGACAGAAATAAGCCAGGGCCAGACTGAAGCCTTAGATGTAAAAAACACACCAAGAAACTTGACAGATATTCTGTCTGTGTTGTTTACCAGGTACCACTTAGAACTAGGCCTGGCACATAGTAGTTGCCCATTAAATAGTGTTCACTGAAGGAATGACGTCATTGCCCCCTCCAGCAGCCCTACGCGAAGACGGGGTCCCGCGGAGTGGGCGCTGTCCACTGTGCTGAACTCAGCGTCTCCTCCCTGAACTGTCCACGGTGCTGAACTTTTCATCCCTGCCCACGTACCTCCAAAGAGTTGGCACCTCTTTTGCGCCCTATGTATTACTGAGCCCTCCTCAGGCCTGAGAACGCAGTGAGCTCTCAGGAAATGTCCTACACTCACGAACCTCTTTCCAGAAAGCTTTTAGTCCCCACTAATAAAAACACCATCACAGATTTCTCCTGTCTTTGGCTCACACTTATTGACCCTTTCCACAAGCCAGGCATCATGCCAAGTTCTCTGCGTGCCTCATATGACTGGAGAGTTCCAGAAAACCTAGGCAGTGGGCACTATTAGTGTGCCCATTTTACAGATGGACAGACTGAGGAAGGAAGAAGATATGGGACTTTTCCGGACGTGGTGGATTTAGGGATTCAAACCCAGACCTCCTGGACTCAGGATGTCCTGGTTCACACCTCACAGAGGAAGCTCATTGTGTGTGGGAGGCAAGTGAGGTGCAAGATATGGAGGCTAAGATTGCAGCCCTGAAGGTGAATCAGAGCCAACACCGGAGGCATCCTATGAGGTTGCTGAGAGCAAAGATCAGATGCAGACCCCCCTGGCTGTGTGGTATCAGAAACAGTAAGAGACAGAGGGATTTGTGAAGTCTTCCTGGGAGAGGGGCAGGGGAAAAGCCATGATGAATGGGAGATCGTGATATGTCTGTTTGCTGAGTGGATGAAGAAAAAAGGGGATCTCAGGACAGATTCTCACCCCGTGGTAGGGTCTCCAGGTTCTGGGGGCTGAGGGGAGGTTCGACTTTCACTTTTCACTCCCAGTAGGCTGTGGAGTCAGGCAGCTACACCTCTGGCTCTGTGGCCCCAGGCGAGTTGTTGAACCTCCCAGAGCCTCGGTTTTCCTCATCTCTAAAACGAGTTGCTCTGAGGATTAAAGAGGGCAATGGGCATAATAGTCCTCAACAGTGTGCCTATAGAATGCTGGATAGATGGGGCTTGTTGTAGATATTATTATTAGTTGTGCAGTAAACTCACTCTCAAACGCATTTGCTAATTTATATGCAATATTCAGTCATCAAATATTTATGGAACATTTTAAACATTGAGTGGCCTGGCAAAATGTCATGATGCACGTAGGAAAGTCTAGAACCAAATCCCTGCCACCACACTTTTGGGCTTGCTGTGCCCTCCACCTAGAGCATGGTCTCCCTTCTGCTCAGTTCCCCTTCATCTTCTGAGACTCAGGCAAATGGTGATGATGGGAACAGGGTAGGCTTCCCAGAGGAAAAGAGCCATAGAAACGCTCCTCTCCATCTCCCGCAGCCTTTCCCCATCTCTCCCACTCTGACCCCACCAGCATGATGCCAGGAGTAAGGCTTGGTCCCCAGAGCCAGGAACAGTGCCTGACATATAGTGGGTGCTCAATGCTTGCTGAGTAAATATATGAATGAATTCACAAAGGAACAAGGTGGTACTTGCTGTTAGCAGCCTCAGAACTCTGCCAAGACTTAGCAAGTGGATTAAGGTGGGGGGGGCAATGGGGCTCCACATAGATAAAGAGATGAGAGGGGGCAGAGGCAAGGTCTGTACAGGGTGGTCTCCCATGTGTTAGTGCAGGACATGCACACAAGAACTTACATTTGTGTGTTCTTGAATGTGTATTTGCTCGTGTTACCAGTGCAGGCAAGTGAGTGTATATGGGAGTATGTGTGCATGTGTAGAGGGACATGTACTCATGTGCACCATCTGAGTGCAGGTGAGGGTCTGCACGTATGTGCTGGGGAGTGTGGTGTGACTGTATGTGGGACATGCTGTTTGTGTGAGTTTAGGTACGTGCAGGTTTTTGAGTGATATGTTAGGTAGAGACACATGTTGGGGTGTGTGATATGCAGTTGTATAGCCTGTGTATTTTTGTTTACTTGCATACATGTACACACTCATGTGTGCAACATTACTCACCTATTCAAAGTGATTGCTTTGAGTGTCCAGGCAAGTGTTATCATGTGTGTACATATATGGCCTTGGCATTTGATCGTGTGTATACATGTGTTTCTTGGGATTCAGGGCCCTAACAGGTGTGTGTATATATATATATATATATATATATATACACACACACACATGCCTGAGGGGTAAGGCATGGGTAGATCTTTAGGCGACATGGCTATTGTGAACATTAATCACACATATCCGTGTGTGTGCATGTGTGCAGACACACATGCCTGTAATGTGGGGACAATGTCTATGGCGCAGGGTGACTGTGTCCAGTATATATGTATGTGTGTGTGTTCACATGGGCATGTGAACCTGTACATGTGTCCGTGAATGTGCAGTCAGAGGCAAGTGGTCTTCATAGAGACTTGGTGAATTCTGAGCATTTCTGTCCACACAAAGCAAGTCTGGGTTTGAACGTACCAGTCCAAGTGTATGCAGATGTGGGCAATCATGGGTGCGTCCCTGGCTCGGGAGCAGGTATTTCCTCAACTCTAAGGATAAACTCAGATCCAAGAAAAGCCCTCTCAGCCTAGTTGCCTTGCTCCCTCTTCTTTCCCCCTCAGCCCTCAAGGCCTCCCACTCTGGGCATCTCCCCCACACTTCTCAGCATTTCCCTCTCCCCACTTCTCCCCATCTCCCTGCACCCAGCCTCTCCCAGCATCCACTGCTCCCTTTACACCTCAGGGCTCTACCTCCCACCTCATCCCAAGTCTTGCTCTTCCCAGCGACACCCCTCTACTCAGCTGGTGACTCCTTCTCTAGAAGTTCCACAAAATCATCCCACACTCTTCTTCCCCTAGGCCTCCGATTTAGGAAGCCTCACCCCACTTACTGCCTCCGCTTCACACCACCCCTGCAGCCAAGACTCCAGTGTGCATCAGAGTTAAGGGTGAGATTCTAGAAAAGCCCAGCTCCGAAGACGGGGGTGAGGAGCAGAGGAGAGCAAGCTTGGAGGAGTCAGCCAGCAGCCCACATGCCCCCTCCTCCAGTGCTATCCCCTCCCAAGTGTTAGGCAGCTCAGAGAATGGGGAGGGGCCAGGAGGGGGGTTGGACGTTCACTTCCCCCTACCCTTGGGCCTAGTCTGTGAGGGCTTCATGGGGGTCCACTCCACCTCCTGACTCCCCTAATTCGCTAGGCTAGGGGCTGAATTAGTTGACTTTTGATCTTACTGGCCATTCTCCCACCATCAGCCCCGACCGTTGGGAACGAGCTCAAGGAAAGGAGGCCCCTGTCCCTTTAAGAACACCCGCGTCCACGCCGGCCCAGCCCCGCGCGAGCAGCACACGGGAAGCCACCGCGGCGGGGAGCGGGCGGGCGGGGCTGGGTTTGTGAATGGAGAGGCACAGGAGGAGGGGGGAGGGGGAGGGGCAGTGGGGGAGGTTCCCGGCTCCTGGGCCTGCCCACCCGGGTCCAGGAGGAGGCTGGGGTTCATATCTCTCTCTCTCTCTCTCTCTCTCTCTCCCAATTTTTCTCTCTCTTTCACACACACACACACACACACACACACACACAAACAGCACACTCCCGGCTGCCTGAGGTCTCCCTAAGCCTGCCTTCTCAGGCTTGGCGGATACACCCCTTCTCCCACCCCAGGCCTTCTTGAAAGGAATAGAGGCGAAAGGGGTGGACCCCAACCCTTAAAACCCAAGGTTGAGACCTCTATAAACCTTGAGCCCTGTTTCACCACCACCCCTACCGCCAAGGTTTCCTGCTAAGAACTCAGAATTGCCCCAGTCGCCTTGGTCCAGGTGGGCTGGCTTCTCCCCCAACCCTGCCTCAGGGGTGAAGGGGGGGGCAGTCATGCCCCTCCCGAGTCTCTTTCCCTCCACCCACCCCAACGCAGAAGGTGGGCCTGGGCGTGGGCCTCGATGCAGATGGCGTTCTGGCCCCAAAATAGCTCCACCCCACCTCTCTTTTCCTCCCTCCAGCGCAAAGTGGGTGAGGTGAGGATGGGTCGTGAGGGGTGCAGGGTGGTACTGCACTTCCAAAGGGTTGGCTCCCTGCGGAGAAGGCCGGATTTGCATGCGGAGGGGCCAGAGAGGGCGGGGAGGGGGAGGCCCTCGGGCGACTGCCCCAGCCTCCACTAGAGAAGGCAAAGAGTTAACCGGAAAAGTGCCCCCAGACCCCCCAATCACAGCCCTCTCATAATGCTGGAAGGGGTCTCCCCCACCCCAGTCCTCTCCGCTCCCAGGGTGAGGGATACCTAGAGCTCACGGTAGTCCTAATGACCAAGCCCCTCTACCCAGATCTTACACGCTCAGGGCTTGGAGACCGCTCCCCCTCCACTCCTCTCCGAATTCCGAGCCCTGCCTGCAGCCCAGCTCACAGCCCAAGACTCCTTCCAAGCACCCTGCAGGATTCATTTGAACTACCCAGCCCGGCTCCTTCCACACGAACCCGCTAATAACCTGTTCTACACAGACGACCCAATCTAGACCGTTTCCAAATGGAGCCTCAGACCCCTGCCCGCGTCCACACGGGCCTCCGCGTTCAGCCGTGTCCACACGACCCCAGTAGCGGCAACCAGGACCCCCTTAGAGCCCAGCTGCATCTACACTGATCACCCTCTCAGGCGCCCTGACGCGTCTACAAGGGCTACCCCCTCAAAACTCAGCCGCGTGTACTCGGGTCACCCCATCAGGAGCCCAGCCGCATCCACACGGACCCCGAGCCCAGTCCTGGTCCACATCGGTTCCCCGCCCTGCAGCCTCGCCTCTTACCTCCAACGCATAGTAGAGACATGTCTCCAGAGTCGCCGGCGGGCCGGCTCTGTCAGGTCGGCCTTAGCTGCCGCTGGGTTGGGGCATGGCGGGGGCTGCAGCCCGCGCTCAGCTCACGCCGGGGCCCGGCCTCCGCCGCCTGCCATCTTGGTTCAGCACCGGGGGCGCGGACAGCTCCTGACGTGGTGCTGATGCGGGGCTGGTGGGCGGAGCCTGATGGGGCGCGGGTGCTGCAAGCTCTGGGGTGAGGGTGGGGTTTAAAGGGCAGGAGCCGGGTGGGAGCTGAGGGCAGCCATCACGCAGGTTCCCTTCTGGTTCTGCGTGTTTTCGTCTCTCCTTTAGCTCTCAATCTTGAGTCGTTTGCTGTCTCTCTGCTCTCCCTGAGTATCTCTATTCCTCTGTCGCTATGTCTCGTTCTCTTTGCCTCTGTTTCTCTGTCTCTCTCTCTGGGTCTCTCTATTCCCCTGACTCTTTGTCTCCCTGTCTCTCTCGGTCATGTGTCTCCCTCGGAGCCTCTCTCCGTTCAATCTCTCTGTGTTTCTGCCACGTCTGTTTAGGTCTCTCTCTGTCCCTGTTTCTCTCAGCCTGTGGATCTTGGCACACACTCGGACTGGATTCCACCCTTCACTCCTTTGTGTAACTGGCAAACTCCTATTCATCCATCAATGCCCAGTTTGAATATACTCTTCTCCAGAAAGCCTTACCTAATTCCCCCAAACTGAGCCCTTACTCCACATTTCTGGACTCTCCCAGACCCCAACTCTTCCTCTGGTTGGACCCTGACCCCAACACAGCTCTGCTCACCACCCCTCCCCACACATCTAACCAGGCAGTTCCGTGTGAGCCGGTGCCCTAACACACCTAATACACAAACCTGTTCATTGTTTATCTCCAGTACCTAGAACAGTCCCGAAGGCTGAGGCCCACAGAGTCCCCAGCCTCCAGCACACATGACGGAGCTTCATAAACACAAGATGTATATGGAGTTAGTCACAAGGGAGGCATGTGTTCAAAACCCAACTCTGCCTCTAATCACTGGCATGACCTTGGGCAAGTCATGTGACCACTCTGCCTCAGTTTCCCTACCTGTAAAACAGAGATAACAGGACCTATCTCACAGAGTTGCAGGAGTTATTATATCAGTTAACACCTGAAAGCACTTGGAATAGTAATGTATAATGTCAACCATTGTTGAGATTCTCATTGCTTTTAAAATTTTTATTACATATTGATTAACCATAGGTAAGGAGTAAGAAGCAGCAATGACAGGCTTGAATAAAGAACAATACCATCATAATGGTAGACCCCATAGGCCACTGTCCCTCCCCAATCGATTGTCCCTTCCCTCTGAAGGAAGAGTTACGTCTAATTTTGTTTTTCATTCCCCTACTTTTCCTTAGAGTTTTACCACATATTTATCAGCAAACAGTACAGGGTTTAGTTTTGTGTGTTCTTGAGCTGTCCATAACTAAAATAAAACATTCACATTGTTATAACTTGGTTTTTTTGCACAACATGGTTTTACTGCTATTCATCTGAGTTTCTTGTGGTTAGCTGTAATGCATGCATTTTTCACTGCTGTATAGTGTTCCTTTGAATTAGTACATCTTTGATTATCTATTTTCCAGTTGGTGGACTTTTTTTAAATATAAATTTATTTTATTTATTTATTTTTGGCTGCCTTGGGTCTTCGTTGCCGCACGCGGGCTTTCTCTAGTTGCAGCGAGAGGGGGCTTCTCTTCGTTGCAGCGCACGGGCTTCTCATTGTGGTGGCTTCTCTTGTTGCGGAGCATGGGCTCTAGGTGCACGGGCTTCAGTAGTTGTGCCATGTGGGCTCAGTAGTTGTGGCACACGGGCTTAGTTGCTTCGTGGCATGTGGGATCTTCCCGGACCGGGGCATGAACCCGTGTCCCCTGCATCAGCAGGTGGACTCTCAACCACTGCGCCACCAGGGAAGCCCTATAGTCATTTTCATAATGTTGATTCTTCCAATCCAAGAACATGGTATATCTCTCCATCTGTTTGTATCATCATTAATTTCTTTCATCAGTGTCTTGTAGTTTTCTGCATATAGGTGTTTTGTCTCCCTAGGTAAGTTTATGCCTAGGTGTTTTATTCTTTTTGTTGCAATAGTAAATGGGAGTGTTTCCTTAATTTCTCTTAATTCTCTTAATTTCTTAATTTCTCTTAATTTCTCTTTCAGATTTTTTCATTTTTTCATTAGTGTATAGGAATGCAAGAGATTTCTGTTCATTAATTTTGTATCCTGCAACTTTACCAAATTCATTGATTAGCTCTAGTAGTTTTCTGGTGGCATCTTTAGGATTCTCTGTATATAGTATCATGTCATCTGCAAACAGTGACAGTTTTACTTCTTCTTTTCCAATTTGTATTCCTTTTCCTTCTCTGATTGCCATGGCTAAGACTTCCAAAACTATGTTGAATAATAGTGGTGAGAGTGGACATCCTTGTCTTGTTCCTGATCTTAGAGGAAATGCTTTCAGTTTTTCACCATTGAGAATTATGTTTGCTGTGGGTTTGTTGTATATGGCCTTTATTATGTTGAGGTAGGTTCCCTCTATGTCCACTTTCTGGAGAGTTTTTTATCATAAATTGTTGTTGAATTTTGTCAAAAGCTTTTTCTGCATCTATTGAGATGATCATATGGTTTTTATTCTTCAATTTGTTAATATGGTGTATCACATTGATTGATTTGTGTACATTGAAGAATCCTTGCATCCCTGGGATAAATCCCACTTTAACATGGTGTATGATCCTTTTAATGTGTTGTTGGATTCTGTTTGCAAGTATTTTGTTGAGTATTTTTGCATCTATATTTATCAGTGATATTAGTCTGTGATTTTCTTTTTTTGTAGTATCTTTGTCTGGTTTTGGTATCAGGGTGATGGTGGCCTTATAGAATGAGTTTGGAAGTGTTCCTTCCTCTGCAATATTTTGGAAGAGTTTGAGAAGAATGGGTGTTACCTCTTCTCTAAATGTTTGATAGAATTCACCTGTGAAGCCATCTGGTCCTGGACTTTTGTTTGTTGGAAGATTTTTAATCCCAGTTTCAATTTCATTAGTTGTGATTGGTCTGTTCATATTTTCTATTTCTTCCTGGTTCAGTCTTGGAAGGTTTTACCTTTCTAAGAATTTGTCTATTTCTTCCAGGTTGTCCATTTTATTGGCATAGAGTTGCTTGTAGTAGTCTCTTAGGATGCTTTGTATTTCTGCAGTGTCTGTTGTAACTTCTCCTTTTTCATTTCTAACTTTATTGATTTGAGTCCTCTCCCTCTTTTTCTTGATGAGTCGGCTAATGGTTTATCAATTTTGTTTATCTTCTCAAAGAACCAGCTTTTAGTTTTATTGATCTTTGCTATTGTTTTCTTTGTTTCTATTTCATTTATTTCTGCTCTGATATTTATGATTTCTTTCCTTCTGCTAACTTTGGGTTTTGTTTGTTCTTCTTTCTCTGGCTCCTTTAGGTGTAAGGTTAGGTTGTTTATTTGAGATTTTTCTTGTTCCTTGAGGTAGGCTTGTATTGCTATAAACTTCCCTCTTAGAACTGCTTTTGCTGCATCCCAAAGGTTTTGGATCGTCGTGATTTCATTGTCATTTGTCTCTAGGTATTTTTTGATTTCCTCTTTGATTTGTTCAGTGATCTCTTGGTTATTTAGTAATGTATTGTTTAGCCTCAATGTGTTTGTGTTTTTTACGTTTTTTCCTCTGTAATTGATTTCTAATCTCATAGCGTTGTAGTCAAAAAAGATGCTTGATATGATTTTTATTTTCTTAAATTTACTGAGGCTTGATTTGTGACCCAAGATGTGATCTATCCTGGAGAATATTCCATGAGCACTTGAGAAGAAAATGTAATCTGCTGGTTTTGGATGGAATTTCCTATAAATATCAATTAAATCTATCTGGTCTATTGTGTCATTTAAAGCTTGTGTTTCCTTATTAATTTTCTGTTTGTATGATCTGTCCATTGGTGTAAGTGAGGTGTTAAAGTCCCCCACTATTGTTGTGTTACTGTCAATTTCCTCTTTTATAGCTGTTAGCAGTTACCTTATGTATTGTAGTGCTCCTATGTTGGATGCATATATATTTATAATTGTTACATCTTCTTCTTGGATTGATCCCTTGATCATTACGTAGTGTCCTTCCTTGTCTCTTGTAACATTGTTTATTTTAAAGTCTATTTTATCTGATATGAGTATTGCTAATCCAGCTTTCTTTTTTTTTTTTTTTTTTTTTTTTTGCGGTATGCAGGCCTCTCACGGTTGTGGCCTCTCCCTTTGAGGAGCACAGGCTCCAGACACGCAGGCTCGGCGGCCATGGCTCACGGGCCTAGCAGCTCCACGGCATGTGGGATCTTCCCGGACCGGGGCACGAACCCGTGTCCCCTGCATCGGCAGACGGACTCTCAACCACTGCGCCACCAGGGAAGCCCCCAGCCTTCTTTTGATTTCCATTTGCATTGAATATCTTTTTCCACCCCCTCACTTTCAGTCTGTATGTGTCTCTAGGTCTGAAGTGGGTCTCTTGTAGACAGCATATATATGGGTCTTGTTTTTGTATCCATTCAGCGAGCTTGTGTCTTTTGGTTGGAGCATTAAATCCATTCATGTTTAAGGTAATTATCGATATGTATGTTCCTATTATCATTTTCTTAATTGTTATTGGTTTGTTTTTGTAGGTCCTTTTCTTGTGTTTTCCACTTAGAGAAGTTCCTTTAGCTTTTGTTGTAGAGCTGGTTTGGTGGTGCTGAATTCTCTTAGCTTTTGCTTGTCTGTAAAGCTTTTGATTTATCCATCGAATCTGAATAAAAACCCTGCTAGGTAGAGTAATCTTGGTTGTAGTTTCTTCTCTTTCATCACTTTAAATATATCATGCCACTCCTTTCTGGCTTGTAGAGTTTCTGCTGAGAAATCACCTGTTAACCTTATGGGAGTTCCCTTGTATGTTATTTGTTGTTTTTCCCTTGTTGCTTTAAAAAATTTTTGTCTTTAATTTTTGTCAATTTGATTACTATGTGTCTCGGCATGTTTCCCCTTGGGTTTATCCTGTCTGGGATTCTCTGCACTTCCTGGACTTGGGTGGCTATTTCCTTTCCCATGTTAGGGAAGTTTTCAACTATAATCTCTCCAAATATTTTCTCGGGTCCTTTCTCTCTCTCTTCTCCATCTGGGACCCCTATAATGCGAATGTTGTTGCATTTTATGTTGTCCCAGAGGTCTCTTAGGCTGTCTTAATTTCTTTTCATTCTTTTTTCTTTATTCTGTTCCATGGCAGTGAATTCCACCATTCTCCAGTCACTTATCCATTCTTCTGCCTCAGTTATTCTGCTATTGACTCCTTCTAGTGTACTTTTCATTTCAGTTCTTGTATTGTTCATCTCTGTTTGTTTGCTCTTTAATTCTTCTAGGTCTTGGTTAAACATTTCTTGCATCTTCTCGATCTTTGCCTCCATTCCTTTTCCGAGGTCCTGGATCATCTTCACTATCATTATTCTAAATTCTTTTTCTGGAAGGTTGACTATCTCCACTTCATTTAGTTGTTTTTCTGGGCTTTTATCTTGTTCCTTTATCTGGTACATAGCCCTCTGCCTTTCATCCTTTCTGTCTTTCTGTGAATGTGGTTTTTGTTCCACAGGCTGCAGGATTGTAGTTCTTCTTGCTTCTGCTGTCTGCCCTCTGGTGGATGAGGCTATCTCTTGTTCTCTCTCTCTTACCCACACCGCATCTCCTTCCTTCTGCCAAAGCCCCTGATAAACTGATCACTCATATCCAATTAATTTTTAAGTCCCAGTGTCCCATTTCACTCTCACCAACAACTCAGCTCAATCCAAAGTTACTTATTTGAGCTATCTCATCCCTCCACTTAATTATGCCCTGCTGTTTTCTCTTCTCCTCTCTTCTCTGTTCTTCCCTCTTTCCTTAGCTCTCCTCACTGTGCATCTACATTCATATCTTTTGCAAACTCAGACTGTCCGTCCATCTGTCTGTCTGTCTGTCTTTCCATCTCTCTTAGCTTCTGATGTCTCACTTTCTCTCCACCATCCTATAAAATCCACAGATAAAAATTATTGAAAGAGAGGTGATGGGAGATAGTGCACAGACTGGTGAAAAGTACAACAGACACACACATACGTGCGTGCAAAGAGACCCCCCTCCCACTCCACCAAATGCACACACACATCCCTCCCAGCCATCCAAGCTCCTGGCCATCCCCAGGGGCCCTGTTCTTATTAAAACTTGCCAATCCCCGGTGCCAAGAGAAGCTATGGAGACATCTGGGCTTTGGATGAGAAAGTTCCTCCTCCACAGCATCTGCTGAGCTCAGCTCTTTACTGGGGAGTGAGCGGAGCTGCTTCTAGGGTCCCAACACAGGGCAACATTGCTTGGTCTTCAAATAAATTCCCAATCCTTGCTGAGTACATGCAAGGTTTATGGCACTGAGCAAAGCTCCATGGAGGAGACAGATATAAATCAGGTGTCAATCAATTTGTTCAGCAAATATTTGTCAGCACCATCTGGATGCTGGGAACTACTCTTGTCAACAGGTTGCAACAAGTGACATGGTCCCTAGCACGAGAGTTGGAAACAAACAAATAAGCATGCACAGAGGAAATCAAGGAAAATTATGAGGAAAACAGGAAGGGTCCTATGATAGAGAGAAATGGTGGAGGAGAGGGTAACTGCCTCCCGGCAGAGGCAACACAGGAACTAAGACCCAAGGGAGGAGAAGGAGCCAGGCATGGGGAGAGTTGGGGGAGGGGGATTCAAAACAGAGGGCAGAGCAGATGCAAAGGCCCTGAGGCGGGACATGCCTGGTGTGTTGGAGGAATGCCGAGGAGGCTGGTGTGGCTGGAGCAGAGTGAGAGACGGAGGAGATGGGGAGGCTGTGAGGAGCCTGGGGGATAGGGGGAGGGGTCTGAGATGCAGAGAGAGAAAGAGACTGAGAGAAGGAGACTAAGTGAGAAGGAGACAGGGGACTTCAGCCCTGTGGGGCAGAACATAGGCCCAGCAGGACCCTAGGCTCCATGGGCAACTTGTGGCCACTGAGGCCTCATCCTCACCCATGAACCCCTAACTCTAACCCTAAACTTAACCCCAGACCCCTCTCTGATGCCCCAACTGCACTGGCGGGGGGTGACTGTACTGTGTTGAGACCAGTCTCAGCACACAGTTGGAAGTCCATAAAGATGAATGCATCAGTACTTGTCAGAGGGAGAGAGGAAGGGTTGGAGGGAGGGAGGAAGGGAGGAGGTAGTGGGCAGGAGTACAGTCCACATGGGATCTCCTGGCCACAGGGAGGATTGTCGGTTTTCCTTGAAGGCCAATGGGTGGCCATGGGAGGGCTTTGAGCAGAGGAGGGACATGATCTGATTTATAATTTAAAAAATCTTTCTGAGGCTGCTCAGGGGAGAAGGGATGGTCAGGAGGGGAATGTAGGTGGCAGAAGGCCAGGACAGAATCCAGGCAGGAGACAGTGGGGCCCATGGGAGTGCAGGGAAGTTTCGGGTTCATTCTGGAGTCTGAGCCTTCACAACCAGCCAATGGACTGGACATGTGGGGTAAAGGAAAAGAAGTGACAAGAATGAGTCCAGGGTTTGGGACCTGGGCACGTGGGTGATGGTGGAGCTATCATCTGCCATGCTGATGGAGAAGCAGATCTCAGGGTGAGAAACTGGGACCGGTGCTTTGGACTTGCTGAATATGAGATACTTACAAGGCACCCAATGAGAAGACCCAGTACTGTTGGATATTGGAGTCTGAAGCTCAGGGGAGAGGTTGGGCTGGTGATACAAATGGAAGAGATATCAACATGAGATAGAGTGTAGCCACTTGGGACCAGAGTGTAGACAGAGGGTAAAGGGCCTCCCGGCTTCTAGGACCAAAATCAAGACATCAAACCCAGGGGTCCACCCTTCACCTGTTTGTCTATCTCTGACTCCAGTCCCTGTTATCCATGTAGCAAGCAATGGGATGTGTGGGGAACATGGAATTCAGAGCCCTTGGGACTGTCCTATGCTCTCATCTTCTTCCCCTGACAGTTCTGTTGTCAATGGCCTTGCCCTGGGGACTGGGGCAGGGTGGGGCGTGGGGGAGAACTGAAGTAGATGAAGCAGGACATGAGTCCCGAGTCCAAGGTCCTCATAATTGGAGAGGAGAAGAGTATTCGTGTGGTTCCTGAAGGCCTACTGTGTGCTTGGCAATGTGCTGGGTGCCTGCCTGACGTGTTATTTCTCTCAATCCTCTGAAACCAGAGGTGGGTGCAATACTGTGCTCTTTTTATAGATAGGAAGATATTGGAGAGATTCCTGAGAGATTGGAGAGACAAGGCTGGGATATGAAGTGAGGATGGACCAACTCTCAGAATAGGCTGTTTCTGCAACACAGATATTCATGTAACCATTCATTCATTCATTCAACAAACGCAGCCTGGATCCATATTCATGTCCATGCCACGTCCATGGTCAGGGTGGGGCTGTGGGTGAAGGTGCTGCCTAGAGCCTGGAAGGAGCATGTGGAGCAACAGAACCCAGTCTCTGAGGTCAGTGCTGGGACAAAGGAAGGGAGATGACTAAGGGGGATGGAGACTCGATTGGGATGTTGGGAAAGGCGTCCTAGAAGAGAGGAAGCTGGACAGTGGCAAGGTCTCGCTAAGCACAGTGGAATTGGAGGAAGGCCATTCCTAGCAGAGAGCATGGCAAGTGCAAATGCTCTGAGGCTGGACCTTCTGATGGCCTTAGTTGTGGCTTTCAGGCCGGTGGTAACAAAGAGAAATCGATCAGGGCAATCTTCGTTTATCACCTATAAAATGGGGATAAAATCATTGGTTCCTAGAAAGCCAATGAGACAAGGTCAGCGCTGATCCCTTGCAAATTCCCAGCCCTGAGCAGCGTCACTCTGGGGCGTGACTAACTCGAGGAAGTGAAGGGATTGGATTGGCCTGGAGAGTGCTGATAATAAAAGAGAGTGATTGGATTGATCAAGAGGATGAGGCCTTGAAGGGGGCAAAGAAATGGGACTGGTTCAGACAGGATGGCAGAAGGGGCTCTGGCCTCCAAGGCGGGGCTCAGCCCAAAGTCCCCAGAGTGACCAGCAGGGGGCAGTACTGGGTCAATAGACGATCCTAAGGCTGGGGGTCACCCGGAGCCAGGGACCACCTCCAGGGGAGTTAACTTATTCGGCAAGTGCCCTCAGTGTGCCAGGTGCTGCACGGAACTCTACAAATGTTTGCTCATTTAATCCCCAAATTGATTTAACAGGCAGGGAAATTGAGAGCAAAATTGTTCAGTCTCATACCCAAGGTCACACAGCAGGGAAGTGGCAGAGCTGGGGTGTGAACCCAGGGAATCCAGCTGGGACCCTTAACACCTACATTCTCAAATCCTCTAAAATGATAGTTTTGTTTTGTTTTGCTTTGATTTTTGTTTTGTTTGTTCGCTTTTTTAAAGTAAGGGCTCCCTCTCAACAATTATTGAGCTCTTCTTGTTTACCTTACTTATGTGGCATCTCTCCAGGTGTGTACAGTTATCTCTATTTTCCAAGAAAACTGAGGCATAAAGGAGTGACTCTGGGAGTTGAGATGGATGTATGTCCAAAGTGAAAATCCCAAGAGCTTGTGAGGCTCATCTGCAGTTGGGCCTGGGTCCAGCTCAGGGGAGAAGCCAGCAGGAACCCCAAGCCTCTGTCCTTTCCAGCCTCCAGGCCGCTGCTGCCACCACTGCCCCAGCCAAGCCCCTCGACGTGCCCCAACTCAGAGCTGCACTCCTATTCATGCCACCCCTCCAAGTCCTGTTTCCCCACCCCAGACTGGCCGGAGACCCAGTGGACTCTCGCCCAGCCTGGGGAGAGGGCTGAGAACACTCGACAAAGGGGCTTCAATGATGTCATCTTTTTTTTTTTTTTTTTTTTTTGCGGTACGCAGGCCTCTTACTGTTGTGGCCTCTCCCGTTGCGAAGCACAGGCTCCGGACGCGCAGGCTCAGCGGCCATGGCTCACGGGCCCAGCCACTCCGCGGCATGTGGGATCTTCCTGGACCGGGGCACGAACCCGTGTCCCCTGCACCGGCAGGCGGACTCTTAACCACTGCGCCACCAGGGAAGCCCAATGATGTCATCTTTGACAGGTGGGAAACTGATCAGAGATGCCAAAGCATTTGCCCAAGCTGTGCAGATAGTATGAGGTACAGCTGGACCCGAAGCCATGCCTCTAGGATAAGGCTGTCAGTCCCCAGGTGCTCAGGGCTCCCAAGAATACCAGAGTCCTTTGAAAAGGTTTGAGACCCAGATGCGTACACACTTGGGCTCTAGTATGCAAAAGGGGCACTGCAAAGTCCAAATGAACTGATGCTTAACCATGTTTAGGAACAGGATGTCAACTTTATTGGGGTTAAAAATCGATGCATCTGGAAAGAGGCCTGGGTTTGGAATGGTCTCCCTGGGAAGACCCCAGGCAGATGGCCTCCAGCTGTCTAGAGAGCTATGTGTGGCCAGTCGATTTCCAAAGCAAAAAGACAAATTACAAGAATAACTAACTGGTGGACTTCCCTGGTGGTCCAGTGGTTAAGAATCTGCCTTCCAATGCAGGGGACACGGGTTCGCTCCCTGGTCAGGGAACTAAGATCCCACATGCCCGTGGGGCAACTAAGCCTGCGCAGTCTGGAACCCACGCGCCACAACTAGAGAGCCCAAGTGCTCTGGTGCCCACGCACCGCAACGAAGATCACGCGTGCAGCAACTGGGATTCCATGCAGCCAAATAAATAAATTAATTAAAAAAAAAAAAAGAACTAACCGCGTGAGTACTTAGCACATACAGCATCTGGTTCTTGTTGGGTGTGTTTTAACTCCTTTAATCCCAACAGCGCCCCTACTGGGTGGGGCTGTTATGATACAGGTTCAGTTGATGGGGAAACTGAGGCACAGGGAGGTCAAAGAACTGGGGAGGGACACAGCTGGTATTTGAACCTCACCAGGCTTGGGGTCTACACCCTTGATCCCTGTGCTGTCTTCAAGCTTGTGTTTCACGGCGGCATTATTTTTAGGACGGGAGATGCAGATACAATGGTGACCGTTTGACTTGAATAGGGTCTGGATGTCAGGACACTGCACCGCTTGGGGGTCCAGATCTGGACGATGGTGGGAAACTGGGTCAGGACTCCTCTCAATCTCCTCCAGTCCCCGTCCTCCTCCCTGGACTGAAAGCCACCCAAGGCAGGTCGCCTCCGGCCCTGGACTGGATGCCTGACAGGATGTAGCTCCGCCCCTGACTGCACCCTGTTGGCCGTCGCTGATTGGACCAGGACAGGTGTAACCACTAGGGCAGTCCTTCATACAACAGCTGGTAGCCAATGAGAGGACGTATTTCGAAAGCTCTGCCCACAAGGCTCTTCTTGCCCGGTGATTGGCAACCGGTCTTCCCTTCTCTTGCATCCTCCTCCAGACTAGGCCTCCCTAAATGTCTTTAATTCCTCCAACAGGCCTCTCCTACCTGCTTTTGCATGCGCTGTTCCCACTGCCAGAAACACCCCTTCCTTTCTCTTCTCCTGTATAGGCCACTTTCTCTCCCTCTCTCAACTGAAACGTCCCCTCCTCCAGGAAACCTTCCTTGATGCCCAAGGCTGGGTGGAGACCGCCCCTTGGGCCTTTGGCATCCTGTGTTCTCATACCAGTTTTCTTGTCTGTTTCCCAACCAGGCAGCAAGTTCTTTAGAAGCTAGACAGGGTCTCAGACAACACTGTCTCCCCATTGCCTAGCGTATAGGAGGTGCTCAAGAAATATATGTCGACTGGAATAATGAATGAATGAATCTGGTATCAAAGATTAGGGAGCTCTCAGCCCTCATGAAACAGAATGGACCCTGTGGGGCCTTCCCAGTGACAGACCCCTGTGTTCCCCACTTCTTGCTTGTAGAAAAAGGTTTAGTCTCTCAGGCCTTCCTCAAGAGCAGACTCAAGCAGTTAATGATTAGAGAAGTGGAAAAGCAGGGACAAAGGAGAAGCAGTCAAGGAGGAAAATAATGACAATAACTTAAATAATAGGTTATTATTTAAGAGTTATTATATAAAGAGTCACAGAGCCCCTAGTTTCTCCTTGAGGGATACGGATAATCTTCTGACACACATTCTTAAGTTGCTTTTGCAGAAACCAGCACCCCAACAGATGGAAACTGCTGACCACAAACATATAGACCCTAAACTGCTTGGAGGCAGAAGATTGATGATTGAGATTCCTGAAACATCACCCTGTTACCTCACCACCACCAAATCAGAAAAATGTCCATGAAGTGGTCACACACCCTTTGACCCTCACCCCTAACGTTGCCTTTAAAAACCTTTTCTGGAAGCCATTGCAGAGATTGGGTCTTTTGAGTATTAGCTGCCTGTTCTCCTTGCTTGCTGCCCTGAGAATAAATGCTGTACTTTCCTTCACCACAACCTGGTGTCAGTAGACTGGCTTTGCAGCGTGTTGGATGAGAGGGCCCGAGTTCAGTTCAGTAATACTCTTGGGAGCACTGAGCTAGAAGCTCCTGATGAGGGCAGGACCGAGATTCACCCACTACTGGTCTGTCACTCAATACATGTGTGTGGAACAGAGGAGGGAAGGGGTGAAGGTCATTTCTGAGGATGACATTGAATACAGTATGTGCTCAATGACTCATGGTTCCACTTCATGGTCCTCTGCAGCTCGCAGGGATCCAAGCCACTCCAGCCAGTCACCTCCCTCCCTACTCACCCTCTATCTAGGGCCTGCCCTGAGGTGAGATTTAGAGTGGCCCAAGGGGGAGGAAGGGGGGGCATTCATGTCCTGAGCTGCTGTTAGGTGTCCAAAGTGGGCTGTCTCGTCCAATCTCCTGTGGAGGTGGAGCTTGGCAGGACCCTGAGCTGGTAAGGGGAGAGGGGAGGCTATTATCATTTGGGGGCCTCTTTGCACTAATTGGGGGATTTGGGAAGGGGCTGAGAGCTCCCCCACCCAGAGAGGACTGGATTATAAACAAAATGGAGCTTCCCTCCCCCCATCCCACCCCACCTCCACCCCACCTCACATCCTGGTGATTTTATAGAATAAAGTGATTGCAAGTGAGTGCCCACCCCTGTCAGGGGACTCCCAGACCCCTCTTTCCTTTTTGCCCCATAGTGTAGTGTTTAAGAGCCCAGCCCCTAAAACTAAGGGCATATGGATTCAAATCCTGGGTCTGTCATGTGATTGTGTGATCCTGGGCACGTGACTTACTCTCTGCAATCCTCAGTTTCCCCACCTGTAAAATGGGATGGATAGTTACATGTTAATGGTGTAAAATGCCTGGAATCAGTTCATGGTCCTTTTTACAGTTCACTTTCCACGTCCCCTCTGCTCCCAAACTGTCCGTGGCTCCCATGGCCCTCAGGGTAAAACCCACACCCTTTACTGGGACCCTGCATGGCCCACCCCCCACCAACCTCCCTGGTTTCCCCTCCCTGCACCTCCCTGTCACACCAGCCAGCCACTCTGTGGTCCTCTTTAGTCTTTGAACACAGCCAGCTTGTTCTGGCCTCAGGGCCTTTGCACATGCTGTTCCCCCTCCAGAGGAAATGCTCTTCCTTCTCCACGTGCTTCTCCTCTTGTTGTCCCATACTTATGCTGAGGTCCTGACTGACTCAAACGCTACTTCCCCTGGGAAGTCCTCCTAGATCCTTTCAGGTGTAGTTGAGACAACCCTGTTCCATTTACAGATCCCTGTTTATCTCAAATGCATGAACTTCCACCCACAGGCAACAATTTGAGGTCCTCCTCTATCACCAGCACGCCAGGCTCATGGGTAAGGGGCTGCATGTTTTTCCTCCCATACTCCTCACTCAGGGAAACTGAGGCTCCACTGCTGGGAGGTGCCTTGGAGCAAATCCAAGCATCTCTTTGAGGCAGAATCATGTTGCCTTTGCCTCATTTAACCCAAGCAATATATTCCAAAACAAAAACATTCAGCATCAGCTCTTTCTGCTCTGGGGGAGCAAATTGGAGCCACATCCTCCTCCCAGGAGACCCTTGCTGGTCCGCTGAAGAACTTCTATGTTCCTCCACCTGGGACACCACCAGCCCCTCCCTCCCCTTCCAGCCCATCCATGACCCTTTGGGGAGTCTGTGTCTGGCACCGTCTCCCCCAGCCTGGGGACTCCCTGGGACCAGGCTGAGGTGAGGTTGGCATAGAAGATTTGGCTGAGGGTGTTTGTAGAATTAATGAATCCATCATCTGCCTGATGAACTCCTGTGCACTCTTCAAAAGCCCAGCCTCAATGTCCCTTGTCCCAGGATACCTTCCCTGTCTCCCCACACAGAGCCTTCACTGCCCTACTCCTGACTCCTCCAGCTCCAGGTGCACCCTCTAGCCCAGTTCTGAATCCACAGCTGGGGAGCATCTGTGGCCCGCCCTTCTTCCTGCAGACTGGGGTTTCCTTGGGGACCAGGACTGAGACCTCTTGGAGGCACAGTAAACTTGTCAGGAAGTGTTTACGGAATGGATGAAGGAACAAATGAATAAACAATGAATGAATGAATGCCTCTTTCAGGGCCTGGAATCACATACCCTGGATTCATATCCCAGCTGGGGTGCTAGGCACTGGATCTGTCCCTTGACTCTCCAAATCCCTTTTTCCCATGTATTAAATGTGTTTTCTCAGAGTTTATGGCCCAAGTTGTTGCAAGAATGAAATGAACTGACATATCTGCATTCAGCCCTCAGGCTCCCTCCTGTCCCAGGTTGAGAGCTATTCGTACCCAGGAGCAGGGACTTTGTTCCTCTCCGGCACTCAGAACTACAGTGTTGTCAACACAAATGCTTAACGAATGTTGAAGAACAGGGTTGGTGAGGGGGATGAGGGAGGAAGGGAAGAAAGGCAAATATTAAAACGGCTGACATAAAAAAAGAATAAAATAATGCCATTTGCAACACCATGGATGGAACTAGAGATTATCATACCAAGTGAAGTAAGGCAGAAAGAGAAAGACAAATACCATATGATATCACTTTTATGTGGAATCTAAAATATGACACAAATGAACTTATCTACGAAACAGAAACAGACTCACAGACATAAAGAACAGACTTGTGGTTGCCAAGGGGGAAGGAGGTAGGGGAAGGATGTATTGGGAGCTTGGGATTAGCAGATGCAAACTTTTTTTTTTTTTTTTTTTTTGCGGTACGCGGGCCTCTCACTGTTGTGGCCTCTCCCGTTGCGGAGCACAGGCTCTGGAGGCGCAGGCTCAGCAGCCATGGCTCACGGGCCCAGCCGCTCCGCGGCATGTGGAATTTTCCCGGACCGGGGCACGAACCCGTGTCCCCTGCATCGGCAGGCGGACTCTCAACCACTGCGCCACCAGGGAAGCCCGCAAACTATTTTATATAGAAAGGATAAACAAGGTCCTACTGTCTAGCACAGGGAACTATATTCAATATCCTGTGATAAACCATAATGGAAAAGAATACGAAAAAGAATGTATATACATGTATAACTGAATCACTTTCCTGAACACCGGAAACTAACACAACATTGTAAATCAACTATACTTCAACAAAATAAAATAAAATATTAAAACAAACAAAAAAAGGCTGAAACCTAAGTGTTGGCAGGACATGGGAGGCATTGCCTCCCTCACAGGCTACTTGAGAAAATAGCGCGGCCATGTCCTACCCCATGACTCAGCCATTCCACTCCTGGGCATTTACTGGGGGAGAAAAGAGTATAGTTGCCAAGAGACATGAACAAAAAGGCTCAAAACAGATTTAACCATAATCGCCCCAAACTGGAAACAACCCAAATGTCCACAAACAGGTAAAATGGACAAATCATGAAAAATTGGCACCCAGTGGTTAAGATAGAAGGGAAAATATCCAAATGTTTGCAAGGAGGTTGAGATACTGGAACCCCTGTACACTGCCAGTGGGAATGTAAAATGTTACAGCTGCTGTGTAAAAACAGTGTGGCAGCTCTTCAAAAGCTAAATATAGACTTACCATATGACCCAGCAATTCCACTCCTAGGTGTAGACCTAGAAGAACGGAAAGCGATGCTCAGGAAAAACTTGCATGTGAATATTCCCAGCAGCACTACTCACAATAGCGAAAAGGTGGCAACAGCCCAAATGTCCATCCACAGATGAATGGACGAACAAGACGTGGTAGATCCACATGGAGGAATAAAGCGCTCACACATGATGCAACGTGGATGCACCTTGAAAACATTATGCTGAGTGGGCTTCCCGGGTGGCGCAGTGGTTGAGAGTCCGCCTGCCGACGCAGGGGACCCGGGTTCGTGCCCCGGTCCGGGAAGATCCCACATGCCGCGGAGCGGCTGGGCCCGTGAGCCATGGCCGCTGAGCCTGCGCGTCCGGAGGCTGTGCTCCGCAACGGGAGAGGCCACAACAGTGAGAGGCCCGCGTACCGCAATAAAAAAAACCCAAAAAACCAATATTATGCTGAGTAAAGAAAGCCAGATAGAAATGGCCACATATTGTATGAACTGTCCAGATGAGGCAAATCCACAGGGACAGAAAGCAGAAGAGTTGTTGCCAGTGGCTGGGAGGGAGGGGGGATGGGAAAGACTGCTAATGGGCATGGGGTCTTCTTTTAAGTATTCTGGAGCTAGATACTAGTGAGGGTCATGCTACATCATGAATGTCCTAAATATCCCTGAATTATACACTTTCAGTGGTTAAAATGATAAGTTATATGTTATATTTATTTTACCACAATATAAAAAGAAAAAAATGGGGACTTCCCTGGAAGTCCAGTGGTTAAGACTCTGCGCTTCCAATGCAGGGGGCACGGTCTCCATCACTGGTCAGGGAACTAAGATCCCACATGCTGTGCGTCGCGGCCAAAAAACATTTTTTTTTTTTTTTTTTTTTTTGCGGTACGCGGGCCTCTCACTGTTGTGGCCTCTCCCGTTGCGAAGCACAGGCTCCGGACGCGCAGGCTCAGCGGCCATGGCTCACGGGCCCAGCTGCTCCGCGGCATGTGGGATCTTCCCGGACCGGGGCACGAACCCGTGTCCCCTGCATCGGCAGGCGGACTCTTAACCACTGCGCCACCAGGGAAGCCCAAAGCATTTTTTTAAATAAATAAATAAAACAAAAGGAAGAAAGAAATGATGCCCAGGAATACTACGTAACTACGAAAAGGAACAATTGCCTGCTCCACAAACATGAGGATCAAGAGAAGCCAGAGGCCAGAGTGGACACCCGGCCATCCCATATGTGAAATTCAGAATCAGGTAAAACTCACCCAAGTGATGGATGTCAGAGTAGTGGTCACCTTGAGGGAGGGGAGAATCAACTGGAGGGTCCAAGGACCTGGCAGGGGCTGGAAATGTCCTATATCCTGACCCAAGGGTCATCACCTCAATCAACCTCCAATTCTGACACTCATGAACTTGACCATGCCTGTGTTAAACCTCAACAAAAATGTTAAAAAGAGAAAAGAGGGGAATTTCCTGGCGGGCAAGTGGTTAGGACTCCGCACTTTCACTGCCAGGCGTATGGGTTCGATCCCAGGTCGGGGAACTAGGATCCCACAAGCCGTGTGGTGTGGCCAAAAAAAAAAAAAGAGGGAGGGAGAGAGAGAGAGAAAAGAATTGCCAGGGAAGGACACAAGAACATCCAACAGTCCTGAAGGTTGAGGGTTTTCCATTTTCACCACAAATGTCATCACCTTATCCCTCTGGGGACTGATGACTTGGAAATAGACATGGAGCTGGGTGTGGACAGAAGCAGGAGGGCAGTGACTGGAGTCTGATGCCTGGGATTTCAGAAGTGGTTCCCAGATGCTTTTTCATCTCTTGGGAGATGCTCCCCACACTCCCCAGACCAGGGTCCCCTGACTGGGGGACACTCTGGGACAGGAAAACCTCAGGACTCCAGAACACTGAGAACATCAGCTCCCAGATCTCCTGGTAGAGACACATCTTGGCACCTCAGGGCCCTTTAAGACCAACTAGAATGAACACTAGCAATCATAACGTACAGCCTTGGGCAGAAGGAAGAGCATAGCCTGCAGGCAGAAGGTCCTGGTTCCAGTCCTGACCCAATCAATAAATACACATGAATGAATGAATGGATGGATGAATGGTGGATGAACTAGCTTTTCACCCCCATTTCACAACCCTTTATCATGCACTTCCCAGATGCTCAGCCTTGTCCTGCAAAAAGCCAGGGACCCCAGAGAAACCTCAGCCTGATCTGGCCTCCAACGATCTCCTATCCTGCTGGGGGAGACAGAACCTGACACAGATACTTCCATTCCCATTATTGCTGAGACAAATAATAGAAGAAATCACAGGCAGGCAGGAAACAGGGAAGGGAGCCAAGAGGGAGGGACCAGGATAGAGGAAAGATGCCAGGGCCAAAATGAGAGAGAGGAAGTGGAGCGCCCAAATGTTGGACATTAGATGGCACGTGGCCAGTGACTGTTACACACTGACCAGGGAGGAAGTTGTGCTGAACAGATAATGAAGGGCAGTGGGAGGCTGATCCTTCTTGGCAGATCTTTTCATTTGTCTTGATTGGTTTTGTATACCTCCAAAGATGAGGAGCTCACTCCCCAGGGAGACAACCCAGCCCTTCCTGGACATGGGCAACTGTCAAAAAGTTTGCTGCAACATAATTTTCCAGGTAGTGGCCACCTTGGTTAAAAAGGCCAAATGCAATTGTCTGGGGAAGGAGGGCTACCCATGTGAGCCAGGCAGTCAGTCTCTGCCACAGACTAAATCTGGAATCAGACTTGCCTGGGTTTGAATCTCTGCTCTACCTCTTATGGGCCTGGTGACTTCATCTCTCCAAGTCTATTTCCTCTCCATCCTTTTCTGAAATGACTGTAATAACAGTGCCAACTTCATAGGTTTATGCATGTATTCAGTGAACTAATGGAGTAAAATGCCTAGCATATAGCAGAATAAGTGTGCCCTGTTCCAGGCCCAGAGTGCTCTGGAATGTGTCTCGAATTCACATGTACTTTCCTATCTTTAAAACTTTGCACATGATCTAACTTACGCCTCCCATGTCATTGTCCCATCACCCACACCTTGCAAACTCCTATGCATCCCTCAAAGCCCTCAAAGGTACCCTTCTTTTCTCTGTTTAAGCCCTGACCTGGGGAACTGGGACCATCTGGGACCTGGTTCTGATTGGGCCCACTGTGATGTAATGTGAGTTTCCAGAGGGCAGAGATTCCGACTGGCATGTAGTAGGCATGCAGTCAGAACTTGTTGAGTGAATGAATGAGTGAATGAATGAATGAATCAGTGGTTATTTGGGAGGGGTGCCCAAAGTGGAGACCCAAGGCTAGGCCAACCTTTAGGTCTCCATACCCCCATCTCCCACGACCTCAATGGGCGGGAAGGGGCAGATAACGTGCGAGGAGGGGCTTCCGGGCGGGGTCTTCAGCCCTTCCGGTCCGGCCCCTTTAAGGGGCGGGGACAGCAGGGCGGGCGCTCGGAGCGTCTGGCCGGCGCGAAGATGGCGGTTTCGGCAGCAGGGCCCGGGTCGGTGGAGGCGCCCAGTTCACTGCTGCTCGTGGTGGGCGGCGAGTGCGGGTGCCCCGGGCTGCTAGCCTATGTGCTGGAGGAGCTTGAACGAGGTCGGGCCGGCCCGGGAACGCGGTGTCGGGGAGGCGGGCGCGGCGGCGCATCTCGGCCTAAGGGCCGGGGGATGGGGCGGGGGGCGGCTGGATCCGGGGGCCCCGGTGCCCCTATCCCCTTACCGTTAGGCACAGGGCGCAGGCAGAGCCCGTGCGTGCCCGCAGAGGAAACAGCGTTCGGGTTTGGGCTGGGCTGCTCCGCCTCGAGCGGGGTGCAGACCGGGGAGGGGTTACGGGCCCAGGCTTTGGGACCCACGCGATTGGGCAGCATGGGCAACGGCTCCGCTTCCCGCCCTCCGGGCCCTCCTCGAATCCTCGGGCCTTAGCAGCCTGGAAGTCTTGGAGGGAGGAGCAGGGATGGGGAGGCTGGGCCCGGAGCTCCAGGGCCTACTTTCCGCAGCTCCATGAGGAACTGCTAATTGGGGTGTGGGCGGGTGCTGCCTGCTCAAGGGATTTGGCACCTGGGGATATGAGTCATAGGTGCACCTGCAAGGTTAACCTGCAGCCACTTGGCACGGTGGGACCGGCAGGCGTGGTGCACCCCGAACCGCGATTGGAGGGCATTCATCCATCCCCCATCTCTCAGATCGGCAGGGCCTGCCGTCCGTAGCCAGTAAAATGGGACGGCAGCAAACATCTCGGTTCACAGGATTAAGGAATGTCACCCCACAGGGCATCAGGGATAGCGTGGGGACCAAGGGCAGGCTCAGTCCTGCCCTCACAGGACTAATGGGTCTGGTTGGGGGGCGGGTACCAAAGTGAGTGAGGAGATGGACCAAGTTTTAAGCTCAGATGGTTACAGGGGTGTTCAGAGGATGCAAAGGGCTGAGAGGACCTGAAGGGTGGGGAGAAGGACCTCTGGGCAGTGGGAACAGCTCACGCGAAGGCTCAGAGATGGGAACTGTGCCTGGCAGGGCTGAGGAACAGTGAAACCAGTGGTGGGGGTGGGAGGATGACGGAGGGGACAAGATGACTGTGTAGGAGGCCGGGACTTTCTTTCTGATGTCCTGAGTCTTCTCTGTAAAATGCCTGATTTACACTTTGGGTTCCATGAGGGTGGATGCAGTGGGCTCCAAAGGCACATTGGATGGTTCTGAATTTCCAGGCCGTCATGTGCAGGGGCAGGTTGAGGGGAGGGGCCTGTGGCGGCCCTCACCAGCCATCTGCTAGTTATTGAAGTATTCTGGGAGCTGGGAAGCCCAGCTGATTTCCTACCTCCCTTCCCCCCTCTCCCCACCAGGCATCCGGTCGTGGGACATTGACCCTGGCGTCTGCAGCCTCGATGAGCAGCTCAAGGTCTTCGTGTCACGGCACTCGGCCACCTTTTCCAGCATTGTGAAAGGTGAGGCTGGGGACCCTGCATGCCCCAGCTCTCCCCTTCTGCTCATTCAGTGGACAGGTGTTCTTTGAGTGCCAGCTATATGCCAGGCATGGGGGTCAGGGAATGGCTGTAAGCAGCAACAGTAATAACACAACTGAGATCTACTGAGTGCAGAGCAGGGGCAGGCCCTGAGCCAGCACTCACTTCCTTTGGTCATCAGCACCCCACAAGGCAAGAACTTGTGTTTTTGTCCCCAGTTGACAGGTAAGGCAGTGAGGTGTGGGGGACAGGGAGACCTCTGAGGAGGGTCTTTTTGGATGAGAAGCAGCTGGGGCTGGTGTGGAGTGTGGAGGGAAGGGCCCAGTCAAAGGGACGGGACATTTGGAAAGTGAGGGGCTGCTGAGCGGGACTGGAGGGTGGAGTGTAGGCCTGGTGTGGCAGGGACTATGTCTGGTTTATGCCTGTGATTCCTTCACAGGGCCAGGTACACAGTAGATGCTCAATAGATGGGGACCTGAGAAAACAAGATCGAGGAGGGAGTTGGGGTTCCTGGGCCAGCCCCACATGTCCCGTGGCTCCCTGGGGGTTCTGGGGTGACCGGGGTGAACAGAGCAGCTGCTGGGCAGGGCCTGGGTTGCCTGCAGCTCTCCCCTGCCTCAGCCAGCCTGTTGAGTCACCTCCAGGCCGCTGCAGGAGGGGAAGGAAGTGTCCGTCGCCTCATTGTCCCAGTGGTTCTGGGTGGCTTCCTGACCCTCACCATTTGGGGGAGCTGGAAATGCCATCCGCTCTGTGTGGCCTTGACAGCCACTTCCCCTCTCTGTGCCTTAATTTCCCCACCTGAATGGGGCAATATCCGCACATGATAAGAAGCCCGTGATAAACTGATAAAGGGTAACCAGCAGTAGAGGGTCCTTGCCTCTCCAGACCCAGGCCAGGTGCTCCATATTTGAAACACATCTGGTCTCTGGGGAACGGACGAGCGTTCGGATCCCAGAATCAACCCCACTTCCCTCTCCGTGGCCCATGAGGCCTCCCTGCCCTCGGCTCCCTCCTGCTGCCCCTCGCTGCAGCCCCACCTGCCCCTTCCTGATCCTCAGACACAGAGAGCTCAGTCCTGCCGCAGGGCCCTTGCCCATGTTGTGCCCTTTTCCTGGTGTACCCTCCTTGGCCCTCCCTGGGCTCAGGCTCCTTGATTATAAAATGAGGGTGACAGTGGCGTCCCCTGCAGGGCTGAGAGCTGTGAATTGGGCCCTGCCAGCAGTGGAGGCCTTGTTTCCAGCGTGAGGCCTGCCAAGGCGGTTTCCTGTTCTTGCCTCATCCTGACCTGCAGCTTTACCACATGCCTGTTAATCCCTGGATGACCCTCTGGCTGGGGGTTCTGGGAAGCGGGGTCCTGGAGGGGCTCATGGCCGCCTGGGGTTACACAGTGAGGCAGGGTTTGACCTTGTCACAGGCTGATGCCCACACATGTGGCTCAGCCCTAAACTCACAGGGCCCGGTTCCCCCACAGGCCAGCGGAGCCTGCACCACCGTGGAGACACCCTGGAGACGCTGGTCCTCCTGAATCCATCAGACAAGTCCCTGTGTGACGAGGTAGGGAAGGGTAGGCTCCTGGGGGCAGCGGGCTGCTGGGACGAGCGCCATCCCCTGGCCTCACCTCATGTGTCCTTGCCTTCATGCTGCCTGAAATCCTCTTCTTGACACCCAGCAGCAGCGAAGCCTCCCCCGATGGCTCCAGCCTCGATTTATTCCCTCCTCAGAGCTGATGGTGGGAGCGGGTGGAATCAGAAAAGGCTGGAGTTTGGGAGGAAGGAATGAGATAGGGAAGGGCTGGGGGTGGGAGGGCAGAACCCAACCGATGTTTGCGTCCCGTGCGTTCCCTTGGGCTGGGCCCCGCTAATTGTCTGAACTGACTTAATACTTCTAGCTTGTGGACATCTGTGCTCTTCTCTCAATTTCCCATGAGAAAGATGAACAAGATAGAGCCCCGGGACACCCCTCTAGATACTCTTGTACGAGTTGATTCCTCTGATCAAAAATGCTCCCTGAAGGGGCTCGAGGAGACAGAGCCAGACACAGGCCCATCTTCCCCATGGCACTGGGGCTGGGCCAGAGGGAGAGGTGGGCTTCGGGGAGCCCAGAAAGGGTGTGCAGGGCTTCCAGGAGGAGGGGGCACCGGAGCTGGGCTTTGTAGAATGAGCAGGAGTTGGGAGCAGGGATAGGGGGTCGAGCCCGACTGGAGGCCTACAGGCTGTAGTCCCGGCTTCTAGTTTAGTACTGACCAGGCCGTCATGGGGACAGGAGTTGGGTGGTTATATATACATTAGGGGCTGCGGACCACCCCAAAGAGGGGTGCTGACTATCTCACTGCACAGAATAGGGCCTTGAACACTCTCCCTCTCCCTCAGCTCCGGAACCTTCTCCTGGACCCTGCCTCTCACAAGCTGCTGGTGCTGGCTGGGCCCTGCCTGGAGGAGACGGGGGAGCTGCTGCTCCAGACAGGGGGCTTCTCACCCCGCCACTTCCTCCAGGTCCTGGGGGACAAAGAGGTAAGCCGCCCCCTCACCATGCTGCCTCTGAAGCCTGGCTCGTCCCCGCTGGGCTGAGTGGCTCCAGCGACCTGCTGTCCCCCTGAGCATCGTCCCTTCCTCCTCTGTGGAATAATGGTGGTGGCGTGTCTTCCTCCTGGGCCCAGTCCCATGACCCACTGCAGTGTGTGGGCCTGTAGATTAGCAGATGTCTCAGAGTCTTCAAGTGGCACCGCAGATTCTAGGTCCCATCTGAATGGGGGTCCCTTCTGAATCCCTTAGTCTGGGTGGGGCAAAATGAGCAAAAACCTGGCAAACCATGTTTGGTTTGATAAGAACCAGTACACAGGGGTGGTGGTGGGGTGAGTGTAGAAGGTCTCTCTGGAGGATGCTGTGCTTTAGGAGTTGAGAACAGCAAGTGCAAAGGCCCTGGGGCAGGGAGAGTGAGAGAGGAGGGTAGAGGTGGACAGGTGGTGATGGGCCCTTCTGGGATGTGGGGAAGGCTGGGTTTTTGTCCTGAGGGTGACAAAGGCAGGCAAAGGGCCTTAGTTTTCCCAAGGGGCTGGGTGTTGCCTGGCTCCAGGTGACCCCTTAACCATTCCGCCCTCTACAGATCCGGGATCTCCTGGCCTCCACACCCCCGCCTGCAGACCCACCCAAGCTCACCATCACCTGCCCGACCTTTGGTGACTGGG
This sequence comes from Orcinus orca, assembly GCF_937001465.1. Classification (NCBI taxonomy): domain Eukaryota; kingdom Metazoa; phylum Chordata; class Mammalia; order Artiodactyla; family Delphinidae; genus Orcinus; species Orcinus orca. The sequence continues at coordinate 12,068,800 of NC_064561.1, read as the reverse complement.
CCCAGCTGGCACCCGAAGTGCCCGGCCTCCAGGGCGTGCTCCAGCTGCGGTTGAACCCTCCAGTGCAGCTGCCGGCTTCTGAGGGCCTGCGTGAGTTCCTGGAGTACGTGGCCGAGTCGCTGGAGCCGCCGTCCCCCTTTGAGCTGCTCGAGCCTCCGGCCTCCGTGGGCTTCCTCAGGCTCGCCCGGCCCTGCTGCTACATCTTCCCTGGTGGCCTGGGGGATGCTGCCTTCTTCGCCGTCAATGGCTTCACCGTGCTGGTCAATGGTGGTTCCAACCCCAAGTCAAGCTTCTGGAAGCTGGTGCGGCACCTGGACCGGGTGGACGCCGTGCTGGTGACCCACGCGGGCGCTGACAGCCTCCCCGGCCTCAACAGTCTGCTGCGGCGCAAGCTGGCGGAGCGTGATGAGGCAGCCGCTGGCGGGGGCTCTGGGGATGACCGGCTGCGCAGGCTGATCTCCCCCAACCTGGGCATCGTGTTCCTCAATGCCCGTGCAGCCGCCTCGCGGCTGGTACGCGGGGAGGATGAGGCGGAGCTGGCCCTAAGCCTCCTGGCCCGGCTGGGCATCACCCCCCTGCCTCTGAACCGTGGGCCGCTGCCGGCCGAGCCCACCGTGCTCTTCCAGAAGATGGGCGTGGGCCGGCTGGACATGTACGTGCTGCACCCGCCCTCGGCCGCCACTGACCACACGCTGGCCTCTGTGTGTGCCCTGCTGGTGTGGCACCCCGCGGGCCCCTCCGAGAAGGTGGTGCGCGTGCTGTTCCCTGGCTGCACGCCACCCGCCCGCCTCCTGGATGGCCTGGTCCGCCTGCAGCACTTGGGGTTCTTGCGGGAGCCTGTGGTGACCCCTCAGGACCTGGTGGGGCCTCGGCGAGCTGAGAGCAAGGAAAGCGTGGGCTCCCGGGACAGTTTGAGGAGAGAGGGCCGGACGACGGCACCCTCCAGGCCCGCCCAGGAGCGCCCCGGGGTGGCCCAGAAGGAGCCACCGCGGGCTGAGGCCCCTCGCAAGGCTGAGAAAGAAGCCAGGCCCTCCCGGGAGGTGAAGAAGGACCCCAAGCCGAGCGCCCCTCGGACCCAACCCCGGGAGGTACGGCGGGTGGCCTCCGCTGTGGTCAGTGGCAAGAAAGCAGGTGCCCAGGTGGCTCCCAAGCCCCGCAGAGCACCCAACACACCCCGCCCGGGTGTCCCACCAGCAGAGAATGGGCCCCGCAGCCCACCTAGCTTCCGGTGCAGAGAGGCCAGCCCCGCCACGGAGGCCTGCGGCTCCCCAGCCCCCCGGCTGGTGGCCACGCCCAGCCAGGAGAGCAGCCTGGAATTGGGGCTGAGCCCAGCTGGGGAGGAGGGCGGCAGCTTGGAGGAGAAGACCCTGGAGCTGCTGTTGGCCACCAGCACCCCAGAGCCGTGCACACCCTCACCCGCCGGAGCCCCCCAGGGCCCAACTGAGAGCAGCGGGCCACTGTCACTGAGCCCACTGCGGGGTGGGGAGCCTGGGCCGGATGCATCCCCCACGGTGACCACCCCCTCGCTGCCTGCCGAGGTGGGCTCCCCGCACTCCACAGAGGTGGACGAGTCCCTGTCGGTGTCCTTTGAGCAGGTGCTCCCACCACCAGCTGCCGCTGCAAGTGAAGCCGGGTTGAGCCTCCCACTCTGTGGCCCTCGGGTGCTCCGCTCGGCCTCCCCACACGACGTGGACCTGTGCCTGGTATCACCCTGTGAGTTTGAGCACCGCAAGGCTGTGCCCATGGCGCCGGCACCTGTGTCCCCCGGCAGTTCCAATGACAGTAGTGCCCGGTCCCAGGAGCGGGCGGGTGCTCCAGGGGTGGAGGAGACACCACCCACGTCCGTCAGCGAGTCCCTGCCTACCCTGTCTGACTCGGACCCCCTGCCTGCCGCCCCTGGCACCGCAGATTCAGATGAGGACACAGAGGGCTTTGGGGCCCCTCGCCGCGACCCACTGCCTGACCCGCTCAAGATACCCCCGCCACTGCCCACCCCACCTAGTATCTGCATGGTGGACCCTGAGATGCTGCCTCCTGAGCAGGCGCGGCTGAGAGAGGGCCTCGGCCATACCCGGAAGCCCCTTACCCGCCCCAGCCGTGGCACCACTGCCCCCAAAGCCACTCCAGTGACTGCTGCCAAGACCAAGGGGCTGGCCAGTGGGGACCGGGCCAGTCGGCCACTCAGCGCCCGGAGCGAGCCTAGTGACAAAGGAAGTCGGGCACCCCTGGCCAGAAAGCCCTCAGTCCCCAAGACAACCACTCGAGGTCCATCCGGTAAGTACCTGGGGGCTGGAGTCCTGCAGTGGGTTCCCTGTCCAAGTCCTCCTGTTCCCCGCTTGCTGTGTGGTCTCAGCCACACGCACCACCCTCTCTGGGCCTCAGTTTCTCAGATAAAATGGAAGCTCTGGCCTGACTCCTTAAGCACTTGCAATTCCAAGGTGCTCAGGCAGTACCGTCAACGGAAATGTAATGTGAGCAGCATCCATCGTGGTGAATTTTCCAGTAGCCACGCTAAGCAAAAAGAAACAGGTGAAGTTAACTTCAAGACCGCCCCCAGGTTGGATGATTGCCTAGGAGGACTCGGTGTATGGTCATACTCATGAGTTTATTACAACAAAAAGATACAGAGCAGGATCAGCAAAAGCGAAAGACATGGGGGGGAGTCCCAGGGAAACCAGGCACAAGCTTCTGGAAGCCTCCTCGCAGTGGAGTCCCATATCATGTGCTTGGTTCCCTGAGCTCCAAGCTGTGACAACACGTGTGAAGTACCGTCGATCAGGGAAGCTCCTTAGAGACTCAGGGCACAGGGTTTCTATTGGGGCTGGTCGTGCTGGCACCCTCTACCTCACACGTACACTGGAAAGGTTTCCAGGATCCAATTCTTGGACACCAGCCGGCTGTCCCGCAGTTGGCCGCAATCCTGACACTGTCTACCCAGAGGCAGAATCACATTCCACAGGTAAAGGGCTCCGTCCCCCGAGCACCCTCCACTTCAGGTGCCAGTCACAAGTCCAGGCTGTTACCCATGCTTCTGACCAACTGGTTGTAAATCGGAGGTTCCCATGCCCCCCTCCTCTGGTTTGATTAATTTGCCAGAGCTGCTGACAAAACCCGGGAAAACCCATTTAACTCACTAGATGACCAGTTTAGTATAAAAGGCTCTTAAAGGGTACAAATTAACAACCAGATGAAGAGATGCATAGGGCGAGGTCCCAAACAAGGGATCTTATGTCCTCATGAAGCTTGGGACCCTGCATGGTAGCACAAAGCGTTCTGGTTCCCTGGTGTGGAAGCTTTCTGTAAAAGGGCCAAAAAGCGGCCTTTTGAGGCTTTTATGGAGGCTTCATTACATAGTCATGATTGACTAAATCATTGGCCAATGGCGAGTGACTCAACCTGAGGCCCCTCTCCCCTGCCCAGGAGTCCGCACGCAAGACTGAAAATTCTGACCCGCTAATCACAAGGTTGGTTCTCCTGGCAACAAGCCCCCACCCTGGGGTGGGATCCAAAGTCACCTTCATTAACATAAACCCGGTTGTGATGGAAAAGGGCTTCTTATTAATAACAAGACACCCATTTCACCCTTTTGGCCCTAAGGTGTTTTCTGGAGCTGAGGACTAGAGACCAAATATAACAGAGATGCTCCCATTGCTCACATTGATCAGAAAACTCCAAGGGCTTTGGGAGCTGTGAGCCAGGAACTGCGGATGAAGGACCAAATATATCTGAGAATGACCAAGTATATGTATTTCTTGTAAATCACAGTACTGCAGTCCACCCCCTGGTGGAACAGATCCCTTACAGCAAAGCAATCATACCTATCACAGCACTTACATTTGGGGTCGCATTTATTAGAACAGATGTAGCAATAGTACCGACATAAATAGGCCAGACATTTGGAGAAGCTGTGTGGGACAGGGATGGATGGATTGGTGGATTTTTGGCTGCGTTGGGTCTTCGTTGCTGTGTGCAGGCTTTCTCTAGTTGCGGCGAGCGGGGGGGCTACTCTTCGTTGCGATGCGTGGGCTTCTCATTGCAGTGGCTTCTCTTGTTGCAGAGCATGGGCTCTAGGCTTCAGTAGTTGTGGCACGTGGGCGCAGTAGTTGGGGCTTGCGGGCTGTGGAGTGCAGGCTCAGTAGTTGTGACGCACGGGCTTAGTTGATCCGTGGCATGTGGGATCTTCCTGGACCAGGGCTCGAAACCTGTGTCCCCTGCATTGGCAGGCGGACACCCGGGAAGTCCCGGGATCGATTTAGAGAAACGTCATTTGCTCCTTGTACCTTACGATCAATTTGTGCAGAACTATTCAGCACAGAAATCAGCTGGTGATTAGCTATCCTGGTCCTCCTCGGGCCAGTCATTTTCCACAGGTATTACCTCCAGAGGAGGCTTTAACTCAGGCTCTCAATACATTTGATCATCAGTATCAGTGTTACCAGAAGACTCATTTACATGAGGTAGTTGAATCTTACCAGCGACAGGGCTACACCATATCGAAATATGGTTACCGTACGATTCATTTTCATTACACAACCAATCGGTAAGAGCTACAGACGTGTTCACTTTGCCTTCCCAACAGAATCTGCCTTTGCCCATATACCAGACGGTATTAAGGACAGAGGTCGTGACCACTGGCCACGATTCAGTTGGCTCCGGATTCCAAGGTAACTAGGGACAAGTTCACGAGCTTGTACTGAGTCTGATTTCCATTGTGTGTTGTATCGCAGGGCCCACCTCCCTTCTGTGGGGAGGACGGGAGTTGTATTTAGAATATTCCTATCCCAACTAACTGTGCTGCAGGGTATATTTTATTTCTAGCTTTACTGGAGGTGCGCGCAGTCAGGGTGCATCTGTGTAAATTATAAATGTCCCCAGAGAACTTCCATGAGCTGGGAGGGCCGCAACATTCCCATAGGTGTGTGCGCCCCTGAGCCCCGGCAGCTACGATTGAGGGCCACTGCCCCGCGGCCACTTCAGCCTGCGCATGTATTTAAATAGTCAGGAGGCCTTGTTGGGTCCCAATGCTAGTTCTACATATCCAGCACTATTGGCAGTCTGCCTGACCCACTTTGCTAAAACCTCATTCTCTTTCCAGGCTGGCTCCCATCCTTCGCCTTCCACCTGGAAGAGAACTCCCCCTAGTCTGCCTGTTCTAATTAATCTTTATCCTCTGGATGCCACTCCTCATTAAAAGCAAATTTCACTTGTCCTAGGATACCTGCTAGCACCTGTTTACCCTAAGGCTCTTTCTGGCTTGTGGGCCAGTGTTGTTGAATCCACCAGAGACCTTGTTGCCGTTGTGTACTAAAGGCCTGGGTGCAGATAGGGTGCATGTTTTGCACCCCAAAATTTTGGGCCCCCCAGACGAGGCTTAGCTGCGTGGTAAGCACACCTAGATGTAATTTAATTTAGTCTGAGTATGCCATGAGGCTTCCCATGGCCTGCCTCGTCTCTGGTAGGGCTGTACCCCAGGGGAACTTGAGCGACCATGTGATGCCCACTGCTTTAATCCCATCAGGGACCCACTGTTTTTCCCTAGTTTGATGAATCGTTTTCCATCCACAAAGCAGGATGACACGTGCTCGTGCACAGCACACCCTCCCATGCTCGGCACGCTGCCGTTATACTTTGTCCATCATAACCAGGGACCTTTCTAAGCAATTGATTGTCACGATCTGTAATTACACAGTGATCACATAGATCAGTCAGCTGGGAGCTATACACCACACAGTTTGAAGTCCCAGTAGGAAACAGTTCCCAAATGTTATCCTTTGTAGTAGATGTAGCCCGAAAAATGGGAGTCAGAAGACACAGGCGCATCGCTAGAATTCCATTTAATCTTTTAACAGTTGGTCCTGTCGTTAATATATCTCAGGACCAGAATGTCTTTCCAGAGCCATGCCATTCAGCTGTGCAGGCTGCTGTTCAATCTTATCAGGTCCCCAAATCAGGGCTGATCTCAGCAGACCAGCTTCAGCCTGCTGGGCATCTGGTATGCTTCTGCTAAGAGATTCTATTACTCTTGCTCTGAGGCTCTCTCCAGGTGTTAATAAAATGTTGGATTTCCCTCATTGCATAACCCACTTATTCATCCCTTTACCCTCAGCTGTTATTCTTCCTCTCCATTTGTCATTTATCTTTACCCACACTTTTCCACTCTTGGAAGGGACGTTAGTTTGGCCACCGTGCTGGTCCAGATTGCTGCCAGGAAACTAGGCTGGCAGGTGTCTCCCCTGCCCCGTCCACTGCCGCTCGCCTAGAGTAGGGTTACACAGGTACAGAACCAGTGGGCTCTTGCAACTGCTAGGCAGCGCGGCAGCATTCACTGTCAGCACCAACTTTGCCAGAGGCGGGTGAAGGCACATTCCGGGCCCATTAGCCCCTTAGGAATTCTGACATAAAGGTTTAAAGATACAGTTACCAGTTTCTTGTTGAGGAATCATCCCTGCTTCTGGCCCCCACAGTTGCATCCCTGGTTCTGGGACCACTGCATCGAGTAGGAGAAGAAAAAAAAAAAGTTGCTGTGATGCGGGGAAGAGTTATACAGTCGCATCAGCATCCTCCCCCACCCCGACTTGCCCACACCCCCAGAAAAGTGGAGGAATCTATCCAGTGGGGACCCGCCCTCAGCCCCGCTCATGTTGAGTGTGAGCACATGCTCCTGACGGTGTGTAAGCCAGCCTCTCAAGCCTGTGTCTCCCCTGGTTTTAGACAGCAAATGCTTCAGCCGCCCATTCCAATGTTCTATTAAACCATTACTCTGAGGATGATACGCAACACATCTGGTGTGAGATCTCTTGCCACTGTTGGACAGTGTGGGCTGTAAAGTGCACCCCTTGGTGCGAAGAAATGTAACTCAGTGGCTCAAATTGTTACAGTATTTTCTGATCCAGTCTTATTTTGAGCATTTGCATCTACCATCAGGTATGCAAACCCAGTGCAGGGTGTCTCTTCCTGTTAGGGCTCATCTATAGCCCCAGGGCTCCTGGCTTTGGTCCAATGTAATCCACTTGCCGGCTACCTGTGGGGCTCTGCATTGCTGCAGCCCTCTCCCCATGCCGACTCATTCATGGACCGCCCTCCCAAAACGTTCACTTGGTGGTTCAGTGACCTTCCAAACCTGGAAGGGGTTCTTCTGGTGGGCATTGACATGTCCTACTTTCACACACCCCTTAAATTCCCAGAGTGATTTCCATAAGGCCGCGCCCCATGCAGGCATCCCTTTCATAGTCCAGGTTTCCATTGCCCGTCTGCCCGACCACACAGCCACGCCATGGGCCCAGGAGTAAAAACCCAAACATAGGGGCTTTTACCGTTGCTCAATTCTTCCACCACTGCTCGGAAAACAGCGTGCAATTCAGCCCACTGAGCCCATTTGTTCTTGCTGCCTCCAGTCAGAGTCTCGCCATCCCCTGGTTTTAATGCAGCCGCTTTCCAAGCAGGTTATTATCCATTCATCTTGGAACCGCCATCCATAAAGCAAGCGCGCTTTGTGGTTCAGTTGAGAGCCGTCCATAGGGCAAGGCCACGTGCCAGTCAGTTCCAGCAGCTCCTCAGGTGGCTCCAAAGTCGGTCCTGGAGGAAAAGAGGCTACGTGCTCATGATCCAGTGGGTGCCTCCCTGCATTACCCTGGCAGCGTGCTCTCAGATGAACCATTTCTCTTTTTATCATGGAACACTTCTGGGCACTGCGTTCATTGGAGTGTTTCTCCAGCATCACCCAAGACATTGTGGGCATCTCAGGTTTCATGATTATTTTATGTCCATCAGTAATCGAGGTGATCTCAGTTAATGCCCAATCGCAGGCTACTAATGGTCTCTCAAATACTGTGTATGGGCCGTAGCATCTTGGAATTTTCTGGTCCAAAATCCCAGTGGTCACTGCTGGGAGGTGCTCCTGGGCTTTTGCCCGAAGCTCCAGTCTGCAGAGTGTACAGAGTATGGCCGACACTTCCCAAATCATACCTGAGTGGGGGGTCGGCAGGGCCCAACGGCCAAGTTGAGAGGGCTGCCACCGTTTGTAATTCAGACACAACCCGCTCTCGTTCGGGTCCCTAACTCAGAGCTTTCTTCCGGGTAGTCTTCCAGATGGAAGCAGCATTCCCAGATGAAAATCCAAGTCAACCAACCAAACGCCGGGCTTCTTGTTTGGTCCTGGGGAGGACAGTGACAGCGGTTTATTTTTAGTCTCTTGTGGAATATTCCAGGTGGCCCCTGCCCAGGTTCTTCCTAAGAATTTGACTGTTCGGGCAGGCCTGGGAACCAGTGCTGGATTTATTAACCCACCCCAGCTGGTCATGTGCGTCCCTGTTGCACTCAGATCAGTCCTAGCCTGCTCTTTGGTTTCCGCTATCACCGTAACACCGTCAGTATAGTGTATGATTACACTGGCGACCCGCATCAAGTCCACGTCCCTTCTGACCAAATCACAACAGTAAGCCAGTGAGTTCAGATACCTCTGTTGCAGCACAGGAAAGGTAAATTGGGATCCTTCCCATGTGAAGGCCAACTGCTGCTGGCTCTTTTCTGAGATCAAAACAGGGAAGAAAGCATTTACGAGGTCACTCGCTGAGTAGCAGCCTCCTTGCATTTTCTGTGTGTCTGGAACGGCTGAGCCGATGGGTGGTACAACTTGGTTTAAGTCTTGATAGTCTACATTTAGTCTCCATGAACCATCCGTCTTCTCCCCAGGCCGCACAAGGCTATGGTACAGTGAATTCGTGGGTACCCACACTCCAGCTTCTAGCATATCATGAATTAAAGTGGTCGTCTCTTTTTGTCCACCAGGCGTTCTAGATCACTCTATGTTAGCCACCTGTGTGTGCTCAGGCAGTTCTAGTGGCTCCCATCTGGCGTCCCCAATTAAAACTGGCCGGAGGGCGGACTTACAGGCCTCTGCTTTACAATAGTAAGTAGGGGAGGCAATCCCCAGTCAGCCAGGCTCCATCCCAGTAATACAGTCAGGTAAAGGAGATGTGACCACCTCACACCAAATCTGTCCACTCACCCCAGTTTTCATCCCAATGTGCACCTTCATCCCATCAACGTTTGCATCTCCAGTTCCTCCCACTCTAACCTTAGCCCCCGCTAAGACTTCACCAACTGGTGTTGGAATCACAGTGCTTTGGGCTCCTGTATCTAGGAACCCTGGGAAGGTCTTCCTCTCCTGGCTGTTTTCTCCACGCCTGTGCAGATGGCCTTGGGTTCCCCCCCCCACCCCGGGGTGGAGCCAGAAGATCCTGGCCTCTGCTTCAGTCTTTATCTTCATTAATCTTCCTAATCCTCACCCGCAGGGGATTCCTGGTCAGGTTTCTCACTGTAATCTTTGCCTCCTGGCTTTCGAAATCCCTCCAAACTAGAGTAAATAGTGGACTTGTTTGGGGCCCTTTAACAAAACGTTGGGGGCCGCACTGGTCCATCCAATCTCTGCTAGTGCTGCATCTGTTGCCGAAACTAGGCTTCTGTGAGCCAGTGCCACATCGAATCTTGCAGGGAGAGTTTTGGGTGAATTAGAAAAGAATAGCTTTAAAAAAAAAGAACCTCATTGCTTTGCCAGGCAGAGTGGGGCACAGTGGGCTCATGCCCCTGAAAAACTGTGTCCCCCAACCCAGGGGGGATTTGGTGAGGAGTTTAATAGCAGTGGTTCAAGGGCGGGTTGTTGATAAGATTAAGGTGTGTGTGTGTGGGGGGACACCTGTACTCCTTTAATCCGGTCTCAGGTAATCTCTTGATGAGCTTCTCTGGTTCCTTTCATCTGGCCTCAGATGCTGTTCTCTGGGATGAATAATGCTGACATCTTCCATTTGTTGGGGGTTTTAGTTCTGTAAAGAGCTCAAAGGTATTGTTAATATGTATCCCTTGAGGTGGAACAGGGCCCCTGCCCCAAGGCTGCCCTATTGTTTCTTGGCTGCCCCTCCCTTGTCTCTGCATCCCCTCCCTTCCGTGATTAGCAACTGTTTGAATCTGCCCTTTGGGACTCCGGGAAGGTCATGGAGGCTGGAGTCTGCCCCTACAAACAAGGAACGGGGTACACAGAAAGGCCTCCATGTCCAGGAGCCCCACAGGGTCCTGCTCAGTTTCACCTGTTTCAACTCTATCAGTGTCTGCTTTATTCATTCTACGTTTCAACAGCCATCTGAAGATTACCACTCCACTCGGTCAAGTCCCTTGACTCTCCCCTTTGTCTCTCCCCGTTTTCTTAATTACTCTAATGTTCTTGGTGTCATCAGAGAAGCTGAGATAGCAGATCTGATAAGGCTTCTAGAACTGTTGTTCAGTTTTGTAGCAGTAAAGTTCCATGGGGTGCCCATGCAGCAAGGGTCCCGTTAATCACGCATTTACCAAAACCTGGGTAACAGGCATATTCAGTGGGTGAATGTCCCAGTTATAAAGCTAATCCCACGTGGCTTGCATAGGAAGCATTTCAGCTGCTTCATCTGGGGTGTCCCACTTGGCATTTATGGGGTGAGTTGGGCAGTCCCCCCTTCCCAGGATAAACACACTTTTCAGTGGCGTTTATCCAGTCGGCCAGGCTGGTTATTCCTTCGGGAATAACCTCCTGTGTGTCTGGAACAATCTGTGATTGTTCAGTAGTGAGCTTCGGGTCCTGCATCAACCCAGATGTGCTCTTCTACTCTGCAGCCTTCAAAACCAAAGACACAGCCCCCAAATTGGTTACTCTCACGATCCATTTTGGTAAAGGTTCTTCAGGAAACTGATGATACCAGTCCACAAAGTGAGTCCGTTTCTTTACACTCTATCTCCTGGTTTTAGTTGTTTCTTGGTTTTGCCCTCCCCCTACATTAACTACCTTCTTGGTGACCAGAGACCTTAGAGGTCTTTCCTGATGCCCCTGCATAATTTTTCCCTCTCTGGGCGGCTTTGAGGCTAATGACCAAACCTCAGATCTACCCAAATCTGAACTTGGTTCAACATCAAGACCCGAGTGAGCACATTTTTTAACTTTCATTTTGGCTACTAGAGATAACAATAACCAGGAAACTGTGTATTCAGCATACTGCTTATTATTTTGCATTTCCTTATATATCCAGTAAGCCAACTCCTTGGGTGTTGGGTCTACTACCATTACTACATTCCGTTGGTAACTTTTACCTTTAGTAACTGATTGCAGTGCAGCTGCAGTTTCATACTGTGGGTGACTGGGTAGCTATCTGGGGATCAGCGTTTGCTCATTCCCCACCCTTTTATCCTTTCTCTTTAAAAAACACATGTTTCGGGGCTTCCCTGGTGGCGCAGTGGTTGAGAGTCCGCCTGCCGATGCAGGGGACGCGGGTTCATGACCTGGTCTGGGAAGATCCCACATGCCGTGGAGCGGCTGGGCCCGTGAGCCATGGCCACTGAGCCTGCGCGTCCGGAGCCTGTGCTCCGCAACGGGAGAGGCCACAACAGTGAGAGGCCCACGTACCACACACACACACACACACACACACCAAAAAAAAAAAAAAAAAACACCATATGTTTATGTAAGCCAGGGTCATTCTAGCAAATCCCACTCCTGACACCAACCAAAAAGGGTTCCTGGACCCAGTTCCACTGTGTGTGTGTCTGTGTGTAGGTTTCCCCACACCAACAAGCAATTCTTGGGTGCCAGCAGGGCGTCCAGGAATTCAAATCAATTCTGACACTCTCTACCCAGAGATAGAATCACATACCACAGGTAAAGGGCTCAGTCCCACAAGACCACCCTCCACGTCAGATGCCAGTCACAAGCCCAGGTTTCTACCTGTGCTTCTGACCAACTGGCTGCAAACCAGGGGTTCTGGTGACCTCCTGCAACTCAGGATGCCAATCGCAAGTCTAGTTTGTTACCTGTGCTTCTCACTGACTAGCTATAAATCAGAGGTTCCCATGACCCCCTCCTTGGGTTTGGTTAATTTGCTAGTGCAGCTTACAGAACTCAGGAAGAACCCATTTACTCCCTAGATTACTCATTTATTACGTATAAAACTCTGTTAAAGGATACAAATCAACAATCAGTTGAAGACATACATAGGACGAGGTCCCAAATGAGGGCTCTGACTGATGTCCTCAGGGAGCTTGGGGCCCCACACAGTGGCACGTAGAAGCACTCTGGTTCCCTGATGTGGAAGCTCTCTGAAAAAGGGCCAAAAAGCTGTCCTTTGGGGCTTTTATGGAGGCTTCATTACATAGTTGTGATTGACTAAATTATTGGCCAATGGCCATTGATTCAACCTCAAGCCCCTCTCCCCTCCCCCAAAATCAAAGGGCAAGACTGAAAGTTTCAACCTCTTAATCATATGATTGGTTCTCCTGGCAGCCAGCCAGGAGAAAATTCCAAGGGTTTTAGGAGGTGTGAGGCGGGAACTGTGGATAAAGACCAAATACATCTGAGAATGATCAGATTTTATATATATATTTGGAAGGGTTCCCACCATTTCCCAAATGATAAGAAGAGTGGCTCACCATGCCTACACTGCTTGTACAGCAATGTAGTTTATGCTGTACACTTGCTCACCCCTTCCTGGGGAGTCTGGAATTTTGGAAATGGTGGGAACCCTTCTGAAATCCAAGTTCCCAGAAGGCAGCCAAGGGCCAACATGTCTGCTTTCTAAGGGTAGCAGTCTTGGGCTTGCTGTGCTTTGGTTTTTTTTTTTTTCAATTTTTAAAAATTGTGCTAAAATTAATGTAACATAAAATTGACTACTTGGGCTCCCCTGGTGGCGCAGTGGTTGAGAGTCCGCCTGCCAAGGCAGGGGACACGGGTTTGTGCCCCGGTCCAGGAAGATCCCACATGCCGCGGAGCGGCTGGGCCTGTGAGCCATGGCCGCTGAGCCTGCGCGTCTGGAGCCTGTGCTCCGCAACGGGAGAGGCCACAACAGTGAGAGGCCCGCGTACCGCAAAAAAAAAAAAAAAAAAAAAAATTGACTACCTTAAGCCATTTTTAAGTGCACAGTTCAATAGCATTAAGTACATTCATATTGTCGTACAACTATCACCACCATCCATCTCCAGAACTTTGATCTTGTGGAACTGAAACTCTGTCCCCTTTAAACACTAACTCCATTCCTCCCTGTCCCCAGCCCATGGCAACTATCATTCTACTTTGTGTCTCTGAATTTACTACTCTAGGGACATCATATAAGGGGAATCATATAGTATTTGGGGTTTTTTGTAACTGACTTCTTCCACTTGGCGTATTGTCCTCTTGCTTTATTCATGTTGTAGCATGTGTCAAAACTTCCTTTTTTAAGACTGAACAGTATTCCATCATATGGATGGGCCACATACTGTTTATCCATTCATCCATTGTTGGATACTTGAGTTGCTTCCACCTTTTGGCTATTGTGAATAATGCTGCTATGAACCTGGATGTACAAATACCTTTTTGAGACCCTTGCTTTCAAATTTGGTGTATATACTCAGAAGTGGGATTGCTGGATCTTATGGTGATTCTATTCTTAGTTTCTCGAGGAACTGCCATACTGTTTGCCACAGTGGCCGTACCATTTTACGTTCCACCAACAGTGCACAAGGGTTCCACCTTCTCCACATCCTTGCCATCACTTGTTATTTTATGGATTTTTTTTTTTTCTGGACACGCAGGCTCAGCGGCCATGGCTCACGGGCCCAGCCGCTCCACGGCATGTGGGATCTTCCCGGACCGGGGCACGAACCTGTGTCCCCTGCATCGGCAGGCAGACTCTAAACCACTGCGCCACCAGGGAAGCCCTATTTTATGGCTTTTTGATAGTAGCCATCCTAATGGGTGTGAGGTGGTATCTCACTGTGGTTTTGATTTGCATTTCACTAATGAATAGTGATGTTGAGCACCTTTTCATGTGCTTGTTGGACATTTGTATATCTTTTTAGAAATGTCCTTTGCCCATTTTTGAGTTAGGTTGTTCGTCTTTTTGTGGTTAGGTTGTGATAGTTCTCTATATATTCTGGATATTGATCCCTTATCAGATAATGATTTGCAAATATTTTCTCCCATTCTGTGGCTTGCCTTGTTACTCTGTTGATAATGTCCTTTGATGCACAAAATTTTTTGATTTTCAGAAAGTTGAGTGTGTCTATTCTTTCTTTTGTTGCCTGTGCTTTTGGTGTCATTGCCAAATCCAGTGTCATGAAGCTTTTGCCTTATGTTTTCTTTTAAGAATTTTATAGTTTTAACTCTTATATTTTGCTTTTTGAGTTAAATTTGAGTTAATTGTTGGATATGGTGCTAAATAAGCATTGAACTTCATTCTTTTGCATGTTGATATCCAGTTTCCCAGGGGCCATTTGCTGAAAAGACTGTCCTTTCCCCATTGAATGTTCTTGGCACCCTTGTCACAAATCATTTGACCATATGTGTGACAGTTTATTTCTGGGCTCTCTATTCTATTCCATTGATCTATATGTCTGTCTTGATACTAGTACCACGTTGCCTTGATTACTATAGCTTTGTAGTAATTGTAGAAATCAGGGAATGTGAGTCCTCCTACTTTGTTCTTCTTTTTCAAGGTTTCCTTGGCTACTTGGGATCCCAGTGAGCTTCCATATGAATTTCAGAATGTATTTTTTCTATGTCTGCAAAAAAAAAAAAAAAAACACTGGGATTTTGATAGGAACTGCATTGAATCTGTAGATCGCTTTGGGTAGTGGTGGCATAACAATATTCAGTCTTCCAATCCATGAACATGGGATATCTTTCCATTAATTTATGTTCTCTTTAGTTTCTTTCAGTAGTGTTTTGTAGTTTTCGTGTACAAATATTTTACCTCCTTTTAAAATTGATTCCTGAGTATCTCATTCTTTTTATGCTCTTGTAAATGGAATTGTTTTCTTAATTTCCTTGTTGAATTGTTCACTGTTAGCGTATAGAAATGCAGTTGTTTTTTGTGTGTGTTAATATTGTATCCAGCTATTTTCTGAATTCATCTGTTAGTTCTAACAGCTTTCTTTTGTGTGTGTGGAATCTTTAGGATTTTCTACACATAACATTATATCATCTGTGAACAGAGATAACTTTACTTTTTCCTTTCTAATGATTCTTCTTTAAATGTTTAGTAGAAACCCAGTGAAGCCCCAGAGGTTTTGATTACTGATCCAATCTCCTTACTATTTATAAGTCTATGCAGATTTTCTATTTCTTTGTGAGTCAGTCTTGGTAGGTTTTGTGTTTCTAGGAATTTGTACATCTCTTCTAAGTGATCCAGTTTGTTGGTGCATAATTGTTCATAGTACTCTCATAATGCTTTTTATTTCTGTAGATTGGTAGTAACATCTCCACTTTCTGATCTTAACTAATTTGAGGCTTCTCTTTTTCATTTTGTTTTGTTTGTTTGTTTAAAATTGAAAGTTTATTCGCTCAGTACACCAAATAGAATGCAAGCACTGTCATGACAAATATACAGAAATATGCAGATCAACATAAAATAGTAATTTAGTGTAAATGAAGGGAAATCTCTTTAAATGTTATGACAACGTACGCCCAAGAATTTTCAGTTAATTATACATTTCAGTAAAATAAACGGTAATGAATTAAGTGGAAGTTAGCTTTATGATTTTTTCTTAAAAATAAAAATCCAACCCTATTAATCCATGCCAGTTAAACACTCTAACTAAGATCTCCAAGTAAGTGCAAACGGAGATGGAGTTAGTTACCTTTTTTGCTTGAACAGCCCCAAGGAAAGCGGTTACTACAAACACAGCAGGCAAACTGTTAAGACCGACCGATCTAGAACATAGCGTTGAACTAATCTCAGTCTCAAGTTGTGCTGAATGCTCATCATTAGTATGGCACAGTTTGGTCCATGATATCGTTTAATGCCAAAACAGATCCCAATTTGTTACAGAAACACATAGATTACTGTTGCTTTTTTTTGTTTTGTTTTTAAATATATATTTTTAAAAAGCCAGGTATACTTCCACATACAAATGCAGGTTTTCCCAGGAGGAATTTACAGAAAGTAGTCGGGGGTGCACTGGGTCACATGAGGCTCTCCACGACGAGGTGCTGGGTCAAACTGAAGGAAGGAATACTTCAGAGTGTCATCTAATTCCATGATAGCAGCCTGGTTCCCACAACGATAACTTAATTATTGTCGGGTATGTTGAAAATGGTAACCACGTTCCGATCATGACACCAATTGTATCCCTCCATTACAAGTTGGTGAGCACGAGAAACCAGTGTGAGACCACTGGCATGGTTAAATGTTTCAGAAATATCTTGTCCAAATGTGTAGCCAGCACCTCGTGGTGAAATACCCCACCCACCACGATCACCTGGATCTGACCATAACGGATCACACGTTGGGCCCTCGTGTGGAACTTCTTGTAAACAATCCAAGGCTCTTCTATGATCCAGTGTATCTATGGATGGGGAAAGGCCACCATGGAGGCAGAGTATCTGTCCATCTGCTAAAGCTGTAAGTGGCAGATAATCAAACAGATCTGTAAAGTATTTCCAAACATTGGCATTTCCGTACTTTCACAGACATTCATCATCAAAGCCATGTACTTGGGCAGTTTGTCGGCTTTCGTGGTTTCCTCTCTATTGTAATATGTTCTGGATAATGCACCTTTAATGCCACAAGAAGAGTCAGTCTCCACAGGATAATAACCTCTGTCTACATAGTCACCCGTGAATAGTTTGTATCTGGTGATTTCCCACCGATTCTATAGAGTTCCATAAGATCATGGAATTGACCATGCACATCTCCACAGACGGTAACAGGACAACGGACCTCTTGCACGTTTGATTCTTTTGTTAAAATTTCCTTAGCCTGGTTCTCGTTAAGTTGTTTACACTCGTTCAGCTGCTTGACCCACTGGTCCAGCTCCTTGGTGAACGCCTTGTCGTCCATGGTGGCCCGAGCCCCTCCCCTGCTGCCTCCGGCCCCCCTCCCCGCCCCCCGCACGCCCCAGCACCCTCGCCCGCAGCCAGCTCCCAGCGGGAGTGGAAGGAGCCGGGGAGTGCGACCCCGCACCACGCCCAAGCCCCGCGGGCGGTTCCGGGCGCACGGCCTCCAGGAGACCCCCGTCCGCACTGGCCCATTGGGCCGTGCGCCCCTGGAGTAGGTGAAGGGCGCGGGGAGGTGTGGGGTTTCCGCGCAGCTCCCGCCGGACGATGGGCACCTGCTGCCGCCTCCCACCCGCCAGCCACTCCCAGTTCCCTTGCCCCTTCTCTCTCACTCTTTCTCTTTTTCTTTCTTAGTCAATCTAACTAAAGATTTGTCAATTTTGTTAATCTTTTCAAAGAACCAACTTTTGGGTTTGCTGATCTTCTGTGTCGTTTTTCTACTCTCTATTCTTAAAATCTTTGCTCTAATCTTTATTTCCTTCCTTCTGCTAGCTTTGGATTTACTTTTGTTCTTTTTTTCAGTTCCTTAAGTTGTAAAGTTAGGCTGTTGATCTGAGATATTAATAAAAGTATTTATAGCTATAAACGTCCCCTTTATCAGTTCTTTCCCACAAAAAGTTTGTCTTTGTCTTTATCTTTGAACAATTTGATTATCATGTGTCTCAGTCTGGTTCTCTTTGAATTTATCCTATTTGGGGTTCATGGAGTTTCTTAGATGTTTATGTTCATGTCTTTCATTAAATATAAGAAGATTTTGGCCATTATTTCTTGAAATAATCTTTCTGCCCCTTTCTCTCTCTTTTTTCTTCTGAGACTCCCATAATGTGTATGTTGGTCCTCTTGATAGTATCCCATAGGTCCCTTAGGCTCTGTTCACTTTCTTCAATTATTTCTCTTTCTGTTCCTCAGACTCAAGAATTTCCATTGCCCTGTCATCAAGACCACTGATTCTTCTGCTTGTTCAAACCTTGAGTGGAATCTTTCTAGTGAATTTTTCATTTCAGTTACTATACTTTCCAGCTCTAGAATTTCTTTTCATTTACTCTTATGTTTTCTATCTCCTTATTGATATTTGTATTTTTTTTCCATACATTGTTTTCTTGGCTTTTTCCACATCTTCCTTTAGTTCTTTGAGTATCTTTAGGACAGTTTTTTAAGTCTTTGCCTGGTGAGTCCACCATTTGCTCTCCCTTAAGGACAGTTTCTGTTAAATTTTTTTCCTTTCACTGGGCCATACTTTCCTGTTTATGTACCTTGTGATTTTTTTTTTATTGAAAACTGTACATTTGAATCTAATAATGTGATAACTTGAGATCCGAAATTTCCCCTTCCCCAGGGTTTGCTGTGGCTCCTTCCTTTGTTTGATTATTGTGGGCTGTCTCTGTGCTGGGGATCAGTCTGTGGTGTAAACTTAGGGTGTTCTCATGTCTTTTCTGACCCTGTACCTTTTGCTGGGCATCTGTGGTTGCTTTCTAAATTCCCCTGCATAGTAGTTGCTTTTGAGTGTCCTAGTGCTTAAATGTTTGGCTCCCGAAAAGGGAAAAAGAAAAAAAAATGAAGGGGGAAGAAAAGAAGAAGAAAAAATTTCCAGTCCTTTAAGTCCCATGTAAGTTGCTTCAGACTTACGCTGAGGGGCTGCCAGCACGACTATCTAGACGGGGAGCAGATTCTTGGAGCTTCCTACTGTACCATCGTCCCAGAATCCTGCTGTGTTCATTCTTTCCTGCATACTACTATATCAAAAGGGATATTTCAGCATGTAATCAATATAAAATATTACTAGATAGTTCCCTTTTCTCTTTCCACACTACATCTTGGGAGCCTGGTGCGTGTTTTGCACTCCCAGCGTGTCTTGTCTCACACCACATTCCAATGCTTGGTGGCCACTGCATCAGTCAGAGCAGGTCTAGAATTACCAAGAGGGGGCTGGTGAGAAAGCAGCGACAACGATGGCAGTCATAATAACTCCAGATCATGTTCACTGAGCGCTTGCTCTGGACTGAGCCCTATTCTAGTAGCCTGGGGTGGTCCTGCCCTCCGGGAGCCGACAGGCATCTCCAGCTTCTCTCCCCATGTGGCTTGTCCTCAGCTCCTGGCCACCCTGGTCTCTTGATTGTCTTCTAGCCTCAGCGCCCCCCTGAGCCCCCACTTCTTGTCTTTCCTGGGCAGATTCCAAGAGAGGCATCTGATGGGCCCTTGTGACCTTTGGCAGGTCAGGGGCTCCCAGCACAGTGGCAGGGAGGGAGAGAGGGTGGCCCCTAGGGCCCATGGGCAAGGCTGGCACCCGGAGGCTGGGGATCATCTGAGACCTTCTCTTCCTGGGCATTTGACCTCTTTCCAAAGGCCACAGTCTTGGCCACTCAGGGTCTCCTGCTCCCACTGCTTCTGATAAACCAACCATCTACATTAGTATCAGCAAAGCCTGTCTTAAAGGGCCAGAGGGAAAACATTTTCAGCTTTGTAGGACAGATGGTCTCTCTCTCAGCTCCTCAGCTAGCTACTCACTCAGCTAGGTGTCGTAGCACAAAAACAGCTCAGTAAGTACTCAGTGGGTGTTCTAGTAAAACTGTATTTCCAGAAGCAGGCAGTTGCCATATTTGGCCCACAGGCCATAGCTTGCCAGTCCCTGCTCTACCCCTGTCCTCCTGCCCCATGGCTTCCGTCCACATTCCCTTTGTCTTCGCTTTGCTGTTCTGCCTCTGCTGCTCCTGTCCCCCTCTCGCCTTCCACAGCCACGGTGGCTTTCCCTTCCTGGGGCACCACTCAGGGTCCTCGACACCACTGTCCCCAGTTATGAGTGAGGGGCGCTACTTGCCCAAAGCTGGGGATTTCATTCATTCTGCAAATGCCCCAGCAGCCTTCTGGGCCCACACCCTGCACTGGGCAACGTTTATGATCTTAAGACACTGAACACCTGGCAGGCTTCCTGTGGCCAAGACCTGGCTATGTCCTCAATCACTTGGTGAGTTCACTGGCCCAGGAATGGTGGCCTTGTCCCCCTTGCACAGGCTTTGGGTTCAGGGCATGGACAAGGGCCTGAGAGCAGCTGCCCCAGCTCCATCCAGGCTGCCCAGCCTGCGTCACCCTCTCTCAGCTCTCCTTCCTACACCCACTCTGGCTCCCTGTCAACCTTGAGGGCAGGGATTTTTGTTTGTTTTGGTCACTGCCGTGTCCCCAGGGTGCGGTGCCCAGGAGAGTTTGATAAATGCCCGATTGGCTCCCCTTGAGTAACTAAACCGGTGGGTGCTGCTGAGAATTCCAGGTACTGCTGCTGTAGGAACTCAAGCTCTAAAACCCCCTCTTCCAGGGAGCCCTCCCTGGCTGCCCCCTCCCTCAGGCCCTGGGGATGTCTGTGTCCAGGGACTGGCCAGGGAGTGTCCAGGCACTGAGGGGTTGGCTGGGGTGTTTGCAGGACAAGCCAGGGAGAGCTTGTCAACCATAAAATGGAGATCAGGCTTCCTGCCAGGGAGGGAGCCACTCAGAGAGGTGCAGGTGGAGCTGGGAGCCTTGTCCTGGGCCCTGGGTCTCAGCCCCTCCCTGTCCCCAGAGCTCACAACTGACCCCATCCCTCTTACCCACAGGGTCAGCTGGCAGTCGGCCAGGAGGGTCACTGGCCCCGCCGAGCTCCCCCGTCTACCTCGACCTGGCCTACTTGCCCAGCGGGGGCAGTGCCCGCCTGGTGGACAAGGAGTTCTTCCGGAGGGTGCGTGCGCTCTGCTACGTCATCAGTGGCCAGGACCAGCACAAGGAAGAGGGCATGCGGGCTGTCCTGGATGCGCTTCTGGCTGGCAAGCAGCAGTGGGACCGTGACCTCCAGGTACGTGACGACCCGGGTGTGAGACAGTCCCGATGACAGCAAATGTCACTGGGACATGGCCCAAGCTCTTGCCACTGGGCAGGGTCAGCGCTTCCCGGTGTCTTCCTGCTGAGCCCACACTGTCCTGTGGGGTTGGTGTGACCCTCACCCGCATCCAAGGAGGGAGTGGGGCTCAGAGAGACTAAGCCATGTCCCCAGGGCCATGCGGCAGTGAGGTCAAAGGCAGGAGTGCCACCCAGCTCTCGGGACTCTGTTCCTGTTACATCCACTTCCTTGTCTGCAGCAAACCTGGGTGAGGTTGCAGGGTGGGGCTGGTTTGATCACCTCGCCTGACCCCTGGCACTGAACCTCCGTAATGTTATGAGAATCAGCCAGGAGGAATAGGTGAGATGTGTGGTATCTACACAGCTAAGAACGTTGAGAATTGACCCTGAGGGCTGGGGTTGTCCTCATGGGAAGCCTTGAAATAGAACCTTGAAGGGTGAGACGAATTTGGATAGAAGGAGCCTCCAGGTACCTGGCCGCCCACTCAGCCTGTGAGTGTGCTGACACCCAGCCTTGTACGCAGCTTACGGAGCAGCTGCGAGGGAGCGTCCAGGGCAGACGGCACAGCGTGGGCGAAGGCCAGTGGCGGGAGCAAGCTTAGTGTATTCAGGGAGCTGGAGGGAGGCCTGGGCAAGAGAACAGGGGGAGATGGCAGCAGTGGGTGTGGGCGGGAAGCATGGAGAAGAATTCGCAGAAGAGTGGTCCGGTTTGTGGAAGGGTCCTTTGGATGCCATGGGAGGGAGAAGGGACTTCGGGGACAGGCTGGCCGCCGGCTGCAGACATCCAGGCAAGAGGTAATGGAGGCGGAGACAAACGCGTTCGGAGAAGAGGGGCCTCAGATGCCTTGGGGCTGGGCCGGGAGGGCAGAGGGCGCTCCCCCTCACCGTTGGTCCATCTGTCGCACCCACAGGTGACCCTGATCCCCACCTTCGATTCGGTGGCGATGCATGAGTGGTATGAGGAGACGCACGCCCGGCACCAGGCGCTGGGCATCACGGTGCTGGGCAGTAACAGCACTGTGTCCATGCAGGACGAGGCCTTCCCCGCCTGCAAGGTGGAGTTCTAGCCCCGCCCCCAGCACCACCCCCCGCCCCAAGTCCGCCGCCGTCCTGAGGTGCACCTGTGTCAGAAATAA
This sequence comes from Orcinus orca, assembly GCF_937001465.1. Lineage (NCBI taxonomy): Eukaryota > Metazoa > Chordata > Mammalia > Artiodactyla > Delphinidae > Orcinus > Orcinus orca. The sequence continues at coordinate 12,046,975 of NC_064561.1, read as the reverse complement.
AACAGGTACTCCGCGCGGCTGTGGCCTCAGTTCCTTCTGCCGGCAGGAGACTTGGCAGCACTCCGCGCGGTCATTGCTGCCATGTGGGTCCCCAGTTCTGGGGGGAGACAGCTTCTGTGGAGTTCCCAGTAGCCTCCAGGTCAGGCATGCTCTGGCTTCCGTGTCACAGATGGGAAAACCCAGGCCCAAGGGCGACAGTGCCTCTCAGGTGATGACCCCTGGCCAGTGGAGCTCGCTGCTGACCATGGCCCTCCAGCCCATCCCAGCGGCCGTGAGGGCCCTGTTCTATAGACGGGAAAGGCAGCTGCCAGACCCCGGCCACACAAACCATTTAGTGGCCTAGCAGAGATCTGAACCCCAGTCTCTGTGCTCCAAAGCCCTTAAATAAAAGTTGCCCTCTGTTCCTAGGGATAATTGGCACTCATGGCAGGAAAGTCTCACTCTACAGCAAGGTCTTAAAAGGAAATCTGAGGGAATTCTCTGGTGGTCCGGTGGTTAGGACTCAGTGCTGTCACCGATGTAGCCTGGGTTCAATCCCTGGTCAGGAAACTAAGATCCCACAAGCCACTTGGCTTGGCCAAAAAAAAAAAAAAAAAAAGCAATCTGAAACTTAAAAGCTACAAAACATCAATCTCCTGATGAAGCCCCTCCCTGATCTCTCTATTCTGCACATACAGAAACACCTAGATAGTGTTTTCAATAAGATGCCATCTGCACTGGGTTGAATGGTGACCTTAAAAAACTTATGACCAAGTCCTAACCCCTCAATACCTACCCCCCTTTTCCCATGAGGAGAGACTTCTTAGTCCAGGTCTCAAGATAGGTTACTGTTTATACATGAGGTCGTATCACCCTGATTTTTCATCTTGGCCAAACTGTTGAGTACATACAGGTGCTGCCTCCTTGTTCTCATTTCATTTCTTTCCAGGGAGATTTTCTTATATTTATTTTTAATTAGCTGGTTCACTTTTTTTTTATTAGACATTTGTCTTTTTCTCATTCATATATCATAATTCCTTTTTTTTTTAATAGGGACAACAAACTTGTTAAAAATTTTAATTGTAAACAAAAACACGTAACATAGGGACTTCCCTGGTGGTCCAGGTGGTAAAGAATCTGCCTTACAATGCAGGGGACGCAGGTTCAATCCCTTTTCAAGGAACTAAGATTCCACATGCCGTGGGGCAACTAAGCCTGTGCGCCACAACTACTGAGCTCACACGCCTCAACTAGAAAGCCTGGTACCACAAACTACAGAGCCCATGCGCTCTGGAGCCCACGCATCACAACTAAAGAAGAGAAAACCTGCTGCCACAACTGGAGAGAAGCCCGTGCACCGCAACAAAAGATCCCGCGTGCCACAACTAAGACCTGATGCGGCCAAAAATAAATTAAATAAATAAATAATAAATCTTTTTTTTAAATCCTCAAGAAAATAATAATAAAAAAAACACGCATAACATAAAATCTACCATCTTAACAATTAATAAACTTTTGCATTGTACATTTTTTTCCAAATTTACCTTTCAGTTTTGTTTATGAGTAGTTTTGCTGTAAACATTTTATTTTTATGATTTTCAAACCACAGTTCTTTAAATGTCTCTCTTTTGTGCTTTTAGAGGCCCTTCCACAGTTGGCACAAATTCTCCCAGGGTTTTTTATTTCTGTTTATTTTTACCCACCTAGGACTTAATTTGGGGATGAAGAGAGAGGTAAGGATTGCCCCAACCTGGGCAATTCGATTGTTCAATGCTATGTACAGATTTGAAACACTCCTTCCTCCCTGAAAAACATCCCATGTGTGTCGTTGTTTGTTTCTAATTCTGTTCTAATCCATCGCCAACTTTTCTGGCCATCTCCTTGTTTTCGTTGGTATAGCTTTGTGTGCCTTAATAGCTCACCAGGCAGGTTCTTTCTCCTTAATTTTACTTTTTTCCTTCACAAAAAATTGTTTTTATATTCTGATTCTTCTTAGAGTTCTAGAATCTCCACGGAGGGGGCCCAAACACATGCGTAAGAAGCGCTGTCAACTTCTGCTTCTGACCAGATATTGGGCTAGAGTCCCAATAAAAACATCTAAAATTGCTGGGTAAAAATAAGTTAAGTCTTGATTAACATAATGTAAGAGTTAAGTCTTAATTTCTGGTTGCTCAGTGAGCAACCAGAAAATAAGTAACAGTCAGAGGCCAGACCAGTGCAGACAGAAACCCCAGGAGGGAAGCGGCTTTTGTGTTAGACAAGGCAGGTTTGGTCTTCCGTTTTCATGGACCTTCAAGATGGTGTGTCTGATAAGTAAAGACCTCAAAGCATGAAGTAGAAATCAAAATAAGATCTTCCCAAGAATGGAAAGCAAACTTGGGCAGATGACATGGTTTAAAGTAGTCCAGGATGAGTGGGTGTGAAGAAAAGGGAACCCTCTTGCACTGTTGGTGGGAATATAAATTGATACAGCCACTGTGGAGAACAGTATGGAGGTTCCTTAAAAAACTAAAAATAGAACTACCATACGACCCAGCAAATCCACTACTGGGTGTATACCCTGAGGAAACCATAATTCAAAAAGAGACATGAAATGCTGATGAAACTGCAGAACACTGTCAGGTGAAATGTGTAATGATTATGGCCAGTGCTTCTTTTTAAAACATTTTATTTATTTGGCTGTGCCAGACCTTAGTTGCGGCACACAGGATCTTTAGTTGCGGCATGTGGGACCTAGTTCCCTGACTAGGGATTGAACCTGGGCCCCCTGCATTGGAGCATGGAGTCTTAGCCACTGGACCACCAGGGAAGTCCCTAGGCCAGTGCTTCTTAAACTGAGAGCCACACAACACATTCTTCAGCATTTTTGAGTTCTGTAGGAGAATTTTTAGTTTTTAATTAGATGCTAATTTAAAAGTTAATACTAGCATATTTCAAATTATCTGATACACTTATTGTCTGTTGAGGAGACAGGCTGAAAAACTGCACTGACAAACAGATCAGAGGAGGGCTCCGTATTTATGATTGCATTTGTGCTGAGGGATCTCCCAAAGAGTTTAGTTTTAAATGTGTTGGTAAGAATGTCCAGCCCTACTACACATCTTGACGGCAAGAAGGTAACACTTATCCCACAACTACTATTACACAACTCTTACTAGTTTCAAATACAGGAAAAAAATTTCACTCTTCTTTTTTACAGTGATAATTTGCAACTGAAAACCATTTTCATAGAATAAAATGTTGATTTCTTATTTAGTGACTGTGATACTATCATTTGACAATGGTACATAAAAGACCCGTACTCAGAAAACTATAAGATACTGATGAAAGAAATCACAGATGACACAAACAGATGGAAAGATATACCACGTTCTTGGATTGGAAGAATCAATATTGTGAAAATGACTATACTACCCAAAGCAATCTACAGATTCAATGCAATCCCTATCAAATTACCAATGGCATTTTTTTACAGAACTAGAACAAAAGATCTTAAAATTTGTATGGAGACACTAAGGACCCCGAGTAGCCAAAGCAGTCTTGAGGGGAAAAAACAGAGCTGGAGAAATCAGACTCCCCGACTTCAGACTATACTACAAAGTTACAGTCATCAAGACAATATGGTACTGGCACAAAAACAGAAATATAGATCAATGGAACAGGGTAGAAAGCCCAGAGATAAACCCATGCACCTATGGTCAACTAATCTATGACAAAGGAGGCAAGGATATACAATGGAGAAAAGACAGTCTCTTCAATAAGTGGTGCTGAGAAAACTGGACAGCTACATGTAAAAGAATGAAATTAGAACACTCCCTAACACCATACACAAAAATAAACTCAAAATGGATTAAAGACCTAAGTGTAAGACCAGACACTATAAAACTCTTAGAGGAAAACATAGGAAGAACACTGACATAAATCACAGCAAGATCCTTTTTCACCCACCTCCTGGAGTAATGGAAATAAAACCAAAGATAAACAAATGGGACCTAATGAAACCAAAAATGTTTGCACAGCAAAGGAGACTATAAACAAAATGGAAAGACAACCCTCAGAATGGGAGAAAATATTTGCAAATGAATCAACGGACAAAGGATTAATCTCCAAAATATATAAACAGCTCATGCAGCTCAATATTAAAAAAACAAACACAATCAAAAAAAGGGGAGAAGACCTAAATAGACATTTCTCCAAAGAAGACATACAGATGGCCAAGAGGCACATGAAAAGCTGCTCAACATCACTAATTATTAGAGAAATGAAATCAAAGCTAAATGAGGTATCATCTCACACAGGTTAGAATGGGCATCATCAGAAAATCTACAAACAACAAATGCTGGAGAGAGTGTGGAGAAAAGGGAACCCTCTTGCACTGTTGGTGGGAATGTAAGTTGATACAGCCACTATGGAGAACAGTATGGAGTTTCCTTAAGACACTAAAAATAGAGCTACCATGTGACCCAGCAATCCCACTCCTGGTCATATACCCAGAGAAAACCATAATTCAGAAAGATACATGCACCCCAATGTTCATTGCAGCACTATTTACAATAGCCAGGACATGGAAGCCACCTAATGCCCATCGACAGCTGAATGGATAAACAAGATGTGGGACATATATACAATGGAATATTACTCAGCTGTAAAAAGGAATGAAATTGGGTCATTTGTAGAGACGTGGATGGACATAGAGACTGTCATACACAGTGAAGTAAGTCAGAAAGGGAAAAACAAATATCATACATTAACGCATATATGTGGAATCTATTAAAACGGTACAGATGAACAACTTTGCAAGGCAGAAATAGAGACACAGATGTAGAGAACAAACATATGGACACCAAGGGGGGAAAGTGGGAGGGGGTGGTGGTGGGATGAACTGGGAGATTGTGATTGACATACATACATTAATATGTATAAAATAGATAACTAATAAGAACCTGTTGTATAAAAAACAAAATTTTAAAAAGGGAGACATGTACCACAATGTTCACTGCAGCACTATAACAATAGCCAGGACATGGAAGCAACCTAAGTGTCCATTGACAGATGAATGGATGAAGGAGATGTGGTACATATATACAATGGAATATTACTCAGCCATAAAAAGAAACAAAATTGAGTTATTGGTAGTGAGGTGGATGGACCTAGAGTCTGTCATACAGAGTGAAGTAAGTCAGAGAAAAATAAGTACCATATGCTAACATATATGTGGAATCTAAAAGAAAAGTGGGGGGGGGGGGTTCTGAAGAACCTAGGGGCAGGACAGGAATAAAGATGCAGACATAGAAAATGGACTTGAGGACACGGGGAGGGGGAAGGGTAAGCTGAGACAAAGTGAGAGAGTGGCATTGACATATATACACTACCAAACGTAAAATAGATAGCTAGTGGGAAGCAGCCGCATAGCACAGGGAGATCAGCTCGGTGCTTTGTGACCACCTAGAGGACTGGGATAGGGAGGGTGGGAGGGAGACACAAGAGAGAGGGGATATGGGGATATATGTATAAATATAGCTGATTCACTTTGTTATACAGCAGAAACTAGCACCACATTGTAAAGCAATTATACTCCGGTAAAGATGCTTAAAAAAAAATGTCTTAAGATTTATAGATTTTAAATAAATACTTATTGAACACATTAAAAAAAAAAGTAGTCCAGGATGGTGGTAACCCTGGGGGTCTACTGGCAGAAACTTCAACCCCAGTCTTAAAGAATCACCCCAGTCACATCCCAGGAAATTAGAGCCAGAATCAAAACTCACACCCTATCAATGCCAGCAGCAAAGACCTGGTATCTTTAATCCTGGTGTCTTTGCTGTGTTTAATCTTAAAAAGTGAACAAAGAGCAAGAGAGAGTAATATCTGTAGAAGAACCAAATAGAACTAAGAGAAATTAAAAAGCAAATAATCGGGTCAACCGTGGATTTGAGATAGCTGAAGAGAAAATTGGTGAACTAGAAGATGGAACTGAATGAATTTCCCAAACATGGGAAGAGAAAAAGATTAAGAGACAGAGGAGAGAGAGCAGAGGCAAACTCTGAAGGGGATAATGGCGGAGAATTGTCTAGAACTGATGAAAAGTATCAATTCACCCGTATTCAGAAAGCCAACAAAATCCCAAGCAGGATATATAAAAAGACAAATGACAGTGCAGGATACCAAAGTCAACAAGAAAACAGACCAAGAGCCAGCTCCTCAGCCCCACAACGTGAAACTCAGGACACAGTGGGGCACCATCTAAATTGCTAATAGAAAATAGCAAGAAGTTCTCATGCAACAGAAACATCTTTGGGTGAGAGAAATGAATACCCTCATTGAAAGAAATTCTGAGGGAATATTTTTTCAGGCAGAAAGAAAATGATCCAGGTGGAAAGGCTGACTTGCAGAAGGAAACAGCAAAAAAGCAGGAAAAACATTGGTGCAGCTAAAGAAACATCACCATCATTAACAAGAATTAGAATGTCCAATATGTAGGATTAAAACCTAAATGAAATTTAGGCAAAAATGGCCACTAATAAGAGCTGATTGGAGTAAGGTTTTAAAATCTTTGTATTGTTTGAGGGGAGAGTAACATATTGCTTAGCTGAGCAGAGTAGCAATATTAATAGTTACAGTAAAGACTAGGAGAATAGAACTAGTCTATAACTTCCAAATTAGTAGAGGGGGGAAAAATTAGAATGAAGAAGAAATAATCCCAAACAAGCCTTCCATAGGGAAGGAGGTAGAAATAGCACAAAATAAGATAATGGAAATACATAAACATTTCCCAGTAATTAAAATAAATGCAAATGGACAAAAACCTCCAGTTAAAAGACAAGATTTTTTAGACTGTATTTTTTTTTAATTCGTTTTATGCTATTTACAAGAAACATCTCAACATGAAGGTGCTGACTATTTACAATAACCAGGACATGGAAGCAACCTAAATGTCCATCAACAGATGAATGGATAAAGAAGATGTGGCACATATGTACAACGGAATATTACTCAGCCATAAAAAGGAACAACGTTGAGTTATTTGTAGTGAGATGGATAGACCTAGAATCTGTCATACAGAGTGAAGTAAGTCAGAAAGAGAAAAACAAATACCGTATGCTAACGCATATATATGGGATTTTAAAAAGCGGTACTGATGAACCTAGTGGCAGGGGAGGAATAAAGATGCAGACATAAAGAATGGACTTGAGGGCACAGTGGGGGAAGGGGAAGCTGGGATGAAGTGAGCGAGTAGCACGGACAGATATACACTACCAAATGTAAAATGGATGGCTAGTGGGAAGCTGCTGCATAGCACAGGGAGATCAGCTCGGTGTTTTGTACGACCTAGAGGGGTGGGATGGAGGGGGCGGGAGGCTCAAGAGGGAGGGTATATGGGGATATATGTATACGTATAGCTGATTCACTTTGTTGTACAGTAGAAACTAACACAACATTGTAAAGCATTTATACTCCAATAAAGATGTGAAAAATAAATAATAAATAAATAAACATGAAGGTGCTGAAACTTTGAAACTAAAGGATGGAAAAAAATAAACCTGGCAAATACTAAAGAAAAAATTAAAGCTGATATACCCATACTAATAAAGTTATATGTTTGGTATAGTACTAGAAATAAGGACTATCAAATCAAAACTTTTAATTCACCAAGAAGATGTAACAGTTCCAAACTTGTATGCACGTGATAACAGGGCCTCAAAATAAAGTGAAGAACCACTGGAGGGAATAAGTTTATCTTAAAAAAAAAAAAATCTATTAATAGGTTTTCTAACATTTATCCATCCTTACATTCCTAGAAAGAACTCCACTCTGATTTTTATTTTAATAAGTTGTGTATGTGTTGTGGGGAGAGGGGGTCTGGACTTTTGCACTCAACACTTGGTGGACCTTTCCCTGCCCTTCAGATTTCTGCTGGTGCTGTGTTTCTCATCACCCTCATTTAGCAGCCCAGCATGATGGAACTTCCACCATCTAGGACATCAGGTGGCAAGACGGGAAAGGGACATGGCAAATCAGGCACCAGCTCCTAAGGGTTTCCACCATGCCACTTCCACTCTCTTTTCATTGGCCAAAGCAAGTGACATGACTCTGCCTAATTCAGAAGCTGAAAGGTATACTCCTCCCTTGTACGTGGAAGGAGGAGAATCAGAAATAGTGGTGAAAATCAATGAATAACCACTGACACGTCCCCGCAAAGAGATAGTTTTGTCCTGGCAGGAGGTTAGCAAACTCATTCTGTAAAAAAAAACAAAAACAAAAAACAAAAAAACAACACAGATGATTTTTTTTTTGGTGTTGTGGGCCATAGAGTCTGTCCAGACGTCAACTCTGCTGTTATAGCTGAACAAATGGAAGTAAATGGCTGAATTCCAATAAAACCTTGTTTACGGAAAGAACCCAGTGGGCTGGATTTGGCTTATGGGCTGTGGTTTGCCAACTCCTGGTCTAGGGCATTAACTCTGACTCTTTCCCATCTGCCTCCTAGAACAATTTGGGGCCTGGAGTTCCCCTCCCCCTCTTTCTCTTCTCTCTTTCTCTTTCCTCTCTGTGCCTCTCTTCTTCCTCTCCCAGTCCCTCCTGACAGCTGTCTGGCCCAGCCTCTGCGGAGCATGCGCTAAAAATATCCCATCAGTAGCCGAAACACCTGGGGACCCTGGAGCATGCGGCGGGAGCCAGATGTGCGATCTTGACCTAGGCACCCACTCTCTGCGCTGCCTGCTCGTCGGCAGCCCCTCCCCGATACTCACCCAGAGCCCGATCCGCAACCGCCCCCTGATTTCTCTGTGTTGCTTCAACATCCACATCCTGCCTCCAGGCCTTTGCACCCGCGGTGTCCACTCCCTGGAATGCCACCATCCAGCCATTCATCAGTCAGCACATACTGGATGCTGCCCTCGCGGGGCAAACAATGTCAAATAGGGGAGTCAGACACATAGGTGCGGACAACAACCCACAATGACGGGTGTGGTGGGTGGCACGGGGCGCCAGAGGAGCCCCTCAGGCCTGGGGGTCGGGGAAAGCTTCCTGAGGATACAAAGGATTAAGCCAATGTTAGGGAATGACAGAGCGCATGGCTGGCGGAGGGACCCGCAGAGGCAGAGGCTTGGTCTTTTAGAGGAACCGAGAGGAGACAGAAAATTGAAGCTCCCGGAACACTGGCAGGCCGGGGGCGGTGCCGGCCCTACAGCTGCGTGGACACCCCACCGAGCAGTTGGGACTTCCCCTTCAAAGGACTGGGAGTCAGGGAGAGAGGGGTCCAAGCTGGGGAGCTGTGAGCATGCCAGGGTTGGCACTTGGAGTTGGTAGAGGTTCCCAAGGGGACAGAGATGGGGCTGGGGGGACCGGGTCCCTTGTGGGGCGTGGCCAGGGCACTTTTCTGGAAAGATGTGGACTCTTTGAAGGCCACGACGGAGGAGGAAGGGGTAGCCTTTCTCTGAAAGAGCAACGCAAAACCTCTATATCTTCCAAACCCCACCTGCTAGGGGCCCTTCTCCAGGAAGCCCTCCCTGTTCTTCTTCTGGTCCCCACCTCCAGCCCAGGCCCTTCTCTGGCTCTTCATGACCCACTCCCTTTAAAATGCCACCCTATCCACCAGTGAGTCACCTTCTTGTGCTACCTTCTGGTCTGTAAGCTGGGTTGCTGCTGGGACAGGACAAGGTCGGCACCCGCCTACACAGTATGTGCCGTTCCCCTCCCTGGCACATAGTAGGTGCTCAGGAAATGTTGGTTGTGTCCCAGCTTGGCATCATTGGGAATGTGACCTTGGAAACGTTACTTAACCTCTCTGGACCCCACCGAAACCCACCCCACACACAATCTCAGAAAATTGGCCTGAACCTCCAGGGGCTGTATTGGAGGTGACTGGACACCTGAGTTTCCTTCCCCAACCCCAGACAGGCCTGTTCTGCATCCTGTCTTCCCCATCCTCACAGCGTCTTTTGGGATCCAAGGTCAGGACAGGTGAGAGCTTAGGCATCAGTGCACCTGGGTCAAGCCCTGCCTCTGACATGTCTTCACTCTCTGACTTCAGAGAGTAGTCTCTTGTCCACCAGCCTTGGTCCCTTCACCTGTAAAACAAGAATCAAAGCCCCCTTCCCAACCTTGCCCCTGGCCCAGGCTTGAGAGAGGCTTGTATGGGGGTATGAATGCAGTTCAGCCCCCACCTGGCTGGTGTGGGTGGTGCCGGGCCCCCATGGATCTCCCAGCTTCTGGCACGGAGGGCGCCAAGCCTAACACAATGCCCCAGCCCTGGGGTTTATCACTGGGCTGAAAGGAAGCCAGACCAGAGCTTCCATGCAGGAACTGAGAGCTAAGTTACCAGTCAGATGGGGAACTGGGAAGAGAGCACTCCAGCTGGAGGGAACAGCTGGAGGGAGCAGCAGGTGCAAAGGCCCTGAAGTGGGACTGATGGTGGTGGGACTGCCGCAAGGGGCGCGTGGCCAGACTGGGCTGGCCTGGAGGGCTTGGTGGGGGGGGCGGGGGGGGGCAGGGGTCTTTACTGAGGGTGCTAGGCACTCAGGCAGGGTTTGGAGCTGGAGAGGCAGGTGATCAGTTTCTGTTTGAAAACCCCTCTGTGGGTACAAGTTAACATCCTGAAGCCACTATACCTGTGCCCCTGAATGGAATAATTAAGCGAATGGAGAGCGGTTGGTGGGAGCTAGGTTTCTCACCACTGGAGTGGGAGGTTACAGACAGGCAAGGGAGGAGGCTAGGAGGATCCATTTGGTAATGGATTAGGTGCAGACATATCTGTATGAACTCATGTTTAACTTAATATAGATACAGTTACATATGGAAATATTTACAGATCTGTGTATATACACAGGTTAGTATACAAACATATATGTCCTTGCTCTGTCAGCCGCCTAGAAGCAACTACACCCCAGTAGTGATGAGCAAACCTACTACCCAGATCTTGGTTTCTAACAGTATTCTCCAATGAAAGGCACCAGGGCTGCTCCTTGGAGAAAGGCTGATTCTAGGACTGGGGCAGGAAATATACCAGATGAGCTTGGAGCATTTCGTAGTGACAACATAAGGTAAGTGCTAAAAAAAAAAAACCAAGGATGCAATGGATGGGGGCATGTCAAAGGGACATGAGAGCCAACTGAATGAGCTTCCGGGGGCCAAAGCTGGAACAATTTGAGTAGGAAAATCAATAAAGTAGTATTGGATTATAACCCAAAATGTAGAATAAATATCCATGAGTCCGTACTGATATGAATGATTGAATAGATAAATAAATGGGGAGAAGAGACATATTTCCCATCAGAGGAATTCCAAATAATTTTTGCCCTCGAGGTGGGGGAGAGTGAATCCTTATCCCTTAGGTGTGGGCTGTAAATAGTGACTTCCTTCCAAAGCGTACAGCAGGGAAAGGGGGAAGAGACTAACTTGACAGTGGAGACACCTGACAGATGCTACCTCAGCCAGGTGATCTCAACATCAGAGTGAAAATTCACGTTGATGGCATGTGCCCCGGAAGTTTCACCTCTGTGGTCCTCTCCAAACCCATCCCCCCAGTCTAACCCAGAGAAAAACATCAGACAAATACCAATTGTGGCAAGCATATTATGGCATATAAATGTATCAAATCCATATGTTGTACACATGAAGTTTACACAATGTTATATGTCAAATATAGTTCAACTTAAAAAAATTTTTTTAAATCCTGATTGAGGGGCAGCCTACAAAACACCTGACTAGTTCTCAAAACTGTCAAGGTCATCAATACCAAGAAATTCTGAGAAACTACTTAGCCTAGAGGAGCCTGAAAGACATGATGACATGATGATCCCTAACAGGATCCTGGGACAGAAAAAGGACATTAGGGGAAACTGAGGAAATCTGAATAATGTATGTATTTTAGTTAATAATAATGTCTCAATATGGATTCACTCATTGTGAAAAATGTACCATATTAATGTAAGATGTTAATAACAGGGGAAATTGGGTGTAGGACACACAGGAACTCTCTGTATTAGCTTCACAATAATTCTGTAAATCAAAAACTGCTCTAAAATTTAAAGTTTATTAAGAAAAAAACCCTATAGTTGCCATGGGGAACAGGGATTGTCGGGGGAAGAGGTGGAGGCAACAAGAGGCCCAAGTAGAAGCCCAGGCAGCAACCAGGCTGGAGATGACTGGGCCCAGGCCACTGCAGGGTACAGGAAAGTTAGCAAATTGGGGGTGTTTCAGAGACACAGGGCCAGCAGGACCAGTGTGGATGATGAAGGGAAGAGAAGGCTCTCAGGATCTCCCAGGCCTCTGGCCAGCCTCCTGAGCGGCCTTTCTAAGCTGGGGAGGCTGGTGGAGGAGCAGGCCTGTGGGCAGGCAGATCAACCAGGAGTGGAGGTTTGAATGGAGGACCGGCAGGTGCTGTATAAATCTCATTTTATGAGGACTCACTTGAGGGCGACCGGACCCTTTCAGACTTGTGACATGACAACATTCTTAAGGATGGTTCTCCCCACCTCTGGGACCAGATCCTGAGGCTGCCCTTATAAGGCTGTGGACTTGCTCTGTGGCCTGCAGGAGCCTTCTCTGAGCCTCAGTTTCCCCATCTGTAAAATGAGGATCAATAATGTCCCGCTCATAGGCTTGTAGAGGGAATCAAATGAGTCCTTCTCAATGCTTGGCACACATTGGGAAGCTCAATAAACTATAGTCACCCTTCCCACCCAATCTCAGGTGAAAGGAGCGGGACCTGTCGCTTTAAATTATGGAGATTTTAAAAAAAAGGAGCCGCTTCTCCGATTCAGCCAATCAGCGCGCTGGGCTGGCGGAGCTGGCCTCCTAAATGGTCCAATGGCTGGCCGCGCGCTCTCAGAGCCCGCCCCTGCCTCCAGGCCGCCGCGGAGGTGGGGACTCTCCAGGCCACGCCCCAAAGGCGGAGCCAGCTGGCTGCCGCGCCGCACCGCGGAGGGAGGGGAGGGGAGGGGAGGGGAGGGGAGAGGCGGGGCGGGCTCGCGTGTCAGCGACCGAGCCGCAGGTGGCGGCGGGCGCGGGGCTCGGCCCGAGCTCGGGAGGTAAGTGCTGTCCACCGAGACACCCCCGAAACCCCCTGACCCGCGCAGCCCCCAATGCGCACCGCGCCTGGCAGCCCGGCGGTCCCGGGGGTCAAAGGCGCGGCGGGGTGTGAGGGATGGAGAACAGGGGGTGGGGGGGCTGCGCAGTGGGCTCCCCGTCCTTCCCCCCGCTCCCTCGTGATAATCGGGGATCCGCGGAGGGAGCTAGAGACCCCTCCCAAATCCTCCATCTCCTGGCCTAGAACTGGAGCGTGCAGCGGGGCAGCTATGAAGCGCGAGACCCCTCCCCAGATCCCTTTATTCTAAGCCTGGATCTGGGTCTAGGTTCCGGGGCAGAGATGGGGACGCCACTCTCCCTCCAGCCTGGGACCCAGGACAGCCGAAACGGGTCCCAATTTCCCTTTTCCCAGCTCTGGCCTGTAGACCCCTGGGGACCAAGATGAGGAACCCCTTTTCTCTGCTATGAACCCCGATCTAGGCCTGGCCGAGGAGCTGGGGGTCCCCTGGTCCCTCCTCTAGAGTGTCCTTTTCCAGCCCCCCCGAGCACAAGGATGGGCGGTGGAGGGGCCTTTCACTGGCGTCCTCTGCAGGGACCCCAAGTTTGGAATTCTAGCGAGGGGTCAGTGTGGGGTCCCTTGCCTGCCGGGCCAGGCTTAGAGAGACTTGGAGCATGGACTTGGTGGTGGTCCCTGCTTCAGTGGGGTTGGGCAGCGAGCATCTGTTCCCAGGGATTAAAATAAATCGTAAATTAGGATCTTGCTGGAGGCTGGCTGCAAGTGAAGTGCGGAGGAGTGTTGGGGGGTGGGTGGCCCCTCCATCTGCCTCAGATCCCAGAATTCGCCTGCCCCAGCCGCAGTGGGGACCTGGAGGTGGCTTTGGATGGACCTGACTCACTGGTGACCTTGGGCAGGTGACAGACCTCCCTGAGCCTTGATTTTTTTTTTTTTTTTTTTTGAAAGTGGGCTTTGGAGCCTGTATTCTACAGATTCTGAAACCCACCCACCCCATCTTTTGCCAAATGTAACTCCACCCTTTTGCTAAAGATGTTGGTGGTTGGAGGAGAGAGAGCAATAGGTTTGGAGATCTCCCCATATGCCTTGCTGGCCTCTGAGCCTCAGTTTACTACACTGCAAAATGGGTTGATGTCACATTCTGGCATTGCTGGAAGGGTTGTTCTGCCAGACAATAAAACATATTGCCAAGCTGCCATCATCAGAACAGGGGCTCCTCCACTCTGGTCACACCCACTGGACTGCCCGGGGCACAGCCTGACCCACATACCTTCACCCACACCAGGGGCAAAGCCGGTACCTGGGCAAGATCCTGGGCAGGAGGAGGTGGGAGGCACTGGGCCAGTCTAACCCCTATCCCTTGGGGCTCTTTCCCTGTGGTGGGGCTGGGAGTCCAACGCTCCCAGGTTCAAACCCAGCTCTCCTGTGCATGGCTTTGCCCCTCTGCACCTTGATGTGTTCTTCTGTGAAATGGGCTGAATCGCCCTTGGAAGATCAGAGCAGACTGTGAGAATGGGAGTGCTGCAAGTGCAGACATGATCATTATAATACTACAATCATTATCATACAATATTATAATTATTATAATATTGTAATTATAATACTAATTACAATATTAGTGAGCATAAATGGGGTCAACAGCTGACTCGGGTTGGGGCAGGGGTAGGAGAGAGGGAAGTCTGCAAGGGTATTGCCTGCTGTGTCTCCAGAGCTCGGTAGTCAGGTACACAGTTGGTGCTCAATAAGTGTTTTCCAAGTGAAGTGATGGAGAGGGAGGAGACCAGGGCGGGAGGACTGAAAAATTCCTGAGCATAAGCTCAGATGCCGTTCACAGCCCAGTCTGTGTGACATGGGGCCGGTGCCTCAGTTGTCTCATTGGGGTAGTGGCTGAGATGAGATACTGCTTCCAAGTGCCATTGTGAGAATCAAGCCAGATTGTGTAAATGGGCACAGCCCTGGTGGTCAGCCTTAGAGGGGAGGAAGCACATGACAGAGCTGGTCCTTGAAACAGCATATCCAAGCGGCCAGTCACAGGAAAGGAAGAGAAAAACCCCAAACTGGCCCTACTGTGAGCAAATAAGAGTCCAAGGGGGAACAAAATGATATCCTGTTTCGCAGAACCTTAGAGGCCCAGAGAGGTCAGGGGCAGCCCAGGGCCACCAAGTGAGAGGTCAGGAGCTCCAGACAACCCATCAGGAACAGGAGCCCTGCCTTCTTTGCTGACTTGGTTCCTGTCTTGTTTTATCTGCTCCGAGACCTGCTCTAATTCTGAACCGGCAAGAAGCCCCAAGGTTTTGGGAACTGGTGCTGGGGAAGGTAGATCTCTGGGCAGCACCCAGAGCCTGTGTCAGCCACCTCCCGGAAGGACTCTTCCCCAATTCCAGCAGCCAGAGGATGGGGACATCCAGGTCCACTGACAACCTGCTGTGTGACCTTGGGCAAGTCCCTGTCCATCTCTGGACTTTGCCCTGGCTCTCTGGAGGCTGGGAGACCTGGGTTCACACAGGGCTGACTTCATCAGACACGGTGACCACCGTGTCTCAGGCACAATATTTTAGGGGTCTGTAAAGGTGTTTTAACTTCTTTTAAAATCAGAAGGGGAAAAAAAACAAGCTTTGGGGTCAAAGCAAACATTTAATATATGGTATTAATATATTCGTCTCTATGCCAAATGTAATTGTAAAATATAGTTTAAATTCTCTTTTTTTATTGGAGGAAGGGGCCCATGAAAGCAAAAGTGCCTCTGGCCTATGAGCGTCCTCAGGCGGCCCTGGGTTCGAGTTTTGGTGCTCCCATTCATGGGCTGTGCAACCTTGGGCAGGTGGACTCCCCTCTCTGAGTCTTGGGTTCTCCCCCAGTGAAGCAGGCATCATTGGTCCCCCTCAGAATGGTGAGGTGTGGAATGTTTAGCCCAGGGTTGGTGCTCAATTTGTGAGTACTGTTATTCCACAATTGTTGTCAAGATTATTTGCTTGGTAATAATAGCCCTGGCTAGGGGCCTCAGTTTATCCGCCCAGGACCTGCACGGTGCCAGGGAGGTCCCATGGGTGCTGTCTGGAGGGGGAGGGGAGGTGGCTGTTGGGCCGTGGGCGGGGCAGGGTGAGCTTCCTGTCCCCCAGGCACAGGGGCCTCTGCTTGGTGCTAACGGAAGTGGCAGGGGCCACGTGGCTCTCTCCTGGTGCCTGCCCCAGCTGACAGGGGCTCTGGCCCCATTCACTGTCTGGTGAGTTTGAGCCCAGGCCAGGAGGCCCCCATTGCCCCTCCTTGCCCCGCTCAGGAGCAGAAGGGAGACCCTTCTACCTGGCCCGGGTTTCAGGAGAAACAGTAGGTGTCACTTCCTGGGCCGGGCTGGGGCCTGCGCAGGGCCACCCTTTGCTCTGCCACCCTGACCCCCATTACGACTCTTGAGTGGCGGGAGGGATGGCAGGGTGGTCGGGGGAAGATGGAGATCCAGAGCCATGTGTGGAAGTTTCGAACAGGAGTTCTTTTGCAGACAGGTCAGGGACAAAATCATAGTGACCTGGGGCCAGTGAGTGACCTCTCTGTGGCTCAATTTCCTCATCTGTAAAGTTGGGATTGAGCCTTGCGGTGTGGTTGTGAAGGCTGAATGAATGTGTGGTACCTGTGAAGAGCTGGGCACAGCGCCACACACACACTCGTGCTCAGTGTATGTTGGGGGAGGGGCAATCTAATGGGAGTTGTAAAAACAGTAGCAAGATGCTTGGTTTCTGGGGAACTTGGGCCCGGTGGCTCCTGGGATCCTCTAGAGCAGCACTGTCTAGCAGAACTTTATCTGCGCTTTCCAGTTGGGTGGCCACCAGCCCCATGTGGCTCCTGAGCCCTGGGAACAAGACTGGCACAACTGAGGAACTAGGGGTTTAACTGTATATAATTTTATTTAGTTTAAAATTAAGTTGCCACATGGGACTAGTGGTTCCCTTATCAGTTAGCATAACTCTAAGGGATTTGGAGATGCTCAGGGTCTAGGTCATGGCCAGGAACTAAGAAATGAGATGGGAATTTAGGGCTTTTCCCCCTTGGGATGTCAGCTTAGCATATCCCCAGCTGGACTGGGTTTCCTCAGGGGCTACACTAGGAGCTAGAGTTTCTCAGGGGCCCCAGCATCACCCAGCACAGGGTGGTGGTCGGGAATGTTTGTTGAATCAAATAATTGTTTGCCTGGTGAACACCTATTCATGCTTTAAAACCCCAACTTCCACGCCCCCTCCTTTAGTCCAGGTCCCCCAGTCCTTGTTCCTCCATTTGGTTCAGCTTTGACCCTGCAGGACTGGGGTATCTGTGTTCAGCTCTGTTTTCCTAGACTGAGGGCTCCTCAGGAAGCAGGCCCAGGGCTGAATCATCTCATGGACCCTGGTATTGTCCTGGCCAGGTAGGCACATGGTGGGTGCTGGGTGACTTACAGAAGTCAAGTGACCAGGGGCTAGCTGATAATGGGTCGAATTAATCTCACTTTCAAGATTAGAAAACTGAGGCTCAGAAAGGGGCAGCCTTGTCCAAGGTCCTTGCTCAGTCCTTTCCTGGTGAGGCCCAGGGAGCTTTCCCATCCTGCAGTCACCAGCCCCGTCCCTGCTGCTACTGTGCCTCCTGGGCTCCCAGCTGCTGCTGAGCTGCCTGCGGGGTCATGAATTATGGATGAGGCTTGCGGGCTCCAGTGACAAGCCCAACCTCAAGTACATGCCAAGGACACCAAGTGTCCCTCCCTCTTCTGGTGGCTTGGCCCTGCCCCCTCTGCAGGGAGGCCTGGGGTCCTCCAGCAAGACCCCTTCTAGGCATTCCCTCTTGTTTTGCAGATGGGGAAACTGAGGCACGGAGCTGGACAGTGACTCAGATACCAGGTGAACATATTGGCTTCCAGGGGGTAGGGTTGGGACTCATAGGGGCACCAGTGTCAGCTGGGTCACCATGGCGAGGGATGAGCTGTCCATTACAGGAGTGTGCATGACATGGAGACTGTTGTAGAGGGATTCAGGAGACCCCGAGGGAACCTTAGGGGCACTTCAAGGACCCCGACTGCCATGTGGCCGATCACAGTCCCAGTGTCCACCTCTCACCAGACCCTCTTCCCACAGGAGCTGCCCAGCGTGGGGCTGAGTGCTCAGGTTGGGACTCAGCTGGCACGAGTGCAAATCCACTGTCATTTCCTGGCTGTGTGACCTTGGCAAGTAGCTTCCCCTCTGGGCAGGGCTCAGTTTTTCCATATGTGAAATGGCCTAGAGCTTTTCTACCCATCCCTGACCATGAACTCCTATTCATGCTTTAAAACCCCAACCCCTATGCCCCTTCCTCTAGTCTAGGCTCCCCTAGCCCGTATCTCTTCATTTAGTCTGACCCAACAGGGCTTGGGCATCTGTATCCAGCTCTGTCCCCCTAGGCTGGGGGCTACTTGAGGACCATGCCCAGAGCTGTATCATTTCAGGGGCCCTGGCATACTCCCAGCCTTGGGGTTTTTGGTTCCTTCTCCATCCTCTTTCTCCCTCCTCCACAAGGAGAGCAGTTGGAATTTCCCTTCCTCAGGCCCGAGCTGGCTATGACTACAGCTCAAACTTGCCTCTCTCTTCAGACAGGCACCAGACGGGAGCCTTCGGGGGTCTCCATAGAGGCCATCAGAATGTCATATTTTGGGGAGTATTTTTGGGTAAGTAAGATCCGCTGTTACTTTGGTGGGGGCTCCTGGAAGGGCTGTGGGGGCTTTTATGGAGATGGAGGGACCTGGGGGCTTGTGGGCAGAGTCTTGGGCAGATGGAGGATCTGCAGGGGATAGAAGTTAAAGTGGGAAAAGTCAGGCTGGGTTTGAATCTATATCCCCAGATGTCATAGGCCTTGTGATCTTGGGCAAGTCACAGGTTGAACAGGGAGACTGAGGCCCAGAGTAGGAATCTCTCACCCGAAGTTGCCCAGTGAGAAAGTGCAGAGTCAGGGCTCAAACCCAGGGCCAGACTGAACTTTCAGGATCCAGGATCATTCCAGCCAGGGAATTTCCACATCTTCCCCATCCTGGAGAGTTGGGGGGTTTTCTTCACTTGACCCCTAGGGACCCACTCACCTGTCTGCCCTCCAAGCTGGGGACCACATACTGTGACTCAAGGAGCCAAGTGAGACAGACTTGTTTTTATTCATTCACTCCCTCCCTCCCTCCCTGTCACCACCACCCCACACCCAGCCAACTCTGGGAGATGCTGGACCTCCCAAGAGATTCCATCCAAGCCCTGACCCTGAGAAGCCTCCAGTCTGGGGGACACAGAGCCAGTAAGATACACCCAGCCCTGTAGGGTCAGAGGTGAACCCAGTCTTGGGTATGCCCAGAGGAGGAGCAAGGACACAGAGCTGTGTTTGCCATGGGCTTTGAAGGCTGATTTTCCAGGATGTCAGAAAGGCATTCTGGGCAGGGGGAGCAGCCTGGGCAGAAATCCAGAGATGTGACACTGGGTGGCCAGTTGAGGGCACAAGGACTCCTCCCGCAGAGCTAGGCTAATGGGGAGCCACAGAGGATGTGTGAACAGGAGAATCAGGCAAGGACCAGGGCAGAAAGCCCCTTCCTCAGTTGCAAGCCCAGAGCTTGCAGAGGAAGCTCAGTTGCTAGGCAACCCGTTGCCCATGGCAACAGGCCTTTCTCCCTCCCCAGCTGGGGCTCCTCTTACTAGCACTTGCTTTCTTAAAGGGGCTGCATCCCCTTGCCAATTGTGGAGTGGTGGCGGGGGAACGGACCTCCATCTCCTTCCCAAGGGTCAGAGTCCCTGGATTTGCCTCTGAATGGCTGTGTGACCCCATCAAAGTGCTGCCACTCTCAGAGGCCCTGTGGTGATCTGTGTAAGGGGTGGGGGTTGACCGTTTTGAGGATCGGTGGTCGCCCAAGTATTGGAGCCCTGACAGCGGCACCTACATTTATTTTAAATTTCTCTTAATGGCATGCGGCACCTACATTTCTTTTAAATTCTTTTTCATTGTATGAGGCATGCAAGTTCGCTGCAGAAAATTCAGACCAGCAAAGAGAAAATAGAAGCCACCCCCAAATCCTCCTTCCAAAGATAGCCTGGTACACAGTGGATAAGAGCTTTGACTTTGGGATTTGAATTGGGCTCTTCTGGGAGCCCTTGGGCAGGTGGCTTTGCATCTCAAAGCCTCAGGTTCTGCATCTGGGAAAGAGGGATGAAACTCCTGCTTTCCCAGGACTAAGGTAGTACCCCTGGAATGTCTGTTTCTTTTAATTAATGTTTCTTTTTTAATCTATTGTTAGTATTGGTGACTCTTTGCTGGGTGACGGTGGGGCCCTGACTGGCCTGAAGGGGGCTCCAGTCAGGGGAAATCAAGCCACACAGGGATGCCCCAGTCTTGTTGGACCAAGTCAGGTCTGGAGGCATGGACGGCACTGGGGAGCCACGGGGGAAGTGTGAGCAGGAGAGGGACATGATCAAGCTGTATTAGAAAGATCTCTCTGGGGCTGGCGTGGGAGCAAGATTGGAGTCCAGAAGTTCTGAAAGAAGACACAGGCCCGAGACAGCCCCTCCCAGGACCCTCGGCTGCCAGCCCAGCCTGGGGGAGCCAGACACTGCTGGGGGCTTTGCCAGGTCTGGGAAACGGGCCAGCAGTTGGCTCTGAGTCAGCTCCAGATGCTGGCCTGGGCGGCGGTGCCTGGTGCAGCCTCACCCGAGGATCCCCTGGGCAGGGTGGGCGGAGGCCTGCTGGGGCTGTTTGCTGAGCCCTCAGCACTGTGCAGGAGGCCCTGTGTCTTGTACCAGCCTCACCTCACCAAGTCCTTTGGGGGGTGAGTGCTGTCATTGTCCCCATTTGTCAGATGAGGAAACTGAGACCCAGAGAGGTGAAGTCACTGGCTCAGAGTGACCCAGTGCATAAGAGGAGGATTTGACACTTGGGCCTTGAAAGTATGTTTCTAGGGAATTCCCTGGCCGTCCAGTGGTTAGGACTGTGTGCTTTCACTGCTGAGGGTGCAGGTTCAATCCCTGGTCAGGGAACTAAGATCCCGTAAGCCGAGGCCAAAGATAAAATTAAATTAAAAAAGAAAAGAAGTATAAGAGAAAATATATTCCTGGGGAGCTGGAGGGATCAACAATGCATGTTGGAAAGTGGGGGTCTGAGGAGGGTCTAAGAATGTTCCTGAAGGAGGAGGGCCTGGCAGTGATCCTTGAGAGGTGGAAGAATTTGGATGGGTTGAGAAAGTTGCAGGCTAGTGAGCCAGGTGACAGTAACAGCCCCAGCAAGGATACCGTGGTGGGAAAGAGCAGCATGTCTGCACCATTTGCTATCTGCTGGCGAGGCCAAGAGGCTGTCCTGGGTCTTCCCCAGTCTTGGCCTCCATTTTTCCATTTGCACAGCAAGAGGGATCATCTGATGGTGACTTCTGGCTTTATCCTTCAAGCTTCCAGGTAACTGGGAGGGTGAACCCCTCAGGTTGGAGGAGGATGGAGGAAACCATCACTTCCAGAGGGTCTGTGAAGTGCTCCCAAAGGGACCACTTTAGAGATTTGTGTTGGGAATTAAATAACATTGGATCCCTCCATGAGCTTCCTCTTTCAGTCAAATTACAAGGCCCCATTTGGTGCTAAAATATCTCGACTTCCCTCCGACCACAGCTGATCACCCTTTTTAACTGACAGCTCAGTGTTCAGACATGTTGCCTTTCACGTGTGACAGGATCGGGCTGGCATTAAAACATAGTCGTTGCCTTATTTTTTCCCGTCCCCTTCATTATGGCAAGGGGTCCTGGCTTTCCACTTAGAATAGTGGTAGGGACTTCCCTGACAGTCCAGTGGTTAAGACTCCACACTTCCACTGCAGGGGGCATGGATTTGATCCCTGGTCGGGGAGCTAAGATCCCACATGTCGTGTGGTGTGGCCTAAACATAAGAAAAAAATTTTTTAAAAAAAGAAAAAAGAGAATAGTGGTAAGCGTTGCCCTTTTAAATCAATATATTTGGAGAAGAAACAAGAGCCACCTTAAAGCAATGATAACTAAGTAATACCATGAATCAGCAGAAACTAGGGTTGCCTTTGGGGCTTTAGGGGACCGTGATGTGGATCATCTTGGTATTTACTTCATCCCCATATGAGAGGTAGGTGACTCCCTGCCCCCATCTTAATGAGGAGCCACTACAGGTTCAGAGAGAGACAGTGACTGATCTGGATCACACAGCACAGGCCTGGCCTCTCCCACCATGGTGACCCCAGAACTAGGAGGAAAGAGGTTTGGTGCAAGGCATCAGCAGGCACCAGGGTAGAGGCTCTGTTCCCACCAGTCCCAGGTAAGAGCAAAATAACTTTGTCCATCTATTCGACAAACTGAAATGCCCTTTCTGTGCCCCACCCTGTACTGGATATTGCTGGGTCCTGAGAGAGGTGTCAGACCTGCATCCTGCTTTGTGGGGTTCTCAGAGAGGGAGTTTTCATGTTGAAGGGAACAGAAAACACAACTACAGTGACTTAAGCAACAGGGGTCATATTAGTTCATAAAATGGAAAAGTTGTGCAGTAGTGTGGCTTTCAGGGTTGGTTTGATCCAGCAACTCTACTCAACACACTTTTTATTCAGACCCTCTCAGGTTCAGCTTCTTTCCAAAGTTCATGGTTTCCACTTGGTTTCCAGTATCTCCTGTGACCACACAATCATTTATGGAAAGAGAGAGAGAAAAACAGGGGAAGAGACTGTTAGAGAAAGGAACAAACAGAGGCAGAGGTACACACACACACAAAGACAGAAAGATAGTGACAGAGAGAGACAACCAGTGAGTGAGAATGTCTCTCCCTCAACTGTGGGAGAAAAATCCCAGGATTCTTTCTTTTTTTGAATTTTTATTTTATTTATTTTTAAATTTTGTTATTTATGTATTTATTTGTCACGCCTCGTGGCTTGTGGGATCTTAGTTCCTTGACCAGGGTTGGAACCCGGGCCCCCTGACGTGGAAGCGCAGAGTCCTAACCACTGGACCACCAGGGAATTCTCCCAGGCTTCTTTCTGATTGGACCAAATTAAGGCCCATGAACCAATCCTTGTGATGAGGGGGAAATGCAACAGGTTGACTGGCTCAGGCCTGAACCAATCCCTACAACCAAAAGGATGGACTTCTTCTGGTTAGCTCCTCAGCCCAGCCCCTGTTGCTAGGTAACCTTGATGTCCTCTCCATCCCCTTTCTCAATCTCCACCCCCATTCCCTGCAGGGAGAGAAGAACCATGGCTTTGAGGTCCTGTACCACAGCGTGAAGCAGGGGCCCATCTCCACCAAGGAGCTGGCTGACTTCATCCGGGAGAGGTGAGGTCCCCAAGCCCCACCCACCCCATGGCCATGTCCCACAGTCCACACAGCCATGCTCATCTTGTGCCCCAACCCTGGTGCCCCCCTTTTCCCTTGCCCATTCCATCCTTCCACCACACCACACCCTGCCAGAAAGGATCCAGGCCCCTGGGGTCTCCAGGAAGCAAATGGGCTTGAAGACCCTCCGAACCAATGGTTCTCAACACTATCAGCCCCATGCCCCATCTTAAATGACGATCACCAGGTTCTAACGCCTCCCCCTGAAGAGACGCTAATATGACCTACTTACAAGGAGAATTTTGAAAACTCAGTCTCGGGGCCCTGAGTATGATAAAAGAAAAATCATGTATAATGAAATAATCTGCATCTCAGCATGTCAATGCTCCGACGTCTGAGAAAACATAATAAACTCAAATGGCAAGGCAGCCTCTGCTCCCCAGCTTCTCAGCAGCTGAACGCCCGTTAAATCTGGGCAGAAAGTCCAAAGGATTATTAACCAGGTTTTTCTCTTTGTGGCTGTCACTTGGGACCTGTCGCAGCCATACAGGACAGGGGCCACTCTTTATTTCATGGGCCTTCAGACCCTGGATCCATCCACTGTTGCTTATGCTACCCCACGGGTGCCTCTCTCAGAAAATACCCCAATGGGTAACTGGTTTTAACTGGGCACACTGCTACCCCAAACAAAACTGAGGTTCTATTAGGATGAAAATGTGAGTGGATATTAGGTAGGCATTTAGCAGTGTCTAGAGGGAAAGAGGAAATACGAGTTTGTCTTCTGCAATTAAAGGAGACAAAGCATATAAAACATTTATATTATGTGCTTAAAAATTTGTTTATCTGCTGTTGCTACTGCTGCTACTACTACTGATGTTTTTACTTAAGGATTAAAACCTCTCCCATGAATTTCCAGAACACCTCCCCCTGTCAGGGGACTGTATCATTCTCCTGGAGAGACACTGCTTAGATGCTTGAGATGGGGAAACTGAGGCCCAGGGGTGTGGGGCCTTTCCCAAGTGTGCTCAGAACCTTCCCCATCCTTACCTTGTCCTCCTACCCAGGGCCACCATCGAAGAGACCTACTCGAAGGCAATGGCAAAACTTTCCAAGCTGGCCAGCAACGGGACCTCGGTGGGGTGAGTGGGCTCTGGGTGGGGCAGGAGTGGCCAAGGGTGTGGTGCGCTGGGGGGGGGCAACAGGAGCCTGCCCTTGGGTGGACATCTCTTCACGCTTGTGAGATGTGGAACAGGGAGTCATCCCCCTGCTTATGGGGCTGATTGGACAGAGGAATATAGTTCATTCATTCACTAGTTCATTCATTCATTCACTGGATATTGACTGAGCACCTACTGTGTGCCAGGCATTGTTCAAGGCACCAGGGGGCCCGGGGCAATCAAGACAGATAAAGCCTCCAGTCACCTTCATGCCCTGTTCATAGGTGTACATCTGGGATGTGTGACGAGATGGTTGTTAACCACAAACATGAACAAAGTCCTTTCCCAGGGAGAAAAGTGCTAGGAAGAGAACAGGAGCAGTAGAGGCTGGCCGCTATCTCTGGAGCCGAGACCTCAGTAATGCGAAGGAATCAGCCATGGGGGTGTCTGCAGGACAGAGACCCGGGCAGGTGGCTCAGCTAGTGCAAAGGCCCTGAGGCAGCAACGCACCGTACATGTTCAAGGAAGAGCAAAGAGGCTGGCATGGCTGCAGGGCCTGGACAAAGTGGAGATGAAGTAGGGGAGAAATAGAGGGAAGGGGCCACAGGGCCCCAACGCACAGGTGACTTTTAAACCAGGATGTGATGTGGTTCCATTGGCATTGCAAAGTTCCCTGCGGCTCCCGTGGGGCAAAGGTTCTGTCGGGGGCCGAAATGGCGGCAGCAGAGAGCAAAGGCAGGGGGGAGGCCAGAGGGGTCTTCTGTCGAGGTGGGAAAGCCCCTCAAACTTGATTTGGGCAGGTTGAGTCTCAGCTGCCTGTGAGTATCAGGCGGGGCCTGGAGTCCAGACAGAGGACTGCGGGGCCTCGGCCTGGGTTTAAATTCCAGCTCTGATATTCATTTGCTGAGGGCCCTTGGGTGAGTTATGGAGCCTCCCATGCCTCAGTTTCCCCATCTGCCACAGGCCCACCTCACACAACTGCAGTGGGGATTAAATGAATTCATATGTGTTCATGCTTAGCAGGGCCCGGCACACACTAGATGCCTGAGCCAATGCCAGCCATGCTGTATGAGGGGTCCCTGGGGGGCTGGGCCTGCTGGGCCCGGGATGTGTGACCCCACCTGTTTCCAGGACCTTCGCCCCACTCTGGGAGGTCTTCCGAGTCTCCTCAGACAAGCTGGCGCTCTGCCACCTGGAGCTGACACGGAAGCTGCAGGACCTCATCAAGGACGTGCTCCGCTACGGCGAGGAACAGCTTAAGGCACACAAGAAGGTGTGTGCTGTGGGTACCACAAGGCTGGTGGATGCGGGATGCCAGCGGCTCCCAGGATCCCAGGACTTCTGGGGCCTTGGAACCTCCAGCCCCTGGTGTGTGCCTCTGAGAATTCTGTTAATTCCACGACATCAAACTCAGAATCTCACAGACCTGAGCATTGGTGAATTTCAGTCTCAAAATTCAAGAGCAGGGATCTGCAAACTACGGCCCGCGGGCCACAACCAGCCCACCACCTGTTTTGTGCAGCCCTCGAGCTAAGCATAGTTTTTCCATTTTTAAGTGGTTGAAAAAAAAACCAAAAGAAGAATATTTTGTGATGTGTGAAAATGACCCCTGATCTAGAGCATCAGGGGATACAGATCTTGTTATTTGACGTTTCTAGACTCTGGAAGAGCCAGACCTTAGACTCTCAGGATCCCAAAATATTTGAAGCTTAGAATTCTAGAGTCATAAAGGCTTTGCATTTACAGATCCCTAGAATCTGCAGGGGTTTTTTTTGTTGTTTTGTTTTGTTTCGTTTTCTGGCCGTACCGTGCGGCATTCGGGATCCTAGTTCCCTGACCAGGGATCGAACCTGCGCTCCCTGCAGTGGAAGTGCAGAGTCTTGACCGCTGGACCGCCAGGGAAGTCTTGAGTCTGTGGTTTTTTAACCCCCGTTAAAAAAGGGAGTTGGGGGCTTCCCTGGTGGCGCAGTGTTTGAGAGTCCGCCTGCCGATGCACGGGACACGGGTCCGTGCCCCGGTCCGGGAGGATCCCACATGCCACGGAGCGGCTGGGCCCGTGAGCCATGGCCGCTGAGCCTGCGCGTCCGGAGCCTGTGCTCCGCAACGGGAGAGGCCACAACAGGGAGAGGCCTGCGTACCGCAAAAAAAAAAAAAAAAAGGGAGTTGGTAGTACTTCATACTGTACAGTTAAAAATGGTTAAGATGGCCGCTTTTATTGTATATGTATTTTACCACAGTTTTTAAAAAATTGAGGAACAAGGAAGTTTTCTACAGGCTGATATGGAACAATCTTGGGAATGAATTATTAAGTGGAAAAAACTGAGTTTAACAGTATGGACTGTTGCCATTTGTCATAAAAAATGGGCACATTTGATGGTCCATGTGCCAGTTATTTCTGGAGAAGTATCATGGTAATAATGGGAGTTTTTTACCTGAACTCATCCCTTAAAACTTTCTGAAATGTGAATTATGTGTAAATATTACCTATTTAAAGAGTTAACATTTTTGAAATTCATAGAATACTCAGAAAAAGTATTCTCTAGGACCTGGAATCCCACAGAGTTTGGGAAGCTGGGAATTTCATGGCATACACCTGGGGTCTGCTCAGGTCCTGTACCCCAGCAGGGGCTTCAGGTGGAAGCCCCGCATGCTCTTCTCCGCTCCCACAGTGCAAAGAGGAAGCAGTGGGCACCCTGGACGCTGTGCAGGTCCTTGCAGGCGTCAGCCAGCTCCTGCCCAAGTCCCGCGAGAACTACCTGAACCGTTGCATGGACCAGGAGCGGCTGCGGAGGGAGAGCACCAGCCAGAAGGAGATGGACAAGGTGGGCACACAGCTGCAGGTCCCCAGCCACCGCTGGCCCACACAGGTCAGAGGAATTTGCCGAGGGGTGACGGAGCTGCCTGCTGGGAGAGTGAAAACATATCACAGAGCGATGGTCATTGAACCTGCATGAACCACATACATGCTGGGCACCCCAAGGAGTCTACCTGCTGGGGGATGGGGCCGGGGGAAGTGCCCTGAGTGTCACCCTCTCAACTCTGTCCCCTCCCTGTGCCTCCTAGGCAGAGACCAAGACCAAGAAGGCAGCAGAGAGCCTGCGGCGTTCAGTGGAGAAGTACAACTCAGCCCGTGCCGACTTCGAGCAGAAGATGCTGGACTCAGCTCTGGTAAGAACCAGGCATCTGTACCTTAGAGACCTACACATTCCTGGGCCCAGGATGCTCTGGCCCCAGAAGTCCAGAACCTTCCAAACCCTCGACTCCAGAAGCCTTAGAATCACAGGCTTAAAGCCGTAGAATTCTAGAGCCACTTAGCTATTGTTACTGTTATTATTATTTCAAAAACCAAGTCAGTTTTGTGCCTTAGTTTCCCCACCTGTAAAATCGGGGCAGTAATAGTACCTGCCTCATAGAATTGTTGTGAAGATTAAATGAGTCACCATATGTGAAGTTTTCAGACAGTACCAGGTGCATAGAAACCACTCTATGAAGTATTAGTATTATTATTTTTATTATCACTGATGAGGTTTTTGAAGAAGACAGTGCAGAGTTTAGAAGCCAAGAGTCTTCTGACATGTCATGGTAGCTGAAAAGCCTGGATTCCTGGTCCAGCCTCCATCTCTCCCCAGCTCTGCCACCTTTGGCAAGGCACTGCACCTCTCTGGGTCTCTGTCTACCCAAATGTTTGAAAAGCAGATTGGGATCTCAGGATTAAGAATCAGATTTTTTTTTCTGATTTTGCAGTGATAGAAAGTTGCAAGTGATAGAAATCTTCATTCAAACTGACAAGGAGACGTATAGGCTCAGGGAACTGAAAAGTTCAGGGGGCAGAGCTTCAGGTACGGCTGGATCCAGGTGCTCCAATGGCATTGACAGGAAGTTGTGCCTCTCTGCTTCTCAAGTCTGTTTTTCTCCCTGAGGGCTTTACTCCCAGGCAGACATACCCTCCCGGATGTGTGTGTGTGTGTGTGTGTGTGTGTGTGTGTGTGTGTGTGTGTGTATTGCAAAGTAGCCACCAGCAGCCCCCACATGCATCCACCAACACATTGACTTAGGGTATGAAAGTGTTTTCTTCCATGGTTCCAGCAGAAGTCCCAGAGCTCTTCCCCAAACCAATCACTGAGGCCAGGGGATTGGAACATCCTTATTGGTCAGGCTGGGTCACATAGCCACTCCTTGTGGCCCCACCTTCCCATTTGCCCCTCCCCTCCTGCCTCAGCGCTTCCAAGCCATGGAGGAGACCCACCTGCGGCAAATGAAGGCCCTGCTGGGCTCTTATGCTCACTCAGTGGAGGACACCCATGTGCAGATTGGGCAGGTGAGTGGGGCCAGGGGTGGGGAATGAAGCTGGGGTTCTGGGAAAGAGGGCCTTGGCCCTGCCTGATTACACACTTCGTCCGCCTGGCCCAGGTACATGAGGAGTTTAAGCAGAACATAGAAAACATCAGCGTGGAGATGCTGCTGAGGAAGTTTGCAGAGAGCAAGGGCACAGGCCAGGAGAAGCCTGGTGAGTCTGGGCATCTGTGGGGGTTGGGCTGTGGAGCCGTAGGGAAGGAACAGGACTCAAGAGGGAAGAGAATGAACCTCTCTGGGCTTCGTTTTCCTCATCAGAAAAATGGGCTGATGACAAATCTAACTCAGCAGCCCACAGAGGAAGAGGATCTGCTGCCTGATCTGATGTGTAAATCTCTTACAACTGGATACCAGAGGGACCTTGAATGCCAAGCTCAGCCTTTCAGATTTTTCCCTGAGGGCCCAAGGGAGCCATTGAGGGTTGTTGAGCAGAAGACCAATTTGAAAATGTCCAGATACAGAGTTGAGGAGGAATTGAGAGCAAAAGTTTTGGGGTCACATCTGGGTTTGTGTCTTTTCTTTGTCGCTCATTGTGTGACCTTGGACGTCTGTCTTGCCTTCTCTGAGTCTCAGTTTCCTCACCTGTAAAGTGGGGATGATAATAACCCCCACCTAATGGTGTTGTGAATGTTCAGTAATTTGATGCAGATAAAGGGCAAAATGTGTACCTGGCACATAGTAGGTACTCAGTAGATGCTGGTACACAGTTTACGTCCCTAGCTCTAGTCAACCACTAGGGTCTGTCTTTTCTCCCTCCTGTCTCTATAGCTCAGCGCCAGCTCAGGTCACCTCTCCTTGTGTGG
The DNA here is from genome assembly GCF_937001465.1 of Orcinus orca. NCBI lineage: Eukaryota > Metazoa > Chordata > Mammalia > Artiodactyla > Delphinidae > Orcinus > Orcinus orca. The sequence continues at coordinate 12,017,359 of NC_064561.1, read as the reverse complement.
GCCCCCACTCTTGCCCTTCACTGGCTCCAGGTTTGTCATGCCCTGCTCCTGCTTACATACCCTCTATGGCTCCCCATCACCCTTGAGAGAGAGTCCCAGGTCATCATCCTGGCACCTGAGGCTCAGCCCATCTCATAGACTTATGGTCCATCCCCTGAACCACCCAAGTTCCACGCAGAAATGCTGGAGGTAGAAGAAGTAACTCAGGCAGTGCCCCCTCCGGTCCATCCCAAGGTGGCAACCATCCAAGGCAGGACCAGAACACTTGGCCCATCCCACTCATGACCATCTCTGGGGCTGGTTCAGCATCTTGGCTCAGGCCCTGGACCCTGACTGGTCTTGAGCTCAAATCCAGGTGCCATTGTGTGGCCAGAGGTATACTGCTACCCTTGCCAGGCCCAGTCTCCCCGCCCAGCTGAGTTTCTCAATCTTTTCTGTCTCAGGGCCTTTGGACTTTGAGGCGTACAGTGCGGCTGCCCTGCAGGAAGGCAAGTACGTCTGGGCCTGGATGCCCAGGCTGGACCACAGGGATGAGGGAGACAGAGCTGAATGGGAAGGGAACCCCCCAGGGCTCAGCTGCATCCCCCTCATCTGTCCTCAGCAATGAAACGTTTGCGGGGAGCCAAGGCCTTTCGTCTCCCAGGACTGAGCCGGCGGGAGCGGGAGCCACCTGCAGCTGTGTGAGGAAGCACCCCAACCCAGCCCTGGCCCAGGCTAACCCAAGATCCCTCCCCCTGCCCAGGGTATCCCAGAAGGCCCCTGCTTAGGGTAGCCCAGGAGAATCGTATTCCAAGCTAGCCCAGGAGTCCCTCTACCCAGGCTAGGCCAGGAGCTCCTCTGTCCCAGACTGGCTCAATATTACCACTGCCCAAGCTAGTCCAGGATCCTCCTTTTGCCAAGACTAGACCAGGGCCTGCCTGTTCCCCCTTCCCCGGCTGGCCCAGGATTTCTCCCTCTGTCAAGGCTAGCCTTACTGTTTCCCCACCTAATCTAGCCTGGCAATTCTTGCTCTGTTAAGATGAGCCCAAGAGTCTCCCTGCCCAGACGGGTATCACATTCCTCCCTATGCCCATGGTCTCCCTGGCTAGCCCAGGATTACCCTTGCCCAGGCTAGCCCAGGATTCTTTGCCAAGGCTAGCCCCATTATTTCCCTGCCGAGGTGAGCCCTACATTCAGACTAACTCCAGGGTTCCTCCCCTTCCAAGCTGACTGAGAACACCCCGTGCTCAGCTAACTCCAGATTCACTGCCCCGGCCCCAAGCAAGCCCCAAGTTCCCACCACCTGCAGGGCTAGTTCAGGACAACATAGCAGCCCAGGGGCTGGCCCCAGGTTCCGTGTCCGGTGTTGGGGGCGGAGGGGAGGGCCAGAGGAGGTGGGGGAGCTGACACTGACACCTCCTTCTGCATTCCCAGAGATTCCCTGGAGCCCGATTCAGGGGTGAGTGCCATGGGAGGGGCCAGGCCGGGCTGCAAGTGGGAGGGGTCCCTCCCACCTTGGCCCCCGCCCAGGCCTGGAAGCCAAGCCTGGAGCTCAAGGGGCAAGAGGTAGCACAGCTTAGGGACCAGGTTCAAATCCCACCGTGGCTGCAAACTCCCACGGACCACGTGGGAGGGACCAATGTCCCCTCTTAGCCTCGATTTGCCCCTCAGGACAGGTTGCGGCATGTTCTGTTCCTCCAAGAACCTGCCCACGAACTGCGAGAAGATCGTTATTGCCATTGGGGTTGTTTCTCGGTCTGAGTCAGGGCCCACAGGTGGAGGGGGGCATGGCAGGGTGAGATGGGAGGTTTGGTACCAAAGAGACTCACTCACCACTTGTCCCTCCAGACATGTCCAGAGGTGGATGAAGAAGGTTTCACTGTCCGGCCTGATGTGACCCAGAACAATATCCTCCTGGCGCCTTCTGGGGGCAGTTGTTGGCACAGCAAGGACAGAGCTCTGTCCACAGTGATCCGCCCACCATTAGCAACCCTCTCTGTGTACATCCTGAGGGGAGCCTCCAGCTGTGAACCAAGCAGATTAAAATGCAGACACTCGCCCCTGCGGGGTCAGGGCTGAACAAGAGGGAGAGAGGGGAGCTTGGTTACCCCAGAGGGGGAGCCAAGGGGACTTCCTGGAGGAGGGGGTCACCGGTGTTGGGGTTTAGCAGCTGAATAGGAGTTTACTAGTTAGGACAGGGCATGCTTGTATGAAGGCTTGTGGGGGGAGGAGAATGGCAAATACATGGTGTCAAGGCAAGGGTGGCAAGTGGTGAGAGATGGAATTGTGCAGTGCCTCGAAGGGATGTGAGCAGGAAGAGATGGATCTGAGGGCTGACTGGAGGGAAACCCCGTGTTAGAATCCGCTTGGCCCCTTGACTGCAGTGCACGCACAGCGGAGCCCTCCCGCTTCTCATCCAGCGACTCCGATTTCGATGATGACGAGCCCCGCAAATTCTACGTGCATATCAAGCCCGCCCCGGCCCGGGCCCCAACCTGCAGCCCCGAGGCAGCCGCAGCACAGCTTAGGGCCACAGCTGGCAGCCTCATCCTCCCTCCTGGCCCAGGGGTGAGGCGTGGGGAGGTGCTGTGCGTGGGGCAGGTGGGGCTGGCTGGATGCCACCGACCTGATGCCACCCCTTTGTCCACAGGGCACCATGAAACGCCATTCTTCACGTGAGTAGCCTGTTAAGGGGTCTTCAGTTTGACGAGGAGCACGTGGAAGGGAGACTGGGCCTGGAGTGTGGGTGTGGGTTTGAATTCCAGCTCTGCTGTGTAACTTGGGGCAGGCTGCTTACCCACTCTGATCTCCTTTTATAAAATGGGGTCATTATGAGAATTAAATGAGAGCCAAAAGGGATCGCTGGGGCTGGGAAAGAAGCCAGAAACTGGAGACAAGTGGGCTCAGGTTCGAACCCCTCTCTGCCTGATTTGCTGGTCACCTTGGGCCGCTGACTAGACAGCTCCAAACCTCGGTCTCCTTGGTGTGTGGAGCGGGAAGCAGTGCAGGCCTGGCGACAGAAGGGCTCAAGGAGGTGCATCTCTTGCAGGGGACACCGCTGGGAAACTACAGAGGCCTCGATCTGCCCCAAGGGCTGGCAGGTGGGTTCCATGGGAGGTGGGGCACTGGGCCCACGTGAGTGGGCAGGTGAGGGCCATCCCTGCCTCTCTCCTCCTCCCCTGCTGCCTCCCCATGTCTCTGACTCCCCTTCTCTTATCCTGGCAGGGAGTTAAGGGCGTGCCGTCTTTGAGGGACCACTCAGTCATTCACTTGATGAACATTTATTGAGCACCTTATGTGTACTTGTGCTATGCTGGGTTCTGGAGATAAATGACCAAGACAGGTGCTCCTCAGAGTCCCATTCTAGAGGCTCAGATTTTTTAAATAGTAAATAAGAGCATATTCAATGCTTCCAAGTGCTGTGAAGAAACTGAAGCAGGCAATGTGATGGAAAACAGGAGTGGGTGACTTTAGTTGGGGCCGTGGTGGAGGGGTAGCAGGGGAGGTGCGAGGACTCTGAGCTGAGCCCTGAAAAGGAGCAGGAGGTGGCCGCAGGGAGATCGTGGGGGACAGAGCTCAAGACCAAGAACAGCGAGTACAAAGGTCCCGAAGTGGGAGGAGGCATGGAAACGCCCCTCTTGTCCATTCTCTGTCCCCAGCTGTGCAGAGAAGCTGCAATCGGACGAGCAGGTTTCCAAGAACCTCTTTGGGCCTCCCCTAGAGTCCGCCTTTGACCATGAAGATTTTACAGGTGATGGGGGTGGGGCTTCGGGGACGCGGGCGGCCAGCAGGAGGAAGGGTGGGGCCACTGCAAGGATAGGAGGCTCAGGACCGTGGGCCAGGCCGGAGGGAGGACTGTGGGGGTCCTTTGTGGGTCAAAGTGAGGGTGGGCGAGGCCATGGCACGAATGGGCGGAGCCGGCGAGAAGGTGTGGCCTTCGTGGGAGTGAGGATGACAGTGAGTGGATAGGCAGGCATCAGTGGAGGTGAAAATAGCCAGACAGCATGGCCTGGGGTGGAGGGGGGGTGGGGGAGACATCGAATGGGGGCGGACCTTCCTTGACATGGGCGTGGCCTGCGGGAGGATGGACGGGACTCCGTGTGAGTGGGGTCTGGAGCTGGCTGCCCCCTTCCCTCCCCCAGGCTCTAGCAGTCTCGGCTTCACCTCCAGCCCCTCGCCTTTCTCTTCCTCGTCGCCCGAGAACGTGGAGGACTCTGGCCTGGACTCACCGTCCCACGTGGCACCCGGCCCCTCCCCGGATTCCTGGGTTCCCCGCCCAGGCACCCCACAGAGCCCACCTACCTGTAGGGTGCCGCCCCCAGAGGCGAGGGGGACGCAGCCCCTGCTGCCATCAGACTCACCACAGCCCCTCGCACCATCCCCGGGTCCCTGGGGGGTGGAGGCTGTGGCTGGAGGAGGTGAGTTCCTCCACCCCTAGTCTGAGAGTTATCTGAGTCCTGGGGGAGGATTGAGCACCTAATGTGGCCAGGGTCTGAACAGGGTGCTGGGGACACAGCCGGGACCCAGGCAGGCAGAAACCCTCACTCTTGCAGGGACAATAGTGATACGGATATTTAACAAGGCAGGAGGTGGCAGGTGCCTGGTAAGGACTCAGAAGGGTAGGGCCTCCCTGAGGAGGGAACATCTGAGCTGGGATTTGATGGAGGTGAGGACGCAGCCATATGGACATGGGGGGGGAAGGGCATATCCAGCAGAGGGCACAGCCTGTGCAAAGGTCCTGGGGTGGAAGCAGGCAAGACCCTTTGAGGAACAGTTAGGAGGCCAGTGTGGGTGGAGCAGAGTGATGAAGGGAGAAGGAGGGAGTGGAGGGGGAGATGTCGGCAGGGAGATGGGATCAGGCGGGGGCTGGTGGTCCCAGGGAGGAATGTGAGTTTTACCCCTAGCAGGGTCAGAGCCACAGGAGGGAGGGCCGTGAGCAAAGAAGGGGTGGAACCTGCTCGGATTGCAGGCTCTCTCTGACCGCTTGGTAGGCAAGGATGAGAGCCAGAGACGAGGGAGGTGAGTCCAGGTAAGTGGTGATGGGGTAACAGTGGGGAGAAGGCCAGAAGACAGTCACGGGACCCGGAGAACAGAGGAATCAGGGCAGAGGGACTGAGGGCAGCTGAAAGGAGAGGGAAGGGCAGAAAGAGCAGGGAAGATGGGGCGGAAGAAGCTGGGGTGGGGGCGTGTCAAGGCTGGGCCTTTAGATGGCAGGTGGATGGGGGAGGCCAGGCTGGAGCACCCTGTGGACAGCTGTATGAAGACATCAGCAAGCTGAAGTGGGATGGAAGGCTGCCCAGGGAGAGGGTAGGAGAGCGCCCAGGCTGGAGCAGGGGCAGGGCTAGAGCGGGGGAGGAAGGAGGGGATTGGCTACTGGTTGGCTCCTGGGGGCCTGAGTCAGTGGGACTGTGGGCTGTGACCACATGAGGTCCCCAGCAGTGGTGACGGGGTGGGTGGGGGGCTTGGTACCATCCTTGGTTAAAGCAAGAGCCTGGTTGGAGCTGGTTCAAGGGAGGGCTCAGGGGAGTGAGTGTAGACTGTGAGTGTAGACAGATAAAGCTGTCTGCGCTTTACTGTAGAACTAAGGTTCTCAACTGGGCCAGTTATGCCCCTCAGGGGACACTTGGCAATGTCACCACTGTTACTTGATTGTCACCACTTGGGGGCGGGGTATACCTGACGTCTGAGGGGTGGAGGCCAGGGAGGCTGTCCAACACCCTACAGTATGCAGGGCGGCCCCAGCATCATGAAGGATCCAACCCTGTTGAGAACCTTGGCACAGCCTGGGGTGTAGGTAGGAGGGGAGATGGGCGAGTAAGCGTTTGTAGATGGAGCAAAGCAGGGACACTAGTGAAGCAAGAGAGCGAGGGGAACCTAGGTATTACACCACACCATGATTAGTTAATTTAGAAGGGTGTGACTCAGACGCAAGCCAGGGTGGGAGACTACCCTTGGAACTGCCGAATGTTGGGTAAAATGCCTCTGCCAAATCCTCACCCCCCCCCCCGTAGAGTGCCTACCTCCTGAGCATCCACCCCTTGCTTGCATACCCCCAGTGATGGGGAGCTCACCCCTTATTGAGCCACCAGTGTAGTGTCTGGGAGACTCAGGGTTGCAGATGGTGTCTACAGTCCTGTCCAGCACCTTCTCTGTAGCCCTAGGACTCCCAACCATCAGGGGGTCTCCTCCTATAAGCCCAACTCCCAGTTTGGGGCTGAGTTCCTCCCCTGCGGAGGTTGGAGAGGCCCAGGCAGCAGCTCAGCCATGTCTGTTCTTATGCTCATTCCCCAGACTTGATGCCTGTACCTGCTGACCTTGCAGCCAGGGAGGGCCTGGCAGCCCCACCCCGGAGACCTCGCTCCAGGAAAGCATCCTGTCCCCTCATGCGCAGCAACGGGGACCTGGTAGGGTGAGGGGGGGTGGCAGGAGCTGGGCTGGGGGTCGCCTCCAGGGTCAGCATCGGGGCACTGCTGCTAGGGTGTTCACAGGCTGGCCTATCTTCTTCCCTTCCAGTCTCGTTCCCTGAGCCCCTCCCCACTGGGCTCTTCAGCCCCCAGCACCATCCCAGAACGGCCCAGCTTCTCATCCCAGACAGGACATGGTACGTGGGTCCTCTCTGGGCCTCAGTCTCACCTTCTCTGATCCGGGTGTGTGGCTTAGTGATACAATGGAGGCCGTGTCGGCAGAGGGCGGGTTCTGGAGCCTGGGACCTGTGCTCACTCTGCCTGTCCCTCATTCCCTCCCTGCCACCCCCAGGAGTCTCCCGGGGCCCAAGCCCTGTGGTCCTGGGCTCCCAGGATGCCCTGCCCGTGGCCACTGCCTTCACTGAGTATGTCCACGCCTACTTCCGTGGCCACAACCCCAGGTACACAGTGGTGGGGCACAGTGCAGATGGTGACAGGCAAACATAGGGCTCCCTGGGGGCTGTGCATCTAGGTTCCGGCAGGGACAGCTTTCAAATGGGTTTCATGATCTGCTTTACCGTGGAACACTGAGCTAAACAACCAGACCCATCCTGAGGGCTGTAGGAACCATGCAAGGCATTTGAGCAGGGCTAGGCATTGATGTAGCCACGGTTTAGAGGAACTCCTCTGAGGCTGCTGTGGGCGTCAAACTGAAGGGAGCAAGACCAGAGGCCAGGCCTGTGGAGGGGGCAGGTTAAGGGTGAGTTGAGGGACCAGGGATAATCTGGGGGGGGTGCCCAGCCGAAAAGACCTTAAGATCAAGCCACAAAGAGGAGGAGAGTATTGGACCGGAAACCTAAGCTGAGGACAGTTACAAAACTGAATGTTTTGCTTTGAGCTTCCTGGTGGCCTGGGGAAAAGAGAACTGGAGAAGGGGGTGTTCCTGTCTCCTTCAGCCCAGTGTGGATTCTTCCTGGTGTCTGGATTGCTGTCCAGGCAGGGACACAAGAGGTGGAGGCTGGGGCTGGGAGGCTGGCCATGGTCAGAGCCTTGCTGATTCTGAGGGACCTGGTGAACCACAGGCTACAGTGAAACTAGGAGAGAGGGGAGCGTGAGGTGCCAGGCACAGCCCTGAGCCAACGCCCAGTGCCTTCACCACCCGCCCCCACCAGCTGCCTGGCTCGAGTAACTGGGGAGCTGACCATGACCTTCCCTGCTGGTATCGTGCGCGTGTTCAGCGGAACCCCACCCCCACCGGTCCTCAGCTTCCGCCTCGTGCACACGGCCCCCATTGAGCACTTCCACCCCAATGCTGACCTGCTCTTCAGGTACTGTTGAGGAAAGGGAGAAAAGTTAGGGGGTTCCAGGGACTGGTGGGGGCCAGGAGCACCCCAGCTCTGAATTCCTGTTCTGCCTCCCGGGATTTGCTGTGTGACCCTGGGCAAGCTGCTCTCCCTCTCTGAAACTCACTCTCCTTCTGTCTTTTGCTTCCCACCCTTGCCCTTCCCTGGGAGTTATGCTTTATTGGTCCCAAGGTTAGCCTGGGAATCTGCATCTTTAGGAAGCCCTTGGTGTAGGTTGGATGCTGGAGGCCCTTGGGACGGCATCTCCCGAGGGTTGGGGTGATTATTCCCGGTCTCTGCAGTGACCCCTCCCAGAGCGACCCTGAGACCAAAGACTTCTGGCTCAACATGGCGGCTCTGACTGAGGCCCTGCAGCGTCAGGCAGAACAGAATCCAGCTGCCTCCTACTACAACGTAGTGCTGCTGCGGTACCAGGTGGGCCAGGTGGATGGGGGGTGGGCAGAGGGGGCAGGGAGGGGATGGTGGATGGGGACAGGGTGAGCAGGCAGCAGAAATGGAGGCTGATAGCAATGACCGTGGGGTGAGCTGTAGGCGGGGTGGGCAGTGTAGGGGGGCCTGGCCTCCACTAGTGCAGATGGCCCCATCGTGCAGATTAGAAGAGGTCCGATCCCAGGACCTGGCAGCTGGCACCTGTCCCCAAGACTTTGTTAGAATGGGGCACTCGTCTGCCCTCTGCTGGAGACGTGTTGTAACACAGCCTCTCATCAACAAAGAGCCCCTGGGGTGTCCTAGGCAGTGCAGTCAGGTCAGTTGAATGGCGGGTGGCATGGCAGGGGCAGTGTGGCTGAATAGTATGCGGTGTGGCAGGACAGGATGGCTCAAGCCGTGTCTTCTCTCCTGTTCTCCCTTCCCCTAGTTCTCCCGCCCCGGTCCCCAGTCCGTGCCTCTGCAGCTGAGCACCCACTGGCAGTGTGGGGCGACCCTCACTCAGGTCTCGGTGGAGTACTGCTACCGGCCTGGTGTCACAGCCGTGTCCACGCCACTCACCAATGTCCAGATCCTGCTGCCCATAGGGGAGCCTGTGACCAACGTCCGCCTGCAGCCGGCTGCCACCTGGTGAGGGCATGTGGGAGGCCTGGGGAAGCTCAGCAGTGCCCCCAGAACCTAGCAGAGCTCCCTTTGATACACCAACTGAAGGGTCCACCCTAGGCCTGACCATTCCCTGTGGGCTCACCTTGCTTGGAGCTAAGGGTGATATTACTAGCAATAATAATGTCTGACACCGAGAGCTTCCTACATGTCAGGCTTGTTCCCTGTTTTCTGCACACACTGACAGGCTTGGGGCTTTTAGCAATCCCTCAAGGGGTTGGCCACCATCATCCCCACTTATGGAGGGGGAGCTGAGGCACACAGAGACTAAGTCACTTACCTAGGTTCCACCAGGATTTCAACCCAGCCACCCACTGGTGGTCCCTGGCTTTCAGTCACTGCACAATGTTGCCTTTGTTTTGTACAAAAGGTAGAACCTGCCACCAAGAAGCCAAATTTATAGGGCCAAACGCATCATCTAAAAGTGCTGCAAGGCTGTAGAGCCTTCAGGAACCAGCTGCTCCACACCCCACCCCCATTTCACACATGGGAAAACTGAGGCCAGGAAGGAGACCCGGCTTTCTCGGGTCATGTAGCCAAGGGGCAACTGAGCTGGGACCCTGGGCTCCCAATGTCCTTTCTGGTGGAGACCGGACCAAGCTTCTCTTGATGCCAGGAACCTGGAGGAGAAGAGGCTCCTATGGAAGCTTCCGGATGTGTCCGAGACAGGGGGTGAGTTATGATTGTGCTTAAGGTCGTGGGGGTCTCAAGTGGGAGAGGCTTATTTCAGCTAGGGGAGAGGGAATTCCCTGGCAATCCAGTGGTTAGGACTCGACTTTCACTGCTGAGGGCGCAGGTTCGATCCCTGGTCGGTTAACTAAGTTCCCGCAAGCTGCGCGACACAGCTAAAAAAATTTTAAAAACGAACTAGGGGAGGATTGGGGATGTGCTAGGAGCAGGGCAGTGTAGCCATCAAGGAAAGCTTGAAAGGGCTTTGACGAAGCTGGAGGAGAGGGCATCCCAAGGGGTGGGCACAAGAGGTGCAAAGGCCCTGAGGCAGGATTCCTTTGCAAACCACACACAGCCCCGTGGGGCCAAAGGAAAAGGGTGCAGGACACAAGAGGAAGTCAAACGGGACAGAGCCACAGATCAAAGGGCTCGGGTGCAGGGCTGAGGAGGAGCCCAGGTCACAGCAGGACTGGGGTCGGGGAACAGGACACAGCTGACCTCAGACCTCCCCAGGCTCTGGCCGCCTGTCTGCCAGCTGGGAGCCATGCTCGGGGCCCAGCACACCCAGCCCTGTGGCTGCTCAGTTCACCAGCGAGGGGGCCACTCTGTCCGGCGTGGACCTGGAGCTGGTGGGGAGTGGCTACCGCATGTCACTGGTAAAGAGAAGGTTCGCCACAGGTACGCCCTCGCCCTGCCGCTGCGCATCTCCGGAGCCAAGACCAGGCCGGGCTCTGAGCCCCACTCCCTGCTTCTGCCAGGGTGCGGGGGTGGGGGAGGCATTTGGGGTGTTTGGAAAGGATAGGTGGGTGTTGGGGCCTGGAGACCCAAGATGGGGGGCACAGGTGGAGAGGGGTGGTCAGGGCCCCAATGAGAGGGATCAAGAAGTGTCCCCTACAGGACTTCCCTGGCGATCCAGTGGTTAAGACTCCGAGCTTCCACTGCAGGGGGCACGGGTTCGATCCCTGGTCGGGGAGCTAAGTTCCCATATGCCGCGGGTGCAGCCAATAAAAGAAGAAGTGTCCCCTGGCCGGCATCCTTGCAAGAACCCAAGGCAGGGAGCCAGCAGCCCCTCTGGTGCACCCATCCCCACCCCCATTCTCCCGTCCCCACAAGGGGCTGCTGGGGTCCATGGGGCAGTGGGAACAGTGAGTTACGGGGGGTGTTTTGAAGAGGATTGGGGGATCCCAGGGTAGGGGCAAGGGCCCCCCCCCGCACCCCTCACAACCCTGCCTCCACAGGGATGTACTTGGTGAGCTGCTGAGCCTGCAGAGGCCGACCAGCACCACTGGCCCCAGCTCTGCACTGCGTCCTGGTGCTCGCTGACTGCTCCCTGGCCCTCCTGCTAGACCCGAGGGTCCCCCACCCTGGCCTCCCCTGAGGCCCTGACTCCATGGAGAGGATCCCAACACTCAGACTGGCTGAGCCTGAGATCCACTCCTGCTCATGCCAACTCTCATGCAGGTCCTTGGCCTTTTAATGTTCTTTAAATAAACACTCTATTTTCTAATAAAATAAATAACAAGCCTTTTCCTGCTCCAGGAAGTCTCCTTCACATCGCCAGAGAGAAGAGGAAGAAAAGACGGATGGGTGGGAGAAATCTAATATCCTTAATAATCCTTAGCCCTGCCCCTCCACCCCCACCTAGCCCGTGTGGGGCGATACTGGGGGAGAAAAAGCCAGACGTGAACACCCCCAGCCCCATGGACCCCTCGAGTCCCGTGGGCTGGTGGAAGAGAACAAGGGCCAGAGGAACCTAGAGGGGGATGCCAGAAAGACTTCCTAAGCAGAAGGTATTATAAATGGGGCTTTGAAGTTTGAGTAGGAGTTTGCAGGCTGGATATGGGCATGCCAGGCAGAAGGATGGTGAGTTGTGAGTTCTGTGAGAAAGCAATTAGTCCACAAACACTGATTGAGCACCTACTGTATGCCAGGCTGTAGAGACAGCTGTGAGCAGGAGAAAGCTCTTAGAAGCTGTGAGGCTGCAAAGTCAAAAGGTGTGGGTTTAGAGCCTGCCTGGCCCCCAGTGGCTGCGTGTCTGAATCAGTGACTTGACCTCCCCAGGCCTCATTTGTAACCCACCTCACTGGGTGGTTGTGAAGAGCTCACATACTTTGAAGAGTACCTGGTACAGAATAAGCACCCCAGAAGTGCTGGTATTCTTTTATTTATTGGGGGTCCTGGGGTGGAGGGTGGTCCTAAGCGCAGGTGTGCAAGGGGTAGCCTGAGGTGGGCCCAGGACAGGTGTGGTAATCCGCATGCTGTGGTGGAGAGCAGGTCTGAACTTGATGGAAAGTCCTGGGTCCCAGTGGACATGTGGGTATGCTGGGTGCCTGACCCTGAAGACCATGCAGATTCCAGGGACCAAGCCAGGGCTAGATGGAGCTCGGGAAGCAGAAAGCAGGATTTGGCCTGTGTGCTCTGATCCTCCCACCCTGTCCTCCAAAGTCAGGGTGTGTGTGGGGGGGGAGGGGCCCGGCTGTACCTCAGTTTCCTCCTCTGTAAAATGGGGGGAAATTCTCTAGTTGGGAGAGGTCTGGGGAGCATCCTCCATTCAGAGCAAGTACACGATCAACACCGTCTGTATGAAGGGCAATTACACTGGTCTCTGCAGCAAATGGGGGCATTTCAGGCAGTGATGTCACCAGCACAAACACGTCACTGCCTCCAACAGCTAGGACTTTGGAGCCACTGGAGGTGGGGCCTTTCCCTTTCCGGCCCTCAGCTCCTCAGCTGCAAGTTCATAGTCCACGCTCGCTCTATGGGGCTCTGCGGTTCCCTGAGCTCATGGGCCCCATAAAGGAGCTAGAATCAAACATCTGAGCCTGTGGGGTTGCCCCCTCCATCCAGGTCTTTGCACACACGGGTGCATGAGTGCGTGCACGCTCAGTGGCTTTGAGCCCTCTAAGACGGTCCCTTTGCTGGTCCTGAGGCTGAGTGGCTAGGGTGCCGTATCCATGCTGTGGGCCACTGAGTGAGGAGACACTTTGTCACGCCTCTGAGCATCACCTGGGTTTGGGTTCTGGCCCATCTGATAAGAGACGGGAAAATGGCACCTCCTGGTGGCTTTCATTTGCTTCCTTTGGGTCACCAGCGAGGCTGGGCAACCTTTAAAACACAGAAGGCCTTTCTGGGTGCGGCCTCTTATGTGCCCGGACATTCAGAGCTGGTGTGACATGTGCCTACCTGGGAGGGTGAGTCCCAGGAGGGAAGGTGGTATCCCCATTTAACTGGCCAACCCCAGGCAGGTGGGTTGTCATTTGGTGGTTTACAACGCCCTGGTCTCCTACACCTGGGATGCCCCAAAACTTCGGTTTGGGGCACAAAGCAATTAGGTGACCAGCCAGAGGCCACCCCCAGTAGGTGAATGGCCTAATTGAGATAATTTTTTAATTGAGGTGACATTCACATAATAGAAAATTAATTATTTGAAGTAAACAATTCAGTGGCCCAATCACAATGTTGTCAACCATCCCCTCTATCTAGTTCCAGAACATTCCCATCACCCCAAAAGGAAACCCATTCTCATTAGCTGTCACTCCCCATTCCCCACCTCCCTCCAGCCCGCGGGCCTCTCACTGTTATGGCCTCTCCCGTTGCGGAGCACAGGCTCCTCCGGACGCGCAGGCTCAGCGGCCACGGCTCACGGGTGGCATGTGGGATCTTCCCAGACCGGGGCACGAACCCACGTCCCCTGCATCGGCAGGCGGACTCTCAACCACTGCGCCACCAGGGAAGCCCTCCTGACGCTTTTGAAGCCACTCTGGCAGTATAGCAGACTCAAACTTCTGACCGGGCAGATCTCAGTTTCCACGTTGCAAGCAGGGCTGGGTGTGACCCAGCTCCCAGGGCCCTCACGTTCCCCGGGAGATGACACAGGAAGGGGCCCTTGCCTGATGTGGCGGTAGATGGGCGGAGCCACGCCCACCAGATCCGGTGTTTGATTCTGGCCCTTTTATGGGGCTCATGAACGCAGGAAACCCAAGGGGACCCCGTAGGATAGGAGAAGACCTTAAGCCCAGGAAACGTCCATGGGCTCCAAAGTTCAAGGGTTTGCCGCCGCAAGAAAGTGGATGAGCCAGAGCCTCTGAGGCCTGAATGCCCCCATTTGATGCAGACATTTAATGTAATCGCCCTTCAACCGCTGTAGTGTACATCATGTAGTTGCTCTGTGCTGACCTTGTCCCCCAGACCTGTCCCAGCTAGAGGAACCGGGGTTTAGTTCCTCCACTTTACAGACGAGGAAACTGAGGCACAGCCAGAACCTGCCCCTTTTCCTCCACGGGAAGAAATCGCTATGGGAGAGGAAACAGGGGATGACTTGAACCACCACCTGGCTCACACCTGTGGACCTGGATCTTCCCCCTCCCCAGAGCTCCCAACTCTAACGTGTCAACACCAGAAACTTCTAGAGACTCACGCAGCACACAGCAGGGTTCGAATCTTCACCAGCCCCAATCCCAAGAATCTTCCAATCTGACTTCTGAAAATGCCAGTTCGCGGCATCCAGACGTCTGGGGTCTCAGGATAGCTTATCGGGTTCTGAAACATTCTAACCTCTTGAAGAGCCACTGGGTTCAACTTGCCTCCCTGCCGCTCTTTTTTTTTTCCTGCCCCTCTTTTAATCATTTCTTCATCGAACACACGTTGGACCAAGCCTGCCCGGGGCCCTGTGCCGAAAAAGGCGCTGTTTGCACACCTCCAGCCGCGGGGAGCTCACTTCCTGACTGTGGGCGGGACTCAAGTGGGGTCATGAGCCGGAATAGGCGCGGGGGAGGCTAGAAGCGACCTGGGTGGTGCCCTGCGGTCAGTGGAGGAGAAGGGGCGGGGCCGGGGAGGGAAGAAGGGAGGGGCCGGCAGGAGAACTTGTACTGGGCCCTGCAGAAACGGCCCAGCTGGGAGTGGGGGCTCCGGCGGAAGGCAGGCAGGAAGCAGCGAAGCCGGGAAGGGCGAGGGCGAGCCAAGAGGAGCAGGGATAGGGGTCGGAGGCTGGACGGCTGTCTGGGGGTGAGTATTGGGGGCCCCGGAGGATCTAACGGAACCCTGGTGGGGGGCGGAGTTGGGGCTCTAGGGAAGCCCCTGCAGGTCCCTGGGGTCGGGTATCTGCCGCGTTTACCCTGAAGAGGCGGGGAGATCCTGGAGCCCCGGGTCTCAAGAACCCTGTTGCCTTCACCCATCGGTGATAGTATTCTCCTGCGTCCCAAGGCCGGCTCAGTCTTGGCCAGGAAGGAAGCCTCACCCACGCCTGGGGAATGGGGGGAGACCGAAGCCATGTGGAGCTGTGGCATCCCTGATCCTGGACAATGTCCCGTCGCAGTCGTGGACACAGTGAAGCAACCCTGGACCCCCACCTCCCATCCTCCTCCTAGGAGAGGGTGGGATCCGAACCCAGGAGTGGAGAGAGCTTTGTATGCGCTGGCCGTTACTATTACTGTTATCGTTATTGTTGAGATCGTTAGCGTACTGATTGAGAGCGTATAGGCAGGAGCAGCACCTGGGGTCCCAGGTTGGGTTTATTATTGTTGCTTGAGGGAACCACTGCTGAACCCCAGCGCTGCCAGGCGCCGGACCAGGTTCCAGCCTGGGCACCCCAGTTCACAGTTTCCTCTGGGATCCATTCCGGTCCCTGCTCAGCCAGTGCCTGGCTGTGTTGTTTGCTTTTGGTTGCTCCTGGTCTCTGAATGCACCTCAGTGTCCCCTCTGGAAGGTAGCAAAATGACCTGGCTTCCATGAGGATGCCTGAGGTGTTAGGCAGTGGAAGCTCTTATGGTGGGGGCGCTTCTGGTCACTGAAAGACCCCAAGTGAGTGATTGTAGGTCTCTGAGCCTCAGTTTTGCCATGTGTCAGCTGGGGCTCATGATACGGAACTGTGGTGAAGCTGAAATAAGTCAGTAAGTGCAATGGCCACTCAGTGGGGCCCACAGAATGTCAGCCATCACCGTAAGTATATTACAGTTACGTCATTAGCCACCTTTCCAGGTTCTCGACCAACTTTCCCTCTGGGTCAGATTTTCTTATCATGGCCACTTTTCAGATGGGGAAACTGAGGACCCATCCCCCTCCCCCCAAACCCTCTATGCCAGCCCTCCCCTCCCCCCTCTCCCTCCCCCCTCCCCTCGCCTCCCACCCCCTGGGGCCAGGGCCTCCCTGTTGTCCAGATCTGGAATTCAGGGCCCAGAGGAAGTTTGCTGGATTTGGGGCTGGCCCTGGGGCTACCACTTTCTCCCACTGCCCTTTCAGTTCCCAAGGTGGCCACCATGACAGACAGGGCTGAAGAGTCCAGAGGAAGAGGTGTGGCCCCTGCGTCAGGTCACTGGGCCCCCACCTCTTAGCAGCCTAGGTGAGCAGTTCATGTTTGCCCAGCCCAGCCTGGACACCCTCCCTTCCCCTCTCCCTCACCCCCAGGGTGCAGAGAGTGATTCCTGCCAGGTACTCTGGGTGTGGGGTAACTGAGAAGGGGCCTTAGAGCTTCTCTGCTCCAGGCCAGAGCTTGGGGAATCCAGACAAGCCTGTTGGCCCAGGGACCCTGGGGCTGGGCTGGGTTAGCCCAGGAGAAGGAGATAAGATGTCACTGAGCGTCTTCTCTTCCTGCCAACAGCCTCTGAGGCCCAGAGTGGGGCAATAACTTGCCCCCCACCCCCCATGAGCCAGGGAGGATGCCCATTGTGGTCCCTCCACCTGATGGGAGCCTGGCTCAGCTTGATTGCCCCCCGTGATAGGGGAACTCACTACCAAGATAGCAGACTAAAGGAGGTCCCACCGGGTGGTGGTTAAAGACAGGGACTGGGCTACCACTTGACCTCCCTTGAATGGGTTCCTTGACCTCTCTGTGTCTCAGTTTCCCCATCAATAAAAATAAGGCTAACAGAGCCCTACCTCCCAGCGCAAGTGTGGAGTGTCGATGAGCTGGTGGTGGAAAGGCTGCATGCAGGATATCGCATGTTAACTCTAACCCTGATTGTGTGGCTCATTGGTGATATTTATCTTTGCATGAAAGAAATTGTGTCTGACAAAGCCTGGATGAGGGCCCTGACCAGGTGTGGAGGTCCTCCAGAAGGTTCCCAGAGGTTCAATTTGCACATCAGCCCTGGATCATGGGAAGATTCTGAGGTTGAACTGCGATGCACACCCTGCCTCCCTAGCCTCAGTTTCCCCATCTAGGAAATGAGCCCAGAGATGCCGTTTGAGGCTCAGCTGGGGGCAGGGCTGGCATTTAATCAGGGGCCTATGTCCAGCCTCAGAATCCTTCCTGGACCCATCCTAGGTACCCCGGGCAGTTCCTGCAGTGGGGGAGGGCAGGCTTATCCAATGAGTCATCCATTAGGAGCCCTGGGACCTGGAAACAGAGGACTCAAGGGTCTAAAGTGTGTGTGTGTCACCCTGCCCCCTCCCACCCTTTCTTCCACGCCCAGGGGTTCACCAGAGTGAATGTTGGACGTATATTTGCATAAAACCCACTTACACACATGGTAAGCAGAGTTGGCCCATAACGAGGCTTTCTTACAAATTATCTTTACTGGGCTTTCTCTTCTTTTTTCTTCCTGTTTACAAAAGCAACTCATGGTCCTTGTAAAAAGGGACCAGCCCGTCATTACTGGAAGGCCAAACTGGTATGAACCGGAGAGGGATCGCCCACAGGTCCAGCTCGTCAGTGTTCAAATTCCAGCAACCTGGTCTCTGGTAGGTGGGTGCCTTCTCTGTGCCTACCTTGCCCCCCTTGGGAACTGGAACAGGGGACCTCCTTGGGAGGCTCAGTGAGAGCCACGGGGGCCCATCCACAGGCCAGTGGTTCGCACCCTCTCTTGCAAGCACCCCTGGCTCCCGTCCTTGGGTCTTCATTCCTGGGACTTACCCTTTTCTGGAAAATTGTCTCCTTCGCTGCCTCTGTTCCCCATTAGCCCATTGGCTCCCCACACATGGTGGTTTGTCTCCATCAACTTGGTTGGGTGCCCAGAACCTAGACCAGGGTGTTCAGCTCGGAGCGGTGACCAGTGTGCAAGTGATAGCGGTAGCTGCTGCCGCCGATACTGATATGGTCATTGTTGTCACTTCGTATATGTGTGACTTGGAGAAAAGGTGACCGCTGAGTCCTCTAGCCTTTCCCAGGGCTCAGGGAGTTAGACACACAAATGGGGTTCTCCTGTCACCGCCCCCCACCCCTCACGTCTCCTTGTGGCAGCCCCAGAATGTTCCAGGCCCCCATCCCTATCCAGATCCCAGCTGAGCGTCGGTGGGGAGCGAAGGAGCAGCTTAAGCCCCGGTGGAGCTCGTATTTATTTAGCACCTGCTGGGGGTGAACCGTGAGTGGGCAGCTGACGCCAGGCAGCCTCGCAGATGAGGCTGCTGAGGCCTGGAGCGGGCGGGGGGCAGCTGCTTGCCCCGAGTCCACAGATGACCAGTAGCCGGGTCGGGCCTTCCTTCCCCGGGGGCCACGGTGGCTGTCTTAGGAGCATCGTCTCTCTTGGTCCTCACGGCTGCTGGGTGAGGGCGGGGAACGAGCCGCCCTCACGTTCCTGTTTCAAGAACTGAGCCCCAGTGACTGGGCTGTTTGGGAGCACCCAGGCCTGGGGGGTCCCCGGAGCTGGGGTAAGGAGGGGGTCGCATGGGTGTGTGTCTGACAGGCCTGGAGAGGGACCCAAGATTCACCCTCTCCAAGCCTCAGTTTCCTCATCTGGAAATTGGGAGCGTCGTGTGGGGAATCGCCTTGATGTGATGGAGGCCTCCAAGTCAGTGTCAGGCAAGCCCCCACTGTCCGTGAAATAGTGCAGGGTGGGGACGGGGGGGGGCTGGTCCAGGCCCCCCAAGGGTGCTAACGGGTAGGGCCTCGCCACCTGGATTGTGTGACATTCTCACTTCCCCATGTGTCTCAGCTTCTCTGCCTTCCTGGCCTCCCCAGGGGAGGTGAGGGGGACAGAGGTGCCCGGAGCCATACGTGCCTGGGTCCTTGACAGACCTTGACTGTCACTTGGGGGTGTAGGCAGAGGCTGGGGGACTAGAGCACTGTCACCAGCGGGGGTCCCTAATTAATTCTGCCAAGTGGTCAGCCCCTTCCGTACATCTAGTGTCTCATTAATATTCAGTGAGTTATTAATATTTAGTACTGTGTGTATATATATGCAACGAATCATGACTATTCAGTGACGGTGTCTCTTCAGGGCTGTTTAGCGGCTCATTCATATCATATTCATTGTGATAATATGCATATTCATTCATGCGTCACAAACGTGCCTTGCCACTATTCATTGTTGCCTTATAAGTATTTCATATATTATAAATGCTGGGTGCCTCCTGCATATTTAACAGATCATTAATATTCAGCACTTCACTAATATTCAGTGCTTCTTGCTCATTAAATGCATCCTGAATATTTTAGTGCCGTGAATATCTGGCCCTTTTAGCACATTAGGAGTGTTCGGAGTCAGGAATATTCAGTGCCTCTTGGTCCTGCCCCCTTGGCTCCGAGGATGTGCTTGCTGACTCCTCAGGACTGAATCATCTGCACCCCCAAGGTCCGGGGTAGGGGACGGCGGCAGCTGCTGCCTAGAATGGGGTTAGCCTGAAGTGAGGCACAAGGAAATAGCCAATATGTGAGTCATCGTTAGCATTTTTCCTCATGCAACGAACAGCAGTGAGCACCAACTGGGGACAGAGCTGTGAGGGCCAAGATGCTGGGCCCCACCTCCGGAGCTCCAGGCAGGCTGGGGAGATGGACAGGAGGGAAGTGAGCAGTTTTGTCTAAGGGTGGTGAGAGCAGCAGAGGAAAGCAGAGCCGGGGTGGGGTGTTTTAGCTGGGAGATTGGGGCGTCTCTAAGGAGATGATGTTGGGCGGAAACCTGAAGATCAAGGAGAACCAGGGGGTAGAGCGGGAGAGAGGGGAGTCCGAGGTGGAAGGAAAGGCAGGTGCAAAGGTCCTGTGGCAGGGCTGAGCCCGGGTGTTTGAAGGAGCTGT
The DNA here is from genome assembly GCF_937001465.1 of Orcinus orca. Taxonomy (NCBI): domain Eukaryota; kingdom Metazoa; phylum Chordata; class Mammalia; order Artiodactyla; family Delphinidae; genus Orcinus; species Orcinus orca. Next base: position 11,997,908 of record NC_064561.1, on the reverse strand, counting down.
GAAGAGGCTGGGGTGGCAAGAGTGGAGGAAAGGGGGCAGTGGACATGGGGCGGGAGGAGAAGGAGATTGAGAGCACCCCAGGGGGAGGCTTTGGGGTTGCAGCCAACGAAAACAAGTGGTTTTGCTGTGTGCGCTGCAGGAAGCAGGCTCTGAGTGATGGTGAAGTTGCAACAGTGCATGGAGGGCAAACAGCCCCGAGCAGGATTGGCCGGTATTGCAGTGGGGGGACTGGGTGATGGGCCCTGAGAGTCAGCCCGGACATCACTGCTGTGACTCTGTACGCCGTGGCACTACTGTCTGTAGGGAGGAGCATGGAGGGGGCCCTGCCACATGCAAGCAATATATGGATGTGTTCATCCGTCACATGCCTGATGGACCTTCCTGGTTTACATGGCATCGTGTCCCGAAGGTTCTCGCCCAGACACCACGCCTGGGTCGCCTGCTGCCCCATAACGTCCCCTCATGAAAGGCTCAGAGACTTCTCACATTTTGTTCTCCCTGGTCCATCCTTCTCTGTCCCCCACATCCGGGCTCTAACTTTTTTTTCTCTTTTTTTGGCCATGCCACACTGCATATGGGATCTTAGTTCCCCAACCAGGGATCCAACCCGTGCTGCCTGCAGTGGAAGTGCGGAGTCTTAACCACCGGACCGCCAGGGAAGTACCAGGCTCTAAATATTGATGACTCCCTTCATCTTATTTGCTGAACTCACCCACGTCCCTGTACCCCGCCAGCCAGCCCCTATCCAGGTCCCCAAATTCTTCTTCTTGGTTGCTGCCCTGGCCTCTAACTCCTGCCCTGATCGCGTTTTCCCCTTCAGTGGCCCCGCGGGGGACTTCTTCAAAGCATAACTCAACCTTGTCCTTCCCCTGCTCACACACCGTCCATGGCTCCCCATTGCGCCTCACCTGCAACATAAGAGCTGCTTTGTGGTCTGCCCCATTTCCTGTTCCTCCCCCACCATCATCTGGCAACCCTGCCTGTATCTCCCTCCTCCTCCACTTCTCCAACCACACCGCCTCGTCTCTCTCCCTTTGATAACCTAAATTTGTGCCCACCTCAGGGCCTTTGCACTTGCTGTGCCCTCTGCCTAGAATGCCTGTCCCCTGGGGCTCTGCCCAGGTGATTTCCCTTCATCCTTCAGGATGTCCCCAGGCTGGTCAGGTCCCTCCCCTGCCAGGGATCCCTCCTTCTTCAACAGCATTTGTCGCAGCTGCGACTAAACAAATCACTTCCTCATGTATTAATATCATAAAAGAAGGGCTGGCTTGGCCATGGCTATGTCCCCTGCACCCTGCATACAGTAGGTGCTTAATAAATACTCTATGGCCCACAAGTCAGTGCAACAAGTAAAACGGTTGGATTCGTACATGTTCATAGACACTCCTGCTTTATGCTGAGCCTCAATGTCCCCATCTGTAAGTGGGGGCACTTAAAGGAGCCAGGACAATGAACCAAGGTCACTGAGGTTGTCACCGCATAGTCAACGTTTGCCAAGCCCTTTAATACTCAATACAGAGTGACCCATTGTGTGTCTGTGGGGCAGGGAGTATTCTCAGCACTTCCATGTGCTAATGAGGAAATAGACTCCCAAGGGGAAGTGACTCACCAAGGTCAACTCAGAGCAAAGAGGTACCATTCAACAAGGAATCTGACCTCTCTGCACCCTGGTCACACACCTCCATGGCTCGCCCATGCCCCCAGGAAGCAGCCCCACTACTCAGCCTGGCGTTCAAGGTCTTTACAGGGTCTGGCCCCACCTCTTAGCCTCAGAAATCAACCCCTCTCCAAATTCTGCTTTTCAGCAAAATAAACTACACATGATTCCTTCAATAGGCTTTGTTTTCTTTCCCTTCCTTGCTTTTGCATTTGCTCTCTTTGCTACCTGAACTCCCCTTGGTGAACTCATATGCATCCTTCAAAACCTCAGCTTCAATATCCTGATCCATTCTTCTGGCCCATCCCTGATCCCACAGGTGTCTGGACTTGTCTCCCCCAGATTGAGGGCTTCTCAATTCCTCCAGAACCTATTTGTTGAACGAATGAATAGTTTTCATATATGTGTTTTGAGATAAGAGCCACTGAGACCCTTCTCAGAGCTGAAGGACTTGGAGATAATGTGGATTTCTGTGGTAATGTGAGTCACCCACTGGGCCACCTTGGGACGACTCTCTGAGCTTCATTTCTCCAGCTATGAAATGGGGGTGGGGATTCCTCCAGAGTTATTCAGACCCCACAAACTTCAGAGTGAGCAGCTATTTGGGCTTCCGCAAGCCCAATCCTTCCAGAACTGGAGAGAGTAGACAGGAGAGTCTTGTGTGGGTTCAGGGAATCGAAAGCAGACCTGAGAGGAACTTCTCACCAGCCATACAGCCCCACCAGCAAAGTCCCCAGAGCTGCCGCACAGTCGCTTAGGAGGAAGTAATACCAAGAGGCTTCCCATCCTTGGCTAAGTGGAGCCCGTAAGCCTCAGCTTTTCCCACGGTAGGTGTGAGGTCCCAGCCCATTTAGAAAGTAAGGCCTGTAAGGAGGGGCTGCGGACTACCTGGGATACAGCCCACTGAGACACCCAGCAAGGTATCCTGGACCAGTAAATCCCCAGCACTTTCAGCCTGGCTGAAAGCGGGGCCTGGAGTTTCTTTTTATGCCAGTCTGGATGTGGGATGTTGTGAGTTTGGAAACATTTGCTGCTTGAAGTTCTAAGGGGCCATGAGTTAGGGGTGGAGGTAGCCTTGGTGGCTGGAAAAGGGAAGGGGATCTGGGATGCATTAATAGAGGTCTAGTGTAAGGGGAAGGGGACACGAGCCTCCATCCCCTCCACCCCCAACTTGAGCTCTCAGACCCCAGTCAGGAGCCTTATGGGGGTTGGGAGGGTGAAGTCGCTGTAAGATCCCTCCATTTAAAGAAACCAGAGACCTGGCAAGAAAAAGTTGGGAATGCAGGTAGCCAACAAAGATTAAGTGTTTCATATGCAAAGGGATCTTACAAATAAACAAGAAAGAAAATGCAAGGAAAAGAACAGGCGTTAATGGATTTAATTAAAACCAAATGGCCACCCCCAAGAGCTTCTATTTCGCCCAGAGACCCTGATCCCAGTGATATGACCCATTTAGTCATTTTACCTCTTCTCACACCTTCCCCCTCCCCAATGTCCAGGTTTGGCTGAGTTGTAAATATTCCTATTTGTTGAGGTATCTTTCTTTGTTTTGGAGCTCTTGTTTGGCACTAAACACATTCCCAGCCAACAGATCCTTGGCCATTTAGGTTTGATTTTCTATTTAAATAGTAGTAAATACTCCGTCTAATGAGCTTAACTAAACCTATATCAGGCATTTTTGTTCAGTCCCTCATTCTCCTCTCTGGATCCTTCCTCCTTTTGAGTTCTCTGTTCTGGTTTCTGTGTTTATTTAGACCAGGATTTCTCAATCTTGAAAATGCTGGATCATCTTCTGTCATGGGGCCGTCCTGTGCCCTATAGGATGTTAATTTAAGCAGCATCTCTGGCCTCCACCTGCTCGATGCCATTAGCAGTCCCCTATCTCCACCCTGCCCCAATCATGATAACCAGAAATGTCTCTAGACATTGCCCAGTAAGTATCCCGTGGGAGCAGAATAACCCCTGATTGAAAACTGATTTAGACTCTAAACTGCAGATGGGGTAGGGGGTGAATCCCCCTCTAAATTTTCATGGGATTCTGAATGAGCGTGTCTCTTAGCCAGAAGTTAGGGTCCCAGGCACACCCTTGTCTTCCAGCATCTGTGGGTCTCTGGCCACCAGTGTCACCGAAGAGAATGTTGTGACATCTCTGGTCTTATTTTTGGTGACTTGGGCTTTCTACTGCAGCTCTTGAGTTTTTTCCTGTCCTCGGAGCTCAGGGATCTGCCAGGTTCACCTGGGAACGCTCCTTTCTTGTGGTCCACTCTGGACTCGGGCCCCTCTTCAGCTCAGGAAAATGTCCTTCTAGGATTCTGTTCATTCCTGCATCATTTTTCAGTTCACAGTCTCCTCTCAAGATGATGATTTGCCTTTTTGGGTCTCCAAAAACCCTCCAGATGGTGAACCACCTGCTGAGGCTGGCAGCTAACCCAGGGATGCCATGGAAACAAGACAGGCTCTGTGCCACCCGCAGACAGGGTCCCCAGCTGCTCGGCCTCCACCAGCTCATTCCCACCTCAGGGTTTTTGCACCTGCTGTTCCCTCCCTGGGGATCTTTCCCTCAGACCCTCAGCCATGATGGCTCCTCTCTGCCATTCACATCGCAGCTTAAGTGTCATCCAGACCTCAAAATCCATACCCGCCACCCAACCTCGTTTCCTCCCGTGGCATTCATCCCCTTGTATCTCTTCACCGAGGTTTTTATTTAGTGTTTGTTCCCCCTCAAGCATGTGGGTCCCAGAGTGGCAGAGACATTGAGGTATCCCGTGCCTGTTCACCACTGTGTACCCGCTCCCGGGAGGTGCCTGGCACACAGGAGAAGCACAGTAAATATTGGCTCGAATGAATGAATGTATAAATTCATTCTGAGAGTCAATATATATATATTTTGGCCACGCCATGCAACTTCCGGGATCTTAGTTCCCCGACCAGGGATCGAACCCGTGCCCCCTGCAATGGAAGCACGGAGTCCTAACCACCAGACCTCCAGGGAAGTCCCAAGAGTCAATATTTTTTCAGATGCTGTGGCATCCCAGCATTCGTTTGTTCATTCATTCATTCAACACACATTTACTGAGCGCCTACTCCGCACCAAGCACAGTTCTAGGGGCTGGGGATAAAATGATGAATAAGACTTATTGCATGGAGCCTGTATTCTGGTGAGGAAGATAGATGAGAAGCAGTACATTTTTTAAGGTTTTTAAAATTTATTTATTTATTTATTTTTGGCTGCGTTGAGTCTTCGTTGCTGCGCGCGGGCTTTCTCTAGTTGCGGCGAGCGGGGGCTACTCTTTGCTGCGGTGTGCCGGCTTCTCACTGCGGTGGCTTCTCTTATTGTGGAGCACGGGCTCTAGGCGCGCGGGCTTCAGTAGTTGTGGCACACAGGCTCAGTACTTGTGGCTCGTGGGCTCTAGAGCGCAGGCTCAGTGGTTGTGGCACACGGGCTTAGTTGTTCTGCAGCATGTGGGATCTCCCCAGACCAAGGCTCGAACCCGTGTCCCCTGCACAGGCAGGTGGGTTCCTAACCACTGTGCCACCAGGGAAGCCCCAGTTTTTAAGTTTTTATTTTAGGAGGTGAAAAGTGCTGTGGAAGAAAGAAAAAGTAGGCTAGGGTGGGGGATCAGGGCTGCCAGTGCGATGGTGTGTCCTGAGGAGGTGTTCCTGAGAAGAGGACATTTGAGCAAAGACAAGAAGGAGGGGGAGGAGGGAGTTGTATAGAAATCTGGAGAAATCAGGCAGAGGAAACAACCTGTGCAAAGGTCCTGAGGCAGGACCGTGCTCAGCATGTTTGAGGTTAAAATCCCAACCACACTTTTACATAGGGTTAATTCCCATTTTACTTTGAAGCTCAGAGAGGTCAAGCTTCTTTCCCAAGGTCACACAGCAGAACCTGTGGAGTGGGATCTGATCCCCATTTTGGGGAGACACCTGGCTGGAGAGACCTTGGCCAGGCAGTGTGCAAAGACAGTGATGGGCACATTGGGGAAATGGCCTCATGGATCAGGGAAGGAGCCTCTGTCCCCAGCACCAGCACCCATTTGTGGCTCTAGATAAAATGGGAAACTACTCTCTTCTTGCTCCCAGGCAATTGCTGGGTGGGGTTGCTTGGAGCTCGAGGGGCCTAATAGAATCCACTGACTACCCCACAGTGTTTCAGGTACCAGAGGGGAGAGCGAGGAGACCCCAGACGAGCACAGACATCCTGAGGCAATCTTAGGTAAGTGCTGGGGTTCACATATTCATTCAACAAATACTTGTTGAATACCCACTAGGTACCAGGTGCCGAGAACTCCCTTCACACCTGCACAACCTAGTGAGTTGCTCAGATGCCCCCTTTATAACTGAGGAAACTGAGACGTTAGGTATGGAGGGCACACAGCCAGGGAGTGATGGAGTTGGGATTTAAACCCAGGAGTTGGACTCCAGAGGGCGCCTCTCTGAGGTGAGACAATAAGTGTTTACTGAATTGGTAAGTTCTGCCTTGGGTCTAATCTGGCATTTTCATGCTGCACTGGAAGATAGATCTTCAAATTTAGGGCTGGAACACAGCACAGTTACCACCTTTCCAGACAAAATGACATTGAGGGAGTCCAGGGAAGCCTGGGAAAGGGATCTGGACAGGAGACCAAAGGCTCTGCCTACATATGGGAAAGGAAATCTTCAGGCGGGGTGGGGGGGGGTTGATGGATAAATTAGTGTGTGCCAGGCTGCTCTCACCTTCTGAGATGGCCCACACTCTGTCCAGTGTGTTTCTGTCTCACTAAATCCACTTCTTACCTATCACTTTGTCTCTCACTGAATTCTTTGTGACGAGACATCAAGAACCTGAGCTTTGTTAAATCCTGAGACCAGAACTAAAACCCCCAACAAATGGAAAATGTTAGCATTCTTCACTCCAGGAAAGACCACCTGAGACCAGATTAAAGGAGTGCAGGCCCTGCACACACCCTAATCCTTATCAGCAGCCCTGCCCTTGAACCATTGCCAAATCCTCCTGGGTTGGGACACACAGTTTTGAGGGGCACGAGCCTGCTGCTTCCCCCTTTTCCCTGGCAAAGCAATAAAGCTCTTCTTTTCTACTTCACACCCCCCCACACACCCAAAACAAGTGTGCCAGAGAGAAACTTAATGAATTTACTTTTATTCATAAATTCATTCATTCAGACACTCTCTGCTTCCCCCATGTGTTTGCCTCATGCTGGGCAACGCCAGGACCCTCAAGAAGCCCCCAGTCTTGGGACATAAAAGTTAGAGATCATGATGAAACCGTACACCTCAGATTGGGACTTGAAACCACGTGCTGGGACTCGAACCCAGCCTAAACACAGGCTGACACTTGGACTCGAACCTGGCCAAAACCCACAGTCTTCCTACTGAGATCACACACCATATCAGGTGAGAAAGGCACCAGGGTATGGGGTTATCAGTTTTTATAGGGGTGGGTAATTTTATAGGCTAATGAGTGGGAGGAGTATTCAGCTATTAGAGGAAAGGGCGGGGCTTTCCAAGAATTGGGCCACCGCCCACTTTTTGATCCTTATGGTAGGTCTTGGAACTGTCATGGTGCCTATAGTGTCATTTAGCTTGCTGATGTGTTAACAGTGAGTGTATACTGAGGCTCAAGGTCTAGTGGAAGTTGACTTGTCTGCCATCCTGGATCCATCTGGTTCTAGTCAGTTTATGTCATGTCTGTGGGCTATGTCATTCTTTCAAAGGTTGTGCCCTGCCCCCTTCCCTCCTGTTTCAGTGACTTAGCCAGAGAGGGAGACAGGGCTAAATAGGAGACCAGGACTCTTCCTGAGAGGTCTAAGAGGACTACCCAGAGAATGGATCATTTGAGATGGGTTTTAAAGGAGGAAGAGGAGTTTGCCAAGGAAGATAGCTTTGTTTGAGACATGCTGGGCCTGAGGGTTCTGTGAAGAGCCAGGGCCCACGCTCAGCTCACAGGACCATTAAAAATAGTCAAGAAGAATGAGTGACGGTTATATCAGAATCCCAGAAGCTCAGAGCTTCCTGGAGGAGTAAGTGAAAAGGGAAGCAGGAAGGATCCCAGCAGCTCTCAACTGCTAAAAAGGGAGTTCTCTGCCTCTCTCGGGAGGCTCCTGGGCCATCTCTGAGAGAGGGACATAAAGAGGACCAGCTTGGATGGGGGGGTGGGATTCTGGGCACACTGAATCTGGGAGGCTCACCTTGGCATCTCCATGCCTGTTTTCTCTGTAACTATTGATCCCCGGTGGGACCTGGGCAACAGTCAGAGCCAACATGGGGTACTGGAGGAGGTGGAAGCCGGGGGAATCTCTGGGGGTGAATTTCAGTATTTTTCCAACTTGAGCAACCGTAGGGCTGCAACCAGGTGTTGAGGTCCACAGGTAGCTCTGGAAAAGTGCTTGGCCCATCTGGCATCTTCAGGCATCTTCAGTGAGTGTTATTGTCTGCAGGAGCTGCCCAGGGGTCTCTTTGGACCAATCCCAAACTCAGGCGGACCAGAATGAGGTGTTCTCGGCACCTGTGGACAGAGTTGGGCCTGGCTGTGGCTCTGGGCACCTTCACCCTCCTCCTTCTCTTCAATCTGCCGGTCACCACCCACCTGCCCAGGCCTGAAGGAGCCACCGGGCACCCCCGTGGCTCTGGTCTGGCCCTCGCCACCCTCCCGCCCACCGCCCGCCCCCTGCCTGGCCAACTCCTCCATGGCTGCCCTGCCGGACTTCGCCAGGCAGCCGCAGCACATCCGCAACTTCCTGCTGTACGAACACCGCCGCGACATCGTGCTGCTCCAGGACGTGCCGCCTGACAAGTGCGTGCAGCCAGTCTTTCTGCTGCTGGTGATCAAGTCCTCGCCCAGCAATTACGAGCACCGGGAGCTGGTGTGACTCAGGTGGGGCCGTGAGCGCCAGGTGCACGGCGTCCAGCTGCGCTGCCTCTTCCTCGTGGGCACGGACCCCAACCCGCCGGAGACACGCAAGGTCAACCGGCTGTAGGCCATGGAGGCGCGGATGCACGGTGACATCCTGCAGTGGGATTTCTACGACTCATTCTTCAACCTCACGCTCAAACAGGTGGGCTGGGGGAGGGAGGGTGTCACGCGATTGGGGCCACCTCTCCTTCCTGTCCAAAGTTGCTACCACCTCCTCTGAGGAGCTCTGGGGACCAGAAACTCCCATCAACCTTGCCCCAACCTCGCCCCTGTCCTCACGGTGATCCGAAGTCTTCTTTGTCCAAGGGAGGCAGGGAGAAAGGACTTCCAAGCCTGGCTTTCCAAGCCTTGATGACCTGGGCTCAAATCCAGACTCTGCTGCTTATCTGCTGTTTGCCATGGACGATCATTCACTTCTCTGGGCGTCAGTTTGCTCATCAGGGAAATGGGATATTAATTGAACTCACCCACCTCTGAGGGCTGCTGTGAGGATCACATGAGATGATATTCATAAGGCACCCGGACCAGTGCCAGGTGCTCAGATAACACTGGCAATGGTGCATGGGGAGAGCTGGACAGAACACATCTTATTTCTTTGTTCTGGTTCTGTCTCCCCATGAGGCCCAGGTCTGTGTGGAAGATACTCAACAAAGACCTTTCTGCTGGAAAAGAAACCATGAGAGGTAGACAGAAACTGGCCCATGCTCAGAGGAGGAATTGAAGGCTCCAAGGACCTACCCAGGATGTGGAGGGTGGGGATGGAGTAAGCTGAGTAGAGACACAAATTGAAAGGGGCCCAGTGCAGGTTCCTGCTCATAGTAAGTACAGACAGGTCTGGGTTCAAGACTTTGAACAACAGACCTTCTCTGTTGTATGACCTTGCTCAAGGCACTTTCTCTGGAGAGCCTCTATTTCCTCATCTGTAAATGGGATTGAAGACCACACCTGCCTCTTAAAACTGTATGAAGGATTCAAGGTAGAGCAGGCACTGAGTACAGTGCCTAGCATGCAGCCAAAGTTATGGAGGTAACTGAAGCCGAGGTGGGTAGAGGGCCCAGAACCTCTTAACATGCCACGTTCTTTGTTTTTTTTTGGTTTTGTTTTGGTTTTTTTTGCCATACGCCTCTCACTGTTGTGGCCTCTCCCGTTGTGGAGCACAGGCTCCGGACACGCAGGCTCAGCGGCCATGGCTCACGGGCCCAGCCGCTCCACGACATGTGGGATCTTCCCAGACCGGGGCACGAACCCGTGTCCCCTGAATCGGCAGGTGGACTCTCAACCACGGTGCCACCAGGGAAGCCCACATGCCACATTCTTAACGCAGAGCACAAAAGCATGTGATAAACATCAACTTGACAAACATGAATCCAGTGCCTACAAAGTATTGACCCCATAATGGGTGCCGAAGAGATGGCACATAGGAGAGACACAGCTCCCACCCAGGGGGATCCCAGAGTCTGGTGGGGGAGGTAGATGTTATATAACAGTCATACAAGTAATTATTTAATGGTAGTGCTTGGCAAGGCAGAGTCAGAAGGAATAGCAATAAATGTAAATGTGACAATTTTCAAGGACTTCTTGGTGCTTTACGGAGCATCATCTCTGTAGATCCCCAACACTCCTGGAGGCAGTTCCCATGATGTGTCCTGTCTGGAAAGTTGGAAACTGAGGCACAGAGAGGGGCAGTTGGTTGCAAAGGACCACAGAGTGAGTCCTTTAACCCAGAATAGCCTGACTGGAAAACACATCCTTGCCTGGCCTCACTGGGCTGGGGTGGCCGACAGGGACCCAAAGCTCATGGCCCCAGGCATCAAGCCCGTGTGCCCTGTCCACCCCCCCTTGCAGGTGCTCTTCCTACAGTGGCAGAAGACACGGTGCACATGCCAGTTTTATGCTCAACTGGGATGATGACGTCTTTGCCCACCCAGACAACGTGGTCACCTACCTTCAGGGCGACAACCCTGACCACCACCTCTCTGTGGGGCAGTTGACCCACAGTGTGTGCCCCGTCTGCCTTCCCTGGAGCAAGTACTATGTGCCAAAGGTGGTGACAGAGGAGGAACACTACCCGCCCTACTGCAGGGGTGGTGGCTTCCTACTGTCCCGCTTCACAGCCACCGCCCTGTGCCACACACCCCTGCCCTGGACCTCTTCCCCATTGATGATGTCTTCCTGGGCATGTGCCAAAAGCAGGAGGGCCTCACACAGTGGTATCCTCACGGCCGGTGTTCAGGCCCCCTCCAGCCGCCTGTCCTCCTTCGACCCCTGCTTCTACCGAGAGCTGCCGCTGGTGCACCGCTTCCTGCCCTACGAGATGCTGCTCATGTGGGACGTGCTGAACCAGCCCAACCTCACCTGTGACAAGCGGACACAGATCTACACAGAGGTGGAGTCAGGGCCCCCAGCCTCGAGGCTACTGTCTCCATCCCCATAGAAAGGGCAGCAGCTTCCTCCCCGGAAGCTGAGACCTTTGTCCTCCTAAGTGGGAAGGACCTAGGAGAGTACCAGGGAGGTTGGATGAGTCTGGCTGGTGAATTCCTACACATCCTTCAAAACTCACCTAGTACTGCCTAGACCGTGTTCCATCATCCTCCCTAGACTCTCAGCTGGAAGGACCATCTCTTTCCATGTCAGCTAATGGCAGAAGCACTTCTGCTAGGGCCCCAGCTGCTGCTGCTGCATCCATCCCTTTTCCATGTCCCACTTCCTAGCCCTGACCTTGATCATGGGCTAAAGCCTAAGCAGTGACCAGCCTCTCCTTGGTTGTGAACCTGCGACGGTGGGTGAATTCCTGCAATGGTTCAAGGCCAATTGAGGACACCTGGGTCCACATGCAGCCGAAGCAAGAAGGATTTTTCAGCTGGGAAGAGGGTTTCTTTTCTCCACCCCTCCCTGGATCTTGGACCCCTCAGATGGTGGGAGGGGCCAGAGAGTCTGGGAATGGGACCGCCCCCTCCCTGCTTGTGGCTTCAAGTGCTCTAATGCTGGAAACATTGGGCAGAGGAGGGAGGGAGCTATCTCAGGCTATGGGAGCTCAGAGTTTCTGGAGTCCCTGACAGGACCCAGCCCCACACTGGTGCTCCCCAACAATACAGGAGAGAGTATTGGGGCAAGAGGGGTCTTCCCTGGGCCCAAGGCCAGCACACACACCTTAGTGCCCAGAGAAGGGGGATATTCAGGTCCTTGGGAATCCCTAAGTTCTCAGGACCCAGGACTGGCCCCCGCCCCTGTGTGTCTCTCAGACTGGGGAGATCCAAGTGAACTGGTGACCCCCCCAGCCCTGCCACCCTCGGACAGGTGTCTGAGACAGGCTTCACAGGGATTGGGGCAGTGGCAAAGGGGGCTTCACACAGCAGAGTGAGGACTGGAGACCAGGTCCTCAGGGAATAAAATGTTTTGCAAAGACTTAGAGGTCTTTTTTTGTTTGTTTTTTTAAGTGATTTACAAGTTTTAACTCAGATCAGTCTACATTCATCCTTAAAATCTCACTTCCAGAAGAAAATATACACCAGTAAAATAGGGCAAGGGGACAGGAGATCACAGGGACTAGTCACATGGGGCCTTGTGGGTTTGGGTGAGGAGAGAGGGTGTTGTTTTGAGGGTTACGGCATCTTTGGAGCAAGGAAATGACATGATTAATTTTATTTATTTATTTATTTATTTATGGCTGCGTTGGGTCTTCTTTGCTGCACACGGGCTTTCTCTAGTTGCGGTGAGCAGGGGTTGTGGTGCGCGGGCTTCTCACAGTGGTGGCTTCTCTTGCTGCAGAGCATGGACTCTAGGCGCACGGGCTTCAGTAGTTGTGGCACGCGAGCTCAGTAGGTGTGGTGCACCGGCTTTGTTGCTCCACGGCATGTGGGATCTTCCCGGACCAGGGCTCAAACCGATGTCCCCTGCATTGGCAGGCGGATTCTTAACCACTGAGCCACCAGGGGAGTCCCGACATGATTGATTTTTAAGTTTTAAGAAGCCCTGCAGCTGCCATGGAGACTGTTGAAAGGGAAGGTGGAGGCTGAGGCAGCCTCCAAGCCAGAGGAGGCAGGCCTGGATGAGGCAGGGGCTGCAGGGGTTTCTACCAGGTAGATGTGATCTCATCCTGCCCCTGCTCTAGCACCTTCTGTGTCTCCCCATTGCCCTCAGGAAAGAGTGCTCCTCCCCTGCTGCATCGGGTTGAAGAGCGTCTCACAAAAGTTCCCAACCACCTGGCACCTCAGAATATGGCCTTATTTGGAAATAGAGTCTTTGCAGATGTAATTAAGGTAAGGATCAAGATAGGATCATCCTGGATTAGGGTGGGCTCTGAATCCAATGAGAGTGCTTTTAGAAGAGACAGAAATGAACACACAGAAAGACATGGAAAAGGAGACGATGTGAAAATGGGGGCAGAGCTTGGAGTGGCGCACCTACAAGCCAAGAATTGCCAGTAGCCCCCCCAGAGTTGAGAGAGGCAGGGGGACAGAATCTTCCTCAGAGCCCTTCAAAAAGAATCAACCCTGCCAACACCTTGATTTCTGACTTCTGACCTCTAAAACTGGGAGGGAATAAGTTTCTACTGTTTTAACCCACCCAGTCTGTGGCTGTTCCAGCAGCCTTAGGAAACTAACACACATGTGAACAGATCACATAGTCAAATGCCCGAGCATTTTTTTCAAGAGGGTCAAATCATACAGTTCCTATCTCAGGATGAAAGGAGGATGCAAGTGAAAAGAATGGTGAGAGTTGGATCACTAAATAGCCACTGTGAGGGGAATTCCCTGGCAGTCCAGTGGTTAGGACTCCACGCTTCCATTGCAGGTGGCACGGGTTCAATCCCCGGTCAGGGAACTACGGTTCCACAAGCCCCACAGCACCACCAAAAAAAAAAAAAAAAAAAAATCCACTGTGACTCATTCAGACATTCATGTGTTGTGTTGGATGTTCAGTGAGGTTAAGGCCCCCCATGAGCCGTGACAGAGACCTGGATTCGAATCCTGAACTTGACCATTCCCTCCCTGTCTGACCTTGGCAAACAGCCAGCTCCCTTGGCCTCAGTTTCCTCGCTTTTTATTGTGATGATTCTCCAATTGTTATTAAGTTTCTGGAAGTGTTGGTGGGTCCACGGCTGCCAGAGGACAATTCCACACAAAGGCTGACCCAGGCTTGTGCCTTTTTCTTGAGAAAATGCAAAAAGTTTCTTCAGATTCTGTAGGCATCTTATTTATTTACTATTGATAACACAGCAAGAGGGGTGTCAAATGCAGGGAGCGGGGTAACTGGGGCTCCTCTGAGGTGAGAACGTTTGAGAACAGGTGTCTGGCATCTCCACGAAACCAAGGATCCTCCAAGCCAGGTTTGGGATCTGGTGTTTTCCTCAGTTGGCCCCCCAGAGGACAGGTGGCCTCGGTGAGGTGGTGAGCGCCTTGTCCTAGGAGGTAATCAACAAAGTCCCCCCCAGACATGGGGCTTCATGGTGCTGTGTGGCATTAGGAGTTCACCAGACCGGACCCCTGTGGGTCTCGGGCTTCCCCAAGGCCACACCCCAGGAGGGTTCAGTGGGGACAGAGGGTCAGCAGGTCTTGCCGGGTGCAGCCACTGAGGCAGCAGTGACGGACAGGGTTGGTGGCAGCTGCCCGGTGGCGGCGGTGGTGGTGATGGCGAGAGGCCTGGGGCAGGGGCTGTGGGGCGAGTACCAGCACGGGGTCCTCACTAGCCATCAGCCCATGGAGGAGATGTTGTCCTTCCAGCCACTGTAGCAGCTCACCTGGGGACAGGGAGGAATTCAGCATAGAGGGGGGACCCCAGAGGACCCCACTCACACTGCACACACAGCCCCCACTCATCATGCACAGAAACAGAAAGTAAACATTTATTGAGTGCCCAGTGTATACCAGGCACAGACTGAATCCCCCATCCGGATGTGTGCAGTCTCGACCCACACCACACTTAAGTCCCCAGCTATGCACACTCCCACGTGTCACCTATGGTAAGAAGGCACAGACACTTCACAGAGCAGATGACAGAAGGGGTGACATACGACGTATACATGTACACACAGATGCAGGCGCACAGCCTCATAGCCCCTCCCACTTCCCTGCGCACCTCTGCACACCCATCTGTACCCGTGTCACACACACAGGACACACACGCATGTGACAGACGTTGTACACAAAGCTGTTTGATACTCCCTGCACCAGGGCCGGGACTAGGGTGAAGAGAGCCAGGCTCGGGCCTGGAGCCCACGATTTTAAGGGGGCGCCAAAAAACCTCAACAACCAAGATCAAACATACTGTCACGGAATATTTTAAAATTAAAATGCATGCAGAAATTCCTGAAGATCAAAATATTGAAACTGTAAATAAAGACAGGATCTGATCTGGCTACGCACTTGTTCAGACTCGCTCACGTCGCTCGCCGCGCACTGATTCCCGCTCCTGGCAGGAGGCGCATTCCCCGTGGACTTGCACACACCCGCTCAGCCGGCAGGTGGACCCCAGAACATGCATGCAAACCCGTCTGCATGCACCTGCCCCACGCCCGGCCCCAGAGACCTCGCAGCACAGTCCTCGCCCGCCCCTACTCACGGTCGCCGCCAGCCACAGGTCGCCCATCCTCGGAGGACCAGCGCGGGCCCCCGCACAGCCGCACCAGCGCGCGCACGATGTGGTGGCCGCACAGCTTCTCGGGTGATTCCTGGGCGAGGGCAGGGCCTAGGGCGAGCGCCAAGGCCGGGCCCAGCAGCACCAGCGCCCAGGTGAGCCGACGGGGGTCCATGGCTGCGGGAGGCACCGGGCCGCAGCGGGGATCCCCCTTATAGGCGCTGGCCCGCCCCAGCTGGGAGCCTTGGAGGGGGAAAGAGCATTCCTGCAGGATGGTCCAGGGAGAAGGTCAAGGACAGGGTCAGGGCAAGCATACTGGAACCCCTGATAGTTGGGTTTCCTTTTTTTTATGATATGAGTGTCTGACAACGTTTAATTGCGGAGGCATTGGCTTCATAGATGGCTCCCCAATAAATGTGACTAGGTAAAGGGCCAGGCCACCTCCTCCCGCTGAGGCACCTTTGTTTTACACATCTCAGCTGATTGCAGTCACTGACCACTTGGGCCACTCGGTTGCTTGTTTTGTTTTCTCTTCTTATGCTTTAAACTCCAACCTATGTTAAATTCACCAATAAAGAGTGAGCCCACGAACTCTTAGGCTCCCACCCTTGACTCCAGGGAAAGCAGGACCCCAGACCCACACTGCTCTCTCTACCCAGGACCTTGCTCTGTGGCCCCGGGAGTGCTGTGTAATTTCCGGGTGTGCTGTGTAATTTATAAGTAATAAACCTTTATTTTCTCAAAGTTTCCTGATGGTTGTTGCTGAATGGCATCTTTCAGTCATAATAAGAACTCAAGGGCCGGTCCAGCCACAACATTGATTTTTTTTTAATTAATTAATTTTTAAATTTTATTTTATTTTTTGGCTGCATTGGGTCTCCGTTGCTGCGTGCGGGCTTTCTCTAGTTGCGGTGAGTGGCAGCTTTCTCTTCATTGCGGTGCGCGAGCTTCTCACTGCAGTGGCTTCTCTTGTTGCAGAACACGGGCTCTAGGCACGCGGGCTTCAGTAGTTGTGGCGCATGGACTCAGTAGTTGTGGCTCGCGAGCTGTAGAGGGCAGGCTCAGTAGCTGTGGCGCACGGGCTCAGTAGTTGTGGCGTGCGGGCTCTAGAGCACAGGCTCAGTAGTTGTGGCGCACAGGCTTAGTTGCTCCGCGGCATGTGGGATCTTCCCGGACCAGGGCTCGAACCCGTGTCCCCTGCATTGGCAGGCGGATTCTTAACCACTGTGCCACCAGGGAAGCCCAACATTGATTACTGATAGGCCGAGATCCATACAAAACAGCCATGGTCTCTCTCCCTGGGCCGGGGCCTTGGGCGTATCTCTCCCAGGGGGACCACTGGTTGAGGAGTCTTTATTTTTTAACCATTTTAAAGAGGAGAAATAGATAAACTGAGAAATAATAATTCCATGGGATGGTGGCAGTGGGCATCCAACCAACTGAGACCAGGGCCATTCAGAACCTTGTTGTCCTTATTAGTGGACAAATAAGGAAACTGAGGCTCAGAGAGGGGACCCCCACACTTGCCCAAGGTCACAAGAGGATGGGCCCTGGGGCTGCGAGTCTTGGTCGGTTCTGCCTCTCCCACACCAGGGTCTCCTTGGGTTGGGCAGGGGATGGAGGGCCTCTACCAGGTGCCAGTCTGGATGCCAGTTTTACCAAGGAGGGAAACTGGCAGAGAGGGAGGTTACTCAACCCAACGCGGGTGAGACCCTGAGCTGAAAACCCTGCCTTGCAGCCCCTCCCCCTTTTCACCAAAGCAGGCTACGACAGTAGGCATAGAGATCTCTGTCTCTGTCTCTCCCCTGCTCCCTCTGTCTCTCTCTTGAGTCTCTCTTGGCCTTTCTCTCTCTGTCTCTGTCACTCTCCAAATCTTTCCAGCAGTGCTGAGCAAACAAGGGACTGGTTTGGCCCCCACTAATGTTGGACCCCTCCCCATAGCCTAACCCTCCCAACCAGGCCTTGCTCTCTGGCCCCCACTAGAGCAGCCTGTTCCCTCCACCCACCAAGAGCCTGTAATCAGTTCCACAGGACAGTGCCAAGGCCAGCAGCTGGGGCTGGGGGGAGGGCTTCTGTCCTCGAGGGCTCCATCCTCCTGTCCCTCCTCCCCCAGCCTGCCCTGAGGCTCCCATTGTGGCCCCCAGGGGTCTCTATCCCCCAGCCCTAAGCACATTCCTCCCCAGCTCACACCCCCACAAGGATCCCCATTGCCCAAGTCCAGCAACAAACCATCCTTTTCACTGAACTTCTTTATTCATTCAACAAACACTCCCAGAGTCCCCTCTCTGCCCAGCCCAGCCCCCAAGGAGCCTCCACGTCAGAAGAGATGGAGCTGGACGCAGACACCACCCCAGCCCTAGGGTCAGAAGTACAGGGCTGACTGGGAGTGGTGGGAGAACGTTCGCTAGGGAACGCTGCAAGGAGGTGATAGCTGGGGTTCTGAGAGATGAATAAGAGTTTTCCAGGGAGGCAAAAAGTAGCAGTAAAACCTTGCAGACTGGTGTGAAGGAGTGGTGGGGTAAGCTTAACCTGCACAAGATGCCTTCTCACAAGCCTCCAGAAGTTGATTCTGTATAGCCAAAGGGCCAACACTGTTGCCCATTATACAGAGGATGGAACTGAGGCCCAGAGAGAGGAAGCAACTCTCCCACCATCACACAGCAAATAAGTGGCAGAACCATCGGCTCCAACACCTGCGCTCTTAACCTCTGTACTCTGAGCCTCCTTCTTTCACCATGCTGTTCCCTCTGCCAAGAATGCCTTTCCTTCCTTCACCCACTGAAAAACTCCTGTTAGGCTCCATTGTCATCAGTTGTGTGATCCTCTGGTCCAGACTGAAAGGGCCCCAGCGTACAGGGAGGAAAACTGAAGCCCTGGGACACTCAGGTTCAGTTAGGGTGGAGTGGGCCATCAGCTTCTCCTGGTCTCTTACACAATTCTAAACAGTCACACAGGCTCCCCCCAAAAAGTGAATTTTCAGCCAGGGCAGCTCTCTTGTCCTTGGCTTCCTCCAGCTAAAGAGGGAGGGGGGAATAGAAGCCTGAGATCACATATTTAAAGCTATATAATGTCTCCTCTGGAAATGAGAGACAGGAAGCTCCAGGCCAGGCCCTGAGAGGTTGGGAAGAACTCTGGTCCCTCAATTCTGGGGGTGGGGGCTCAGTAGACCCCACCCTTGTATCTGTCTTGAATCTTTACAAGTTCCCAATGCTACGAGGCTGCTGTTGCTCTACAAGCCAGGGGTGCTCCCCCAAGTGCAATGTCATTTGCCCCATGAGGGGGTCTCTGAAGCGGGAGGCCCAGAGAGGGGTAGGTCCCTGATCAAGGTCACACAGCCAGTCCATGGAGACCAGAACCCAAAGGTCTGTGTGCAGGAGATATAAAAAAGACAGAGAATGGGGTTCTCCCTCTAGACAAGCAGGTGAGGGTCTCATGCCTCTGGACACTATCCCTGGCTTCCACTCCACAGTGCATCCAGCTGGGGGCCCAGGGCGCTGAATGGTGGCCGGTCTTGTGGGCTAGGGGCCCAGCACAGCTTCATGAGCTCATGAACCTGAGGGGGTGGGAAGAGACAACAGGGTCACATGTGAGTGGTAGGAAGGACATGACTCCTGTTCGCAGTTTTAAAATAGAAATTAGACTCCATCCCTCCCTTGCTCCAAAGCCTCCCATGGCTCCCTATGGATCTTAGAACAAAATTTCATCACCTCCCCTGCCTCCCTCCCTCTACCATCACCTCCATCACCTCCTCTCTTGTTCCATGCAGCCACATCTGCCCCCATCTCATTTTGTAAATACACCAAACTCATTCCCACCTCAGGGCCTGTGCACCTGCTGTGTGCTCCGCTGAGAATGCCCTCTCCCAGCTTTCCCCATGGGTAAGATCCTCTTCCTCCTTCACCCCCTCTAAGAGGCCATCCCTGACCACACACCCCCATCTCTTTCCAGACATTGATCACCACCAGAATGTTCTTGTTAGCTTCTGCCGGTTACAGGGAGGAGGGGTAGTATCTCTTCTGTCCCCTGCTGGGTCCCCAGCACCCAGCACAGAGCCGGCACACAGTCAGCGCTCAATAAATGTCTGTGGCCTGAACAGATTAATTTGTGAATGACCAACCACACGTCAGACACTTCCACAAAAGCTGTGATGAGAAACTGTAAGAGTCACCATCATTTATTGAGCACCGACTGTATGCCAGGCTCAGAGCTGAGCAATGGAGAGATGTTAGCTAATCTGATCCTCTCCCACCCTATAAGGCATTGTTATTCCCATTTTGGAGACAGGTAAACTGAGGCTCTGAAAGTGTTTGTGACTTGCCATACAGTGAGAGAGCAGCAAAGTAGAGGCCAGAAATCCCCTTCAGCCTCAGGCTCTGGTCCCTGCTCTCAATCAAGAGATGTCTGTGGTGGAGAGACCCAGAGGGACAAGCAGGCTTGCCCAGGCCCCCTGGTGAACCTACAAAGTGGGAAACTGAGGCAGGCCCTCCAGTGCTCACCTCACCAGGACAGGCAGGAGGTGCGGGCAGCCTCTGGCCGTCGGCCAGCAGCTCCAGGAGGCGGCAGAGGGCTGGCACATCTCTCTCACATCCCATCATCCGCAGGAACTCCTGGAGCCAAGGGGGAGGGCCCGAGGTGGGGGAGGAGCCATCCATGATGGAAGGGGGAGTGGCCGCCCGTGATGTGGGGGTCAGCCACAGTGAAGGGAAGAAGGGAATCACCCACCGGTGGTGGGGGAAGGGGCCCTCCTTAATGGAGGAGGAGGAATTGTCTGTGATGCATGGGGGAGGGGCTGCCTGTGGTGGTGTGGGAGGTGGGGGTCTGCCATAGTGAAAAGGGGTCTTACTGGAGCCTCTAATGCTGGGACCAGGGGACCCTGAGCAAGAGAGGGACGCGGGCATAAACAGGACGGGTGTTGGCCAGGAAGGGGTTGGTGGGGAGGAGGGTCTTGGGGGTCCAGGGGTGCCGACTCACGGCTGAGGGGCTACAGCTCTTGTCACTGTAGGTGAAGAGCTCGTACAGGACGACCCCGAAGCTCCAGACATCCGACTGGCGCGAGAAGATGTTGTCCGAGAGGGACTCTGGGGCGTACCTGGAGGGGAACAGGGAGGCCTTGGGGGACGACAGTAAGGCATAGGACGGGAAAGGACGCAGCCTCGGACTGGGGTAGCTGGTCACGGTAGGTGGGAGTTATGAGAGAGTCTCCAACCCTGTGGCGCCCCAGGGCGGGGCCTGGGCGGGGTCAGGGCGGAGCCAGAACAAGAAAAGGAGCGTGGTCCGGAAGGGGCCGGGGCCGTGGGGGCGCGGCCAGGGCGGGCCCCAGACCCTGGGGAGGAGGGGCGGAGCCAGGAAGGTGGGAGCAGGGGAGGGGCCTGGGTAGTGGGGAGGAAGGGTGGGGCAGGGGCGAGGTCTCTACCAGAAGATGGGGCTCTGGCCTGGCTCGCGGACCACGTAGTAGTCTTTATCGAGCGGCAGCAGCTTGGCGAGGCCGAAGTCAGCGATTTTGACATGCGTCTCGCTCTCCACCAGGATGTTACGGGCTGCCAGGTCGCGGTGCACGCAGCGGCGGGAGCCCAGGTACTCCATGCCCTGCGGGAGGGCATGGAATATGGACCCCAGGATGACTCCGCAGGGGCCCCAGTCTGACATGGAATCCAACACCAGCCCCAACCCAGACCCCGAGCCTAACCCTACCTCTGACCCATCCTGCACTCCAGTCCTGACCTTAGCCCTAACTCAACCCCGCTTCCAGCCTGACCTGGATCCCAAACTTCAACCCTCAGCCTTCCTGGCGAATCCACGCAGACCTTGCCCAGGTCGAGCCAGGTCAGTTCCCGCAGGTCTGACGGGCTCCCCGCCCTCTTCCGACCCGCACCTTGCAGATTTGCGAGGCGTAGAGGAGCAGGCGGCCAGCGTCAAGGCGCGCGCGGTGCCGCTGCAGGAAGTCGCGCAGGCAGCCGCTGGGCAGGTACTCCATGACCAGCCGCAGGCTCAGGCGGCCTAGGGGAGGCGGGGGAGGCAGGGAGGAGTCACCACAGGGCCTAACTTTGTCTACTCCCTCTCCCCACTCTCCTTCCCGGTTCAGAGTAGGACCTCGTGTCCCTCCTGGCCTCAATATTGCTTTCTGTAAAATGGGAACGGCAACAGTGACGCTTATCGCTAATGTCTTTTTGAGTACTTTCAACAATATTCATTGATTCTCTTAAACCTCATAATGACCCATTTTTTCCGGTGGGGAAATTGTCGATCCCAAGGCAGTCTAGATCAGTAAACAAGACCAGTCAGGGGGATATATGTATGTGTATAACTGATACACTTTGCTGTACAGTAGAAACTAACACAACATTGTAAAGCAACTCTACTCCGATAAAAATTAATTAAAAGAAAAAGACCAGTGAGTAGCACCCGCACTGGCATTCTCAGGCCACCCTAAAATGGTACTGCAGAAGTATGAGGATGTGTGATTTGAAGAGCATCCACTTGGGAGGTGGCTCACCTGGGCCATAGCTGACACCCCGGTACTTGACAATGAAGTCACTGTGCAGGGCTTTGAGGATCTGGATCTCCCGCTGGAAGTCCCTCTGCTGTTCTGGCCCGCTGTGCTGCAACTGCTTCACGGCCACCAGGGCGCCTGTGTTGTCGCCCAGCGGGTCATAGCGGCACAGTTCCACGCTGCCAAAGTTGCCCTGGGGGACAGCAGGGCTGGTGTCCACGTGCATGGGTGCTACCCCACCCACCCCAGCCTAACCCTCCTCACCTTGCCCAGCTGTGAGATGTACTTGAGGTGTCTCTCCTCAAAGATGGTAGGGTCCTGGCAGGCATAGAGCTGGGCGCCATTCCAAAGCCCATCATGGGGAGCCAGGGCACCAGGTGTGGGGTCTGAGAGGAGCTCATAATCTGGGGGGCACAGGCAGTGAGTGAGCAGTGCATTGGGCCCTAAGCCCCCACTCCTAACTGACTTGCTGTGTGACCTCCATCTGAAGGCTTAGCTTCTCTGTGCATTATGGCAGGGCCTCTGCAAGCCAAGAAGTACTTTGTGGGGCTGGAAAAAGGTGCTCCTGGGCAAAGGCAGCCCTCTTATGCAGTGCACATGCTGTACACAGACTGAAGGGCATTTCTCAGACTCCACTGCCGTGGGGTATGGTCAAATGACTGAGCTCAGGCTGATAGGGGACAGAGACAGGCTGAATGCCCCCTTAGGCCCGGCCCATGGAAACCTAGGTGGGACCTTCTACACTCTCTCTTTTTTGCAGAGGATCCAGCAGGGGCCTGAGGCCATGGGATGGGGGGAACCACAAAGGGAGAGTTTCTTGTTGACCTGGACACCCTCGTTGAATGAGAACTAAACATCCATCATGTTCAACCTGGAATTGAGGGGCCTGTTTGTTACAGCAGCTGTTGAAACTCGTGCTGACTGTCACAGTCACCAACCATTCCAACCTTGCCAGGCACACAGGGCAGGCTCTACATGCAAACTTCGCTCTCTTACTGGGCCCAATGTGACATGCCGGCCCTGCCCACCCTGCCTGGCCCAGTGGGCACCTGAAGTGATGAGGCTGTTCAGGTCACGGATGACAGCGCGGAAAGAGGGCCTCTGGCCTGGCTCGTAGGCCATGCACTGTTGGATCAGCAGGGCCAGCTCCGTCCACTTGGGTGCAGGCAGTTGCTGCCGTTCCTGGTAAAACTGGAGCTTCTGAGGGCAGGAGGAGGGGCTGGTCACCCCCAGTGTACCCTCAGAAGGCACCCCCAGACACCCCCATCCTCCCCAAGCTGGACTTCAGTCTACCCTTCTGTCAACTGAGAGCTCTAGAGGCCAATACGCGTGCTCTGACCTTGGCAGGATCCAGGGTGCTGATGGGCATTGTGACACCGCTGAACACCTCCCAGACTGTGGCACCAAATCCCCACTTGTCAGCTTCCAAGCCAAGTGTTCGGGCCTCCTGGAGACACTCAGGGGCCACCCAGGGGATCCTGTCAGTGAGCACTGGTGGGGGGGCAAGGATGGGATCAGAGATCTGCTTCCTTGCCTCACTAGGCCCCTCCCTCCTCCACCCCTCAGCACTCACTCTCCAGGCTTAGCACAGTGGGGCTGACACCGGGGTCACTCAGCTTGATGAAAGGCAGGTTCCCGTCAGCCCCCTCCCGAGCCAGGAGCACCTTCCGGGCTGAGACATTGCCGTGAGGGAGACCTTTGTCTTCCTAAGTGGACCAAGCATAGGAAAATGCCAAGAATGATGAATGAATATTCTGGCTGGCGAACTCCTGCACATCCTTCAAAGCCCACCTGGTACTGCTCAGGCCGTACTTCAGCATGCTCCCTAGACTATTGGCAGTCCACCCCCCATGTCCCACCCTCTTCTCAAACACTGCTCCCCCATCCCATGGCTCCCCACTCCCTTCAGGATAAAGTCAAAGGTCCTCAGCCCGGCACTCAAGGCCCTTTGAGATCCAGCTCTTGTTCATTCTTCCCATGAGCTTCTCTCTCCCACATCTCCACCCTGTTCTCCTGCCAGGCAACCTGCCTGGTGCACCCCAGGACAGACAACACACCTTCTAAGCTGCAGCCTTTGCCCAGGCTGTTCCCTCAGCCTGACATGCCCTCCTTCCTTTCTCCTCTTAATGAACTTCTACTTAATCTTCAAGGTCCCAACTCTAATGTTCTTTCTTTTGGAAAGCCCCCTGCCCTGGGCAGCCTCATTGCTCACTACTCCCCTCAATTTCCATGAATTACAAGCTGTTCCCTTCTGCTCTTACACCTCTGAACCTGTTTCTATGCTGTTCCCTCAGTCTAAAATGCCCTCCCCTTGCACCCTTGCCAAACTCCTGTCCACACGACAGAGCCCACTCTCAAAGCCCCGTACACTCTGTGAATGGAGGGTGGAGCAGCAGAGGAGCACTCACCAGATAGTTGAGGGCATAAGCCAGCTGTTTGATCACCTGTAGTTTCCAGCTGGCCGGCACCAGCTGGCCACACTTGCGCAGATATGTGTCCAGCGCTCCCAGGTATACAAATTCCTGCACCATTATGCCTGGTGGCAGTAGGGAGGGGCACGGTTGGGAGGTAGGACTGCACTTGTGTTCAACAGGCTGTGCCCCAGCTCCACCTTCAAGGGTCCCTTGAACTCTCAGCTCTGACTTCTCCCTCCCCTATTCCTCCATCCTTACCCTACTCACCTCTCTTCCTCCCCATCTCCCATCTCAGAACACTTTGTCTGAAATGCCTGGAAGGTGCCAAGCTCTCTCCATGACTCACTTCCAGCCCTTTGCATGTTCTGTGTTTCTGCCTGGAACATCCCTCTTCCTTCACTTCCCTAATGCCTATTTATCCTTGCCTTTCCAGCTTAGAACTTATCCTTGCCTACCCAGAATCATTGCTTGACCTCCAAGCTGGGTTAGCAGCCTCTGATCACCCACAATGCCCTGCGCTGCCCCCATCACACAAAATCATTTATCATCCTGATCAGCTTATCGTGTTCTACGCTAGGCACCCAGCTCCTGGCACATACTCGGCTCCCAATAAATAGCTGATGAGCTGAACTGATGGAACCGAGGCTTGGAGAGGTAGCGTGGACCTTGCAAAGCTGCAACAGAGTGAGAGTGGAACCCAGGTCTGCCTGACTTGAGATAATTTTGGGGGGCTGGTATTGGTGGGAGCCTGGAGTTGCTTGCCCAAGGAGTAATGATTCAGGGAGATGGGTATAGGCTTGGAGATTTGAGGGGGAGGGTGATAGACCCTGGTGGAACAGAGCCCCAGCCAGGGCAGGCTCTGGATGTGTACGGCTATTGCTGCTGTAGATGGGCTCAATGAGGCAGGGCAGGGGTGGGGCGGGGAATGTCTCTCACTGTCTCCAGCCATGCACACGCCATGGAGCAACACGAGATGCTGGTATGACACTTGGCTCATCAAGGACGCTGCTTCCAGGAATGACTGGGGAGGAAAGAAGGGAGAGAAGATGCATGGGTTTCTTCCACTTCAGGGTCAGACCAAGGACCCCAAACTTGCTGCTCTCACACCTGCTTAGGAGACCTGGCCGCCAGCATCCTTTGGCCCTGGAGTCCGCCATTAGTGCACACAGCACTCTGTATCATGATTTTCTGATGGAGGCAGGAAGTCCCCACTGTATTCTACCTTGAATCTCTCACACAAGTGGGAGATCTGGGGTTTGAGAAGGGCTCAAACCTTCCTCTGTGTTGCCCAGCCCCTGCTGATGCCTCCATCCGCATCATTCCTCTCTTCTACTTTGCTCGTTTCTCTCTGACCCACTGGCCTCCTTGCTGTTCCTTAAACATGCCAGGCTTGGCCCTGCCTCAGGACCTTTGCACTGGCTGTTCCCTCTGTCTGGTGTACTCTTTCTGTTTGCATCTAACTTCCCCGACCCTTCTATATTTCATGGAGATGCTGTGGCTACATTTCTGTTGTTTTAAGACCCTGTGTGTTTCAAATTTCTCTGAATCCATGACTCTCTCTCCACCCAGGCCCTAACCCAGGAGGCCTGGTCCCACCCTGCTCACCTCCATGCAGTTCTTGTGCTTGGCATCCATCACTTTGAGCAGCACCTCTGTCTCTCGGGCCTCCCCATCCACAACCTCATGGCGACAGCCCCGGTAAATCTTGGTAAAGGACCCGTGACCCAGGTTCTCATGCTGGAGAGTGAGGGGGCAACATGAGAGGCCAGTAAGGGGGCTCCCATGGATCCAGTCCCCTAGCCCTGGTCCAAGCAAGGCACAGGACTCATTTTACAGATGATGAAACAGAGGCATAGGGAGGTTACATCACATGCCTGAGGCCACACAGAAGAGATGGATGTAGACCTGGTCTCTCTGGATCTCAACTGAGGCATCCCCCCCCCCCATTTCCTGGGGCCCCTTACCCACTCCAGGCTGTCAGCAGGGATCTT
Organism: Orcinus orca; assembly: GCF_937001465.1. Taxonomy (NCBI): domain Eukaryota; kingdom Metazoa; phylum Chordata; class Mammalia; order Artiodactyla; family Delphinidae; genus Orcinus; species Orcinus orca. Next base: position 11,971,867 of record NC_064561.1, on the reverse strand, counting down.
GTGAAATGTCATCTGACTCAGCTGGCATTGGGATTGGGGCTGAACAGGGGATGATGTGGGTGGGTTGCAATCTCTCCGGACCACAATCAGATTGGACTTTTCTATGGGGAGTGGATGGAGGAAGAAAACCAGAGGTCAGAGGTGAAAGGTCCTCAAAGGTTTGCTCACTCCCTGTCTCAGTGTGGGGTCTTCTTCAGAAGCCAATACTAAGAGGAGGACTCGAGGGCACATAATTTATTTGAAAGGAGACTCCAGGAAGTCCCAGTGAGGGGTGGGAGAGTGAGACAGAGAGGGAAGGAACCCTGCAGTGGGTGCAAATGAGCAGCTGATGCTGTGGGCAGCCTGGTCTCAGTCCTGCTAGGGATTCTGGGAGACTCTGGAGAACTCACACCTCAAAGCTGTCCCATCGAAGGGGTTTGTCTGAGAGCAAAATTCACCCAGAGGAAGAGGTAAGAGATGGACAGAGGCTAAGTGCTAGTGACATCACTCAGATCCAGCTGTGCCCGGATCTAACCATGCCTGAAAGCAGCCTCTATCCCACGAGTCCCGAATCACCGTTTTTTCCCTCCTAAACTACCTTGATCTGCAGTCTCTGCCACTTGCCATACTAGAGCTGGAACAGACACAGAAAGGCAGGGACCCAGACTGATCACCCAGCTCAGGGGAGAAAGCAGGCTCACCTTTGGGTCTGGGGGTGCAGCAGAAGGTGAGGTTCAGCTCAACCCCATCCACGTGCAACCCACCACCCCAATAGGCTGCCAGGAGCTCTCGAAGACTGCTGTGGGGCTGGCCAAGGCCAGCCAGGGAGAAGGTTCCTGTGGGGTCGCACCGGATGAGGCAGCCCTTGTAATCAGGGCCCAGGGGGGTCTGCAAAGAGGAGTGGTCCCTGAGTGGGAGTGGGCGGCACCCTCCCCCTCAAATCTCCAAGCCTTTGCCTATGCTGTTCCCTCCACTGGGAATGCCTTTTCCCTCCCCTTCTTCAGGAAGTAATGCTGACTCATCTTTCAGTTCTCAGCTCAAATATCATCTCCTCCAGGAAGCCCTCCTTGCCCTCCTGGCCCCTATGGTAGACTGACCGGGACACAGACAGTTAGGAGGTAGCTGTCGAAATCCTGGGGACTGCGGCGGAGAACGTAGGAGCCGGGAAGTGAACCCCCAGTCTTGAGTTTGTTGATGGCAAAATCCAAGCTGTGGGGAAAGGTGGGAGGGAACTGAGATTCGAAGATGGAGAGAAACAGAGAGATAGAGGCACAGAAACCAAACTAAACCTGAGTTCTAATTCTGGTTTCTCTGAAGCCCTGGGAAGGTCACCAGGCAACATTCCCTCACTCCCTCCCATTTATAAATTGAGCCAGAAGTTGGGCTTCTGCCTCAGGGATTAAAGAGGAGGCTGCAGGTGAAGCCGGGCACTGCGAGCATCCCCAGAAAATGGCTCTGGGGCCTCGAGGAGGGAAGCGGCTGCCCTGGCAGCAGAAAGGAGACCCCAGACTCGTTCAGCGCCAACTATGCACCTGGCGCTGTTCAAGCACTTGATCCCTTGTCCAGGGCTCCTGAAAGGCGAGGACACAGAGGCTCCAAGAAGGGGAGTGACCGAGATTCGGTCCCGGTGAGTCTGGCCACATGGGGGCGGGTCCTTACGTGATGGGGCCATGGCACTGCTCAGCCACCTGCTCCAGCAGCCGCGGCGGCGCCACCTCCTTGCAGAAGTAGTGCCCGGAGTCAGTGGTCAGCCGGAAGTAGCCATCCACGAGCGCCACGAAGGACAACGCTGCGGGCAGCCCCGGGAACTCGGCCTCCTGTGAGGATCCGCGTCAGCGCACGCTGCGACCCGAGGGTGACAGTCCCGCATCCCTGCCCTCGGGTAAGGCAGGAGGGGAACGGGGTCCAGCACCCACCAGGATCTGGTTGTCTGTCCTGGTGATGGTGACCAGGCGGTGCTCCCCGGCGGGGCCAAAGCGTGGGGCCTGCTTGATGCTGATATCCACGATTTCTGGAAAGTCGCAGAAGGGCTGGAGGACCTGGGAAGAAGGGGGAGGACTGAAGCTGGGGATCCCTCCCACTCCGAGCCCCCAGTCCCTTTTGGAAGCCTGGACCCCACCAACCCATACAACCCATACTCATGAGACCCGCCCCTCTCAGCCTCACCCAGTCACATCCCTCTCCCACCCCACCACTGCCAAACCCCGCCTCCTTCTCTCGGCAGGTCCCCCAGCCCACCTCACCCCGACCCCCTCCCTCACTTAGCTCCACTTTATCTCGCGGTGTCTCTTAGTACAGTCGGGAGCCCCACCCACCCTCAGTCCTGCCTCTTCCCTCAACTTGCAGTTAGCCCCACTCTGAACCCCGCCCACCCAACTATCCCCTCCTTCTACGCCCCGCCCATTTCATTCCCGCCTCCTCGCTCAGCCCTACACCTCACTCAGCAGGGTGCCCTCCCCCACAAGCCCTCTCACAGTCCCTCCTCTCTTCGGCCCCGCCCCTCAAGCCCCGCCCATTCCTTGCCCCGCCCCCTTGGCCCCGTCCCCGCCGTTGGCCCTGCCCAGAGCCCCAACCCACCCGACCTCGCACCTCGTGTTCTCCCGGGCTCCAGGCGATGCCGCTGCCGCCAGCCACGCGGAGCTGCCCCGGCGCATCCTGACCACCAGCAGCTCCGGGGAGGGCCACGCGGAAGGTCTCGGTGGCCCTGTCTGGGTCCAGCCGCTCGAGGTCCATGATGTACTTGGCCATGAGCGAGTGCTTATCAGCCTGGCAGGCGGCCAAGCGGCGCAAGGCCCGGCGCACTGTCCTTCGGATACGCCTCCGCGTCACGAAGTTCAGGCCCTGGATCAGGTCGCGCAGGCCCGGGGGCAGGCAGACCTTGTAGCTGAGAGCGGGGGGAGTGGGACCCTCAATGTGGAGAGGGGCCTCCGCAGGGAGGGCAGGGACGTACATCAACCCAGACTTTAGTTGAGGGGCTGGAGTGTCGCCTCACTAGGGGGGCACAGAGACACACTCAGGGACAGGCATGGGCGTAGGGCCTCTATAGGAAGGGCCATTGGGGCCCATAAGACAGACAGGGACACACATAGTCCTTTTAGCTGCCTGAAGCCCGACAATGGAGTCTCAGCGGGACTGTGTTGAAAGGAGGGGTGTGGGCTGGGTCACATGAACACACTGGTGGCTTGTAGGTGGGCAGCCCCAAGGTGGGCCTGGACTCTGGCAGTGCTCTGGTGGAGCCATGCTGGCTCACTCCCAGGTAGAGGCTGGGCGCCACAGCCTGGAAGCCCTCACCTGATGGTCTTCAGCAGCTCCTCGGGCCGCTGACCCTGCTCGAGGGCCATCTGGGCCAGGTCCAGCACAGCCAAGCTGAGACACTCACCCTGCTCCTTGAGGCTGAGGCCCATCGGGAGGCGGCCGCTGACCAGGTCATTGCGGTGCTGCAGGCCAGTCACAGCCCAACCATGAGCCCTGATGCTGTTCTGTAGACCCCCACACCTGGGCTGACCTCCACCCCTGGACTGCCACAGGGAGGGTCAGCCAAGGCTGCCCAAACACAAGCCCTGATGTTGCCCCAGGGACCCCACCCCTGGGCTGAGCCCCAGGCAGACCCCTACCTGGGCAAAGAGGTGCTCCAGGACTGGCAGGTCAAGGATGGCACTGGCTACGTCCTTTCGTAGCCCAAAGCGGTGGACCTTCTCTAGCCCAAACCAGTTGGGGAAGTAAAAGCTGTGCGAGAGGGGAGAACCCTGGAGTGGGGATACGATGGAGGGACAGTGCCAGGACCTCAAAGAGCCCAGGTTATGCCACTGACTTGCTGTGTGACCTTGGACAAGTGACCCACCCTCTCTGGCATTAGTTTCCTCACCTGTGAAATGAGCAGTGATCATGCCCTCCCTGGGGCATCCACCAGGAGATACATGGAGATGATGATTGAGGGGTCACTGTTGTTTTAAACTCCCATTTCCAAAGCCCTCAGCCAAAGGCATGCCCTCTTGGTATCATTTAACCCATACCTGTGGCAGGGGGGGGGGGCAGGGGATACTTCCTACCGGAGCCTGTAGACAAGGACCTGGGTGCCCGCGTCCTCCACGGAGAAGATGTGGCTCGGGGGGAACCAACAGGACAGGTCCTCCAAGGCCAGAGCAAAGAGGGAGTGGTACACGGGCAGGATGCCTGAGGGGACGCCCCCATCAGTTCCCTCCAAGTCTCCCCATCTGTCCCCTGCAGGGCTGCCATGTTATCCCCATGCAGCCCCACAGGCTTTTTCTCACCTTCAGCTCTGACACCATGTCCCACCCCCGCTCGCACCCATTCTAGGGCTCCCCATTGCCCTTAGGAGAGAAGCCATGTGCTCAATCTGCTTCTCAGGGCTCCCTGCCCCTCTACCCAGAGCATCTCTTTCCATGTACAGTTTACCTCGAGGGATGACTAGCTGTTTCCCCTAGTATACCATCACGCCTCTGAGTCTTTGCCATGCCATTTCCTGTGCACCCTCCTCCCTTACCACACCCCTACTCATCCCTCTAACCCCAGCTCCAATGCTGACTCCACTTGGCAGTTCTTCCAGCTCCCAATCTGTGTTCCGCACAGTCCTACCCCTCCCTCTGGCCAAACATTCTAGGGACCCACTCACCACTGGCCTTAGCAGCCCAAACACATAGCTCTTCAGCTGAGTGGTCCCCAAAGGAGAAGGATAGGCACTGTGGGGGTCCAGGGCCCCGCGGGGGCAGCAGCACGTGCAGGGCACCAGCCTCTGAAGAGGAGAGGCTGCAGGAGCGCTGAGGGATCAGGGGCGTCTCCTCACTTGGAGGTGCCATGAGTGCAGCCTGCCTGGACACAAAAAGAGGCAGCCCCTCAGCTGTGATCAGGGGACAAGGCTACAAAGCTTCTGGGGTGGGGGTGGGGGCAGAGATGCTGATGGATGAGGTAGGGATGAAGCCGGAGAAAGAGGGAGGAGACAGGGACAGAGAGAAACTCAGAGATGGAGAGAGACAGAGAGGGGGAGCTGAGTGTGCAAGGTGGGTGAGGAGCCATAACCCCCCAGGTGAGGGCTGTGCTGGGAGGCTGCAAGATGTTCACACAACTTTGTGTGAACTCACACTCCAGACTCTTGGTGCCCAGGACAGACATCTCTAGTCGAACTCCAGCCTCCACACATACCACTTCTCCAACCCTCCTCCAGACAGTCATGACCAATCAATCACAGATATAGGGATTTGCTAACCGGAAAGCAGATAGATACTGGCCTGTGCACATGGGTGGGGATAGAAGTGGCCATCCCTCCCTGTGAAGCTGGAGGATTCAAGCACTTCTGAGGCTGGGGCTAGAAGCTTTTGCAGCTGGTGTGATGCATGCCTTGGGGGCAGATCCAGACTGATGACTCAGTCAACAGAGATCTCTGTGTCTGTCTCCCCTGCTCCCTACATCTCAGTTCCTTTCATCACTCCCACCATTAGGTCCCCATAGTAGGAAGCCCTCCCTGGGATAGGCCCAGGAGGAAACCGTCCATCTTATTCTCAGGCGTTCTACACCAGCCAACTTCCAGATCCCTGTCACCCTGGGGGACCCAGAGCTCAGGACCCCTGGCTGGGCAGAGGGAGGAGTAGGGTTTCAAACCCAATGAGGAAAAGGGGGGAGACAGAGAAGATCCACGTAAATTGACCCAAATGAAGAAGATACAAAAAGAGAACGTTGGATAAAAACTATGTTCCAAAATAATAGCAGGACGGGGGCTGATAGCATTAATTAGAGTTTAACACACCCAGAATATAAGCCTGGGACTGGGGATAGGTAAAAACCCCAGGCCCTGGGTTCAAATCCCAGCCCCACCATATTCTGGTTTCATGACCCCAGCAGGGCTTCCACTGCTGGGACGCAGCTTTCTCGGCTGTGAAATGTGCTGATTCCCACCTGCTTCAGTGAGGTAGCTTGCTGAGCCCAGCCTGAGCTGTCAACACGTTTAATCCACGCTAAGTGGCACAAATCCTTGGTGACATGCCCAGCAAGCCCTTGACAAATGCCAGATGAACCAGACAGGAAGGTCCCTTAGCACAGTGGTTAAGGGGTTACCATCAGGGAGGCAGGGCGTGGGGGAGAGAGAACTTTCCCCAAGGGACAGTCCATTGTCACCAGCTCCCAGACCAGGAATTGGAACGTTCCCGTCCCGTGAGCTCTGACCCTCCCCGCCACCACCCCATCTTGTCACTCCCCACAGAGGTGCCCACAGTCTTATTTCTAACAGTCGTCCTGATCTTGCCCAAATTTGCACCTTTATGTAAATGGAATCACACAGTGTGTCTTGTGTTTAAAATAAATCTTAAAGAAGCATGATTTTTAGGGCTTCCCTGGTGGCACAGTGGTTAGGAATCCACCTGCCAATGCAGGGGACACGGGTTCGAGCCCTGGTCCAGGAGGATCCCACATGTCGCGGAGCAACTGGGCCCGCAAGACGCAACTGCTGAGCCCGTGAGCCACAACTGCTGAGTCCACATGCCACAACTACTGAAGCCCACGCGCCTAGAGCCTGTGCCCCGCAGTGAGAGAAGCCACCGCAAGGAGAAGCCCACGCACAGCAACGAAGAGTAGCCCCCACTCGCCACAACCACAGAAAAGCCTCCTCACAGCAATGAAGACCCAACGCAACCAAAAATAAATAAATAAATTTATAAAAACAAAAACAAAAACATGATTTTTAAAATATCGAAAGTAAAAAAAGAAAGTCTGTCTGGAGCCCAGAAAAATGCCCCTGTTTTAACACCAAAAGTCCCGCATGCCGGGAAGGTTGGCTGGTCCCCCAGTGTTCTGGCCTGGGACCTGGGATTTTAGGGGCATCGAACTGTCCCCTCAGGGACCGGGAGCCCTGGGCGCATGCGTAATGATTCTTTCAGGTCCAGGAAGCTGGGAATTCGAGGCCTCCTATGCAGAACAAAACTGAGGCCCAGAGAGGGGAGCGCTTTGCCAGAGGCCACACACCCAGCTGTCCCAGCTCACATCTGGCAGCTGTCCTCAGAGGCCTGAAAGGCAAACTTGCCTTTGTCCCCAGCTGCGACCATCCACACAGTCTCCTCCCACGCCCATCCCCGACCAGAGCCCTGTGACACCACCAGCTCTTACCTGGAGGTGAGGACCTCTGGGCCAGCTACGGGAGGGCAGAGGCGAGCAACAGCGGGAGGAAAGTCCCACTCGCTCCTTCCTGTGTGGGCCCCTCAGCTTCCTGAGCTGCTGTCACTTACCGAAAGTCATGGCCATGTGGGCGACGGGGTTGGGGGGGGGGTGCGGGGAGGGGCAGAAAGTTCCGGAAGCCTCTGCAGCAGCAGTCCTGCTCAGACAGGCTGCTGGAGACCCCAGACCTAAGGGAAGGGGTGACAGCACAGAGAAGGGCCCAGGTCACACAGGGGGACCTCAGCAGGCTCCAGGACTCACTCTCTGTGGGGCCCTGACAACACCCTCCGCTTCTCCAGTCTCAGTTTACCCATCTGTGGCATGTGTAGGTTGGGCACCTAGATTAACTAATTTCGCACCTAAGGAAGGGAACTGGGCTGGATCTGTCCAGGAAGGAGGCAGGGAAGTTGCCCCAGACAAAAGTCAAGTTCTCCTTCACGGTATTTCTCCCATGAGACCCTGGGAGGGATAATAGCCCACTATTGTGCTCTGTGCCCTAAGCCCAGCCCTAGAAACTGTGAAAACCAGACAGACCCGGACCTGCCCTCAGGCTCACTTCACTATCTGGTCTGGCAGGGAGGCAATTAATCATTATGGATAACAAAGAAAACCAAGGTGACAGGACAGGCACTGGCTGGGGCTCCGGTGCGGGGGTCGGAGGCTCTGTGTAGAGGCCAGGATGGATCAAGCAGGAATCTGAAGCGGGATGAAGAGGGCTCCTGGCAGAGAAGACTACAAGCGCAAAGGCCCAGAGGTGGGAGTGAGTCCGCTGTTGATGAGGTTTTATAAACATAAAAGCTGTTTATAAACATAAACATAAAAGCTGTTTTATGTTTTATAAACATAAAAGCTGTTTATAAACATAAAATAAAAGCTGTTTATGGCCCCAAGGGCGTGGCTGGGTGCAGTGAGGAGGGAGGGGGATGGCGGGCAGTCAGCTGGGGTCAGATCACAGCGGAGTCTGATGGATGCTTTTTAACACCCCTGAGGCTGTCATGAGTGGAGGAGTGGGGCAGTGTCCAGGTCAGACCCGGGCCAGTGTCCTTAGTAGGATACAAACCCCAGAAGGTAGAGCTTTGGGGATAGATTTAAGAGGACCCTTGCATCTCTGTAATCCCGTCACAAGCCCTGGCACAAAAATGGCTTTGGTACGATTTTGTTGACTTTAATTCAGTCACCCACAGACACTTCTTGGGCACTTCCCGTGTGCAGGGCATTGGGGACACAGCAGGGGAGGGAGCAGACCCAGTCTCTGCCTGGTGGAGCCAACAGTCTAGTGGGGGAGATGACAATAAATAAACTATTATCGAATCAGTGTTTCAGTGGCCCTCGGTGCCAGGCTGCTAGGAGAAACGCTGAGTCTGGGAGGGATGCGTGGAGGAAGTGACTTTGACACTGAAATCCAAGGACAAGTAGAATTAACCAGAGAGTGATCTGGAGGCATGGGGAGTTCTGGCAGAGGAACAGCCCAGGCAAAGGCTGAGAAGCTGGGCAAGGTCACAGTGTTCCCGAGAAGGACAGGGTGGCAGGGAAAAGGTGTGCTGAGACGTTTGGAGGCATCAGTGGGGCCTTGTGGGTGGAGGGAAGAGGTATGAGGTATGTCCTCAGCGCAGTGGGAGCCAGAGCAGGCTTGTGGCAGGAAGTGCTGCATGGGAGCTTAGCCATAATATTTTTCTTTCATTTCCTGGGTGGCTTCAGCAGAGAAGAATGCAAACGTGTACTCCCATCCCTGGCCCTGAGAGGGAGGTTCCTGCCCTCCAGGAAGAACAGTGAGTCTCTAGGCCCCTGACAACTCTATGGTCACTGTGGTATGTTGAGAATGAGCAGGAGGGGAACAGAGTCAGGACAAAGGTGGCACCACCAGTCCCAGATAGGAGCATGTGACATCTCCATGAGGAGATTCCAGGAAGCAGAGCCCAGAATTTGCCCAAGAATAAACTGGAGGGCTTCCCTGGTGGCGCAGTGGTTGAGAATCTGCCTGCCAATGCAGAGGACACGGGTTCGAGCCCTGGTCTGGGAAGATCCCACATGCCGCAGAGCAACTAGACCCGTGGGCCACAACTACTGAGCCTGCGCGTCTGGAGCCTGTGCTCTGCAACAAAAGAGGCCGCGATAGTGAGAGGCCCGCGCACTGCGATGAAGAGTGGACCCCGCTTGCCGCAACTAGAGAAAGCCCTCGCACAGAAACGAAGACCCAACACAGCCAAAAATAAATAAATAAAATTTAAAAAAAAGAATAAGTTGGAAACTTCAGTGATGCAAATATCCCAAATTTTCTCGAGGCAAAAAGCCATAAATACAAAGGATAAACAAATGGAACTGGAAACAAAGGTAAGCTCATGTCATGGATAAAATATCCTCATAATATAAGCAACTCCTAGAAGATAATAAGAAAATGCCAATGACTTAGCAGGATATGAATCCAGAAATCACAGAAAATGAAATACAAATGGCTGTTAAACCCAGAAAAAGATGCTCAGCCTCACTCATAATAAGAGAAATGCAAATTAAAAGCAGGATTGACCCTTGAATAACATGGGGTTGCACTGTGAGGGTCCACTTATACACAAATTTTTTTCAATAAATATGTACTACAGTACTACACATTCTGCAGTTGGTTAAATCAGTGGGCCCTCAGATAGGGAGGGCTGAATATAAAGTTATGCATGGATTTTTGAATGCATGGGGTCAGCACCCCTCACCCCCCAAGTTGTTCAAGGGTCAACTGTATAGTGAAACCATATAATTATTTTAATGGATGCAGGAAATGATAAAATTCAACACCTATTCATGATAAAAAGTCTTAGCAAACCATGTGCAAATGGGAACTTCCTCAATCTGGTAAGGAATACCTACCAAAAAAATCTACAGGTAATATTATACTTAATGTAAAAGACTGAATTGTGTCCTCCTGAGATTGGGAAAAAGACAAGGATGCCCATTCTCACCTCTTCTATTCAACATTGTTCTGGAGGTCATAACCATTGCAATGAGGCAAGAAAAATAAATAAAAGGTTTAAAGGTTGGAAAGGAGGAGGTAAATTTGTCCCTGTTTGCAGATGATATGATTGTTTATATAAAAATCCAAGGGAATCTATGACAACTACTAGAACTAATAAATGAATTTAGCAAGTTCACAAGTTAAAAAATTAATGTGTAAAGTTCAGTTGAATTTTTATATACTAGCAGGAAACAACTGAAAATGAAAACAATCTTAAATGCCATTTGCAGCAACACCAAAAAGATAAAATACCTAGGAATAAATCTAACAAAAGAAGTCTAAGATTGTTATACTAAAAGCTACAGATATTGCTGAGAGAAATTCATGAATACATAAATAAATGGAAAGAAATACCATGTTCATGGGTTGGAAGACTCAATGTTATTAAAACATCAGTTGTCCCCAAAATGGTCTACAGAGTCAATGTAATTCCAATCTAAATTCAGCAGAATTTTTTTTTATAGAAACTGGCACTGACTTTAAAATTCATATAGAATTGCAAAGGGCCAAGGTGACTTTTAAAAAGAAGATAAAATCAGAGGACTTATTCTACCTGACTTCTAGGCTTATTATAGAGCTAGAGTAATCAAGACAATTTGGTATTGGTGAAAAGATAGAGAGGTAGATCAATAAAACAGAATAGATTACACTAATGGACTCATATAAATATAACCAGTTGATTGTTGACACAGATACTAAGGCAACTAAAAGAAGGAAAGGAAAGTTTTTTCAACAAACAGTACTGGAACAACTAGACATCATATGGGAAACAATTAACATCAACCCTTACCTCACACCATACATAAAATTAACTCAAAATGGATCACAGACCTGAATGTATAACCTAAAGGTATAAGACATCTAGAAAAAAAAGATGGGTGGTAGGGAGGAAGGAATACCAAGGGGCCGTTTCCCACCTGTCAGACCATCACAGATGCAAAAAAAAAATAGAAGAAAAATTTTTGCAAACTGTGTTAGGCAAAGTTGTCTCAGCTAGAAAACATTGATAAGTTAGAATTCATCATTTTGCTGTTCAAAAGACACACAGAGGGACTTCCCTGGTGGTCCAGTGGTTAAGACTTCACCTTCCAATGCAGGGGGTGTGGGTTCAATCCCTGGTCAGGGAGATAAGATCCCACATGCCTCATGGCCAAAACACCAAAACATAAAACAGAAGCAATATTGTAACAAATTTAATAAAGACTTTAAAAATGGTCCACATCAAAAAAAAAATCTTAAAAAGAAAAAAAAATCTTTTTAAAAGACACCACTGAGAAAACAGAAAGGCAAGACATAGATCAGGAGAAAATATTTGCAATGCATATATTACATAAACAAAATACCTGTATCCAGAATATATCAATAACTCTAACAACTCAATAATAAAAGACAAACAACTCAATAAGAAATTGGGCAACAGATTTGAACAGACACTTCACCAAAGAGGACGTATGAATGGCCAACAAACACATGAAAAGATGCTCAACATTGCTAGCCATCAGGGAAACACAAATCAAAACCACATGAAGATACCACCTCACACCCACTAGAATGGGAAAAATTTAAAAAGACCGACAATAACAACTGTTAACAATGCATTGCTGGTGGGAACGCAAAATGATGCAGCCACTGTGGAAAAGAGTTTGGCAGTTTCTTAAAGCTGAACATAGAATTACACTCTGACCCAGCCATTCCACTCCTAGGTATTTAGAGAAAATAAAATGGATGTCCATGCAAGGTCTTGTATTCCACCATTCATCGAAGCTTTATTTGTAATAGTCTTAAACGGAAAACAACCTAAAAGTTCATCAGCAGGTGAATGAATGAACAAGCTGTGGTCCAGCCATCCAGTGCAATACAACTCAGCGATAAAAGGGAATGAACTATTGATACAAACAACGACATGGAACAATCTCTGAATCATGATGCTGTGTGAGAGAAGACAAGCACGAAGCTTCCATATAAAATTTTGGACTGTGCAAACTCATCTTAGTGACAGAAAGTAGATCAGGGTTGCCTGGGGATGAAAGTGGAGAAAAAGCACAGCAAAGGGGTGCAGGACACTGTGGGGGATGGCGTTCATGATTTTTTTTTAAATAAATTTATTTATTTTGGGCTGCATTGGGTCTTCGTTTTTGGGTCTTCGTTGCTGCATGCGGGCTTTCTCTAGTTGCAGTGAGCGGGGGCTACTCTTCGTTGCAGGGTGCGGGCTTCTCATTGCAGTGGCTTCTCGTTGTGGAGCACGGGCTCTAGGCGCGCGGGCTTCAGTAGTTGTGGCACGTGGGTTCAGTAGTTGTGGCTTGCAGGCTCTAGAGCACAGGCTCAGTAGTTGTGGTGCACGGGCTTAGTTGCTCCGCACATGTGGGATCTTCCTGGACCAGGGCTCGAACCCGTGTCCCCTGCATTGGCAGGCCGATTCTCAACCACTGCACCACCTGGGAAGCCCGGTGTTCATGATCTTGATCGAAGTCATGATTTCATAGATTTACACACTTGTCAAAACTATGTAAAGTGTGCATTTTAAATAAGTGCAATTTTGTGGACTCCAATTATACTTCAGTCAAGCCGAAAAGATGGGTGGTAGGGAGGAAGGAATACCAAGGGGCCGTTTCCCACCTGTCAGACCATCACAGATGCAAAGTGTGAGAACTTGGTGTATTCTCGAGGGTCTGCAGGAACAAATTCTCGTTTGCTCTGTCAAGAGTGGAAATGAGGGAATTCTCTGGTGGTCCAGTGGTTAGGACTCCTCGTTTCCACTGCTGTGGGTTTGATCCCTGGTTGGGGAACTAAGATCCTACAAGCCGTGTAGCATAGCCAAAAAAAAAGTGGAAATGATCCAGCCCAATGGAAGGGACCAGAAGAAGCTGAAGAAATCGCCCTGAAACCCAGCAATTCTCCTTCTAGCAAATAAGCCTTTCAGGAATGATACCTATGCAGTGTTATTTATTCATCAAAGCACTCTTATAACAGCAATCAGTTGGAAACAACCTAGATGTCCAGCCACAGGGGATTCACTGAATAGAGTATGGCCATTCTCAGCATGAAATATTATGCAGGTATGCAAAAGAATAAGGTAGCCCCAATGCTGACAGTGTGGGAAGACCTCCCAGATATTCTGTGAGGGAAAAAGCAAGGTGCAGGAAGTCTGGGCAGGAAGCTTCAGTTTGTATAGAAAGAGAAGAGACAATGAAGATTTCCTCGTATTGGTGAAGACTCTCTTTGCAGGGAAACATAAACAACTTGTTCCCATGGTGCGCGGGCTTCTCATTGTGGTGGCTTCTCTTGTTGCGGAGCACGGGCTCTAGGCGCGCGTGCTTCAGTAGTTGTCGCGTGCGGGCTTCAGTAGTTGTGGTGCACAGGCTCACTTGCTCCAAGCATGTGGGATCTTCCCGGACCAGGGATTGAACGCACGTCCCCTGCATTGGCAAGCAGATTCTTAACCACTGTGCCACTAGGGAAGCCCCCCACTGAGGCTTTTGACACATAATAATTCCTTTAATCCTCAAAACAACCTCAGAGGTGTGCACTGTGATTCCCATTTACAGATGGGAAAATTGAAGCTGGGGGAAGTGGAGCCTCCAGCTTGCTTTGCTTCCCCACCTCACAACACCCTAGGAGTCCCCCACCCCAAATTAGGCTGAGAAAGGGAAATGCGGGTTTGGTCCCTGGGTGTGGGTTGGGGGGTGTTAGCTGCACGGAGCCCACATAGAGCACCTTCCTCACTTAATTTTTCTCCCTAGCAAACACCATGCTCTGCTGTGGCATGCATTTTTCTTATTTATCTTGTTTTTGTCCATTTCCCCCATTAGTGTGTCAGGTCCCCCAGCGCTGGAGTTTTTGGTTAACCTTGTCAGGGCTGTGTCCCAGCTCCCGATACACAGTAAGCACTGATGAATGAATGAATGAATGAATGAATGAATGAATGAATGAATTTGGCGGAGGAGCCTTAGGAAGTTGGGAGCAGGGACAATTGGGGACAGGAGAGGAGGGGGCAGGAGGCTAGGGCCAGGATGGGGTGGCACCTGGGGTACAAGGGAGTGGATGTCTTGGGGACGTTTTGGGGACAAAAAGAAAGGAGCAGAACTCCTGCCAGCCGGGCTCTGGAAGGATGGAGGTGCCAGTAGCCGAGATGGAGAAGGGGGTGGGCAAGATAGGGGAGCTCCGAAGGTGACCGTCAAGATAGGAGGGGCTACTTGGTGATGCAAGCCGCGGTGCACCCCAGAAGCCTGGATTAACAAACTGTTCCCAGGTGCTCAGGGGCCGCCTCTCGAACCAGGAACCTGGCTGCACCTAATTTGAATGGTGACAGAAACGGAGGGACGCCTGGCTTGAGATCCCCGGTCCAGCACCAGCTTATCCGGCTCGGGTTCCCGCGTGGCGCGAGGTGGGGGAGCCGGGAGGGGTGCGCAGGCGCAAAAGGGTGGGTCAGGGGCGCGGCGGAGACCATGGCAAAACTTGCCAGGCAGGACCAAAATGCCAAAAAAAAAAAAAAAAGCTTTTTAGGCAGAACACACACACACACCCCACACGTTCGTTCCTCCTCCTAGCTGCAGGGGTCACCCTGACCCAGGCTTTGGAGATAGAAGCGCCAGGTCCCAAGGCCAGGGCTCTGCCTGTGACCCTCCCTCTCTACTTCATCCTCCTCCCCTTTCCCTTCTCCTCCCCTGTCCTTCTTACTTCCCTTTCTCTGGACCCTCTCCTGCCCTCCCAGGACTTGATTTGTGCCCCAGGCTCCAGGACCTCTTTCCACCGCCTGTTCCCTCCCCACAGCCTGGGGAAGCCGAGGCCTAGAGTTCAGGCACAGTGGGAAGGGCACAGCCAGCAAAGGCAGAGCCCCTGCCACCCCAGTCCAAACAATTATATGCCATTTAAACCTCCTAACAATCCTAAGAGCTGGGGACTATTATTAACCTCACCTTACGGATAGGGAAACTGAGGCCCAGAGCAGTGATGCGCCAGGACACATTCGGTGGGATTCGAACCTGTGCTTATTCCACACAGATGTCCCCGGCTATGGGCCTCGACCCGGCAAAGACGGGCAAAGGCTCTGCTGCCACCTGGTGGACACTTGCGGCAGCGCTGTTCGGGTGGAGTCGCCTCTCGCCTGTCGGACGGCCCAAGCAAGGGGCCAGAGCCAGGAGGGTGTAGGCCTGATGCCCTGACCGCCCTTCCTCCATCATGTTCTCCGGCCAAGTTTCCCAGTTTTCACAACCTAAGTATCCACCTGGAAGACATGGACTAACTAATCTCCTTCCCATGTTGGGCTCACGACTTCTTCAGCACAGAAAGACCCCAAAATGCAGCGGGGGGCGGGGGGAAGCATTAATTGGAATGCATACAAAAAAATTAAAGAGCACAGATAAAGGTAATTCTGTAATTATAAAACACAGCATACAGGCATATTTCTTCTCCTTTTCTCTCATCTGATTTTAAAAAGCGGGTGTATAAAAATATATATTAATTTTATTTGTGGGCCTATAACATGTAGAAATGTAATATATTTGTCAATAATAGCGCAAAGGAGATGAGAGGAACAAAGCTGTATTGAAGTCAGGAAATGACACCAGGTAGTAATGTTACTGAAATTGCAGTCTGGCTGCTTGCTGCTCAAAAGCCAATAAAGAGGCAAGCTAGAGCTTCCCTGGTGGCACAGTGGTTAAGAATCCACCTGCCAATGCAGGGGACACGGGTTCGAGCTCTGGTCCTGGAAGATCCCACATGCGCGGAGCAACTAAGCCTGTGCACCACAACTACTGAGCCTGCGCTCTAGAGCCCGCAAGCCACAACTACTGAGCCCGTGTGCCACAACTACTGAAGCCCACGCACCTAGAGCCCGTGCTCTGCAACAAGAGAAGCCACCGCAATGAGAAGCCCACTCACCTCAACGAAGAGTAGCCCCCGCTCACCGCAACTAGAGAAAGCCCACGCTTAGCAACGAAGACCCAATGCAGCCAAATTAATTAATTAATTATTAAAAAAAAGTGAAATACCACTTCACACCTGTTAAAATGGCTAGCATCAAAAAGACAAGAGTGGGACTTCTCTGGCAGTCTAGCGGTTAAAACTCCGTGCTTCCACTGCAGGGGGTGTGGGTTCGATCCATGGTCGGGGAACTAAGATAGCACATGCCTGCTGTGCGCCCCCCCAAAAAAAAGAAGACAAGAGATAACAATTGGAGGTGAGAATATGGAGAAAAAGGAACCCTCTTGCACTGTTGGTAGAAATGTAAATTGATGAAGTCACTATGGAAAACAGTATGGAGGTTCCTAAAAAAAATTAAAATTAGAACTACCATATGATCCAGCAATTCCACCTCTGTATATTTAACTGACGGAAAACAATAACACTCACTCAAAAAGATATTTGCACTCCCATTTCATTGCAGCATTATTTACAATAGCTAGGACATGGAAGCAACCTATGTGTTCATCAACAGATGACTGTATAAACAAAATGTGGAATATGTATACAAGGGACTATTAGCCATTGAAAAGAAGGAAATCCTGCTATTTCCAACATGGATGGACCTTGAGGGTATTATGCTTAGTGAAATAAGTCACACAGAGAAAAACAAATACTGTATGATCCCCACTTACATGTAGATACCACACATAGGTTCCATTTATATGTGGAATCTAAAAAAAATGAACTCATAGAAACAGAATAGATTGGTGGTTGCCAGAGGTAGGGGTGGGGTGGGGAGATGGGTGAAGGGAGTCAAAAGGTACAAACTTCCAGTGACAAGATAAATAAGTTCTGGGGATGTAACGTACAGCATGATGACTATAGTTAACAATACTGTATTGTATATTTGAAATTTGCTGAGAGAATAGATCTTAAAAGTTCTCAACACAAGGGAAAAAAACTGTAACTATGTCAGGTAATGGATGTGTTAACGAAACTTATTGTAGTGATCATTTCACAATATATACGTATATCAAATCCTTATACTGTACACCTGAAACTAATACAGTGTTATGTGTCAACTATATCTCAATAAAACTGGGGAAAAAAAGAAGGAAAGCAGTAAAGGAAGAATAGAGGAAAGACAAAAAAGACGTAGGACACATAGAAAAACAAAAAGTAAAATGGCAGATGTACTATTGTTAAGGTGACAACACTCCCCCAATTGATCTACAGATTCAAAACAATCCCTGTCAAAATCCCAGCTGGCTTCTTTGCAGAAATTGATAAGTTAATCCTAAACTTCATATGAAAATCTAAGGGACCCCAAATAGCTTTTTTGATCTTGAAAAACAAGATCAAAACTGTAGAATTCACACTTCCCAGTTCAAAACTTACTACAAAGCTACAGCAATCAAAACAATGTGGTACCGGCATAAAGGTGGATATATAGATCAATGGAATAAAATTAAGAATCCAGAAATAAACACATTTATCTTTGACAAGACAATTCAAAGGGGAAAGAATAATCTTTTCAACAAATGGTGCTGGAACAACTGAATATCCACATGTGAAAGAATGAAGTTGGACCGTTGTTTCATATCACACATAAAATTAACTCAAAATGGATCAAAAGCCTAAATATAAGAGCTAAAATTATAAAAGTATTAGAAGAAAACATAGAAATAAACATAACTCTGTATTAGGCAGTAGTTTCTTAGACATAACATCACAAGCACAAGCAGCAAAAGAAAAAATAGATAAGTTGGACTTCAAAATTAAAAACTTTTGTGCTTCAAAGGACTCCATCAAGACAGTGAAACGTTAACCCACAGAATGAAAAAAAATTTGCAAATCATATATCTGATAAGAAACTATGAATCTCTAGAATATATGAAGAACCCTTACAACTCAATTATTTTTTTAAAAAACCACTCAATTTAAAAATGGGCAAAGAATTTGAATAGACATTTCTCCGAAGAAGATATACATATGGCCAATAAGCACAGGAAAAGATGCCCAATATCATTAGTCATCAGGGAAAAGCGAATAAAAAATACAATGAGATACCACTTCACACCCACTAGGATGGTTATAATAAAAGACAAATAATTAAAAGCGTCAGTGAGGAAGTGAACTTGGAGCCCTCACACATTACTGATGGGAATGTAAAATGATGCAGGAATTTTATAAAATACTCTGGCAGTTAAACATAGAATTACCATGTGACCCAGCAATTCCACCTCTAGCAATACCTAAGAGAAATTAAAACATACATTGACACAAAGATTTGCACGCAACTGTCATTATTTACAATAGCCAAAAAGTGGAAACCACGAAAATGTCCATCAACTGAAGAATGGATGAACAAAATATATCTACACAATAGAATATTATTCAGCCATAAAAAGAAATGAAGTACTGATCCATGGTATAATGTGAATGAACCTTGAAAATATATGCTAAGTGAAAGAAGCCAATCACAAAAGATCTCACTTTGTATGATTCCAATTATGTAAAATGTCTAGAATAGGGAAATCCATAGAGATAGAAAGTAGATTCTTAGTACCCCTGGGCTGGGGAAGGGGGAGAGAATGGAAAGTGACTGCTAAGGGTAAGGGGCTTCTTTGGGGGATTATGGAAATGTTCTAAATTTTACGGTGATGTTGCACAACTGTGTGCGTGTGTATATATATATATATCCATATGTATCCATATGTATCCATATGTGTATATGTATATATATATATACATACACACATATATATCTGTAAATGCAATTTAAAAAACCATTGAATTGTACAATTTAAATGTGTGAATTGTATGGCATGTGAACTATATCTTAATTAAGCCATTATTAATTTTTTACTTAATAAAAAAAAATTCTAATTGGGCTCATTTGTCACCTCCTCCAAGAGCCCTCCCTCCTAAAATAAACCCTCCAATTTACCCTCTTTCCTCTTTGCTTTTCTTCACAGCCTGACATCGTGAGTTCTTTCCTTTTCCATTCTCCGTTTCCCCTCCAGGAGAGCCTCTTTTTGCCCCAACAAATTGCTAAGCCCGGAGCCCCTCAAAGGTGGGGCTGCACCTTGATCAGTTCTAGCGCCTCCCCCCGCCCCGCCCCACCCCCCCGTCCCCCGCTGCCCCAGGATCTGTACTGGAAGCAAGCAGATGGGGTTTGAATATCTGCTACTATGAAACACAAATCAGACACCCCTCCATAATAATAATAACTACCACTCCATCTCTTAATGAACGTTAGCGATTGTTAATCGCTCTGTCCCTGGCGTTTTACTTTTTTTTTAGTTTATCTTTCTTTTTTTTTTTTTTTAGTTTATTTTTGGTTGTGTTGGATCTTCATTGCTGCGCGCGGGCTTTCTCTAGTTGTGGCGAGCAGGGGCTACTCTTCATTGAGGTGCGCAGCCTTCTAATTGCGGTGGCGTCTCTTGTTGCGGAGCACGGGCTCTAGGTACACGGGCTTCCGTAGTTGTGGCACGCGGGTTCAGTAGTCGTGGCTCGCAGGCTCTAGAGCGCAGGCTCAGTAGTTGTGGTGCACGGGCTTAGATGCTCCGCGGCATGTGGGATCTTCCCGGACCAGGGCTTGCACCCGTGTCTCCTGCATTGGCAGGTGGATTCTTAAACACTGCGCCACCTGAGAAGCCCTATTTTATCTCATTATTGTAACATTTCTAGGAGGAAAAACACCAGTATTATTCCCATTTAACAGAAGAGAACTCGAGAACTCCGTTAACACACCTCCGGGAGAAAAGAGACCCGGAGTGGGAAGAAGCGCCGCGACCTCATCATAGCCCCTGGACCACCCCAGGTCCGCTTCTACCTACATAAGCCTCCCGGATAAGTGGAACCCGGAACTGGCCACCGAGACCTCCCGGCGTATCTACAACGCCCGGCATGCGCGCGCGCCGACGCTCCCTTACGTCGCGTTTGAACAGGAGTGCTAATCTCCCCCGGTCTTGGGAGTTGTAGTCTCGCCGCAAACGGAGGCCGGGCTGAGAGAGTTTGGTGGATCTGGAGCCAATGAAGAAGCAGATCTTATTGAGCTCGGGGCCGACGAGCCAATGGGTTCGCGGCATCGAATGGGAGGGACTTCCGTCCACGAAGTCGAGATGAGCGGCTGCGCGAGGCCGGTCACTTCCTTTTCGAGGGTGGCGGCGAGCGTGTATAGGGTGCTATGAAGGCCTCGGGCACGGTAAGACAATCGCGGTGGGGCAGGGAGTCGGGAAACGCGAAGCGGACCGAATCGTGGGCCACGGGAGGAGGCATGGGGCACGCGGGAAGTGCTTGTTCCGGCTAGGTCCCGCGCGCCGCCGTCCCCAGTTGCAGCCAACATGGCGGCCACTGCGGGAGCCGCGTGGGGAGGCCGGCGCATGGCCCTGGCCGGCTCGGGGATCGCGGAGGCCGGGGAGGCCGAGTCTCCTTTCCAGGGGAAGGGACAAGTTGCACGGCGTGGAAACACGCGCCGCGGGACCTCATCGAGCTTCCAAGCCTCAGTTTCCTCGTCAGCAAAGTGGACAGGGTGGTGGGAGGGCGGGGTGGGGGGGAGGGCAATAGAATTCTGTTTCTCCTGGCATGGCTGTGAGAGAAATAGAAGAAATTTATTATAAGTTCGAGTTGACATGGAGAGTGCGAGCCTTATCGCTGTGGAGAGTACTGGGCAAAATCAGAGAGTGTTAATAGCACAGAGATGGAAGAGTAGGCCCTGGGGAGAAACAGTATGGGTGGGTCATTTTCAGCTTTCCAGCCCCAGTTTCCACACTGGAAAAGGGACCGACCGCATCGGTATCCCTTCCTGAATGGGTGGTCCGCGAGGCCGATGAGTCAGGTTGACAGAAATAGGAACCGAGTTTGTGAGGTTTGGAGTTATTTTCTATTGATATTAGTAAAATGGTGACGGGTCATCTTATGGAGATGGTTCCTTTCTAGTATAGCACAGGATTTGGACCTGGCAGCCATCTTCACCTTTTGCATCTGTGTAAACAGGGAGCTTACACTTGGGAGTCCAAACCCCTTGGACAGCAGCTGGGAAAACTGAGGCAGCTGCAAGTCATGACAGCAGAGCAGGGAGCCCAGAGATGGGCAGGGAACTGGATTCTTGTCCTGGTTCTGCCTGGAGTTGGCTGTGAGATCCCAGGCTGGTTACTGTCTCTGGGGTCTGGAATGAGAGAGGATCTTGGCAAGTTAATTGTGAGCTGCAGAGATGCTCTGGAGGAAGGAGACAGCTTGACTGTTCCAGGCCAGCCCATAGAAAGGGAGAGGAAGGGAGCGGTTGCGACGCTCACCCAGCTTTCCTGAGCCAGGGCCAAGGGCACACAGGCACCTTGGTTAATCCTCCCCACTCTCACTCCCTTTTATGTGGAAGGTTCAGACAGTGGCATGACCCACAGTCAGCCAGATTTCGCACGGAGGCCCTGGGGTGGGACTTGCCCTTCTCCGTCCCCTGATCCAGTTGTCAACGGGCTTGGGAAGGGGAGCAGAGTGAGTCTCCACAGTTACCTCTGGGCTTTGGGTGCCGGCCCCACCTCACCCCCGTTTCTCTTTCAGCTTCGAGAATACAAGGTGGTGGGGCGCTGCCTGCCGACCCCCAAGTGCCGCACGCCACCCCTCTATCGCATGCGGATCTTTGCGCCTAACCATGTTGTTGCCAAGTCCCGCTTCTGGTACTTTGTATCTCAGCTGAAGAAGATGAAGAAGTCTTTAGGGGAAATTGTCTACTGTGGACAGGTATGGGGTGTTTGAGGCTGGGTGGGATCCGGAGAGGATTTACACCCTCCCATGGGGCATCTGTCACCCCACAGAGTTAGCAGACTTTACAAACTCTGGCCTGTTCCCTTGTGCTCTTCAGGCCCTAGGTTGGGATGGAATAGGTGGCTCGG
This sequence comes from Orcinus orca, assembly GCF_937001465.1. Taxonomy (NCBI): domain Eukaryota; kingdom Metazoa; phylum Chordata; class Mammalia; order Artiodactyla; family Delphinidae; genus Orcinus; species Orcinus orca. Next base: position 11,949,928 of record NC_064561.1, on the reverse strand, counting down.
TGCCCTTTTCCTAATGAGAAAGCCCAAGGCCCAGGGAAGGCCTGCTGGGACCCCTTGGTTGAGGCTGGGCCTCATCTGTAAAGGGGTGGGGGAGATGCTGGACTCTGCACTGTGAGGCTGCGTTGGGCAGCAGATGGTTTTTGGCCAGATGGTCCCGGGAGAGTTGTGTTGAGGGGTGGTCTGGAGCTGTGTTGGTCCCCATGGGGGAAGCATCTCAGCCTGGACTGCTCTGCACCCGTGCTGTTGCCATGGGAATTTCCCTTGCACAGCACATTTCCCCTCAGATGTCTGAAGGTGCGGGGACTGGGAAACAGGCAAGAGAGGCCTGGGGGCTGGGCTGTCCTTTGGAGCGGCAGGGCGGGGCGGGAGCAGAGGTTCGGGGATGGAGGGGGTCTGATTGAAGCTCACTTGCTGCTCTCGCCTCAGCTGGTCTCCTCTGTTTGGCAGGTGTTCGAAAAATCTCCCCTGCGGGTGAAGAACTTCGGCATCTGGCTGCGCTATGACTCCCGCAGTGGCACCCACAACATGTACCGGGAGTACCGGGACCTGACCACAGCCGGCGCTGTCACCCAGTGCTGTAAGCCACCGGGTCCCTCCTTTAGGCTCACAGGGCAGGCACTTGCGGCTCAGTCTGGCATCCTTCCTGCCGGACTGAGGTAGGACAAATGCAAGAGCTTCCTTGGGGGCAGGTGGGAGTCCCAGGGATGGTGACGGGAGGCACAGGAGGTGTTGCTTTGGGGGCAGGAGGAGTGGAGAGGATGCCCCAAGCACACCTTTTTCTGGAACCTTGGCAGCAAGGGGACTTAGGAGATTGGAGGGAGGGTACTCGAGTCGTTCCTGAGCTGGTTCAGTCGCCCACCACCAACTGCATCTGGAACCTCCTTCTTGAGGTTTGAGGTCAGCCCCTTGTGTAGAGGCAACTGCTGCTCAGAACCTAATCCAGCCCCTGTCCAGTGTTGGGACCTGCCATTCGCAGACCCAGGTGCTCCCAGGGTGGGTCACCTACCAGGACCAGAGCCCAAGCACCTAAACCCAAGAACTGCTGTTTCTTGTAACAGCAGTTTAAACAGAGGTGCTAACAGCAAGTGGATCTTGTCGCCTTTGGGGGCCTGCAGCCATGCCCCTCAAAGTGAATTTGGAGGTTCTACACACTCGGTAGCCAGTACCTGCTGGGACCAGGTGCTGTGGCCACTTGTTCCCCAAGTGCCCCCATTCCTGATCCTTGTAGACCGAGACATGGGCGCCCGGCACCGTGCCCGGGCCCACTCGATCCAGATCATGAAGGTGGAGGAGATCGCAGCCAGCAAGTGCCGCCGGCCAGCAGTCAAGCAGTTCCACGTGAGTGCCCTCGGGGCCCTGCTGGGCAGGCAGCTCCTCCAGACTTGGGAGATGCAGTAAAGCACCGGGTTTGACGCAGGAGCCCAGTGGGGGTGGCCACACCTCAGTGGTCCCTGGGAGACAAGGTTAAGAGCCTCCCCACAACCCCCTTGCCTGCCTTTTCTTATTACAGGACTCCAAGATCAAATTCCCACTGCCCCACCGGGTCCTCCGTCGCCAGCACAAGCCACGCTTCACCACCAAGAGGCCCAACACCTTCTTTTAGATGCAGGACCTCCCTGTCCCCAGGTCTGCCCAAATAAAACTCACTGGGAAAACCGGGCGCTCAGATACAGTTGTTTACTTTGCACACCCTGCAGAACTCAAAAGGGTGCAGCCAAGCTGTGAGTGCTCTGGGAGGAGTCCTCTCCTCGAGTAGGACCCTGACATTGGGTTCTCCAGAAGGGGAGCTCTAGGAATGGCCAGCCCCTGCCCCCCTCAGCTCTCTCGGTGCCAGCAGGCAGCTCTGTGCTGTGAGCTTCGGGGTATGCTGTATGGCCACAGGTTTGGCCCCCAGATCTTTCTTACCTGCCTTGTTAGACACAGTTCTCAGCTCTGTGCCTCCCCCCGCCGCCCCCCATTTCTGTGGTGGTGAGATGACAGCTGCACCCTGGGGGAGATCAGGTTGATGGGGTTGGTTTCATTCTGTGTGTGGCCTTCCCCACCCAGCCTACAGCCCTGGTCAGGACCCTCACGGCGGGCACAAGGGGGCGTCCAAGAGGGTCATGAGCCTGCTGTGCTAGCTTGTTTCCCCTTCGCCAGCTGGAGGCCCCTTGAATGAAGCTGTCCTAATCCTGCCCAAGGAGGTCAAGCTTTCACAGTGGGCATCTGTCTCCTGGCATTCCAGGCATGAAGCTAATCCCACCCTGGCCTGAGCTCCTCAGCCAGGAGGCTGAGGCACAGCTAAGCGCTCAGATGTTGGGAACATCTGTCCTTGGTGTGTCACCCTGGGCAACCCTGGCCCTTTGAACCTTGAGTGTCCTCTTCAGAAGGTCTGGACACTGACCCGATCTGCTCAGTTGACAGGCCTTAGGGAGTCACTACTCTGCAGGCGGTGGGTACACAGGTCAACAAGGACCTGCCTTGTGTTCCAGAGAGCCGTCGATTGGGAAGAAGCTGAGGCACAGAGAGGTAGTTGAGGGGGTGGGGAGAGCAGCCAGTCCTGGAGGGTGGTCCTGGATAGGGGCACAGTCTCCCCTTCCCCACCTGTGGCGGTGGGGCTAGTTGGCAGGATGATCCTGGGTGGTTTCCAGAAAACCAGCTCACTTCAGACCCCACCTGTTCTTGGAGAGGTGCCCGAGGCAGGGCTCAGGCACAGCCAGCCATTCTCATGGGAAAGACAGGCCCTGGGTCCTTGCTGGCTGCTTTTCCTGTTCCGACACCGGTGCTTCATTCCCACCTCCCGGGCCTTTGCACTTGCTGAGCGCTGTGCCTAGACTACTCTCCACAGATCATCACTGCCTCACTGAAGACTGTAAACCATTGGGTTTCTGTCCCCCACCAGACTGAGTCTGAGAGGGCAGGGACCATGTGTGTCACTGCGTCACCAGGAGGAGTTAAGTCTGAGAAGAGTGGTGATGACCTGTATCTGCACCACGTGGGGTAAAGTCAAGACTGTAAACCATTGGGTTTCTGTCCCCCACCAGACTGAGTCTGAGAGGGCAGGGACCATGTGTGTCACTGCGTCACCAGGAGGAGTTAAGTCTGAGAAGAGTGGTGATGACCTGTATCTGCACCACGTGGGGTAAAGTCCTGGGTCTGGCAATGCTGGGTCAAATTTTTGATGTTAACTCTGCCAAAATGTCTTCCACGGATGTACCAGTTCATTCTCAACAGCACTTAATAAGAAGGGGTCATGTTTTCCTCCAGCCTTGCCCACAACTTGGGTTAGCAAAGCCGGTGGCTGAAAAAAACCACATCTTAGGATTTGAATTTGCTTTTCCTTATGCGAAAGCCTTCTGCCCTGATACAAAAGTCGTTTATATGAAAGAAAGAAATCTTACGAAGTTGAACCACTTTTTAAAAGCTCTGGCATCGTTATTCCCTGGCAGTCAGGTGGTTAGGACTCCGCACTTTCACCTCTGGGACCTGGGTTCAATCCCTGGTCGGGGAGCTAAGATGCTGCAAGCCATGTGGTGTGCACCCACCCCACCCCCCGAAAAAAAAGCTCAGGTATGTGGGGCAAAAACCTGAAAAAAATCTACATATGTTGCAAATACTTTTTTCCTCAGGGTACTTTCTGATGTTTAAGGTGTATTTTGGGGGGCCAGGCCAAGTTTTTCTTTATGTTTCCCTAGTTGATTTCATTAACCCTGTGCTTTCTGGCAGAAATTCCTAAATATTCCTTCTCTCCTTCCTCAGTAAGAGGAATCTCCATATCTAGATGGTACCCAGAAGTTTCCCAGCCTCCTTTTAACCTAGGGATGGGCATGTGACACTAGCAGTAGTGAGGTGTGCCATTTCCAGGAACTACCATCTGGCTAGAATATAGGCACAATGGCTGGTACTCCAGCAGCTGTTTTTACTCTGGGTCTGCATGACTAGAACATGAGAAGTAAACACCTTTGTAGGCTTTCCAAAGCTGGCTGGAGGTGAGGACCACTGAGCTGAACCCTCAATCTCCAGTGGGAGTTGAGATGCCAGGACCAACCAGCGCAAAGGCCCAGAGCTAGGAGGAAATGGACCCATCCATGTGTGGTCTGTGAGGCAGGACTGGCCACTTGGATCACTGACTCCTCTCTATGGTCAGCTGGGGCCCAGGAACAGGTCCTTGCCCGGACTCACCCGGCCAGCCCAAGGATGGGCAAGAATCTGGAACCTGAGAGGCCTGGTGGACCCTTCCCTCCTCCTCAGGTGCTGAGACACTCCCAGGTCCCACCTCGGGGCTTGTCAAGGTGCTGGCTGTCACAGACTGGTCAGAGCTGGGAGCCCTGGGGAAGAGCCGCCCATCCCTGACCCACCCTGCACCTCACTCCTGTGTCAGGACCAAGGGCAGGTGCCAGGGCAAGACGGTGGGGGTGGGGGTGGCAGGAGACCTGTAGTAGATCCTGACACCCAGAGACTCTGAGAATCGTAGGATCAGAATCCTTAGGACTTGGAATCAGAGAATCTCACAATGACAATGACCATGACAGCCACCAGTGGTAATAAAGGTTTGCTTTTACTGAGTGCAGGGTTAGATGTTCAAGGACAGATACCCAGCAGGTCATGCTAGGGCTAGAGTGGCTCGTGACCTCTCGTCTCCGCCCCTTGCCCTGTCACCAGGGAGACGTGGGAACGCTGGAACCCAGGCAGCAGGCAGGAGTGGGGGCAGCAGACACCCACCCAGCACCCCGACATTCCTGCCCCTTTTGCTTAGACTGTGGCTGCTGGGCCTTCAGGGATCGCCCTGCTCCTCTCCCCCCATCGACAGAGGGTCCTGGGGTCCTGCCTGCCCTCCTCCCATTCCATGAGGAATCACACAGTCAGGGAAGGTGTGACTGCTTCCCCTCCCTAATCCCTGCCCTCCATACTTTCTCCTCTACCACGCTCCCTGCAGGGCTTCCAACTCTGGGCCTCCCGTGCAGGAAGTCCAGAACATGTCCTGAACCCACCCATTTCTCCCCACCCCTCAATCGCCGCCTTGGACATGGTGGGCTTTTCAGAACCTAGAACTCTCGTTAGGTCCCTCATTTGCTCCAGACTCTTTAATGGCGGCCCGCCCCCACTGACCAGCGCCCTCAGAATAAAACCCAGAACCCTCGCCAAGGCTCAAGGTCCACTGCGTCCCTCCCTGTCCTGCTCCTTCCCACCTCAGGGCCCTCCCCCCAGCTCTCTCGAAGCCTGGCTCATTCTCTGCCTGCAGGGCCCCTCCCTGAGAACCCACATTAAGTGGCCCCCCAGGCTGTCTCCATCTTTGACCTTGCTTCACTCTTGTCATCTATTAGCTTCTGAAATGGGTATTCATCTGCTGGCTTGGTCATAGCCATGAGGCCGTGAGCGGGGTGGGTCCACCTGGATCCTGTTGTGTCCCCAGTGTCCTGTTCCTAGAACCTCCCTGGGGAGATACGACAGGTTTTGCCTGAGTTTGCATCAATTTGCATATATTTGCATTCGCTTGCTTGGCCTTGTGGGAATCCTGGATTTCCCCTTTCCCACCAGGTTTTCCAGGAGGATGCAGCAGGGGAGTAGAAGGAGGAGGAATTCGGTGTCCTCCCCATCCTCCTGGCACAGGTGAAAGGTGCACACCAGCAGGCAGCAGATGTAGGGAAGAGCAGGCTGGCTCTGCACCCTTGCGCGGAGAGAGAGTGAGAAGACGGTCCTGGGCGAAACATGAGGATGCCTGGGGGACGCTGGACCCAGCTTGGGTGACGTGTGTAGGCCAGAAGAGGCCACCAGGGGGCGGCAGAGGCTGGGGAGGGTTCCAGTTCCCTAGCATGAAACCGGGCAAATTCTTAGATCCCTCTCGCTTTTGGAGGAGGGAACCCAGCTTTTGGAGGTCGAACTAGGACTTGAACCCAGAGGTCAGAGCCTCCAGATGACAGTGTCTGAGTTTCTTGATGACATGACCCTAGACAAGGGACTTCCCCTTCCCCTGTACCTCTGGTCTCCTCATTTGTGCGATAGGGACATGCCAGACACTAGTTCCCCAGGTAGTCCTGTCTCCATTTATTCAGGTTCATGGCCACAGACGATCCGTCCCCCGTGACCTCCATTATACACTTAATGTCTGGCACAGCGTAGACACTCAGTGCATGTTTGGTGAAGGAACCAATGAATGGACAAAGAAATGAATGAATGAGGTACTTACTCTGTGCCAGGCTTTTGTTATGCAGGTTCAATTTACTCCTCTGAGGCAAGGCCTATTTTACCCCCATTTACAGATGGGGAAACTGAGGCCCAGAGAGAAGCAAAGACGTCCTCAAATATGTATGCATTCAGGACTTGAATGCCTCCCACTCAACTTAGCCTGAGAGTGGGGTTTGGTTCTAGAGAAAGGGAGTGGGTCATGGTGCCAGTTGGGGGCGGTGTTTCAAGCAGAGCAAACTTTCCTTATGGGACCCTGCAACCTTGAAAGTAAACCCCACTCCTGTGGGTGAGTGAGCTCCCCGTAGCTCAAGGTGCAAAAGGCACAGTGGGGATTTGAATGGTGCAGCCACTGCTCCAGGCTGTGTGGCCTTGGGTGAGTGACATGCCATCTCAGAACCTCAGTTTCCCCACCTGTCAAAGGGAGGCATTAACAGCTTATGGTCAGCGGAAAGTGCCACACGAAGCAAGGGGGGGGGGCATTTGGGAGCCTCCCCAGCTCCGCCACCCCACTCCCCCCAGCAGCCACCTACGTGTCCTGTCCCGGTTTATCCGATCGAATCCAGGGAGGAAAGGGTGCGGGTCCTGCCCGCCCCCACGTCTGGGGGCGGAGTTTTGCTGACCCGGGAGCCCAATAAATCCACAGCCCGCCACCGCGAGCTGCCCCTTTGAGCCCCACCGAGACCTCCTGCAGTCAGCTGAGCACAGCTCCCAGGGAGAGGGACAGACGTCTGGGTGGTGGACGCACAGCTGCACCGGGCAATCGGACCGAGTGGGAGGCCAGGTGGACGGACAGACAGACGGTGGAGACAGACACGAAGACGAAGAGGAGGGACAGGGAGACAGGCGACCGCAGCAAGGAGCCACAGATTCCTTGCCCAGGGAGCCCCGGCCCGCGGGGGACCAAAGGGGACAGGCTTGCCGTGTAGCTGCCGAGGCTGAGCATCCTCCCACCTCTGCGCAGTCCTGCCTCCTCTGCCACTGCCAACTTCCCTGACCCGAGACACGCGGGGTGGCTGGAAGGGCGGAGGACACGCCTGGTCCCCTCACCCACACCTCATGGCCGCCGTCGAGGCAGGGGCGCGGGCCACGTTCGGAGCCTGGGACTACGGGGTCTTCGCTCTCATGCTGCTGGTGTCCACCGGCATCGGGCTATGGGTCGGGCTAGCCCGGGGCGGGCAGCGCAGCGCCGAGGATTTCTTCACCGGGGGCCGGCGCCTGACTGCCTTGCCCGTTGGCCTCTCGCTGGCCGCCAGCTTCATGTCGGCGGTACAGGTGCTGGGCGTGCCGGCCGAGGCCTACCGCTACGGCCTCAAGTTCCTCTGGATGTGCCTGGGACAGCTGCTCAACTCTCTGCTCACTGCCCTGCTCTTCCTGCCGGTCTTCTACCGCCTGGGCCTCACCAGCACCTACCAGGTACCAGGCAGAGGCCCGGCAGCGTCAGGACCTGCCTGGCTGGGAACGCAGGGTCCCGGCGGGGGAGATCCTGAGGATTTGAACTGCTGTGCAGGGGGCCGCAGGGGGCCGCAGGCGGGCTCCTTAGTGCTTTAATGTGGGGGCCCCCGGGCGGACAGGTGGCGAGGGCTCTGGGAAGAAGCCCCAGGCACTGGGGCCAGGGGCAGGAAGGAGGTAGACGAGCCGGCGTCCGGATTCCCTTTGGTGGAAACCCGGTCAGGGCGTGGCCAGGCTCGGCCAGGAGCGCACTCACGTGCGCACAGGCACACACTTGCAACCCACATGCCTGGGCTTGCGTACACCCGAGTGCTCGCCGGGCGGTGGGCTCAGGATTCGAAATTCGACATCCCCGCCTCCTCCTACCTTCGGCAAGGGGTTGCCTCTCTGCTCGGGTTTCCCAAACGTCAAACTGGGCTAATTACAGGACCTCCCTCCAGGGCAGTGAGCAAAGTGATTAAAATCTTGACCAGTGTACGGTAGGCAGCCTGCTACAGGCACTGTCTGTATCTTGCCAAAGTTGACTCAGAGAGGCGGCAGCCCCGGGGGACGATCAGACATGAATGGGAGTGGGTGGGGCTGATGTGTACACACTTGATGGCTCAGTCCTCCTGGGCACGCGCCATGTGGACAGGCGCGGGGATGGCGCGTGTGCGCAGGTGTGTGCAGGTAGGTCGGAGTGTGTGCTCCGGGCGGGAGCCCCCGTGGGCAAGAGTGCGGAGAGCGCAGTTGCCCTCCCGAGGGCGGGCAGAAGCCAAGAGGGCGAGTGAAGGACCCCAGACGCGTCGGACCCCTGGGTAAGGCCAGTCCAAGTGACCATGAGCCCTCGGCTCCTCCTTGCAGTATCTGGAGCTGCGCTTCAGCCGCGCTGTGCGGCTCTGCGGGACCCTGCAGTACCTGGTAGCTACCGTGAGTGGCCTCGGCCCCGCCCTCGCCCCCAGGTTCCAGCTCGGGTTAAATCTTGGTCGGTCCCGCCCAGAGCCCTCTTCCTTCCCTCACGACCCCGCCCCGTGGGTCCCGCCCCCACCCCGCAAAGCCTTGCCTAGGCCCCGCCCACAATTCTTCTGGCCCCGCCCCCAAGAGGCTTCACCTATAATACAAGTTTGGCCCACAGGCCTCTCGCATACGCGCTACCCGAGCCCGCCGCGACCCTACATGGCCCTGCCCATCTGCCCCCAGTCACGTACCCCAACCACCCTTCTCCCCCTATCTCCTAATGCCTTCTTAACCCAGGAGCCCCCCAATCCCCCCGCCCCTACTCACCTGCCCCTGCCCTCTACCTGCAGATGCTGTACACCGGAATCGTGATCTACGCCCCCGCGCTCATCCTGAACCAAGGTTTGACTCGGGGGAGGGTGACGGGGAGGGGACAAAAGCTTAGAGACTGGACCAGGGGAAGGAAGGGGCAGCCCTAGGAGAGACTTGGGAGGGAAGTATCCTCCTGGAGAGAAGAGGGCCCAAGAGAGTGGAGGCCAAGTTTACACCCTGCACAGCGGCCTAATGGGAGGGTCTCCTTGCAGTGACAGGGCTGGACATCTGGGCATCGCTCCTGTCTACCGGAGTCATCTGCACCTTCTACACTACTGTGGTGAATGTCCCCCTACCCCCACCCGACGTGGGGCTCCATGTCCACTGAGTGGGAGAGACTGTGGGCAGGCCCATCCACTCCCTACCTTCCCTTCCTCCGGAGGAAGCCTGTGTCCCAACTGGGCCTACTTCCTCATCTTTATTATGAAAGGTGATTTGAAAGGTTTATTGCTGAAAGTCCAAGGACAATCTAGCTTCAGGCATGGGTGGATCCAGGGGCTACAACAGAGTCCTCTGGGTCCCTCTCCCATCTCTAGGGACCTCATTAGCTCCAGGCTTCCATCCCTTTTGGCTTCCTTCCAGCAGCAAGTGAGTTCCAATTTCAGGATGGGCTGGCTGAAGTCCCTGAAGGGTTCTGTTTGGCTGGCTCTGGTATTCTGTGAAGGATGAGCCATTCACAGATGTTCGGGTAGCTAGGATGTTCTGATTGGCTATTCCTGGAGTTGGGAGCAGGGTTAGCTTCACCCAAGTGACCTGGGTGGGGGAAGGGGCTTCTCCAAAGGAAAATCCAGGGGCTGCCAAGACAAAAACATGAAGAACATGCCAAAGACATGAAGGCTGGATGGGTAAAAACAGCAGCTAATAATAACAGTAGTACTAATAATGATAATAATGGTGGCAGCCATCACTCACTGAACACTTGTATGTGCCAGATGCTCTTCCAAATACTTTTCTTATAGTAACTAATTTAGTCCTCACAATGATACCCTGAGGAAGGTACTCTTATTACCCCCATTTTACAGATAAGGAAACCGAGGCAGAGAGGGGTATTGGTCCCAGCCACTGCTGGAGGCCAGGCCAGGTTGGCCCCAGCCAGGTCCGCCACCTGACTCCTTCTCCCTCCTACCTCTGCCCTGTCCTGTAGGCCCCAGACAGATTCCCGTCTGACACCCTGTCTCCCTCTCTGTCACATCTTGCAGGGCGGCATGAAGGCTGTGATCTGGACCGACGTGTTTCAGGTCTTAGTGATGCTGAGTGGTTTCTGGGTTGTCCTGGCTCGCGGAACTATGCTCGTGGGTGGACCTGGGCAAGTACTTGAGCTTGCCAAGAACCACTCCAGGATCAACCTGATGGAGTAAGTGAAAACATAAAGGGGGATACTGCCAAACGATGGAGCTGACATCTGTCTGCCCTGAGAGAAGCCAGCCAACGCCTCCTGCTCCAGGAAGCCCTCCTTGCTCCCCTCCCAAGACTCCCCACGGACAGAACCCTGGCTTCCCCTCTCTGTACTCCCACAGCCCCCATCTCTCCATCTGGCCCAGACTTCTGCACCACCCCACCCCCTAGCCCAGACTGGGGACTGCAGGCTCTCTGAGCTCCCAGCTGAACATAGAAAAAATGTTTTCTGAATGCATACGTGGATGATTCAAACTCCTAGTCACACTTCAGAACCTACCCCAAATATCCCTTTAAGGCCCATAAGGTGCAGAATGGCTATCTGGGGCACTTTGGGAGGGTGAAGTCAGTGTGGCATCCCCACATGGCTGACTGTCCCTGCCCTCATCCAGCTTTGACCTGGACCCAAGGAGCCGCTACACATTCTGGACTTTTGTTGTCGGTGGCACATTGGTATGGCTTTCAATGTATGGTGTGAACCAAGCACAGGTGCAGCGCTACATGGCCTGTCGCACGGAGAAACAGGCCAAGCTGTGAGTATTTGGGAGGGGCAAAGTGGATATACTTCGGGGACGTGCTGCTCCCCTCCCCTTCTGAGACCACCTCTCCCCCCAGGGCCGTGCTCGTCAACCAACTGGGCCTGTTCCTGATCGTGTCCAGTGCTGCTTTCTGTGGCATCATCATGTTCACGTTCTACCTTGACTGTGACCCTCTCCTGGCAGGGCGTATCTCTGCCCCAGACCAGGTGAGTCTGGTCCAGGCTCCTAGGCCACTTCTATCTACCCACCCCCACTGTGAACCTCTGGATGAGTCTCTGCGGGTGAGAGTGGAAAAGTAGAGACAGCCTGTGCAAAGGTCCAGAGGCAGGAAAGAGCTCAGCTCACAGGAGGATCTGGGAGGTGGTGGGAAGCCATGGGAGGGAGTAGGGGAGGGGCATTTCAGACTCCCTGAAGGCTATCAAGGAGGAGATGGGACCATGGTCCATCATGAAATGATGACATTAACCATAATGACCCTCTCTCATGTCCCAAGTGTCTACTCTGTGCCTTATGCTGTTCCCTTCACAAGCAGTTAATTTCCCATCAAATCTTTCAACATGTGATGAGGCCAAGGTTGCCATGGCCCTTGACTTACAGATGAGGAAACTGAGGCAGGAGGTCGTGGGTAGAGCAATTGCCTGAGGTCCACAGGCAAGTCAGGGGCAGCACCAGGGCCAAGACCTAGACCTGCACACCCTGGCGGGATCTCTGACCCTGGGGTTCAGAGCTGGCAGAGGCTGCAAGACCATCCCATCAGATCCTCCTCTGGGGTCAGATCCTGGACTGTCTGACTGTGTAACCTCAAGCAAGGTGTGTACCTCTTTGGTCTCACTGGCTCCATCAGTAAAGTGGGGATGACACAGGACCTTGCCTCACTCAGGTCCCAGGGCTCTTTGCATGGTATCGCAAAGTCGATCAACAAACACACACACGCTAAGTGCCCACTGTGAGCCTGGTCTGTACAGGGTGCTGGGGACGTGCAGTGTAAGGACAGACAGAAGCCCCTGCCCTTGGGGTGCTGCTGTCCTGGAGGTTGACCCCCGACTCCCCCCAGTACATGCCCTTGATGGTGCTGGACATCTTCGTGGACCTGCCTGGAGTCCCTGGGCTCTTTCTGGCCTGTGCCTACAGTGGCACCCTCAGGTGAGTGGTACAGCTTGCTCACTTGGCCACATCTGAGCCCGTGGGTCCTCCTTGTCTCTACCAGCCACTCCCCTGTGAGATGGAATGTTCTGGGCATGTCCATCATTTACTGCTCAGTCCCCATCAGGTGGGCTCTGGCAAAGAGCACATCCTGGGCATCAGGACCCCAGCTCCAGAGTCTTTACCGTCTTAGTCCCTGGCAGGGCCACACGAGACTCCTTTCCCTTCTTTCTGTCCTCCATCCCCCAAACAAATGTTTGATAAGCATCTATGTGGCAGGTACTGCTGTTCTAAATACTGGGGCACAGCCATGGCCAAGCGGTCCCCCACTCTTGCCCTCAGGGGCCTCACACTCTGGTAGTTTCAAATCTTCTACAACTTGTGGCCTGCTCCTGCTGTGACCAGAGTTCCATGAGACTGCTCTCTGCACCCCATTATCGCTCTGTAATGAGAACTTGTGTCATTTGTGTCCTTGGTCATGGGTGTCCTTGCTCCTGCGAGGGTGTCTCAGGTCTATGGGGGAGTGTGGAGATGTGGACATCTCCACTCCTGAGGAATTCTGTCGCCCCTGCCTCTGCCCTCGGGCTGGCTGGGGGTCCTGGCAGGCCAGATAGTGTGGGCAGCTGGGGGCCTCCCCTAGCAGATAGGCCCCAGGGTGTGTGTGGCCAATCCCTTGATGTGGCCTGAGGACACCCCTCTCCCCTCCCATGTACCCGCCAGCACTGCATCCACCAGCATCAATGCCATGGCTGCTGTCACTGTGGAGGACCTCATCAAACCTCGGCTGCCGAGTCTGACCCCCCGGAGACTTGTCATCATCTCCAAGGGGCTGTGTGAGTTGGGGGGACCCGGGTGGGGGCCCAGGGCAGCCTCTCCCCGCTGACAGTGCCATCCCCATCCACTACAGCGCTCATCTACGGCTCGGCCTGTCTCACTGTGGCAGCTCTGTCCTCCCTGCTGGGGGGCGGCGTTCTCGAGGTGAGCCCCGCTCCCCACCCTGCCCTAATCTCCCCAAGAGGTGAGGCAACATCCACGTTGAAATGAGGCTCCGAGAAGGTTACACATATCAGCGGCAGAACTGAGTTCTGACTGATGCCACAGGCAGGGTACTTCCTGCAGCCACCTGGCCAAAAGCGGGGGGGACGGGGGAGGGGGGGCAGCTAGGAGCGGGAGTGGTGGCCTGGGGGCAAGAAGGGCCTCCTTCTGGCCTGGAGGTGGAACCAAGTTTGTCAAGAGAGAGAATCAGCATCTTTGGGAGAGAGGCAGGCACAAGGAGTCGCCCCCCCTTTAGGGCACAGAGGAGTCTCAAGGTCCACAGTAGAATTCCCCAGGTCTTCCTTTCCCAGCGGGTAAACTGAGGACAGGAAAGGTGGGAGAGCTCTGCTCTCAGTCTCAACCCCACCCACTCTCCCAGGGCTCCTTCACCATCATGGGAGTCATCAGCGGCCCCCTCCTAGGAGCTTTCATCCTGGGAATGTTCCTCCCCGCCTGCAATACGCTGGTGAGTGGGGGTGAGCGAGGTGAGGGGCTGGGAGTACCCTCCACTGACACTGGGTCCCCCATCAGGGCGTCCTGTCCGGGCTGGCGGTGGGCTTGGCGCTGTCGCTGTGGGTGGCCGTGGGTGCCACTCTGTACCCGCCTAGCGCGCAGTCCATGGGGGTCCTGCCTTCATCGGCCGCCGGCTGTGCTGTGCCCTCGGCCAACGCCTCTGGCATCCTAGACCCGATTCTCGCCGCCAACGCCTCCAGCAGGGCCTCCAGGTGAGCGAGCTGGTGTGAGCGGGAGGCGTGGCCAGGGAGGGATCCTGGCCCGATTGAGAGGAGGAGCCGGGAGCAGGAAGAAGTGAGGGAAGGGCATTTCCAGCAGAGGGGAAAGAAAGTGCAAAGGCTCTGAGACCAGGGTTCAGTTTATTTATTTATTTACTTATTTATTTTGGCTGCGTTGGGTCTTCATTGCTGCGGGCAGGCTTTCTCTAGTTGCGGCGAGCGGGGGCTACTCTTCGTTGTGGTGCGCGGGCTTCTCATCGCGGTGGCTTCTCTTGTTGCGGAGCACGGGCCCTAGGTGCGCGGGCTTCAGCAGTTGTGGCTCGCGGGCTTCAGCAGTTGTGGCTCGCGGGCTTAGTTGCTCCGCGGCATGTGGGATCTTCCCGGACCAGGCATCGAACCCGTGTCCCCTGCACTGGCAGGCGGATTCTTAACCACTGCGCCACCGGGGAAGTCCCCCAGTGTTCACTTTAGTGCATTCCAACTATGGTGAGGTTGGGGTGGATTTAATGCGAGGAGTAAGGATAGGAGAAGAGGTCCAGCCAGAGGAATCTGATTCTTTGCCTTCTAAATTGAGATATCATTTACAGACCATAAAATTAGCCGTTTAAAAGTGGCTTTTAGTATATTCCCCAGGTTATACAGTCATCACCACTAACAAGCATATTTTCATTACCTCAAAAACAAACAAAACAAAAAAGACCAAAAAATAAAACTCTGTACGCTTTAGCAGTCACTCCCCGTTTCCACCTCCCTGTAGCCCCTGGCAACCACTAATCCAGTTTCTGTCACTGTGGATTTGCCTATTCTGTACATTTCATATGAATGAAATTGTACAACACACGACCTGTTGTCTCTGGCTTCCTTCACTCAGCATGGTGTTTTTAAGGTTCATCCACATCGTAGCATGTATCAGTACTTCATTCCTTTCATGGCTGAGTAATATTTCACTGTATGGATGGATCAATTTTATCTATCCTTCATCAGTTGATGGACATTTAGTGATTGTGAACAGTGCTGCTGCGAACATTTGTGTACAAGTATTGGTGTAGACATATGTTTTCATTTCTCTGGATATATACCTAGGAGTGGAATTGCCAGATCATATGGTAATTCTATGTTTAACTTTCTGAGGAGCCACCAGACTGTTTTCCACAGTGACTACATCATTTTACATTCCCTCCAGCAATATATGAGTGTTCCAATTTCTCCACATCCTCTCCGATACTTGTTATTTTCCCCTTTTAAAAATTCTAGCCATCCTACTGGGTATGAAGTGATATCTCATTGTGGT
The DNA here is from genome assembly GCF_937001465.1 of Orcinus orca. Classification (NCBI taxonomy): domain Eukaryota; kingdom Metazoa; phylum Chordata; class Mammalia; order Artiodactyla; family Delphinidae; genus Orcinus; species Orcinus orca. Next base: position 11,934,872 of record NC_064561.1, on the reverse strand, counting down.
TTTGATTTGCGTTTCCCTAATGACTAAGGATGTTGACCATCTTTTCACGTGCTTACTGGCCATATTTATATCTTCTTTGGAGAAATGTCTCCTCAGATCCCTTGCTCATTTTTAAACTGGGCCATTTGTCTTTTCATTGTTGAGTTGTAATTTATATATTCTTTATATCTTTATAATGCTGGATATTAGATCCTTATCAGATGTACGATTTGCAAACATTTTCTCTCATTCTGTGTGTTGTCGTTCATTCTGTTGACAGTATCCTTTGATATACAAAAGTTTTCCATTTTGATGAAGTCCTGTTTATCTATGTTTTCTTTGTTTTGTTTCGTTTGGCTGTGCTACGTGGTTTTTAGGATCTTAGTTCCCTGACCAGGGATTGAACCCACCCCCTCGGCAGTGAAAGCAAGGAGTCCTAACCACTGGACCGCCAGGGAATTCCCTCTATGTTTTCTTTGGCTGCTTGTGCTTTTGGTGTCATATCTAAGAAACTATTGCCAAATCCAAGGTCATAAAGGTTCACAGCTGTTTTCTTCTTAGAGCTTACTTTGGTTTGATTCTGAGGGCAATAGGGATCCATGGAGGGTGATGAGAAGTAGCAGGAGGTGATCTGAGTTACATTTTAGTAATGCTCCCTCTGCTTGTGTGTACAGAATGCCTGAGGGTGTTGGTGGGATAGCAGCAGGGAAGGAGAACTGGCACATGGCCAGATGAGCAATAATGGAGGACTGGGCTGGGTCGTGGGAGTGGAGACAGGAAGAAGCAAATGGGCTGGGAGTGGATTTTAGACTCATGCTCAACTCTCCCTCCCCCAGCCTCGAAATGGACCCTGATCAACCCACCTTAACTGACAGCTTCTACGCCATTTCCTATCTCTATTATGGTGCCCTGGGCACAGTGAGCACCGTGCTATGTGGAGCTCTCGTCAGCTGCCTGACGGGTAAGGAGGGCGTGTGGCATTCTTAGAAGTCATCCTGTCCATCCCTCTGCCTCTAGGACCCACCAGACAAGGAGGGAAGGAAGGATCCTTCTGCCAGCCAAGTGGCCACTGTGTGCTAGCCACATCTACACCCTTTGTGCTGTATCACCTTCAGGACAACCCTCCACCTCGTGGGACTTGTCCTATTTTGCAAAGGCAGAAACAGAGGCATCCCCTATCCACCTCTCTATTCCCTCTTCGCCCACCAAAATTAAGTCTTTGCTAGAGGAAGGCCGGTAGGGCCATGAGACGCTGTCCCTGGTGCTGATATATCTTCTCATCAAGACCTTAGCAACTCTGCGCTCCTCCAGGAATTCTGAATCCCATGGAGAAGTGGAAAGAGATCAAAAGAAATCAACAGAGATAATAGTACCTGTTCTCGCTTCCTGAGTCTCAGACTTCACATTCACCAGGCCTTTATTGAGTCTTTCTCTGTTGGGCAATATTCTAGACGATAGGGACATAGGAGTGAACGGAACCATGTGCCGGACCCTCCTGGCCATCCACTGTTGTTCTATTACAACCCCTCACTGTATAGATGAGACAACTGAAACCCAGAGTGGGGGCAGAGACTTGCCAGTGTCCCCAGTGGGTCACTATCAGATCTCGGATTGGAAACCATCAGAGCTCTCCCTTCCCCTCCCCAGGACCTGGTCTCCAGTCCCCGCCCCCCACCCCTCGCTAAATAATTCCATTTTCTCTCTGCCCCCTCAGGCCCCACCAAGCGCAGTGCCCTGGGTCCTGGTCTGCTGTGGTGGGACCTCACACGGCAGACGGCATCTGTGGCCCCTAAGGAAGAAGTGGCCACCCTGGATGACAGCTTGATGAAGGTCAGTCTAGGGCTGTGCTCCCGGAGTTGGGGGAGGGGCAGTGAAGTGGCTTCGGGTGCTCTGTGTGTGGCCACAACTCAGGGAAGTGACAGGGTGAGTCAGCATGTTTGTCTTTCTCAACTTCTCCTTACTTCCAGTGGAAAGGCTCAATTGGGAGCTAATGTGTCTTCAACACTTTCCCCTTTAACAAGCACTGAGCAGAATTCATTTTCATCGTATCTGTTTTTACAATTACTTCCAATCTATGGCAAGTGAAACTGGTTTGTCTTTTGGTGTTGATATAAAGTGTCTCCTGAAAAGAAAATGGCTTAATTCAAAAGTGAGTCAACTTAGGAAAACTCTTACATAAGAAACACCACAGGGAGTAGACCAACCTTGGCCAAAGCCGTGTGGCTGCTATTGGAATGTCCTGAGTTTAAGAAACATTGTCCCTGGGGGGTCTGATCCAGGCCTGCTCTTGCTTTGGAATCCCTGTTTCATTCCCTTATTTATTAAGCACTTGCTGTGTACCCAGACCTGTACTGGCAGGAGCAGAAGAAGGCTAAACCAAGAAAGGAATAGGATCTAAGCAGGTGGTGAATATTAGGAAGAAGATAAAGCAGAATGCTATGATATGGGGATAGCCTCTTGGAAGAGGGGACATTAATAGAGTCCAGAATGAGCAGGAGACAGCCATAGGGAAATCTGAGGGAAGGGCATTCTTGGTGGAGGGCACAGTAGGTGCAAAGGGTCTGAGGCCAGAGCAGACTCGACGGTGAGGGCTGGGGAGGGAGGGGATTTGGCTTAAGTGTTGAAAGCTGCTGTGGGAAAATATTTATTCTCTGGAAGAACAATAGGCAGAGTCAGAGAGAGGAGGTGGGCAGGCATCCATGGGAGCTCTGATGGCCTGGCCTGTAGGTGACACGGGCATGGGGGAGAGAAGTGGATGGAGGTTTTGGAGGCAGAAGGGACAGGACTGACCTATGCACTGGACAAGGGGATATTGTGCAACTCTGCCCAGGTTCTGTCCTCCCAGGCCCTCTGTCCCCAACTGGAGGATATCTGAGCTGACACAGCAGAAGTGGTCTTTATGACAGGGTCTTTCTTCTCTCCTCCCCCCAGGGTGCTGAAGAATTGCCCCCAGGAACCAAGAGGCGTCCTGACTTCCTGCCCACTGACGAGGACCATCTGCTCTTCCTGGGTCAGAAGGAGATGAATGGAGCTGGCTCCAGGACCCCAGGCAGTGAACATGACAAAGGTCTTAACCTGCGAGAGACAGACCTCTGAGGCAGTCAGGGACTGACCGCCTGGGATGGAACCCCAGGGGAGCCAATCCCAGGCCATGAGCCGATGGTCTTGGGCTCCTATTGGCTAGGCCACATCATATGCAAATAAGCTCGGGACAGCACGTCCCTACCCTATGGGAAGAGGTGAAGCCCCACCTCCAGAAAGTCATTTCATCCTGCCTCCTCCTTCCAGCTGGACCCAAGTCTTAGATGCTGCACCCCTGCCCACTCCCCCAAAACAAGGCCAGATATTTCTCTACCTACAAAAGTAAGATATTGGAGTCCCCTCTGGACAACATGGGAAATCCCCAGGCCCAACACTGGGGTCTGAGAAAGACCCCAGTTCTTCCCTGGGAATTATCTGAACCTTAGCAATGATTTTGGACATCCTCAGGCCCAACCCCTTGTGCCCACTTCACAGGTAGGGAAACCAAGGCCTGGAAAGGGGCATTGACTTGGCCAAGGTCACAGAACAAACCAGAGACTCATCGAGAGTTGGACACCAGCTCCTTCCTCCCTTCCCTATTTTCCTCCCTTTGGAGGGACAGACGTCACATGGCCTCTGATCTTGTGAGGAGGAGGGAAGAAGAAAGGAAGAATAATGTTTTCAGCCTTCCTTCTGGGCCTGGACACTTTACCCATCTCATCCATTAAGGACCACGAGCCCACTTTACAGAGGAAGAAACTGAGGCTCAGCGACGTTGCCTGAGGTCACACAGTGAGTCGGGTCAGGTCAGGGACAGACCCGGGTGCTGCACGATGCTGAGGCTCCGTTGACGATGTGTTGCTGGTATACAGGCGAGCTCACATACCAGAGACGCGTCTGACCCTTGGTTGGAGACTTCATCCATGCACATCAAATAAATGGACTCTTGATGTTCTGTCTTCTCTGAAAAATCATTTTGGCTGTCACCCTAGATCTCCTCAGTCAGATCTGAGTGCAAATCTCTTTATCACTATCCCCGAGCCTATGATGAATAAACCTGAGTATTTAAAGCATCAGAGCGAGGTGATCACTCCCATGCTAGGGGGCATTACACTGCCTTCCCAGACACACAGCTTCTCTCCCCTCCTGACTCCCTCCCAAAGGATCCCCTCCTCACTGCCCTTTGTACACTGTCCCTGCACCAGCCCCTGGGGTTTCTGTGACACGGAGAGCTGGCTGTACCCACCTCTGCCCACGCTGCCATGGCTCCCACGGCCTCCAGAGAAGCGTCCACTGCTCACGTAGCAGTTGGAGCCCTTATACTAGGTTCAATAAGGTAGCCCCAAAATTCACGTCTACCTGGAAACTCAGAATGTAAGCTTCTTTAAAAATAGGGTCTTGGCAGGTGTACTTGGTCAAGTTAAGATTAGGTCATACTGGGACTTCCCTGGTGGCGCAGTGGTTGAGAATCCGCCTGCCAGTGCAGGGGACACGGGTTCAAGCCCTGGTCCAGGAAGATCCCACATGCCACGGAGCACTACTACAAGCCTGTATGCCACAACTACTGAGCCTGTGCTCTAGTACCTGCGAGCCGCAACTACTGAGCCCAGTGCCACAACTACTGAAGCCGGCACGCCTAGAGCCTGTGCTCCGCAACAAAGAGAAGCCACCGTAATGAGAAGCCCGCGCACCACAACGAAGAGTAGCCCCCGCTCGCCACAACTAGAGAAAGCCTGCATGCAGCAACGAAGACCCAATGCAGCCAAAAATAAACAAATTATTAAAACTAAAAATTAGGTCATACTGATTAGAATGGGCCCTGGATCTAATGACTGTGTCCTTATTAGAAGAGGAGAAAAGACACAGACACACAGGGAGAAAACTATGTGGACAAAGAGGCAGAGATGAGTAATGTACGTACAAGCCAAGGGATGCCAAGGATTGCTGGAGTCACCAGAAGCTGGGAGTGAGGCAGGGGAGGGATTCTATCCTAGGGCCTTCAGAGGAAACACGGCCCTGCCAACATCTTGATTTCGAACTTTGGGCCTCCAGTACTGAGAGAAAATTAATTTCTATTGTGTTAAGCTGTGGCAGCCTCAGGAAATGAATGTACCCCTCCTGATCTGGCCTCTCGTGACCACTCAGAGACCTGGCCCTCTGTGCAGGCTGTTTTATGGAGACCTTTAGATTTGGACTTAAAAATGACCATCACAAATTTTGGGTTTTTTTTTGCGGTACGCAGACCTCTCACTGTTGTGGCCTCTCCCGTTGCGGAGCACAGGCTCCAGACGCGCAGGCTCAGCGGCTATGGCTCACGGGCCCAGCTGCTCCGCGGCATGTGGGATCTTCCCGGACCAGGGCACGAACTCGTGTCCTCTGCATCGGCAGGCGGACTCTCAACCACTGCACCACCAGGGAAGCCCTAAAAATGACCATCACAAATTTTAAATCAATGACTGAGTAAAGTGGGAACCAGACTTTCAGCTGGTTGATGGTCCTTCCTCAAAGCACAGTTCGGGGTGGGGCAGGGAGCAGGGCTGAGGCTTCCCAGTGCAGGCAGAACAAGCTGGTCTGGCTGCTGTTCTAGAGATCCAGCCATGTTGTCGTGTGTATCGGTAGTTCATCACTTACTATTGCTGAGTAGTACTCCACTGTATGGATGGACCACCGTCTGTTCATCCATTCACTAACATTTCCAGCTTTGGGCTATTACAAAGAAAGTTGCTAAAAACATTAGTGTACATGTTTTTGTGTGAACTTTCATTTCTCTTGGGTCAATTCTTAGGAATGAAATGGCTGGATCCAACGGGGTAGGTGTATGTTTATTTGAGAAATTGTCAAACTGTTTTCCAAAGTGGTTGACTCATTTTACATTGTCACAAACAATATATGAGTTCCAACTGCTCAATATCCTTGACAGAACTTACATGGTCCATCCTTTTAATTTTGGCCATTCTCGTGTGTGTGGGGTAGTATCTCAATGTGGTATTGATTTATATTTCTCTGATAACTGAAGATTTTGAACATCTTTTCACATGCTTGTTATCTATCCATATAGTTTTGACCAAGTGTCATTCAAATCTTTTGCCCAATTCTTAATGGGGTTCTTTATTTTCTTATTGTTGCAAGAATTATTTCTGTATTCTGGATACAAGTTCTTCATTGGTTATAAGCATTGCCAATATTTTCTCCCAAATTGTGTCTTGCCTCTTTAGTTGCTTAATACTGCCTTTGAAATATCAGAATTGTAGTTTTGATTTCCGAAAAATTATAATTTTTTCTTTTCCTCTTTGTGGCAAAAATTACATAAAATAAAAGTCATGATTTTAATCATTTTAAAGTGTATAGTTCAGTGGCATTAAGTACATTCACATTGTTGTACAATCACCACCATCCATCTCCAGAACTTTTTACTCATCTGAGACTGAAATTCTATACCCGTAAATACTAATTCCCAATTCTTCTCTCCCACCAGCCCCTGGTAGCCATCATTCTATTTTATTTTTTGGCTGTGCCATGAAGCTTACAGGATCTTAGTTCCCCAACCAGGGATCAATCCTGGGCCCCCTGCAGTGGAAGCTTGGAGTTCTAACCACTGGACAGCCAGGAAATTTCCTCAGCATTCTATATTCTTTGTCTATGAATTTGACTATTCTATGGAGCTCATATAAGTGAATCATACATTATTTGTCTTTTTGTGTCTGGCTTATTTCATTTAGCATAATGTCTTCAAAGTTCATTCATGCTGAAGCAGCTGTCAGAATTTCCTTCCATTTAGAGGCTGACTAATATTCCACTGTATGTATATACCACGTTTTGTTTATCCATTCATCCACCAATAGACTTTTGGAGTGTTTCCACCTTTTGGCTATTGTGAATGATACTGCTGTGACTATTGATGTCAAAATATCTGTTCTATATTTGCTTTCAATTCTTTTGGGATTATACCCAGAAGTGGAAAACTGGATCATATGGTAATTCGGTTTAATTTTTTAAATATTGTTTTACATTCCTGTTTTAAATACTATTTAATTTTTAAAATACTGTTTTACATTCCCACCAAATATTAACAGACATAAAGAGAGAAATTGGCAGCAACACAATAATGGTAGGGGATTTTAACACCCCACTTAGATCACTGGAAAGGTTATCCAGATAGAAAATTAATAAGGAAACACTGGCCTTAAATGACACACTAGATCAAATGTGTGTCACACACTAGGACTCCATATATATATATGGAACTTTCCATCCAAAAGCAGCAGAATACACATTTTTTCCAAGTGTGCAGAAAATTCTCCAGGATAGATTACGTGTTAGGCCACAGAACAAGTCCCAGTAAATTTAAGAAAACTGAAATCATGTCAGGCATCTTTTCTGACCACAACACTGTGAGATTAGAAAGCAACTACAAGAAAAAAAAACTGCAAAAAAACACAAACACATGGAGGCTAAACAATATGTTACTAAACAACCAAAGGGTCACTGAGGAAATCAAAGAAGAAATTTAAAAATACCTGACAAATAAAAATGAAAACACAGTGATCCAAATCTACGGGATGCAGGAAAAACAGTTCTAAGAGGGGAGTTTATAGAGATAAAAGCCTATCTCAGGAAACAAGAAAAAGTCAAATAAACAATCTAAATTTACATGTGAAGGAACTAGAAAAAGAAGAACAAACAAAACCCAAAGTTAGAAGAAGGAAAGAAATTGTAAAGATCAGAGCAGAAATAAATGAAATAGAGACCAAAAAAGCAATAGAAAAGATCAATGATTTTGAAAATATAAGCAAAATCAATAAAACTTTAGCCAGACTCATGAAGAAAAGAAGAGAGAGGGCCCAAATCAATAAAATCAGAGATGAAAAAGAAGCTATAACTGACACCACAGAAATACAAAGGATCATAAGATTACTACAAACAATTATACCTCAATAAAATGGACAACCTAGAAGACATGGGTAAACTCCTAGAAATGTAAAATCTCCCAAAACTGAACAAGGAAGAAACAGAAAACATCAACAGATCAATTACCAGTAATGAAATTGAATCAGTAATAATAATAATAATAATAATAAAAACTCCAACAAACAAAAGTGTAGGACCAGATGCCTTCACAGGTGAATTCTACCAAACATTTAGAGAAGAGTTAACACCTATCCTTCTCAAAATATTCCGAAAAATTGCAGAGGAAGGAATGCTTCCGAACTCATTCTATGAGGTTGACATCATCCTAATATCCAAACCAGATTAAGATATCACACAAAAAAAGAAAATTACAGGCCAATATCACTGATGAACATAGATGCAAAAATCCTCAACAAAAAAATAGTAAGCCAGGGCTTCCCTGGTGGTGCAGTGGTTGAGAACCTGCTTGTTAATGCAGGGGACACGGGTTCGATCCCTGGTCTGGGAAGATCACACATGCTGCAGAGCAACTGGGCCCGTGAGCCACAACTACTGAGCCTGCACGTCTGGAGCCTGTGCTCCGCGGCAAGAGAGACCGCGATAGTGAGAGGCCCATGCACCACGATGAACAGTGGCCCCCGCTTGCCACAACTAGAGAAAGCCCTCGCACAGAAACGAAGACCCAACACAGCAAAAATAAATAAATTAATTAATAAACTCCTACCCCCAACATCTTCAAATATATATATATATAGTAAACCAAATTCAACGATATGTTAAAAGGATCATACACAATGATCAAGTGGGATTTATCCCAGGGATGCAAGTTTGGTTCAATATCCACAAATCAATCAATGTAATACACCATATTAACAAACTGAAGAATAAAAATCATATGATCATCTCAATAGATGAAGAAAAAGCTTTTGACAAAATTCAACATCCATTTATAATAAAAATTCTCCATGAAGTGAGTATAGAGAGAATATACCTCAACATAATAAAAGCCATATATGATAAGCCCACAGCTAACAACATACTCAATGGTAAAAAGCTGAAAGCACTAAGATCAAGAACAAGACAAGGATGTCCATTCTCACTACTTTTATTCTACATAGTATTGGAAGTCCTAGCCACAGCAATCAGACAAGAAAAAGAAATAAAAGAAATCCAAGTTGGAAAGGAAGAAGCAAAAACTGTCACTGTTTGCAGATGACGTAATACTCTACATAGAAAATCCTAAAGATGCAAACCAAAACACTGCTGGAGCTAATCAATGAATTAGGTAAAGTTGCAGGATACAAAATTAATATACAGAAATCTGTTGCATTTCTATACACTAATAACAAACTATCCAAAAAAGAAATTAAGAAAACAATCCTATTTACCATCACATCAAAAAGAATAAAATAACTAGGAATAAATCTAACTAAGGCTATAAAAGACCTGTACTCAAAAAACTATGACACTGATGAAAGACATTGAAGATGACAAAAACAGATGGAAAGATACACTGTGTTCATGGATTGGAAGAAATTATATTGTTAAAATGACCATACTACCCAAGGCTATCTACAGATTCAATACAATCCCTATCAAAATACCAATAGCATTTTTCATAAAACTAAAACAAATAATTCTAAAATGTGTATAAAAACGCAAAAGACCCTGAATAACCAAAGCAATCTTGAGTAAGAAGAACAGAGCTGGAGGTATCACACTTCCTGACTTCAGGCTATACTACAAAGCTGCAGTAATAAAAACTGTATGGTACTGGCCACAAAAAGAGATGCATAGATCAATGGAACAGAATAAAGAGCACAGAAAAAACCCACACATTTATGATCAATTAATCTACAACAAAGGAAGCAAGAATATACAATGGGGAAAAGACAGTCTCTTCAATGAGTGGTGCTTGGAATATTGGACAGCTACATGTGAAAGAATGAAATTAGGGGCTTCTCTCGTGGTACAGTGGTTAAGAATTTGCCTGCCAATGAAGGGGACAGGGGTTCGAGCCCTGGTCCAGGAAGATCCCACATGCTGCGGAGCACCACAACAACTGAGCCTGTGCTCTAGAGCCTGTGAGCCACAACTGCTGAGCCCACATGCCACAGCTACAGAAGCCTGCACTCCTAGAGCCCATGCTCCGCAACAAGAGAAGCCACTGTAATGAGAAGCCTGTGCGCCGCAATGAAGAGTAGCCCCCGCTCACTGTAACTAGAGAAAAGTCCATGTGCAGCTACCAAGACCCAACACAGCCAAAAATAATAATAATAATTAATAAAGAATGAAATTAGAACATTTTCTTATGCCATATACAAAAGTAAACTCAAAATAGATTAAAGACCTAAATTTAAGACTGGAAGCCACAAAATTCCTAGAAGAAAACACAGACAGGACACTCTTTGACTTAAATCATAGCAATACTTTTTTGGATCTGTCTCCTAAGGCAAAAGAAACAAAAGCAAAAATAGACAAATGGGACCTAATTAAACTTAAAAGCTTTTGCACAGCAAAAGAAACCACTGACAAAATGAAATGACAACCTACTGCATGAGAGAAAATATTTGCAAATGATATGACTGATAAGGGGTTAGTATCCAAAATATACAAACAGCTCGTAAAACTCAATATCAAAAAAAAAAGACCCAAGCAAAACATGGGCAGCTGACCTGAATAGACATTTTTCCACAGAAGACATACAGATGGCCCCAACAGGAACACAAAAAGATGCTCAAGATGGCTAATCATCAGAGAAATGCAAAGCCAAGCCCACAATGAGATATCACCTCATACCTGTCAGAATGGCTAACATCAAAAAGAACACAAATAACAAATGTTGGAGAGGATGTGAAGAAAAGGGAACCCTTGTACACCATTGGTGGAATGTAAATTCGTGCAGCCACTATGAAAAACAGTGTGGAGGTTTCTCAAAAAACTAAAAATATACATTCTATTCACATTTCTTGAGCATACATTCACATACATTCACATTTCTTGAGCATACACTATGTGTCAAGCAGTTTACTCATGTTAGAATATTGATGTTTATTTAGCAATGACTCAGTAGTAAGCACATTTTTTTGGTAATTATCCATTCCACTGCTGGGTATATATCCAAAGAAGACACAAACACTAATTCAAAAAGATACATGCACCCCAATGTTCATAGTAGCACTATTTACAATAGCTAAGACATGGAAGCAACCTAAATGTCCATCAATAGATGAATGGATAAAGTGTATATATACAATGGAATATACTCAGCCATTAAAAAGAATGAAAGTTTGCCATTTGCAATAACATGGATGGACCTGGAGGGTATTATGCTTAGTGAAGTAAGTTAGACAGAGATAGACAAATACTGTATGCTATCACTTATATGTAGAATCTAAAAAATAAAACAAGTGAATGAATATAATGAAACAGAAAGATAGTCACAGATATAGAGAATAAACTAGTGGTTACCACTGGGGGGAGGGAAGGGGGAGGGGCAAGATAGGGGTAGGCAATTAAGAGGTACAAACTAATATGTATAAAATAAAATAAAATACAAGGATATATTGTATCACAGGGAATATAGCAATATTTTATAGTAATTTAAATGGAGTATAATCTGTAAAAATTTTGAATCACTATGTTATACACCTGAAACCAATATAATATCGTAAATCAACTATACCCCAATAAGAAAAAAAGAAATGCAACTGATTTTTGGGTGTTGATTTGTGTCCTGCAAAGTTGTGTTCTGAAACTTTGATAAAATGGTTTATTAGTTCTAACAGTTTTTTACGGAATCTTCAGGGTTTTCTATATATGAGATTATGTCATCTGCCAAAAAAGATAATTTTATTTCTTCCTTTTCAATTTGGATAACTTTGATTTATTTTTCATGCCTAATTGCTTTGGCTAGAACTGCCAATACTATGTCGATAAAAGTGGCAAAAGCAGACATCCTTGTCTTATTCCTGATAGTAGAGGAAAAGTTTCAGTCTCTCACCATTGAGTATGATGTGAGCTGTGGGTTTTTCATACATGGTCTTTATTATATTAATGTAGTTTCCTTCTATTCTTGGTTTGTTGAGTGTTTTTATAACAAAAGTGTGTTGAATTTCATCAAATGCTTTTTTTTTCTGCATCATTTGAGGCAATCATGGTTTTTTTTCGTTCAGTTTGTTAATATGGGGTTTCCCTGGTGGTGCAGTGGTTGAGAATCTGCCTGCCAGTGCAGGGGACATGGGTTCGAGCCCTGGACCAGGAGGATCCCACATGCCGCAGAGTAGCTGGGCCCATGCACCACAACTGCTGGGCCTGCGCTCCGGGAACTGTGAGCCACAACTCCTGAAACCCAGGTGCCTAGAGCCCGTGCTCTGCAGCAAGAGGGGCCACTGTGATGGGAGGCCCAGGCACCGCAATGAAGAGTGGTCCCCACTCGCTGCAGCTGGAGAGGGCCCAAGCACAGCAACAAAGACCCAACGCAGCCAAAAATAAATAAATAAAATAAATAAATTTTAAAAGAAATTTGTTAATGTGATATATTACATTGATATTTTTGTATGTTGAACTATCCTTGTATTCCAGGAGTAAATCCTGCTTGGTCATGGTGTTTAATCTTTTAATGTGCTGTTGAAATCAATTTGGTAGTATATTGTTGAGAATTTTTGCATCAATGTTCATAAGAGATATTGGTGTGTAGTGTTCTTTTTTTCTATAATGTCTTTGTCTGGCTTTGGTATCAAGGTAATGTAATTTTTTTTATGTTGATGCCTTTTATGTTCACTCTAAGAAATTTTTGCTCAATTTAAGATCACTAAGGCATTCTCTTTTGTTTCCTTCTAGAAACTACATTGTTTTAAGAGTTAAACTTTTTGTATGAAAAGTTTTCCCATTTCTAATCCCTAGTGAACTACTTTGGCATCTTTTTTTTTTTTTTTTTTGGCCATGCCCTTCAGCATGTGGGATCTTAGTTCCCCCACTGGGGATCAAGCCCGCACCCCCTGCAGTGGAAGCACGGAGTCTTATACACTGGACCATCAGGGAAGTCCCATTGGCATCTTTTTCAAAAAAAAAAAAAAAAATCAAGGAGCCAAAACACGTGTGGGGTTATTTCTGGACTCTATTTTGGCCAACTGGTCTATTTCTCTATCCCACAGTTTTGCATCCTCAGCGTTACAGGTATTTGGGACTGGATCATTCTTTGTGGCAAGGACTGTCCTGTGCATTGTCGGATATTTAACAGTATCCCTGCCCTTAACTCACCAGATGCCAGGAGCACATCCCCACCCCCTCCCCCTCAGTCTTGACAACCAGAAAAACTGCCCCGGGTGAGAACTTCTGGTGTATGCCTATACCAGTACTACCTGTCTCTTTTTTTTTTTTTTTTGGCTGCACCGCGCAGCATGCAAGATCTTAGTTCCCCGACCAGGGATCGAACCCGTGCCTCCTGCAGTGGAAGCGCTGAATCTTAACCACTGGACCGCCAGAGAAGTCTCCCAGTCCCACCTGTCTTGATTACCATACTTTATATATAGTAAGCCTCAGCAAGGCTCAGGGACTCTGAGCCTTTGAATGATGCTATTCAACCCTTGTCCAGGGAAATGGGCCAGTGTATGTGGGGAACACAACAGGGTTCAGAAAAGCCATTGAGATTAAAGGAAAAAAAAAAAAAACGTAAGAAAATCCAGGTGGCCATCTTGAGAACCTGGAATCCAGGACATGGTGCTTTCAGGCGACAGAAAACTAGGCAGGTGATTAAAAAGATCAGGGTGGGGCTGCCCAGGACTCCAGGTGACAAGAAGATAAAGCAAGTTGCCCAGCGATACCAATAGTCAGGTCTCACTTAGATTAAAAAATAAAAAGAGAGAGAGAGAGTTAGTCTGTGCCAGAATTTCTCAGCCTTGGCACTGTTGACATTTTGGGCTGAATCCTCCTATAGATTGTAGAGCGTTGAGCAGATTCCCTGGCCTCCACTCACTAGAGATCAATAACACCTCCTCCCCCCACCCCCGCTCCCGGCCGCCCAGTTGTGACAACCAAAGATGTCTCCAGATGTTGCCAGTGTCTGGGGGGAGCACAGAATCATCTCTGGTTAAGCATGACTATTCTATGCCCACAAAGAGTCAAGATGATATATGTAAGATTTCCTTTCCCATATTGTATATTAGATTTTTAAAGTGATTAATTTTTATAATCAGAAGAATATTTTGAAATGGTTCACATTTCTTGAGCATACACTGTGTGCCAAGCAGTTTACTCATGTTAGAATATTGATGTTTATTTAGCAATGACTCAGTAGTAAGCACATTTTTTTGGTAATTATTTTATTGATTTTTTTTTAATCAATAGACTATATTTTAGAGCAGCTTTAGGTTTAAGAAAAATTGAGCAGAAAGTTCAGAGAGCTTCCATACATCCCTCTCTCCCCCAGTTTCCCCTATATTTAACTTTTTTTTTTTTTTGGCCGTGCCGCACGGCTTGTGGGGTATTACTTCCCTGACCAGTGATTGAACCTGGGCCCTTGGCAGTGACAGTGAGGAATCCTAACCACTGGACCGCCAGGGAATTCCCTATTTAACTTTCATCAGAACAACTGATTGTGCCAATGTTACAATTGCTGAGTGAATATTGATACATTATTATTAACTCTGAAGTCCACAGTTTACATTAGAGTTGACTCTGTGTTTTGCATTTCATGGGTTTGATAAAAGCATCATGTCCTCTCTCCATCAGTACAGTATCAGACAGAATAGTTTTACTGCACTAAAAATCCTCTGTGTTCCACCTATATTGGACTTGCCTTTAGTCTCTTCATTAGGTTCTATCCATTTTTGTTTGCTTATTCTTTTTGATTTTCTCTAGACAATCGTATCATCTGGTCTCAGTTCTTTTTCTTCTCTTATTGCATTAATCAGCACTTCTGCATCAGTATTAAATATTAGCCATGACTGTTAGCAGCCATACCTTGTTCTGGAATATGTTACCTCTTCTGTTTCACCATCCAACACAATGCACGTTTCCTTTCTAATGACAACCTTTGATCAGACTAATTTCTTCCTATTCCCCATTTACTAAAAACTTTTTAAAGGATTAGAAGTGGTTGCTGAATGTTACCAAATGTTTTTCCAGCACGGTGAGATGATCATTTGATATTTTTCTCCTTTCATCTCTTCATTGAGTAAATGAGGTTTTCTGAGGCTGAATTTTTCTTGCCTCCTTGGAATAATACCTTGCACGCCCCTGGTATGTTGTCCTTTAAAAAGCAGCTGAACTCAATTTGCTAATATTTTATTTAGCATTTTTGCATGCACCCAGGCTCCTGACCCCTTCCTGGCATCTCCATAGCCTGCAGCTGAGCTGAGTCCCACAGGGTACATGGGAGGAGGTACATTGTACATGCTCGGAACATCTGCATGAGTTCCACCCGATGACTTCAAGCCAGCAGGTCCCTAGCCTCCCTCCCAGCGACCCTGATGCACCCTGGCGCCCTAGGAAGCAACCTAGCCTTCTGCCTCTCCTCACCATCTACACCCCCACTCCTGTTGACTTGTTCTCCTAAATGGGGGAAGGGACAGGCCACACAGCTCCCTGCCCCCCAACACACACCCCAGGGCTGAAGGCGTGTCTCAGTCTCCCCTGCTGATCTTGGCATCTGCAGCTGAGGCCAAGACAGAGGCCCCAAATTCTTATTTGTTCTGGTGCGGTGGGAGAGTTGTCAAGAAGCCAGACTGAGCGGAAGACAGGACCTGGGACAGGAAGCAGGTAAGTTTCCACTGGCGTGGTCACACCTACCTCTTCGTCAGGTCCACTACTTGTGTTACCTTCAGGTTCAGCTGGTTTCAGGTACACCTGGGGCACAACAGTGCAAGGATGGAGGATCCACCCTTAATTCTGTCCTCCCCAGGGCCAGGTTTCAGATTGGGTCTGGGACCTGGGATGCCCGCTAAACCAGAAACTCCTCAGGAGGCAGCTCACCTCACAGGTCACCACCCACCAGTATAGAATCCTGATGAAATTTGCTGTGCAGTCTGCTGCCGCTCTCTGGGTCATCCACATCACTTCCTCCAAATCCTGACCTGACAATGAGTCACTCAAGGAACAGGTCAAACTCACAGTAGCCCAGCAACACAGAGCCCCTACATAATGAAAAAAGAAAAAAGATCTAAAGAGGGAAAGATTTCCTTTTCCTTTTAAAAAAAACTGAATACTGGATCACATTATTCACATTACCATGAAATCTACTTTTTTCCTTTAAGAGTAAATCATAGGGGCTTCCCTGGTGGCACAGCGGTTAAGAATCTGCCTGCCAATGCAGGGGACACAGGATTGAGCTCTGGCCCGGGAAGATCCCACATGCCGCGGAGCAACTAAGTCTGTGCGCCACAACTACTGAGCCTGAGCTCTGGAGCCCGCGAGCCACAACTACTGAAGCCCGCATGCCCTAGAGCCTGTGCTCTGCAACAAGAGAAGCCACTGCAATGAGATGCCAACGCACCACAATGGACAGTAGCCCCCACTCGTCGCAACTAGAGAAAGCCCGTGTGCAGCAACGAAGACCCAATGCAGGCAAAAATAAATAAATAAAAATAATAGGGCTTCCCTGGTGGCGCAGTGGTTGAGAGTCCGCCTGCCAATGCAAGGGACACGGGTTCGTGCCCTGGTCGGGGAGGATCCCACATGCCGCGGAGCGGCTGGGCCCGTGAGCCATGGCCGCTGAGCCTGCGCGTCTGGAGCCTGTGCTCCGCAACGGGAGAGGCCGCAACAGTGAGAGGCCCGCGTACTACAAACTAATAATAATAATAAATTAGTTTTTTTAAAAAAGAGTAAATCAGGCTCCCCTGGTGGCGCAGTGGTTGAGAGTCCGCCTGCCGATGCAGGGGACACGGGTTCGTGCCCCAGTCCGGGAAGATCCCACATGCCACGGAGCGGCTGGGCCCGAGTCATGGCCGCTGAGCCTGCGCGTCTGGAGCCTGTGCTCCGCAACGGGAGAGGCCACAACAGTGAGAGGCCCACGTACCGAAAAAAGAAATAATAATAAAAAATATAAAAAAAGAGTAAATCATAGAAATGTTTCCTGAGCAGTAATTGTAAATCTTATTCATCTTTTGATTTATAAAACTTGGGCTTTTTTGGTTACCTTTTATCACACATATTAGATTTAGAGAGCCAGATTGTTCTGGAAGCCTTGTTACAACAATTTATAGCCCCTCACAGTTACCATGTTTGATGAAATCAAGAAAAACACAATCAGGGGAGAAATATGAACTTCTCTCTCACCCACTCCCAGCACCCATTGGTCCCCTGATCCCTGTCATTCAGACTCTGAACCAGCCCCTCTGTCTCTCCTCCCAGCACTCTGGCCTTTACCCTGCCCTCCCCCCCACTCCGGAGGGATTTAACACCTACTTCTCTCCCCAACTCACACACCCTCCATAGATCTTTATTGCCTTGGAACAAAATCTGTCCAACACCCTGCTCTCCCTCCTTCCTCCCCTATTCATCCCGGCCCACAGAGAGATGGTGAGGACTCTGAATGTAAGGCCAGGGTAGGGTTCAAATCCTGACTCTGCTGTTCACTAGCTAAAGTGACTGGGCAGCTCAGTTTTCCAGAAGCTTCAGTTTTCTGGTGCATAAAAATGGGCGCATGTTCGAAGGGCAGTGTAAAAGCACTGCCCTTGACCAGAGGCATTGCCAGGGTGACCACAGGGTCTGAGGGGACCCCAGCCCAGGGTTGTTGGTAAGGACCCATGTTTGACGTAGGGAAAGAGGCACCAGATTGGCCATTATCGGGGCAAAGTGAAAACACACCCGAGGTGTGCAAGGACAGCAGGGAGCCCACAGATTACATCTATCAGGGAGAAGGGTCAACCCCAGAAAGCAAACAGTGACTTTGTGTCCTCGAGGGGCCTGGTCACATGTTAACACCTGATCCCCACCCCAGCCCATTCGGTCGTTGAAATCCACACGAAGGTGCAGCATATTTGCTGAATTCAGCCCTTGTTCAAACATTTGTTTTCAAGACAAGACGCCTGCGGAGGCCTCGTGCCCTTTAGCCAGGGTCGGAGCCCACAGCCGAGCTGGAGGAGGAGCGAGGCACAGGGCCGGGGCTTCACGAGGCTGCACGTGGCTGGACCCATGGGCTTCTCTCCAGGCCTGAGTCTTAGGGCCAGTAGTCCTGTGGTGGGTGAACACGCACCATTCAGAGCCACAGACTCAGGATCTAGAGCCCTGGCCATAAAAAGGAATGAAGTACTGATAGACACTACAACATGGATGAACCTTTAAACGTCATGCTCAGTGAAAGAGGCCAATCACAAAAAACCACAGGGTGTGTGATTCCATTCATAAGAAATGTCCAGAACAGGCAAATCTATACAAACAGAAAGCAGATTGGTGGTTGCCAGGGGCTGCAGAAGTGGGTACAGGGAGAGACTCCTAATGGGGCCTGGGTTTCTTTTGGGGTTGTGAAAATATTCTGGAATTAGATAGAGGTGAGGGTTGCACAACATCATGAATGTATTAAATGTCACTGAATTTTCTAGTGCAATTGGTGAATTTGATGTCATGTGAATTTCACCTCAATAAACAAAAATACACAAAATAATTTGATTAAAAAAAAAGAATCACAGGGACTTCCCTGGTGGTCCAGTGGCTAAGGCTCCATGCTCCCAATGCAAGGGGCCCAGGTTCAACCCCTGGTCAGGGAACTAGATCCCACATGCTGCAACTAAGATCCACCGCAGCCAAATAAAAAGAATCACAGCCAGCATGGAGCACAGTTTGGGTGAGCCTCAAAACATTAGACATAGAACTATCACATGGTCCGGAAACACATTTCTGGGTACATACCCGAAAGAATTAAAAGCAAATATCAAACAGATTCTTGCACATTCTTGTTCATAGCAGCATTATTCAGAAGAGCCAAAAGGGGGAAGCAACCCAGGTGTCCACAGACAGATGAATGGATAAACAAAATGCAGGATATCATACAGTGGAATATTAGTCACCCTTAAAAAGCAAGGAAATTCTAGGGGTTTCCCTGGTGGCGCGGTGGTTGAGAGTCCGCCTGCCGATGCAGGGGACGCGGGTTCGTGCCCCGGTCCGGGAGGATCCCACATGCCACGGAGCGGCTGGGCCCGTGAGCCATGGCCGCTGAGCCTGCACATCCGGAGCCTGTGCTCTGCAACGGGAGAGGCCACAACAGTGAGAGGCCTGCGTACAGCACACACACAAAAAAAAGAATTATAGAAAAAAAAAAGGAAGGAAATTCTGACACATGCTACAATATGGATGAACCTTGAGGACATTATGCTAAGTATAATAAGCCAATACCAAAAGGACAAATACTCTAAGATTCCACTAATATGAGGTCCCTAGAGTAATCAGATCTATAGAGACAGAAAGTAGAATAGGGGTTGCCAGGGGCTGTAGGGGAGGAAATGGGGAGTTAGCGTTTAACGGGGGCGCAGTTGCAGTTTGGGATGCTTCAAAATATCTGTGGATGGATAGTGGTGCTGGTTTTGCACAACAGTGTGAATGTACTTAATGTGCCACTGAACTGTACACTTAAAAATGGTTAAAATGATACATTTTTTGTTATGTATATTTTAGCCCAATGTAAGAAAAAAAAGAATCTAGAGTTTTTAAGTGTCAGATTCCTAGAATTTGGGGACTTTAGGGGTAAAAACCTTTCCTTCTAACCACACTCCAGGCTCTGACCATGGCAGGCAGCACCAGCTGTCTGTTGCACCCTCTCCCAGTGGCCTGGGCAGACCTGTCAGGAACTCTGGTTGAACGATGCTAGGTATGTTGTGTTACTGGCTCCTCGTAACCAGGCAGACACATATCACGGGGACCTGTGAGCATCTCAGCCAGAGTTCGAGAAGGGCCTTGTTCTTATATTGGGGTTCAAGGAGGTACAGTTTTGGGATTTCCCTGGTTGTCCAGTGGTTAAGACTCCACGCTTCCAGTGCAGGGGGCATGGGTTTGATCCCTGGTTGGGGAACTAAGATCCCACACTCCGTGTGGCACAATCAAAAAAAAAAAAATTATAACAAGGAGGTGTAGCTTTGCTCTGGATTAGGCACAAACAGAAAGTGGAACAATTTCCTATTTGGGCCTCTTGATTTTTTTAAAAATAAATTTATTTATTTAATTTTATTTTTCGCTGCGTTGGGTCTTCGTTGCTGCGCGCGGGCTTTTCTCTGGTTGAGGAGAGTGGGGCCACATCTCGTTGCGGTGCACGGGCTTCTCTTACTGTGGAGCACAGGCTCTAGGCACGCGGGCTTCAGTAGTTGTGGCTCGCAGGCTCTAGAGCACAGGCTCAGTAGTTGTGGCGCACGGGATTAGTTGCTCCGCGGCATGTGGGATCTTCCCAGACCAGGGATCGAACCCCTGTCCCCTGCATTGGCAGGCGGATTCTTAACCACTGCGCCACGAGGGAAGCCCATGGGCCTCTTGATTTTTATCTAGGAGACAGGACGAAGGGCACGAAGCTACTGCTCGTAAGTGTGAGACATGATGGGTGCTCCTGGTAGCCAGGGTGTGTGACTTCTCGTCATAGTTTTGGTTTGCTCAGACATGATGATGAAGAGGTATTTTTTTAATAGATCTTTATTGGAGTATAATTGCTTCACAATACTGTGTTAGTTTCTGTTGTACAACAATGTAAATCAGCCATATGCATACATATGTCCCCATATCCCCTCCCTCCCACCCTCCCTACCCCATCCATCTAGGTGGTCACAGAGCACCGAGCTGATCTCCCTGTGCTACGCTGCTGCTTCCCACTAGCTATCTATTTTACATTTGGTAGTGTATGTATGTCACTGCTACTCTCACTTTGCCCCAGCTTCCCCCTCCCCGCCGCCCTCCCTTCCCCCCCACCCCCATGTCCTCAAGTCCATTCTCTAAGTCTAGGTCTTTAATATGACTACAGGTCACAACAAGTTGCAAAATAGTACAGAGTTGAGTACCCACCCCCCAGCTACCTCCAATAGTAACATCTCAGGTAACTTGAGTACATTATCCAAACCAGGAAACTGAGGTTGGCACAGCACAATTAACTAGACTTCAGGCCGTGGGACTTGATTTCAGGCCTCTTGTTTCTATCTTGCTGCTCACAGAGTGGCCTCACTTGAGGTTCTGCAACGTTGTTGAATAGCCAAGCTGGTAGAGCCAGATCAACTTCCAGCTAGCAGCAGTCAGGCTGTTTTTTTCTCAGTCCCTCCTTTTGACTAATCCACATGAAGTCAGGGTGTGGGACAGTAATCCATGATATCCAGCACCTCACCCTGCCGAGATCTTGCTGTTCATGAGGTTATCCAGAAAACGTTGTTGGATGGAGTTAACCCTTCCTGCTCTTTTGGTTGCAGTTGTTGGATCATCTGACAAGACAATTAATTGGCTCTGCAGCAGAATTTAAGACTCTGGACGGGCTGCGTTGGCTAATTGCACCATAGCAACACCCAGAAACAAACCCTTTATTAGTCCTTCTTTTTTTAAATTAATTAATTTATTTTTGGCTGCGTTGCATTTTCGTTGCTGCACGCGGGCTTTCTGTAGTTGTGGCGAGCGGGGGCTACTCTTCGTTGCAGTGTGTGGGCTTCTCATTGCGGTGGCTTCTCTTGTTGCGGAACACGGGCTCTAGCCACGTGTGCTTCAGTAGTTGTGGCACACAAGCTTAGTTGCTCTGCGGCATGTGGGATCTTCCTGGACCAGGGCTCGAACCCGTGTCCCCTGCATTGGCAGGTGGATTCCCAACCACGGCGCCACCAGGGAAGACCTCTTTAATAGTCCTTATATTAGTCCTATTTTAGCTTATCAGGCCCTATATTAGCTATCTACTGATGCGTAACAAATGACCCTAAAACTTAGCAGCAGAAAACAACATTTATCTCACGGTTTCTGTGGGTCAGGAATCTGGGAGTGGCTTAGCTGGCATTGACCTTAAAAATAAAACAGCCGGGGGCTTCCCTGGTGGCGCAGTGGTTGAGAGTCCGCCTGCCGATGCAGGGGACGCGGGTTCGTGCCCCGGTCCGGGAAGATCCCACATGCCGCGGAGCGGCTGGGCCCGTGACCCATGGCCGCTGAGCCTGGGCGTCCGGAGCCTGTGCTCTGCAACGGGAGAGGCCGCAACAGTGAGAGGCCCGCGTACCACAAAAAAATAAAAAAAAATAAAACAGCCAGTTATTTTACCAGCAAAATAGGTTTATGCAGGAATAGCAGAGAATTGCAATTCGGGGCAAGCATGCCATAGCAAAAACTGTAGGCAAGTCCAGCAAACAAAGGACAGGAATGTTATGTTTAGAGAAAAGGGGGAAGTTGAGAGGGGTTGCTTTGAAGGAAAGTCCATTGGAGGACAGTAAGAGTTCAGGGCAGAGATGGTTGGCTTCTGGTTGGCTAAGTTGTAACAGTTCCCACTGGCTGGGCTATTGCTGGGCAAGACGAAAACTCCCTTCTTCCTGCTGGGGCAGTAAAGGACAGACACTTTCCTGCTGGGAACGCAAGGTAGGTCTCTTCCTGTTGGGATGTGTAATTGACATCAAGTGATAGTGCATGAGAGCTCCCCCTTCTGGCCTCCTGACTCCATTTTAAATGAAGTTTCCTTTACTCAGTTTCACACTGGGTACTTGTGGCTTAAGGTTTCTTATGAGAGGCTGCAGCCAGGGTTGAGGTCAGTTCAAGGCTCCACTGGGGTTAGAGGATCCACTTCCATGCTCACTCGCTCCACAGGGCTGCCTCATGACACAGAAGCTGGCTTCCACTAGGATAAGTGTTCCAAGAGAGAACACCCAAGATGGAAGGCATGTTCTGGTCTTTTTTTTTCTTAAACACATGGACGTATTTTTATTATGTAACAAGAAGTCCAGAATCCAGAACTAGGTAGCTCCAGGTGCCCTTTCACCTACTCCATGATACCACAGACTTTTTCTTTTTTGGCTGCCCCATCTTTAGTGTGTCCTCTTTATCCCCAGGCTTGTTGCCTTCTGATTGCAAAATGGCTGCTGCACGTCCAGGTATCACATTTACATTCAAGACAAAAATGCATCTCCCTGGGACTTCCCTAGTGGTCCAGTGGTTAAGAATCCACCTTCCAATGCAGAGGATGTGGGTTTGATCCCTGGTCGGGGAACTAAGATCCCACATGCTGTGGAGCAACTAAGCCCACAAGCTGCAACTACTGAGCCTGCATGCTCTGGAGCCCGTGGGCCACAACTAGAGAGAAGCCCAGGCGCCACAACGAAAGATCCCATGTGTCGCAATGAAGATCCCACATGCCACAACTAAGACCCGATGCAGCCAAAAATAAACAAATATTTATAAATAAATATATATATTTTAATGCATCTCCCTTTTATCAGGATAGAAAAAGCTTTCCTAGAAATCCCTACAGCATACTTCCATACATGGCCACCCTTACTGCAAAAGAGGCTAGGAATTGGGGGCATAGGAACCCATAGTCTACGAAACGTAATCTTGGAAGTGACATCTCATCACTTTTGCTGTGTGATATTCATTGACTGCAAGTAAAGGGGCTTCCCTGGTGGCGCAGTGGTTGAGAGTCCGCCTGCCGATGCAGGGGACACGGGTTCGTGCCCCGGTCCGGGAAGATCCCACATGTCACGGAGCGGCTAGGCCCGCTGAGCCTGTGCGTCCAGAGCCTGTGCTCCGCAACGGGAGAGGCCACAACAGTGAGAGGCCCACGTACCGCAAAAAAAAAAAAAAAAAAAAAAAAAAAATGCAAGTAAGGGAATTCCCTGGTGGTCCAGTGGTTAGGACTCTGCGCTTCCACTGCAGAGGGTCCGGGTTCGATCCCTGGTGAGGGAACTAAGATCCTGCAAACCGTGCAGTATGGCCAAAAAAAAAAAAAAAAAAAAAGCAAGTTAATAAGTCCGACCCGCTCCAAAGGGAGGGATTTACACAAAGGCATAAAATACCAGATGGTGGGGGATCACTGGGGACAATCTTGAAAGCCTCCCCTTACGGAACCCAAAGCCAGGAGCCTAGATGACCAAATCCAGGCAAAGGAAACATGCCCCCAATTCAACCTGGGGTCTGTTCTAGAGATCCAAGCCGCTTTTTCTTTTTTCTGGTCACAGACGGTTCTGCTTGACCTGCAGTATTATCTTGTGTAGCAGGAAGTGTTTGTAGCAGGAAGTGGTGTAGACTGCCCTGGGCTGGCTACGACGAAGAAATTGACACTGGTGAAGGAATTTAAACGGGTTTGTGGGACTTCTAGCGCAGAAGCTGGACCTCCTAAGAAGCAGTAATACAGAACAGGAGAGGTTGAATGGGAACACATTCTGCTTTTCTGAGCAGAATGGGGTGTCTCTAATAGGAACACATTATTATACGTGAGATAACCCAAATATTTGTCTCTACTCCTGATGGGCTGGGTTTGCTGATACAGTTGTAATGACCTCAGCAGAAGCCTTTTGTTGACCTTAGATCAACATCCAATTTTTACAAAATGCCTTTTGGGATTAAGTAGGTGAGGAAAGTGTACATAGTAGGAGCGGCCTATAGAAGGAAATCTACTATGTTAGTTTCCTGAGCCTGCTGTAACAAAGTTCCACAAATTGGGTGGCTTAAACTGACAGATATTTATTTTGACTTTCTCAGTTTGAAATCAAGGCATCGGCAAGTTGGACCCTTCTGGAGACTGAGAGAGAAAACTGTTCCGTGCCTCTCTCCTGGCTTCTGGTGGCTGCCTGCAGTCCTTGGAGTTCCTTGGCTTAGAGCAGCATCACTCCAGTCTCTGCCTCTGTCCTCACGTGGCCTTCTCCCTCTGTACGTCTGTGTCCAAATTTTCCTCTTCTCATAAGGACACCATCATTGCCTTACAGCCCACATTAATCAAATATGACCTCATTGTAACTTGATTGTATCTGCAAAGAGCCTATTTCCAAATAAGGTCGCATTCACAGGTACCAGGGGCTAGGATTTGAATAGGTAGTTTGGGGAGACACAAGTCAACCCTCAACATCTATCTTCTGAATTGTTTAGAGGCATAGCTATTACGTTTTTGTCAGCAGGATCAGGTGGGGAATGAAGACGCAGCAATCAGCTATTATCCAGAAGAGTAGCTGCAGTCTGTGAAACACACACAAGAGAGATTTTTTCTTGTTTAAGTGGCAGAAGGAAACCATAGGAGGTCTCTAGTCCAGGATGAAGATGAGAAAGAGCATACTGAGAAAACTTTCAGCCATTTAATAGAGGGTGCCAACATACGATAATACGCAAGATGAACAGGGGGAAAGCAAAGTTAAAAAATGACTGTGGAATCAGAAAATTAATCTTGGGAGGAAGTCGTCCACAGCTGATGCTTTATGTGGTGGGGGGGGTAGGGGGTGTCAACCTTTAAAATAGCCAGTTATTTTACTAGTGAAATGAGTTTACTAGGGAATGGCAGAGGAATTGCAATTCAGCCCATGCAAGCTACGGCAAATCATGTGCAAGTCCAGAGAACAAAGGAGAACATTTCTTTACAGAGGAAAGTGGGAAGTGGGGCGGGGGGGGCGCTGCTATGAAGGAAAGTCCACCGGAGGAAAGCAAGAATTCAGGGTGGTGACAGTGGTGAGTTGTGGTAGTTTCTCATTGGCTGCGCTGTTGCTGGGCAAAGAAAAAACCTTTCTCCTGTAGGGGTAGCAGTCTTCTTCCTGCCCAGGAGTGTAAAGTAAGCTGCAACAGAAGGTATATCTGTGAGAGGGAGAGCTCCCCCTTCAGGGCTTCCTGACTCCATTTTAAATGAGATTTCCCTCTGTTAATTTTCACAGGGACTTGTCTATCTACTGCAGCTGTAGGTTTCTAGAGCGTGCCAAGAATCCTCAGTTTAAGGTCTCCCAATGGAAGGGATATCCAGGGGTCAGGATAAGATGAACTAACTGTTTTTAATTGGGAAACACAGATCACAGAGCCTGATGAAACTCTTTCCATCAATACTCAATGGCAGGGACTTCCCTGGCAGTCCAGT
Source organism: Orcinus orca (assembly GCF_937001465.1). Classification (NCBI taxonomy): domain Eukaryota; kingdom Metazoa; phylum Chordata; class Mammalia; order Artiodactyla; family Delphinidae; genus Orcinus; species Orcinus orca. Next base: position 11,908,990 of record NC_064561.1, on the reverse strand, counting down.
GGTTAAGACTCCGTGCTCCCAGTGCAGGGGGCACGGGTTCGATCCCTGGTTGGGGAACTAAGATCCTGCATGCCGCGCTGCACGGCCAGAAAATAAATTAAAAAAAAAAAAAGATTCGGGCTTCCCTGGTGGCGCAGTGGTTGAGAGTCCGCCTGCCAATGCAGGGGACACGGGTTCGTGCCCCGGTCCGGGAAGACCCCACATGCCGTGTGAGCAGCTGGGCCCGTGAGCCATGGCCACTGAGCCTGCACGTCCGGAGCCTGCGCTCCGCAGCGGGAGAGGCCACAACAGTAAGAGGCCCGCGTACCGCAAAAAAAAAAAGATTCAAGGGCAGATTTCCTCTGATGACTTTTTCAGAACACTGTCTCTTGAGGTTTCAGGTGATGCTGGGATTGCTTACGTGGACAATGTGGAAAAGCAGCTTGCACGTGTCAGTGATACTGTGTGGGCAACCTCCGAGTCTCCTGCAGTATTTAGTCACGTCAGCCTGTGATACACTTCAGGATTGGGAGTGGAACCATCAAATGCAGGTCAGACTACTATTTACTCACAATGAGATAACTTGAGGTGTTTGATTTTTAGTGCCAACAAGGCTATCGGCAAGTTTAGACCTTGGAAGATGGGAGACTTCTGAGATCTTTGCTATGTCTTGTTTTAGAATTCCATTAGTTGTTGAAGTCACAATATCCTGGCTCCATTGGGCTAAGTGAAATTTATCAGGAAATGAATTCCACCTGTTTCTTTTCTTTTTTAATGTGGTGCCTAGGAAGTATTAGACCCAATCAGTGGCCCACCTTACCTTTATTTCTAATGGACAGCACAGCTCTATAAGATCACCCCTGAGTCAGGATAATTCTTTTATTTTTTATTTTTTGGTTGCATCAGGTCTTTGTTGTGGCACGCGGGATCTTCATTGTGGAGCATGGGCTTCTCTCTAGTTGTGGCATGCGTGTTTTCTCTCTCTAGTTGAGGCGCTCAGGCTCAGTAGTTGTGGCGCACGGGCTTAATTGCCCCACAGCATGTGGGATCTTAGTTCCCCGCCCAGGGATCGAACCCACGTCCCCTGCCCTGAAAGGCGGATTCTGTACCACTGGACCACCAGGGGTGTCCTGAGTTGGGATAATTCTTTAACATGGGGAGGCAACTGTGGATTCCCCTTCTTTGAGGAGGAAAGGAGGGTGGCAGGGTTTAGAGTGTTACGGTGATGGAGAGTGACACGTGAAAGGGAAAACAGGAATATCTCGCAGGAGCTGAGAATGCTGAGTGTTTTCTATCTGAAGCGCAGTCTGCAGACAGGCATGGGGTCCAATTAGTTGAGCAGAGACCCCAGAACCCAGTCACTGAAGCTTCCACAAATTCTGTTGCTGCTGCCCTAGTTCTTACACAAGGTTACTGAATCCTGGCTACTGAATCCAATGAAAGATTGAAATAAACAATGGTGCTGGACGACTCCCATGTGACTGAGTCAAGATCCCTACTGCCTCTCCATCCCTTTCACTGAACAAAAAGAAAAGAATCTGTGGATCTAGAATCCAAGAAACAAATACTTTTGCAGTTGCTTTTCGTAGCAATCTTTGTGCTTCTGCATGGCCATGCTTCTTGTAACCTGAAAAGTATACAATCATTGAAAGATACTTACCTTAGCAAATTTTACATCAGTATAACCAACAGAGGAATATGGCTCTCTTTTTGTCACTTTTTAAAAAAAAAATCCTAAATTTGGTAAATGAAAAAGCTCTCCTAACAGTTTGGAGTTAACTAAAATTTGGAGAATTCTACACAAACTTTTTTTTTAATATTTATTTATTTATTTATGGCTGCGTCGGGTCCTAGTTTCGGCATGTGGGATCTTTCGTTGCAGCGCACAGGCTTCTCTCTAATTGTGGGGGGCTTCTCTGTAGTTCTGGTGCACAGGCTCAGTAGTTGCAGCACAGGCTTAGTTGCCCTGCACGGGCTCCTCTCTAGTTGTGGTGCACAGGCTTAGTTGCCCTGCGGCCTGTGGGATCTTAGCTCCCCAACCAGGGATCGTACCTGCGTCCCCTGCATTGGAAGACGGATTCTTAACCACCGGGCCACCAAGTCCCCAAGAATTCTAGACAAACTTGATGATACTTTTGTCCTTGCTTCTATAGGTGAAGGAACAAATATCTGTGTTAACCAACGGCAATCTCAGGATGCCCAACGAGAGTTGAGGCATAAAAGACATCTTCAGAGTTGTCTTATTCTGAATTTGGAGACTGAATTTGGGAAAGGTAAAATCATGATAGTTGCTGGAGAAAAGGTTTAAGTCATAAAGACGAGAAATATTTTCCCGGCAATAAACAATGGTTATGAGGGACTTAATTTTTTTCAAAAGTAAGGAACCTTTTCAAAAAACAAGTTGGGAACATTTCAAAAAGCATAAGAGTTAACAATATTTGGGGGACAAAAGGCAATGTCTGTGCATCTTAACATGAAGTAACAGCCACTTTACAGGGAAAAAAAGACCCAAATTTGAATTTTCCTCATTGTGCACATTATTCATGTAACAATTTGCAGTGCAGTATGTTAATATAGCTCTCTATGTGTGTATTTAGGCATACAGGGGTATATGAATATACAAATATATAATAGAGAAATAAAATTTATCATTGTATCAGATAAAACCGTGTGTGTCACATAAAATCTCCTGCAGGCTTCTATAGCCCACTCTCAATACGGCGCACATCTTCCGGCCAAGGTTAGGATCATAATTTTTTGTATGATTTCCTGACTGTGAGCCCCAGGAGACCAGGGACTGTGTCTGTCTCATTCACTGCTGCGCTCCTAGCACAGGCGCAGAGTAGACCCTCAATACTTACTAGAGAATGTGCGCCTCTAAGAGCTATAGAATGTCACAGCAATAGAAGTCAACAGTTCTCAGGAATGCGAGCCGTGCCCTGTGGCCTGGGAGGTGGCAGAAACCTCCTTGTAGAAGACTTAACTTGTTCTGGAACGATTCACTTGACCTGCACCCCTCAGATATGTCAACAGACACAAGAGGCTCCCGCCCTCAGGAAGATGTGACAAGCCTGGCTCGTTTTTTAAATTAAAAAAAAAAAATTTTTTTTTTCTTTTTAAAACCTGGATCTTTACCAGTAGAAGCTTAACTAGGTGTTGCCTTTGGCACTTTCACCCCCAACCCCGTACTGAACAACAATAAATGTTTATGCTGAGCCCCTTCTTCTTGCTGACAAATATTCCAGGTGAAGGGGTTCCATCCTCCAGACATCACAGCCATAGGGGAGACTGAAAATAAACAGGTAAACCAACAAAGCAAGTTGATGCTATGAAGCCAATAAAGAGGGCTGGGGACGGGGCACCAACTATTGGTCCTTGGGGAGGTCAGGGAGGTCTTTCTCAGGAAGGGATATTTGAGCCAAGGCCTGAAAGGAGTGAAGGAGTCGTCCGTGCATAAACCTGCCACAGGCAAATTCCCTGAGGCAGGACTGTGTCTGGCAATTGGGAGAAAGGAGGCTGGTGTGGCTGGAGCTGAGAGAGAGTGGAGAAGAGGAGGGAGATGAGATGGGAAGGTGGGGTGAGTCCTGCAGGGCAGTGGGGACCCAAAGAGCAAGGTGTGTGCGCGGGTGGATAGCAATCCAGGAGGACGGATTCTGAGTCCTTCGATTGCACTTTGGTCAAATTCAATTCCTCTCTGAGCCTGTTTCCCCACCTGGACAGCGCGGAGTGTTTTAACTTCTCTGTCCCTTTCTCCTGCTCCCTCCCACTTCAACTTCGCATGAGGGAGGCAGAGAATGTGTACTAGAAGAGCGTCTTCAAAGCACAAAGCGATGGCGAAGGGCCTGAGTGTTCCTCAGGCGAAGCGCGTCTACTCACCACTCGCGGACCGCGGGTTCTGGCGCGCCCTGGCGGCCAAGCAACTCCTGACTGACGCCGCCAGACCCACATGTGAAACCGAGGACTCCATTTTTCATCTGGGCAACGGCCATCTTTGTAGAGACAATGGTCCAGATTGTAGTTTCTGCTCTCCTCTCCTGACTAGCTAACATATGAAGTGAGCGCAAGGGATGAGGGTTTATAAAATATTCTCTTCTTGAAGACAAAAAGAAACGGCTAACGCCCTTGGCTTGGAGACCAAACCAGCATCTCCTCTACCAAGATGGCGACGGAGCCGAGACGTAATCAGCACGCGCCCCCTGGGGCCCAGCGCGCAAGCCCTGAGGTGACGTCACGGAGGTGCGACCGGGCCGGCGCCGGGGGAAGGAGGTAGGAGCGGCAGCGGCGCGGGCGGAGCCGGGGGGCGGGGTGCGGGTGGGCCCAGCGGGGCTGCTGGGCCTGGGACCACCTCCCCGGGAGGGCTGGAGATGGGGTGCTCGGAGACGGAGGCGCTTTTGACCAGCGTCTCCAGGGCTCCCGCAGGGGCTATGCCCATTTCCCGGAGCGGACGATTGAGACCCAGAGGGACAGCGTCGTGCTCGAGGCCACCTATCTCCGGTCCTGCTCCTGGGCAGCTTACAGGCCTGGGGGTGACAGAGCTGGGTACGGACGTCCCTGGCCTCTTGCAATGGGATCAGGGCTGGGGAGAGGGACGACGGGCTGGGGGAGCCTAGAAGGGGTAGCGGGAGGACTTCTCGGAGGAGGCAGCGTTGAGTTTCATCTTTTATTCTCTTTCTTACTTTCACATCCAATCAACCACGAAGGTCTTGATTCCCCCCTAAGTGTACCCACTGCTTAGCCAAAGCCACTCCTTAGACCCCCTGTTTGAGCTCCATGCTTCTGTCTCAATCCTCCAGTTCACCTCTTTACCAACCCCAGAGGGCTCTGACGCCCTGTGCACCTTCCCATACCCTGAAATACAAATCCCCTTCCCAGCCTGCCTCCCCCACAGCCCTGGGGGCTTGGATCTCCCCACTCCCTTAAGTCTTTCCTTTGATGTCTCCTCCAGGAAGCCCTTTGACACCCCCTCCCCATCCCTCCCCAGGCTGGGTCAGAAGCCCCCTCCCGACTTCCTCAGCGTCCATATGGCCCCATTACAGCTCTGATCTGGAGTTACCACTCTTATTATCTATCTCCCAACAAGCCTGGGAGTCCCATTCTGTCAGGAAGCCCATCAGCACTGCCTCTTTCCCCAGCATCCCACACATACTAGGTGTACAGTGCGTGTTTACTGAATGACAAAGTGTCTGTTGTGTGAGTGTTTATCAAACAGAGGAGAAAAGCTGTCTGTATTAGCTCTGGCTGCCATAACAAAATACCACTGACTGGGTGGCTTAAACAACAGATTTATTTGCTCACAATTGTGGAGGCTGGGAAGTCTAAGATCAGGGTGCCAGCCAGTTTGGTTCCAGATGCAGGCTTTCCTCCAGACTTGCAGATGCGCACCTTCTCACTGTGTCCTCACATGGTGGAGAGAGCAAGCTCTGGTGACTTTTTCTCTTCTTATAGGGACAGCAGCTCTACTAGATTAGGGCTCCACTCTTAAGACCTCATTTAACCTTTATCACCTCCTCACCGGCCCTGTCTCTCTCTCTCTTTTTTTTTAAAGGATAACGTACCATTTTTTTTAATTAGTTAATTTATATTTTGGCTGCATTGGGTCTTTGTTGCTGTGCGTGAGCTTTCTCTAGTTGTGGCGAGCGGGGGCTACTGTTCGTTGCGGTGTGCGGGCTTCTCATTGTGGTGGCCTCTTGTGGAGCACAGGCATTAGGCGCACAGGCTTCAGTAGTTGTGGTGCGCGGGCTCAGTAGTTGTGGCTCGCGGGCTCTAGAGCACAGGCTCAGTAGCTGTGGTGCACAGGCTTAGTTGCTCTGCAGCATCTAAGAGGGATCTTCCCGGACCAGGGATCGAACCCGTGTCCCCGCATTGGCAGGCGGATTCTTAACCACTGCGCCACCAGGGAAGTCCCAGCCCTGTCTCTAAATACAGTCATATTGAGGGTTAGGGCTTCGACATATAAATTTTGGAGGGACATAAATATTCAGTCCTGGCCTGAAGAGGGGGTCAGAAAAGCCCTGTCAGGCTTTGGGATGGAATTGGGGGTCTTAAGCAACACGAGGAGGAGGAGATGCTGGGGCTGAGTCTCTGTGAGTGGGCAGGTTTTCACAGGAAGAAGGGACAGAGGAGGGTGTGTCGGGTGAAGGCATAGCAAGAGCAAAGGCTCAGAGGCTGGAGAGGGAAGTGAGTGGGAAGAGAAGTGAGAAGCTGAGTTTGGACACAACACAGAGTGTGAAGTAAATACTGAGGGAACCCTGGAAATAGATGCTTGTTCATTCATTTGCGCAAAACATTTTTTGAGCCCCTACTCTGCAGGGCACTGACTGAAGCAGTCCCAGCCCTGCCCTCATAGAGCTCCCAGCCTGGTGGGGAAGATGGACATTTGTCAAATAATCCTGTAAATGAACATAGATAGCAACCTAAACAAGTACCTCAGAGAGAAGTTTATGGTCTGAGAGTCAGGGGGTGTGTCAGGGAAGGCTTCCTGGAGGTGGCAACACCTGAGCTGAGCCCTGAAGTTTAAATAGGAATTAACTGGGTAAAAAGAGGAGCAAAAGTGGTGGGCAGGGCAAGTGCAAAGGCCCTGAGGTGGGAACATGCATTGTAGGCTTGAAAAAAGGCAAGGAGGTTGGTGTGGCTGCTGCTGAGAGAGTGAGGGGGAGATGGAGGGAGAGGTGGCATGTGGGGAGTTTCCTCACCTGACACTTAGACTGTGACCCCCACCCACTTCTTAGTGCTCTTCTGGGGAATCCAGGTGAGGTTTTCTGTTGGGTACATTGTAGATGCTCAGTAATGAATGCTTGATTCAGGGGGCCCAGGAGCAGCTGGGAGAAGTACAGGATCAGGCTGGCGTATCCAGCCCTGCCATGGCAGCTCTTGCATCCTGTGCAGGGAGGGACTGGAATCAACCCTACTTCTCAGATGATGGGAGCCCCCTCCCCCATAAGCCACACAGCTAGGAGGTTGGTGGTGGGGGGTTGCCTGGTGGTCCTGAGTCAGGATGGCCCCCACATTCCTTCCCCATCATTCTCGATGCTGGGCCTACTTCTCCAAGGTTCAGCAAGGGACTGAGCTGGAGATTCTCAGTGGGGAGAGGACAACCAGGAGTGATGGACATCAGCCCATTTCCCAGATGAGGAAAACTGAGGCCTGGAGAGCTGAAGGCTTGCCCTGACCACACAGTGCTTGTGTCCTCAGTCAGCACTCTGGAGGTGGGGTGATCTTAATTTCTTGTCTTCCCTTCCTCACCTGAAAGGCAGGCTTTAGAGGTGAGACTCCAGGCTCAGCCCTGTGCAACTTAGCCAGATACCTTGACTTCCCCACCTTCGAAAGGGAATAAGGACAGTCCCTGTGTTTAAGGCTTTGAGAGCATTCAATGTAGTTGGGCCATATAAAATGCTTAGTAGGGGACTGGGTGTGGGGAGGGTGGCACCTCCCATTTGGTGTCATCATTTCCCCAGCACCCAGTATGGGACTCACACAGACCAGCTGGACAACAGCTTTACGATTGTTCTAAAATCTCCTGGCTGTGTGAGCCTGGGCTGGATCACTGGGAACAGTTCATGGCAGCTGCTTACCCAGGGCGAGGGGGATTCGGCCTCAGGGCTGTGGGGCCGGGACACTGAGGCCTCATAGCCGGCAGAGTGGGAGGGTCCACACACAGACTGGCCCGCAGGGATCTAGAGCAACATGACTTGTAAGAGCTGAAAAGTAGAAACAACCCACGTGTCCATCATGGACAGATGGATAAACAAAATGTGGCCCATCTGTACAATGGAATATTATTCAGACATAAAAAGGAATGAAGCACTGACAGATGTTCAAACATGGATGAACCTCGAAAACATGATGCTGAGTGAAAGAAGTCCAGAATAGGGAAATCAACAGAGACAGAAATTAGATGAGTGGTTGCTGGGGGAGGGAGGTGGGGGAGTGACTGCTCATGGGGACGGGTCTCCTCTGGGGGTGATGGAAATGTTCTGGAGCTAGATAGAGGGGACGGTTGCACAACATTGTAAATGTGCTAAATACCACTGAACTGTGCACTTTAAGATGGTTCATTTTGTATTATGTAAAATTCACCTCAGTAGATTTTTTTTTTTAAAGAGAGATTAATAAATCCAAAGCCCTTGTTTTATAGACAGAGCTACTGAGGCCCCAAGGGGGTCGTAGCTGCACAGGTGTGAGTCTGGGGCTGCCAAGGGTGGATGCCCCAGAGTCACTGGTCCCTGCCCTCCACTCACAGCGTTCTGAGGGATGCCCAAGAAGTTCCAGGGCGAGAACACTAAATCGGCAGCGGCCCGGGCACGGAGGGCTGAGGCCAAGGCAGCAGCTGATGCCAAGAAGCAGAAGGAGTTGGAGGATGCCTACTGGAAGGATGAGGACAAACACGTCATGAGGAAGGAGCAGCGCAAGGTGGGTGGGCCCTGGGCTCCCACGCCCCACCCATGGGCAAGGTGGGCGGTCAACACAGTAGAAGGCGGTGAGAGGCCCCTGGGTCTTTGGCCTGAAGGGTGAGGAGTCATTGGACATGGAGCAAGGGCAAGAAGGGAGACAGAAACAGAGGCAAAGTCTCGTGCAAAAGCCCTGGGGTGGCCAGGACTTGGCACGTTTAGGAAATGGCAAGCCCTCCACGAGCTTGTCTCTCTCCTTCGTGTGATACCAGGGCTGGTCTAGACTGGCACAACCTCACTCTGGAGCGATTCCGCACCCAGGGGACACTTGGCAACATCTGGAGACATTTTTGGTTGTCACAACTGGCAGCCGGAGGGTGCTACTGGCATCTGGTGGGCAGAGGCCCAGGATACTGCTCAACACCTGGCAGTGCACAGGATGGCCCCACAGCAGAGTGAGCCGGCCTGACGTCAGCAGTGCTGAGGCTGACACATGCTGATAGATCCTGTTTCAGACCTGCTGACCTGGGGCCTGGAGGCATTTCCAGGTGTTTATAAGAACACAAAAGAGGGCCAGGATGGTTGGCCGTCTCCTGCGGGGGCCCGCAGTGCCACACACACAGTGAGCGGGTGCTTAATTGGTGTCTGGAGTGGTTCAGGGCTGATGCTGACCCTCTTGGCCCAGTAGGTGGCACCAGAAACCATTCTTAGCCTCTTCTAGTCCCCTGGGCTGGTGATAGGCTCCAGCTGGGACTGTTAAAGGTTCTGGAATAGCAGTGGTGACACACCATCCCTGCATGCCCAGTTCAGGGGGCGCCTGGGCACTTTTGTCAGTTTTTCCCATTGTCTTTCTGTGCAGGGCTGGATCCTGCCTTGTTTTTAGTCGGAATTGAATATCACTGGTTCCCTCCCCTCAGCGCCCTCAGTGTTGCACTGGGTCCATGGAGGTCTTTAAATTTCCTTTTTGACTGTCAACATTTTGACAATATAGGAAAGTTGAAAACCCCAAAGGAAAACTAATGTCTGCCAAGGATCCATTATCTAGACAGAAAAGCCAGAGACCTTTCCACGGTCCGGGAGTGGCAGCAGCCCAGCCCAGGGCCCCAGGAGCCCTCTCCAGGCCTGCATCTTGGGCCTCGGTGTCATCCCCATCCTCTAAATGAGGAAACTGAGGCACAGACAAGACAGGAAGTCCAGGTCACAGGGCTGTGAGGAGGGGCTGGAGCCGGGCTGGAGCCAGGCTGGCGCTAGCTGAAGCCAGGGATCTGCCTTCTGGTTTGTGATGAGGTTTGACTAATAGCCTTGCAAGCGTCCATGCCCCAGGGGTGTGGCCCAGGGAGCATTTGCCTGTCCACTCCCCTGTGTAGCACACACCTGGAAGAACGCACAGGGCAGAGGTCAGACAGGCAATAGGGGCCAGACAGGCTCTCAAAGCTACTCGACCCTGTCACTGTAGCACAAAGCCGCCGTATGCAAATAGGCTAAAACTTTACCAAAACAGGTGGAGGGCCAGAGTTTGCCAACCCCTGCTCTCTAGAACATTCCCAGCCCCCATGCCCCTCCCAGGCAGTCCCCCCGCCTGAGTGTTTTCCTTTTTTTTTTTTCGGCCGTGCTGCAGGGATTGAACCTGGGCCACAGCAGTGAAAGCGCCAAATCCTAACCACTAGACCACCAGGGCCCCCCCCCCCACACACACCGAGTGTCTTACCTGGAGCCATTGATGGTTCTCCTTCCCCATGGGGTGGTTTTCTGGGTTTTGTTTATCCCTCTTCCTGCTGATGGGTGAGGGGGGCCCACAGTCTACACAGCACACCCGGTCCCTCTTTCTTTCCTTACGTGACAGCTGCTTTAAAAAGATACTGTTTTTATGAAAAAGAAACAAATCCACGTTTGTTCCAAAACACTAAAAGAAAACGAGCATCTCCCGCCCATGTGACACCAAAGGCTCTTCTCACCCAATGCCATACCCTAAAGGCCATGCCCTCCGTTAAATGGGGTCACACAGCCAGATTTCTGCCAGCCGCCAGCCGTCAGCCTTGGGCTGGGCCGTAATTCATCGCCCCGCCCAGAGGTTGGCATTTCGTTTCCATTTGTTCCATATTAAGCAACTCGGCAATGAGCACCTGACTCTCTGGGTTCCATCTCAGTTACTTATGAGGCTCATTCTTGATGGCTGCAGAATATTCTGCCGCAGCCTCATCCTTCACCCATCACCAGATGCTGCCAATTGCTAACTGGCCTTTATAAAAAACTGCGAGCGTCTTTTTCAAAAAAGTCTGCCGAACATCAAAGTATAACCGCTCATGTTCCCGCCTCAGTCCCATGTCCCTAGAGACTAATGGCCCCATTCTGCATGTCCTTCCTGAGATTGGAGCCTTCTGGAATTCATTCACTCATTCATCCAGCACACTACTTAAGCACCTACTGTGTGCTGGGCCAGGGCCTGCCTCCTGCCTCAGGGACTAACCAGATAACCGGAAGACTAGAAAACAGGGCTTTGTGGAACACAGGAAAGAGCCATGTGGTAGAGCAGAAGGACAGAGAGCCAGGAGCTCAGGATGAGCCAGAGTTAATCAGGAAAGGAAGCTGGCAGTGGTGCTCCAGCAGGGCAGAACAGCTAGTGCAAAGGCCCTGAGGCAAGGCCGTGCTGTGGACAGGGTGAATGTGGGCTGTACACGCACCATGCAGTGGTCGGGGAGCCTCAGGAGGACATTACCTCTGACCGATGGGGAAACTGAGACTCAGAGCACGATGGCCCTACCCCAGGTGTCTGACCACAGACATGGGATCCTCGCAGCTGTGCCCAAACAGCCTTGATCTTTAACCACCACCCTCCCTGTCCCCCCAACCCCCCCCGGCTTTTTTCCTATCAGGCAGGCAGGTTGGAGGTCAGAGGCCCAGTACGTGTCCTCAGGAACCTCTTTTTCTGGGGCAGTTAGCCCTGTCACGGGGGACACTGCAGCTGTAGGGACTGTCCCTGAGGCCTGGCGGACAGATGGCAGAGTTGCAGGCAGTGAGTGGGCAGGTGGGAGTGCCTGCAGTGCAGGGCCCTTTGGGAGTGCTGGGCGGGAGGCGGCAGAATATTCCAAGCCTACGGCCACACAGCCACACTGCACTACAAAGGAACCAGAACCTCGCTCTGTCCCTGTAGTAGTGGAGGGGCAGTGACCAAGGACAAGTCCTACAGGCCACATGTCCCCTTGACCAGCTGGCATCCAGGCCTCCCTGGGGAGCCAAGGTGGGATCAGTCCCAGCCCCTGTGACGCTCAGCTGGGAACACTTCGATGGTGCCTCCCAAGGTCTCCTGGCTATAAAGCCAGAAGCGCTGTCCCAGCTGGCAAATGGGTCCAGACCCCAGTGGCTCCTGTCACCTTTGGAATCCAGTACAAACCCCTCCCCATGCCCTTGAGGCTCCCCATGGTACCACCTCTGCCCTCCCCACGTCTTTGTCCTCCAAACTTCCCCTCCTCCCTCCAGCCACACCAGCCTCTGTGCTGTTCCTCTGTCATGCTAGGTGGTTCCTGCCTCAGGACCTTTGCACCCACCATTCCCACCACTAAGGACTCTCCTCTTCCCCAGCTCTTTTCCTGGCTGGCTCCTCCTCCAGCCCAGGTGTCACTTTTTCTTCAGGAGCCACCCACCCACTGCCTTGGCCAAGGTTCCCTGTTGTTCCCTAGTCATATAGGATGGGAGCCCCCAGGTAGGCTCATCGTGCTCCCATCCGTGTCCCCTACGCCCATCATGGGGTCTAGCACACAGCAAGGCCTCCATCCACACTGGTTGAGATGGAAACTGGACCCCATGCCAGTGGGACGGGGTCCACTCCTGACTCCCAATCCCCCAGGAGGAGAAGGAGAAGCGGCGCCTGGAGCAGCTGGAGCGCAAGAAGGAGGCACAGCGGCTGCTGGAGGAGGAGGACTCAAGGCTTAAGGGCATCAAGGCCCCGCGAGTGGCCACCTCCAGCAAGGTCACCCGCGCCCAGATTGAGGAGACGCTCCGCCGAGACTATCAGCACAAGGAAGCCCCGGACCCAGGTGAGGGCCTCGGCCCACTCTGGAGCTGCCCTTTTACCTGATAAACAGTAGGCAGTGGGCCTACCCCCTGGACTGAGTCCAGACCCCACTCCCCACCTCCAGAGAAGCTGCCTGGGCTCTGCAAGGTGAAGGGTGGGTGGGCGGTGTCTCGGCAGGCCTGGCTCTGAGCACGGACGCCATAGGCACACAGGTGTGTAATTACTCTGCACCTGACCCTGGCCTGTGCTCCCCGGGGTCCCCACAGCTGATGTGGTGCCCCGAGGTGAGGAGACAGCAGCCACGTATGAGGTGCCTCCTGAGTGGTGGGCTGCCGGGAAGTTAGTTTGGGGACTGGGCGGGCAAGACTGGCCCATCGCGAAGGTAGGACTGGGCGGGGAGCTCAAGTTGCGTTTCCATTCTCCCGCATCCTTCTCTGCCTGCCTGCCTCCCTCCCTTTCTCCCCTACTTCTTCCCCTATGGTGTCTCTCATCTCCATGGAACTCTGCGTCTCTGCTTATTTCTCTCTGTTTCTGGTATGTCTCTGTCCCCCGGTCGCTACCGCCCCCAGCCGAGAAAGCCAAGAGCCACTTGGAAGTGCCGTTGGAGGAGAATGTGAACCGCCGCTTGCTGGAGGAGGGCAGCGTGGAGGCGCGCACCATCGAGGATGCCATCGCAGTGCTCAGGTACGGGGCAGGGCCTAGGTCTTTGGGGTGGGGCTTGGGGCCCAGAGGGGAGCTTGAGACTCTGGGGGCGGGGCGGGCCACGCCCCAGCCCCCCTTGACGCCTGCGCCTTTACCAGCGTGGCGGAGGAGGCGGCAGACAGACACCCTGAGCGCAGAATGCGGGCGGCATTCACTGCCTTCGAGGAGGCGCAGCTGCCGCGGCTCAAGCAAGAAAACCCCAACATGCGGCTGTCACAGCTGAAGCAGATGCTCAAGAAGGAGTGGCTGCGTTCGCCGGACAACCCCATGAATCAGCGCGCCGTGCCCTTCAACACCCCCAAGTGAGCCTGGAACTGCGGGAGACGCCCCGTGGCGGCCAGGGTCACGACCCCACACGCCCTTCCGCTGGGTCAGCTCCGAGGGTTACAGAGATGTCTGGGGGCCACAGCGCGTGTCCTGGGGGCCAGGAGGCATCACTGGCCACACCTCCCGCCCGAGGGTCCCTGCTCCAGTGACACCCCTCGCCCTTCCCGCAAGCGCCAATGCCCTGGGGCTGAGTGCCCAATAAAGGCAGTCGGTGAGGCAGAGTGTGCACTTGAAGTCTACGTGACTGGGTGGGTGGTGGGAAAGAAGGGCTGGAATGAGGTGGAATGCACAGGCCACAGCCAGAGAAGACAGGGGCCCCCAACCGCGCTCCTGTCCTAGCAGGCTAGCTGAGAGCTGTGCTCGGCTCCCGGCTGCGCCAGTTATTCAGTGAGAGATCTGTACCATCATCCCCTGGAAGCCTTGCTAGGGGTAGCACAGAGAGGTTAAGGCACTGGCTCCAGGTCACACAGCACTTCAGAGGCAGAACCAGAGGAGAGCTGGAGGCGAGTTGTTGGCACCCTGAGATTCTGGTTCAGAGTCAGCAGCCAGGTCACATACTGTGCTTGGGGTCAGGAGATGCAGGCTGTTCTGCTGTTATTCCAACACGGGAGGCATTTGGAATAACAGGGCAGGCTTCCTGATGGAGGATTTCTTTAGAGCAGGCCTTAGTGGAAGATGAGTCAGTTTCCGTCGCAGAGGCAGGGCACTGGGCAGGCAAGGGCCTGGAGGCTGGAGTGGGCAGGTGGATCCGGGTAGAAAGGAGTATCCCATCGGAGGCCGAATATCTGGGAAGGGCTGGGTGAGAGCTCAACTTAGTTCTGGCTTCCTACAGCTTAGTTGGCCTCAGGGAGTCAGTAGGGAGGAAGGGTAGCTGGGAGATGGGCCCAAGTGTCTGGGGCGGGGTCCACGCATTTACCAGGTCACTGCTATGGGCTCCCATCCAAGTGACACCCTCCCTGCACTCACAAGCCTGCCCCTGCACCTCTGGCCCCTATCCCCCTCACTCTCCACCAGCCCCCCAGCTCTGTCCCCACTATCTCCTTGTTCCCAACTTCTCCAACACAGCAGACTTGTTCCCTCTCAGGCCTATGCCAAGAACTCTATTCTCCCAGGTGTCAAGTCTCGGATGCAGATCCTCACAGATGTCCCCAACTCTGTGGGATCACGGCTGAGCCTAAGGGAGCCAGGCTCTGCCCAGAAGTAGGGAGGTAAAAGTCTTCATGGAGGGAGGGCCTTGAAGGATGGGAGTTTTCCACACAGACAAGGGACAGAAAAGGCTGAAGGAACCACACATGCAAAGGCCTGGAGGTCACAACTCCTGTTCAAGGGCGGGCGGGGGGGTGTGCCATTAATAATTGGGTACAGCTGAAGTGCAGTATGGCAGGTACCTGAAACAATGGTAGCTGACATAAAAACTAACCAACATATATATATATATATATATATATATATTTTTTTTTTTTTTTTTTTGCGGTACGTGGGCCCCTCACTGTCGTGGCCTCTACCGCTGTGGAGCACAGGCTCCGGACACGCAGGCTTCGCGGCCATGGCTCACAGGCCCAGCCGCTCCGCGGCATGTGGGATCTTCCTACACCGGGGCACGAACCCACGTCCCCTGCATCAGCAGGCGGACTCTCAACCACTGCGCCACCAGGGAAGCCCGAACCAACATATATTGAGCGCTGGCTTAGTTTGGGGATTTCCCCAGGAACCAACTCTGAGACAAGGACTAGGGGGCATGTGAGGGATCTAGGATGGACCCCAGGAAGACCCCTTGGAGGTTGAGGGAAGTGAGACAGACAGAAGGAGCCCTACAGGGGGTGCCAACGAGCTGAATCCTCCCCAGAGAGGACTGTGAGAAGTATCCACTGTGAGATGCTGTGAGAAGCATCCACTGGATGCTGGGCCCTGGCCTAGCACATGGTAATGTCATTTAATGGAGCCCCGGGGACAGCCCTGTGTTATATTGATCTTATTTCTAGATGGGAAAACTAAGTCATCTGCCTGTGTCACATAGCCAGGAAGCACCCAGGCTGTTGGTGAGCCAGCGGTGTGGAGGTGGGGCCCGGAATTGGGGCTTGAGGTGTCAGCCGAATAACGGGTGGAGGAGCCCAGATGGCTCCCCACAAGTGGAGCCATTTGAGCTCCCCCTCTTACCTCTGGGGGCCTTAGGCCAGGGCCTTAATGGGTCTGAGCCTGTTTCTGCCTATATAAAACAGGACTGAAATAGTATCTAATCCTAGGCCATCTCGAGAATCAACGAGATGGTACCTAGGAAGGGCAGATGAAGAAGAGCTTGGCAAAGGAACCTCCTGCATGGCCACGTTGGGGTATTTGTGGCCGGCGATTAGGGAAGATCGGGGACCAATGGTGATTAACTGGAGGGAAGAAGCCAGCGGAGCGTGCACGGCCTTGGACACCACGCTGAAGAATGGGGCGATGAATGGGACTTCGCCCCAGGGCGACGGGGAGCCATGGCAGGTGTGTGAGCAGAGAGTAGGAAGAGCACCGGAGCTGCGCGTGGCAAGCTCTGCTGGGGACTTGTAGGGGGACGGCTGGTAGGCCAGAGAATGAAGGTAAAACTTAGGACAGCTGCTGAGAGGGCCGCCTTCATTCCTCACACATAAAGACGACGGTAATAACGACTGTTCTGTTTCAAAGAAAATCCTCTTCTGTCGCTTTCTGGCCTCATCCCCGCGGAATCCCAGGCTCGCGCATGCGTGCAGGCAGCAGGGAATCCCCGGCTTCGCCGCAGTGCGCGGGAGGGGGCGTGAGACGGGAGTTCCGTGCGCTCCCAGCCCTCCTCGCGCGCGTTGCCTTGACGACCAGGCGGCGCCACGGGGACGCCGGACACTCACTGCGCCTGCGCGGGGGTTGTCTCAAAGGCGCCAGGGCTTTCCCGTCGTGCGCGAGTCGAGGCGGGAAAGCCGCGCCCGGCACGCATGCGTGGACCCTCGCCCGACCCCCGCCCTGTGGGCCAGGGAATCCTCACCTGCCGCAGTGCGCACTGGGGGCGGGGCGGGGAAACTGGATCAAACTGGAGTGGGTTTCGCTGAGGCTTGGGTTGGGGAGGGAGCGAGCGCGGGGTCTTCCCCAGGTTCCCGCTCCGGCCCTCGCCGTCGCCTTGGCAACCGGGCGCGCCCGCCGCAGTGCGGGGGCGGCGGCAGCCTTGGGGAAGCCGGGCGGCTCTGCGCCTGCGTGGGGCTCCGCGCCTGCGGCTGGGGTTTCCCTTCGTGCGCCTGAGGGATCGATGGTGGGGGCGGTGTGTGGGGAGGACTGGAGAAGGTGGGCGCTAGGGAAGGGGGTGAGCGTGGAGGGAGGGGCTGTGGGATAGGGGAGGATTGTGGTGGAAAGAGGAGGCGGAGTGGGTGCCCAAGAAGGTAGGGGGAAACGGGAAAGGGTGGGGGTGGTGGGGAGAGGGGTACCGGAGGAGATCGGAGGAGGGGGTGATGAGGGAGAGAGTAGAGGGAGGGGGACAATAGAGGAAAAGGAAGGAACGGAGGAGGAAGTTGGGGAGCAGTTAAAGGACACGGACAGTATGAGGGAAACAAAGAGAAGCTTATTGAAGGGAACACGGTGGGGTGTAGAGGTGACTGGGGGAGAGGACGGACACCTTCAGGACAAAGCAAACCCCAGGTTTGCTGAGCCAGGAAATCCAAGTCTAAGATTTCCAGATTTAGAAAAAAAAAAAGGTACAGGACACACCAGTTAAACTTGACTTTCAGTTAAGCAATGAATAATTTTTAAGTATGTCTCATTCCGTGCACTGTTTTTACTGGCAGCCCTAATCTTGGTCGGACCACTTCCCTCTCCTCACTGCCCTCCCCCGCCCCCCCCCCCACAGCCTGTCCCTTGAGCCTTTTTGAAAGCCACTGGGACCTCTCAGATGATGCCTTTGTCTCTCACCTCCCTGGTGCCCCACAGCCCTGCATACTGGTGCCCTCCCATGCCATCTCCCATCCTCCTGGCTTCGAACACCACCTTGAGGTGGAGTCCTGGCCAGGCAGTGAAATGCTCAAAGGCACGTCTCCCACAGCACCTTCAGGTCCTCCTGCGGGCACTAGTGCTCTCTCTCTCTCTCTCTCTCTCTCCCCCCCCCCGCCCCCCATAGCCCCTCCAAACCCTCTGCCTTGGGGCCTGGCCCTGCTGAGGTGACATAATGTCCCCGCCCATGCCAGCTGCCATCACCGCCTTCTCCCTGAACTTCCTGGGCTCCTTACTCTCAGCCTGTGACCCAAGAAGCTCCTACTCCAGACTCCCCCTCAATCTCTGGGCACATAAGCATATAGTAGATACTCGGAAAAACATTGGAGGGTAATTTTATAGAGGCAAGTACTGGGGGAGTACTTGATTTTTCAACACAGACAGCTGCATTTTCCATCCCTTAGGGCCACACACCCTCTCCGAGCTTTTGTACCCTCCAGCAGCAAAGCAATTTTCCTTTTATCCTCCCCTTTGGTTTCAAAAAGTATAAGACCATAAAACATTATGGGAAAGCTAATAACGGGGAAAGGTCAGCCCCTGAGAGCCCCTGGAGCTGGGCTGCCCCTCACTGCCTCCCCCTCTCCCCACTTCTCATCTTTGCTCTTCATATTTATTTCCCACCGCACCTCCCGCCTGGCTTCTGCTTAACAGGCCAGAAACTCGGCCCCATGGATCATTTTTCCCAGGGGCATGTTATTCTGGTAATGGGCTAAGCAGTCCTCAGATGGGGAACATTTGAGCCCCTGATTGTGCTTTTAGTTTCAATGTCCTAGGCGGTGCCCCTGCAGAATCAGGCCCTGCATCTTTTGTGCCATGTCCTAGGGGTGCTTTCTGGGGCAGCTCACTGGACAGAGGGTGATGCCATCCCTTTATTTGAAGCTGGGTAGCTCCTGGGGTGGTGCTGGATCAGAGTTGGCCCCCTCCTCTCATCAGCCAGGCCCAAGTTGCACCGGGGGCCCCCATTCCCCTGGGGGAAACAGAAGGTGAATAAGTGAACAGACCCGCTCCCACCAGGAATGAGGACAGTAACCTAGGATGATGTTGCCAGATAAGAATGACTCTAGGCAGGAGGTGACATTGGACCGGGCTTCTGAAAGACAATAAGAGGTGAGGAGAGCCAGGAAAGGGTGATCCTGGAAGAAGGAACAGCAGATGCAAACGCCCCCGAGGCTGGACAGGGTGACAGCTGAAAGGCTGGGGTAAAGGGCCCCCACGTGGGGGCCGGACCACGTGGCCTTTTCAGGAGCGGGCTGAGTCAGGATCCTCCTCTTGGTTCAAGCAGGAGATTGCCTGTAATGTGGGGCAGGACATGACCAGTCAGTCACATGGGTGAGGATGGAATTCTGTGGCTGCATCACAGAGAAGGGACTGTGGGGAGACACTGGGGACACATGAGCTGCGGGACTGGGAGGGGACGTTCTGGGGGACCCACGGGGCAATTGTGGGTGTTCAAGGGCGGGGGACACCCCAAATGATGCGTGCCCTGCCACCACTGGCTCGCGACTCTCCCTCACACGGGCCTCAGCATCCCACCAAGGGCTGGAAGCCACCCCCAGGGAGGTGTTGGGTGAGGCCCCTCCTCTGTCGAGTCCCCGCTGTTCCCGCAGCCCTCCCCCTCTCTGCCTCCACAATGCAGACCCCAGAGGGCCCCTGCCGCTTTGTTCTCTTTCCCTCCACACATGGTCACGGTCACGCTGGCGGCTCCCTCTGAGCGCGGCTTACACACATAATGGGAGGGGGGAGAAAGCGTTCCCAGTCGCCCCCGCATCCGCCCCGCGGTCCGCCTCCCCCAGCCCAGCCCGCACCGCGGAATCCCCGCCTCAGGACCCCGCCCGGGAGAGCATTACCTTTCACGAGATGCTAGGGGTGGGGAAGGGGGAGGGCTATTTTTAGAATGAATGGAAGAAAAGAGGGGAAAACAACAACAACAAAAAAAAGGATGGAGGCTTGTAGAAGCCTTCTGGCTCCCAAGAGGAAAGCCCCCTCACCCCAGGCCAAGGCAGAAGGGGGTGGGGGCTGTTTCAGAGACGGGGCGGGCGGAGCAACGGGGGCAGAAGGCGAAGAGGGAGAAGACAGTGGTCTGAGAGGGCGCCGCGCTTCCTCGAGGTAAGGGGGAGAGCTGGAGGAGACCAGGAAGACGTAGCCGGCAGCCCTACAGACTCCCGAGAGCTGTAGGGACCCCAGAGGTGGGCGCTGTCCAATCCAGAGACTCCGAGAAATAGACTCGGAGAGGGGCCTGGGCAGAGCCAAGGTCACTGGAGGGCTGAGCCCTAGACTCAGTGTCCCATCCCCTAGTGACCCAGACCTCGGGAGCCGCATTGTTCTAATTTGGCAGAGTGACCTTCACAAACCCTGCCATCCAGGCCTCTGCGGTTCATGTTCGGTGGGGTCCCGGAATCGTGCGGGAAGAGGGCGAATATCAGGATATCACTATGCAACAATAACACGGAGAAGTTTTCTGTGGTTTGTTTTCTGACCACCCCGGGTCCCTCCTCCCTCACTGGGACCTTCCAGTCCGGGCAATATCACCAGCTGCTCGAAACCCCCGGGTTCCCCCTGTAACTCCAGGCCCACTCAGGGTATGTGTGTGGGGGGAGGTTAATTGCCTTCTTCTGTCTCCCTGGCCTCTGCTCCTTCCCCGGACCCCGGGAGAGGCCCCCAGAGTGAGGGGGCAGCCGTATTCTGTGCTGCTGGGTCTCTGGGCCTTGGCCAGAGGCTCCCCCAGTCTGGGTCTCAGTTTCCCCATCTATGAAATGAGCGCCGCGGGGTAGCGGCGGCAGAGGGTCCTCCCGGCTCTTTGAGCATCCTAGGAGATTTGCTGGCACGCCCCTGCGAGGAGGGGGCTTGCGCGAGACCAGAACGGGGATTCCCGCCCCCCACTTCTAGAGCAGCGTGGCGGGGGAGGGGGTCGCGCGGTGGCAGCCTCCGGCTGCCTCTCCCTCTGCGCGGTCGGCGCCCCCTCCCCGGGCGGCAGGGCGGGGCCCAGAACGGCGGGGAGGGGGTCAGCTCTGCGGCGGCGCGCGCACACCCTCCCGGCTCACACGCCCTTGCCCGGCGGTGCACTTGTCTTCGCGCTCGGGCCAGGCGCGGGGGCTCCAGCTGCTGCGGCCGACTCCGGCCGGTGAGTAGGCAGTAGGGGGGTGGGTTTACAGGGTGGAGGTCTCAGCGGCGCTCCCCTTCTCCTCGGTGGGAGTATAGGTCTGGGTTTGCCCGAGTCGGGGAATTCAAAGGGGGAGCTGCGGGAGGGAAGGAAACCCCTTCCATTCTCCCCCAACACCAAGCCCCGAGTCAGCTCCAGGGCCCCCAACCCCTGGAGAAGGGGGCTCTGGCTCCCGGAATTTGGGATGCGGAGACATCCTCCCACGGAGGAGAGGGTGGAGACATGGGCACCCTCCCGCGCCGCCCTCCGTGTGTGTGTGTGTGGTGGGGGGAGGACTGGTCCCACTGCCCCTCCCCATTACCTCCCCCTCCCCCCCAGGCCTTTCTCTCCCAGTGTGTGGCAGGGATTCCCCCGGCCGGCCTTGCTGCAGAGTGGAAGGGAACCCCCTCCTGCCAGCCTACTGTGCGTTTGAGCGCCTGCCCTTTGGAGCTCACGCTCTTCTCTCTTCCCTAAGCTTCTTCTCCTACCCCCACCCCCATTGACAGGGAGAGAGGCCCAGGGAGGGTTAGCACTTAGCCAAGGTCATGCAGCTGGGCAGGAGCAGAGCCGGGTTTGTGGCTCACTAACCTCAGAACCCAGCGGATGGTGTCAGCTCTAGGGTCCTCCGCTCCCTGCATTTAACCACAGGTGTGAGGGCCCTGTCTGGGGACCCTGGAACTGGAGGAGGGTTTCTCTCACTCTCCCCAAGTCTCTCCGCCCTGCTAGAGGCCCAGACAGGAGTGAATGGGGAAGCCCCACCACCACCACCTGGCTCCCTCCTTTTGGCTCCGAGGTCCCTCGTGCCCCCTAGCCCCTCTCCCCAAGCCAGCCCAAGACCTTGAAGGAAATCCCTGGGACGTGGGGGGGATTCCAGATGGGCAGGCCGAGCATCGTGAGCCCGTAGAATAATGTCCAGTCTGATTCACCCATCTGCTGGTTGACCTTCTACCCTCCCCCTGCCCTACCAGGGCCAGAGTCAACTCCAAAGTCCCCCTGGCTAGAACAGGCAGCCCCTGAGCCATGCAGGCGGCCATTGGCTCCCACCCCAGACGCTGGCAAAAGAAAGGACAGCTGTGATGTTCACAGCCAGCTGAGTTTTCCCTTCAGTCCCATTCTGGGGTCTCCCCCACCCCTCTGCACCATGGGGCTGCCCTGTGTCCCCTTCTGCCCTCTCCTCCAGGGCAAGACGGGCACTGTGGTCATATGGGGATTCTGGAGACAGCCCTGTATAGACAGCGAATACTGTGAGGGAGCTACAGTTCCCAGGGCAGCTGCAGAAAGGGGAGGACTTAGGGGCGGCCAAGAATAGAGCCAGGCAAGCCAGAGGTTCCTGACTCCTTTATCCTCACACCAGCCCATCTTAGCCTCACCCACCCAGCTCTCCCTGTGGTGAAGGAATTGGTGGGGGCGAGGGGGGGAGAGGAAGAAGACAGGGAGCTGCATGAGGAAAGGCAGATTCAGTGTCAGGGGAAGGAGGGGGGCCTCCAGGGAGGGGGCCTGGGGGGAATGTATCAGCCGGGGTTCACCAAGGGGCATGCGGGAGGAAACAGGGCTCCACTGGACAGACAACGCCACTGACCCTGAGTTTCCCTAAAACTTACAAGGTAACCCAGCTTGTCAGAGTGTAGATCTGTTCTAAAGACCATGGCCGTCTGGGAGCTGTCCGTCCCCTGCCCTCCTGGGGCCCTGCTCCACCCCACAACCCATGTCTGGTCCTTACAGGTCAAGGGGGAAAGAAAAGCGGCCACAACCCCCTGCCAGCCAAGTGGTAGCCCAGCGGGACTGAAGGGGACAGGCCGTTTGGTGGTGCCTCATCAGGAAGACCCCTGCACCCGAGGGAGGGTGAGTGAATCGCAAACTCAGGTCACATTTGGGGGTCGGGGGCAGGGGACCAGGAGTTGGATAGAAAAACTGGTGATGTAAGAAAAAAGTGCCAACCTTTGAAACAATACTAATAATTTAATAATAATTATTATTATTATGACTATGCATTCTAGAGCCCCCTGGAGAATCACTGTCCACTTTCTTTGATCACTGGTGGTGGGGAACCTGCTCAGAGAGGCTCGGTGATCCACCCAGAGTCACACAGCCAGAAGGAGGGAGTTGAACTGGGTTGGAGGGACCCTAACCCCCACGGTCCCCACCCCCCAGATCCCGTGGCCTCACTCCCTGGGGACAACCCTTGGGGAGCAGCTCCTTTGCTGCTTCTTTCTCCTGCAAATGTTGATGGACATTCTGGCGTCGGCAGTGAGCTGCCTATGTGAAGAGGACAGAAGTGCCAGTCCCAGATGTGTGGGATCATTTAGTCAAGCAACAAAGACTAAGCAGTTATGGTATGCCGGGCCCGGGACTGGGCACTGGGAACACAGCAAGGACTGAGGCAGGGCCAAATATGCCCTTGTGATATGTGCTGGGAGGAAAATAAAACATGGAGATGTATTAGAGAATGACTGGGGCATAGGGGAGGCTCCTGTAGCTGGGCAGAGGGACCTCTCCAGGGAGCTGACCATGAGCTAAGACCTGAAAGAGGAGGAGTAGCCAGGCAGGCAAGAGCTGGCATACCAGGCAGAGTGAACAGCATGTGCAAAGGTCCTGAGGTGGAAAGAAGCTTGGCATGTCTGAGGAACAGTGAGGAGGCTGGTGTGGCTGGAACAGAATGAGCAAGGAGGAAAGTGAGGGCAGGGGTGTCTGCAGGAAGGGGCTGAGGTGAAGGAGTGGAATGCAAAACACTGGGGAGCCATGGAGGGTGTGTGAGCAGGGGAGAGACATAGTCTGATTTATGATTCTCAAAAGCCCCTGTGGCTTCCGTGGAGAACAGGGACTATTGGGGGCAGGAGTGGAAGTGACAGAAGGCCAGAGGGGAGGCCAAAAGGGCATCTGAGTAGTCAGCTGGGCCAGGACCAGGGTGGGGTCTCAGGGATAGAGAAGAGTGGGCAGATTCTGGGACTGAGCTGGCCATGGAGGATGAACTGTTTGTGGCCAGGTTTCTGCCTCATGCTGAGGGACCATGGGGAGGGAAGGAGGGATTCACTGTGCCTGGGGAAATCTAGGAAGGCATCCTGGAGGAGGTGTTCTTGCTGTTTGAGCTGGGTCTTGAAGGGTGAATAGGAGTTTGCCAGTGGCCAATTGGAGCCATGCCACGGATCTATCCATACAGATGCCGTGCAGGCCACGGGGAGCCACTGAGCACTAGGAATTAGCAGCAACATGATCATATTTTAGCAAGGAAAGATCCCTGTGGGGGCCTAGCAGAGACTGGACTGGAGCCCGAGCGGTCAGGAAGGAGCTTTTGAAATGGTCCAGGTCATGATCAGGCCAGTAGCAACTGGGAGCATCCAGTCAGCCATCACAGTATGCCTGGCACGTTTAATGGGGATTAGCTCCCTGGCCCCTCCCCCTGCCCTTGGCGGGTCCTCGTTGCCCTGCTGAGGAAACTGAGGCTCAGAGAGGGACAGTCTGTTGTCCACAACCACTGTATGAGTTTCCAGGGGCTGCTGTAATAAATGACTACAACCTGGGTGGCTTAAGACAGCAGGAATACATTCTCTCACATTTCGGAGGCCAGCAGTCTGAAATCCAGGTGTTGGTGGGGCCACACTCCCTCTGAAGGCTCTGGGAGAAGCCTCTTCCAGCCTCTGGTGGCACCAGATGTTCCTTGGATTGTGGCTGCATCACTCCAGTCTCTGCCTCTGTCTTCATGTGGTCTTCTGCCCTGTGTGTGTGTCTGTGTCTTCTCATGTGGTCTTCTTGTAAGAACACCAGTCATCGGATTAGCACCCACCCTAATCCAGTATGACCTCACCTTAATTTAACTACATCTTTCAAAGACCAATAACGTGGCGAAATAAGGTCACATTCTGCGGTCCTGGATGAACTGGAATCTGGGAGAGATACTGTTCAAACCAGAACAGCCATGCAGCAGGGCGCTGTGCTTGACGATCGAGCCTTTGCTCCAGGGCTTATGCCAAGGCAGGGGCTGTAGGGATGGGGACAGAGGGGTGGCCTGGAGCGAATTTAGGTGGACAGGCCTGGGGTCCCATTGGATGTGGGGGACTCTGGGGGGGAAGAGTCAGTCTGGAGCCTTCCAGATCGAGAGTGAGGAGGGAGGGAGGAGAAGTTAAGTGTCTGGAGCAGCGACGCCGCTGCCAGCTGAATGAACAAGACAGCCCCAGGGCAGGTCCCCTGGTGGATGTGGCAGGGTCTCCCAGACCTCGGCTGCTTGCGGGAACTCCGTGCTAATGACAAAGCCGATTCCCTGCCTGCATGTCACCCCCAGGCTCCCACCTCCTCCTTCAGGGTAGGAACTGAGGGCTCCTCACTGGGCTGCCCGTGGCGAGGACCAGGGGATGCCAGGCACAGTCCCTTTCCACCCCTCCCTGGCCTCATTTCCGCTGTGAACCATCTGCAGGGGCCAGTTGTATATATTTATTGATTCAAGGTCTTATCTTGCCCACTGGCCCGAAACCGTGAGTTTGGGGGATTTTGTGTGACTTTGTCCACAAGTGTCCCCCGCTTGGGGTGCAAACCCTGCCTACAGGAGGTGCTCAATAAATGCCGATAGAATAAATGAAGCTTCTCCAGGTCCCTGTACTGGAGAACCCAGGAACAAGCCCTCTGTGATGCCTGCCCCAGCTGCCCCCGCCCCGCCCCCGACCTTCCTGCCCTCATAGTTCACAGGACACTAGGGGGCTTAACCCTCCAGGAGTTCCGCTCTGCTCAGAGCCCTCCCACACACAGCCCTGTGAGTGGGACCCCTGCCCGCCTCTGGGACTCGCCCCACCCTGTTTACTCCTTCTCTCCAGCCCCACTGGTCTCCCTTCTCTTCCTCCAGCACACCCTCCTCTGTCTCACCTCAGTACCTTTGCCCTTGCAGTGCCCTCTGCCAGGTGTACCCTTTTCCAGCTCTTCCGGGGTGGCCCCTTGGCCCCTTTCAAATGTTCTCTTTTCCGAGAGGCCTTCCCTGACCATTGTAGTTAAAGGCTCCCCATCCCCATTCCTATTTTTCTCAACTTCATGGGATCCTTTTCCAATGCTTTTGTGTGGAAGCCTTAGTAGTCCTTTACGTGGAGAGGTTTGTTCCCTTTCTCTAGAAGATCAGCTCAAAGAGGAGCAGGTTTGTATCTGTCTCAGACTCTGCATCCCCAGCGCCAGACTTAGAGAAGGAGCTCAGTGGGTATGTGAATGAATGGGTGGATGAATGAATGAATGAGAGTGAGTGAATACCTTCCCCACTCACAGGGGACTCAGGGGTGTCCTGCCTCCTTCCAGGCAGTCATTGGTTAGACCCAGGATGGGTCTGAGATTTCTGTGAATGCGCAGCTTGGGGGTGAGGGGGCAGGTGGCCAGTCTGCCCCTTCTCAGGCCACTGCCTCTGGGTCCTTCAGTTCCTGGGAGGTTCTCCCAGGTCTCCTGCACCCAGACCCATGGCAACTGCCCTGAACTTGTGGCCCAGCCCTTGGGCCCCTGGAGGAGGGGCTCTGTGTTTAGCCTCCACCCCCTCACCAGTCTGTAGGTCATTTTCTGGGGCTGAGTCCTGAGGGCCTCCCAGCTGAAGTTCATTTGCATGTTCCTCAGGTCCCTTCCAGCCGACTGTGGGCTGTTGAGAGGCTGTCTGGAATGGAGACTCGGGTATATCCCACCCAGAGCTTCACTTTCATCCACCCCCTACCTTTGTCCACCAATGCCAGCCTTGTCTCAGAGGGCTGAGATTCAAGCAGATAGCATGGCCAACTTGGGCAGGAGGAGACGGTCACCAGATTGACTGTCAGCTCCTTGAAGAAGGTCCCTGATTCCTCAGGGCAGGTGAGCCCAAAAGGGAAATAGGGATGTTTCCAGGGAGAGAAGGTGGATGCAGAGCCTACAGGGCCTGGGCAGGGTGGGAGGGCTGGAGAAGCCTCTGGGGGCTGTGGCCGATGCTTTTGTGAATTTCTGGATGTTTACCTGTTGGACTTGAATTCAGAAAGCATCAGATGCTGCAGGGACACCCGTAGGCACGGTGAGCATGCTTCTCGTGGGGCAGGAACCCATACGGGGGCAGGCTCAGGCTGTCAGGGGACAGGGCATTGCATGCGGCACAGGGATGTGTGCCAGACCCTGAGAGAGATGTGGGTGGCTCCATCACTGCTGTGCTTTAGAAAGAGCCCCCAGTGGCTCAGGCAAGGGAACAGCAAGTGCAAAGGCCTGGAATGAGCTGAGGGGAGTCTGAGGAGGCCTGGGATGGGGGGCTGGTGAGTGGGTGAGTGGGATGCAGGCTGGAGCAGGGTTGAGAATGCATCCCTTTCGGGTTCCCACAACCCCACTCCTGAATCCCCTGTGGATACAGCAGGGTGGTCCCCAGGCCTCTACTTCCCACCTATTACAGACCTGTGCACTGTCACCATGGCTAGGCCTTCTTCAGGGTGTCCCCGACAGCCTGGGCTAAAGAACAGGCTCTCGAGAGGAGGGAACAGGAGTCCCATCTGCTGACCCCTGGCCATCACCTGGCTGTGCTCAGCCTCACCACCATCACTGCCCCAGGACACTACCCCCTGCCCAAGCAGCTGTCCGCTCATTTATTCATTCAGCTCAGCTATTTTCTGGGTACCGCAGAAGAAACAAAACAGATCAGCTGCCCTCAGGCAGTGATGAGCAATCAGATGTTCCTGACCTGGTCCAAAGCTCAGGGCCAGGAATAAAACAGATGGGGGGCTGGGAGAGAGATGGGGGGAAGCTGCTGCCCCCAGGAGCCCCTGGGCTGGGGAGGACAGAGCCAGACTCAGTCACCCAGGTGACAGGGTGGGGACAGGGTGAGGCTGAGGTAGTGAGGCTGCCTGGAAAAGGAGGAGGTAAGGGCTCCCCACCTTCCAGTCCCCACGGCTCCTCTGAGCTGCCATTAACATTGAATGAATGTTGCCCAAGGCCATCCTCAGTGCCAGGGGAAAGGGACACTATTTGCGGGACCCCCAAAATAGTCTCCTGCTGTTCTGCCATCCTGGCATTGGTTTGGGGAGTTAGGACTGGGGGAGGGGGCTAAGTCTGAGTGGGCTCTCTCCTTCCAAAGAAGATTACCTTTGCCCCAGCAGGCACCCCCCTCCACCCCTGGAAGCCCCCATACCCAACTCCGAGGCATCTTCTACTTGCCAACATCCTGCTTCCCACCCCAAGACTCCCCCACACGGAGAGGACTTTGATGAGGTCATTTCAGGAGGGAGATGTCCAGTCACTTTGCAAAGTTGTCCCCTCAGCAAGTGCGTGGTGTGATCAGCCCCCAGGCGCGCAAATGTTGAGAGGTGGCTGGAGTTTGGGGACCTGATTTTGATAAAGGAGTGGTTAGTTCTCAAAGGCTTTCGAGGTCGGGAGTTTTCGCTTCGCTAAGGTCCTCTCCACGGCGCGGGGCAAGGGTGAGTTTGAGGAGCAGCAGCTCGCTGGGGAGCGAAGGGGGAAGCGGGGAAATGAGGGATCTTTAAATAGAGGCGGGGCTTGCGGGGTCGCCGGGGGCGGTGCCAACCCGGGATCGGCCAATCGGCTGCGCCGCCGGCGTCGCACCGCCCCCTCCTCTCCCTGCCCGGGCGGGCGCTCGACCCCCGGCCGGGCCCGTGGGCAGGGCGGCGGGGGATGCGCACGCTGCCACCGCCCCCGGCCCCACCGCCCCGGGGCCTCGCGCCCGCCCGCTGCTGGCCGCCCCGCCCGCGACCCCGTCCCCGGCCCCTGCCTGGGGGTCCGCGGCCGCGCGGGACCCTCTCCCCTCCAGCCTCGTCCGCCTGCCCAAGACGAGTCCCGCAGGTACTGAGTGGGATGGGCAGGGGCACCCAGGGCGGCATGTCCCGGAGTGAGATGCGGTTTGGGGCAGGGGCTAGGAGGGTTTCCGTGGGGTCCGCAGCCCAGGGGATACGGCGACGGGGGGAATGTGTGTATGTGCACTGCCCGAGTGAGTAAAGATTCACGGACCCCCATCCTGGAGGGGGAGGGTACTGGGTTCACTTCGGCGGGGGCAGAGCAGTGAGTCTCTAAACTCCATAGATACGGTGGGGGAGCTCTCGGGGTGGAGGCAGTGACCCAGGACTGACATGGTAATGGGAGGAAGGAGACCCTCACCACTGGCCCCTGTATCCAGCCATTAGGGGCAGCACGGCAGGGGTCGGAAAGCCGGGTGCCCCAGCTCTCCCTGGACAGAGGTTGGGTACCCAGCACAGTGCACTGCTTGGGCTGTCCTGGAGGGTGGGGCCACATATGTGAGTGCTGAAGGCTGGGGGTGAGCCAGAGATGCTAACGGAGATGCATCAGAGTGGAGGGCACTGGGGACAGCAGGCTAGGGCAGGCTAATTGCACCCTGTTGGCTGCTGGCAGGTTCCTGACGGGTGGTGATGGGGGGAATGCCTAAGGGATGGGGCAGTCAGCCAACGACTTGCTGCACCCACTGTCGGGCAGCCCATGGGGTTGGAAGGACGAACAGATCCTGTCCACCCTGCAGAGCTGTGGCCCCAAGAGTGCTGGTGGAGGTGTGTCCGAGGGTCCTACCCCACCCTCCGCAGGGACACGCAACCCACAATTCACCCACATATCCTGGAAGGTTCTACCATGTGCTGCTCTGGCCATGATTCCTGGGAGCAATGGGGTGGGCATTTGCCCCAGGGAGGCTCTGCCTTGGAGACTGATGGGCAGGGGTCACGTTCTCCTGGTCCAGCTCTGAAGGACAGATCACAGTGTTCGGTAGTGTCACCACAACAGGTGTACCCATGGCTGAGTGCTAAGCATTTTCCACATGAGATCTCACTCCATTGTGGCCACTGACCCTGCTGGGGTGGCACCGAGACGCCCCTTTACTAAAGAGGTAAATGAGGAAGTGGCAGTGACTTCGTCCTGGCTGGGACACCCAAAGGTCCCTCTGCAATCAACCCGTCATTTGTAAAAGAGTTCACTCGAGGGCCTTTCGGGTCTGGCCATTTTCTTTCTCTTCCTGTTGGGTGGGACAGTTCGGAGGAGTCGGCCTCCTTGCTCCCTGCGCTCTGCACACCTTCGCCCACACCTCAAGAGCCCTCCTGGGTCCCCCCGGCCCTGCTCGGCCTACAGGTTTCCCACAGCATCTCGTGGGATGGGACACGAAGGCGGGGTTTTGCTCATCCCCTCACCCCAGAATTCAAGGAACAGAGGTCCTGTGCCCCAGACAATTTGGGGAATTCCAGGAACCCTCAAAACGAAATGCAGCCCATAGGATGTTTGTTGCTTTTTAGAGGAACTCCTTGGAGAACCCAGGGCCTTCACTCAGAAAAACACACCCTTTCATGGACATCCAAACCTTGGCTGGGGTGTCACAGGGACTTCTGGTTCTTTGGGAAATCTCTGAGGGTCCCGGGGACCCCAGCTTTAGGCCCAGATTGCATTGAGGGAGGGGAAGGTGAATCTGGGGAGGGGTGGGGTCTCTTGTCCCCAGGGCCCTAGGGTCCCACCCAGTCTTTAGAAACGGGCTGCCCCCTTCTCCTGTGGGATCGCAGGCAGGCCACTCTGTCCTTCCATTTCCTATGAGGTCGTGGGAGGGGTGGAACAGTCACCATGCCTGTGTTCTGAGCTCTGTGGCCCCTCAAGGACAGGGCCAGGCTGGCTCCCTTTCCAAACAGCCACTCATCAAGAGGGACCCAGGCAGATCCTGCCATCCACTGCCCCCAGACTGCACTAACTTAGTCCCTGCCTTTCCTGGCTGTGTGACCTTGGGCAAAGTGCTGAACCTCTCTGAGCCTTGTCTCCCCTCTGTAGAATGGGAGTAAGAATGCCACCTGCCTTGCTGAGTGGCAATAGGGATTAAATGTGGTAATTCTCATCAAGGTCTCGGCCCGCAGTAAGCAATAGGTCCGCATTAACAACATGGGCACTAAGAAGGCCCTCCCAGAAGCCACCTGCCGCCTGTTCACATGCCCTACCCCACCCCCTCCCTGCCCAGGACACGTTAGGACACGGCTGCCAGGCAAGGAGGAGCATGGCGGAAACACGGCCGAATTTGGCCTGTGTGTTGGGCGGCTGAGTCACATCCCCAAATTGCATCTTCATCGGTGCATTTTGGAAGGTCGTTTGCACCGCTCCCACCCGCTTCCGGTCCTGACTGCCAGGCCACCACCTCTCCTGCCTTTGCTCCCCAAGCCCTGGGCAGGAGCCTTCTGCACCTTCAGGAGGGAAGATGGGAGGGGTGCCTGAGGTTTCCTTGTGTCTTGGGCGAGGGCAGGGTCTGGGGCCGCTGTGTGTGTCCTGGTGGCAAGCTCTTAGCCCTGCCTAGCAGGCGACAGCCCTTCAGGTGGCAAGCAGGGGCTCTAGCCCAGAGGAGAGTGGCACCTGAGTGCTTGTGAGAACGAAGAGAGAGATCAGGGCCAAGGTCAGCCTTATAAACTGTGAAGTGCTGGCCCTGCAGGAGATGAGCCCATATAATCTGTGATGTCCTGGGACCACATGGGGCCAGCTCTTATAAACTGACGCATCAAGTCACAGGTGACATGGATGGAAGTGGGATACATTCTAAGACTCATGTTTCTTGTGTTCCTACTGTGTGCTGGCACCCTCGTCTGGAGACGTGTAGTGAGTGGGACAGATACTGCCTGGGGCGGGGCACGGACACAGGCACAGGTGGTTCTGCAATGCATGCGGTAGTGCCCTGGCCAAGGTCACCCCTGTCCCGCCTGGCAACATGGCTCATCTTGGCAGGTCCTGATGTGACACTTTCTGAGCCTGTCACCCCCAGGAACATGGCTTCAGGGCCAGGGAGGTGTCCTGTCTGTGCACGCAGCCCCCTTTCCTGGGCCCCCAGCACATGCCAGCTTGGCCTTTTCCAAGGGGACAACACTTGGCCCACAGCCCACCACTGTGTGGCTTCTTGGGAGAATCCCACAAGGCAGCCTGGTTCAGAATCTGCCTTGTAAGGAGATGGTCCCTTCACCACATGGTACCTCAGTTTCCCCATCTATACAACTGGCCAAATCCCAGGACCCTCTTCTTGGGGGTGTTGTGAGGATTAAGGAGAAAAATCTGTGCAAAGGACAGAGCCTGGCGTGTAGTAGGTGTTCAGTAAATGCAGGCTGTGGTGGCAGCAGGGGGTGCCTGCAGGGGTGGGGAGTGAGAGAGTGGGCTGGTGGTGGGGGTGGCAGGGGAGGATCTGGCAAGTTGGGACCCAGGAGATTGGACTCCAGGCAGCCTCATCATGTGCGTGTCATCGTCTTCAAGGTCCTTGCCCTTTCATGTGACGCCAGGGGACACTGCCCTGTGCAGGAGCAGGGGGCAGATCAGACAGTCTCCTCCTTGGTAGCCAGTTTCCTTGGTGGGGAAACTGAGTCTGGCCCGAGGTCACAGGACCGGGCCAAGCACGTCTCCCAAGACCCTGTAGCATCAATTCTGGGATCTTAGAGTTAAATCCTGGATTGCTGTTTTGGTCCTGGAATGTGTTTGGAGATCACAGACCTCCCTCCATCTAAGCAGGAGGGAGCTGAGAGTCTCATAGCCATGGCCGTGGTCCCCAGTTTCCCCCTGGCCGTATCCCGTGACTATGTAAGTGTGTTCAGGCCTTTGGACGGCTCTACGGGAGGAACTGGAGTAGAGCGAGATTAACTTGTCCAAGAGCCTGAAGGTCAGAAGGAGACAAGCCTGGATTGGAACCGCCTCCCAGCTGCTCATTTACACGGCCTCTAGTCCTCCCAGGCAAACCAGCCAGCGGATTCCATCTTGAGGCATTCAGAAGTGTTTATTGAATGCTAGGCATTGTTCGAGGTACCTGGAGACACAGAAAAGTCAGTGGGCAAAGGTCTGGTAGGAGGGTGTTCCAGGCAGAGGGCACAGCAGGTGCAAAGGCCCTGAGGCAGGACCAAGCTTGCCGGGATCTGGTAATGGGTAGGCCACCGTGGCTGGAAGGGAGTGACTCTGGGGAAAGTGAGAAGGATAAGGTGGGCGGGAGCCAGACCACAGAGGCCTCCTGGACACAGTGAGAAGTTGAGTTTTTATACAATGGCACTGGAGAGCCATGGGGATGTTTGGAGCAGAGGAGGGACATAGGCAGGTTTCTGGAGTGGCCAATCCACGTGTCAGCCGCAGTCGGTTCCTGGCCTCTCCAGCCTCAGGATGTGCTGGGGTGGGGTCCGTAGCCCTCTGGTCCGTTGCTGAGGCCCTGACACGACCGTGTCCCCCATGCCCTGCAGGTCAGCGCGGGAGCCCAGTTGCTGAGCCATGCCGGGCCCCGGGCGGCCGGCAGCAAGCCCAACCCCAGCACCCACATAGTCATGAACAGCCACAGACACAATGGCTTCGGGGGACGGCCACTGGGTGGCGGGCTGGGTGCCCTGGGCCGAGACCCTCCGGACCCCGAGGCCGGCCACCCGCCTCAGCCTCCAAATGGCCCAGGCATCCAGGTGGTGGTAGCCAAGAGTGAGCCGGCCCAGCCCTCGCCCGGCAGCCCCCGGGGGCAGCCCCAGGACCAGGAAGAAGAGGAAGATGAGGAGGAGGATGAGGCGGGTAGGCAGAGGGGCTCGGGAAAGCCCCCCAGCGTGGGCCACCGTCTGGGCCACCGGCGGGCGCTCTTTGAGAAGCGGAAGCGTCTCAGTGACTACGCTCTCATCTTCGGCATGTTCGGCATTGTTGTCATGGTGACAGAGACGGAGCTGTCCTGGGGGGTCTACAGCAAGGTAGGTGTGGCCCTTCCCCCTGGCACCCCAGGGAGGCCCTGCCGGTCCCACTGGGCTCCCTGAGACCCCTTGGGCACGGGGTGGGGGGCCACATCAGCCCTGGGAGAGGGGGGTGGGGGATGCTGAGGGGTCCCTGGAGGTGGGAAGGTGGGGGCCCCTGGGCCTCCTGTTGTGTCCACCCCGTGGGGGCAGCAGGAAGGCTGCAGGTGGGCCCAGAAGCCTCCAGCCCGTTTCCTCTGCCCTGCAACAAGGGGCTGCACCTTGGCTGAAGGTGGGGATGGGGCTGCCTCCCAAGGTCAAGCGGGGGGAGGGGGGAGCCCCAGAGAAGGGCTGCACGAGGAGCAGGGAAAGAGCTTTCCCTTTTTCAAGAGCGGTCAGGACCAGGTTACATGGGTCCCCAAGTGGATGTGAGGACAGAGGGAGATGAGAGCCATGTCAGCCTGTAAACCGGGAAGTGCTACGTCTGCATGAGGTCAGTTTTTGTAAACTGTAGAGTGCTGTACCCATGTGAAGCCAGGCCTTATAAGCCGAAGTGCTGGGCCCGCCTTGCTCTCAGCCCAGGCCTGAGGAGTGAGGACCGGAGCTTCACTTTCTGAGTGAAGTGACCAGGTGGGGGGTCAGGAGGGCTGCCTGCCTTGACAGTGTCTGTTCTGCCCTCTCTCTTTGTCCAGGAGTCCCTG
The DNA here is from genome assembly GCF_937001465.1 of Orcinus orca. Lineage (NCBI taxonomy): Eukaryota > Metazoa > Chordata > Mammalia > Artiodactyla > Delphinidae > Orcinus > Orcinus orca. Next base: position 11,875,151 of record NC_064561.1, on the reverse strand, counting down.
TACTCATTTGCACTCAAATGCCTCATCAGCCTCTCCACCATCATCCTGCTGGGCCTGGTCGTCCTCTACCACGCCCGGGAGATCCAGGTCAGTGCCCAGTGGGGTTGGGGCAGCTCCCCTCCCCCCAGCCACCTGGGAACCCAGCCCTCTAAGACATAAAAGTATCAGTAGCCTCTTTATAGTAAAAAAAAAAAAAAAAAAAGGACTTCTGTGGAGACACACTGTTTAGATCACTCTAAATTTCCTTGGAATGCATATCTTCATTTTAATTTTCATTGATTCTTTGGTAAAGAACACCAACATTGGGGGAGCAGGAGGTGGGCTGGGGTTCTGGTGCACGTGGGTTGTTTTCACAGCCCTGGGTCTTCTGAGGTTTTGCAGCCATGGGGTCCAGTGTTTGTAGCACCAGGCTCCTTTTCCTAGTCCATCGGACCCTGTTTTTGAAAGATTTATCTTGTGCCAGAGAGTTTATTCTCCTATTTCAGGGGTTGATCAAAACCTGGTCAGGCTCCTGGAGAGCCCAGTTCAGGGCTTGTCAGGCAGGCGTTACCACAGCAGGCTGGCACCAAGGCCTGGGGACACCAAAAGGTGTCAGATGTGGCTCTTGAGTCTGGCCTTTGACCCCTGACCTCAAGGAGCCACAGTATGGCAGGAGATGGGTGTAGGAAAATCCTGCCTGCGTTGCACTGTATGCAGACCTGTCAGGGGACACCCAGGGTCTGGCACACAGGAGGGGTCCCTGATCTGGCTGGGGGTTGGGGGGAGGGGGACAGTGACCCCTGAACTAAAGGAAGCAGTTCTGAAGATACAGCTGTGGACAACAGTCTGGCAGTTCCTTAAACAGATAAACATGGAGTTACCATATGACCCAGCAATTCCCCTCCTAGTTACACACCCAAGAGACACAACAACCTACATCCGCACAAAAACTTGTACATGTATGTTCATAGCAGCATTATTCACAATCGCCAAAAAGAGGAAACAACCCACATGTCCACTGACTGATGTATGGATAAACAGAATGTGGTCCATCCGTACAATGGAATACTATTCAGCCAAATGAAAAAAGAAGGAAGCACTGTGTGTTTGTAGCACCACAGCCGAGTGGCTTAAACAACAGAAATGTATTCTCTCACAGTTCTGGAGGCTGGAAGTCCAAGATCAGGTGCTGGCAGGGTTGGTTTCTCCTGAGGCTCTCTCCTTGGCTTGCAGACGGCCACCTTCTCATTGTGTCCTCACATGGCCTTTGCTCTGTGCTCACACATCCCTGGTATCTCTTCCTCTTCTTATAAAATGACACCAGTCCTGTAGGATTGGGACCCCACTCCTATGACCTCATTTAATCTTAATTATGTCTTTAAAGGCCCTATTTCCAAATACAGTCATACTGGGGGCTAGGGCTTCAACGGATGAATTTTGAGGGGACAAAGTTCAGTCCATAACACTCCACCCTCTGGCCCACCTTGCAAATCTTTGTCCTTTTCCCATGCAAAATGCACTCATCCCATCCCAGCAGCCCCCAAAGTCTTAACTCATTCCAGCGTCAACTCTAAGTCCAAAGGCTCATTTAAATATCATCTAAATCAGACATGGGTGAGATTCGAGGTACTGTTCCTCCTGAGACAAAATTTTCCTCCAACTGTGACTAGACAAGTTGTGTGCTTCCAAAATACAATGGTGGAATAAGCATAGGATAGACATTCCCATTCCAGAAGGGAGAAATATGAAAGAAGAAAGGGGTGGCAGGTCCTACACTTCTCTCAGACCTAGCCAGGCAAATCCCGTTAGATTTGAAGGCTGGAGTGTGGTCTTCCTTGGCTCGACGCCCCAACTTCGAGGCCCACTGTGGTGGCAACATTGCCTCGTTGGCCCCGAGTGGTGGCCTTTTGTGACTGCCTTCTCTCACTCAGCTTGATGTGTTCAAGGTTCATCCACATTGTAGCATGTGTCAATGCTTCCTTCCTCTTTATGGCTGAGTAATGTTGCATTGTGTGGAAGGACCACATTTTGTTTATCCATTCATCCACTGATGGACACTTGGGTTGTTTCCACTTTGGGTGCCCATGAACACTGCTGCTGTGATTGCGTGCACACAAGGACGTGTCTGAACGACCATTTTCATCTCTCTCGCCTATATGAGGTGGCCGGGTCATTGGTAACTCTGTGTTTGACTTTTGGGGAAACATCTGTGCCACATTTAGCTTGAATTGTGGCCGACCCTGAGAACTAGGGAGTTTTGCTCTTGAGGCCGTGTTTCTTGTAAAAGCCGACGGGGTTTTCGGCTGGGATCTTGCTCCGGGGCCTGGCCTCGTGTCCGAGGCCCGCCTCATCCCGCCCGCCTGACCTCCGCAGCTGTTCATGGTGGACAACGGGGCAGACGACTGGCGCATCGCCATGACGTGCGAGCGCGTCTTCCTCATCTCCCTGGAGCTGGCCGTGTGCGCCATCCACCCGGTGCCCGGCCACTACCGCTTCACGTGGACAGCGCGGCTAGCCTTCACGTACGCGCCGGCAGCGGCCGAGGCCGACGTGGACGTGCTGCTGTCTGTGCCCATGTTCCTGCGTCTCTACCTGCTGGGCCGCGTCATGTTGCTGCACAGCAGGATCTTCACGGACGCCTCCAGCCGCAGCATCGGCGCCCTCAACAAGATCACCTTCAACACGCGCTTCGTCATGAAGACGCTCATGACCATCTGCCCGGGCACCGTGCTCCTTGTCTTCAGCATCTCCTCCTGGATCATCGCCGCCTGGACCGTGCGGGTCTGTGAGAGGTGCGCCCCTGACCCCTGATCCCACTGACCCTCATGCCCACCCACGACTTTAGTGACCCCAGGGCTCTCCCAGCCGTCACTCTGTCCCCCTGACTTCTGACCCTGGTGAACCCCATGCCTACCCACGACTTCAGACATCCAAGGCCTCCCCCCAGCCATCACTCCATCTCCATGATTCTGACCCTGGTGACCGCCCCCCCCCCATACCCAGTTCCTGGCCTCAGTGACAGTCCCTCAAGTGCAGCTCCCTCATCCCTGGGACTCCAGCCCTGTGTCCCCACTCCCCTCCAGCACCTACCCCGCACCCCTCTAGGACCCCATCCCTCTTCCTCCTCCCCCTCCCCCAGGGGCCCCTCCCCTGGCCCAACCTCTGGCCCAGGGTGGCAGAGGCAGCAGGAACAGGGCCTCCCCTCATCCACCTGTCCCCCCCACAATTTAACCTGCTCTCCTTCTCCCCTCTGCCCGCCCCACCGGACTGTAGGGAAAACATGTGAGTCCTACCCTCAGCTGAGCTATGTGTGCAGAGCTGCCAGCTGCCCTGCCCGCCAGGAATTTAAGATCCGCTGCCACCAGGGGAGGGAGTGGGGAGGTGAGGCAAGTGGCTGGGCCCTGCCCCGAGCCCACAGGGCCCCGCGGAGAGACTGTCCCAGTGCTGCCAGGCAGGTGGGTCTGGTCAAGCCCAGGATAGCGGGAGGCAGGCCGCTCTTGGGCTGTGTGCACACGGCATCCCTCGGGTCCTTGTCACCAAGGCGGGGCAGTGGCGGGGAGAAGGGGGGAGAAGAGCGTACTTAGCTCTGGTGCCTTGTCGGGGCAGCTGGCCCCAGGGGTTCAGACAGCTCCTTTGGAGAGTTAAGTGGGTCTGGGGTGAACGAGAAACCCATCCAAGCTTTTAAGACCCCCGTAAGGGGTCTGTTCTGAACAGCCTTGGAAGGTGCGGGGCCATCCACCCGACTACCTCTCAGGGCATGGGGGTGCCTTGTCTGGGAAGGGGTCTCTCCTGCCTTGTGCCTAGCTGGGGCTGGGACTGGGCTTCCTGGGAGGTTCCTGGGCTGGACCTGCCCCCAGATCCCCAGTCCTCACCCCTTCAAGCGCCCCCTCCATGACCCCTGCCTCAGCCTGATGTCGGGCTGATGGGGGTGAGGGCCTAGCTCTTCCTGTCATCAAGGTTTACTGTCTGAGGGTCACACAGGGACTCCTTGGACCCCTAATGTGCCCCCGTGCCAGTTCCCACAGACCTCAGGACTGAGATCTGGGGAGTGGGAGAAGGTGCCTTGCATCGGGCATCCCTGGGGTCCAGGCTGGGTCACTGCAGGGGTGCCTGGTAAGGGTGGGGAATAGGGCAGGGCCCGGGGGGGCAGCCAATCCTAAATTCTGAGCCCTCTGACACCGCTTGACGCCCTCTCGCCTGCCTCGCTCCACCCCTGTGGCTCTGTCCCACCCCACCTCCTGCATGCCCCCCACTCCCTGGTCCTGGGTGGTCCTGTAGCACCCACCATAGCTCCAGCTGGGCCTGGAGCCTCCCCCGATGGCTGATGGGTCCCCCACTCCTCCTGCCTCCTGGGTGTGGAGCCCTGGTCTCCTGAGAGGGGGAAGCGGGTGCCGCTTGGGGCTCACATACCTCCGTGAAAGATGGGGTTCAGTCCCTGGTCCCCCTTGTCCAGCAAGCAGCCTGGAAGTCCAGGCTGAAGGGGCCTGGAATGGCACCCGACCCTCCAGGGGGGCAGGGACTCTCAAAGCCCAGACCTGCTGGGAAGGCCTCCAACCCTCCTTCCCACCTTTTGGGTTTCCATCTCCTCCTTATCTTGAGCCCCTGACCCCAGCCCCATCTGCCTGGGACAGCCCTATCCGCCAGCTCCCCCTGCCCTGCCCCTGCGGCCTAGGAAGGAGGGGGTCAGCTGGAAAGGGCTTCCTGACCTCCCAGAGCTGAAGGGGCTTTGCAGGTAGGGGGCTGAGCTGGAGCAGAACCTTGAGCCATCCCCAGACCCAGAGAACCAATCCCTTAGTCCCCCAGCCTGGGCTAACCATAGGTAGAAACAGTTCATAGCCTGTGTGGCCAGGGTCCCAGGCCACACAGCCTGGGATTGGGACAAAACCATGTCCTTGCAAAGCCTTGGGGTCTGTCCCCCTGAATAACAAAAGTTGAGTTCCAGGCCTCTCCCCAGTGCCATGCAAGCTGCCCCTTCCCTCCTGACTGCCAGGAGAGCCCCAGGCCCAAGGCTGGCGCAACTGCCCTCCACAGATTGACTTTCCTAATACTCCCAAGCCCCAGGGTGTGGTCCTGTCTCCCCGTAGGGTCCTCCTCCCTCCTTGGGACCTTGCTGGCTGGGGAAGTTCTTCCTAGTGTCTGACCTGAATCCTCGCCTCTACTTCCTGCCGCTTCTGGTGCCCGTGGCCACCCGTGTTCGCCTCTGTCTGTGTGTCTGTCTTTGGGAGGGGGATTGTGTGCACACGCGTGAACACATGTGCATGCCCCCTCATGTGCGCACGCTCATGTGCGTCACCCACCTGTGGACCCCTCTCTGCCCAATAACCAGCAGCTTGGGGGTCAGGTGAAAGAAGGTTGGAAGGGATGCTGGGAAGGAGTGGTTGCCCTCTGCCCTGTGGTACCCTCAGGAGGACCACAGGGCTGCCCCTGGCACTAACCATCCCCCCACCCTGCCCTATAGTGGTGCCCTGGACACTTTGAGCCTCCAGAGTGATCAGCTCCCTGCAGTCAAGGCCCCCATGCAGCCAGGTAGACCCAGGGCCCTGCCTTCCTGGGGGTGTGATGAAAGCAGAGGGACCAGTGTGGATTGACTGGGCCCTCCCTGGCTCCCCCCAACCCCCAGGTATCACGACAAGCAGGAAGTGACCAGCAACTTCCTGGGGGCCATGTGGCTCATCTCCATCACCTTCCTCTCCATCGGCTACGGCGACATGGTGCCCCACACTTACTGCGGGAAGGGCGTGTGCCTGCTCACTGGCATCATGGTAAGGGCGAGGGCCCTTGCACATGCCCACTGATGGGGAGCCCACGCCGTCTCAAGGTGGACCTGTTCAGAGATCCTCCCTGTGTCAGCCCACCCCTCCGCCACCCTGCTCCTTCCCTCTGATGGGACACAGAAGACACCCTCAGGCTTCCCGGGGACATCTCCTCTTGGGTTCTTCCAGCCCTAGATAGGTAGCTTCCACTGTATTCTCCAGTCCAGATGCTGTGGTCCACTCTGAACCAAGAGTCATTTTTGCCCCTTTATGCTCCACAGCCTGCTCAATTCACAGCCCTTGGATCCAGGGCAGCAGGCTTGATGCTTCTGTGCCTCGGTTTCCGCCACTCCCTCTGCTTGTTGCAAGGACTGAGTCTGTTCATTTACAGGAAATGCCTAGAGTCATGAATGCCTCGGATACCCAGTTAATACCCTCTGAGCCCTGCCGTCACAGCCCAATTCTCCATCATTTCCTGACTACCGGGGTGTCCTGAGCACCCCACTGAGCCCCTGGGTATAAGGTTTATCTCTTGTGACTCCTGTGGGCCCAGGCAGCACCACTTCTTCCCTAAAGACTTCTCAAGTCCACCTGCTTGTATGGGCAAACTTTGGCGTCTGGTGCCTTCCCTTTACCCTGATCTGATCATTAGGTTCCCTGCCCATCCCTTCCTTCTGGAACCTTCTTTCTCTCCAAGTTTCTTGCATCTCCACAAGTGCTCTTCCATGTTTTGAATTATGAACTGTTCGACGTACAGTAGGGAACCCCTCTCTCCCCAGCCCCCAACTAGCATGTTCATCTTGATGCCGAAAACTCAGCCTCTGTGCACTGGTACTGAATCAAATCCTGGAGTCAGAGTTTGGGGTGAAGTAGGAAAAAGGAGCTGTATTGCTTTGCCAGGCAAAGGGGGACACAGCAGGCTCATGCCCCGCAAAACTGTGTGTCCCAACCTGGGAGGATTTGGTAAGGAGTTTTATATGATGGTTCATGGACGGAGCTGCTGATAAGGCCCAGAGTGTGTGCAGGGCCTGCATTCCTTTAATCTGACCTTAGGTGATCTGCTGATGAGCTTCTGTGGTTCTTGAGGTTATCAAACTTACGACCTTCTCTCTGGAATGAAGACTGCTTCATCAAATAGTTCATCTTCCATTTGCTGGGGGCCTTAGTTCTGCAGAAGAGCTCAAAGATATTCTCATGTGCATCCTTTAAGGTGGAGCCAGGACCTGCCCGAAGGCTGCACTATGGTTTCTTGGCTGCTCCTCCCTTGTCTCTGCATCCCTTCCCCTCCCTTCCCTGATTAGCAACTGTTCCAAAGGCTTCTGTTGCCCAGGAGCCCCACAGGGCCCTGCTTGGTTTCAATTTGTGAAAAAAACCAATGAACACCCACAATCCAAAGGAAGTCAACCAACCTGATTCCCCCCAGGGTCCGCCCCAGGCCACTTCCTTTTCTTCATAGAGAGATGCTTTTGTTCTTGCAAAAGTACTATGCTGGGCTTCCCTGGTGGCGCAGTGGTTGAGAGTCCGCCTGCCCATGCAGGGGACACAGGTTCGTGCCCCGGTCCGGGAGGATCCCGCATGCCGCGGAGCGGCTGGGCCCGTGAGCCATGGCCGCTGAGCCTGCGCGTCCGGAGCCTGTGCTCCGCGACGGGAGAGGCTGCAACAGTGAGAGCCCTACGTACCGCAAAAAAAAAAAAAGAAAAGTACTAGGCCATCCCCACCATGGTTTCCTTTCCTCCTGCAGAGGGAAGCGCTGTCTTTCCATTGGGTCCTCCCAGCCCCCTTCACTGAATGTAGACTGACCCTGTTGTCACCATCTCCCGAGGCCCGTGGCTCTCTCCCCTCTTCACCTCTTGTCCCCTCCTCTTTGGACACAAGCTGGGGGTCCACGTCCTCCTCTGGCCCCCACCGGGGCCTCGCTTCTCCTGGACAAGCTGACCTAGACCCTCTCTCAGTTAAAAGGCATTATGCCTGTTTGCTTACATTATTTTGTGAGATTGGAAGGGGAAAAAAACTAAAGATCGGCCACAATCCACTCCCCTACCCCCATCCCCGGCAAATGAACTTTGCAAACGAAAAAAGAAGAGCTCTCAGATAAGATGATGGCTTTAAACCCAGAGAACCCGCAGCGAAACAGAAAAGCCAGGTTCTCTTCTCTGGGATGAGGCTCCTTCCAGAAAATTAGTTCCATGTTTACCCTGTGGCTCATTCCAGACCCTCGCCCCCGGCACGTGCAGGAATGTTTACACCCAGGGATGTTTTTTGCTTTTCTCTGTCACCACACAGCCAGGTATCACATGAAGCCACACATTGGTCTTTCTTTCTCTCTCTCTCTCTCTTTTTTTGGCCACACCGCATGGCTTGTGGCATCTTAGTTCCCTGACCAAGGGTCGAACCCGGGCCCTCGGCAGTGACAGCGCAGAGTCCTAACCACTGGACCACCAGGGAATTCCCCACACATTGGTCTTTTAAGCCACCTTCAAATTCTTCTGTTAGACCTCTCCTCTTCTACCCTTGCCCAAGTGTGTCCCCCCCCAGTCTCTGCCCCACGGACTCACCCCCTTCCGATAGCCACATTTGCTCACTCTTGAACTTCAAGGCATCCCAGCATGGCCTCTGAACTCCGTGTCTTTTGCCGGACGTGGCATCCATGCTATTGTGCGGAGTCATTGGCTGGTCCTTTTCCTGGGGGCATAGTATTCTACATGGAGGTTTCCAGTTATGTTTCTTTGCCCCAGTTGACAGGGCTTTTCTTGAACACAGACTCCTGAGTCTTCCCAAGACCTTCGTCCTGGCCAGGAACGCATGATGGGGTCTCCTCAGGGGGCGACTTGGTGCCCACCCTTCCCCATAAATGTTTCCTTCCATTCGGAAGAAAAACTAGCCAGTCCCCTGGCCCTCAGAGGCTGAGCCCAGGTCTCTTCCTTCCTTCCATCCTGTATGCAGTAGCTGCAGGAGGAAGCAGCAGGTGGATGCGGTGCCAAAGACCGCCTCCAGCGCAGGTGGGGAGCCACCTTCTGGCCCCCTCATTGGCCCCTGCCACCTGCTCCACACCACTCCTGGGGCTGATGACACCTGGATGTCCTGGGCTCCCTGTCTCCTGATTCTCAGTGGCAGAAGGTCCCCCTTCCCGCCCTCCTTCTGCATCACTTTTCACTGCCCCCCACCCCTACCTCTCAGCCTTGCCCTCCCCCTCGGGTCCTCGCTCCTGCCCTTCTGTCTCTCAAGTGGCCCCTAAGTGGACAAGCAAGTCCTCTCTGGCCTCTTTCCCTAGCTGGGGGACTGGCTGCCATTCAGAACATACTAGGGAGGGTGGTTGCTAGAGCGGGGAACCCATCACGGGGGAGATGTCCCCTCCCTTTACTTCCCCGCATCCTGGGTCCAATACTTTGCCTCTTTCCTCCTGCAAATGCCCCACCGCAGGCAGCTGGCCTGACCCTTCTTTCTCGCCACCCTTCTGACCCTACCAGCAGAATCCGCCCCCATGACTGGTCAGCAACATGTCAGCCGGGTCTCTGTCCCCATCATCCAGACCCCAAAGCCTGGATGGAAATGCTTCCCAATCCTCCCACCTCCGTGCGCCTCAGCCCCAAATGTACATGCAGATCCTGCCTGTTCCTTGTGCTTTTTCTTATCTCCGCGCCTCACTTTCCCCCTCTGCCCAATGGGGATAAGAGCGGTCCTACCTCCCGCGGTTGTTGGGGATCAAATGAACTAATTTATGGCACAGGCTCACTGCGTTTGATGGATATTAAGCTAGTGGGGTTGGGAGTCAGTGAACTCAGAAGATGGGATTTGCCAACCCTGCAGGTTTGGAGGGCAAATGTGAGGGGGAGGAACCAGGAGGGCTTCCTGGAGGAAGGAGGGTATCCTACTTGCAACCCATACGAGGTGGACCCTGACATGCCCCCTCGCCCTCTTCATGCAGGGGGCTGGCTGCACGGCGCTCGTGGTGGCCGTGGTGGCCCGGAAGCTGGAGCTCACCAAGGCGGAGAAACACGTGCACAACTTCATGATGGACACTCAGCTCACCAAGCGGGTAAGGACGCCAGCCCCATCACAGCCACTTCGCCTTCTGGTCCTCAAGGGCAGACCCTCCTCACCTTACTTCTGCACACATGCCCACGGGTCATGCCGCGCTGCCTGTGTGTGCCCAGACTGCCCTGGGCTGTACCACCATGTGAACACCGTTAAGCTGTGCACAGGTGTCCACTTCTGTGCCCAGTCACAGCCCAGTCACGGACCCCTCAGCAAGAGTCAGGGATTCGTGGTGAGGCAACCAGATGCAATTTATAAGCCAGATGAACTCAGCAGGTCAGCTTCTCTGTGCCTCTGTTTCCTCACATATAAAATGAGAGAGATACCGGCGTGTGTAGATTGACTGAGTTAACATTTGCAAGTTGTATAGAAAGGGTCTGGCCCATGGTGAGTGATGTGTGTTAGGCAGACACACGCGTGCACACACACAGCACAGATGTGGATGTGTAAACATGGTCCTGACCTACAGTCCCAGGACCCCAGAGGGGCATTTCCAGGAGTTTCTGGAGGTTTCCAGAGCCTTCCATAGTTTTGTGCTACTCTAAGGAACTGTTCTTTCTCTGGCCTCAGGTAAAAAACGCCGCTGCTAACGTTCTCAGGGAGACGTGGCTCATCTACAAACACACCAGGCTGGTGAAAAAGCCAGACCACGCCCAGGTTCGGAAACACCAGCGTAAGTTCCTCCAAGCCATCCATCAGTAAGTCCAACACCTTTCCCACTTGCATTTCTGTGTCCACCTGGCACGGAGGCAGCCCTGGCCCCCGGGGAGGAGGCTGCAGACTAGGCCAGACAGCTCGTCATGGCCACATCATGGCCATTCCCATGCCAGGTGGTCAGTTGGTTGGGGCCTGCAGCTTCTGTGCTGGGTGGGATAGTGGGTTGGTCGGAGGGAGGCAGGTGATGGACCCAGCACTTGTCCAGAACAGTCACCTCTGATAAATCCTGCAAACCACCCAACATAGTGGCAGGTAGCATATTTTATTCTCTGAAATAGCCAAAATGACTCTCCCCTTGGACACTGAAGCAATTTCCCCTTTTTGCTTTGGCTGCCAGGAAGCTCAGAATTAAATCTGTGGCCTGATTCATGTGATCATGTGGGATAATTAGAGATTACTTAATTTTCTCTGTTGTCCCTTTTTCCTGAGAATTATTTAATCAAGTGGTTCTCATCTTGGCTGCTCATTGGAGTCACATGGGGGTGCTTTTTAAAATCCCACAGGCTGGGAATTCCCTGGTGGTCCAGTGGTTAGGACTCCATGCTTTCACTGCTGAGGGTGCTGGTTTGATTCCTGGTTGGGGAACTAAGATCTCAGAAGCCGCACAGTGTGGCTGAAAATTTTTAAAAAATAAAATAAAATCCCACAGGCCATACCCAACACCAGTTACAGTAGAGTCTGGGATACAGCCTGAGCTCAAGTTTAAGTTCCTCAGGTGAGTCCAATGTGCAGCCAGAGTTGGCAGACTTTCTGTAAAGGGCCAGATATTAATTATTTCAGTCTTTGTGAGCCAAAATGTCTCTGTCACAGCTACTCAACTCTGCTGTTGTAGCAGGAAGACAGCAAGGATGAGTGGGTGTAATTATGCTCTGATAAAGCTTTATTTTCCAAAGCAAACAGCTGTCCAGATTTGGCCTATAGACCATAGTATGCCAATCACTGTCCACAAGAAATATGTGAACCACATACATAATTTAAAAGTTGAAATTAATTTTAATATATTTATTCAATCTAATATATCCAAAATGTTATCATTTTAATATGTGATTAATATAAAAATCATTAATTAGTTATTTTAGAAAGTTTTTTATACTAAATCTTTGCAGTCCGGTATGTATTTTACACTTACAGCCCGTTTTTATTCAGACCAGCCACATTTCAATGCTCAGTAGCTACATATAGGATGTATGGGACAGTACACAGTCTAGAATTTAAACAGTTCCAAATCTTGTGGGATTGGGCACTCACGTGTAAATTACAGTTGAGTCACATAGTAGCTGATTTAAAATAGAAAACAACGTGTTTTTAAGCACTTTTCAGAATGGGCCCATGCATTCCCAGCTCTTACATCCTGGAAAACCTCATTCACAATTGGGCTTCCCTAGGAAAATCAGATGGATCCCTGCCCCAAGAACTCTCAGGCCAGACTCAGGGGCTGATGAACCAGAAAGCGAGGCAAACAATGTTAGGGTCTGAACTAGTACAACAGGAAGGCAACCAAGTCACCCATAGGGAACAGAGATGAGAGGCAGCACAGAGAACCCTGGTGTGAGCGGTAGAGCCAGGAAGCTTATTGTGGGGAGACCCCAGGGTGTGGCTGGGACGGTCAGCTCCTGGGGCACAAGAGGGTAATGGAGTGTGACCATAGCGAGATCAGGCCATGGGAGAGGAAGCTCAGTCAGCTTGACTTTAATTTTTTAATCCTATTTAATAATTTTGCTTCTTTTAAAAGAATAGCTTTATTAAGGTATAATCGACATACAGTCAACTGCAGCTATTTAGAGTGTACAGTTTGATCAGTGTTAACATATGTATACATCCATGAAACTAGCCTCACAGTCAAGATAATGAACAGATTCATCACTCTAAAATCTCCTTGAGCCCCTAGCATCCTTGTCTTTTAGCTAGAGAGTTTAGTCCATTTACATTTATTGTGTTTACTGTTATGATTGGATTAATTTCTCATGATAACAGTCCCTATTTCATGGGACTGTGGGGAGGTCTAAATGGAGTGATGTGCAGAAATGCCTGGCATAGCTCCTGGCATAGAGCAAGCAGTCAGTAACACATGGTACCCCCAACCTCTGCTTCACCTATCACCTGTGAAGCAGGGAGGGGAGTTGGTGCCCCACCTGCTTGACTTCACTGTGCCCAGGTGTTAGTCCTATTTCCTCATAAGACCCCAAGGCCCTCCTTGTTGACCCTTCAACAGTTGTTTACTGACCACTGGGTCCCAATCTAGTCTCTGCCACCTAACTGTGGGGCCTAAGCAAGTGACTATAGTAGTCCAAGCTTCGTTTTCTTATCTGTAAAGTGGAGACAATGGTGACATGCCTCTTCTCCAGGAATGGAGTGTGGATCAAACAATTGGGGTGACCAGATGATTTGTCTGCACCTGCCTGTCACACAGTATTTTCTGAAAATGGGAACTGTTGTTGTTGTTGTTATTACCACCCTCGATATGTTCATTTGGTCATTCCACAAACATTTCCTGCACCAGCTGGTGTGCCAGGCATGGGGGACACAGACATGGCTCTGCTCTGGACCTTGCCCCAAGGGATGTCCCAGAAGGTTCTTTGGGAGAAGTCGGAGGGTAGGAATTGAGGAGAGTTAGGTCTGTGGAGAAGGCACCTGCTCTGTGAGTGACCTTTGTCCCTTTGTTCTGGGGAAGGACTATCTCGCTCACCCTTAGGTCCCCCTGAACACCTCCAAAAAAACAGTGGCCTTATGAGAACAGCTGGTGAAATCAAGCAAGTTTGAACTAGGACCTGAAGGGTGGATGGGATTTGGGTAGGAAACCGAGAGGCGGGCAGGCATACCAGGGAGTGTGCACAGTTTGGGCAAAGGCGGGGAGGTGGGAATGAGCACAGTGCCAGGGAGACCAGAGGTACCACCTGCAGGTATGAGGGAGCCACGGCATCTTCTTGAGCTGGAGAGTCCCCATGATGGGAATGCAGTATGAGCAGCCAGTGAAAAGGAAACAGTGGTCTTGGAGAGGACAAACTGAGGAACACAGCATAGGTTTGGGAAGCGTACACATTTCCTAGGGCTACTTTAACAAAAGTACCACAAACTGGGTGGTTTAAAACAGAATTTATGATCTCACTGCTCTGGAGGCCAGAAGTCCAAAATCAAGGTGTCGGCAGGGCCGTTCTCCCTCTGAAGGCATCAGGGGAAGATCTGTTCCAGGCCTCTCTCCTAGCTTTTGGTAGCCTCAGATGCTCCTTGGCTTATAGAAGCATTGCTCCAGTCCCCCATCTTCATATGATGTTCTCCCTGTATCTTCACATTGTCCTCCCTCTGTATGTGTCTGTCCAAATTTCCCCCTTTTTATAAGGACACCAGTTATCTTAACCTAGTTAAATTTGGAAAGACCCTATTTCCAAAGAAGGTCACGTTCTGAGGTTCTGGGGGTTAGGACTTCAATATATCTTCTGGGGGGACACCATTCAACCTGTAACAGGAAGGTTCCAGAGATGCCAGGAATGACTTGCCCAGGGCAGGCATGTCAGTGGCTCCTTAGCAAGTCCCTGCCAACTTCCAGGGCTAGGGGTGTCTGTATCCACCTCCACTTCTCCAGACCGAGGGCTGGGTCCTCTCAGGCGTCCTGGCAACACCCAGCATAGGCGGGCCCCAAGGGGCCTCTCCGAGCATCTATCACATGTGGGTGTGCAAGGGTTGAGTTTGGACTAGTGAGGAGGAAAGGAGAGTCCTACCTGGAAAGGTCTCCCTGGGCTGGTTTAGCTACAGAAGGGGTGGAGAGAAGGGGTGAGGACAACACCCCCCCACCAGCCCCATAGGCAGCTGTCCAGGGGGCCAAGGTCTCAGAGGCTGAGTGGCAGACTCAGGTGCAAATCCTGCTAGGATGCCAGTGGGCACCGGCTTTGCCCCTCTGAGCCTTGACTTCCCCTTTGGGAAATGGTATGGACATAGTTTTCTGGACTAAATGTCCCCTCCAGGGCCAGGAGCTTGGCACAGGCAGGCATACAGTGGGGCTGCAGGGCCGGAGGCAGCTGCTGGAGGGAGGGGGCAGAGGGAGGATGCATCCCTGAGGGCTGGTACCACCCCCTCAGAGGCTGGACCTCTCCCTAGAGCAAGGGCAGCAGCCCCTCCGCCGTCCAGGGCCCCCAGCCTGGCCCTGGGGTGGCGCACGTGGGAGGGTTGGGCATGGGCTGCCCAGGTGTGCTGAGATTAAAATTGCCTTGTGGTTTCTCCCTGCTCCGCTGGGTCCTGCCAGAGCTCAGAAGTAAGTCTCTTCCTGGGGGTTAGTGCATGTGGGCACTGTGGGTGGTAGCTGAACCGCCCTCCAGGCCCTGCTGCCCCCTGCATGCCAGGAGGGAATGGGCTGCAAGGGGGCTAACCTCCAACTTGCCCCTCACCCCCCACTGCATATCCCACAAGGTGACTCTGGGTGGGGTGGGTGCATGGAGGAACCCTGACCCCACTGCAGCCTCTGCACAACCCCACCTTCCCACCTGTCCCACAGGCTCCGGAGTGTGAAGATTGAGCAAGGGAAGCTGAATGACCAGACCAACACGCTCGCAGACCTGGCCAAGGTGAGCAGGGCAGGGAGAGGTGGGGCAGCCCCCTGGTCCAGAAGGAGTTGGTTAGGCCCTCAGAGGAGGATGAGGGATGTTCCGTAAAGGACAAGGCCCAGCTCCTGCCAGGGAGGGAGGGACAGGGCTGGTGCCCATAGTATAGACAGGTGACCCAGGCAAGTGATGCAGGGCAGGCAGGGACCAGCCACCAGGGAATAAGAGCCCTGTCTGCAGGGGTCCACTGTGACCAGAGGCTTCAGTTGTTAGAGTGATGCCAGAAATCTACATCTGTGTGTAAAATCTTTACTTTTTAATATTGGCGGCTGTTTTATCAGCCTTTTTTTTTTTTTTAATTTCTTGGCCACGCCATGCGGCATGTGGGATCTTAGTTCCCTGACCAGGGTTCGAACACATGTCCCCTGCAGTGGAAGTGTGGAGTCTTAACCACTGGACCACCAGGGAAGTCCCAATTTTTGTCAGCCTTTTTTTTTTTTTTGGCATCTATTTTATATTTTTAATTCATAGCTAATAAAAAGTTTTAATAAGAATATGTAATTAGTGGGCTAAATTGGTGAAGTGGTACTTTCGTATTTATAAATGTCATCTACATACAAGCTCTAAAATCTAAGAGAAAAACAAATTTCTTTTGCTAGGGCTATAAATTCAAATTATAGCATCAGGAGAAAGCTTATTTGTATAGCAATTAAACATCTTTCAGGAAATTAACGTTGATTGCAAGAGTTCTGTAAGATCGGTGTGTGTTATAAATGGATCTATTTGTTGGTTCTAATGTCAGGTCCCATCCAATTTCCCGCTTTTTATTCATCCATTAGAAGATATGTCAACTGACTCAACTTCAGTTGGGCAAGCTCTTAGAATATTTGTCACACTCTTCTGAACTCCCTTTTGCCCTTTCATAAATAGTTCATGTGTGAACTTTGCAAATTGGCTCCAATGCAATTTAATTAAATACTAACGGGGGACTTCCCTGGAGGTACAGTGGTTAGGACTCTGCAGGGGGCAGGGGTTCAATCCCTGGTTGGGGAACTGAGATCCCTCATGCTGCACAGAGTGGCCAAAAAATAAAAAAAATAATAATAATTTAATACTAACCCACATAAACTTAATTTGAAAGGGAACATTACAGAGGAAAAAACATATTCTAGAACCCTGAAGAAATAATTCAATCGGTAGTAGAAAGAACATAATCCTAAGAGCATGTAGAAATCCTTGGCCAACTAATTTGATGTCATATGAGATTACAGCTCCAAATACATATCGAATGCCTTTGAAAAATTCAGGTACTAGATATTATAGTTTGGATTATCCATATCACACTTCCTTCATTAGTACAGATGATTAAAATGTGAATTTATAAAAGTTATTTAAACCTTCTAATTACAGCAGTATACTCCGCTCCAAATACATTTAATGAAGGCTTCGAAATAAGCCTTTCACTGGATTGGATTAGAGGGTTTCTAATTTTTTTTAATTTAACGAGGTTAAAATGTTTTCCAATATTAAATTTTAATGCTTTCCAAGGTTGCTGATTTAATTTGTATCTCTCCAACAAAAACAAAATGTATATTCTAATAAAAGTTTAAACCTCAGAGAGGGCCAAAAAAGAACCATCCAAGGGCTGGATGCCTCCAGATGTTACTCTCTGGCCCCGGGGGACTGTGTGACCCCTTGAGGCGGGCTGGGGTGAGGGTCTGCAGCCCTACGGGGGTGGGGTGGGGGGAAGCGGGCAGAGGCATTTGTTCATCCTTGGATGGGGTTGGCCTACCAGTAACAGGAAAGGGTGGAAGGCAGGGCTCAGGTAAAGGCTTTCGGACTGGAAGGGAGAGGCTGCAAGTACAGTGCGCAAAGAAGGAGCTGTGGGGTGGATGACCTGTCTCCCTCACACAGATCGAGAGGTTGGGGTGGGGTAGGGTGTGGCGCAGCCCCTTCAGCCCTCGCATCTGAGGCCCAGGACGGGCGGTGAGCTGCGGTCTGTCTGGGCGTCTAGACTGCGCGGAGCTGGGCTGAGACTCGGAACGGTGATCTAGCGCCACCTGGTGGTTAGAGCTGCATTTGCAACTAGGGCTGTTCTGCGTGTCCCGCCTACCCACTGCAACTCCCGGGCCCATCTGGACTGTGGCAGAACCAGCCCCTGCTTGCTGGGTTGTGGGGAGCAGTCGAGGTGGCAGGGATGCCCCACGACCTGCTGTAATGTAATTGTTGTGGCTGTTGTGTTGCCCGGTCTGTGATAGGGTCAGATTCTTGGGGTGGTCACCTCTCCCCCCACCCAGACTTCTATCCCCTCCCCAGTCGAATGTGGAAAGCAGGGGATAGTTCACAACCGAGCCTCCTCCCCCTCGACCGTGTCCCCAGCCTGGAGCAACACCAGTCCAGAATCACCCAAGACCACCCTCTGGCTCACAGGCCATGCAGCTAGTTCATCCCCTCATGGCAACTCTGGTCACATCCGCTGGGCCCCAAGACCTCCCTTGACCTTCCCCTGGTCTGCTGGCTCTGTGCCTCGCACTCAAGACCTGTGTCTCCGCTCCCCTCGCCTATCCTCCCACCGCTCCCTGGGGCCCAGCAAGATGCCTTTGGCTGGTTTGGGGGTGCGCTCTCAGTTGCTTCTCACTTGGGCCGCCACCCAACCGGGGCTGGTCTGCCATCTCTCTGCAACCACCCCTCCCTCTCTCTCACCTGGCCTCTCCTCTCTCCCACCCTCCCTGTCTCTGACAGACCCAGAATGTCATGTACAACCTCATGTCCGAGCTGCACGCCCAGCACGAGGAGCTTGAGGCCCGCCTGGCTGCCCTTGAAAGCCGCCTGGATGCATTGGGCGTCTCCCTGCAGGCCCTGCCGGGCCTCATCGCCCAAGCCATACGCCTGCCTCCACCACCCCTGCCTCCCCGGCCTGGCTCCGGCCCACTGGACCCGGTGGCTCGGAGTCCCCCACACCGGCGGCCACCCACGGCCCCTTCAGACTGCGGGTGACGGCTCTGCCTGCCACCAGACTCCTCAATCTTGGCCATCGTGTGGCCGCCACCTCCACGCCAGCCAAGAAGCCCTGTACAGTGGCGCCTCTTGGAGTTCAAGGAGCTGAAACCGAGTTGGGCTGATTGGACTGGGGCCCGCCAGACTGTCCGGGCAGAGGGCAGGGCCATACGGCAGGCAAGGGCAGGGGCGGGCCACCACTGGCTTCCTCCCTGATTGGAGCTGGGAGAGCCTGGAGCTTCCTCTGGTCCTCTGCCGCCCCCAACCCCCGGCTCTCCCCAGGCTCCCGGTGGGTGCGGAGCAGCCAGGAGAGGGGTCCTTGCCAGTTCCAAATAAAGCAGGACCCACCCACTTGCTGCCTGTTGTGCGTGGCTGGGGGACACTCATAATCACAACATGGGGAGTAGATACCCGGCCCTGGGGTTCCAGACCAGATGTGGGGGTCAAGGTGAGCCCATCCCCATCCCCATCCTAGGCAGGTTGTCTCCCGGGCCTGAACTCAATCAGAGACACCTCCCTGAGGACATCTGCGCCGGTCCCACCTGACACCGATTGAGGGACCCTGCAGAGAGCATGGCCCAGCCCTGGCCTACAGGAGGCAGCAGAGAGTCAGGACTTCCTTCCAGCTGGTTTTGCTGGAGCACCCACTAGGGGCCAGCGGAGCTGTGGGTCATGGTCCAGTGGGGGAAGTGACATGAGTGAGGAGGGCCATTCAGTCTTCGGCAGACATGGATTGAGCACCTGCTGTATACAGGCAATGTAATGTAAATTATCACATTGACTCTTCACCAGAACCTGAGCAGGGTAGGATGGGGAGACTCAGAGGAGTCAAGCCACCTGCCTGGGGCTACAGAGTGAGGAGGGAGGGGTGAGCCAGGATTTAAACTCAGGGGTCCATAGGCCAAAGGGAAGAATGGACTTGGTGGAGGGCACTCCGTGGGGAGGGGAGTGGTGTGATCCTGGCGTTTGAGGGGCCCCTCTGGGGCAGGATGGAGGGGAAGGTTCTAGACATAAGTAGAATCAAAGGGTCCCTCCAGGCCTTGGGCTCGGAGTGCTGGAGTCAGGTTGGGGAGGCAGGCAGATGCTGGGCCCTGGGTGGAGAGGGAGGCTAATCTGGGTCCAGCTGAGAGCCCAGGCTCTGGCAGCCTCCGATAAGGCCATGGGCCACCTGGCTGGAAGTGATAGGTGGGGCACAAGAGCAAGAAGGGTCTGGGGAGGTGTCAGTGGGCTGTGGTCAGATGTGAGTTCGAGTCCTGACTCTGACACCGGTGGATGCCTCTAGGCGGTGGCTGCCCCTCTGGGGGCCTCAGTTTCCTCTTCTGTAAGATTGGATGCCAAAAATAGGGCACAGTGTTCACCCTTGGGAGCACCCAGTCTGACGGAGGAGGCATAGTAAACACACAGCGGTCACAAACACAGCGACCAGAGCCGTAAAGAAATAAGTCCAGAGCATGACTCTGGTGACATTTGGGCGTGGGTGGGTGGAGAGCAGATCTGGGGAAGGGCGTTCCTAGCAGCGACAGCCAGTGCAAAGGCTAAGAAGCAAGACCCGAGCTTGGTGTGTTTGCGGAACAACCAGATGGAGGCTGGGGCGGCGCCCGGTCCAAAGGTGCCGTGTAGGGGACGAATGAGTCCACAACACAGAGCCCGGTGGCTGCCTCCGCTCCGCGCCAGCCACAGCCGCCCCCGCCCGCCTCTGACTCAAAAAAACAGGGCCCGCCCCGCCCTGGGGGTAGCAAAGTCAGCCGCACGGACACGCGGGCGGCACGTCCCCGGAGGCCCGAGCGCGTCACGGGAGCCGACGCGGAGGACCAGGAAGTCCGCCAACTACGCGCCGGCCGGGTACGGCGGCGCCCGCACAAAGTTCGCAGAAGCAAGAGAACGATCGGGGGGGCGCCCGGTGCGGCGAAGACCAACGCTGAGACCAGGGAGGTCTGCAGACGCGCCCCAGCTGTGCGCCTGGTCGCCGGGTGCCCGGCGGGCCCGCGCCGGGTGCGGCAGACCAGCCGTGCGCCCCGGCCCGAGCCATGCGCCCGGGGGGCGTGCGCAGCTTCGCGCTGGAGCTGGCGCGGGACCCGTGCGGCGCGTACCGCGGCGGGGAGCGCCTGTGCGGCCGGGTGCTGCTAGAGGCAGCGTCACCGCTGCGGGTGACAGCTCTCGAGGTGGCGGCGCACGGCGGGGCGGTCACCCACTGGCTCGAGGGCCGAAGCGTGGGTGTAAATGCGGTGTCCAGCGACTACGCGGCCGCCGAGACATACCTGCGGCGGCGGCGGCAGCTGCTGCTCCTAGGTGAGCCGCTCATCCCCCCCACCCCGAGCCAGGATCCCCCGGGACCCTCTACCCAGGTCTGGGCGCCCCTCTCCAAAGCCAGCCTTTCAACTTAGAGGCTGTGTGGTCGGGTGACCCTTCTCAAGATGTGGAGACCTCCTCCTCAGGTTGTGGACCCTCCTACAGGGTGGGACACCCACCTACTTACCCCCCTCCAAAACCCTCTTTTCCAGGAACTCCTCCTAGGGTCTGGGCGCGCCCCCCCGCCTCCAGAGCCGGGACGCCCTCGACCTAGAGGCTATGCTGTGGGGGAGACCCCCCCATATGGAGTCTGGGGGAATCCCTTGGTGGAACTGGGAGTTCCTCCTCTCTGGACCCTAGGATGCCACGTTAGCCCCAGGCCTGGTGTCTCTGATTCCCAGAGAAGGCCCCTGTCTCACTCCCTGCCAGTGCCCCTTACCAGTTTTTACAGGAAGGGTTGTTCGCTGGGTTGGGGGTTCTGGTGGTGTTTGCAGGTGAGCGGGTGGGACTGCATCCCAGGCAGGGAGAAGACTTGGGGTGGGGTCACATCAGGCTGGGAGTCTTAGGTGTTGGGCATGTCCCTACCTTGCTCTGAACCTCAGTCCCCCACCCTCAGGCCATACAGCCAGTCGGGAGCAGAACAGGGCCAACAGAAAGAGTAAGTCTGTGCCCCAGCACCGTGCTATGTGGCTGAGGAGGGTGTTGGCCTCTCTGGGCTGCCCTGGCCACCTCCTCTTGGGGAAGGCAGACCTCACCATACCCATCTGCAAGATGGGCGGAAGCAGGAAGCAGCTCGAACCTGGCTCCCCACCCGCAGCCCCCTTTTTTTCCATCAGTGCACACACTAGATGCTTTGCCTACAGGCTTGCAAACTTGTCCCAACGGCCCCCAGGTGTGGGGACTCTTGCCTGAGCAGCTGTGGAAACCGAGGCATAGCCGGCAAGGGGTGAAGCAGGAAGGGGCCCTGTAGTCATTTCCCTTTCCCTGTGACTCGAGGGAAATTGGGGCTGGTCTCACCCTACAGTCCTCCTGGTCCCACTCACTGGTAGCTTCCTTAAGATACTGGAGGGGTGAAGCTTGTGGAGTTGCTGTGTGACCTCTAGTGAGGCCCTGCCCCTCTCTGGGCCTCTGGGGACCCATCTGTGAAGCGGACTGAGGGCACTGGCTCAGAATGAGCCTTCCTGGGACTACCCTGGCCGTCCAGTGGTTAAGACTCTGGGCTTCCACTGCAGGGGGCGCGGGTTCCATCCTGGTTGGGGAACTAAGATCCCTCGAGCTGAGTTTGGTTTGGCCAAAAGAAAAAACAAAACGAAAAACCCAAAAGAAAGAGCCTTCCCATCCCCCCAGGGTCACTCCATTCCCCACCTCCTCCTGGGCTTATAGCCTCTTGTCCTCTTTCTAGGCTCTATTTGGCCCTGGGAGAAGGTCCCGGTCCCTTATTTCAGCCCCAGAGCCCCCTCCTCCGGGTACCCCCCCCAGGGTGATCACTGAGTGGACAGCCTCTACCCCTCTCTTCCGGCCTGCCCTTACCCCTATCACTGATTGGTTGTGTCCGTTTATGGCCGCCGGCCCGCTGGGTGTGCCTTGGCCTCAGGGGGTCCCGGTGTGGCCTGAGCCAGACTCAAAGGGGATGGCCAAACTAGGGGGTGGGTTCAAGCAGCAGTGCGTCCCTCTGTCACCAGAGGGCGCAGGCGCTCCGCAAATCGCGATCAGTGAGCTCCCAACTAGGAAACCGTGTATGTGGTTCTTCTCCGAGGAGACTGAGGTCCAGAGACGGGTTACCGCCCCAAAGGCACACCGCAGCCTTGAATCAGGGGATTCCGTGAGCTTCCCCGGTACTCGGCTCTGTCTGTGAGGGGAAGAGCTAGGCCTAGAGGACAAGTAGGAGTTTGCGGAGGCGGAGGAGGGAGGGCAGGTGCTGAAAGTTTGGAAAGGAACGTCGCGGCCAAAGCGCTGAGGCGCAGCCGAGTGGCAGTGTGTCAGGAGCGGGCTGATGACTCGGGAGAGAGGCTCTGGGAGGGGTCGAGTAGGGGCTACACCGTGATTCATGCACAACCCTCTGAGGTCGGGAATGATTTTCTTCTGGCTCTACAAACGTGGAAACTCAGGTTCCAAGTGGTTGTCACTAGCCCGGGTCAGCCAGCTGAGCGGGTTTCAAATCAGAGGAGGGGGCAGTAGGCGCCCGAGTGGAGGGAGGCCCCATCCACTTCTTCCTCCCTCCCCCATTGCACAGAGCGGGGGAGACTGAGGCCCGAGGTAGTTAGTCCTAGGCTTTCAGGGCCTCGATTGGGGCCTGGCTGTTAACACACCCCTCCAGATCGGGCTGGACGTGCATCGAGTCACGTCTGCAATTGGCGGCCGGTTGATGATTAAACCGACGGCAGTATGATCTTGCTGGGTGACCTCAGGCCCGAGTCCTCCAGGCCTCAGTTCTTCCTCTTGACCCCCGGAGTCTGAGATACTTGCTCTGTCCCGCAGTGCTTCAGCCTCACACCAGGGTCCACTAGGGTAGAGGGCAGCGGGTCGCGAGCCGGGGCGTTTGTTATTTTGCTCCACGCGTGGGCGGGGCCACGCCTTTCGCCGCGCCATTGGTGTATTCCTCTCCGGGGGCGGGACCTGCGTCTCGCTCCGCCCCTCCCTGCCGTATAAATGCGGCGCCGGCGCAGGCAGTGAGGAGATTCTGGCTCGATCAGCGAGTGCGCCTGCGCGCGCTTGGTGGGTTTGCGTTCTCAGGCTGCAGCGTCCGCATCTCGCGCCTCCGGGTCGCGGGTTCGAAGCCAGGGACCGTGCGCCGCGAGTTCGTATCCCAGCCGCGATGCTGTTCGACAAGGTGAAGGCCTTCGTGGTGCAACTGGATGGTGCGAACGCAGGCGCCGAGCCCGTGTTCAGCGGCGGCCAGGCGGTGGCCGGCCGGGTGCTGCTGGAGCTGGCGGGCCCGGCGCGCGTGGGTGCCCTGAAGCTGCGCGCGCGGGGTCGCGCCCACGTACACTGGACCGAGTCGCGCAGCGCGGGCTCGAGCACCGCGTACACGCAGAGCTACAGCGAGCGCGTGGAGGTTGTGAGCCACCATGCCACACTACTCGCGCCAGGTACCACCTGGGGACCCCTGCACGGCGCGTGCTGCGGGCTCCGGGAGCCCCTCACAGCCACTGAGCCTCCCCTTCTTGCTCCTACCTGCAGACACCGGAGGGATCACAACGCTGCCTCCTGGACGCCATGAGTTCCCATTCAGCTTCCAGCTGCCACCGTAAGTCAAATGGGGTGGAGGATTGCAGGGGAGTCCCTAAGTCTGCAGCCCCTTCCAGGTTTGGGACTCCACTGCTCGGTATCTGGGGACCCCCGAGCCGCAAGATTGTCTCCGGGGGGGGGGGGGTGCCCAGGAGTGCCTCGTGTCTCTCATCCCCGTAAGTCTTTGGGAATCTCCCACCCGGGAGTCTGTGGATCTCACCCACTGAAGCCACTTCCCTCCACCCCCAGGACGCTAGTGACTTCATTTGAAGGCAAACACGGCAGTGTCCGATACTGCATCAAAGCCACCCTGCACCGGCCCTGGGTCCCTGCCCGCCGGGCAAGGAAAGTGTTTACTGTTATCGAGCCTGTGGACATCAACACACCAGCTCTGCTGGTGAGTTGCTGCCCTTGGGGAAGGTAGGATGGGAGCATCACAGGCAGGGTCCTGGCTATTTGGTGACTGGCTCCTCACTCCCTTCTCAAAGTGGGGGTCACAGCTGAGCCCTGGCAGGGAGGGAGGCAGTGGGGGAGGTAGGCATGGGAATGCCTGTGGAGTCCAGTGGAGCCAGGTGCAAGTCCCAGGAGCACCAGTTGGCTGTGTGTTTCTGGCTGAGTGTCTCACCTTCTCTGAGCCTCCTGTGCCTCCCCCATGAAACGGGACTCAGTCAGAGCTTGCAATAATAATGGCTTACTAAGCGCTCATTACGCCCTAAGTGCTTGGCTTGTTCACTTCGTTTTCAGTTTAACGAGATGAGTCATATTCCTGGATCCATTTTACAAATAGTTTCTAGATTGTTAAAAGGAAACCAGGATACTAGGCCCTGCCCCAAATCCTCCTTCAGCTGAGGGTGGTTTAGAGGCTTCAGGGGGTCTGTGGTTGGCACAATGGGATGCATGTTATGTCCTTTCCATCCACCCCACAAGGCCCCTCAAGCGGGAGCTCGGGAGAAGATCGCCCGATCCTGGTACAGTAACCGTGGTCTTGTCTCTCTCTCAGCCAAGATCGACCGCAAGGGCTACACACCAGGTAGCAGGTGGGAGGGGCTGGATTGGGAAGAAGGTCCCTGTCAGGGTTGCAGGTGGGGAAACTGAGGCCCTGCTGTCCCACCCTACAGGTGAGGTGATCCCCGTCTTTGCCGAGATCGACAACGGCTCCACGCGCCCAGTACTGCCACGGGCGGCCGTGGTCCAGACACAGACCTTCATGGCGCGAGGTGCCCGCAAACAGAAACGAGCAGTGGTGGCTAGTCTCTCAGGAGAGCCTGTGGGCCCTGGGCGGCGGGCACTGTGGCAGGGCCGGGCGCTGCGGATCCCTCCTGTGGGTCCTTCTATTCTGCACTGCCGCGTGCTACATGTGGACTACACCCTCAAGGTAGAGTATCCTCGGGGGCTGGGGTGGCTGCGTCTGCTCTGTCCTCCAGGCTGGGGTTCCCCCCGCCCCCCACCAAGACCTCCTGCCATAGAAGGAGTGTGTGGCCGAGGCTGCCTGGGCACCCTCTATCATGGCTCCTTCCTCCAGGTCTGCGTGGACATCCCGGGCTCATCCAAGCTGCTCCTGGAGCTGCCGCTGGTCATCGGCACCATTCCTCTGCATCCTTTCGGCAGCCGCTCGTCCAGCGTGGGCAGCCATGCCAGCTTCCTGCTGGACTGGGGACTGGGCGTCCTGCCAGAGCGACCTGAAGGTGAGCTCTCCATCCTGCTGTGAGGGGCATGGGTGGGCAGAGAGGCAGGTGCCCGGCTGACTCTCCCTCCCCCAGCCTCGATGCCCCCATCTGTAAAAGTGCTCAGTAACAGTCATGTTGGGAGTATGAATTCCCCCAGGATCCCAGTCCAAGGGCACACAGCTCAGCAGCCCCGGAACTGGCACAAGCCAGCTCCCAGCCATTGTCCCCAATTCTGGGGCTGCCCGCCTCCTCTACCAGCCTCACCACCCTGTCTGTCGATTCCAGCACCTCCCGAGTACTCGGATGTGGTGGCCAATGAGGAGGTGGCGGCCGTGGAGCAGAGCCCCTTGCGACTACTGCAGGACCCTGACATGGGTGCTGAAGGCCCCTTCTTTGCCTACATCCAGGAGTTCCGCTACCGCCCGCCACCCCTGTACTCTGAGGTGAGCTTGGGGGGTTCAAGAAGCCCCTGTGGCTCTCCAGGCCCTGGGAGCCAAGATGAGGGTAGAGAGCCACAGATGAGTTTTAAGTAATGATGGAACTCCTATACATCCCCATACAGGTGCGAGGGCCTGAACCCGCCTTGCACCTTAGTCTGTTCCTGGGTGTCACCCCCGGGCCAAGTGTGGGAGTGGAGATGAGGAGGGTGGGGAGGGGTGTTTCTGAGCCTCCAGGGCCTCCTGAGACTTGATGGGATCGTTTCCTCCCCACCCCCCCCCGCAGGAGGATCCAAACCCACCCTCAGAGGCCGTGAGGCCCCGCTGCATGACCTGCTGAGTGGCAAGTGGAAACTTCAAGGGATGAGGTTGTACACATGCTTCCATCAGCGTGGACATGAGTGAGGAGTGGCTGGGTCAAGAACAGACCAGCCTGACTGCACTGAAGTTGGGGAAACCGAGTCTCAGAATGGGGCAGGGCCATTCCAGCATCACACAGAGCAGAGGAAGAGCCAGTCTGGAGTCTGACATCTCTGGACTGGTTCTCTTAAGGTATCAAATGCCCACCATAAGATCTGAGAGACTGTTCAACCTGTCTTTGCCAGCCTGTGGTCCCCCAGAAGCCTCCAGTCTGGGAGAGACAGAGCCAGACATAAATACTTCCAGGCCCACAGGACCAGAGGAAGGGACCAAGAGCTGGGAGAGTCCAAAGGGGGAGCAGGAAGGCTTCCTGGAGGAAGGAGCATTTTAGCTGAGGCTTTGGTGCATGAATAAGAGCTCAGAGGGCAGGCAAGCAAGGGGAAGGAAAAGTCGAAGAAGGTCAGAGCCGAGTGATGTGTGGAGACTGCCCCCTTCATCTTAGAACTGGGGCTCAGAGAGCAAGTGCCTCTGTCGAGGCCACACTGCAAGGTCCGGCAGGCGAGAGGGCCCAGGAATGAGGCATTCAGGGAAGCAGGTTATCAGAGCTGTGTGGGGCAACAGGGCAACAAGGGCAGCGACTCCAGCCTTTGAAACCTTTGAAAGCCAGAGATTCCTGGCCCAGGCTAGGCTTCCTGGGGGCCCCTCCACACACTCCAGGACGTGAGAGCTGTCTGGGTATTGTATGGCCCGAGAAACCCAGGTTCGGAGTGGGACAGACAAGACCAGCTCCATCACTTGCAAAATGAAGATGTGGGGCCCCTTGTTCAATAATTCAGAATTTCAAGACGGGGACAGCAGAGCATTAAACCAGGCTGCGGGGACAGAGGTCAGCCTGGGGTGACACAGCAGGGCCAGTGTGCTTCTTCTGGGCACCCCCTGTGTCCTGGAGGGACAAAACATAATGGGGCAGCTGGACAAGCCCCCAAGTGCAGAGTCCCAGCCCAGGCTGAGGCAGGACCCTCGCCTGGGACTCTGCATTTCCGTTAAGCCTTAAATTGTTCTCTTTTGTACAACTATTTTTTAAAAATAAAAGCACGGAGGAAGAGACTGTGCTTAGTGGTTTATTGCCCTCAGGTGCCAAGGAACCTGGGGTGGCCTTGTCCACCATCTTGAGTCTGGATCTCAGATGGAATTCCAGGCTGAGGAGGGTTGAGGGGCCCATTGTCCAGAAGGTGAAGGTGAGACCCGGGGACACATAGGGAGACAGCTCGGGCTGGCGCCGGATGCTTTCACCTCGTGCAGTAGCAGAGGCTGGGACCGTGGACGGTGGAGGGCAGGCAGAGGCCTCATCTGTCCCCACAGAATGGAGATGAGGGGGCAGAGGGGTGCCAAAGGCAGGAGGAGCCTGCCTATCTATGCAGTCCGGGCTGGTTTTGCTTTTACTGTGGTTCAATTCATACACCATTGGAAAGTGTATAATTCCTTGGCATCCCTTTCCAGTGTTGGGCCACCATCACCTCTAGCTAGTTCTAGAACATTGTCATCAGCTGCTAAGGAGATCCTGTCCCCATGAGCAGCCCCTATTCCCCCTCCCTTAGCGCCAGGCAGCCACTAATCGGCTTTCTGTCTCTGGATTTGCCTGTTCTGGACATTTCGTGTAGATGGCATCGTAGGATACGCGGCCTTTTGCGTCTGGCTTCTTTCGCTTAGCATGTTTGGAGGTTCAACCCCTTTTGTTGCAGCATGACGCAGTGCTTCAGTCCTTTTTATGGCCAAAGAATATTCCACTGTGTAGACGAACGACATTTTATTTATCCACTCACACCCTGTTGATGGACATTTGGGTCGTTCCCACCTCCTAGTGGTTGTGGCTCACGCTGCTGTGGTCGTGCTCATACGAGGGTTGGTTTGAATACTCACAGCACTTTAAGGCAGCCCTAGCGGTGTGGAGGTTGTCATTTTTCTGGAGTTGCAGGTGGGGAAAGTGAGTCTAACGGAATGAGGTAACTCGCCCAGGGTCTCACAGTAAGGACTGATGGAGCTGCCACTCAAAACTGCCCCTGGGGCTTCCCTGGTGGCGCAGTGGTTGAGAGTCCGCCTGCCGATGCAGGGGACGCGCGTTCGTGTCCTGGTCTGGGAGGATCCCGCGTGCCGCGGGGCGGCTGGGCCCGTGAGCCATGGCCGCTGAGCCTGAGCATCCGGAGCCTGTGCTCCGCAACGGGAGAGGCCACAACAGTGAGAGGCCCGAGGCCCGCGTACCGCAAGAAAACAACAACAACAAAAAACTGCCCCTGGAACTCTGGAATCCATACCCTACAGGCCATGTGACACCCACGTGACACTCCCTGACAGCCTGGGCTCCACCCCAGACCCTAGGCCACACCCCATACGGGCGGGGCCCAATTAGACCACCCTCTGAGAGCCCTGGCTGTGCCCACCAGCCTGCCCAAGGTAGTGAAAATTAACTAGCAGCCCAGAGTGGCCATGGGCAGGGCTGACGGGCAGAGACAAGGGGTGGACACTGGGAGCTCTGGGGTCAGGGTTTGCTCTCCGTGTGATGATGGGCCGGTCACTTGTTTCTGAGCCTCAGTTTCTCCATCTGAGACTCTGGAGCACCTCCTCTCCACCAGTCTAAATTTGGGCGCTGATTCCCAGTGATTCCTAGTCGTGGGGTTCACCCAGCCCTCCTAGTTCCATCCACCCTGGGCCGCTGGTCTGCCATCAAGCTTGGAGCTTGTCAGACTTGGGGTTCCTTGGGGCCTGGCAGCAGAGAGGAGATGTTCCCTTAACACAGTCACCCAGATCCAAGACGGCAGCCTCAGGAGGGGCTGAGTTTCCCCTCAGCTGGATTGTGGGAGACACAGATCCCAGTTTCCAGATCCATGTTCCCAAACTGAGAAGAGTCTTAGGTGTTTATTGCATTAGCGGGTGTGGGTACAGTTCTATGAAAGGTTCCCCCAGGGGGCTTGGGAGGACAAGCCACCTCATGACCCCAGGACTCCTGTGTCTGCAACTGTCTGGAACCTGATCCCTAAAGGAGGCAGATTTTTCTGGTTCAGATAAATGACCACCAGGATGGAGCTGGCCCAGGCAGCCCAGAATTTGGGGAACTCCCTGAACATAGAGAGGGGCCCACAGAGTGTAGAGAAGGGTGGCCAAATGTTCTTCTAAGATAAAATCCCTCCCCTCCTTGGTCCCCTAAGACCACCCACCCACCTCTCCCTCCAGCTCCCCCTCCATCCCTGGCTGCTACTCAAACACCCCAAGCTGGTTCCCACCTCAGGGCCTTCGCACATGCGGTTCCCTCTGCTGAAAGGCTCTTCCCTATAGCTGGCTCCTCTTTACCCACCAGCCTTATCTTGTCAGGGATACCCCAACCTAAAGTCACCACCCCTCATCACTCCCTCCCCTATCCCCCTGTCCTATTGTTTTCATAGCCTTCATCAGTCTCTGAAATTCGTATTTAGATATTCACTTGTTTGTCTGAGACCTTGAGGGTGGGGCTGGGTCAGGGCTGTGTCCCTGGACCCAGCACACAGCACGTATGAGTGACTGGAAGGGACTTCCCATCTACTCTGGTGTGAACAAAGACTCTGATGGGGGTGGGAGTGTCACTGCCTCACGCTTTTTCCCAGGACCCCCTAGAATCAGACCTGTCACCCGTTCAGAGTCAATGCCAGTTCTCTGTCTCTCACTACTGTCTTTCTGTCTCACCATCTTTGCCTCCCCCATCTCCGCCTCACGTTGCTCTCTCACTGTCTCTTTGGCTGTTTCTCTGTCATTGTCTCTCTCGTATCCTCTATCTCCTCCTGTCTCTGACATACCATCTCTGCATCTCTGTGTGTCTCGCTCACCATCTCTCTTGGTCACCATCTCTCCATCTCTCTCAGTCTCTGACTCTTTCACCGTCTCTGTCTCCTGCCCTGGCCGGGCCAAGCCTGGGGCATGGGGTGACAGGCAGGCAGGGCGCCTGCTGCTTGTTTTCTACCCTCACTGGCAACAAGCCCAGCTGGGCTGCTGTTCAGGAATCCTCCAGCCGCCCTGCTCCAGCCACCAGGCTCAGCCACCACCAGCCTCTCCTCCCAGCACATTCTGTCCTGAGCAGGGAGCGCTGGGGCAGGGCGGGCGGGCGGGCAGATGTGTTCCTGCCTGGCTCCAGTTACAGGACAGCCCGTCCCGGTGACCCTGCTCCCCACCAGCGCTGCCGCCTGCCGCCTCCCCTCCTTTCTCTGGGCTTAGATCTTCCTGAATGGGACCCTCGGCCAGCTCATCCCCACCTCAGGAACTTTGCACCTGCTGAGCCTTCCACCTGGAGCTCCTCTCCCCAGGACGTCTCCCTTGTGGACCTCCCTGTCCCTAGATCAGAGAGTCTCCTCAGTTGGATCTTAGTTCCCCGACCAGGGATCAAACCCATGCCCCCTGCAGTGGAAGCTTGTGGAGTCTTAACCACTGAACCAGCAGGGAAGTCCCATACTTACATGTTTGATTTACGTGTCTATTACCCCAGGGCCCCACTATATCCGCAGCACTGGGAACACGCAGTAGGCGCTTGGTGACTATTTTAGAATTGAAGAGAGCCAGAGCCTCCCAGGCTCACACACACGGCTCCCCAACCCCTCAGCCTGCCTGATCTACCCCAGCCTCTGCCTCCTTCTGACCCTGCCGCCCCCGCTGCTGTTTCCCACGCCCTCTCCCCCATACCAGGAATCTCCCAGCCCCCCCACCTTTGTCCGGGGAGTTCCCTGCACCACCAGATGCACCTTTTTCTCAGCAAGGGGCTGGGTCTGTCTTTTAAGCCCGCTGGGCTGTACACACAGGGCCAGCCATGATGCACACACACGTGCAAACACAGAAACGGGCCCGCAAACTCGGGCACACGCAACCCAGAAACCACTAACAGACCCACATGCCCTCTGACACCTGTCCAAACAGGTACGACAGCAATGACCATGCTCATCCCAGCGCAGGGCGCCCACGGCTTGAGGGTCTGTGGGGTGTTCACGTGTGGAGTCCCCCAACTCTGAGGAGGTTATGGCCTCTTTACAGGTGGGGATAGGACGTGGGATTTGAACCCATGCCAAGGTGTACGCAGTCTTGTCCACACGCGCTTCTGCCCTCGCTTCCCCAACCCGGGAGTCATCCCCAACCTTGTTTTTGATGTTCGGGTAAGGCCAGGAAAGCCCCCAGAAAGCATCAGCCTGGGCAAGGGGCCAGGAGGAAGTGGTGACTCAACTGGTGGCCATCAGTGCCTGCCACGTCGTGCTGCCCCGTCTCGGGGGGGAATCACAGAGAGCAACATGAAAAGATGGGGGAAGGAGGTGCATGGTAAACTGGACCTCTGAATGGTGGGGGGGTTGGGGAGTGCCTGGGTGGCCCCTCTGTGCTCCAACACCTCAGCCATGCTGAGCCCGATTCACAGGTGGGGAAACTGAGGCAAAGAGAGCAGGTGATTTGGCCCAAGGCCCCCCAGCCAGGATTGAGCGGGCAGGGGACCCCTAAGTCCTTGGTAAAAGGGTCTTTAGGGCACCTACTCTCCCCGAACACCTTTTGGTGGGCAAAAGGGACCGGGTTGGACTTCCCCAGTGGCCAGTGGTTAGGAATCCACCTGCCAATGCAGGGGACACGGGTTCGATCTCTGGTCAGGGAGGATCCCACATGCCGCGGAGCAACTAAGCCCGTGCACCACAACTACAGAAGCCCACGTGCCTAGAGCCCGCGCTCCACAAGAGAAGCCACCGCAGTGAGAAGCCCGCACACCACAATGAAGAGTAGCCCCCACTCGCTGCAACTAGAGAAAGCCTGCGCACAGCAACGAAGACCCAACACAGCCAAAAATAAATAAATACATAAAAGAAAAGAAAAGGAGCCAGGTCCACTTCCTGCTTCCAGATGTGGACATGTGACCAGGTCTGGCCAATCAGAGCTTTTTCTTACCACAGAACCAGGGACTGGTTCAGGGATGGGCATGTGACTCTGGCTGGGCCGATCACTGTGGGAGTTTGGGGACTCCCTGGAGGTGATGTTAGTGACCATCTTTGCCACCATGACAAAGACAGCAGAACAGAGTCCGGAGGCATTATGGTGGAGTCCACAAATACCCCCCACACCCTGTGAAGTCAGGGTGGGGCCAGAGGGAAGGATGAGGGCTGGAGGGTCCTGGGAGGGCTTCCAGGAGGAGAGGACACTGGAGTTGGGGCTTTGATGGATGAAGAGGAGTTCACTGGGGAACTAGAGAAGAGCATTCCAGGCAGAGGGAACAGCCTGTGCAACCCAGCAGACAAAAGAGAGCCAAGCATGTCCTCAGTCATCCCAGTGGCTCTGTGGGGCTGGAGCATAGAGGGGACAGCTGCAGATGTTTGTTTATTTGCTCCTGGGCTGGGTCCTCCCCCACCTTCACCAACCCCTAGAGGGTGAGACCAATTCTGCTTCGTTAGCTGCTGAAGCTCCATTAATGTTTGTGACGTAGGTGGCCCTCCTTTTGGAGACACAGAGGATGGGATGGGTAGAGTGGGTGGTGAATGGGGGGATTGGATTCAGGGGGCAGGAGAGCCTGCGGTTGCATGGGCATGGCCCCAGGAGCCAGGAGGAGCTGGGCCACAGTCCAGGCAGAAAGGGGCAATTCCCTAGCTGTGAATCCTGGGCCCCGGGAATGGTGCTCCAGAGGGAGGCAGGCTAGAGCTCAGGGTCTGGACTCCAGGCACCACCTCTTCCTTCCTGTGTGAACTTGGGCTAGTGGCTGTACCTCTCTGAACCTCAGTTTCCTGATCTGGAGTCTGACCTTACTGTAGGACAGGGTCAGTACTGGGGTACAGAGGGGGTGCAGGATCTGTGGAGCTAGATGGGGGGAGGGGTGCTGAGGCAGTAGGGGAAGGGCTGGGCCTGTCCAGAACATTCCACCAGCAGTTCTCAGCCTCTTTGAAAACAGGAAGCCAGTTCTCAAGGGAGCCCCCAGCAGTGCTTCCTGAACCTCCTAGTGACTCAGTCTGGGGGGTGTGCTCACACACATGTGTGTTTGCAGACGGCCTGGAAATAGGTGGAACCACCAGTGTGTGCATGTGTTTGTGTGTCTGCCTTGTCTGCGGAGTTGCCCAGAGGCGCATGCACACAAGTGTTATGTACTTGAATGTGGTACACATCTCAGTCAATTCAGGAAGCAGATGCGGGCTCATTGGTGCATCTGCAAGTCTGGGTCCAGGTGTTAGGCTGGGTGTCTGTCAGCAGTGGGTACTGGTGTGCCCTGGTAAGCGCTAACTTGTACTGGAATATACTGGCTTGTGCCAATACGGGCTGACAGATAGGAGCCTATGCGACACTCCCCAGGACTCTGAATCCCCAGGTAAGCCCTGATTCAGCTGCCAGTGGTCACTCTGTGTTCCATCTCTTCCCTGCTCCAAACGCACTATGGCTCCTCCTGGTCCCCAAGGCCCTGCAGAGCCCCTGTGACTGCTCTGCCCTCCTTTCCTTTCATCTGCCTCTCACACGTCAGCTCCTGGCTCACCTGCCTCCTTGCTGTTCCTGGAGACTGCCAAATATGTTCCTGCCTCAGGGCCTTTGCACCTGCTATGCCAACTGCCAACCTACTCTTCCTTCCCCTCCTCTCCATCTCTCAGGCCTCAGGACACTGGCCTGGGGAAAGACACCCCTCTCCTGATTCTGTTGCAACTGTCTTCCTCTCCTCCCCTAAGTCCTGACCACAGGCCCCAGCTTCGGCCACTTCTCTCTGCATCTTAGGATGGATGAGTGGCCTCACTCTATAAGCCTCAGTTTATTTTCCTGTAACCTGGGGCCAATCTTGGTGTGGCCTCACTCACCCAGAGTCACCGGGAAAGTGGAAAAGCCTGGATTCAAACCTGGGCTAGCCTGATCTAAGAGGTTTTGTCCTTTCCCATATTAAGTGGGAGACAACCAAGGGTCCAGGACAGTCTAGGGTTACTCAGCCACAGGGACCAAATGGGGCCAAACTGGGGCCTCCTGCAGGTCACGTTCCTGAGATGCCTTTTTCTTGCTCTCAAACTTCTACTCATCCTTCAAAACCCCATCTCCAATGCCCCTTTTCTCTAACCCAGTTCTGACCTCACAGGCTGAGGGCATTTACGTCTGGCCATGCCTATCCCCTCCAGACAGGTCAGAGCTGAGGCCTCTCAGGAGGCTAGCATCACCCAGACAGGTGTGCAGGACCATGTTTCTCACATGCCAACTTCCTGGAGCTGGCTCAGGCCCCCCCGCCATGCCTGATTCCCAGGAGGGGCCTCCTGCTGGCTTATCACTCTCAGGACCTGCCAAACTCTGTGGTTTAGAAGGGCAGGCAAGATTTTTTCATTCCACCCAGAGGCCCCTGTGTTCTGGAAACTCCCTTACCCAGGCCTTCAACCCCCCTGGCCTTGGCTCACATCAGCTCCGCGCCAGGCTGATTTATCTGTGAAATGGACCTGAGACATTAGTGCAGTGGGGGTTTCTTGCTGGTGTCTCAGTGCCCCAGCCCCAGGGCAGCCATGGGGGCTATGAAACAAGGCTCAGATCCCGTCCCTTCTACACCCTCCCCAAAGCCTGTGACGTCCCATGTGGCCCAGCCCCCACAGCTTCCATCACAACAGATTCAGTCCCACCTCAAGGCCTTTGCACTTGCTGTTCCTTCTATCCAGAGAGCCCTTCCCTCACTCCTCCCAAGACGCTCACCTTCT
The DNA here is from genome assembly GCF_937001465.1 of Orcinus orca. Taxonomy (NCBI): domain Eukaryota; kingdom Metazoa; phylum Chordata; class Mammalia; order Artiodactyla; family Delphinidae; genus Orcinus; species Orcinus orca. Next base: position 11,840,476 of record NC_064561.1, on the reverse strand, counting down.
CCTCCAGGTCTAAGTTCAAACATCCCTTTCTCGCAGGCCCCTCGGCCTCCCTGACCGAAGCTGCGCTGCCTCATTCGCTCTCTCAGCCCTTCCCTTGTGCTTCTGACAATTCATAATTATGACGTATTGGTGAGTTCATTGTCGTCTTCTGCCTCCCCTCTGTAATGGGAGCTCTGAGAGGGCAGGGCTGCAGCATGCAGTGAGTGTCCAGTGGACACGCAGTAACAAAGGAGAGTGCAGGAACCGAGAGCATGTCCTCCTAAAGGAGAGTCCCCAGCCTCACCCCTGGCCTCCACATCCTTGTTGCTGCCCTCCCGCAGAGCCGGCTTGGTGTTTGTGGCGGTGGAGGGGAGTGGAGCAGAAGGTCCTGCTCAGTCATTCACACACTGGCCTCTCATAAAACCCTCCCCATCATGATCCGGAGCCCCCTTTCCTTCCAGACTCCAAGCCTAGAAAGGCCCTCATTTTGACCTCCTCAGCCCCATAGCACAAGTGGGAAATTCAAGGTCAGGAGAAGTTCCGCCTCTACGTCCAGGCTGAGTGTGCCCCTCCTCTACTCATAGTCTGGCCATACCTTACCATCACCTTCCAGAGGAAGTCCAGCTCCTCGGTGCAGGGTTCAAGGTCCTGCCCAAGTGTGCTAAGATCCTTCCTTTTTCCTTTGCCTAATTCTCAGTCACCCTTTTGGTCTCATCTTGGTTGCATTTCCCAGTATTGACTGTTGACACCGTCTCGGGACACATTAACTGCTGTCAGAGACCAAATAGTCACTGCACCCAGAGTGTCATCACATCACGCTTAATGTGACTTGTACAAAGTACAGGGATGCTTTGCACGGTATACAAACATCGTGGACCATTGAACTCGCTGTTTGCACAGTATATGAACAACAGGAACTATTGAACTCGTTGTTGGCCCAGTACATGAACACCATGGACCACTGACTACTAACAGGATACTAAGCATAGCATAAGGAACAGCCACTGCCTGAGAGCTTAGATCAGGAGTCAACAAACATTTTCTATAAGTGGCCGGATTATAAACATTCTCAGCTCTGCGGGCCATACAGCGTGTGTTGCAACTAGTCAATTCAGCTCACTTGAAAGCAGCCACAAACAATATTCAAATGAGTGAGCGTGACTGTAACCCCATAAAACTTTATTTGTGGACACTAAAATTTGAATTTCATGTAGTTTTCATGGGTCACAACATGGTCTTCTTTTGGTATATGTCTTCAATCATGGAAACGTGTGGAAGCCATTTCTAGGTCTGGCCAGAGCTGCCGTTTGCCAGCATCTTGATGAGGCGCTAGATGGTTAACAAAGTATCAGGATTCACTGTTTACAAAGTATCAGAACTCTGTTTAAAGTGCTTCCAGATCTCCAGCTAAGAAATATTAGGGCAGGTTGATGACTAACAGTGTCTGACCATTGACAAGTTAACGGGTTATCAGGACTGGATATTTACAAAGTATCAGTACAAAGCAGCCGGGATGGCTAATGGGTGTCAGGATCTGGGTTTAAGTCGGACTCAGCCACTGGCCCCAGCACCGTACTGACCAGATGGGGCGCTGCTACCCATTCTCAGAACCCTGTTTACCAAGTATCCAGTGACGGGGCTGGCGGCAGGGTATCGAGTCACAGGGCAGTCACACTGAGACTCGGGCACTGTGACAACTCTAGACACCAGCTGTTTACAGCGACATGAGACTGGCTGTTTACAGGAGACTAGCCACCCTGCTTCCGGATGCCGGAATCTGGATGGTGGGATGGGTTCCTCCTGCTTGCAGAGGGCCCTGGTTCTGGGGACCCCTTTCCTTCAGCTGCTTCCAGCACCAGGAGTGAGAGTGAGGAAATGCCTCTGAGCCAGGCAAGGTGGGGCTTTTGCTCATTCAGGCTGGGATCTTTGGAGGCAGGAATTGAGCACTGAAGGCAGTGGGTCCCATGGTACCAGTTGGATTCTCCATCTGCCCATCCCTGGCTGTGCCACTTCAGGGACATCAATCAACCTCTCTGGGCCTTCGCTTCCTTATCAGTAAAATGGGCATAATGATGGATCAGGGTTGCCAGACAAAATACAGTGTATCCAGTTAACTTTGACTTTCCAATAAACAATAAAAAATTTTTTTTTGGTATAAATTTAGACCATGCATCATTTGGGGATATACTTATGCTAAAAAATGTATTGGTTGCTTATCTGAAATTTGAAGTTAACTGGGTGCCTAGATGTTTATTTGCTAACTCTGACACACACACCCTTTTTTTTTTTTTTGACTGTGCCACATGGCTTGTGGGATCTTTCTTCCCCAACCAGTGATTGAACACAGGGCCATGGCAGCGAAAGTGCTGAGTCCTAACCACTGGACCGCCAGGGAATTCCCTGACCCCACTTTGATGAAGCCTCAACCACAGGAGATTGTGAAGATCCTGAGGGGATCCCAGGCACAGAGAAAGTGGTACCACTGACGGTTCACCATCCTTGTCTCTCCCAGGAGCTCATGGGAATGGGTAAGTTCTGACAATTGGCTCATAAATACATCATCTGTCTCTGAGGACCAGAGCCTGGGTTACAAGAATAGTGCCCTTATTCAAGAGTTTTCACTAGAACCATTAGCAAGAGGCCTGGGACAACAGGGGTTCCACAGGAGGGCAGGGGGTCTGAGTTTCTTCATTCACAGTGTGTCCTCAGAACCCAGAGTCTGGCCTGGTGCCCTGCAGGGCTCGGTAAAGAGTTACTGAGTGAATGGCAGTTGAGATTCAATAAGTAGTTATTGAATTCAGTGATGGAGCCCATCACTCTTTATTGAATACTTACTGTATGCCAGGCACCCCAATTCTTGCCTGCCCAGGACTCCCCATCAACGAGGGAGATGGATATTAACTCAGTCATCACCATAAATGCAAAATTATAACTTGGACAGGATCTGCCAAAGGAAGACCCACCCCCCCTCCGCCCCCCAGTGCTTGGACCCCTAGCATGGAGTCCAGGAGGGCTTTCTGGAAGATGTGATGGAGACCTGGAGGGGGAGATCTGTAAGTGTAAACAGAGGACAGAAAGTTCCAGGCAGAGGGCACAGCATGTGCAAAGGTCCCAGGGTGGGAGGGAACATGATGATTTCAAGAGCTGTTTTCATGCCAGGCCCAGCTCCTCTTGACCATTTACAGCCTCCAACTGTAAATTGGATAGTTGGTAAAGCTATGTTTATGATGCAGGGCAGGACAGGACAGGACAGGATAGGACATTGTGTCCTGAATCGCCCACAGAGAGAAGGATGAAAGCCCTAGCACATCCTCAGCCCTGGCAGGGGTGAGACAAACAGCACCTAGCAACGTCTCTGCCCTGGAATTTCCAGAGTCGCCTGCCTCCCAGGTACCCCAGGTATACAGTCCTCTCCCATGATGCTCTGGCCACCTCAGGAGACAGGCTCGGGAGGAATGGGACAGGGCCACAGGCTGCTGGGTGGGGTCAGGGGGCAGAGAGAAGAGCTTCAGGATGCCCAGCTGGGAAGTCTCAAGGTCAAGAACCAGGGCTGGGGTGGCAACAATAACAATATAATAGTAATAGTAGCAGCTAACACCTATGAGTGCCCAGCCAGGCCCTGTTGAGACAGACCTCATTTAAAAGCCACAAAAACCCCACCAGGAATGTCAATTGGTGCAGCCACTGTGGAAAACAGTATGGAGGTTCCTTAAAACAAAACAAAACAAAACAAAACATAGAGCTACCATGTGATCCAGCGATCCCACTCCTGGGTATATATCCAGAAAAGATGAAAACTAATTTGAAAAGACGCATGCGCCCTAATGTTCATAGCAGCACTGTTTACAATAACCAAGACATGGAAACATCCTAAATGACCATCAACAGACGATTGGTTTAAGATATATATACACAGTGGAGTATTACTCAACCATAAAAAAGAATGAAATATTGCCATTTGCAGCAACATGGATGGACCTAGAGAATATTATGCTTAGTGAAGAAAGTCAGACAGAGAAAGACAAACATTCTATAACATCACTTACATGTGGAATCTAAAAACTAACACAAATGAATCTATATACAAATCAGGGACTTCTCTGGTGGTCCAGCAGTTAAGACTCTGTGCTCCCAATGCAGGGGGCCTGGGTTTGATCCCTGGTCAGGAAACTAGATCACGCATGCCGCAACTAAGAGCCCACATGCCACAACTAGGACCCGGTACAGCCAAATTAATTAATTAATTTATAAAAAAATGAAATCAGACTCACAGACATAGAAAACAAACTTATGGTTACCAAAGGGGAAAGGGAAGGTGGGAGGGATAAATTAGGAATATGGGATTTTATGATACAAACTACTCTATGTAAAATATGTAAGAAACAAGGATTTACTGTATAGCACAAGGAACTATATACTCAATATCTTGCAATAACCTATAATGGAAAATAATCTGAAAAAAATACATATATATAACTGAATCACTTTGCTGTACAACTGAAACTAACAAAATATTGTAAATCAACTATACTTCAAAGAAAAAAAAGTCCCTCCAGGCTGGTTCCATAACTATCCCCATTTTACACACAGAAAAACAAGGTCCGGAGGAAGAAGCTGCTGGCTGAGGACTTGTAGTGACCCCAGGATGCAGCAGGTCTTAGTTTCGGTTGTTATGACAAAAATACTAAAGGCTGGAGAACTGTAACAGCAGAAATTTGTTTCTCACAGTTTGAGAGGCTGAGAAGTCCAAGATCAAGGTGCCAGCAGATCCGGAGTCTGGTGAGATCCCACTTCCTGGTTGGCTGCCTTCTTGCTATGTCCTCATGTGGCAGAGAACAGAGAGACGAAAGAGGCTCTCTCATGTCTCTTTTTATAAGGGCACTAATCCCATCAATGGGGGCTCCAGCCTCATGAGCTGATCACCTCCCAAACACTACATCTCCTAAAACCATCACACTGGGGATCGGGATTTCAGTTTATGAATTTTGGGGGGACACAAACATTCAGTCTATAGCAACACCCAGCTTCCCTTTTAAACCTCACTTTTGAGGTGAGGAGATGAAAGCCCAGCATCCAGGACCAAAATTGAAGCCACTGGACCCACTGGGCCATTTGTCTCTAGCCTCAGTAGTACTGGCTGTAAAATGGGACTTTGGCCAACTGTGGATGTCCGCAGGTAGACCCTTCACGCCAGGCCCTGGGCCCACTCTGGGCTCAACTCAAGGGGATTGGGACTGTGGCAGGAGGAACCCCCATCTCCCCTCCAGTTGAATCTGTAACTCTCTCTAACTTACTGTATCCAGTGGGAAAAAACAAATGTGCTCACTCAGTACTTATCATTAACTGCATACCTGCAGTCGGGAGGGAATGGCTGTAAAGGGGGCCTGATGGAAGTTTTGGGGTGATGGAAATATTATATCCAGATTGACAGTTCCAAGACTATGCATTTGTTAAAACTCATCCAACTGTAATCTATTGTATGTGAATTATAACCTAACCAAGCTGACCTTAAAAATAGGTATATGATATTTTATTTCGCGATTGCAGGGAAAAGGCAAATAAGAACAAAATCTAAATGCATTATACAAAGTCCCCTGTTTTGGAAACTCGTGCAAGGAAGAAAAGTGAAATCTTAATTATACCTTTTGTAACAGTCTTTATGTTAAAGTCTATTTTGTCTGATATGAGTATTGCTACTCCAGCTTTCTTTTGATTTCCATCCTCTCACTTTCAGTCTGTATGTGTCTCTAGATCTGAAGTGGGTCTCTTGTAGACAGCATATATACGGGTCTTGTTTTTCTATCTATTTTGCCAGTCTGTGTCTTTTGGAAATGGAAATCACCATTGTGGCCTCTCTCCCGCTGCGGAGCAGAGGCTCTGGACGCGCAGGCTCAGCGGCCATGGCTCACGGGCCCAGCCACTCCGTGGCATGTGGGATCCTCCCGGACCGGGGCACGAACCTGTATCCCCTGCATCGGCAGGCGGACTCTCAACCACTGCGCCACCAGGGAAGCCCTACATGATTGTTTTAAGTTGCTGGTCTCTTAATTTCAAAGGCATTTCCAATAACCTGCATTTGTACTCAATATCTTACTATATACTCTAGCTGTCCAGGCGTGCCAGTGAATATTCTTTTTCTCCCTTCAAAATAAAACACATCTGGGGCTTCCCTGGTGGCGCAGTGGTTGAGAGTCCGCCTGCCGATGCAGGGGACGCGGGTTCGTGCCCCGGTCCGGGAAGATCCCACATGCCACGGAGCGGCTGGGCCCGTGAGCCATGGCCGTCGAGCCTGCGCGTCCGGAGCCTGTGCTCTGCAACGGGAGAGGCCACAACAGTGAGAGGCCCGCGTACCGAAAAAAAAAATTTAAAAAAATATCAATATCAACATGTTATACATGAATTATTTGTGAAAGATATGTGAGCATACCATTATATAAACACAGAGAAAAGATTAAAAAGCAGTTGTTTGGAAATGGAGCTATTACAGCTGTCACAGCTGTACAGAGATGCTGTCTCAGTTTCCTCATCTGTACTATGGGGGTAATGATACCCCCACACGCTGTGTGGGTCTGTACTGGGGACTGGGTAGGTTGGGGCTGATGCTGTAGGTACCGTCAGGGAAGGATAAATAAATCTTTGGTTGGATTGAGTATCTTCTGCTCTCTCTGCTGCATTTATTTGTTTTATGCTAATGAAAGTCAACAAAAGGCTAGGTACATCTCACCATTGTCCAAATGCTCGGGTTGGGTTGATAATCTACAAGGCAGGAGCCTTCCCTGCATGGCCAGGGCCACCCCGATGAGGCAGCAGCACAGCCCCAGCCACGCCCCAGTGCACAGCTGCCCCTTGACAAGGTCCAGTCCTGGGGCAGCTTCTATTCTGGAACAATCTTGGGGGTGGTGAGGAGCCCAGGCCGGTATCCTGAGACTCTGGTGTCCCGGGATAACCAGGAAGTTGGACTCAGGGTTACCAGTGGAGGAGCTCATGAGCTGGCAAGGGGACCTGGGGAGGCTGCTTTGGGGACCCAGCAATGTGACCCCCAGGGTGGGGGGATGTACAGGGTCAGGGCAAGGTGGCCATAGCCGGGTTGGGCCCAGTGTGTGCAATTCTGGCCTCATTGGAAAGTCCAGCCCATCAGCCATTCACTGGAGGTTCAACAAGAGCAGATGCAAGGGTAGCAGGGAAGTCAGACAGCGGACCCAATACACCTGTGAGACAGACAGACAGACGGTGGGAGAGAGAGGGAGACACAGAGACAGGAGAGAGTTGGAGATACAGGGAGAGACATACAGAGAGATAGGAAGAGAGAGAAACAGAGACAGAGAGAGACACAAATAGAGAGACAGAGTTAGTGAGAGACAGGGAGAGACACACACAGAGAGAGATAGGGAGAGACAGGATGAGAGAGAGACACAGGAAGAGAGATATGGATGAGAGACAGGGAAAGAGAGACAGAGAGAGACAAGGAGAGACAGAGAGATGAGGAAACAGAGACAAGGAGGGAGGGAGAGAGAGAGAGGGAGAGACAGAGAGACAGAAACAGAGAGAGAGAGAAGAAGATGGCGGGGGTGGGGGAAGACAGTGGAGAGACAGAGAAAACAGACACAGAGAGGGAGAGAGAAATAGAGAGACAGGGAGACAGTAGGAGACACGGGGGTGGGGAGAGACAGAGAGAGCTCTTGGGCCATTAATTCCACCCCTCAGGTCTGGCCCGTGGACCTCTCCCCAACGTCAACCAGATTGGCACCCCTTGGACATACAGATGGGGAAACCGAGGTCCCAAGCTCTCAACCTGCAGCTCCAAGGCTGTGACATAGGCCAGGACCCTCAGGAGGGAGAGGTGCAGGTAGGACTCCAAAGGCTGGGGGGCAAGGAATGAAAGGGACCCTAGTTCCTGGTGGGTTTCAGGGGTGATTTTGCTTTCGGAGCCAGGTTTGTCCAGTAAGAAGAATTCCACCTCTTGGGTGAGGACCATGACCTTGGGATTAGCACGGACCTAATAAAGGTCGAGGAGGGTGGGGGGCCGTGGACATGTGGTGAGTGTGGCCTGGGTCACTGTGAATCTGGGGATGGCCCACAGGTCACTGTGTGTTCTCGACTGCAGGGAGTGTTTGAAAGTTTCCATGACACAGAGCATTTTGAAATGACCTCTGGGCTTCTGAGGCCGATCCCAGGCCTGATGTGCAGGACTGAGGAAAACCTCAGCTCTTCCTGGAGACTGGCTCAGAGGCGCCAGAGTGGGGATGCCGAGAAAATTTTGAGAATGACCTGGGCCTGAGATGGAGGCGCCAGAGAGCCTCGAGGGGGCGGCTGGGAATTCTGCTCCTGGCACCCTCCGCCCCTCCCCCTGGCCCCCGCCACTGCAGGAGCACGGGGTGCACCTGCCAGAAGAACGACCCGAGCAGGGACTACTCCTCCTCGCCCCTAGGGGGACACTTGGAATAGAGTGACACCCACCTACTCCCGCCACGAGCTGCCTCCCTGGGACATGCTGCTGGAAGCCAGGACTCGGGGAGGGAGGGGAAGGGAGAAGTAATAGCCTGAGGTTTTAGGGGACTTGGGGACTCATCTCATTCCCTGAGACTGGGGAACTGGGGCTGGCCTTATCTTTGATGTTCTTGAGGAAATGGGCTGGAATCAAAATGACCAGATCTGGAGAAACCCATTATTTCACCAGGAAAAATCTCTGAACCGTGGCTTCCACCAGGAGTGAGAACAGGAGGACAGAGAGGCCAGGAGCTTAAAATGAGCTTGACGTGCATCCCAAAGCAGGCAGGGGAATATGCCGGCCACGTGAAAGTGGGTCCATCTGAACAGAACAAAGCAAAACAACGCAAAACAAAATGCAGAAAAGAACCAGGCAGAAATCAGAAATACCAGGTAAGAAAAACACCTCATAGTGGAATCAAGAATGCAGTGGTATGGGCTTCCCTGGTGGCGCAGTGGTTGAGAGTCCGCCTGCCGATGCAGGAGACACGGGTTCATGCCCCGGTCCGGGAAGATCCCACATGCCGTGGCGCGGCTGGGCCCGTGAGCCATGGCCGCTGAGCCTGCGCGTCCGGAGCCTGTGCTCCACAACGGGAGGGACCACAACAGTGAGAGGCCCGCATACCGCAAAGAAAGAAAAAAAAAAAAGGAAGAAAGAGATACTAAGGAAGCAATGGGGATAGTGGATGTACCATATTCACGGACAGGGAGGCTGAGGCTCAAAAGACACTGATTCTTTCCATCTAAAGTTTTATTTATTTATTTATGGCTGCATTGGGTCTTCGTTGCTGCGCGCAGGCTTTCTCTAGTTGCGGCGAGCGGGGGCTACTCTTCGTTGCGGTGAGCGGGCTTCTCATCGTGGTGGCTTCTCTTGTTGCAGAACACGGGCTCTAGGTGCGTGGGCTTCAGTAGTTGTGGCACGTGGACTTCAGTCGTTGTGGCTCGTGGGCTCTAGAGCACAGGCTCAGTAGTTGTGGCACACGTGCTTAGTTGCTCCACGACATGTGGGATCTTCCCGGACCAGGGCTCGAACCCATGTCTCCTACATTGGCAGGTGGATTCTTAACCACTGCACCACCAGGGAAGCCCCTCATCTGATGTATTAACACACCCCAACCAAAGTCACAGCAGGGTTTTTTCCCCGGGAACTTTAAGATGAATCAAATTTTTATCTGGATAAGCAGAGGGTTGTGAATAAGCAGGATGCTTCTGCAGAAGAACAGGGTGCTGTTACCTGTTCTAACAGATACTGGGATCCATTACAAAACCTGTAACTGAGTCAGAGGGGTGTTGGCACAGGGAGAGACACATTAACCAATGGATTGGATTTAAATGCCTACAGACACCCAATGCAGGTCAGGAATTTTGCTCCAAAATAGAGAGGGTCTGTCCCAGCAGTGAGGAGGGGAGACTATCTCATAAAAGGATCTGGGAAGTAAGAGTCCATGCTAAAAACCATTAAATTGAATCCCTACATCACACAAAACTCAATTCCATGTGGGTGAAGGGGTTACGTGCAAAAAAAAAAAAAAAGCTTGAATAAAGCTTAAATGTAAGCTTTATTGAAATGAAAATATAGGTGAGCAGGACTTCCCTAGTGGCGCAGTAGATAAGACTCTGTGCTCCCAATGCAGGGGGCCTGGGTTCAATCTCTGGTCAGGGGACTAGATCCCACACGCCGTACCTAAGAATTCATGTGCCGCAACTAAGGAGTCCACGAGCTGCAACTAACACCTGGAGAAACCAAATAAATGTAGAAAGAAAGAAAGGAAGAAAGGAAGAAAGGAAGAAAGGAAGAAAGAAAGAAAGAAAGAAAGAAAGAAGATATAGTTGATCTTCACTAAGGAAAGGCTTCCCCCAAAAGAGCCAACAGGCATTGTATACTATATGAGAAAATATTGACCAATTTGTATATATTAAGATTAAAACTCTTTGTTAATCCAAGTACCTTGAAGAAATTAAAGAGACAAATTACAAACAAGAGGAAGATATTTGCAATATACACGACTGACAGAGGAATAGTATTGAACATATATAAAGAACCAAGGAGGAAACCCATGTGGCAAGATGTTCAGAATCGACTGGAGATAAGGAAGATGTAAATCAAAACACAAGTGAGATGCCATTTGATTGACAAAAGCTACAAAATCCAACAAAACCAGTGTTTCCCAAGTCACATATTCATGAGAAATTCAGACTTTCCAACACTTTAGAAAAGCATCTGGAGTTTTTGAGCATATCAGAGTCCACAACCCACAAACCCCTGAAATCCCCAAAAGAGAAAGACATGCCTCCCTACCCCTGGCCAGAGTGCCCTGGGGGTAGGCACTGCCCTCTCAGGGCTGGGATACCTGCGGGAAGACAGGGGGGTCGTTATTCGGGATGAGAGTAGTGTGGAAGTTTCCTGGGGCTACCGAAACAAAGGACCAAGAGAACTGGGTAGCTTAAAACAACAAACATTTATTCTTTCACAGTTCTGGAGGCCAGAAGCCTGAGATCAAGGTGCTGGCAGGGTTGGTTCCTTCTAGAGGCTCTGTCCAACACCTCTCTCCTGTCTTTTGATGACTGCTGGAAACGCCTAGCATTCCTTGACTTATAGCAGCAACATTCCAGTCTCTGCCTCTGTCTTCGTATGGCTGTCTCCTTTGTCTCACATCTCCCCCTCCTTTCCCTTATCTTATAGGGACACTTGTCATTGGATTTAAGACCCGTCCTAATCCAGGCTGAGCTAATCTCGAGATCCTTACCTTAATTAAATCCGCAAAGACTTTATTTCCAACTAAGTTCCCATTCCTTGGTACCAGGTGGACATGTCTTTGGAGGATAACCATTCAGCCCACTACAGAAGAGACCCTTGATCCTAAGATCACTCTCTAACACACGGAAGAGTCATCAGCCTCAGGTTCAAAAGCCACGCGCCTGATACTGCAATTCTTGCTCCCTTCTGTGTCCCCAGCTCCCAACAAGGACCTGGAACGCAGCAGACTGGAGGTGATTCCAGAGCAGTGAAATGAGTAGATCTAGTCTCCAACCAGCTAGGTTTAAGTCCTAGCCCTTTAGATCAGCAACTTGACCTCTCTGTGCCTCGGTTCTCTGACCTGTAAAGTAGAGCTGATAATACCTGCCCGGAGAGAGTGGAATCGTGGCCCCCCCAAAAATCTGCCTACCCAGAACCTCCAAATGTGACCTTATTTGGAACAGGGGTCCTTGCAGGTGTAATTGAGGATCTTGAGACAAGATCATCCTAGAGTAGGGTGACCATAAATCCCATGACAGGTGTCCTTATAAGAGACAGAAAAGGAGAAGACAAAGAGAGACAGAGGAGAAGACAGAGACAGAGATTGGAGTGATGCAGCCACAAGCCAAGGAATGCCGAGGGTTGCAAGCAGCCACCAGCAGCTGGGAGAGAGGCAAGGGGTAGATTCTCCCTCAGAGCCTCCTGAAGGAACCCACCCTGCCCACGCCTTGATTCCAGACTTCCGGCCTCCTGAACTGTCAGAGAATACATTTTTATTGTATTAAGCACCAGGTTTATGGTCATCTGTTACAGCGGCCACAGGACTATGTCGCCTCTTAGGACTGTCAGGATGCTTAAATGAACAATACCTGGTACACAGCCTGGTATGCACTTAATTTAGGATCACCAGGAGAATAAAATGTACTAATACAGCAAAGCATGAAGGAAGCGTTGGCTATTGATTGAACGAGTGATCGAGGCTAAGTGAGAATGAGGCGTCAGTGACCCCCCCACCCCAGACTGCTGACCCCTGGCCGCCCCCAGGCCCAGCGGTGCCCTGCTTCCCCAAGTCAGCAGGTGGTGCGTCCTCTTAGCACAGAGAGTGTCCTGCAGGCAGCCGCCCAGCAAACCTCCCAGGCTGCAGCGGGCGGTTGGAGACGGGTGCTATTTGCAGACTGAAACCCAGGCCTGCAGCTTTGGCCACCCACTTGTGAAAACAGCTGCTGCTGCTTCCTCCCTGTGAGAAAGTCCCCTAGTGAGGCTACGCAGGGGAAAGGCAGGGAGCGTGGAGGGGGCTGACTCCATTCCCAGGGGGGTCTTGGGGAGTGATAGCACCTCTGTGCCTCTGTGTTTCCCCATCTACATCTGGGCCGCACAGGGGCGGGGGTGGGGGTGCGTGGAGTGGGAGGGGATCGCAAGCTCCAGGCTGGGGAGATTGGACCTGGGGATGCTGAGTAAATCACTTCGCGTCTCTGAGCCTCCGTTTCTCCATCTGTGAACTAGTGAGAAATACACGGCCATCAGAGTAACCACACACAGTCATGTCTTTCCCCTGGGAGACACAAATCAAGTCCTATGCGCCGTCGCCCCCCGCCGCCAGACCCTCCCAGCGTGCCCAGTTGTTTTTGTTTTATTTGGTTTTGTTTTGTTGTGGCTGCGCAGCAGCGGGATTTTAGTTCCCTGACCAGGGATAGAACCCGTGTCCCCTGCAGTGGAAGTGGGGAGTCTTAACCACTGTACTGCCAGGGAAGTCCGCCGATTGTTGTTTTTTGTTTGTTTGTTTGTTTGTTTTTTGCTGTACGCGGGCCTCTCACTGTGGTGGCCTCTCGTGTTGCGGAGCACAGGCGCTGGATGTGCAGGCTCAGCGGCCATGGCTCACGGGCCCAGCTGCTCTGTGGCATGTGGGATCTTCCCAGACCGGGGCATGAACCTGTGTCCCCTGCATCAGCAGGCGGACTCTCAACCACTGCGCCACCAGGGAAGCCCCGCCGATTGTTTTTAAGGTAAAGACTATCGCCCTCCCTGTGGCCCCCAAGGCCCCATGAGGCCCAGCCCTGCTGCCCTCCCCGCATCATCTCCTTCCATGGCCTCCTTGCAAACAAGCTCATTCCCAGGTCAGAGCCTTTACCTCTGCCTGGAACCTTCTCATCACACCTCCCACTCTCTCCCTCCCTTCATTCAGGCCTCGGCTCCAACGTTACCTCTACCAGGAGGCCCTCCACGACTTCCCAATCTGAAAAGACCCTCCCTCTGCCACACCTGGTCTTGTGTCCCACTTTATCCGTACTGTCCATCTCCCTCCCTGCCTCCAGACCGTGAATCCCTCAAGGGCAGGGATGTCTCAATTGTCCCCAGCTGTGTTCCCAGCCACCAGCCCAGGGCCTGGCACACAGTAGCATGTGATAAATGACTCAGTATCAGTGTGATTATTTGTGAGCACATTGATTTGACACTGCTGTGAACAAAATCTAGACTCCTGATGGTAGGAGAGGAAGAAAGGGCTTGTGGGTGAGAATGGCATTTGAGCCAAGACCTGAAGGAGGTGGGGGAAACATTTGGGTGTCTCAGGGAAGACGGTTCCAGGCGGAGGCACAGCCTGTGCAAAGTTGCTGAGGCAAGAAAGTGCCAGACTTGTTGGAGGTAATTTGAGGAGGCCTATGTGGCCTGAGCCAGTTAAGAGGGGAAAAGAAATGGGAGCAGTAAGACCAGCAGGGCCTTGTGGCCTCGAGGAAGACTTTGGTTTTTACCTTGAGGGAGGTGGGAGCCATAGAGGGTTCTGGAGGAAGGAAGGATGAGTCTGACTCTGGTCACTACAGAGTCTATGGGGGATGAGGGCAGAAGTGAGGAGGCCAGGAATGCCTGCTCTGGTCCAGGGATCAATGACAAGGCTGGACAAGGTGGCGAGGAGAGGTGGGATTTGGGAACAATTTCACTGGTGGATGGGGTGGGGAATGAAGAGTGTCAGTGATGCCTGTTTGGTCCTATTTCACAGAGGGAGAACTGAGGCTCTGGACGCAGAGATATCTGAGTAAAGGAGAGGCTGAAAGGGTTAGTAGGAAGTCAAGAGGCAACCAGGACCTGGGAGGGAGCCTCGTGCCCCACCCCCCACCGGAGTCACCAGGGCGTCAGCTTCCTTCTGCACGACTACCCTCCTTCCATCTTTGATTTTATCGCTATAATTTCAATCCTTGTCAGAGGGAGGAGGCTCATTGCTCACAATTGAAGATAGGCCTGACCCTGCTTCACACAGATTCATTCACTTCCCCCAACAAGCCTGAGACAAGGGCACCATCCCCATTTTACAGATGGGCAAACTGAGGTTCCGAGAGGCGAAATGGTCCAGGTCAATGAGTGGCAGAGGCGAGATGTGAACTTAGGGCTCCAGAGCCTGGTCCTGGGACCGCACTCTACCTGAGTTGGGGTGGCCTGGGGGTGCAGACACATACCGTCAAATGTCCCTCCCACGCTGGAATGTATTATTCAGTTCCTGGCTTCAGATGCAGGCTGGGGTGGGAGCCCCCTAGGTGTGCTAAGAATTCCAGTTTCAGTGTTCATGGCCTGCGTTTCTGTGGTTCAAGGATGCATGTATATCACGTGTTTGTTCACTCATTTGCTCATTCATTCCCGGCCACCTTCACGCGCCTGCCTTGTGTGGGAAGATGTCCAAGGCCCCAGTTTGGGAGGGTCAGGGCCCAACATAGATACCCCCAGTTCCACAGGGTCAAGGTTGGCCCAGAGGGAGGTACTCGGAGCTGGGGACCCCCAGGAGTCTGGGAGGTGGTGAGGGATGTTTCCTGAAGAAGGGACCCTCGGACTGAGAAGCGGCTCCCTCCCTGCCCCACCCCCTACACAAAGATGTAAGCCAGGGAGGGTGGGGACACTGTGGGACTTCCTGACCCCGGAGTCTCCTGGGCCTGAGGCCCCACCTCAGACCCCACCCTCTGTTCCCCATTTCCAGCTGGCACCAGGCAGCTGCCAGTGCCACTGGGACATGGCCTGGGCCCCCTGCCAAATCTGCCACTGGGAAACCAGCTCTGGGAGGTGGGGATGTCGCCACCCAGCCTGTCCGGGTGGAACAATCGCGACCTTTTATGGGGTAGGGCCAGGGGGGCCACAGGCTGGGGACCAGGGTGACCAGTGACAGCACTGGAGCTGGGGGCTCTGGATGGGATTTTTCATGATGCAGGCCTCAGTTTCCCCATCTAAGTAAATGGGGCGGTGGGGGCAACTCTTGTGTCTTGAGACTGTGGGTTTTGAGCTGCTAGGTTCTCAGGCTTAGAGAGGGATTCTTATGCCATGCGGGTTTTCCAGGCGGCAAGTGAGGGCCCCAAGATGCCTAGATCCCGACCCTGAGGCCACAGTGCGGGGTGGCTGTGGGGAGATTAGGATCTGGGCTTGTCTCAGGGAAATGTGGGCCTAAGACACTGGCCAGGCCTGGGCTGCCCCGGCAGCTGACGCAGGCCTAGTCTAGGAGATCTGGAGGAGGGTTGAGGGAGAGACAGAGGCGGTGAGAGAGAGAGAGAGAGAGGGAGAGACAGGGACAGGTGAGGTGGAGAGAAAAGGGAGAGATGAGACCGAAGAGAAAGGGAGAGAAACAGGAGAGCTGGAGAGACAGAGACAAAAAGAGACAGACAGAGAGAGAGGTGGGCAGTGAGGGAGACACGGTCACCCCCACACCTGGCAAATCACGGGAAGCTGGGGACGTAAACACAGCCAGAGGCGCCCCTACGTGGAACAGATCTCTGCGTGCTCTTGAACAAACCGTGACTTGCATATTATTAAGGATGATGTTAGGGACAGCTCCCTGAGGTGCGTGCCTCCAGGGCCCGGCACCCTCTTCACCTCTCACAACCCCCAAGGAGGGTTAACCACCCCCATTCCACCGATGGGGACACTTAGGCTGGAGAGCCCCAGGCTCCACAGCTAGTTGGAGGCCGAGCAGGACTCGGTCAGGATGTGAAAGCCGTTTGTCCACCTACTGTGTGACATTCCGTTCCTCCAGCCCCCAACCCGAAGGCGCATCCCAGGTGGCAGAGGAGAAACCCGCCCTGCCCCTCCCCCCTGGCCCGCTTCTACTCCCTCTCCCCCCCTCCCCATCCCAGCCCGCAGAGTGTTTTTCTTCTCCTCCTGGGTGTTTCGGTTTCAGCAGGAACCGCCTTGCCCGCAGGCGGTTCCCGCTGGGCAGGGTCAATCCAGGCAGGGGACAGAAGCCAGGAGCAGCTCTGGGCCGAACCCAGGGCACGACCTCGGCCATCGCCCCAACAAGGGGACCAGGCAGTTCCCTCCTGCTCCCTCCGTATCTTGGTTTCTCCACCTGGAAAGCGGGGCCCTGCCTGGTCACAGGCCCCCACGTGTGGCCAAGGGGCAGATGCCTCCTGGCGGGGTTTCCCACGTCCGTGCCAAGGTTCCGAGCGCTCCGTTATTAAACATTGATGGAAGCTGCCTGGTGCCTGCCCAAGAGGCCTCCCAGTGCGGGGACAGGGTTGGACACAGATGCCCCAACCCGAGTTAGTGCAGGGCGGCGGGGAGTTGGGGGAGGGGGTGTAGGTCAGGGCCCGCCAGAGGGAGAGGCTGGCGGGGGGCAGAGAGAATGGGGAGAGGGGCCTGCAAGAGGGGGCATCAAACACAAGGAGAATTCTTAGCTACGAGGTCTAACACCCAAGTAACCAATGGAAAATACATAAATTGAGCTCCAAATTTAAGAGTTTTTTTGACAAAGGACATTTAAGAGAGTGAAAAGACAACCCACAGAATGGCAGAAAATATTTGCGAATCATATATCTGACAAGAGATTAATATCCAGAATATGTAAAGAACTCTCACAACTCAATAAAAGATAAATAACCCCGGGGGCTTCCCTGGTGGCGCAGTGGTTGAGAGTCCGCCTGCCGATGCAGGGGACACGGGTTCGTGCCCCGGTCCGGGAAGATCCCACATGCCGCGGAGCTGCTAGGCCCGTGAGCCATAGCCGCTGAGCCTGCACGTCCGGAGCCTGTGCTCCGCAACGGGAGAGGCCACAACAGTGAGAGGACCGCGTACCACAAAAAAAAAAAAAAGATAAATAACCCAATGAAAAATGGGCAAAGGCCTTGAATGGACATTTCTCCAAAGAAAGTGTACAAATGGCCAGTATGCACATGAAAAGGTGCTCAGCATCGTTGGTCCTCAGGGAAATGCAAATCAAGACGCCATAAGATACCACCTCACACCCACTAGGATGGCCAAAAAGTGGGAAATAACAGGTGTTGATGAGAATGTGGGAAAATTGGAGCCCTCACACACTGCTGATGGGAGTGGAAAATGTACAGGCACTTTGGAAAACAATGCGGCAGTTCACCAATCATTTAAACCTAGAATTACAATGTGATCAAACAATTCTACTTCTAAGTATATACCAAGAGAATTGAAAATAGGTGTTCACACTCATGCCTGTACACAATGTTCATAGCAGCGCTAGTCACAATCGCCAAAAGGTGGAAATAACCCAAATGTCCGTCAATAGATGAACGGATAAACAAAATGCAGTCCATCCATACAATGGAATATTACTCAGCCATAAAAAGGAATGGAGTGGGAATTCCCTGGCGGTCCAGTGGTTACGACTCAGCGTTTTCACTGCTAGGGTCCGGGTTCTATTCCTGGTCTGGGAACTAAGATCCCGCAAGCGGTGCAGTGCAGCAATTAAAAAAAAGGAATGAAGTTTTGATATGCGCTACAACATGGATTAACCTCAAACATCGAGAACATCAAGCTGAATTTCTTTTACAAAAGAACCACCTGTTACGTGATCCCATTTATATGAAATGTCCAGGAAAGGCAGATCCGTAGAGACAGAGAGCAGATCAGTGGTTGCCTGGGGCTGGGGGAGGGGGAACGGGAGTGACGGCTCATGGTGCCGGGGTCTCTTTTGGGATGATGGAAATGTTCTGGAAATAGATAGTAATGATGGTTGCACAACATTGTAAATGTACTAAATGCCACTGAATTGTTCACTTTAAAAGGGTGAATAGTGTGGTATGCAAACACAGCCTTAAAAAAAAAAAAAAAGGAGGAATGGGCAAAGGTGCACAGTTGGGGGAAGGGCAGGCTGTGACGCCAGGCCTGTTCTGTGTCATCTCTTGCAGCCACTGTCCCCAGAGGCTCCTGATACCCCAGCGCCATCCTGGCGCAAGGGAAGAGGCGGAGACAACACGTCTTTGTGACCAAACCACCCACAGGCTGCTGGAGAGACAGAAGAGGCAGGTATCTGGGGAGGTAAACTGAGGCAGCCTGTCCCCCTGATGGAAACATGCATCCTGACTCATGGTGGGATGAGTCTCCTTCTCAAGAGAGAAAGACTCAGAGGAAAGGAAGTTGAGAGTGGGGGCAAGTGCTCTGGAGAAGCCACCTTACCCATTTTACAGACTGGAACACTGAGGCCAGACAGGCTGAGTCATCTGTTCTGGGCTGAACTGCAGCAGGAAGAATCTTTGAACAACTCACAAATCAGGTCTCTAACTCTTCTGCTCCAGAACGTCCACCCCCACCCCCCACCAACTTAAGAATAAAACTCTTAGGTCCCCAAGCCCCTGGAGGCTGTGACCTCTATCCATCCCCCTCACCTACTCCCCACCAACCACATCTGCCACAGGGCCTTTGCTCTTGCTGTTCTGGCCTCTCTTCACCATTGGGCCCTAGCACCACCTCTTCCAGGAAGCCCTCCCTCACTCCTGTTCCTCACACTTTCACTTGTCACTCGCCCAGGTTTATTATAACTCTCTTTGTGATGATTAAATTAACAACTGCCTTCCCTACTCAATCAGGAACCCCTCATGCCTGGACCAATTCTGACCTGTTCGGGACAGGAATTGGTATACAGTAGGTGCTCAACACTGATTTCCTGAATCAATGAAGGAATGAAGCTGTGAAAGGGGGTCTACTCCAGTCTTGATTCCTGGAGCTGCTGGGAGGAGCTGAGGGATCAACACTCAGAGGAGCACCAGAATAATGAGTACACAGCAAGCGCTCAATAAACACTGGACCAGGGTTCTGCTAAGTAAGGTTGTCCAACCCACTGAGGTAGGGCCCTCAAGCCAGTGCCCTGAACCCCTTCCTCTATAAAATTAGAGATGGACAAGTAGAGGCCCAGAAAATGACCCTCCTGTGGGTAATTTTCTAGCAGCAGCAGCAGAACTCAATGTGGCTTTAACAAAAAGAGAACCAGAGTGGTGGGCTTCAGGCATGGCTGGATCCGGGAACTAGGACTCCACCTCTTTCTGTTCCTGTCCTCCCTGCAAGCTTCTCTTCCAGGCAGGCTCAGCCTTCCCCCAGTGGAAGCAGGGTGTTCATTTTTCCCATTCATTTCAGCAAGAATTTCTGGTGGTGCTCAATAAACACCAAACTCCTACCCCTTGGACCCAGGGGGTGAGTTTGCCAACACCAAGAGCACATAACTGGGTCGTGTGCTACCTGTGGGCCCAAGAATGGGATGGCCAGCATGGGGGCATTTAGCTCCCTGGAGGTTCTGCTGTGTATGTGTGTTGGGCGGTGGGGGAGATGCTGGACTTGAGGTGGGTAGCTCTGGGCCCCTGGGGGTCAGGTCAGTCTGGTCTTTCCCAGCATCCCCTCCCTCCTGTCCACTTGGTTCTGCCACTGTCCGGGCCCCTTCCTCAGGCTGGAGTCCAGCCCTAAGGAATGAGGAGGGCTGATCCTCAAGGGAAGGCATATCTAGCAGAGGGCACTTGAGCAAAAGCTGCGAGGTGGCAAATCCAAGGGAGGGAACATTCGCAGAACAGTAAGCAGCGCTGTAGCTGGAGCACTCGGACCAAGTCTTCTGTTTCCCCATCTAGATGCATAGATGGGGAAACAGAAGACCCCCAAAGAGGAGGGGTCTGGACCTCTCGATTCCCGGCCCCACTGGCTGCCAGACCTCCCTCACCTAGAGGTCCCATCTCCTTTTGCCACAAAATTCAGTGGTACTGGGTTTTAATCTCCACCCAGCCCTCGTTTAAAACCGGAAAAGTCTGTTTTGGAAACTCCCTGGGAGGTGGGAGGGGGGCTGGGCGGACTGGGCCTGGGAGACACGTGCCGCTGCTGCCACCTCGTGGCCATGCGGGGAATCAGAGCCAACTCGTTTAAGAATGAGGGGAGGACTTCCCTGGTGGCGCAGTGGTTAAGAATCCGCCTGCCAGTGAAGGGCACGAAGGTTTGCGCCCGGGTCCGGGATCCCACATGCTGCTGAGAAACTAAGCCCGTGTGCCACAACTACTGAGCCTGCGCTCTAGAGCCCGCGAGCCACAACTACTGAGCCCACGTGCCACAACGACTGAAGCTCACGTGCCACAAAGACTGAAGCCCACGTGCCTAGAGCCCATGCTCCGCAACAAAGAGAAGCTACCGTAATGAGAAGCCCGCGCATCACAACGGAGAGTAGCCCCGGCTCGCCCCAACTAGAGAAAGCCGGTGCGCGGCAATGAAGACCCAACGCAGCCAAAAATAAATAAATAAATACATTTATTTTTTAAAAAATAGAATGAGGGGAGGTCGGGTGGCAAGGGTACAGGAAGCGGGCAGGTTCAAGGTGTGTCTGGGGGGCACGGGTCCTGCTGCGGGGCGTTGGGTGTTAGAACCAAGGAAGAACCGCAGGTCCCGGCCTGAGCCCTGGGCAGAGGGGCGGGGTTGGGGGACAACAAAGACTCTTGTTGCTAGCGGTCTCAGCCCCACTGTCCCTTGGGCTGGTCCACCACCCCCACCCCCGCCTCCCAGTCCTAACTTTGCAGAGTTCCAAGTGATCATCTAGCTCCGTCTCCCCCAGATTGGGTTCTCCTGGGGGCACCCAGAGGGAGAGATTAATAAATGTGTGGAATGAATAAATTAATTCTCAGGCTCCTATTGGGGGATTTTGAGCAGGACATTCAGGCTTTAGTCAGGGGAAAGATACTCATTTATTAAGTCTCAGACACCAACCCCCCCCCCCCAGCAGCTCTGTGAGGTCAACATTATTATCATCCCCATTTAATTAATTTTTGGAGTTTAGGTGAATTTTTTCTAAATTGGGTAAAAAACTAAACAACAAAACAAGTTAACTGTTACATTCAATTTAATTACTGAATCAGTAAGTTTATATTAAAGTCCTTTTTTTTTTTTGCGGTACGCGGGCTTCTCACTGTTGTGGCCTCTCCTGTTGCGGAGCACAGGCTCCGGACGCGCAGGCTCAGCGGCCATGGCTCACGGGCCCAGCCGCTCCGCGGCATGTGGGATCTTCCCAGACCGGGGCACGAGCCCGTGTCCCCTGCATCGGCAGGCGGACTCTCAACCACTGCGCCACCAGGGAAGCCCTAAAGTCCTTTATTTTAAGATTTAATTTCATTTATTTTGGGCTGCATTGGGTCTTCATTGATGCGTGCGGGCTTCAGGAGCTGTGGCACGTGGGCTCAGTAGTTGTGGCACACGGGCTTAGTTGCTCCGGGACATGTGGGATCTTCCCGCACTAGGGATCGAACCTGTGTCTCCTGCATTGGCAGGCGGATTCTTATCCACTGCGCCACCAGGGAAGTCCCCGTCCTATCTTTTTAAACCACTCGGTGATTTTTAATATTTAATACAATCAAACCTAATGAAAACTCTTTTTATATAAATCTTTAAAATTACTGGGAAACTAAAATTTAAATCCCATTCATAACTGCACTGCACAAATACTTGATATGCAATAATCTACATCTTCCCAAAGATGTTGTGGCTTGTAGTAGGGTATTTTCTTCCTCTCCACCATAAGTTTACTGAACTTTCTCCTTTGTTTTCAGTTTTTTATTTTCTTCTACAATTGCTTCATATTTCTCTTCCATTTCTGCCAATTCTAGGCGAAGCAGCTCTATTTCTAGATTTTCTGGGGTAGCAGCTCCTAAGCAATGTTTTAAAAAATCCAAAGCACTATTAGGTTTCTCTGGTTCTTCATATAAGACTACCAATACCTTGGTCAGCGTGTCCAGCACCCCCGACTTCTCCAAGTACCTCCATAACTGATGAGCGGCTTTGTAATGAGCCGTAGTGAAAGCAGCAGCCGCGTTTCCATTTTATTTTTTATTTTATTTTACTTTTTCACCCCCATTTTATAGGGGAGGAGTCTGAGGCCAGGGAGGTGCCAATGCCCCCCTCAGAATGCTTAGAGCTCCCATTCTTTTCCTCACACCTAGATCCTCCAAGCCTGGAGACCCTGCAATGCAGCCAGGAACTCTGTGCCCAGATTCCCCATCCAGTGCTTCTGGGACAGGATGCCCAGCCCAGGACCCTGGGATCAGCCTGAGACCGTTTGGGCCCCCCTCCAGTCTATCCCACACACCCCCAACAGGCCAACAGCGCCTTGCTCCATGGATGCCAGGCCCTGGCCCTGGGTAGCAGCTCCCGTTTCATGGCGGTTTGTAGGGTTCCCACCACAGGACATGTGGCAACCAGTGCTGGACAGAGTGGGTGTTGGTGGGGGGCACTGACACCAGAGCCTGGGCAGTGGGGATGGGGTCTGAGTCACTCCGCCTGGGTTAGACTCCTGCCTGTGTTGTGTGGCCACAGGCCAGCCACTCGCCCTCTCTGAGCCTCACTGAGGCTCACTGAAATAGGTTAATAAGACAGCCATGTACCTCAAGGCGGCTATGGGGATTCAGGGCATCACGTGCCTAGAAAGAACAGGCTGGGTATGCAATAAGTACTTAATAACCGACTGTCGTGATTGCGATCATTGGTCTTCCTATCTGTAAGGGGAGGCAGATGTTTCTGTTTCTCCCTGGGAACGGAATTTGGGGGTCTGCCTTAGGTCTCCCAGGAGCAGCGGGAGTCCAGCTGCCTGGGCAGGGCTGTCCTCCAGACTGTCCTTCCAGCCAGGCCCCAGAGTCCCAGCCTCAGGGCATCCCTGCACCCATTTCCTGTCTTTCAAGGGCAGCTCCGTGTCCAGGGCTGGCTCAGGGGCACCCAGAGGCAGCTCCATCTTCTCCTTGAGAAGCCCAGCTGTGTCCACGTCAGTTCGCTCTCCTTTGTCCCAGGATATGTTCACCACCAGGGCCCCTTGCTGGGACACCTCCTCTGGGAAGTCTGCCGGGCTGTTCCACTGCCAAACCTGGAGACGGACGATGGGGTCAAGGCTGTGGGCAGGGCCCTATTTCTCATCCACACAAGGATGGAGTGGACCAGGTCCCTTCTGGCTTAATTCTCTAAAACCCAAGACCAATTCAAGGATCAGTTGGAAGGACCCCCCATTTCTCTTTGGAAAATTGTCCCTTCTCCTCTCTTAGTTGATGTGGTTGGACAGGGCAGTAGCCCCACGCCAGCTCTTGCCATTGGCATGTGATCCTGGCCCAGCCAATAAGAACACTCCTACCCCCTGGTTCTAGTGATAGGCTAAGGGATGGGCATATGACCCAAGCTGGACCAATCAGTGATGTCCGAGAATTCTGCTCCAGTTAATGGGAAAAATGGATACCCTGCTTCCACAGGGGGAAGGCTGAGCCTGCCTGAGATAGAAGCCTGAAGGGAGGATAGCACCACAAAGAGATGGAGTCCTAGTTCCTGGATCCAGCCATGCCTGAAGCCCACCACCTTGGATTTTTTTTTTTTTCCATCAGGTTCCTTTGTGGAACTTACTTCAGTTCTGTTTCTGCTACTAGTAAATGGCCTACACGAGGTTCCCCTTTGGGTTTCTATTTGCCTGTCTATAAAATTGGACAGGCTTTTGGAGTTCTTGCACCAGTGGGTTGGGGGAAAGTAAAATGAGTTAATGCATAGCCATTACTCTTCAGAGCCCTGGTCCAGATATGGACCCAATAAACAAGACCTGGAATTAGAAAGGGGGCCCTTACCTGCTTCCCCTGGCTGCCAGAGAACTCAACGGCAGTGCTGGCACAAGGTGTGGGCAGGGGTGGGCACAGGTGCCTTACAGCCCTGGGGAAGGAAGAGAACTGGTTAGTGCTTCTGTTCGTTCTTACTTTTTAATTGTTCTGACTTATTTTTTTTCATCTCCATTAGGTTATAATAAGGGGAGTGAGGATGTGGCCAAGGGGTCAGGGGTACAGGAGACTGACAGACCCGGATTGAAATCCCAGCACTGTCGCCACTGCTGGATGCCTGGGCCTGGGCCTCAGTTTCCTCATCTCGAAAGTGGACATAAAAACCTACTTGGGGGGGAGCAGTTATTACTATTCTTACTATCACTATTACAGATCATCTCGGGGGAAGGGGTGCAAGTTACCTGTTCAAGCCGAGGTACCCAAAGATTCCCAGGAGAAGGATGCTCACGAAGCTCCCAAAAGATGCGAGGAAGATGGACAAATCGGACGACTCGGAGACCTGGACTTCTGGGAACAGAAGAGCTTGGGCTGGGGGAGAGCCGCCTCCTGCTTCTCATTGAGGAGGAAGTGGGAGGGGCGTGCCCTCCATCAACTCACTGCTGACCCTGGTATACTGTGAATCCCTCTGTGCCTCAGTTTCCTCCTCTGTGAGGTGGGACCCCGCCTGCCCTGTGACTACAGGATAAAGCCCTGGCACACAATAAGTGCTCAGGACACTGTAGCTCCGAGAGCCTGCAGGTAGGGCCCGTGTGGTTGCTCCCCCGGACCCAGACCAGCCCACTGCACACCCAGTCTGGCTCACTGGTTCTCTTGGGACCAGACTTCACAACAAGGACAACAGGCAGGGACCGTGGCAGGAACAGGGATCATTTGGTCTCCAAATCTCTCATTGCCACACACCCCAAGACAATGGAGCCCACCTCCTTATGTTTGTGATGAGATACTCATTCATTCGTATTCATTCATTCACTCAATAAATAGCCCCCCTGCTCCCTTCCTTTCCCCAGGAGCTCCAAGGCTGGGGGAGGCAGAGCCCACACAGACACCCACACACACTCCCAAGGCGTCAGGCCAGGTAGGAGGGGCAGTGGGGGGGGGTGCCCAGAAGGAAGCCTGGAAGGCTTCCTGGAGGAGAGAGCTTTTGAGCTGAGTTTTGAAGGATGAATAGGAGTTTGACAAGGAGACCAAACATTCCAGACAGAGAAGCCTGCAAGGAAAAGCCAGCGTAAGAGAAGGTTCATGAGGAGAAGCTGCAGCAGAGGTGAAGGAGTTGGGAGCAGGTCAGCCTGCGACTCTCTCCTGAGAGGGATGCATGGGGAGCCATGGAAGGATGGAGGGTCAGGGTGGGACTGCTTGCTGACATGTGGGATGGGGCGGTGCATGCTGGGTAAGTACCCGGGCCCGCCCCCTCACTCACCGACGGTGAAGCGCAGGGCCTGGCTCCAGGCACCCCGCCACTTGGCTGTGTCTGCTCGAACCTGCACCTTGTAGGCGGTGGCAGCCCGCAGGCCCTGGAGGGTGATCTGGGTCTCTGTGGCATTCACTGACAGCTCTGTGGGCGGGAGGCAGCGTGTGTCCCTAAACCCCCTTTACTCTGGGCTCCACCCTGGGGGTGGGAGTAGGGGCTCACAGACATTTTGCTGAATAATCTTCCCTAAATGCACCCATTCACATCAAACTTATTTGGAAAATATTCTTCATCAAAATATTCAGTGAATGATGCTGTTTTTTTCTCAAATTCTGACCAATTTGCCCTTCACTCGCTCCTAGGCCACTCCTTTCCAGCCGCATCTGCCTTCTCCTCAGAGCTCCCTAAAAGGCACCAGGTTCAATCCCAAACCTCAGGGCCTTTGCACTGGCTGTTTCCCTGGCCTGGTTCACCCTTTCGCCAGATAACTACATGCCTTCCTCCCTCACCTCTTTCTCATCTTTAAGGACAAGGTCAGGGTTAACTTTGTCTAAGTTGTTCCCCGAGTGTCCCCAGCACCTCAGCACAAAGTTGGATCTCAACAAGTGTCTGTGGAATTGGATGATTTTTAAAAAATAAAGCACCCCATAAAATTCTTTAAAATGAGAATACAGTTGTTGGCTGTCGTACAGAAGAAAAATTCCTAGAACCCTAAATCCATATTCGTTGTAAATATTCAAGAGGAATATTCTTCCAAAGAAATTTCAGGGAAGTTGGTACATTTGGCCAAATGGGCATTTGGTGCGTAAATCTTCAGCAATTTGACTTTTGGCAAACTGGTGTTCAGCAAATGGGCTGCTTCCAGCTGCGCCACTGTGAACAAGTCACCGACTCCCATTTGGCCTCATTTACCCCCTCTAAACAACGGAGGGTGACCAAGCTGATGGCAGAAGGTCTATGTCTGATGTCAGAGCAGCCCCCGTTCCCCCCTCCTCCCCCCTCCCCCCCCCTCCCGCCCCTGTGCTGGGCTCGAGGAGGGAAGGCAGGATATAAACTCATGGTCTTGGCGGCCTGGCCTGTTGCTGCAGGAGATGGACGGGCGAGGCTGTATTCTCTCAAGGCTATGTTACCCAGCGGGGAGGAAGAGGCTCCCAATGTGGGAAATGACAGGACGTTTCAGCCCTGGTGAGACCTGCCCTGTACATCCTCATTTCTTTCCCTCCTATGGGGCAGGAAGGGGCACCTAACTGAGCTCAAATCCAAGCTTGTTTAACCTTTGGGCAGGTGAATCCCTTCCCAGGCCTCAGTTTCCCCATCTGTAGAATGGAGAAAGTCATCCCTGCTCCATGGGAGTTGCCGTCTAAAGGGCCAGTCAAGACCCTTGAGTCCAACTCTATTGTTCCATGGGTGTGAAAACCAAGGCCCAGAGAGGGACAGTGAGGTGTCCAGGGTCACACAGCAAGGCAGAACTCAAGGCCAGAGCCCTTCCTCCCCCAGCCAGGCCTGTGCTGCCTCACGTACCGGATACTTGGTTGCTGGCCTCATCCTGGCAGCGCACAATGTACTCCTTCAGGACGCCGGGGCAGGTGCTCAGCAGAGATGGTGTCCAGTCCACAGACACTGAATCCTGGCTGAGTTTCTTTACAGACACATGTTGTGGGCTCCCGGCCTCCGAGGCTGCAACCAACATCCTTTACCACAGTCAGCTCCAAGGGTGCTGGTTGAGTACTTCCTGCCTGCCCAGCCTGCTACTGTCCAGAGACCCAGGGAACCTTGGCCACAGAGTCAGCTGTGTCTGCCAGTTCCACCACTCTTGGTGTCATCACTTCCCCTCTCTGAGCCTCAGTTTTCTTACTATATAATGGTGCAATGCCTCTTGGAGTATCTTAAGAGTTGACTGAGCTGACTTCTATGTGTCTGGCTTCTGGCCAGGGCCTGATAGGCAGTAGGTGCCTCTAAATGGTATTCCCCCTTCCTGATACCCAAGGACACTGCCGAGTCCCCTGGGGAGACCACCCTGCAGGTTTGGGCTACTCACCATTGCCTCCAAAGTGGAAGGTGGACAAGACGGTGGACCACGAGGTGGGCTTCTCCGGGTATGCAGAGGCAAAGATAGTGATGCGGTAACACTCCTGCCGCATTGCCCCAGATGCTTGGCTCAAGCTGTGCGTTGCTGGAAGGATGAGCAAGGGTCAGACCAGTAAATAGATTGTGTCCCCACCTCCGCACCTGTGCCATCTGCCAGGAACTCTTAGAGCACTCCTACCCATGCTTTAAAGCCCTTGCACCAATGTCCCTCCTCCAGGATTCCGTCCTCATGCCCGTTGCCACCCCATCCCCGCCCCTTCCCAACCTGTCCCCACCCCCTCCAACACAGCTCCTACTCTATGGCGCCGGGGTGTCTGCATCCAGCTCTGTCTCCCCTGGCTGGGAGCTCTTTGAGGACCAGGCTGGGGCTGAGGCTTCCTGGGGCCCCGGCCAAGACCACGTCAGAGAGTGAGAGGCTGCTTGGGCCATTTGGCACCCTCCCTTTCCCTCCAGAGGCCTCATTAATTTGCCACCTGCATCTTGCTAGCTGCTACCTTTCCTGGCACGGGTGAATGTTTAACAAACACCCTGGGACGTGAAACTCATTACCTGCTGGGGTGCAACTTTCCCAGGGCTGAGCCCTGACACCCCAGGATCCCAGCAGGAAGCACCAGACCTGCATGAGTGGAAGGGTCTGTCTTGGCCTGTCCCCACCTCTGTGTGACCTTGTGCAAGTGGCAAGACCTCTCTGGGCCTCAGACACCCCACAAGGATGATGCCTGTAGGTTTGAGCTGACCAGGAGCTCTAATGGAGGATGCAGGGCAACCGATATTACGGTACCCATTCCATCAGGGTCCCGGTCCTGGGGTGCCATCAGGGTGCAGGTGGCAAGGCTCTCGTCCTGGCCCTGGGGCTGCCACTCAATGCAGTATGTCATGCCCTGGGCCTGGGCTGGCCAATGCATGGTGGTCCTGTTGGCTCTGGTACTGATATTCAGAACCCCTGGTTCTGGAAGAAGACAAGAGAGGCACATCAGAATAGCTGCCTCATGCTCCCCCCAACCCAAGGCTCCTATAGCCCCATCCCACCCTCTTGACAAGCTCTAACCCCCCAGGGCCAGGAGTGTCTGTATCTGGTTCTGTCTCCCTACGCTGGGGGCTGCCCGGATGGGGGCTGAGCACAGAGGGGACAGCAGGGGCTGTTTGAATGAATCGAGTCCTCCCCCAGCCTAACTGTGGGTTCCCTGCCAGGATGCCCACAGTCAGTGCTCCCTAGGCTGCCACTACTACCCTGTCAGGCTAGTGGGCATCTCCTGGTCCAGCAGATGCCTGGCCACCCACCACCCACTTTGCCCAGCGGTGGGTGGCTGTGGTGGAGGAGGAGCCTCCCGGCTGGACCAGAGCTCAGAGCCCCGAGGACAGACCCACTCAGCCCCCTGGGCTCCTCTCTCCACTCCCTACAGCAAGGTCACCTGCACCAACCTGAGAGGTGGGTACTGCTTCCAATTCTAGGGACAATAGCTATCATTTATTGAGTTCCGACTGTATGCGCCAGGCCAGTGCCGAGCATTTTACAGGCGCCACTTTCCCACAAAGTGGGACGATGATTATCCCAATGATATAAAACCTGAGGCTCGAAGCCAGAGAGCCACCAGCCCAAGGTCACATAGCGAGGCCATGGCCCAAAGCAGACCAGGAGCTGACAGACTTGCTGCTGTGTCACCCTGGCAAGTGGCTTCATCTGTCTGAGCCTCGGTCATCTCATCTCTGAAATGGGCATCATCTTAACAGCCCAGCTGGGTGCTCAGCAGGATCAGGACTAAGGTGAAGCGAGCAGGGCATGAAATTAAGGAGGCGCCAAAGAACTCAATCACCGAGATCAACACTCTGCTAATGCAATATTTTTTAAAAAATCAAAATGAACCTAAAAATATGTACTGAGTACTATTCACAGTTGCCAAAACAATGGAAACAGCTCAAATGTCCGTCAGTGGAAAAACAGATAAACAAAATGGGCCCATTCACGCAGTGGAATATTACTCAGCCATGAAAAGGAATGAAGCACTGATGCCTGCTACAATGTGGATGAATCTTGAAGACATCAGGCTGTGAAAGAAGCCAGACACAAAAGGTCACATAGTATATGATTGATTCTATAAAATGTCCAGAGCAGGCAAATCCACAGAGACAGCAAGCAGATTGGTGACTGTCAGGGGCTGGGGGAGGGGGAGGGGGAGTGACTGCTAAGGGGGAGGGGGTCTCCTTTTGGGCATGATGAAAAGGTTCTGGAACTAGACAGAGGCGATGATTGCACAACATTGTGAATGTAATTAGGGCATCAAATTGTACTTGTTAAAATGGTTCATGTTGATATGTGAACTTTACCTCAATAAAATACATACGTTTACATACATACATAGAAACCTTAATTTTTAAATTTTAGATTTTTTTTTGAGGTAACACTGGTTTATAATATTA
The DNA here is from genome assembly GCF_937001465.1 of Orcinus orca. Taxonomy (NCBI): domain Eukaryota; kingdom Metazoa; phylum Chordata; class Mammalia; order Artiodactyla; family Delphinidae; genus Orcinus; species Orcinus orca. The sequence continues at coordinate 11,810,547 of NC_064561.1, read as the reverse complement.
TAATAATAAAAATGTTTCATGTGCACAATATTGTATTTTGACTTCTGAATACCCTACTGTGTGCTCAACATGAAAAATTTAGTTTCCATCTGTCACCATACAGTTGATCCCCTTTACCCCTCCCCTCCCCTTGCCTCTTCCCCTCTGGTAACCACTAATCTGTTCTCTATATCTAGGTATTAGTTTTGGTTTCTCCATCTATTTAGTCAGTCAGTTGTTTGTTTGGTTGGTTGGTTGGTTGGCTGGTTGGTTGGTTTTTATATTCCACATCTGAGTGAAATCATAGGGTATTTGTCTTTCTCCAGCTGAATTGTTTCACTAAGCATAATATCCTCAAGGTCCACGCATGTTGTCACAAATGGCAACATTTCATTCTTTTTTATGGCTGAGTAGTATTCCATTGTATACATGCACCACATCTTTTTTGTCCATTCATCCATTGATGGGCACGTAGGTTGTTTCTTGGCAATTGTGAATAACGCTGCAATGAACATAGGGGTGCATATATCTTTTCCAATTATGTTTTCTTTTTCTTTGGATAAATACCCAGAAGTGGAATTGCTGGATCATATGGTAGTTCTAGTCTTAATTTTCTGAGGAATCTCCATACTGTTTTCCATAGTGGCTGCACCAATTTACATTCCTGCCAACAGTGTATGAAGGTTCCCTTTTATCCACATCATCGCCATTGATTTTTTCATTGTGTATAAATATATGTATATATTTAACATATGTATACATGTATATAAAATGAGCAAAATGTCTAGATTTTAAATAAAGACAGGATCAACCCTGTATGTGCACGACCCTGCCTTGCTTGCCACACCCTGATCTTGGCCCTGGTCCCAATAAAACTTTATTTACAAAAACAAGTGTTTGGCCTGGGCCACAGTTTGCCAGTGAGAAATTTTTTAACTATTACACTATAGCGCTATGCATTTTTTAATGCTATGCATTTTGAATACTGACTTTACACACTCCTAAATTAGACACCACATTACATTTTTGTGCCTCACTCGCTTCACTCTAGTCTAGCTGAGGCTCGAGTACGTGCTCAGCTCCAAGAGGCCCCCCCCCCACTGCCCAGCCAAAGGCACCTGAGTGGGTATAGGCAGGAATGTGCCATGTCTGGTTGGCACCGAGGCCAAAGCGATTCCGGGAAAAGACAACCAGGTCATAGGCGGCACCCGAGAGGCTGAGATTTTTCCGCAGGCGCAGAGTCCTCGTGGCCTTGGCCTTACATGGGCAGGACAGCATATGCAGGTGGACATGGTAGGTCACCTCCATGCCTGAGTCGGGCCCGAGGCAGCCTTCTGGAAGCTCCAGCTGGGGCAGCTGTTGTGAGTGTGAGAGATGGTTTGTGGGGACCTGAACATGCACGTTGTCCCCGTGCATTGACATCAGGATGCTGCCCACGAGCACCGGCTCATCCACGGGCCACAGCTGATGACATGTATGAAAATTTTTTTAAAAATAGTAAACCTCAGTGCTGGCAAGGCTGCTGGGAAACTGACACATCCACTGCTCATTGGTTTAGGGGGAGGGGGGAATAATTTGGCAAAACCCACTGAAAGCCAGAGAAAAAAAATGTTTCTGTCTTTGGACCCAGTTACTTCGAGCCTGGACATTTTTCCTAAGAAAAGAAATTCAAATTATAGGAAACCTAGGACGAGAGGGAGCTTCACTACAGCTTTATCGTGCCAGCCCATTGGGGACCTGGCGGAATCAATTATGGTGAAGCCAGGGGTTGAAACATATGGTGAGTTTGCCCCGACTCAGGCAGGGGATTTCCCCTCTGCGCCTCAGTTTCCTCCTCTGGAAAATGGGTTCATTCGACTGTACTTAATGAGCTGCTTGGGGGACTTCAAAAAAGTCATCTCCCATCCAGACCAGCACAGTCAACCCCTTCCTGGCCTTCCAGCTCTCACGTGAGCCCCCCAAACTCTGCTCCCCCAATGGCTGCCAGAGGGAGCCTGTGAACCCCTGAGTGCAGCCATATCCTTCCTCTGCTCACACACCCTCCATGGCTCCCCATTACCTTCAGAGTTCAACCCACAGTCCTTCCGGTCCCTACCACCTCCACGGCTCATCTCCCTCCTTTTAAACACTTCCACTCCAGCCTCTTGTCTCCTTCTCTCCGTCCTCAGGCCACCCCACAGGCCTGCGATGGTCCCATTACCTGCTCATGGAAGGTCACCTTCCTCCTCCCATTCGGGCGGAGCTGCTCCACCGAGAACCTCACCTTGGCCTGTGGGGGGTTTTCTGCAACGAGACAGCAAGACAGTGACACTGGGGGTGGGGTCCTTGCTCACAACGTCCTGCAGACCCTGGATTGGGACCCAGGACCTTTTCCTTCCCTCCAATGAAACACAGGATTCCATGGGTCGTTAAGCAGTTTTCAAAATCTGCAAACATGGAAATCCACTCCATGATAGTGTGAATATACTTAATGCAACTGGCTAAAAATGGTTAAAATGGCAAATTTTATATTATGTCTTTTTTTACTACAATTTAAAAAAAAATCTGAAAACAGCCGTCGGAGTTGTTTCCCAGCAGATACGCACTTGGGTGGGCAGGAGGAAGCTCCAGCTCAAAGGGTAGGGAGACAAATGTTGACAGTCACTCCCCCCATCTCTCCCTCCCACCCCCACCTCGGGCCACGTCTCCACTCTGGAGCTGCCCTGGCTCCAGCTTCCTGTGTCATTTGGAAAAATCTGCCTTCACGACAGCCACTTGCACCCATCAACTCCTTGTTCGGCTTTCAAAGAGCAAAACCCACCAAACTAATTGGAAGGAGAGAAAGACTGATACATGTTTTCTTTTTATTATGGATTTGCCACATTTTACAAAGTGAAACTTGCCCACTGCCCTGCCACCTTGCACTGATTTTCCCTAATTTCTTCGGCAGCCTTATTTCTAACATCCATCACCTTAACGCTAACGCTCACCACCTTATTTCTAATACTACTACCATCTTTCTAACGCCTGTCTCCCTTCCTGTGGTCCAGGGTGCTCTCACCAGGGGGGATGCACACAGGGCTGCTCCAGCTGCTCCAGGGACCTCCGGAGACCCCTGGCCTCAGCCGTCGCCGCAGCTGGAATTCCTGGGCCGTGTCCATCTCCAAGGGGCAGAGGCATGACTCTGGGAAGAAGCAGATCAAACATCAAGCAAAGGGGCTGTCCCAAAGCCAGGAGCACCCAGGGCTTGGCACTGGTCACTTAGCCATCATGCACACATTAAGCTCCAACTGCGCACATGCACTTATTGAGTGCCAACTGTGTACAAGCACTTATTGAGTGCCAACTGTGTACAAGCACTTATTGAGAGCTAATCATGTGCCGGACCCTGAGGACACAGCCAGAATAGGCCAGGTCCTGTGCTCTTGGGGCCTCAAGGATCACCCACTTCTTCTACTGTCTGGAGTTCAAGTCTCAGCAAGGCCACCTACTAGGGATGTGAACTTGGCCAAAGGCTTCACAAGCCCAAGCCTTTGTTTCCTCACCTGTGAAATGGGAATAATCCAATACTGAACTACAGGGAGGCGCAAACAAGCCTACAGAGAATTTAGCACTGGGTCTAGCACACAGTGGGTGCCTAATTAATGCTAACTTGCTACCGCTGTCATGGTCACTATTATTCTCACCGAAGCCAGCATCATCCTGATGTCCACAGTCGCCCTAAAACAAGACCATATTTATACATTGTTTTACATTTGGGTGTTGAACATTCTAGCTTTTTTGAAATTTTCAACAATTACTTTGCTAAATGTAACACGGAACCCTGGATTGGATCTGAGAACAGAAAGAGGACATTCTTGGAAAAGTGGGTGATAATCCAAATAGACTCTGGAGTTTAGTTCATAGCGAGAGACCAGTGACAGACAGACTTGGGAACGAAAGCCATTAACCTGTGGGGAAGCTGGGTGAAGGCTCTATGTACTTCTTTGTAACTTTTCTGAAAATCTAAGATTATTCCAAAATAAAAAAGTTTTTTTTTTTTTTTAAAAGCATCATTTGGGGGAATTTCCTGGCAGTCCAGTGGTTAGGACTTGGCACGTTCACTTCCGGGGCCCGTGTTCAATCCCTGGTCAGAGAACTAAGATCCCACAAGCCGTCTGTCGAGGCCAAAAATTAAAAAATAAAATAATTATTTTAGGAGGCAAAATTATATTTTTATAATTTCCTAAAAAAATATTTTAAGAGACAAAACCTATCTGTTTGTGGTGTCGTGGTTGAGGAGAGGCAAGTTTAGGACCCAGCTAGCCCCACACTCCCCGGCTGATGCTGAGAGGTCCCTGGACATCCTGAGCCTCAGTTTCCTCATCTGCAAAGGGGGGCTGAGAGGGTCCACTGCAGAGTGTGTTAGGGGGCTGGAGATAAAAAGCAAAGACATGCCCCTCCCCAACAGGACTCCCATGTCACCTGCCTCTGACTGATCCGAACCCATTCACTTGATGGGAAAACTGAGGCTCAGGGAGGGGCACAACATTTGGAGGGAAGATGGGGCCCAAACTGAGGCAACTCCCTGGACTCAAGATGTTCCCAGGCTGAGGGAGGGGGAGACACCACAATTCAGAAGCTGTGTGGGTGTTCTCTGTCTCTCCCAAACCAGGGACTCCTTGGGGACTTGGTCAGGGCTGAGGTTTCTTGCAAGCCTAGGCTTGCCCTGCTTGCAGGGGACAGAGGGGAGAATAGAGTAGCTGAAGCATGAATGAAGGTCCAAAGAAGACATACAGATGGCCAACAGGTACATGAAGATGTGTTCAACATCACTCATCATCAGGGAAATGCAGATCAAAACCACAACGAGATACCACCTCACACCTGTCAGAATGGTTATCATCAAAAAGACAAGAGATAACAATTGTTGGCGAGGACGTGGAGAAAAGGGAACCCTGTGTACTGTTGGTGGGGATGTAAATTGCAGCAGCCACTACGGAAAACAGAGTGCACGTTCCTCAAAATATTAAAAATAGAGCTACCATATCATCCAGCTATATCAATTCTGAGTATTTATCCAAAGAAAAGCAAAACACTAATTGGAAAAGATACACGCACCTTCATGTTCACTGCAGCATTATTTACAGCAGCCAAGATGTGAAAGCAACCTTAGTGTCCATCGATGGATGAATGGATAAAGAAAATGTGGTACATGTATCAATGGAATATTATTTAGCCATAAAAAAGGAAATCCTGCCATTTGCAACATGGATAGTCCTTGACGGCATTATGTTGAGTGAAATAAGTCTGACAGAGAAAGACAAATACTGTATGATCTCACTTACAAGTGAATTTAAAACAAACAAAAAACCAAACTGATAGATACAGAGAACAGAGTATTGGTTGCCTGAGGTGAGGGGTAGTGTGTGGGCGAAACGGGTGAAGGTGGTCAAAAGGTACAAAGTTATCAATATAAAATAAATAAGTCCTGGGATGTAATGTACAGCATGGTGACTATAGTTAACAATACTGAACTGTACTGTCTGAAAGTTGCTAAGAGAGTAAATCTTAAAAGTTCTCATTACAAGAAGCAAAATCTGGAACATGCCTGTGTGGTGACGGATGTTAAACAGACTTATTGTGGTGATGATTTCACAATGTATACAAATATCAAATCATGTTGTACACTTGAAACTAATATGATTTTGTATGTCAGTTACATCTGAATTTAAAAAAGGAGGGACTTCCCTGGCAGTCCAGTTAAGAGTCTGTGCTCCCAATGCAGTGGGCAGGGGTTCAGTCCCTGGTCGGGGAACTAAGACCCCACATGCCACACAGCACGGCTTAAAAAAAAAAATAGAAAAAAAGAAAGGAGGGAGGGAGGGAGGAATGGTGGAAAGGTAGTTTCCTGGAAGAGGTAGCCCTTGAGCTGGACCCTGAAGGTGGGTTGGATTCACATGTGCTCAGATACAGAGGAGGGCATGCAGGTGGAAGGAACTGCATATACCAAGGCAAAGAGGCTGGGAATCCAGGGCATAGGCAAAGAATGATGGCCATTCAAAAAGGGGCCAGAGGAAGCATGAGGCAAGTGAGGGAAACTAGGGCCAGCTGAAGATAAGGATGACTTACTGAGGGTAGTGGGGAGCCATGGAGGGTGTGTGAGCAAGGGAGATCACAATCAGATCTTCATGTCAGAGAGACCCAGAGGCTAAACATGGGGCAAGAGTGGAGGCCACGTGGGAAGGGTGATAGATACAGAGATTGCAAAACTGATGGGAGAGGTGTGAGGGTGCCCTGTGCCTGTGCAAACCCCTGATCTGGGGAATAAACTCACCCACTTCCACGGGCTGCCAGGTGTCCGGTGCCGGAACTGTACCTCAGCACCATCTTGGTGGGCTGGGGTCTCCCACTCCATGAGCAGCTGCCCCGCTGACCTGGACACCTTGATGTTTCCTGGGGGAGGGTCGTATTTAACTGGAAGCAGAGTTGGGGGTTGGGAAGGGGAAGCCGGCATGTGTGTGAGCTGTTGGTCCTGAAAACTCTGGAAAATCTTCCCATGATCCTCCTGGCCCATAGTAAACCACCAAGCTCCCCAAATTTGAATCAGGGACACCTCTACAGGTGCCATCTAAGCCTGGGGTTCTAAGCCTGGGGTCAAAGAGTTAAGATTTATACACAGGATCCTATTAGTAAAGGTGTCTTTAAAATATTAATACTCATTGCTGGCAAGGCTGTGGTGAGACAGGCACTTCTGTAAATTGCTGATGAGAGGGTAATTAACTGATTCTATTTTTTTCTGAAGGACTATTAGGGAAATGTTACTAACTTTTTAAGCCCACTTCAAGGAGCCTGGCCTGAGGAGAGACATCTATCATGCTTTCTGCATCTCGGTCATAGTGTGCCTGATTCTAGCTCAGGGCCTTTGCACTTGCCATATCCTCTGTTTTGCTGTATCCACACTTCCCCATCTTTATTCCTACTGGATCTTTTTCATCCTTGAGCTGGAGCCCTCCCTGACCTCCCAGCAGTATCTCATCATGTGTAACGATCATGCCTTGTCCATCACCCTACATGAATCTGGGCTCCATGAAGGCAGGGACAGGGTTGAGATTAGGGTGAGGAGAGGGAGGCAAGGTTGTACAAATACAGGGTCAGATCCTGTCTTTATTTGAAGTTCTGGGGAATTCCCTGGTGGTCCAGTGGTTAGGGTTCTGCACTTCCACTACAGGGGGTGTGGGTTCGATCCCTGGTCGGGGAAATAAGATCCTGCGTGCTGTGCAGTGTGGCCGAAAAAAAAAAATCTGATATTTGATTTGTCATGGCTTTTTTTTTGCATTAATATTAATTTTTTTTAAATGTTGCATCATGGGACTTCCCTGGTGGTCCATGGGTCAATACTTCGCACTCCCAATGCAGGGGACCTGGGTTTGATCCCTGATCAGGGAACTAGATCCCACATGCATGCTGCAACTAAAAGATCCCGCATGCTTCAACAAAGAACCCTCACGTGGCAGCAAAGATCCTGCGTGCCACAACTAAAAGCGGCACAGCCAAATAAATAAATAAATAAATATTAAAAAAGAAAAGTTGCATCATGCTATGGTTTATAATGACTACTGAGGTTTTTTGACACCCCCATAACATTTTGTGGCCAAGGAGGGTGCCTCGTTCATCTCACCCTTGTCCCAGCCCTGTGCTGTGACCTCCATTGGCCTTGCCCATGTCCCCTGTGACTGAGCATGGCACACAGTAGCAGTTCAACGAGTATAAACTAAGTATATGTTATTGATTCGTGAAAACAGATTTTAAAGACCGAACACGGGGGACTTCCCTGGTGACGCAGTGGTTAAGAATCCGCCTGCCAATGCAGGGGACACGGGTCCAGTCCCTGGCCCGGGAAGATCCCACATGCCGCGGAGCAACTAAGCCCGTGCACCACAACTACTGAGGCCGTGTGCTGCAACTACTCAAGCCTGCGCACCTAGAGCCCGTGCTCCGCAAAAAGAGAAGCCACCACAATGAGCAGCCAGAGCATCACAACGAAGAGTAGCCCCCACGCTCTGCAACTAGAGGAAGCCCGCACACAGCAATGATGACAATGCAGAAAAAAAAAAAAAAATTATAAGACCCAACAGGGTCTTGGCCACATTACAGTACCAAGGAGAAACCGGAAGCTACCTACATGTTCATCAGTAGGGGATCCGTTAGGGGACCATGAAAGACTCTGCCAGGTTACATGACAGAGTTGGATGTAAAAACAGCTGGCAGTATCCAGCCCCTTGCCAGGGACCCAGAATTCCCTCAGGTCTAGGCTTGGGGACCGGAGGCTTCTCTGGGTGAGGAAGTGGTAGTGGAGAGGAAGAGAACAGGGTGCTGACCTGAGCTGTAGAGGTTCAGGGTAATGTTGGGGGACTTCTCTGTCCAGTTGGCAGCCCGGGATTCCACCCAGAGAGTGACAGCGTGGAGCACGGATATGCCATCCTGGTCGGAGAACTGCAGCTTGGTGGCTGAGCCTGCGGCAAAGTAGCAACAGCGCCCGGGCTTGAGGCTGCGGGAAGGAGGGTATCGGTACTGAGTCTCAGCGGCCACAGCAGATGATGTGCATCAATCCCAGGATCCTTTTCTTCCCCTTTTACCGCCGCTCCCCAGCCTGGGGTTTTCTTAGGGATCAACTTAGGACTAAGGGGTTTGGAGGATCCCAGAATCTCCTAACATGGGCTGCCACAGAGAGAAGAAAGAAATGAATAGATGGATGAATAAGTCACAGGGTGAGGATGAAGGAAGGACCACAGGGATCCTAATTGTCGCCCAAACTGTATGCCCATCCATGCTGACCCCACAACACAGATCCCCAGCCCTCCCTTCTGACATGAGAAACTGAGGCCCAGGAAGAGGCAAAGACACTGCCGAGCTCATACATCTGAGAGTAGAGGCAGGCGGTCAGGAGCAAAGGCAGGATCCTCACCAGCATCTCAGGAAGTGGCTGACCCCAGCTGCGGGGCCCTCATATTCCCAGGAACATTCATAACCAGCGTTGCTGAGTATCCGGTAGCAGTTTAGGTCCCGGGGGCCCGAAGCTAAGCCTGGAGGTTTGAGAACAGATTAGAGTGTAGGGTGGTGGGGTCCCCAAACTGACACACCCCAGAGAGGAATCTTTGTGACACTTATGCAATCCGGTGTCACCTCAGCCTAAACACGCTGTGACTTCCAGTACCTTCCTGTGCCCTTCCTGCCTGTCTCCTGCCATCTCCCTTGCACCTCCTCCTCCAGCCACTTCAGCCTCTTCACTGGTCCTCAAACACACCAGGCTCACTCCTACCTCAGGACCTTTGCATGTGCTATGCCCTCTGCCTGAAATGTCCTTGGCCCAGATCTTGACATTCCAATTTCTCCTTCAGTGTCACTTCTTCAAGCACTAGGCTATTTGAAGTAGCCCCCTCCTTCTCCATCCCTCACCCTGCTCTGTTTTTTTCCTAGCACGTCATTGTATGCAGGATATGCATTTGTGTGCCTCTTGTCCACCTCCTGCACTAGGCTGTGACCCCAGGAGGACAGCTGGGCTCGCAGCTGATTCCTTCATGTCTAGAACTGTGTCTGCACGTAGTACGTGCTTGGTAAATATTTCTGGAACAAAAGAATAGATGAAACGCCTTGCCCAGTGGCAGATTTTGTGACTTTGTTACAAGCATGAATGTTCCAGCAATGCTTGCCTCGGAGCAACTTCAAAATGTTTAACAGCTGCTTAGCCCCACATGCTGACCAATCAGGACGGACACAGACACCAGTCCTGCGACCCTGTTACAGAGTAGATGAGGCTTACAGAGGTGACTGCTCCAGGACACCTGAGTTTGGTGAGGACAGGCCATCAGGCTGTTGGGTTGGGGCTACTGAGACCCCAGTCTTTGGCTGGGCAGGAGGGAGCTGAGGGAGTGGCTGCTTGGGATGGGTCAGTCAGAGCCCAGTACAACCCCTTCCTCCCACGATGGGGAACTGCCCCAGACCTGAGTCTGCATCCGGATACGGCGGATCCTGAAAACAGCACCCCATGGTGCCACAGGCTTCAGCTGCAAAGGCAATGAAGAGAAATGACAGTCTCAGCCTTTCACTTCAGGGGAGGGGGGCTTGCCCAGTGACCATCCACGCACCTGCCCACTTTCCCATCCTTGCACCCACCCACCCATCCACCTTTCTATCCATCCATCCATCCATCCATCCATCTACCCATCCACTCATCTATTCAGCCATCCATCTTTCCACCCACCCACCCACCCATCCATCCATCCATCCATCCACTCACCTATCCATCCATTCATCCATCCACCCATCCACTCATCTATTCAGCCATCCATCTTTCCACCCACCCACCCATCCATCCATCCATCCATCCATCCATCCATCCACTCACCTATCCATCCATTCATCCATCCACCCATCCACTCATCTATCCATACATTCACCCATCCATCCATCCACCCACCCATCCAGCTCTCGGGCCGCTCCTCTAAAGCAATCCAGGGTCCCCTGTACCTCTCCCTTTTGCTGGTCTCCAGCCCTGCCTGAACTCTATAAGCCCTGAAACCTTGCTGATCTCCAGTTTACAGAGAGGGAAACTGAGGCACAAAGAAGTTGCCCAAGGTCATGGAACAGCAGAGCTGGGATGAGAGTCCAAACCTAGTCATCTGCTGGGGGCTGGGTCCCTTCCCATTCGATTCCACAAGATGGAGAGAGAGTATGTATATTACATACACTGGGTACATAACACTATTTTTTATATATATATATATTATATATATATATATATATTATATACTTGGTCTTTATCCCTTCCTTAGCTATTTCTCATTAAACTCTGGGATGTGGGAAAGATTCAGAGCTTCAGCCCACCCCACAGAAGACAAAATCAAGACCGGAGGGGAGATGACATCAGAATCCATGATCATCCATGATCATCCAGCTCACATTTGATAGAGGGAAAGACTGAGGCCCAGAGACACAGAAACAACCCTGGGAACCGGGTCCACAGCCCTCCACATATACACACACAGCCCCCCGCCCCGGCAAGAAGAGCCATAGGGGACTACTCCAGGGTAGGGGACTCACCGCCCTGCCGGGGTAGCAGGAGGAGAAAGAGGGGGACCAGCCTGGTCACCCCCTGCCCCATTAGGTCCTCGAAGAGGGTGGCAATCCCGGACGAGCTTCTGTGCTGCTGGAGAGACCCCAGCCACCCAGTCCTCACCCAGGAACACATTAAAGCTTAGCAAGAAAAACTAAAAGGAAAAAAAAAGTTAGGTGTCGTGGCCCCTCCCAGGGCAAGTCAAAGTGAAAAAGAAACCCAGGAAGTCAGCCCGGGCGTGGTGGCCTCATTCAGACCACAAACACACCCGAGCCCCAGGTCCGGGGGGTCTTCTCTGCTGGCCCCAGACTGAAGCTGGACACTGGGTGAGAGCCCCATGGGTGGCCTGGGGCTCTGTGCCCTTGGCCAGGTCTCCAGCCCTCTCTGGTCCACTTCTGAGACTTAGGAGCTAAATGGGAGGCCAGGGTCTTCAGACGTCAGAGTTCACTCTCCCAGTAAATTGTTATGAAGTGCTTGCTGTAGGCTGGGCCTTCCAAAAATGTCCACCTCCCCGTTTCCCGAATTCCAGCCTCAGGGCACCCTGGGTTCCAGGTCTGGAAGAGTCTCCTTGCTTCCTTTAGACTCAACTTTGTCTTTTCTGTGTCTTTTTCTCAGCCAGAGGTGGAGAGGTTGAGGCGGGGAGGGGGGTGGTCTCAGTTTCTGACCCTCTCTCCGCACTGTCAACAAAGGCCCAAAATGTCCATGGAGAAGAGCTGATTCATGCTACCAAGTGGATGAACCCCCAAAACAACAGGCTGAGTGAAAAAAGTCAGACACAGCAGCCCATATGTTATATGACTCTATGCATATAAAATGTCCGGAACAGGCAAATCCACAGAGACAGAAGGTAGATTAGTGGTTGCCAGGGGCTGGGGGAGGGGAATGGGGAGCGACTACTCATGGGGATGGGGCTGCATCTTGGGGTGCTGAAAATGTTTTGGAGCTAGACAGAGGTAATTGTTGTACCATATCGTGAATATTCTAAATGTCACTGAACTGTATATATTAAAATGGTTAATTTTATGTTATGTGATTTTCACCTAAAAAAAAATGTTCTCGGAGCCCAGGTGGGCAAAGAACAGGGTAAGGGTCTCTCCTGGGGGAGAGCATCTGGGGAAACTGAGGCCCAAGAGGCCAGGAGGAAGCCCATTCTCTGAGAGCCAGTCCTGAGGGGCAGCTGGGCTGGCCAGGGTCAGGCGCCCAGCAGGCCATGAAGTCAGAGCCATCAGAACAAAGAGGCAGTGTTCCAGGCCTGGCACAGTGGGGACGGGGACCCTGTGACCCTGCACAGAGCAGTCTTCACAGGCAGCAGGGCCCAGGCCAGGCCAGGGGGCGGAGTAGGTTTGAGGCCTGGGGGAGGGTCAGAGACAGAGAGAGACAGAGACACAAATGGAGAGAAACATAAAGATAGAAGGGACCATTGGAGATAGGGGTAAACCCATGGCCCACCTCTCAATGATCCTGAGACCCCTACATCAGGTGCCCTATTTTGCAGATGGAGAAACTGAGTCCAGAGACACCCAGGCCACTCAGGGTCCCAGCTAGAGGTGAAAACATGGATGCAAACCCTGAGGCAGGGCACCCTCCACAGTGGGGCTGAGCTTTGCACCTTCCAGAGTAAGACCCATGCCCCAGGGCTACTCCCTACCTCCCACCAACCCCCCTCCCGAAATTTGGGCCTCCCAGGCCTTAGCTTCCCCATCTGCAAATGGGCTAGAGTGTGGATAAAAGAGGGTTGCTGCCCACCAGACAGCCAGTATGATTTATCATTCTTTGGGGGCTCGCAGTGGCCTCTGCTCTTGTCACACCTCTTTCCCATCCCCCCAAAGTTAGAGCAGTCACTGGAAAAACATCAAGGGGGGTGGGGCAGAGCTGGACACAGACGCCCCCAGCTCCTTGAGGTCAGGGGCTGGGTGCAGGGAGGGGCAGAGGTTAAGGGGGCCCTGCAGGGGACCAGGGAGGGCTGCCCAGAGTAAGGAGGTCTTGAACTGGCTTTGTAGAATTAAAGGGCATTCCCGGCAGAGGTCACAGAAGAGGCAAAAGTTCGGGGGACATGATTTGGGGAACAGCAAGATGAACGTGGCAGGTCTGGGGCTCCATGGGAGAGATGAAGATGGTAACGGGGGCCAGGGCCTTGAGTGCTGGGCTGAAGGGCTGGGCTTTTTCCCAAGAGCTTTTTCCCAAGGAGCTACGGCAGGAGTGTGAGAAGGATTCCAGCCACTTGTCAGGTGTTGTTTCTACCCTTTTTGAAGTCACAGTTGGAAGCTCACCTTGAGGTTCACCGCAGCCCACCTTCCCCGTGCCAAATCTTTATACTCCCACCTCTCTTGGCCTGCCTGCCACCTACTCCAGGAAGCCCTCCCAGCTGCCCCAGAAGCACACCTGGGATATGTCCCCAGAGCTGTCCCACTTTCAGATGCCCCACAAACTGGGGGGAGGGAGAGGCAGGAAGGATAGGGTCATAGGCCCCCCTCCCCAGGAAATGGTAATGGGAAGAACCACAGAACTTCCCCACCCCCTCAGCTTCCGCCTTCTGGGGGAAGGACGGGTAGTAACCTTTAGCCCGAGAAGGGCTGAGCTTCTCTCCATGTGGTCAAGAGACCTGGTGCCCCTGAGGGTCATCTAAGGAGGATCTTGAAGGATGAGTAGGAGTTGGCAAGGAGAAAATCCATGAGTTCATTTAACGAACACATTTATTAATAAGAACATTTTTCACCAATAAGAACATTTCTCATTTACTCAACCAGGACTTCCTGAGGCCTCCAGAGGATCAGTTGAGGATGTTTTAAAGAATACATAGTGGTGATCATTTTGTAAGATATAGAAATATCAAATCAATATATTGTGCACCTGGAACTAACATAATGTTGTAGGTCAATTATAATTCAATTTTTTTTTTTTCGGTACGCGGGCCTCTTACTGTTGTGGCCTCTCCCGTTGCGGAGCACAGTCTCCGGACACACAGGCTCAGCGGCCATGGCTCATGGGCCTAGCCGCTCCGCGGCATGTGAGACCTTCCCGGACCGGGGCACGAACCCGTGTCCCTTGCATCGGCAGGCGGACTCTCAACCACTGCGCCACCAGGGAAGCCCTATAATTCGATTTTTTAAAAAAGAATACATAGGGGAACTTCCCTGGCGGTTCAGTGGTTAAGACTCCGCACCTCCGCTGCAGGGGGCAGGTGCTCGATCCCTGGTCGGGGAACTAAGATCCTGCACGCCGTGCAGTGTGGGGCCCCACCCGCACCCCCCCAAAAAAGAATACATAGGTGGGACTTCCCTGGTGGTGCAGTGGTTAAGAATCCACCTGCCAATGCAGGGGACACAGGTTCGATCCCTGGCCCGGGAAGATCCCACATGTCCCAGAGCAACTAAGCCCGTGTGCCACAACCACTGAGCATGCACTCTAGAGCCCGCGAGCCACAACTACTGAGTCCGCGTGTCACAACTACTGAAGCCCGTGCTCCACAACGAGAAGCCACCGCAATGAGAAGCCCACGCACCGTAACGAAGACCCAATGCAGCCAAAAATAAATAAATAAAAATTTAAAAGTAAATAAGTACATGTATTTATTTTTTTAAAAAAGAATACATAGGTTACCAAGAAAAGAACTCATTCATTCACTCCCTGATTACACTCCCTGATACTCTTCATGGAGATATTTGAGGAGGGTTTTGATGGATGTGTAGAAGTTTGCAAGAAAAAATCTATTTATTCATTCAATAAATGTTCTCTGATGCTTCTCAAAGAGAATTTGAAGTGGATTTTGAAGGATAGGTGTTCACCGTGGAAAAATTGCATTCAGTCAGTCCTCCAGTCGGTCAGTCAATAAATGCTCCCTGTTGCCCTTTGAAGAGGTCATTTGGGAAGGGGTTCTGGGAAGAAGTTCTCCAGATAGATCACAGGCATTTGAGACCTCTCTGGTGGCTTCCCCTCCAGCAGCTCCCCATCTGTCCAGCCCAACCACCTCTGGTACACGGAACCTCTCTTTCCTCAGGGTTCCAGCCAAAGTCCCAGGGAAGACTCTGATTGACTGAGCTTGAGTCACATCTCCATCTTGAACCAATCACAGTGACTGAGCTGGATAAGGACTCTAGGTCACATGTCCACCCCAGCCTGGATTATAGAACTTTTAGGCAGAACTAGCCAGAGACAGAAAGTTGGCCATGGTAGGGTGTGAGCTTACCATCACCTGGGGTATGCAAGCTCCAGATGAAGTCCATTTATTGTAGGGTTGTCAGATAAAACACACAACATCCAGTTAAATTAGAATTTCAGATAAATAACACATAGCTTTTTAGCATATCTATGTCCCAATTATTGCACAGGACATATACTGAAAAAGTATTCATTGTTTATGTGAAATTAAATTTAACCAGGTGTCTGTATTAGTTTGGTAGAGCTACCATAACAAAGTATCACAGACTGAAATCACAGAGTGATTTCAACAACAGAAATTTACTTTATTATAGTTTTGGAGGCTAGAAGTCCAAGATCAAGGTGTCGGCAGGTTTGATTTCTTCCAGGGTCTCTCTCCACGGCTTGAAGATGGTATCTTTTCCCTGTGTCTTCACATAGTCACTTCCCTTGTATACTAATCTCCTCTTATAAAGACACCAGTCATATTGGATTCGGATCTACCCACATGACCTCATTTTAGTTAATTACCTCTTTAAAGGCCTTATCTCCAAATACAATCACATTCCGAGGTACTCGGGGTGAGGATTTCAACTTATGAATTTTGGGAGAATGCAATTCAACCCATAACAGTGGCTGCTTTGGAAAACGGTCTGGTAGTTTTTGAGAATATTTAAATGTAGAGTTACCACAGGACCCAGGAATTCCACTCCTAGGTATATACCCAAGAGAATCGAAAGCATATGTCCACACAAAAAGTTGTACATGAATGTTCACAGAAGCACTCTTCACAATAGCCAGAAAGTGGAAAAACTCAGACGTCCACTAATGGATGAATGAGTAAACAAAATGTGTCTATCCATGCAATGAAATATTATTCAGCCATAAAAAGGAATGAAGTAGTGGCGTTTGCTGCAACGAGGATGAATCTTGAAAACGTCTTGCTGAGTGAAAGAAGCCAGACACAAAAGGCCACATGTTGTATGATTTCATTTATGTGAAATGTCCAGGACAGGCAGATCCACAGGGACAGAAAGATTGGTCTTTAACAGGGGCTGGGGGAGGGAGAATGGGGAGTGACTGCTCACTGGTATAGGGTTTCTTTTGGGGGTGATGAAAGTGTTCTGGAATTAGATAGTGGTGATGATTGCACATCTCTGTGAATATGTTTAAAAACCACAGAATTGTACACTTTAAAAAGGTGAATTTTATGATAGGTAAATTACACGTCAATTTCAAAACGTGTGTGAGAAAAGCAAATCTGGCCTTGGAGTCCTGTATTTTTATGTGCTCAATCTGGCCACCATAACTTGGTGGGACACTACTATACCTCACAGGCGATTAGCCAGAGACCTTAGCTAGGGTTCCCTCCAATCTGAGAACATACTCTAATGTCCAGGTCGAACAGCTGGTAACCAAGGGACCCTGCAGCAGCAGAGACAGTGGGAGTCCCAGTGAAAGAGAGAATATGGGTGCCATCTTGGGACTTTGGGCTTTTCCCAGCCTCCCTTTCCCTTCTGCAAAGTCAGGCTGAACAATTATCATCAGATACCTGTGAGAGGAGGTCCTCATGAGGCATTTAGTTGGGTGCCCAATTGGCGCTCGGCAAAGGCAGCCATCCTCAAAAAAGAAACTGGTAACTACAGTGGCCACCTATTCTTGTAAATAAAGTTTTATTGGGACAAGGGCCAGGATTGGAGTGAGGCAAGCAGGCAGGGTCGTGCAAGCGCAGAGTCTGATCCTGTTTTTATTTAAAATGTTCATGTCTAGCTCATCATGCATTTTTGTATTCGTTTCGATTTGTTAAACTATTGTATTAAAATGTTGTGTATCTTCATTACTGACTTTTTTTGTGGGCGCTTCTTAAATTTTGCACAAACGTGAGTGCCCCACTCGCCTCACCCTTGTTGTGTGCCCCCCGGGGCGGGGAACATGGATTAACTTTTCTGAGCCTCAGTTTCCTCTTTTGCAAAATGGGGATAACTCTCCCTTCTAGGAAGATTCATTGAAAAATGTTTACTTCTAGGCTCTAGGGGTGGGGCGGGGCCTGAAAGGGCGGGGCAGACTCGCTAGAAGGGGGCGGGCCTTTCGAGACCGGCTCTCGGAGAGGGGCGGGGTCAGGCCTCGTCAGCTGACCGCTTTGGCCAACGGCAGGGTGTGGCGGGGCCTGGCAGACTGAGACGGGGCAGGGCGCAAGCGAGCATTGCGGACTAGCCGGCGATGGACGAGCCGAGCCTCCTGCGGCGCCGTGGGCTCCAGGTGAGGCCCCTGCGCGGGCGGGCAGAGGGCGCGGGCGGAGTGAACCTGCTTGGGTGCCGGGCTCGGGGCTTTGGCGAACCTGCTTGGGTGCCGGGCTCGGGGCTTTGACGGACCAGGGGAAACTGAGGCGGAGGGAGGTGCGCGCTCCGGAGACTCCCACTTGTCCACCCGCATCTCAAAGTGCTTTTCGCCTGTTGGGAAGAGGGTATGTCCATTTGACATATGGAGAAACTGAGGCTCCGTGGGAGAAAGGGGCTGAGGTTTCGACCTCTCCACCAGCAGCTCTAATCATATGAGCAGCGACAGCCTTTGAGCGCTCACCATAAGTTCATCTCGTTGTGTCAATACTTTTACTAGTGCTATATTAATATTAATTAATGTGTATTAATACATGCCTCGTGCCTTCGCAGCGCCACCGCAGCCCTGCCTCAGCTCACCCCTAAGGCAAGCTGGGGAGGCTGGGGATGTCAGTCTGCCCTTTCGTCAGATCAGGAAACTGAGGCTGGAGTCTGGGAAAGTCACAAACCCCAGGTCGCACAGCAGGGATTCAGTCCAGCGACCTTAACCAGCTCTCAGGTGCACAAGCCACTGCCAGCTGGCTCTGTGGCCTGGGGGGGGGGGGCTGAGGCGTTGGGAGGCACTCTTGGGTCTCCCGACCTCAGTTTCCCCATTCATTAGAAGGGCCCTCCCTTTCTGACCACTGGCCCAGGGTTTGTGTTCGGGAGGCAGCGCCACCAGGAGATAAGCAAAAAAGGCATCAGACCTAGGAGAGGCTGACATTCTAACGCACGTGACCCCGCAGCGGCAACTTCCTTGACCTCTCTGGACCTCAGTGTCCCCATCCATCCAGTGGGAATTTAGACAATCTAGCCGTTTCCCTCTGGGGCTTAGACCACAACTGTAAGAAGCCACCAGTTGCAAGTGGGGGAACCCGGGATTCATCATTTACCCAACAAACATTTATTGAGTGCCTGCTGTAGTCCCCCGTCCCACCCCACCCCCGCCCCCCTGGAGAGGCGGGGGATGGGGGGGTTCACCCCTGGAACCGCCCTCCTGGATCTCCCAGCCTGTTGGGGGAGACGAATGCCTGAGCAGCAGTGACCCCACACAGGTGTCAGCTGCGATGGGGCACGCTCAGGCACCCCTGGAGAAGGCGGCTGAACCGAGGGTTGCTGGGTGGCCTTGGGACAGAGGAAGCAGCCACTGGTGGCAGGGCAGGGAGCAGGTGTTTGGGGAAATGAATGAGGCTCAGAGAAGCTAGAAAGTAGGGGATGGGGTGGGGAGGTGGGCACTGAGGCCGAGGAAGGAGGGGAAAGGCAGGCCTTGAACCCGGGCTGCGGAACTGCGAACTTGTTGGGAGGTGAAGGAAGAGCCACATGTGTTTCGGTTGGGAGTCAGGGAGGGTGTGGGTAGAGCTGCAAGGCAGAGACCCTGAGGACATGCGGGGGGGGAGGGGCCGTTGCCAGAGGCAGGAGTCGGGGGCCTGAGCATAGAGGAGGGGGTGCAGCAGGACTGGTTTGCAGTGGGGTGTTGTGGGGAAACAAGCCCCGCCCGGAGCCCCAGATAGAATTGAGCCCTGCCTGCAGCCTCTTAAAATAGAGAAACCGCCTTCGGGTAGGCGAATGGGGGGTGCAGCTGACGTCAGAAACGGGGGGGTTGCTGTTCCATGGGGAAGAGGCACCCATTCCCTGATGACGAGTCCCATGTTACAAATGGGAAAACTGAGGCTCATAGAATCATAGCCTCTGTCCAGGTGTCACAGTGTGTAAGGCGACAGAGGATGTGAACCCAGGCAGATCTGGCTCTCCCTGCAGCCCAACCCCATACTGGCAGGCCTCCATCCAAGGAGGCGGAGGGGCAAGTAGGGTTTGCCCAGTTGAGTGAGGGCATTCTGGACAGAGGGAACAGCACGTGCAAATGCCCAGAGGTATGCAACCATATGTATTTATGGGGAAGCTAGAAGCCATTTCTTAGCGCTAGAACTGGGCATGTGAGATGGGACCATCTGCTTCCAGGGCTTCCAGCGCCGATTTTGAAGAGATTAGACTTTCTTCCTAGGGTGATTGGGAGCTATGGAAGGTGATGGAACAGGGGAGGTCATGTCAGATCTGAGCGCTTTGAAAGACTCCTCTGGAGCAGGTGGGGGCCAAAAAGGGGGCCAAAAGCCAGGAAGGCATCTAGAGTAAAGGACCAAGTAGGAGACACATGAAAATAATGTTTAAAATAACAGTATAAGTGTAAATAACTGCTCACATTAAGGGGCATCTACAAATGCTAAGCACTGTACATGCATTTAGTTCTCCAACAGCCCAAGAGATTATTAGCCTTATTTTTCACAAGGGGAAACTGAGGCTCAGAGAAGGAAAATAACACCCAGGAAGTCAGGGAGTTGGAATTCTAAGTGGTCTGGCACTTGAGGATGCAAAGATGTTGAGGGCCTTGGTTTGGGGCATCAGTCACACACTCCTTTAGTTGGAGCCCAGAGCGCCCCCAGCCAATCAGGTCAGAGCCAATCAGATACCTTGGAGGGTGATCCTTGCCAAAGGTCAAAGAGTCAATTCATAAAAGCTTGAGGAAGTCAGGTGCTGATTGGCCAGTCCAGACAATAGCTGGGGGTATCCTGGCCAATCTGACTGTGGCAATGCAGGGCATGCGGTTGACTGAGTACTAGGAGGTTGTAAACAGGACCTGGCTTGGCCTGTGGACCACCAGTTTGCATTGGCTGTGGGTAAGGGGAAGAGGTGGAGACTGGCCCTTTCTGGTTTGGGTTAAGCTCAGTCTTCTGTGTAGCATTTGTAGGCGCCAGTTAACGTAAGCTGTTATTACTAGGACTACTACCACTATTATTTTATCATTTTTTTCATCATCTCCCACTTTGCCCTTTGCTTAACAAACGACAGAATTTTAAAAGCAGATCCCCAAAGAGAGCATCCAGGGACAGAGAAGGTGTCCAGTCTGTGTCTGGACTTTGTCTCTCCTGCTGCTGGGGAAGCTCCCTGGAAGGTCCATCTGGCATCCTCACGGCCCAGTTCCAACTATTCTCCTCCTCCAGAAAGCCCTCCGGCTGGTGCCATGTGGTCCCTGCTGACCTCTCTCTCTTCGCTCCAGCTGCCAACTTCCGATGAGACTTGGTGCCCACTGGGCTGAGTCCCACCTCCACCCTACTGTTTCCCACTAGCCTGCTAGCCCAGCCTGAAGCCCTCCTCCTGGAACTCCTTTGGCTCCCCTCTCCCTCCAGCCCCTTCTCTTCCTCTGGGTCCCTACTAATGCCTCCAGTATGGGGGTGTCCATGCCCTACCCTGTCTCCTTCAGAATGTGGGTTCCTCGGGGTGGAGCTGAGGCTTCTGGTGAGGAGGCAGCATCTCCCAGCCCAGTCAAGCCCAGAAGAGGATGCCATAAATATTATCTTTAAAGGGCAGTTCCGGGGGGTTAGACCACCCCCACCCCCACCCCCACCCCCTTCCTAGGCGGGAGCCACTCGCTGAGGAACAGCTGGCAAAGAGGGGGCTGAAGGCAGAAGCAGATGGCGCAGGGAGCAGAGGGTCCGGGGGTGGTGCCGGGAGAGTTCCATGTGGGCCCAGCGTTCCACTGAGCCTTTGTAGGGGGGCTGCTGACCGTCCCTCACCTCTCTGTGTCACTTCACATCTTTTTGTATTTTGGAAGTAAATTAAAATTTGTGGTTAAATTGGTAGTTATTAACCTCACAAAATCATTGTGTGGGCTCTGATTGATCAAAGCTTCCCCCAGCGCCAGGCCCTGAGCCTGCTACTTGATTCCTCCCAGGGCCCTATGTAACTGGACCATTTTCCAAAGGAGGAAACTGAGGCACAGACGGGTGAAGTCGTTTGTCGGGGATCACACAGCCCAGATTAGGGAGCCAGACTGGGAACCCAGGACTGTCCGTGTTTTGGAAGGAAATGGCTGGGATGGGGTGTGGGGGGGGGGGCGGCATGTGTGGGCACAGCAAGAACCCCTGAGTTCAGATCCCAGCTCCTCACTGTTTTGCGGGTTAGTAGGGGAGGAGGAAGCGGCATGAGATCTCATAACAACCGGAGGGGGCCGAAGGAGACCCTAGTGGTGGTGGTGGTGGTGGTGGGTCCATGAACGTTTGCACAGAATGATAGTGAGCTCTCCATCCCCAGAGGTATTCAAGCAAACAAGGGGACCTCAGGGTGGCAGGTG
This sequence comes from Orcinus orca, assembly GCF_937001465.1. NCBI lineage: Eukaryota > Metazoa > Chordata > Mammalia > Artiodactyla > Delphinidae > Orcinus > Orcinus orca. The sequence continues at coordinate 11,788,916 of NC_064561.1, read as the reverse complement.
AGCCTCCTCCCACCTTGAAGGGCTCTGACTTGATTTTCTGAGCTCAAGGTAGCGGGGGTCCAGCCTCAGGGCGACGCCCCACCCCCACAGATCCTCCTCTTCCCCTGCCTGGAGACCCTGTTAACCCCTCCCAGCCCTGTCATCCCGAGCCCAGCAGCTTCCGGCCCCCTCCAATTGGCTGCGGGGGCTGATGACATCATTGGTTGCCATGACGAACGCCCAACTCTGGATGTGGGCAGCCCTGAGCCCACCGAGGTAAAAATAGTCCTGCATCCTCGGCGCAACCGCCCCAGTGTGTGTGTGTGTGTGTGTGTGTGTGTGTGTGTGTGTGTGTGTGTGTGTGTGTGTGTGTTTGTGGTGTCCAGAGACCTGGATTCCCGGCCCTACCTCCGTCGAGAGATGTGGGCAGCTGCTGCCCTCCGCGCCTCAGTTTCCCCGCCTGTAAAAAGGCCTCTGCTCCTGATGAGCAGTAGCGGCTCAGTAAATGTGCGTAAAATTTAGCAAGTATTGCGATAGTCTGCGAAGGCCCTTGCTGAGCTCAACAGTAACACAACAACAATAATTTCTGATCATTTTTACCCCAGAACCCTCTTACCTTATCTCCAAATTACAGATGGGGAAACCAAAGCACAGGTAGTACCAGTCACTTGGCTCAAGGTTCCACGGCCAGGAAAGAACAGATGATAGATCTGGACCCAGGTCTGGGTGTCCTCAGATTCTAAACTTGTGCCACACAGCCTTTTGAGAATTAAAAAGCCCTCTTGGGCAAGCCATATTTGAGGGTGGACTCTGGGGTCACAGTGGAACCCAAGCACAGGGCTTTCTGCCCTATATATGGTGAGGACACCCAGGGTTGGTGCAGATCGGCTTGCTGAGCTCTAAAAGAGTCTTCAGTAGGGAGTCACTGGTCAGTGTGCCCAGCCCCCACAAATGACCAGGACCCAAACCTGCATAGATTCTGCAGAAGGTGAGCGGGGAATGGCTTTCAGATCTGGGAGGGGATAGGGTGAGGATGACTAAGGAATCTCCCTTTTCTCAATAGATTATTAGTATTTAGCCACTACTGACATACTTCTTTGTAAATATAACTAATTTATTTCGAATAATGACTTTAAAAAAATGCAAGTAGGGGAGCTGAGAAGGGAGGTAGATTGGGAATCTGAAAGGGCTTCCTGGAGGAAGGGACACTTGAGCTGAAACCTAAAGGATGAACTTCAATTAACAAGCACCAGAAGGGAGGGAAAGTGGTCCTGGCAGAAGATACAGTTGGTGCAAAGGCCCTGAGGCAGGGCTGAGTCCAATGTGTGGGGTGAGCAGAAAAGAGGCATTGGTTGGAACAGGGTGAACAAGGGGCCAACTGGGAAATGAGGTGGGTGGAAAGCTAGGGATGTGAAGGGTTTGTCTCCTTGAGAATGACCCCTGTTTTCTTTTCAGAAGGAGCTGAGCCTACCGCGCCGGGGACGTGGGTGAGTTTACCTGGGGCCAGTGGGCTGGGTGGGGCCGTGTGGTCCTGGGCACAGATATTTCAGCAGCAGCCTCCAAATTGTGAATTTATTTAGTAATTACTACAAAGCTTCTCACCTTGATCCTGCCCCGGTGTTTGCAAAGTACTTCACAGGTGCCTCACGTGGCCCTCACCACAGGCTGGGAGGTGAGGTACAAACTATGCCAGTTTGCAAACAAGGAAACTGAGGTGCATAAGGGTTGTTTCACTGGCTGTACGGCAACCAACTTGAAAAGGTGGCATCCAGAGTCCAGACTGTAGAATTCCAGTCAAGTATCCTGGAACCCGCTTGCATGCCTCCCATGACAGGAAGCTCACTCTATTTTGGGGAACACCGGCAGAAAATCATACACTTCAGGGTCACATTATTGTTCCTGGTGATTGGCATTTTGAGATCCCAAAAGCTCAAAAAACATTTGTTCAGTGCCTTCCCCTGTTTACAGATGGGGAAATCAAAGCCCAGGAGGGGGAGGAGTTTGCCTTCTACTGGTGGTCTGGGGGAGTGTGAGTGCAGACACTCCCTCTTTGGAGGCTGTATTTGCCTAAGTTGGGGGTGGGAATTCCCTTGCGCCTCAGTGAAATCACTCACTCAACAAACATTTTTTTAGGATCTACTGTGTGCTGGGCTCTGTTCCAGGCACAGGGGACACGGTGACGAGTCAATGCTGGACCCTGCCCGTGGAGCTTGCACTCTCTTGGGGAGAGTGATGAAGTGATGTTACACAGGGGAGAAATTAAACAGAGACAGACAGAGGGGGCTGGAGGGTGGCTTTAGCCCTGAAGATGTGGGATCTCTTAGAGGAGGTGACATTTGAGACTAGATCTGGAAGAGGAGGAAGAGCTAGGGGGAAAGTGTCAGGGGAACAGCATTCCAGGCAGAGGGAACAGCATGGTCAAAGGTCCTGAGGTGCGAACTAGCTTGGCACTGGAAAAACAGCATGGAGACAGGGGTAGCTGGGGTGAAGTGAGCATAGGGGAGGTGGAGGGAGAGGAGAAAGGGTAGGTCCTGGGGGTTGGATGAGAGTTTGAAATCTGATGGTGGGGCTGGTGTCAGAGTAGCCCCCAAGCCCAGACCATCTCTTGTTGGACTGGGGGTAGTGCACCTGGTGGGGAGGGCCCTGAGGACCCCAGTAGGGAAGGGGCTTGGACACTGCCCGGAAGGCAGGCACTGTCCCCAGCCTTTGCCCAGGCTGGGGGCGGGGTAGTGGACCGTGAATCAGTACAAACCACTGAGGGCAAAGTCCTGGGCCACGGAATAGGACCAGGACAAAGACTCCCTGAGGGCTGTCTAGTCTTTGCCACCTGCGGTGTGCCTGACTGGGTCCAACCAGGATTTCAAGGGGGCCATGGCCGGACACAGACAACCGCAAACCTTCGGAGTCTGGGCTGGGCAGGAGGGAGGGTGGGGCTCTGAGCGCCAGGGGTCCACGTGTAGGGAGGAGGCTGGTGGGGCTGAATTAGGATATGAATGACGGGGATGACTGTCCTGGCAGAGGGAACCCAGGGAAACAAAGTGCTGGAGGCGTGGTCGGGGCCTCCGGTGTGCGCCGGGATGGTGACACCCGCTGCGGGCGGCCGGGAACGCCTGGGCTGAGCGACTGCGGGTGGGAGGATTGGGGTGGGGCACGCACACCGTGGATTGGTGTCCGAGAGACACCCCCCGGGGGCGGGGCTGGGCGGGGCTCGGTGAGCGCGGAGGTAAGGCCTCGACAGGGAAGGGGCGGGGCCAGTTGATGGAGCAAAAAGTCCGGCAGAGAAGGCAGTGACTGCCCTTCCTTTCCGGCCGTGCAGCTCGGGGGCTCGATACCCGGCACCCTCGGCGTCCCTGCTCGGGAGGGGTGGCACCGCGGCTCCCGCCTCGCACAATCCGACCTTTGCTGCGGGTCTGTGCCTGCGCGCAAGTGCGGGGCTCCGAGCCCCGCCCCGGGACGGAGAGAGCCCGCCCCCCCACCACCACCCGGCGGCCCAGGCCCCACTCCGCGTCTGTCTCGCCTGCCAGGCGTGCTGTCCCCGTGTCCGCGTCTGTCTGTCTGTCCGATCGCGACACAGTCAGGGCTTGGCGGCCACGAAGGGGGCGTCAGTACCCGGTCGCGTAGACGCGGCCCCGGCCTCGGCATGAAGTCCCGCAGGGACAAGCTGCACATCCCGGCGCTGACCCTCGAGTGAGTGCTTGGACCTGGAGGGGGAGATTTGGGGGAAGAGGGGCAGACTGACAACTACCCTTCTTCCGTGTCTCTGTTCAAGTCGCCCCGAGTCGCACCGCCGCCTCCAGGGAGCCCTCCCGGGTCAACGGCCTGGCCCCGCCCTCGCGGCCTGCGCGAGATCTAGTATCCCCAGCCTCAGGCCCCTTCTCCCTAAGGAAACCACAACCCCGGTCCCGTCTCCCCATTCGGCCACACGCAGGGGCCGTTGCCGGGTTCACCGTCCCCGGCCTCTTTCTTTGCAGTCTGTCTCCAAGCAGCCAGAGCCCGTCCTTGCTGAGTCCCAGCAGCCCCTGCAGCCCCTGCAGCCCCTCACTGGGCCTGCACCCCTGGAGGTAAGTGACAGCGCGCGCGGGCGGGGCTCGGACATCGCCCTGGCACCCCAGAGACTTGGAAGCTGCCCAGACCCAGCTCCCCCGCAAGGTACTGTGGGCTGGTGACATGGACTCTCTGGGCCTCAGTTTACCTCTCCATAAAATGGCACTGTGATCCACACTAGGACCATGATGGGAAAATTCCATATTCAGTCATATGCAGCAGGTTCCCCCTTCTGATAGACGGTCAGGGCAAGGCCAGAACTTGAGCTGTTGCCCAAGGACTTCCTCGAGACAGGTGCTGGGTTCCCAGCCTGCTCAGGGCCCTGCTGAATTGGCCTGGCTTCCTGTGCTGTGACCCAGCTCAGCTGGCCGGAAAGCTCCTCCCTGTGAATGTACACACACACACACACACACACACACACACACACACACACACACACACACTCCTAACGCTGAGAGTCCACTATTAGAGCCCTGTGCACTGAAGTCAACCAGGCCAAGTGGTATAGGGAGAAAAGAACCAGCTTGACTGAGCGCCTCAAGTTCCTTCTGTCCCCTCTGCAACCCAGGGAGAGAAGCACCCTTTCTGATACCATTGCCCAGCGGAGGAAACTGAGGCTCAGAGAGGAGACACCAGTTCTCCTGGTTCAGTACGTCTGGGGGCCAAGTCAGGGCCAGCTTTGCCATCAGAGTCTGTTGAGGGTTTGAGCCACTCTCTGCGACGGCGGGGTCTCAGGATCTTGCCCCTGTATGGGAGAGAACATCAGGGATATAGTGGGTGCCTCACACAGCTTGGGCAAAAATTCAGGGAGGGGACAGATGTACAGGTCAGTGATGTCTAGAATTTGATGGCCCATCAACCATTTACACCTTAGTATGAATGAGCTGCTCACACTCTTCCCATGGGCCTTTAGTGGGGAGAAGAGAGAACACTTTGGAGCCCACACTGGGAGCTGGGCAACAGGCAGGTACCTTCATTAAGCAGGCATCTACTGTGTGCCAGGTGCTAAGGGCATAGCTGTGAAAAGATGAACATAGTTTCTCCCTCATGAGGCTCTCAGTCAGTTCTCAGGAAGTAGGCAATGAACAAGGGAATGGACAAACAAGACACATTCAGACGGAGACCTCTTAATGTGGTGTTTGAGTCAAGGCCTGAGAAGAGCTAGGGGAAGGGAAGCACCAAGCAGAGGGAGCTGCACATGCAAAGGTCCTGAGGCAGGACCAAGATTTTTAAAGCCCCTGTGGCTACCTTGGGGGAAGAAAGGTTGGCTGGGGACAGGAGACAGGAATGGAGGTGGCAGAGGCAGGGAAGTGGCTAGGGCAACATCTAGGTGGGAGATGGTGGGGCCTGGACCAGGCTGGGGTGTCCAATGGGAGGCAGAGGCTGTGTCGCCCCCATTTAGCTGAGGAGAAACTCGGCTTGGGACCTCAAAGTGTGTTGTCCAGAGGCACCCTGAGAGAGAGTGTCAGGCCAGATCTGACTCTGGGTCCTTGGCCTCAACCTCAGGTGAGGACAAGATGAGGGGAGGGACCTGTTGAGAGCAGATAAGCCAGTTTTACCAGGAGGAAATAGAGGCAGAGAGTTTGGGATTCTAGCTGAGTCCACTGGCCCCTTGATTGCCACCAGGGGGCAGCAGAGCCCTGTTGACTTGGGCCAGGCAAGGAAATGGGTACCTGCCTCCCCTGCTCCAAGGGGAATAAGCCCACGTTTGTCCCCTCGGCCTCCAAGGCCCTGTGGGTCCAGCTCCTGTGATGAACCACCCTGCCCGCCCCGTGTTCTCCTATCCACCTCTCCAGTGCTCACCCTATTCTAGCCGTGCGGCTTCCTGGACTGCCAGAATATAAGCTGGCCAGCCTCAGGGCCTTTGCACTTGTTGTCCCCCCTGCCCAGAGCTCCGCTTTCTCTGTTTACTCCTTTATTCACTTGTCAAGTCTCCATCAAGCTCTCAGACAGGAAGCCTTTCGTGTCTAAACCTCCCCGCCCCTGCCCCACCCCACCATAAAGGCCCCCAAGCCCCAGTTGCATCCATTATGCACATCCATTTCCCTCATCCTGACCCCATCATGGTTGTGATTTCCATGTTTTCTTGTGTGATTATTGAGTTGTTTTTCTCATCCAAAGGTTTGAGAGCCCCCTGAAAGCCTGACCTGGATCTGTCCTGGTCATCCTATAGCCTCAGGCAGGGCCTGCTATACATCAGGTGCTCAATTAATGCTTGTGGCACAGACACATGGGAAGCAGCTGGGAGGGCTCTACCTGTGGTGTTGGGGGGGAGCAGTTTGAAGAGAAGGTCATGAGTTGGGCCCATATGGCCAAGGGGACAACAAAGAGGCTGTTCCAGGCAGGAACAGCATTGTCAGAGGCGTGTTCCCTCTGGGGGCTTGACACCAAGGACGGGAAGAAGTTGGATTTTCTACCGAGGGCACTGGGAGCCACGTAAAGTATGGGGCTTGGAGGGGCATGGACAGCTCATGGGCAGGTATGAAGGGCTGGGGTGGCCCTACCAATGTGGGGTCGGAGATGCGGGTCTGTATGTCCACCTGGGGCTTTCCTATTTACACAGTTCCTGGCACAAGCAGAGAGAGGCAAAGTCTGAGGCACAGAGTTAGGATTCGAGCTTTAGGAAAGGGATTTACCCAGGAGTGTGAATTTGCTGTAAAATGAGGAGCCGTGGAGGGTGTGTGAGTAGGGGAGGGGCTTGATCTAGTGGGCAAGGGGCTGGCACCAGAGGTCACTTGATCAGCCAGCCTTTCGCGGGAGGTCTTTGCCATGGCCACAGGCCCTCTGGATTGCCAGCTGTAGCCCTGTTCTGCAGAGGAGGAAACTGAGGCCAGATGGGCGTGGGAGAAGCAGCTGCTGGGGATGCCAACACAATGGGCATAGTGGGAGGCATGTAGGCAGCACAGGCTGGGGATGATGGGCAGCTCCTTTACTAACTGTGTGCAGAAGTGTCCCCAGCACACATGGTAGGGGGAGCTTGTGGACACAGCATGTTAGCCTATGGTGCGTGAGACTGTGGCTTCATCCCCACTTGGGTCCCCAGACCTATGGGACCTCAAATTCCTCCCATGCAGGAGGCTCTGTTTCCTGTATGTGGCTCAGACTAAGCACCTGAGGATGATGGGTAACCTCTCTCATCCTCATCTACACATATGACCCCACAACAGAGCCTGTTCTTTAGCCTCAGAATAAGTCCAGAATCCACCCACTTTACTCCACAGCCCCACCCTGGTCCAGGCCTGTGTCCTCCCCTCCCAGACCCTGTTACAGCCCCTCACTAGCCTCCTGCTGCCTCTACTCCTGCCCCCCAACAGCTTCTGTTCCTCATGGCAGACATGGGGGGCGGGGTTTACAGACATAGTCCAGATCACACCCTCCCGCTGCTCACACATCCTCCATGACTCCCTGTTGCTGCTGCAGTAAAACTGCACTCCTCCCTGTAGCCCACAAGGCCCACATGGTGAGTCTTGCTGGCATCTTCCCCTCAGTCCTGCTTCAGGGCCTCTGCATGAGCTGTGCTCCCTGCCTGGGATGCTCTTTCTCCATGGCTGGCTCCTCTTCCTTCTCGATGTCTCACTGCTGGCTGCAGTGTCACCTCAGAGAGGCCTCCTGGCTAAAGTCGTCCTTTGCCAGCCTTACCCCTGTGCTTTTCCTTCTTCAACTTCAGTGTGTGAAATTAACTTGTTCATATAATTGTTTCCTGTTCACTCTCTGCCTCCCCTACCAGACTGGGGACTCCTGGGGGCAGGGATTATTTGTGGCCTGCATCCCCAGGGTTCAGTACAAGGGCAGACACACAGTAGGTGCTCAATGTTTGTTGAGTGAATGAGTGGCCAGATATGGGTTGTTTGAGCCCCAGTCTGGGGGGCATGGAGAGCAGGCCTGGGGAGACACTCAGCGGATATCTGGGCCACTGCGTGTGGGCCACCTGAAGGAGACACTGGGCTTGGAGGCAGCAAGGCAGGGAGTCTGAGAGAGACTTGAGAAGCAAAATGGGTGGCAAGATGTATGGGCAGGGTTAAGGCTACACATCAGGTAGCAAGACCCCCTGTACGCCTCAGTTTTCTCAGATGTGGGGTCTGGGCTCCAGGTCAGTCCTGCCTGGGCCGGTTCCCAAAGTGTTGTGTGGCCTGTGGAGGGTCCACCTTCAGGGTGACACTGTCCCTGACTTCCTGGGGCTGTCATGAAAGGAGGAAGCATTAATTCACAGACATTCCATAGTGAAGATGAACTGTACCCCCAGCTCTGTACCAGGCACTTTCTGTGCCTCTGATTTTATTACATTTTCACAAAGGGACGTGTGTATATGGGGAACCAGAGGCCTGGAAGTTTGCCTAATGCTAACGTTTATCGAACGTTTACCAGGCACTCTTGGGAGGCACAGTGTAATCTTCATGTCAGCCCCATTTTCCTCCCATCTTACAGTTGAGAATACTGAGGCTTGAGAAGTTAAATCAGGCATCTGATTCCTGATAGTAGCCAGGCTGATGGCCTTTCCCGTCGTACAGACAGGAAGAGCATATCAGATGCCCTGACTCAGTTTGCTAAACACACCCTCTGTGCCAGTCCAGTGCTGGAAGATGCTGGGACCTCAAGGAGCCCAAGCCTGGGGAAGACAGAGCTGGACAGACACAAGAGAAGACCTCCTGAAGGAGGGGACGCTGGATTCTTCCAGGCAGGAAAGGCATTCCAAGAAGTACAGCCAGCGTGGGTGCAGTAGCATGAGCTGGGCCAGGCTGCTGAATGGGTCTTGAGTGCCGCACTCAGAAGGGGTTAGCGCCGAGGTAGGGGAGAAAGGGGCGCGATCGGATTTACATTTTGAAGGAAGGGAGCCAACTTCGAAGGCCCTACATCCAGGTACCGCCAACGCCCCGCCCCCGCCGCCCGCAACCCTGGCAACGTCCCGCCCCTCCGCCCGCGGCCATGGCAACGCCACGCCCACCAGCCAGCACGCGGGTTCGCAGGTCTTGCTTCCGCGTCGCTCGCCCCACCCCGCCAGGCCAGGCCCCGCCCCCGCGCTGTCCTGGGCGGGGTTCCAGGCCTCGTTCCCGGCCTCGCGCTTCCTCCTCGCCCCCCCACCCCCAGCCCCGCGGCGCGTGCCCCGCCCCTCACCGCGGGGCTCCCGGGGCAGATACCGCCGTGAAGGTTCGCGTCCCGCCGCCGCTGGTTGCGCCCGCGCGCCTCTCGGGCCTCTGGCGGCGGCGGCGGCACAAAGGGAAGCAGCATGTCCGATCCTAGCTACTGGACGGCGGTGGCGGCGCCCGGCCACCGGAGCCGCCTGGCCAAGGGCGCGCTGCTGCAGCGCTCCAAGAGGTAGGGGGCTTCGCGCGGGCAAAGGCGCGGCGGCCGACCGAGCAGACACGAGTTGCCAAAAGTGTGTCTCGGCAGCGCGGGGAGGGCCACTGTGTCCGGCGGTAGGGGGAAGTGGGCGGATGCACTGGGATCCAGGTATCCCCTGGGGTCCCAGGCACCTTCCTTTCACCGCTCCTTACCCAAATTGGGATGTCTGTCCGCCGCGGTCGCAGCTCAGGTGGTGACAGAAGCAGCAGGGATTTGGGACTGAATCAGGATTCGAACCTGTCCTCTGGGCAGACCTGCGGAGGAGCTTCCTGGAAAAACTGAGGCTGTTTAGTCCCTGGGGCCCAGTCAGCGGAAATGATGGTTCAGAAGCAAATATTTGCTGCGGGAGGATGGTGTGTTTGTCGGTTATGGGGGGGTGGGGGGAAATCACGGTGTTCTATCCAGAGCAAAGTGGAGTCTCAGTTTCTCCTGAAAGGCAGAGAAGCTAAGTGAGGACTGTGAGCTCTGCTGGACCTGCGTTGAAATTCCAGCTCAGCCACTGTCAGGCTGTGTGCCTTCAGGCAGTTCCTTAACCTCTCTGTGCTTGAGTGTCTCACCAGTGCTTGGTCGGGGCACCAGAGGGGAGCACAGGCAAAGGCTGGGCGGTGGGACCAGCTGCTGAAGGACCTTGAATGACTAATCCAGGGTTTAGGCTCTTCTCCCAGAACCTGGGGAGCCACAGAAGGCTCATGGGCACCTCAGGGATCAGGTGCAGGAAACTGGCCTCAGGCCCCTCTTTTCTGACATAATTCTCACTCTCTGTTGTGCCACAGGGCTGGTTATTGAAAAACTAGGCAGCTTCTCAGGGTCCTGGGCCTTCTCCTTCTCCAGGGAGGGCTGAGCACACAGTTGGTGCTCAGTAGATGCTCGGGAATTGAACAGATGATGCCCAGTTCCCCGTTGAGATCTCAGATTTGGTTGTTTTCAAGAAAGCCCTGCCTGAGAGCAAGAGGGAGGCTCCCAGTGTTTTTCCCAAATGCTGTTGGAAGTGAAAAATGATGCATTGGGGTGCAGTGTGGGGGTGAGGGGCTGGAAGAGGATGTGGGCTGTCGGATGTGTGTGTGTTGGGGGGGTGGTGACAGGAAGTTTTGCAGGAACCTGTGGGTTTCGCTTTTGCTTTTGCATCTCAGACTAGAGGACAATCTTTGTGGCTGATGACATCTGTGGCCTCAGTTTTCCAGGCTGGGAAATGGGTGCAGCTGGTCTCTCCCTCCTCTGGGCTTATTGGTATTGGCAGATGTCGGTGATTTAATTCGCTGGAGAGGCATTGCTTGCTCTCCCACCATGCACCAGGCCCTGTGAGTAATGTCAGGAGAAAGATGACAATATACGTAACATGCCACAATTTACCCAGTGCCAGGCCCAAAGCTGAGCACTGTGTATGCACCTTTGCAAAGTATACAGATGGGGAAATAGGCTCAGCAGAGCAGCTGCACATGGAGCCGTGGATAGGCTGAACCCCTCCTCCGTGCATGTCTTGTCTCCTGAGCCGGTTGCTGACCTCACTCTCCTTGGCCTGCACTGTGCCTTCTGCCTGGGACGCCATTCCTGGCCCTGTGAGGCCCCGAGGTGTCATCTCTCCCTCCCTGAGCAGTTCTCCCGCCAAGGCTGGGCTGCGTTGGCGGCTCAGGCTGTGTGGGCTGATGCACTTGTCGAGAGAGAGCAATCGGAGCCGTTGCCGGGCGACTGCTGGAGTGGGTGGGGGGAACCGTGTCGCTCCCAACTTCCCTCTGCCAGGGCGGGGGCTGGGGCCAGGGCACATATGGGAATTACTGGGCAAGGGTTGCGGGGGGCGCCTGGGTCAGGGGTCTGGTGGCCAGGAGGGAGCTGGGATGAAGGGAGGAAAACATGTGGGCAAAAGTTTGGCAGAACAGGGACTTCCCTGATGGTCCGGTGGGTAAGACTCAATGCTCCCAATGCAGGGGGGGGGCCCCAGGTTCGATCCCTGGTCGGGGAGCTAGATCCCGCATGCCGCAACTGAAAGATCCCGTGTGCCGCAACGAAGATCCCACGTGCCGAAACTAAGACCCGGTGTACCCAAAATAAAATAAATAAATAAACAAATAAATATTTTTTTAAAAAAAACATTCTTTGAAAAAAAAAAAAAGTTTGGTAGAACAAGAACAGGACCCAACGTGCAAGATGCTGGCTTTAGGGTTTCCAAGGATCAGATTGGCGTTTTAGGGGGATCTTGGGGAGGGGGTCTGCTCAGAGATTGGAGCAGTGGCCCTGGGAAAAGGTGCATAAAATGGAGTGGGCACCTGCCTCAACCCACCTGTGGGTTCCAGGATCCTCTCCAACCTCTGCCTTATTTGCCATTGTTCCTGGCAGTGGCCACGATGTGGGCAAAGCAGTGGGGGCGGGATTGTGGAGCAACCTTCCCCCCCCTGCCCCCCACCCCGGCATTGCGCAGCATGCAGAACTTCCCCCACCAGAGATCGAACCCGTGCCCCCTGCATTGGAAGTGTGGAGTCTTAACCACTGGACTTACGGGGAAGTCCTGGGCGTGGGATTGTGAACACAGAAGCTGGAGAAGCTGGGCCAGGGCCATGATGTTGCAGAGGGGTGGTCCGCCTGGGGAGCAGAGAGAGAGTGGTCGCCCCCAGCTTCCTGTCCTGCCCGGAAGCCATCACCCATGTGCTCCCAGCTGAGCAAGTGGTCCTGTGAAGCAGGAGTCCTGGACCTGAGCATGTGGCCCTGGACCTGAGCGTGTGGTCCTGTGAAGCAGGAGTCCTGGACTTGTCCCCACCTTCCCCCCCAACAGCTGCCGCAGCGGGAACCGCAAGAGCCTGGTGGTAGGAACGCCCTCGCCGACCCTTTCCCGGCCCCTGTCACCCCTGTCCATCCCAACAGGTGAGCGCGGGGGCAAGCGGGGCAGGGTGGGAGTGTCCTGTCTCCACCCCCACTGACTCAGTTCCCCCCCACCTCCTCCTCAGCAGGCAGCAGCCCCCTGGATAGTCCTCGGAACTTCTCAGCTGCATCTGCTATCAACTTCCCTTTTGCCCGGAGGTGAGTGGTCTCCGGCTTTGGGGGATGGTGTTGACGTGATGGGCGAGGGGACAGGCAGGGGCATGCACCTGGTGGCTGGACCTGCCTCCTCATTAGCCTTTTCCCCACCCCTGGCCTCTGCCCTGCTGTGGTCTCTCCTCTGGCTTCCGCCCTTGGCAAATGCACACATGCACGCACGGTCTCCTGCAGCCACATCCCGAGCACAGACAGGTAATTTCTATGAGCCCTCCGGGAGGGGCAGGGGGAGGGGGTGGCATGACTTCGTCCAGGAATCACTCATTCACTGAAAGTTGTTAATTCACTTAACAAGACCTGATGGAGGACCTGTTATGTGCCAGGCACTTAGATGTCACTTATTCATTCAACAACGTTTATTCAGTGCCTGCTGGATGCCGTGCCCTACACTGGGGGCTGAGGAATGGGAGGCTGGACTTTGGCCCTCAGGGAGTCCTCAGTCTGGTGGGAGTGGCCAGCGTGTACTCACTCCAGCAGCTGCAACTCAGAGAGCAGCTTTGATGGGGGACGTACTGGCCGCTGGTGTCAGGGAAGACTTCCTGGAGGAGGCAGCTGAAGAACAAGGAGAAAACACACAGTGGACTTGCTCACCCTGTATTCCTGTTCTTGGCCTTTTCAGAAGGTCCTTCCTCCAATGGGGCCAGGATCAGCCAGCCACAGTGCTTGCCCTTGGTCCCCCCAAGCTGCAGGGTCCTTGCCTTCCTTCCAACTTCTCATTCTCTCCAGGGCCGACGGCAGAAGATGGTCCCTCGCGTCCCTCCCGTCTTCTGGCTATGGAACCAACACGCCCAGCTCCACTGTCTCGGTACCCACAAGTCCTACCTTGGCAGGCAGACAGGGGAGTGCCAGGTTGGGGGTGGGGAAGACACGTCTTTGGGTTTTTTTTTTTTTTTGCAGTACGCAGGCCTCTCACTGTTGTGGCCTCTCCAGCCGCGGAGCACAGGCTCCGGACACGCAGGCTCAGCGGCCATGGCTCACGGGCCCAGCCGCTCCGCGGCATGTGGGATCTTCCCGGACTGGGGCACGAACCCATGTCCCCTGCATCGGCAGGCGGACTCTCAACCACTGCGCCACCCGGGAAGCCCCTTTGGGATTTTTTTTTTAAGGTGTTGGATAGTTATCCAATCAGCAAACCTCCTGGCTGGCCGCTCTGTGCCCCATTTTGGTCAATGTTGGGGCGTCCCTGAAAGGACCCAGCCTCAGCCCCAAGGGACTCCTGGTCCGGGATACACAGATATCCTCATGCTTGTGTGGTCAGGGAAGGCCTGGTCAGAGGGGGTCTTGGGGCTGCCAAGGGAGCAGGTAGGGAAGGCTTCCTGGAAGAGGGGACATCAAAGCTGGAGTTTTGAGGGATGCATAGGAGGCAGGCAGGAGAGTTACCATCTGATGACCAGCAGACAGCCTGAGCCTTGAGGGGTAATGCTGGGGTCCTGGCTGTGGCACTGACCATGAACCCATGGCCCCGATACCCCCTCCTGCCAGTCGAGCTCATCCTCCAGGGAGCGCCTCCACCAGCTTCCTTTCCAGCCGACGCCGGACGAACTATGCTTCCTGTCCAAGCATTTCCGCAGCTCAGAGAGCATGGTTGATGAGGAGGGCGGCCACCACTCACCTCGCCTTCGGCCCCGCTCCCGCAGCCTCAGGTGGGCCTCGACCTCTGACCCCAGCCCCAGCCCCTCCCTGGGCTGGCTTTGGGACCCACATCGTGGCTCCTCGTCCACCTTTGGTCCTGACCGTGCACAAGCCTGGCCTCCGGCCCTTGGCCCTCAGACCTGACTCAGCCGCCCTTCCCTGGGCTGTGTTTCGGGTCCCATGTCATAAGCCAGTTGTCCCCTCCTTCAGCCCTGGACGCACAACAGGGGCCTTCGACAATGAGATCGTCATGATGAATCACGTGTACCGGGAGAGATTCCCCAAGGTGGGCAGCGCCTGGCGGCTAGACCAGCCCCAGCTCCCTCCATGTTGCTGTCCCTCCAGTGGCACCTGCTGTCTTCCTGGCTGCGTCCCCCCTATCTGTCCATTTCTGTTTTTCCCTATCTCTGTCTCAAACTCCCCCCTCCCCCACCCACACCTGTACACGTTGCTTCTTCTCCTCCAATCTTTGGACCCCATCGTCACATCTTCTCTCTCTCCCGCCCCCATCTGCGCATGTCGCTCCCCAGCCCCATCCAATGACCAGGTCACCCCATCTCCCCTGCTCCCTGCCCAGGCCACAGCACAGATGGAGGGCCGTCTGCAGGAGTTTCTGGCCGCCTTCTCACCCGGCGCCCGGCTGGCACTGGCTGACGGTGTCCTGGGTTTCATCCACCACCAAATCATCGAGCTGGCCCGCGACTGCCTGGCCAAGTCTGGAGAGGCTCTTGTCACCTCCCGCTACTTCCTGGAGATGCAGGAGAAGCTGGAGAGGCTGCTGCAGGATGTGCGTGGGGGCAGGGGAGCGCAGGGTTTAGGGGTCCCCAGGGAGGGCAGGGCAGGACCAAGGGCTTGCGGATGACGCTACCACCCATCTGCCCCCAGGCCCATGAGCGCTCAGACAGTGAGGAAGTTGGCTTCATTGTCCAGCTTGTCCGGAAGCTGCTGGTCATCATCTCGCGGCCAGCGAGGCTCCTCGAGTGCCTGGTGAGTGTCTTGGCACATGGCCAGGTGCCGGGCCGAGTCCAGGCACCCAACAGTCCTGCTGAGATACAAGAGACAGGCCCCATCGTATAGGGCTTTGAGAGGAATGCCGGGGGCTGCCGGGCTGCGGCGGGCTTCCCAGAGGAGGGGCCGGGAGCTCAGATCCCAGGGATGAGCTGGAGCCACTGGTGAGGATGCTTCAGACAGAGGGAGCGGCGTGTGCAAAGGCCTGCAGGTGGGACCAGGCCTCGGCTGACCAACCCCTCTGCACCCCCAGGAGTTTGACCCTGAGGAGTTTTACCACCTGCTGGAGGCTGCCGAGGGCCAGGCCCGTGAGGGCCAGGGCATCAAGACGGACCTGCCGCGGTACATCATTGGGCAGCTGGGCCTGGCTAAGGACCCCCTCCAGGGTGAGCTGGGGGTGGGGCAGAAAGAAGAAACTGGGGTGAGATTGCGGTGGAGCCGGGATTCCAACCCACGCCCACCTGACTCCAGAGCCACTGCACTGTCCTTCCTCTCTCTTTGGCCCTGTCCTCAACCACCTGCAGGGCATATTATGGGGAAAGTGCCCAGGATTCCGGGGTAAGGTGGCCACAAGTTGGAGCCCCTGACCTGCCAAGTCCTCAAATGCTAAGTCAAGTTGGGCCAGTGTGCCAGGGGACCACCTTTAGCAGTGGCATTCACGTTGTCCTGTGAATGCACAAAGCACTTTCCCAATTTCATCCTACTGTGGCCCAGGAAGTGGGAGGCAGACGGGGCAGCCCATGGGCACGACCAAGGTGGCTGAGAACCCCCCAGCCAGGACAGGGGAACAACTGAGACATGGTGCTAGGGGAGCATTGAACCTGCCCTGGTCCAGGGGTGGTTGGGGGAGCTCTGGGAAGAGAGGATATTCAGGCTGGGGCCTGGAGGATGGAAAGGTGTGCAGATTTAGGGGAGAGAGAAAATGAACCGGGCAGGGGGAATGGTGAAGGCAAAGGTCCCGAGGTCGGTCTGTGTCTGGTGTGTTGGAAGAGCAGCGAGGAAAGGGGTGTGGCTGAGGAAGGAGGGGAGCTGGGGGGAGGCGACGGGGTCAGCAGGGACCAGCCGCAGTGGCCAGCGTCCACTGGGATTGGGCTGCCATTGTCCCCATTTAAAGCCAGAGAGACTGAGGCTCCGGGCAGATGAGATTGAGCTGGGGTTCAGGCCCAGGTGTGTCCGAGACCAGATCGCCCGTGGACTAGCCGTGTGGCCGCAGCCAACCTCTTTTCTGTCTCGTGAAGATGACGCAGGTGGCACTGTGGGTGGGCCCGGGTGTCAGAGGAAACACGAAGTGGCCAGGCAGGCAGGTGGCAGCTGAGGCTGCGGGGCCAGATCATCTACCCAGCACCGCGCAGTGGGCCCACTGACAGTGGGACGGGTGGGCTGCATTTGAACCCGGGCCTCCCTCACCCTGAGGCTCACTGCCTCACCTTAGCCTTGCTCTGTGACCGCAAGACACTGTCTTCATGGCCACCGTCACTGCTGTTGTTCACCAGCTGCACACTCCCACCTGGGGCCACCCCTCTGCTAAGCCCCAGGGCTGGAAACTAAGGGGGCTCGCCTGGGCCATGCCCTGAGCTGAGGAGGATGTTAGGAGCCATCACCCAGAGGGGCAGCATCACAGCCGGTGTTCACAGGCCCAAGACTTGGGGCCAGGGTTCAAGGTAGGCTGGGCATTCGGAGCCTGGGCTTCCCACCGGCCCTTCTAGAAGGTTCCTTAGTCATTGTTCAGCCCAGCTTCCTGGGTTTGACCGACACCTGGACGCAGTAGGGGCTGAATGACAGTATCGTGGGAGCTGGTCAGGGGAGGCACCATTTCCCCAGCCCAGGATGAGCCCTGGAGGCCTCCGGAAGTCTCTGGGTGGTGGAGGGGCAGGGCTCAGAAACCCCATTTGAGGCTCCTCCCTCATTTTACAGAGACGGTGCCTCTGAGTCACCTTGATGACAGTGGAGGACAGCCCCCAGCACCAGCACCGGAGTCCCCAGAAGTAAGACGCAGAGCTTTGGCGGCCCCACCTGTCTTGTTCTTTTGCCGGTAGACCAGGTGGCCGTGAGAAGGGCTGGGTTTGCTGTTTGCTGAGGTTTTGCATACAGCAGGTGCTTAATGAACGCCTGTGACTTTGGGGGGGATGGTGGGGGCAGGTGAGACTGCCCTGCCATGGAGGTTGGGCAGGGCAGGGTTGGAGGGGGCACTGGAAAGGGGAGCTTTGCAGAATGTGTAGGAGTTTTCTGGAAGGAGGGCATGCGTGGCTTAAGCAACAGCTCAAACTCGGAAGCTGAGTTTGACAGGTTTGTATAGGAGAAGAGGTAGCGTCAGGCGCCAGGACCAGCAGTTGGGACTTGGGGGCAGGACGAACACAGCCTGCTCAGCGGTGGGGCAGGACCCTGACCCCTCTTGCTACCCACCCCCCAGAGTCGTGCCCTGGTCGGCCCTTCACGGAGGAAGCCCTGTGAGAGCGACTTCGAGACTATCAAACTCATTAGCAATGGGGCCTACGGGTGAGTCCTTGGGTACCCCGTAGACGCATTTCTCAGATGCCCATGGGGATGGTTGAAGCCCACACAGCCCCGGAGTGTGCAGACAGGGAAACTGAGGCCTGAAGAGGGAAGTGGAGGCACAAAACAGCAGGGGCATGGCCTTGGAAGGGCTTGTCCGTGATCTAGGGCCTTACTTTACCCCAGGTGTTTGGGGTTCTAGGAATCTGGGCACTGAGCAAGGGAAAAGATGGCCACACGATGGCAGTAGCGTGCGCGAAGCCTTCTTTAAGTGCCGCTTTGACGGATTTGCTTTGGGGGAGGGGGGAGGAGTCCCTCACAGCATAAGACCGTTGTGGGGTCTGGGACGGAGGGGGGCTTGCAGAGGAGGCTTCTGTGTCCAGGCTTATGTGTCCGCAGCACAGTGGGGGGGGTCTCTGGGTCTGAGAGCTCCACGGGGCAGGAGCGGCTTGGGGTCTTTAATAGTCCCAGCGTTTATCTTATCTACAAGGTATGCAAAACCAGCAGGCTCTAAATGGCTAAAAGTCTGCTTATTTGACTTGTAGTTAAAGCGATTTGAGTGTGTGCCAGCGGGGCTTTTGAGCTAACGGGTCTCAGTCGGCTGTGAAGAAATAAACAACCTAGGGGGTCATCTTTGGCTCTTTATATGACACCAGGGAGAGTGGCTTAAACCCACGGGGTGGCCGCTTTGGGAGAAGGGAGGGCACAGCGCAGGCAAAGGCACAGCGGGTTGGGTTCTGGACCCAGGTCGGGTCCCAGTGCTTGCCGGGACCTGGATCTCGGGCCTCAGCGAGCCCGGCTCCCCCCCCACCCCACCCCGCCCCGCCCCGCCCCAGGGCCGTCTACCTGGTGCGGCACCGGGAAACGAGGCAGCGCTTTGCCATCAAGAAGATCAACAAGCAGAACCTGATCCTTCGCAACCAGATCCAGCAGGTCTTCGTGGAGCGCGACATCCTCACCTTCGCTGAGAACCCGTTTGTGGTCAGCATGTTCTGCTCGTTCGAGACCCGGCGCCACCTCTGCATGGTTATGGAGTATGTGGAAGGTGCGGTCACTGGGGCTTGCATGCCTCCAGAGCAATGGAGAGCTTACTCCTGATCCAGAAGAAATACCTTATCCCTCCTTTGATCAAGCCCGCAGTCTGCTCTGTCCTCCATGGGGTCCCAGCCTGCCTTGGGGGGCCCTCAGTCTGTGGTGGGGGACCCAGCCTCAGGGAGTTGGAACTGGGGGATCCCAAAGAGAAGTGTGAGGGCAGGACCCTAGGGTATAGGGGTAGGATGGACAGCCTAGGCAGGAGGGACTGGTGGGCAAGGGCCTAGAGGCTAGAGCAGCGAAGGGAGGGAGGCGTGCGTCAGAAGGACTAGGGGGCTTGGGGGCCAGGGTGAGGAGTTGTGGGATCAGGTTTGCAGTTCAGGAAAGAGCAGGGCCTTCAGGTAAGTGCAGGACATGCATTTAACCAAGCGGCTGCCGGGTGAGCAGAGGAAGCGTGCACTTAGGAGGCACCAGCTGTGTACAGGGGAAGGGACTGTGCACTTAACAGAGCTGCTGCCCTGCCAGGGGAAAATGAGAAGGCAGGGTCTGCCTATCCTCCCGCACCTCCCAGGTCCCCACCCCAATTCAGGACAGATTGGAGACACTTTCCAGAAGGTGGGGAGGGCACATAGGCACAAATCTGGGCACGGCTGTAGAGCCGAGGGCCTCTGTGAGCACGTCCACCCCTCTGCAGGCGGCGACTGTGCCACGCTCCTAAAGAACATGGGCCCGCTGCCCGTGGATATGGCCCGCATGTACTTCGCTGAGACGGTGCTCGCGCTGGAGTACCTGCACAACTATGGCATCGTGCACAGGGACCTCAAGCCAGACAAGTGAGTGGGCCTGGCTCTCAGGGGGCGGGGCTCAGAGTAGCCTGGGGGCGGGGCCTCTGAGTGGGTCTGAGACTGCTCAGGAGCCCCACCACCTAGATTCTCCTGGCATCAAGGGCCCCCTGCTGGTAGAAAGCAGGAATCTTGGCAATGTTGAGCACCTGGTGTGTACTGAAGAGAGCAGGTATTTAATAGGCGCCTGCTGTGTGCAGGGGAAGGACAGTGCACTTATCGAGGTGCTGGCCAGGCAAAGTGAGGGGGCACAGACTGGACAGGGGAAGGGACCATGCACTCACAGAGCTGCTGCCACACAAGGGAAGTGAACATGCACTTATGAGGCACCAGCTATATACAAAGAGCAGGGACATGCACTTTGCAAGACCTTATGTGTAGAGAAAGGGACTGCATGTCTTGAGCTTCTGCTGTGTGTTAGTGCAGGGAAGAAAGAGAGTCCTAGAGTGTTTATTTTATCCTAGTTTCTAGTAGCCACCTACTGAGTGCCCGGTGCTCTCTGGGTGACTGAAAAACGCAAGTGTGAGTGTAAATAATCCCTCATGCTTTGTAACCCTTTCATAATTTTCAAAGCACTCTTCCGTACATTAGTTGAGCACCTCCTGTGTACAGAGGAAAGGGCTGCTCTTTCATCAAGTGCCCTTTGGATACCAGGCAAGAAGTATGAGTTTCTCAGGTACTTGCCATGTGGAGGTGTGGACATAAGCGTTAAGAATCTGCATGTTTTCAGGGCCTCTTGTAGTTTGCAAGTGGCTTAGAAAACAAAGCACCTGTGTTTGGCACCTGCTGTATACCTGGGCCTGTGCTCACCGTTTTAAGGAACCCAGACGGCGGTATAACTAACTTCTCACACACTGATGACCTTTTTGAGTTTATAAAGCATGTTTTTTAGCTGGTGTGTATTTACTGGGCACCAGCTGTGTAAAGGTGATCAGAACCACAGTTATTAGGCAACGACTGTGTGTCAGTCCCCGAACACTGCAGCTATCTTTTTATAAAGTTTTTATGTTGAGGTCAGCATGCATTGATCACCTACTGTGTGCCAGGGATATGGGTCCCTTTCCAATGGAGGTACTTGCTGTGTGGAGGCGTGAAGAGCCCTGCGTGTTTTCAGGGCATCTTGTTTGCAAGTGGCTTAGAAAACAAAGCAAATGTGTGTTGGCATCTGCTGTGTACCTGGGCCTCTGTGCTCGACGCTCTAAGGCTGCTTGCTTTGTGCCCATTGGGCCTCTGTGGGATCATCCTGGAGTGGGATCTTCCAAGTGTCCCCAAGGCAGGGCCTGCCCCTCCCAAGCTCAGGACCCTCATCTGAAAAACGGTGTGGGAAGGTGCAGCCCTGGAGGGTTCAGGGAGGGATAGGCCCACACAATAGGTGCTCCAGAAAAATATTTTTTCCTCTTTGCTTCGGAAAATTTCAAATACACCCCAAGTCAGGAGAAGGTACATTTGTTTGCTAGGGTGGCCCTAACAAAGTACCACAGACTCGGGGGCTTAAACAACAGAAATTTATTCTCACAGTTCTGGAGGCCAGAAGTCCAAGGTCAAGGTGTCGGCAGGGCCGCGCTCCCTCTGAAGGTGATGGGGAAGGATGTGTTCCAGGCCTTTCTCTCGGTTTCTGGTAGTCCCTAGGCTGTGGTGCTCCTCCTGTGTGCGTGTCTGTGTCCAAATTCCCCCTTTTTATTTTATTTATTTTTTACTTTTTAAAATATTTATTTGGTTGCACTGGGTCTTAGTTGCAGCAGGTGGGCTCCTTAGTTTCGGCCCGCCAGCTCCTTAGTTGCGACACGCATGTGGGATCTAGTTCCCTGACCAGGGATCGAACCTGGGCCACCAGCATTGGGAGCTCTGAGTCTTAACCACTGGACCACCACAGAAGTCCCAGAAATTTATTTTTAACTGGGCAGATGTCCCCCGGAGGTGCGTGAAAATGTGACTTTGTAAAATAAAGCTGGCGCATATCATTTTATCACTTAAAATATTCATATCCTTAAGCTTGCAGGAGAACATGAACAGCAGCATACATGGTAGGTGTGTAAGTTTTAAAAAACTGGTGCGCCCATGAGAGGCACAAATATTTCTGTACACAGCAGGTGCTAAAGACATGTTCACTTAACAATAGGTGCTTACAAAGTATTCAGTTTGTTAAAATCATGGATGCACGTACAAGAATATGCTGTAGATCCCCCCCAGGAGGTGTTCACGAAACGTTTTCATGCCCAGTGGGGACATGCTGTGATTCTCAGGAACTTAACGTTTGCACAGCGGAGTATACAGTAGGTGCTCAAGAGCAACACCAGATGCACCCAGTTGGTGCACAGAGATGTTTGCCAAATTTGTAATATTGCCCAAGACCCGCTGCTTCTTTCAATAATGTGATCATACACAGGCAGTGCTTTCTGATCCATGGAGGGGTCGGGCCGCCTCCTGTAGGACCAAGTTCTGGGGGGGGCGAGGGGGCGGGAGCAGCCAGGCACCTCGGGCCCCCCAGCCCTGAGCGCACCACCCGCCTGCCCACAGCCTGCTCATCACCTCGCTCGGCCACATCAAGCTAACTGACTTCGGCCTGTCTAAGATCGGGCTCATGAGTATGGCCACCAACCTCTACGAGGGCCACATCGAGAAGGACACTCGGGAGTTCGTGGACAAGCAGGTGGGCGGGGCTGCCTCCCTCTGCCCGAAGCCTGAGCCCAGGACATGGGGAGACTTTGCAGCAAAAAGGAGGAAAGAAACTATCCCTGTAATTCTACCCACACTTTCTTCCCTGGCTGGGGGCGGTCTTTCATTTCCCTGTCCCACCTGGCCCAGGTATGCGGGACGCCTGAGTACATTGCCCCCGAGGTGATCTTCCGCCAGGGCTACGGGAAGCCAGTGGACTGGTGGGCCATGGGCGTCGTCCTCTACGAATTCTTGGTGGGCTGTGTGCCATTCTTCGGAGATACCCCTGAGGAACTCTTTGGCCAGGTGGTCAGTGGTGCGTTCCCCCTGCCCTGTCGCCCCAGGTTTAAGTCTCAGCCCCACTTTGGCTCCGGTCGGTGGTCCCCCCTGCCTTTGCCGGGGAGGGGAGCAGGCCCACTTGTGGATTGGGCACCTATGGCGTGCCCGGCCCCAGCTGAGCCCTGGGGACACAGCCAAGGGCGAGAGGGACAGTAAGGGAGATAAATAAGCAAATTATGGAGCAATCAGAGGCAAAAAATGCTGAGGAGGGAAGGAAGCAGGGAGAAGGGAGGGGGCGGGGGGCGGGTGCAGGGGTGCTATATTAAATAGAGAGTCATGCAGGGCCACACTGGGTGACGTGTGGGGAAAGACTTAAAGGAGCGAGAGGGAGTCACAGAGATGGATGAAGGGAAGGTGCTCAGGGCAGAGGGCACAGCCAGAACAAAGGCTGTATGGGACCAAGCCTGGTATGCTGAAGGAGCAGAGGAGGCTGATGGCTGGGAGCATAGAAAGGGGAGGTGGTAGGAGGTGCTAGGAAGCGCTATCCCCAGTCCCTCATTCCCTCCTCTCATTTTAGATGAGATCATGTGGCCAGAGGGGGACGAAGCCCTTCCAGCTGACGCCCAGGACCTCATCACCAGGCTGCTCCGACAGAGCCCCCTGGACCGTCTGGGCACTGGTACGTAGGTGTGGGTGAGGCCCAGGTGGGTGGGATGGGGGCTGGGGTAAACAAGAGCTCTATTTGAGAGGCTGCATAGAGGAGGGGGACTTGAAACTGGGGTTTTGACGGATGCATAGGAGCTCACCAAGAACTAGCATAAGATTTTGAAGAGTAGCAGGTAGCTGGGTCTGGTTCAGACAAGGGGCACTGAGGCTGTGTGTATGAGCCTGCCAGGTTGCCATGGGCTGTGTCCTACGGTCCCCAAGGCCCAGCCCAGTGGATCCCACTGTCCCAAGTTTCCCCAGCCACCAAAATATTGATTAAGGGACTATTTAATATTCATGCAGCCACCCATTATGTGGCCACTACAGATCACAGTCAGGATGAAGCTTGGCCACTGGAGAGGACTATGGGGGCTGAGGTTGGGGAACAGGATACAGTCAGCTCTGCTTCATGCAGTCAGCTCTGCTCCGTGGGGTAGAAACATGTGGAAAAAGCCCCCTCCTAAGGTTCTGGGGTTTCTCCAGGTGATGGGATCTCAGAGTCCAGCAGAGGGAAGAGCAGGGCCTGGGTTCTAGCCCTAGCTTGGTTCCCCTATGGGCTCTTAAAGGATGGCTCGTTTCCCCTCCCATCTTTCTGGTTCTGTGTTGGCCAAGTTTGGGTTCATAATTGGCCCAGGGGGCCATGGGGGGTGGGGACCAGCAGGGCTCAGCCAGGCATGTCTGCAGGAGGCACCCACGAAGTAAAGCAGCACCCCTTCTTCTGGACACTGGACTGGGCGGGGCTTCTGCGACACAAGGCCGAGTTTGTGCCGCAGCTTGAAGCTGAGGACGACACCAGCTACTTCGACAGTAAGCAGGGGTCCAGGAGGTGGGCTGTGCTGTTCCACGATCTCCTGGGGTGGTGAGGGGTGTCTAACAGGGTCTCCACCCCAGCTTGGTGCCTCACCTTGGGCCTGGAGCTTCCAACTTCCTGAGCTTTCCAAGAAGCTGGGGCATGTCTGCTGGCTGCCCCCCTGCCTGGATTTCCTATGCGTCTGAGCTCAGGAGGCTGTTGCACCACCTTGGGTTGCGGGAGGGGAAACCAAGGCACTGCATGTGGCAGCCCTTGCCTGGGGGTCCCCCAGCAGGTTCAGCCTCCTGAGTGTCAGCCCTGACCAGGCATGGAGCCCTGCCTGCCATACAGGAGGGTGGGGTGCCTCGCTCAGCTTTGGTGGAGGGGTCCCCTCGAGCACTTGAGGTGAGCTCAGACAAATCTCCTTCTCCCCACTCGGGGCTCTGGCCAAACACAGAGTAAACGCCCCCGGCTTCCAGTACCTCCTCTAGAACTTGATGTGTGATCTTGGGCATGTCAGAGGTCCTCTCTGAGCATCTGTTTCCTTTTCTGTAAGATGAGGGACATCCTTTATGTTTGAGAGGCACAATTTTACCTAACTCTGGGTAACCCATCTTAAGGGTGAGGAAACTGAGACACAAGAATTGCCATCCACAGTCCCACAGCTTTTAGGAACACAACTGGGATTTATTCCCAGATACTAAATCTGCCGCCCAAGCCTCCTCTGGTCGTTAAACATACCAAGCCTGGTCCCACCACAAAGCCTTTGCCCTGACAGTGTCTCCCGACCTGGGAGGCCCTCTCCACATCACCCCACAGCCCCTGTGTCCACCTCCCCCAGCATCAGGTGGGCTGCACATGCCTTTCCCTCCCGCAGCGCGCTCAGAGCGTTACCGTCACCTGGGCTCTGAAGATGACGAGACGAATGATGAGGAGTCATCCACGGAGATCCCCCAGTTCTCATCCTGTTCCCACCGGTTCAGCAAGGTGAGCCTGGGCCCTGGATGTAGCTAGTGCTCAGGAAACAGGGCAAGATGTTTGGGGTTTTTTTTTCTTTTTTTTATTGTAGTGAAATACATGTAACGTAAAATAGACTATTTTAGCTATTTTAAACTGTACATACAATTCAGTGACATTTAGTACATTCGCAGTGTTGTGCAACCGCCACCTGTATCTAGTTCCAGAACATTTCCATCATCCCCAAAGGGCAACCTTGTAGCCGGCTGCAGTCACTCCTCGTTTCCCCTTCCCCCGCTCCCCGGCAACCACTCATCTGCTTTCTGTCTCTATGCATTTCCCTGTTCTGGACATTTCACATACATAGAATCATATGCTATGTGGGACCACTGGGGAATTCCCTGTGTCTGGCTTCTTAAGGTCGATCCACATGGTAGCATGTGTCAGTGCTTCATTCCTTGTTGTGGCTGAATAATGTTCCATTGTGTGGTTGGACCATATTTTGTTTGATCCACTCATCAGTTGATGGACGTTTGGGTTGTTTCCACTTTGGGGCAATTGTAAATAGATCTGCTATGCTGGGTGTTATATTATAGCCTCATCAGCTTAACTTGAGTTCCTTCCTTTGTTTATAATTTGATTTAAAAACCTGCACTGCTTATGGGTCTGGGCCCCAGGCAGGAAACCCCAGCTGTGGCCCCTTGGTAGCCAGGCCGCTCTGAGCCTCAGTTTCTCCACCTGTACAGTGGGCTAAAGACTCTACGTCTTGGGCTTCCCTGGTGGCGCAGTGGTTGAGAGTCCGCCTGCCGATGCAGGGGACACAGGTTCGTGCCCCGGTCCGGGAAGATCCCACATGCCGCGGAGCGGCTGGGCCCGTGAGCTGTGGCCACTGAGCCTGCGCGTCCGGAGCTTGTGCTCCGCGACAAGAGGCCACAGCAGTGAGAGGCCCGCGTACCACAAAAAAAAAAAAAAAAAAAAATCTGTACGTCTTTAGAGATGTGGTAAGTAAGCATCTGAGGAAGTGACTCAGGGAAGTGTCAGGCATGTAGGAAACACTCAACTAAGCCGTCCCCCACGAATGCGGTTGTTGTTACGGTTTTTTTGTTTCTGTTTTTTTTTTTATGATGTGGACCTTTTTTTTTTTTTCAGGTACTACCTGAATTTATTGAAGGGCTTCTTAATCTAGGGTTTGTGAACTTGCATGGGAATAAATTACATCTTTATTTTCACTAATCTCTAACTGAAATTTGGTATGTTTTCCAATTGTAATATAAGCAACAAATCACAGTAATATTAGCATGACCTTGACTTTGTCACCAATACAAATCATGGATTTTTCACATCACTCTGGGGTCGTTGTAAAATATCTTTCAAGTTCAAAACTACTTCAAAATTATGGTACTTATGAGACCTGCTAGATCTTGTTATTTAATGCATTACTAAAGAGGCACGTATAGTACCATATTGCTGGTTTAAAAAATATTCTAATATTATTTTAATATAATCAGCCTCACTTGCAACCTGACCTATTTCATTTGATGCATTTAAAAATACTACTCTGAGGGCTTCCCAGGTGGCGCAGTGGTTGAGAGTCCGCCTGCCGATGCAGGGGACACGGGTTCGTGCCCCGGTCTGGGAAGATCCCACATGCCGCGGCGCGGCTGGGCCCGTGAGCCATGGCCACTGAGCCTGCGCATCCGGAGCCTGTGCTCCGCAGCGGGAGAGGCCACAGCAGTGAGAGGCCCGCATACCGCAAAAAAAAAAAAAAAAAAAAAAAAATACTACTCTGAGAAGAGGTCTGTAGGTGTCACCAGTTTGCCAAAGGGGCTCATGTACAGAAATCCATGCTTGTCATGATGGTAGCAGCTCCTCCTCAGAAGCCTCAAGGGCCAGAGCTCTGCCCAGAACTCCCCTTCGTATGTGGACCATTTTTTAAAGTCTTTATTGAATTTGTTTCGATATTGCTTCTGTTTTATGTTTTGGTTTTTTGGCTGCAAGGCATGTGGGATCTCAACTCCCTGACCAGGGATTGAACCCACACCCCCTGCATTGGAAGGCGAAGTCTTAACCACTGGACTGCCAGGGAAGTCCCGTTACTGTTATTTTTAATTGCTTCCCAGGTCTACAGCAGCTCTGAGTTCCTGGCCGTCCAGCCCACCCCAACCTTTGCTGAACGGAGCTTCAGTGAGGACCGGGAGGAAGGGTGGGAGCGCAGCAGTGAGGGGGACTATGGGCGCCGGCTGAGCACCACCGAGGTCCGGTAGGTGGGCTGGGGAGTATAAGCAGGTCCAGCTTCCAAACCTGCTAAGAGGTGGAGCCACAAAGTCTTAACATTGGAAAGAGCTTCCCAGTGGCCCAGTAGAAAAGGGTAAAACATATTGGCCAGCCTGTCAGACCCCTGCCAATCTGGCCCCTATCATCACTCCCTTTGGCTTTGCATTCCTAACCACACTAAACCTAAAGCAGCCATGTACCATCACACTGCTAGGCTTTTGCTTGCGCTGTTTCCTCTGCCCAGAATACCCTTTGCTCATGAAGTCCCTTTCATCTTTCAATGTCCAAGCTCACAGAAATAATCAACGTCTGCTAGAGGATGGGTGTTGGAAGCTGGGTTTTAAAAATTGAATAGGAGTTCTCTGGGCAGTCACAGAGGACAGAGCAGGCAGAGGGAACTCACCTTATATTTACAAATTACCTCTGACTCTAGGCTGAGAGTTAAGGTATGGTCACTAGGGGAGACTGGGTGTCCTGGGGTGAGGGCACCTGGCAGGTGTGACTCAGGCTCTTCCCTGCTACAGGCTGAGGTCCTGCACATCCTCCGGTTCCTCCTGCCACTTACCCTTTTCCCAGCCTGAGCGGGGCCCTAGCCCATCTTTCCTGAACACCATCAACCTGGACACGATGCCCAAATTTGCCTTCTCATCAGAGGATGAGGGAGTCGGCCCAGCTCCTGTGGGCCCCAAAAGGCCCGTCTTCATTCTCGGGGAGCCCGACCCACCCCCAGCAGCCACCCCAGTGTTGCCCAAGCCCTCAAGCCTTTCTGGTAGGTGGAATCCAGGGTGGGAGGGATGGTGTCATGGAGAGTTTCCCACAGGAGGGACTATTTGAGATGGGTTTTGAAGGATGAGTAGGAGTTCTCTAGAGACAACATTCACTTGTGTAACAAAGGCCTCAGTCTGAGGGTGATACCCCCCAGCTTCATTGGATTAGGATGGGAGAGAGGAATTGAACTGGGGAGCTCCAAGAGTGGGAGTTAGGAATCTGACTGGGGTGAGGGGAAGGCTTCTTGAAGTAGGGGACTTGAAGAGTGGAGCTTCCCAGGGAGAGCAGTGAAAGAAAGGTGTGCAGGAAGAGGGAATGCCTGAACAAAGGCCAGGAGGCTGGACTGTGTACACACCGACCAGGGAGGAAGGGGCTTTGCCTTCTGTGGGCAGAAGGGCCAAGTGGTGAGATGGGGGAGGGGCAGACTGACCCCCCGACCCTGCTGATCCCCGTAGCTGACACAGCTGCCCTCAGCCACGCGCGCCTACGAAGCAACAGCACCGGTGCACGACACTCTACGCCGAGGGCCCTGGATGCCGGCCGGGGCCGCCGCCTTGGGGGCCCGAGAGACTCAGCCCCTGAGAAATCCAGGACCTCCCCCAGCGGGGGTCGCGTGCCCAAGTCAGCCTCAGTGTCTGCCCTGTCGCTCATCATCACGGCAGGTGACGCCCATGGCCCAGCCTCGTCTTTGCTTGTCTGTCCATGTCCATTTTAACCACGGAGTAGGGGCTGCTTTGGCCAGCGGGAGCTGGAGGGGGTCCCTCCAGGTGATGTGTCCCCGGGCACAAAGCTCCCGGGGCTGCTCTTCGGGGCTGAGCCCAGGAGATAGGAAGCAGCTGGGGAACTGGCATTCCTGGCAGCGGGCACTACATGTGCAAAGGCCTGGAGGGGAAGGGGGAGGGTGTTTGGGGCATTGGAGTGGCAGCAAAGCAGCCAGAGTGATCAGTGTGGGGACTTCCCTGGTGGTCCAGTGGTTAAGACTCTGAGCTCCCACTGCAGGGGCACAGGTTCGATCCCTGGTCCGGGAACTAAGATCCCACATGCTGCGCCGGGCGGCCAGAAAACAAAAACAGAAACAAACCGACTGATCGGTGTGGAGGGAGGGGAAGGTGCCTTGTGAGGGGACCCACAAGGGAGTGACCCCCCTCCCTGAACCTCGTCCCTGCAGATGACGGTAGCGGCGGCCCCCTCATGAGCCCCCTGTCCCCACGCTCGCTGTCCTCAAACCCATCGTCCCGCGACTCCTCTCCAAGCCGAGACCCTTCCCCCGTGTGTGGCAGCCTGCGGCCCCCCATTGTCATCCACAGCTCGGGCAAGAAGTATGGCTTCAGCCTGCGGGCAATCCGCGTCTACATGGGTGACAGTGACATCTACACCGTGCATCATGTCGTGTGGGTGAGTTGGCCCTGGGATGGGCGGGAGCAGCCAGACCTGGTTTGAGTCCCAGCTCTGCCCTGGCAAGGCGCTTCCCTTTTGGAGCTGCATTTGTTAGTCTTGGAAAGCAAGCGAGTACTCATTGCCTATGAGGTTTTGGAGCCCAGGGCAGGGAACTGATGCCACCTGTGTCTTAATGGTCCTTGTCAGTTATGGGGAGAGGACTGGGCAAGAGGAATGGAGACCTCAAGGGGGCACAAAGCTCCCGTACAGTGTTTTGTCCTCCCTCCCCCAGCCCCGGACCTGTCCCCTCCCTACTGGTCTCTGAAAGGTCTGGGAAACCGGGCAGTGTGAAAGGCAGCAGCTTGCTGGGGGCCTGTAGCTGACTCAGCTGGGCTGGGGTCTCTAGCTCTGGGGCCCAGGCCACTGACCCCGCTATCTGCCCCCACCCCCAGAGTGTGGAGGAGGGAAGCCCTGCCCAGGAGGCAGGCCTGCGGGCCGGGGACCTCATCACCCACATCAACGGGGAGTCGGTCCTGGGGCTGGTGCACATGGACGTCGTGGAGCTACTGCTGAAGGTGCAGGCCCCCAACCCCACCCTCCACCCCAGAGCCTCCACCCCCGTCCATCCTCAGGGCCCCTGGATCTCCCAACACTGCCCACCCTCTGGGCTGCTCCTGTGACCTCCATCCCTACGCCTTGGCCTCAGCTCCCAATTCTGTGTGGTTCCCCCCGTCCAACCATACCACTCCGCATTCGGCCCTGCATGCCCCGTCCCCTCTGCCTCAGAGCCACTCCTCCAGGAAGCCCTTCCTGCCCCCTGGGTGCCCCTTCTCCTGACCTTCCCTCTGGCCCACCCTGACTTTGTGGGGCTGGGGGTATCTGTACCATCTTGGCCTCCTGCCTCCCCTCAGACCAAGGGTCCTCAGGGGCTGAGGCCTAGAGGCGGGGAGGCGGACACAGGTGAGGAGGCAGACCCCTAGTTGGATAGCTCCTGCGACCAGTGGGTGGGTAGATGGCTCATTGGATGGATGGACAGATGGCAGACATCCATCTTTGACCCAGTGAGTGGTGGGGTCATTAGGTAAGAAGCGGGTGGTTAGGATCCGGGGCTTCCAATGGATGAGTAGATGGGTGGGTGGGTGCATGGACGGCCCGTTGGATGGAAGGCACACAGGCGACCCCTTGCCATCCCTCCTGCAGAGTGGCAACAAGATCGCCCTTCGGACCACGCCCCTGGAGAACACCTCCATCAAGGTGGGCCCTGCACGGAAGAATGTGACCAAGGGCCGCATGGCGCGCAGGAACAAGCGGAGCCGAAGGCGGGAGACGCAGGAGCGGTGAGCGGCGGCCTGGCTGCCGGGGAGGGTTGATGCAGGACCTGTGGCACATTTGGGCGGCCCGGGCCGCTGGGGGCAGGGGTTTTGAAGAATCTGGGTTCCTAACCCCCAGGCGGAAGTCGCTCTTCAAGAAGATCTCAAAACAGTCGTCCGTGCTGCACACCAGCCGCAGCTTCTCTTCCGGCCTCCACCACTCCCTGTCATCCAGCGAGAGCCTCCCGGGCTCACCCACCCACAGCCTTTCCCCCAGCCCAACCACGCCCTGCTGCAGCCCGGCTCCCGATGCCCCAGCAGGTGGGTGCACCCCCAGGACCACCCTGGGAAGAACAGCCCCTTAGGGCTGTGGTGGTCAGCCCAGCCATGGGAGTGAGCAGAGTTGGGAGGCTGGAATGACCTGATGTGTGACAGCCTCAAAGGCAGTCTGGGATGGGCAGGGAAGGTTGTGCCCAGCAGACGGAACATCATGAACAAAGGGGTTCCAGATAGGAGAGATGTGAAAGCTAGACGGAGGCTAGGGAGAGGGGATTGGGGGATGGATCAAGCCGAAGAGCTGGGCTTAAATTGGGGGGCAGTAGGGAGCCATGGAGGGTGAGCCAGAGAGGGCATGGAAAGATTGTTCTGGAGCAGGAAAGGATGGTGACTTGGCCCAACCCTGAGGGTCCCCAGTCTGTGAGAGACAGCCAGAGATGGACACCCCTAGTCCCACTGGGTTAGCATCAGACTAGAGAGACAGTCTGGGGCAATCCACAGAGGCAGGGAAGGCCTCCTGGAGGAGAGCCACCAGGAAGCCCTCCCTGCCTTCTGGGGACCCCAACTGCTATCTCTCCCTCTGGCCTACCCTGACCTCATGGGGCTGGGGGTATCTGTGCCATCTTTGTCTTTCTCAGATCAGGCATCCTCAGGGGCTGAGGCCTAGGGGTGGGGGGTGGACACAGGCAGAGGCAGGGCCCTTACTGGATAACTTCCAGAACCAGTGGGTGGATGGCTCATGGGATGGATAGATGGATGGTGGGCAGGTACCTTTGGCTGAATGATTCAGTGGGTCATTTAAGTGAGAAGTGGGTGAAGAGGAGCTAGGGCTTTGATGGATGAGTAGGAGTCCACCAGATCTAAGCCAAAGGAAGAGCCTGTGCAAACAAAGGAAAAACCAGGCCTGATGGGTGGCCACAGGGAACAGTGTGGGCTTTTGGCAGTCAGTCTTAGGGCCCCACCTCGAGGCTGGCACATTGAGGCTGGTGGCCCTGACCCTCCCGTCACCCACAGACACAGTGTCTCCACCCAGCGCATCCCCAAGCTCCAGCAGCCCTGCATCTCCGGCTGCCGCTGGCCACACCCGACCCAGCTCCCTGCATGGCCTGGCCACCAAGCTTGGGCCACCCCGCCCCAAAACCGGCCGCCGCAAGTCCACCAGCAGCATCCCGCCCTCCCCGCTGGCCTGCCCGCCCGTGCCAGCGCCCCCACCCCGCTCACCCTCGCCCCTGCCAGGGCACCCGCCTGCACCTGCCCGGTCCCCAAGGCTGCGCCGAGGCCAGTCGGCTGACAAGCTGGGTACAGGTGAGCGGCTCGACGGGGAGCTGGGGCGCCGCAGCCGCGGGCCAGACTCCGAGCTGGTGGTCATGCGACGGCTGCATCTGTCCGAGCGCCGAGACTCATTCAAGAAGCAGGAGGCTGTGCAGGAGGTGAGCTTTGATGAACCACCTGAGGAGGCCACTGGGCCACCCACCTTGGTGCCGCAGATCGCTGTGGAGGGCGCTGAGGCTGTGCCAGGAGCCCTTGGACCCTTTGAGAAAGACTAATCCCTCCTACCTATCCTCTCCCTGGCCTGGAAGTCAACGCATTTTTTGTGGAATGTGTTTTCCATAAGTTGACACCTGGATGGAGACTGAGCCACCAGCTTCTGACACCTGGAAGATGAGAAGCGATCGCGTTTCTTGCTGGAAGGTGCCTCCCTCATGTTCTGGAGCCGATCAATCGGGGCCATAGGGGCAGGCAAGGGAGACTAGGGTGGCATTGTAAATAGCAGCAAATCCCTGCAGCTAATTTATTACGTTTTATAAGCGATAGCCAGACTGAGCTGCCACTGTTAAGGCGGCTGCCCAGGTCTTGTCCCATGCACTTGGGACCCATCTGTAGACCCTGCCCCCTGGGCTGAGAAGGAAGCACTTTGGACAAGTCAACGTGTATTCGTGTTTTATGGTTTTTCTGTACTTTTAAAATTTTTTTGTGTTACTTGATCCCACCCCTGACTCAAGACCCACAGATTTGAAGGGATGCAGCCAAGCTTACCTGTCCAGGCCCAGTTTGGATGACTTGGAGATTCCGTAAACAATTCCCCTCCACCACAAAACAAAGTAATCTTGATGATGGACTGGATTCTGAAGGCTACTTCCTACCATCATAGCCTCCATCCCTAGGCCAGCCATGCTAGAGTCTGCCTCCAGTCCTATAGGCTTAGGAGGTGTGGGAACTGGGGCTTTGATATACGAGTAGAAGTTCACCAGATCTAGGCAGAGGGGTCACCTGCGTCACAAGCAGACACTGATGCCCCAGGAAGCAGAGGCCTCAAAGGACACTGCCAGGGTAGGAGAAGACCCTGGACAAGATTTTTTGTATTTGATGCCCACCAGGGTGAGAACTTGACCATGATGTGTCTGAAACAGCCCCTGGGGGGTGCCCTCGATATGCCAGAGCCTTGTAGGGCTGAAATTCGAGTGAGAAAAATCCAACTGGGGGGCAGTGAGGCCCAAGTTGGAATCTTGGCTTCACTGTTTGGCTCTGGGAAAATGACTTCCCCACTCTGTGCCTCAGTTTCCTTGTGTTTACAAAACAAATCCCAACGACTATTAAGCACCTACTGTATGCCAAGCGCTTTACTTGTGGCTTTTCCCTCAGCCAACCTTGAGGAGGCTGGAGGTGGTGTCGTCATCCCCATTTTACAAATAACTAAGGCCTGGCAAGGCGTGGAGACTTGCCCCCACCATTGCCTGGAAAGAGTCATGCAGCCAGGCCCTGTCCTGGGCACTGTAGTCAAGGGAGCTGGAATGGAGAATCTGTTGTCAGATACAGCCGACTCCAGCTCCAGCTCTCTCCCCTGTAATGCTGTGTGACCCACTGGGCATCTCAGAGTCTCCATTTCCCATTCAGAGGTGGCCAGCAAGATCACCGTACCCCACAATGGTGAGGGCACTTTCCAGGCACTGCAGCCCACGCTGTGTTCTCTCTGGAGACATCCGTGTAGCACTGCCTGGTGTTGGAACTAGATCAAGGCTGTGCATGACTTGCTCCCGCCTTCCATCCCGGAGCTGACGGTGAATAAAAGCCCACATTTACAAAGAAGAGGTCCAATGTCTGGATTTGTGAGGGGCCAAGAAAAGGGTAAGGGAAGAGTGGGGTGGGGGGCGGGATGAAAACAGACCCTTGGCTCAAAGTCACTTTAAGTGGTTTTTTTGTTTGTTTGTTTTTGGCGGTACGCGGGCCTTTCACTGTTGTGGCCTCTTCCGTCGCGGAGCACAGGCTCCGGACGCGCAAGCTCAGCGGCCATGGCTCACGGGCCCAGCCGCTCTGCGGCATGTGGGACTCTTCCCGGACCAGGGCACGAACCCGTGTCCCCTGCATCGGCAGGCGGACTCTCAACCACTGCGCCACCAGAGAAGCCCTTGAAGTGGGTTTTGAAGCCTGCTGGGAATTCACTGTTGAGATTCTTCCTGATGCCTTCTCTGGTCCTGGCCTCCTGCTGCCCTCCTGCTGCCCTCTCTGAATTGAGTACCCATCATGGGCTCTGTCCTTAGAAGCTTCATCTAGACACCCGTCTGGGGCCTTGAAGCTGTGTTAATAAATAAATAAACCATCTTTGTGTCCTTTTTTAACCGGTCTTTGCTTGGGCTGTGCCCTTAAGTTCCCCTCACCACCACTGGAACCCAGCCCAGCCCGAGCGCGTTCGGTTACTTCCGAAGCGCTCCGTAGGTCGGAAACCTTTGGCCACGCCCCCTGTTTCCGAGTGTCTTCGGCTATCTCCGGAAACAGTCCGCATCTGTACAGGCGTTGGGCTAGTTCTCCCTACCCGAGAGAGTTAGTTCAGCTGTTGCCAGACGCTCTAGGCTACCACGGAAACCCCGGCTTTCAACTCCGGCTCCTTCTCGGCTCTCAGCTTGTTTCCTGAAAAGCGCAGCTTTCTGTCTGAGCCCCTCCCCCCAACCCTGCCGCCTCCATTTCCTGAGTTCTGGGCCACCTCACTCGTCCTCTGGAGCCGTCCATGCTTCGGCAGTTTCCGGAAGCTGGTGGTCGCCCCTAGATCTAAGTTCCCAGGGCCTCATTTGGGACCAAGCACCCTTGGTTCTTTCCAGAAACTTTCCGAAGTCTCGGGGCCCAGTCTCTGTTATGCCGGTCCAGGCGGAGCGCGCTCGGTCATTTCCGGAATCGCTCGGGCATCTCTGAGTCCAGCCGAGCCTAGCCGAGCCTAGCCGAGCCTAGCCGAGCCTAGCCGAGCCCAGCCTCGGAATTATTCATCTGACCCGATTATGTTCGGCTATTTCCGGAAATGATCGGCTATCTCGGGGCGCCCCACCCCCACCCCGTTACCCTCCAGTCCCGCGGGAGTACGTTCGGCTCTTTCCGGAAACATTCGAGCGTTCCCAGGCTCTGCCTCGGCCTCATTGCACCCTCCCGGCCCGAATACGCTCGGCCGTTTCCGCCGGGGGCGGGCCCGACCGTTCGGAACATCGGCGGCGGCGGAGGTGGGGATCCCGCGGCTGCGGCGACGGCGGCCGCGGTGGAGCCACGGGTCTGGCTCGGCTCTGCGTGACGGCGGCCGCGGCAGCAGCGGTGGCGGCCGCGACCAGGTAAGTCCGCGTTGGTCCGCGTGGCAGGCCGGTCTGGGGGTTCGGTCAGATGCGGGGCGCCCAGGCAGAGTGTGGGGCCACGGTGGAAGCCAGAATGCGAGCAGGGTTGCATCGGGCCCCGCGGGAATTGGGGGCCGCAGGGAGCGGGAGGCCTCTGGCTCGACCTGGCTGCGTTGCAGCCTTCCCCGGACGATGGGGGCGGAACGGGGGACCCTAGGGAGAGATAAGGGGTTGGAGCTGCGGCCCTGAATTGAGGGAGGCCCTGCCGGGAGTGGGGCATCGAGCAGTAATGAGGGGCGCCCAGGCATTGTGTGGGGCATAGTGGGGTGCAAGACGGTAGAGGGTCGACTCCACTTCCGGCCCCTGGGCTGGGCTGCGGGGTCCACGCAGGTCCGAGTGCGCGTCTGCACACGCGTGAGCGCGCAGGCCCTGAGTCCAGCCGCCAAGACCCCAGCCAGGCCTGGCCTCTCCACCCGCCTCTTGGATTCGGGGAGCGCTGGTTCCCAGGCGCGCACACCGCGGCGTGTGCAAACGTGTGCTCAGCTGGGCGCGGAGGCGGGCAGGCAAGCGGATTTAGGCGGTTTCCTGGACGTCCCCCTCGCTGGGCCTCAGTTTCCCCACCTGTAGAGTGGGGGTACAGGGGCCAGGGAGTGGGTAAGTTGGGGCGTCCTGGAATGTGGAGCTTGTGCTCCCTGCTTGGACACCTCTTGCTGCTCCCGTGGTTGAGGGATAAAGTCTGACCCTCTGCCTGGCACTCGAGGCCCTGCGTGGTCTGCGGCTTTCTTAAAGCCACCCTGAACTCTCGGCAAGCATTTCTTGCTGTCAAGTCTTTGCCTGTACTATTTCCTCTGGCCAGTGCCCCCTCCTCTCCTCTGGAGGACCCGCCCCTAGGAAAAGCACCGCCTACCACCCCCCAACCTCTCTGGAGGACTGAACCTGCAGGGCTGAGATTGAGAACGTGTCTGTGCTGGGCTGTGTCTCCCTGAGGCTGGGGGCTCCTAAGGAGTGATCATTGCCCCTGCATCCAGCAGCCTCCCTCTTGGCAGTTGTAGTGCCCTCCTTCCCTTCACCCTTTACTGGCTCCATGTCTACCCTGGGGCTAAGGTCCTCTTGGCCTCCCACCAACCCCCTTCTGTTTTGAGTACCTACTGTGGGCACCAAACTGAGCAATGTCTGGACACCGCCCCCCCCATTTCCTCCTCCCTTGCAGAGATCAGAGATCCATTTGTTTGGACTCACCTCTAGGCCTTTGCCTGTGCTAGGGCCTCTGCTTGGACCTCCTTTCCTACCGCCTTTTGCCCCTGATGCCTCCTTCTGTGCTCAGCTGGCCCAGTCTCTCCTCGGGGCTCCCACAGCACCCTGAGCATCACCCATTACACCCTACCCACTCTGGGTATAACTATCTGTCATGTGGCTGCTGCCTCCTCTCATCTATCCTGGGCCTTGTGAAGTTGGACGGATCTGAGTTTTTGAGTCCTGGCATCCTGGCCCATTGAGTTGTCCAACAAAGACCTCCCTGCTCTGAGCCTCAGATTCCCCATCTCTAACCGGGATGATGAAGAGCTTGTTTACTGAGCATGCAATATGACCGGGGCAGATGCTTTGGAGCTCTGCCCCCAACAACCCCAAAGGAGGGCTATTATTGTACCCATTTTACAGCTGGGTAAACTGAGGGGACAGGGACTGGCCCCCTGTTACCCAATGAGTCAGGGGATTCTAACCTGGTGTTTGGGCCCATCTCTGAGTTGGGGGTGGCAGGAGTCCAAACCGGCTGATGCTGCCCTGCCCCTCTCCCCTTAGGTCGGCGTCCCGAGCCGAGCATGGTGACAGCCTGTGCCCTCGGCCCCCTCGCCTGGCGCAGCTGGAAGAGCCGCCAGCCTCGGGAGCCGATGGCTCCCCACGCGAGGGAGTGAGCGGCCCAGCCCAGCCCTACGGATTGAGGGGGGACGCAGCGGCTGAGTGACCTGCGATCACGCTGCTGCCGACCCCCTCCCACCAGTTGACGAATGGTGGACCGAGCAACGAGTGACCCTTGTCAGGGTCGTGGAACAATGGTGGGAAGCAAGGCGTGAGCATCCCCTGTGGTCACCTGTAACTTCTTGGTGGAAATAGAGGTCTGAGTCCCCAAGCCCACCCAGCGGACCCTCCTGGCCCCCACCCCAGGCTGATGGGGCCACTGGGGCCCCAAGCAGCCACTTGACCATCCATACCCCACCCTGCCCAGCCATGGCTGGCGCCGAGGGCTTCCAATACCGTGCGTTGTACCCGTTCTGCCGGGAGCGGCCGGAGGACCTGGAGCTGCTGCCGGGCGACGTGCTGGTGGTGAGCAGGGCAGCCCTGCAGGCGCTGGGCGTGGCCGAGGGCAGCGAGCGCTGCCCACAGAGCGTGGGCTGGATGCCTGGCCTCAATGAGCGTACACGGCAGCGCGGCGACTTCCCTGGCACCTATGTTGAGTTCCTAGGGCCTGTGACCCTGGCCCGGCCTGGGCCTCGCCCACGTGGCCCACGCCCACTGCCTGCCAGGCCCCGAGATGGGCCCCCTGAGCCAGGTGAGCAACAGGTAGGGGCCCTGGCAGGGCTGGGGAAAAGGGGGAGTGCCCTCAGACCCTCAGTTTCCTCTTCTCTCCCATGAGGCAATGGTGCTTCTTCCAGGAGAGGAGGGATAAGGACATTTGGTTGGTCAGCAAATGTTGATTACACTGCCGTCAAGGGCTGGATGCAGTTCATGGCACTGGGCACCGAGTGGTGGACACAAGGCCTGGCCCTGCCCTCATGGAGCTTCTGGTTCAAGAAGTGACGAGAACGTGATTAGGGAATGACAGATGCTGTGAGGAAGGAGCCTCTCAGGAGAGATGGGGGTAAAGGGCTCCGGGCAGCAGGTACAGCGAGGACAAAAGCCCTGAGGTGGGAATGTCATGACGGGTTCAGGGAACAAGCCGTCAGGTAGAGCAGAGTGAGAAAAGGGGCAGGGTCCTCACCTCAAGGACTTCGTGGGATTGATTTTGAAGACAATAGGGAGTGTCCAGTAAGATTCAGGGGCTCAATTTAGCTTCATCTTGTGATTTGCAGACAAAGAGTGTCCTGGGAGTGGAGAATCAGGGCACCGAACATACGCTGCAATTGCTGCGTGCTGGGCTGTATGCTGGGCAGGGTGTGTGGGTTCCAACCAGGGAAACCGAGGCTCAGCTTGTGGGGAGGAGGCTGACGAGTGCTGAGCACCCGGCGTGGTCTGCTCCAACCCTCACAGCTGCCCAGTGAGGCCCTGTGTACAGATGTGGAGACCAAGGTGCAAGGGGGTCGAACCATTCGCTCAGGGGCAGTCACCCAGTGAAGGCCAAAGCCCCTGGGAGGCACTGTGGCCCCACCCGATGGCCTGCCTGGTCTTGTGCCCGAGGGACACTGATGCCCAGAGAGGGTCAGGCCAGAGTCCCACAGCGTGGGGTGGAATGGCGGGGTGCTGAGGCAGCACGGTTGCTGGCTTGGGCTTCGCAGCATCTGGCGTCTCCAGGGCCGGGGCCTGCGTCCCGCCTCGGCCTGGAGGAGCAGGAGGCGGCCCCATCCGGGCTCCCAGCCAGAATCTGCCTCTCCCCCTGGTAACAGCCGCCTCCCTCCTGTGCCTGGCCTGGGTCCAGACACCACACACATCCCCACTCCGGGCGGCCACCCAGCCCCACCCTCCAAATCTTCCAGGACTATGTGACATCGGCTAGGACCAGCCCTCTCCAGGCCTCAGTCTCCTCATCTGGAAATGGGGGGTACTAGTCCTTTTGTTCAAGCCCTGACCCTCCGGGATCCTGGGACCACTAGGCAGCAGGCTGCAGCTGCCTGCCTTCCCTCCATTCAACTCCACACAGGGAGCTGCGTGCCGAACCCTGATGTCACCTGCGCCCCCGTCTGGCTGTGCACCCACGGGGAGGTTGCTCCCTCCCTGAGCCTCAGTTCCTCATCCGTAAAATGGGGATAATGCCTATTCTGATGGGACCTCCCTCCATGCTTTGCAAACTGGTCACAGGCAAATTTCAAAGTTGAATTTCAGAGCCCCCTTACCAGCTGGGATGTCACCCACCTCCCCTTGTTCCCTCACTTTTTTTTTTTTTTTTTTTCATTTTCGACACAGCTGGGCCTTTCTTCAGCTCAAGGCACCACCTGGCCCATCATTCAGGGAGGCCCCGCAGGCCCCGGCTTGCTCCTGCTGTGTGCCAGGGCGTCCCCGCCAAGGGCCAAAGCTGCATCCAATGGTGGCCTTGCAGGCAGAGTGCGCCGGAGCACAAAAGGCTGGGTGGGGCAGAAACATGGGGCTGGGGGTGGGGTGGGGTTGGGACATGGAAGGAGGTCAGCATTTTTAAAAGGGGGGAATTTTTTTTTTTTAAAAGCAAAATGACTTAGAAAATGGAGAAAGGTCCTTGGAATGAGGTGTTCTGATCCAGCTGGGATATTTTCCTTTTACTCTCTTCAACCACTTTGTTGTTCCCACTGAGAAAGGAGAGATGATTCCATCGACCAGTTTCTCAGTTGAGGAATCTGAGGCACAGAGAGGGTGGGTCCTGTGCCTGAGGTTGCACAGCAAGCAATGGCAGAGCCCTAAACCTGCCGTATGAGTGTCCTGTGGCTGCTGTAATGAACTACCATAAACTGGTGGCTTCAAACAACAGGAGTTTATTCTCTCATGGTTCCGGAGACCAGAAGTCCAAAATCAAGGTGTGGGCAGGGCTGTGCTCTGTCCAGAGGCTTTAGGGGAGGATCTTTCCTTGCTTCTTCCAGCTTCTGGGGGTTCCAGGTGTACCTTGGCTTGTGGCCACATCACCCCAATCTCTGCCTCTCTCTTCATATGGCCTCTTATAAAGACACCAGTCATTGGATTTAGGGATCTCATCTTGAAATCCTTACCTTAATTATATCCGCAAAGACCCTATTTCCAAGTAAGGTCACAGTCACAGGTACCAGAGATTAGGAAGTGGACATACCATTTGGGAGGACACTAGTCAGCCAACTATATCTGGCCTCTGTAGTTGGGTGAATTGATATTTTAACCTAGAAAATCGTTTCCCACTAATTCAGCCCTCCCAGCCCCACCAGCTGGGCCTTCTGTCCGCCCCCCGCCCCCAGAGTGGTGGTCCAGATGCCAAGCACTTGGGCTGAGATGCAGCAGGCAAAGAGAGGGGCCCAGGTCCTTCTAGGGACCCTGCCAACATTCTTTCCCCTCCTGCCAGGCCTCACACTCCCTGACCTACCCGAGCAGTTCTCCCCGCCTGATGTGGCTCCCCCTATCCTGGTGAAACTTGTGGAGGCCATTGAGCGGACAGGTGAGCCTCGGCCTGGCTGCAACCCCTGGATTCTGCTTGCTTGCCTCTGGTGATGGGCAGCTCATCTCCCTCACAGGGCTGCTGGGCTCACTCTGTATGGGAAGTGTTTTGAGTCTGGATGTCCTGGGCCTCCATATTGAGTTGGGGAAGGAGTAACTCCCAGGGGAATGTAGACCCCATCATTGCATGTGCCGTGCCCTCTGCCACCATTTCCCTCCCCTCCCCCTGTTCTTACCTCTGGGAGGTTAGTAGCCACCCCAGACCCCACACGGGGGTCGAGGCAGCATTTGAGAGCTGGCCTTGCCACGTGGGGTGGCACTGACTTACCCCATCCCCTTCCCCACAGGGCTAGACAGCTACAGGCCTGAGGCACCCGCCGCGCGCACAGGTGAGGGAAAGCTTCAGTGGGCAAGAGTGGGAGAGGAACCTGCCCTAGACGGATGATGTCCCCTCCCTGCACCCGTCTTGGATCGATGTATCCCCCTTGCACCCGCAGACTGGTCGCTGAACGATATGGAGCAGTGGGACGCTGCAGCCCTAACAGATGGCGTGAAGGGCTTCCTGCTGGCGCTGCCCGCACCCCTTGTGACACCCGAGGCCGCGGCTGAGGCATACCGAGCCCTGCGGGGTGAGTCTGGCAGGAATCCCGGACTGAGAAGGGCGCTGGGGCGGGCGGGTGCCGGCCCTGGCTCACCTTCCCCTGGCCGTCTGTCCGCAGAGGCCGCGGGGCCCGTGGGGCCAGCGCTGGAGCCCCCGACGCTGCCGCTGCACAGCGCGCTCACACTGCGCTTCCTGCTCCAGCACCTGGGCCGGGTGGCCCGGCGCGCCCCAGCCCTGGGCCCAGCTGTGCGTGCCCTGAGCACCGCCTTCGGGCCGCTGCTGCTGCGGGCGCCGTCGCCTTCGCCGCCGCCAGGGGGCGCTCCCGACGGGTGAGAGGCCGGGGCTGGGGAGGCGGGGCTGAGCCGGAGCAAAAAGGGGTGGGGCTTTAGATGGAGGAAGGGCTGGAGACGTAGCCAGGGTGGGGGTCTAGACGATGAGAAAGGAGTGTGGACGGGGCCCAGCGGGGGAAGAGGCCAGAGCTGTCATGATGGGCGAGCTAGGAAAGATAACAAGGGGTGGGACTTGAGGTCCAGGAAGACTCTAGCAGGGCTTGGAACAAGGCGATGAGGCCTAGACCGGAGGGCCGGCACTTGGGTGGTGTCTGTACCTTCCTTCACATGCTGACTCCTGTTGTTTGTTGTATGAATACTTACTGGGAGCTAACTGCATATACATAAACAGTAGTGGGTCTCGCACACCAGCTTGCGTCACCTACTCTTCTTCCCCTCGCATGCTTTCACGTAGACCCCCCTGCCAGACGCACATGCACATGCAGGGCCCTGTGCACACCAGGCCCTACCCAGCGCTCACGACACGTCCCTTCCCCCTAGGACTGAGGCCACCCCCGACTTCCCTACGCTTCTGGTGGAGAAGTTGCTTCAGGAACATCTGGAGGAACAGGAGATTGCGCCCCCAGGTGACCTCCACCCCCTTTTATTAGCTCCTATCATTGGGGACCAAGGATGCTGACTCGGAGCCCTGCCAGCATCGGCAGGCTTGGTCGCAGTGGGAGCTGGCCACGGTATACAACTGGTGTTCAGTGTGCGTTTGTTTTCCTGTCCCCCAGCACTGCCGCCAAAACCCCCCAAGGCAAAGCCAGCCCCCACAGGCCTGGCCAATGGGGGCAACCCGCCCTCCCTGCAGGATGCTGAGTGGTACTGGGGTGACATCTCCAGGTAGGGTTGTGGGGTGGAGCCACGTGGTGGGCAAAGCCTGAGGGGTCGGGTCTCCCAGTGGGCAGCCCCAGTCCTGGCTGTCTCCACAGGGAGGAGGTAAATGAGAAACTGCGGGACACACCTGATGGCACCTTTCTGGTCCGAGATGCATCTAGCAAGATCCAGGGGGAGTACACGCTGACCCTCAGGTGGGGGCCTGTCCCTTCAGGAAGACCAGGGGTGAGCGGTGGGAGGGAGAACACCCAGGTCAGAGGACTGGGGGTCGCACAGCCAGTGGGACGTTGCTGGGTCTGGCGGATGCTGCTGGTTGCTGACACCCCCTCTCACCCGCCCCTAGGAAAGGTGGGAACAACAAACTGATCAAGGTCTTCCACCGAGACGGGCACTACGGCTTTTCGGAGCCACTCACCTTCTGCTCTGTCGTGGACCTCATCACCCACTACCGCCACGAGTCGCTGGCTCAGTACAACGCCAAGCTGGACACGCGGCTCCTCTACCCGGTGTCCAAGTACCAGCAGGTGCAGGGCTGGGGCGGGAGCTGGGGGCGGTGGGGGTGGGGGTGCCTGGCCGGCCCTGGGCCTGTTTCCCAGGTAGCTTCCCTGACGGCACCGGGTATCCCCAGGACCAGATCGTCAAGGAGGACAGTGTGGAAGCAGTGGGCGCCCAGCTCAAGGTCTACCACCAGCAGTACCAGGACAAGAGCCGCGAGTATGACCAGCTCTACGAGGAGTACACACGCACCTCCCAGGTACCGCGGGCCAGCGCACCCCGGGAGACCCAGGCACGGAGGGGCAGTGCCAAGGCCACAGGGACAGACGTCCACTTCTAGGTCACAGCAGGCTCTTACAACCAGGGACCACCCTAAAAACATAGAAATCAATGTATGTGGTTCTAAAAAGAACAAAAAACCAAAACGGATGAAGAGGCACCAACCAGCCTCCCAGGAGCGGCTGAGCTGTGGGAGATGTCTTGGTTGAGCCTCTGGGCCTCAGTCTCCCCATCTGGAAACTGGAACCGTGAGTCTTAATTACTTCTCCATCCCCTTCAACCTGGATGTTATTCAAAATGATAATAACCACCTGACAAAGAGTTGCCTAAGACAAAGGTTCGGGAGGTCATGGAAAAGAGCAGTGTCTTTTAAAAACAAGGAAGTGGGGGGAGGTTTTGTTACTCAAGGACTGTGTTAATAAATTTCTTTTGTAAGTTGAGATGCAACTTATTCAGATAGAAC
This sequence comes from Orcinus orca, assembly GCF_937001465.1. NCBI lineage: Eukaryota > Metazoa > Chordata > Mammalia > Artiodactyla > Delphinidae > Orcinus > Orcinus orca. The sequence goes on along the minus strand of NC_064561.1, from coordinate 11,745,234 downwards.
ATCCCATCTCGAGCAGGGAATTTCTCTGTCTCCCCTGTAGTCCCTGAGCAGTTTCTGTCTTGTCCCCTTTCTAGTGATGGGTCACCTGAGGTTCTAAGTAGACAAGATACCTGTCTGGGATCAATTAGGAACATCATGACCGTGGAAATGGCTTAGGCCCCCTGAGCCTCAGTTTCCCCATTAATAGTTCTGACTTTGTAGGAGGCTCTTGGGAGGTTTTATGAGATGATGCATGGAAGGTGCTTGGTGCAGCATCTACTCTGAGAAGGAGCCCCATGAATTGTAGCAACTAGATTTATCATTAATTCTCAGCCGTGCTCACAGACCCAGGTATTTTTTAAGGTGCCTAAAGGAGGATCTAAAGGAAGAGGGGGTTTGGGGAGTGTGGGGTTTGAAGGCTGAATAGGAGTTCGTTTGGTGAAGGAGGGGCTAGAGGAACGATGCACGTGGTGGAGGGAACAGCTTGAGCAAAGTCTCCATATCAGGTTGGGATCTGCCTTTATCCCTCACGAGGGACTTGGATGGAGTCCCAGGAGGTGCTTAGATTTACCCCCTCCTCCAGGAACTGCAGATGAAGCGCACAGCCATTGAGGCCTTCAATGAGACTATCAAGATCTTTGAAGAGCAGGGCCAGACACAGGAGAAGTGCAGCAAGGAATATCTGGAGCGCTTCCGGCGTGAGGGCAATGAGAAAGAGATGCAGAGGTGAGTCTGGTTCCTCTGCCCTGCCCTACTGCACCTTGATCTGACACAGCGCAAGTGGGGAAAGAACGGAAACAGAGAGGGCAGCCTGGGTTTCAGGGGAAGAGAGGGTCAGTTGAAATGGGCTTTGAAGGATGAATAGGAGTTTGCCAGAAAGAGCAATCAGGGAAACAGCATGTCCAAAGGCTTAGATACTAGGAGCCATCTGAGGCCTCTGAGCCACTCCTCCCACAGGATCCTGCTGAACTCAGAGCGACTTAAGTCTCGCATTGCTGAGATCCACGAGAGCCGCACAAAGCTGGAACAGGAGCTGCGGGCACAGGCCTCCGACAACCGAGAGATTGACAAGCGCATGAACAGCCTCAAGCCAGACCTCATGCAGCTGCGCAAGATCAGAGACCAGTACCTCGTGTGAGTGCCTGGCTCTGCGCTCACCCGTGGATCCCCCCGTTAGTGCAGGGGCACCTGGCGAGGTGACCTCTGCATGCGTCTCACTCTTGCTTTCTCCACCAACTAGCCCTACCTGGTCCCCTAGCCCCCTCGTCTGTCCGCCAGCCCCTTCCCTCTGGATCAGGCCCCTCCCAGCCCCCTCAGAAGGGCTCCCTGTGCGGCGGCCTCAGCCTCAGTTGTGGAATGGGAACACTGCTCTCACAAGGCCAGGTCATTGGGAGCCTCCGACAGGGTCCACTCCATGAATGCCAACTGTGCCACCCAGCACACGGTGCCCAGCCTGAGCCCAAGATCCCTCCTCTGCCCACTGACCCACTGAGGACTTCATCAGGGGCTTCCTTCTTCCGCCTGGGTCTTTGACGCTCACGTGCACCTGTTGTGTGCCAAGCACCGTGCACATATTAGCTCACTTGGTCCTTTCAAAGTCCTTTGTAAATCTGCCCTGTGCAAAGGTGCACCACCGTGTAGTCCCCAGGACTGAGCCTCTGATAGTCATAAGACCTTGCCATGATGGTACAATCCAGAGTCTCAAAAAGTGTTAACAGAAACATAATAAATAGGGGGGTTCCCTGGCAGAGCTTGGGGAGTCCACCTGGGTTCAAGTGATCCTTGGCCAGGCCAAGGCTGACCCCTTGTGGCAACCAGGGGTATCACACCCAGAACCTGCACTTGTCAGCCCTTGCCTCCAACCAGGCTGGCCTGGCCCATGGTGGCTCGCCTTGCCTGTGTTGCAGCTGCTGTTCCCCTACCAACAGAGCAGCAGGAGCCCACCTTTCCTCTTCCCCCCAGGTGGCTCACTCAGAAAGGTGCCCGGCAGAAGAAAATCAATGAATGGTTGGGGATCAAGAACGAGACTGAGGAGTGAGTGACCAATTTGTGGTGGGGGGGAGGGGTTGTCCCAGGGGAGGGGCCATTTTTGGTGGGCTTTGCAGAATGAGTAGGAGTTCACCAGGGAGGGACAGTTGTCCAGGTGGCAGGGGGACCTTGGAGGCTAACGAGTAAGCGACCAGGGCTCCTCCCTGCCTCCCCCACAGCCAGTACTCACTGATGGAGGATGAAGATGATCTCCCCCACCACGAGGAACGCACATGGTATGTAGGCAAGATCAACCGCACCCAAGCTGAGGAAATGCTGAGTGGCAAGCGAGATGGCACCTTCCTCATCCGTGAAAGCAGCCAGCGGGGCTGCTATGCCTGTTCTGTGGTGTGAGTGCCTGGCAAGGGAACGGCGAGTGGACTGAAGGTGGGGAGGAGGGATCCGCCCATTCCTTCCGAGAGCTCTCATTGAGTGCCAACTGTATGTTAGGCCTCGGGAAGACAGGAAGAAGCCCTGGATTCTTGGGGACGGGGGAGGAAGCTGGGACGGTACCAAAGCAGGAGATGGCGGGGTCTGGACCGGGTCGGCATCCAGCATCCAGGAAAGGGGGAAATATACGTCCCAGGCAGGGTCACCTGACAGGAATAGGGGGGCGGGGCTGGGAGAGCCTGGTGGGGGACCATCTGACCCACCCCTTCGCCTGCACCCACAGGGTGGACGGCGACACCAAACACTGCGTCATCTACCGCACAGCCACGGGCTTTGGCTTCGCAGAACCCTACAACTTGTATGGGTCGCTGAAGGAGCTGGTGCTGCACTACCAGCACGCCTCGCTGGTGCAGCACAACGACGCGCTCACCGTCACACTTGCCCATCCTGTGCGCGCCCCGGGCCCCGGGCCCCCACCTGCCACCCGCTGAGCTCTGAGCAGGAGAACTGGCCCAGCTGGGGTGGCAGCTACATCCGCGGTCTCCATCTTTTTGAACCTGTCTCTTCTTTCTTGGGTTTTCTCCATCTCTCTCGTCTTTGTGAATGTCTCCAGGTCTATCTGTTTTTCTCTTTAGCTCTCTGCAATTCTGTCTCTCTCAGGTTCTCCTCCATGTCTGCCTGTCTCTCCATCTCTCTGAGTCTCTGTGCATCTCCCGCTGTCACACTTCGTCTCTTTCTAGCTCCATCTGTCCTCTCTTTCCCTCTTGGTCTCTTTCCCTCTATTGTGGGGGTCCCGCCTCCCCCGCTCCATCCCCCTTCCCCCACCGGCACTGCCCTCCCTGCAGCTCTGGCCACCCACACCCCTGTGCCCTGCCCCTGACAGGCCCCTGGGGTCCCCAAAGCCCCACCTTGGCTGCACCTGCCATGTTTACAGAGGCCTCCGGGCTGTGCGGCCCCGACCTGGGTACCCCGATTTTTAAGCCATAGACCTGGGATCAGGGCAGGAAGGAACTTTGGCCACTTCCAAGAACCTCATCCATGACGTTTGGGGCCAGGCGGGACCTGCCCCACAGACCCCAACTTCCCCTTCAAATCCTGAAGTGAAACCCAGTTAACACCACAATGGGGCTGCTGCCAAGAAGTAACCCCAAAAAAGAAAATAAGTAAAAATAAACTCATGAGCTGACCCCAGGCCTCCCAGGAATTGAGGCCACCAGCACCTCTGGGGCAGCCGACACGCAGCGCTGCCCACAGCACCTCTACGCGATGCAGGCTCAAGGCTTCTCAATCATGTCGGGCTCTGATTTTGTTTTTCCTTGACTGTACGTAAAGCCCTCTTTTCTCTCCTCTTTGGGACGAGAGCCCTGGTTTTCTATGCCGCCCACGGACCCCCACCCCACCCCACCTCCTGCCTGCCTGGCCAGGCTGGCAGGCGGGTTTTGTATGGTACGTTGATACTGATGTGGATATAAAACATTGAACTTGATGAATGCTTCTGTCTTTGGTGACAGGTTTCTTTAGCTCCGGGCTGCCAAATGAGGGCTGACAACCCCTGCCTCCTCCCCACCTCCACCCCCACAACCCCAGTTTATTTTTTTTATTATTTTTTATTTTATTTTATTTATTTTTTGCCTGCGTTGGGTCTTCGTTGCTGCGTGCGGGCTTTCTCTAGCTGCGGCGAGCAGGGGCTGCTCTTCGTTGTGGTGCGCGGGCTTCAGTAGCTGTGGCACGTGGGCTCAGTAGTTGTGACTCGCGGGCTTCAGAGCACAGGCTCAGTCGTGGCGCACGGGCTTAGTTGCTCCGCGGCATGTGGGATCTTACCGGACAAGGGCTCAAAACCGTGTCCCCTGCATTGGCAGGCGGATTCTTAACCACTGTGCCACCAGGGAAGTCCCCCAACCCCAGTTTAGATGCTCATGTCCAGAGAAGTTGAGAGACCTGCCAAGGTCACACAGCAGAGAGGCTCAGACCCCAAGCTCTGCCCCACACCCTGGCCTGCTGGGGGGACCCCAGGCAGACCCTGCTCCAGCTCCTCCCTGGCCCCCAAGTTTGAGTTGGAGTTCCGGCAATCAGCCACCAGCCCTACCGTCCAGAAAGTCACCTCCCCTCTGATGTGTAGCTTCATTGCCAGGCAGGCTTAATAGTCACAACCCCTCCCGTGACACCCAGAGGAGTCTGCAGTGCCAGCCCCTCCCTGCTGACCTTCCACTGACCCCCTCTCCACACCTGTCCCTGACGCCGGCTGCCATGTCCCAGGGGACACTGAGCTGGGTACTCATGCTGTCTTTATTTATTTATTTACTTATTTACTTTTTGCAGTACGCGGGCCTTTCACTGTTGTGGCCTCTCCCGTTGCGGAGCACAGGCTCCGGACGCGCAGGCTCAGCAGCCACGGCTCACAGGCCCAGCCGCTCTGCGGCATGTGGGATCCTCCCGGACCAGGGCACGAACCCGTGTCCCCTGCATCAGCAGGCGGACTCTCAACCACGGCGCCACCAGGGAAGCCCCCTCATGCTGTCTTTGATGCAGATTCATGTTCACCATCTTCCTCCTCCCAAAGGTCCCTGTCTCTCTACCCTCCCCTCTCACACCCCCGGGGCTGGGAACCTTCTGACCTTTCTTCTCCCCGTACAGCACCTGTCAGGATCCACCACGCCTGAGGCAGCCCCAGGTGGATGAAGGAACCAGGCTGCCTCTGACCCATCTCTCCACTGGGCTCTCAGAGAGACAGGACTTGCTTCCCTTGGCCTCAGAGCTCTGGTCCTTCCCAAGCACTGTCCCCGCTGAGTGGTCAGTCAGGAGGCACCCCATAAATAACTCCAGCCCGGACTCTGCCCCCACTGCGGTCTTCACCCACTGCATGGGTGGACGCAGGGTAAAGCTCACCTTCTCAGTCCCATGAGTCCAGCCGGGTGGAGCCTGGGGGCACAAGAGAACAGCCCACAGAGCCTCTAGCCGGTCCCCATACTCAATCAACTGTGTTTTCTCAGAGACATCACCTCCCCTCTCTGATCCTGCTTCCTCTTACCAAGTAGGGTCAATAGTTTCTACCCCTGCCCCCAGTGGACACCTCTGAGGGTTCCATGATCAAATGGGTGAGGTTACATTTATGAATTCCTCCAATAGGGCTGATGTTTCATAACCACCGGAAAAATAGTAGCAATTATAGTTATTGCTATTTCTTCTGTCCTGCCCAGTACAGGACCGAGCACACACTAGTTCCCCAAAGTTGTGTTGCTTAGTCTTGCAGAGGTTTCACAAAGGAAATGGGTTTTGTTAAGGGTTCAGAAGAATGGGGTGGGGGGATCATCCCGCAGTGGAGACTTCAGGGGAACTCCAGCTCCCAAACCTGCTGCTATGAATGTGGCCACGTGGGCCAGGGTTTCCCTAGAACTGAAGCGGGACACGGGCTGTGGAGCAGAGGACTGGGTTGTTTTCCTGCCCACGGGTGAGCATTTTCTCTGGTGGGGTCCGAATCTGTGTCGTGTCAAGGCCTTGAAGTCTGAATGTCTCGGTTACTTCCCCCAACACTACCGGCGCCAAGCCCTTATCTGGGCTATTCTCCCTGCCCGCACCACTGTCCTGTCAACACCTCCCCAGGCTCACCTTGTCACCTCCACACCCAGCCTGGGGCAACGCTCTCTGCTCCGAGCCCTCTATGGTAGCTTTATTCCCCAAACCTCACTTCTCCCGTTTTACAGAATGAGTTGAGGCTTCATCTCTTGAGATGCCCACACCGTCCCAGAGCTGATTCCTGTGGGTTTGGGTCCTACGGGGCCAATCCCCCACCCCTGCTCCATGTACAGAGTACAGGCTTCAGGTAATGACTGCTCCAACCCGGGCCTCTTCTGACAAGGGCGCTGGCTGAGGACAGGGGTGGCCCCCTCCTCAAGCCTTTGGACGGTGGAAAGAAGGAACACCAGCTTTTTTCTCTCCCCAGTCCCCAGCCAGGGGTGAGGGAGCCAAGAGAAGTGAGCCCCTCCCTGCTCTGGCTTCTGCTTTCTGGCCCAGCTGTGGCCAAGCCTGAGTCAGCCCCACGGGACCATGCTGGTGGATCTGGAGGGTCTGGGCTCTGGAGCCTGAGAGGGGGAGGGGGTGGAGGTTGAGAATGAGGGGGGCCCGGGCCAGGCTAGGGGAAAGGGCCCGGGCTGCTCAACTGCTGCCCGCTCCCAGGCCAGGGATCACCTCTCACGGGAGCATGGGATGGGGAGGCGGGGTCCCCGGGCTAGGACCAGGGGCCTGGAGCACCTTGGCGACCCCCAGAGGGATCCGTGGACCCATAGAGACCCTCCTATCTCTTGGTCTCTCCGTGTCTCTGTCTCTAAGGCTCCGCCTATCCTCCGCCCAAGGTGCTAAAGCCCCAACCTCACAGGGCTGGACGGGGCTGATTACAGGGAAGTGTCGGGGAAGATCGAAGGGCAGCCCGTTGTCCAGGGGATTGGGGGCCCAGAACCTGGCGGGCGGTGGGATGCGGGTGGGGTCGGGGTGGAAAGAAAGACCCGGAGAGAGAGAGAAAAGTAGAGATCCCTGGAGACTTCAGCCCCGGCCCCCGAGAGGCGTGTGCACCGGGAGGCGGGTCCGGCCTGGGGGCTGGGCCACTGCCTGGTTAAAGGCGGCTTCTTCCCCGGAACGCTGCTCCCGCCGTCGCACTTTCGCCCCCACTGTGATGGCCTCGTCGCCTCTCCTGCCGTTCCTGCCTCTCCTGCTGCTGCTGCTGCTGGAGGTCGCCGCTGCGGCGCGGGCGTCCCCGCTGGAAATACTCCCCGAGGGGGCGGCCCCCTGCGAGGTAGAGAAGGCGACGCGGCGGGCGGGCCGGCGGGAACCAGCGCACGGGCGAGGTGCGCGCGGCTCCTCCCGCACCCCAGACTTCGACGGGGACGACCGGGGTCCGGAGGGGACGCTGCCCGGGTCGGTGCCGGCCGCCCCACCCCCCACCCCCGCTTCAATCCTGACACTTTGGCCATACTTTCTTTCCCTTTCCGTTCCCTAACTGGAGTCTGAGTCGCTCAGCTGTCCCCCCATCCCATCCCCCCGCAACTCCCCCCGCCCCCCCCAGGGTGCATTGAGCACCTACTGTGTACATCTGGAGCAGGGATCAGAGTCTCCTCTTTTAGGCCAGGGGAAGCCCAGACTAGCTACGCGGCCTGCGCGTGGCCACCGCATTTATTAGGGGCTCCTTATTGGGTGCATTTCGGCCGGGGAAGAGCTCGCGTGCTCCTGGTGCGGAGTAAGCAGATGCCCTGGACGCTGAACGACTCGCTCACAGACGCGACCGCCCGCCGCCCCTCAGCTGTAGTCGGAAGTCAACACCTATTAGGCGCCGCCTCTGCAGTAGCCTTGGGAGGGGTTCAGTGGGCCCGTTGAGAGGAAGAATAAATGAGTCAAGCGGGTATGTAGGGCCTTGCTCAGCTCAGGGCCAAGGCTCTAGGGATGAAGTGGAAACGAATGAGCCTGCCTTAGTGGTATGCCTCATGAGAAGGCAGGATTGCGGCAGAGACCAGAAATGTTCATGCCTTGAATTCTTACTGCATGGCGTCCCCTGGGTGAGGAGTTTCACCTCACCTGGAGGAAGAAAGCAAGACTTGTGCATTCATTAACTGCCTACTGTTTGCAAATCTTTGTCACATCCATTCTGCAGACAGACTGACATTTAGGAATATTTAGGAATGCCATAAAGCCTCAGAGTCAGGATTCCACCTGGCAAGGTCTGGAAGGAGTGTGAGATAGAGCACCTACTGTTTGCAGCTCCCTTCCTGCAAGAGAACCAAGCAGAGCTGCATTTGAATCACATCCCTCCCTTCCATGCAGGCCGGTGAGCTGTGCCTGCAGGCGCCCCTCTGGAAGTCTGACCCTCCGCCCATCAATGTGAGCCTCTACTATGAGTCACTGTGCCCCGGCTGCCGGTACTTCCTGATCCGCGAGCTCTACCCGACGTGGCTGATGGTCTGGGAAATCCTCAATGTCACGCTGGTGCCCTACGGAAACGCTCATGTGCGTGGGTACAGGTGAAACTGAGGCCCGTGGCCGGGGGAAGGGGGTCGGGGGGGCAGCCAGCACTCACCCCACTGCTTTTCAGGAACAGAACATCAGCGGCAGGTGGGAGTTCACGTGCCAGCACGGCGAGCAGGAGTGCAAGCTTAACAAGGTGGAGGTGAGCAGCACCCAGAGTTCCCGGGGGGGGGGGCACGAGGCTGGGGAGACTGCCCACCATAAGGAAAATGGAATCAAGGCTCACAAGGGATGGACTGCAACCAGCTCCGTCCCTTGCCTGTGCGCCTCCACTTAATCACGTCTTCATTCTCTGCTTCATTAGTGGACACTCGTGGTTATTCCCGGAGTGGTCTTGGGGTGCTCTGGGCCACCCTCACATCCTTGCCTGCCCCCCCCCCCCCCCCGCCCACCAGGCCTGCCTGTTGGACCAGCTGGAGAAGAGCGCGGCCTTCCTGACCATTGTCTGCCTAGAGGAAATGGATGACATGGAGAAAAATCTGAAGCCGGTGAGCAATGCCCCTCACTCAGCCTGGGTCGGAGGGCCCTGGCCTTCCTGCATCCAGACAGACCCAGGTTCAAGTGCTGGCCACGACTACCACTCTCCGTGCAGCCCCAGGAAAACAGCCTCCCCTCTCGAAGCCTCGATCTCTGAATCGAGAGAACGAAGATCTTCTGGGGACGTGGGTAGATCAGGGAGGGCTTCCTGGACAAGATGCCTCCGAGCTGGGCTCGGACAAACAGGAATGTGCAGGGACACAGATGGTGACCCTTCTCTGGGGTAAGGAGATGACAGGACAGGCCCACTTAACTCCCTGGGGGGTTATGAAAAAGAACTCCCAAAGGAGTGACTCATCTGCCCTGATTGTTTATTCATTTATCAAACATCTGGGCCACCCAAGAGACCTGAGCCACCCTGAGACACCTCCAGGCCCTGCAGAGTCATAGTATGGAGTGCAAAGGATGAGGGGACACTCAGGAGACTCAGGGGAAGGGGAAGGAAAAGTGCTCCTGGCAGAGGGAAGAGCAAGTACGATGCTCTCAGGAAAATAAAACACTATAGGGGTCGGGCTGCGGATCTGGTCTTATGGGAGACAGGAGCAGCCTGAGCCCCTGCCTTGGGGGCCTCCACTCAGGCATGTATTAAGCACCCATTGTTTATGGGTATTGCTGCGTCCCTGTGAACCCAACTGTCTCCTGTTGCTAGTGAGGAAACAAAAGCTTGGCTTGGGTTGGGGGGTGGTGCTAGTGGGAGGACCGTTGGGGAGATAACAGGGAGGAAGCTGAGACAACACCCCAGCCGGCCAGCTCCCCCTCTGCCCTCAGTGCCTGCAGATCTATGCTCCAGAGGTGTCCCCTGACTCCATCATGGAGTGTGCCACAGGGGACCGTGGCATGCAGCTCTTGCACATCAATGCCCAGCTCACGGACGCTCTGCAGCCACCCCACGAGTATGTGCCCTGGGTCGTCGTCAATGGGGTAAGAACTCTTGCAGCTCTCAGGTCATCCCCAGGCAGGGACTGGGTTGATGGATGTGACCCCTGGGCTGGGAGGCAGGAGGCAGGGGCCAGACTTGGGGCCATTTGCAGCCCCTTCTGGGCCGAGCACGGGTCGGTTGGGGCAGGTGGGACTTATGACCTCCTGTCTTGCTTGTGCAGAAACCCATGAAAGAGAAGGACCAGCTCTTACACCTCGTCTGCCAGTTGTACCAGGTAAGCTAGACAGGGAGCAGAGGGACTCAGCTGGTGGGGGCAGGGTCTCCTTTCAGGACCCCAACTCGTGGCCATCTCCTCCAGGGCAAGAAGCCGGATGTCTGCCAACTCATAGCCAGCTCCCACAAGGAAGTCTGCTTCAAGTGATGGCCGGTGCCCTGGGAGGGAACTGATGCAGGAAGAACAAGATCCCACCTGCCCTCATTTTTTGATCCCTGACTCAGCAGCCACTACTTATCATCCAGATAACTTCTACACATTCCACGAAGCCGAGACTCAAAATTCTGCCCTGAGATCAAGAATCTCGCCCCACTGAGAACGGTGCTACACTGAAACTAGTTCAATAAACACTTCTGGATGTTGTGGTTCATTTGATAAGTCAGCAAATCCCCTTTTCCTGGATCTGCACAGTGCTGGAATCCCTGAGAAGCCCCCTGTCCAGGGGATGCAGAGCCAGACAGACATTCCTAGTCCCATGGGGGCAGGGATGGGCTAGAGGGGGAGGCACCAGCACTAGAGAACCCAGAGGAGGAGTGAACGTTCTGCATAGGGAGGAGGGACATTGGGACTGGTGTTTTGAAGGGTGACTAGGAGTTCATTGGGCAGAAAATGTATTTATTAATTCAACAAACATCCCTAGCTCCCCTTTTTTGTTGCCTCACATTGGGTGTTATGGGTTAAGCCAGAGAATGGTAACTGGAGCCAGGCAAGGCCAGAGGATGGGGCAGGGACCTTGTCTGGGGAGTTTGAAAGAATATGTTCACTGGGGGGGAATCATGGCGTTTCAGGGAAGGGGAACCAGTGTAAAAAGGCCCAGACAGCAGCAAAATCAGGAGTTAGAATGGCAGGCTGAGGGACTTCCCTGGTGGCGCAGTGGGAATCTGCCTGCCAATGCAGGGGACACGGGTTCGAGCCCTGGTCCGGGAAGATCGCACATTGCCGCAGAGCAACTAAGCCCGTGCACCACAACTACTGAGCCTGTGCTCTAGAGCCCGCGAGCCACAACTACTGAAGCCCACATGCCCTAGAGCCCGTGATCGTCAACAAGAGAAGCCACCACAATGAGAAGACGGCGTACCGCAGCGAAGAGTAGCCCCCGCTCTCCACAACTAGAGAAACCCCACGCGCAGCAACGAAGATCCAACTCAGCCAAAAAATTAAAATAAATAAAAAAATAAAATCTCAAAGAAAGTCCTTCCTTGACAGGTTTCATGGGATTTGCCCTGATTATTTTACACAGGTGCAGCAGGTGTTCAGTTTGCTTTACTGGAAGTTTCTGTAAGGAATCTCAGGGTGGACTTCTAAAAGCCTCTATCATTTGTTAACTGGAGATAACAACTCGAGTTTCACCTGCAGTTTCATCTGTGCCTTTTGGTGAATTTCTCTCTTCTTTGATGTCCCCAAAGTATGGCAAGGATCTTGGTTGGCCAGGCTGGACCTGTAGGGCTGACCCTCAAGCCAGGGACAAGCCAGTTTTCCCGTGAGGGTTTTGTAAGCACTGGCTCCCAAAAGTCCAACTTAGTTTCTTGAAACTGGCTGGTGAAACTGTATCTGGAAACAGTCTGTCTTCCAGGAGGTGGAGCTTAATTCCACCCCCCCCCAACACTCTAGCCCTGAGAGTGGACTGGATTTTGGAACTCAATTCCAAAGAGTAGGGAAAGGGAGAAATGGTAACCTGACAGCGGAGTAGAAACACCTGGCAGACGTCCCTTAATCACGTGAGCCAGCTGAGCCTCACGTGACCCTGGTTAACATCATGTGATCCGAGTTAGAGGCACTGGGGTAAATCATGTGATATCACACGCACCATCTGACGCAAGGAGGACACCACCTCTGTGGGATTCTCCCCAAAAACCCAGAACCCCAGTCTAACCACAAGAAAACAGCACCCGAACCAAGATGGAGGGACATTCTACAAAATGTCCCACTGGTCCTCTTCAAAAGTGTCAAAGTCATGAAAAACAAGAAAAAACCCAGAAAGAATCACAGACCAGAGGAGCCTGAGGGGATGACTAAACGCAATGTGGTGGGATCGTGGCCAAGTTCACACTTGAACGAGTAACTGGAATTAGGATTGATAATGCTGTCCTGTGGTTCCCTAACATCAGCCAATGCACCTTCAGGAATTTGCCAAATAGAATTGTATCACAGGGACTTCCCTGGTGGTCCAGTGCTTAAGAATCTGCCTTCCAATTCAGGGGATGGGAGTTCGATCCCTGGTCGGGGAACTAAGATCCCACATGCTGCAGGGCAACTAAGCCCGCGCACCACAACTACTGAGCCCACGCTCTCTCGAGCCCACACACCACAACGAAAGATCCCACGAGCTGCAACTAAGACCCAAGCGCAGCCAAAAATAAAATAAATAAATAAATACTAAAAAAAATTTTTTTTAAAGAAATGTATCACAGAGCTAAAAAATACAACCAACTACTGAATGTAACAAAAAAGAAGCAGAGTGGCATGGACATATATACACTACCAAATGTAAAATAGATAGCTAGTAGGAAGCAGCCGCATAGCACAGGGAGATCAGCTCGGTGCTTTGTGACCACCTAGAGGGGTGGGATAGGGAGGGTGGGAGGGAGGGAGACGCAAGAGGGAGGGGATATAGGGATATATGTGTATGTATAACTGATTCACTGTGTTATGAAGCAGAAACTGACATACAATTGGAAAGCAATTATTCTCCAATAAAGATGTTAAAAAAAAAAAAAAGCAGACCTCACAGATATAGAGAAGAAGCTAGTGGTTACCAGTGGGGAGGGGGAGGGGAGAGGGGCAATATAGGGGTAGGGGATTAAGAGGTAGAGACTGTTAGGTATAAAATAAGCTACAAGGATATATTCTACAACACGGGGACTATAGCCAATATTCTTTTTAATTGTATTTTATTTATTTTATTTTTGGCTGCGTTGGGTCTTTGTTGCTGCACGTGGGCTTTTCTCTGGTTGTGGCGAGCGGAGGCTACCCTTCGTTGCGGTGCGCAGGCTTCTCATTGCGGTGGCTTCCCTTGTTGCAGAGCACGGGCTCTAGGCGCGCGGGCTTCAGTAGTTGTGGCATGCAGGCTCAGTAGTTGTGGCTCGCGGGCTGTAGAGCACAGGCTCAGTAGTTACGGCGCATCGGCTTAGCTGTTTCGTGGCATGTGGGATCTTCCCGGACCAGGGCTCGAACCCGTGTCACCTGCATTGGCAGGCGGATTCTTAACCACTGTGCCACCAGGGAAGCCCAATCTTTTTAAAAAAAATATTTATTTATTTGGTAGCACCAGGTCTTAGTTGTGGCAGGCGGGTTCCTTAGTTGTGGCACGCAAACTCTTAGTTGTGGCATGCATGTGGGATCTAGTTCCCTAACCAAGGATCGAACCCAGGCCCCCTGCATTGGGAGCGGGGAGTCTTATCCACTGAGCTGCCAGGGAAGTCCCACCAATATTTTATAATAACTACAAATGGAGTATAACCTTTAAAAGTTGTGAATCACTATATTGTATACCTATAACATATCATATTATACAACTATACTTCAATTAAAAAAAAAGAAATGCATCACAGTGAGGGCACTAACCAAGCTCCTTTTTAATTAACTGACTAGGGTACTTATGCCTACAAAATCCCTTCTAAAAATTAACACAACACTGTAAATCAACTATACTTCAGTAAAATAAGTTTTTAAAAAATCCCTTCTACAATACAACATAACGTCATATTTGCATTTTATCATATTCACAAGTTCTACCTACACTTGAGGAGGATGTACTGGTGTACATCTGAGGCAGAAATCTTGGGGCCATATCTTAGAATCCTGCCTCTCACACCTCCTGGTGTAGAAAAATACAACAAAACATAGTGAGAAGTAAAAGCCTTCTGAATTACAGACCAATAGGTATGCAGACAGAGTTTAGTGGCTCCAAATCTAAAATTCCAACCATGGTTCAAGAGGAAACACGGTGTAGGGGAAATAAAATTTAGAATTTGATTTTGGGAAGTTTGTCCAGAATGTCAAAGATTTGAACACTAGGTTAAATTGAACACTAGGTTAAAGTAACACTAGGTTAAATGAAACAATACTTAGTTACCTATTTAACCAAAGTGACAATAAAAGATGTGACAGGCAAATACAGTAACATAATAAAAGAAAAAGCTCCAGCTCTTTTGAGACGACTCAGTTTTCCTAATTAAAGACTTGATAAAGACAACATTTTGATAAAACAGAATCTTTGTTTTCTATATGAATTACTTAACAGGTAAAGAAAAATCTCTTACAATAATCCAAGAAAATGTTATTCTTTTAACAGAGAAAGAAAGTCAAATTCTAGTTTTGCATAGTCACATTATTGATATTAAAGCTCATTGTTGATAACCAACAAGGACCTACTGTACGGCACAGGGAACTATACTCAATATCTTGTAATAACCTATAATGAAAAAGAATTTAAAAAGGAATAGATAGGTATATATGTATGTATAACTGAATCACTTTGCTGTACACCTGCAACTAATGCAACATTGTAAATCAACTATATTTCAATAAAAACAATTTTAAATAAAGCTCATTTTTAAAATTCTTATAATAATCCATTTAATTTTTGCCAATTTGACCACACAAGATAAGATTTCCTCTTTCTCCCTCTCCAACTTTCTAAATCCATTTAGGTTTTTCTCCTTTATTTTCCTCTTTTGTATTTTGAGGCAATCACTAAATACCCTTAAACAAGGACAAAATTACTCTTCTCTTTCCTTCCTAAGAACGCATCCTTGGACTTCCCTGGTGGCTCAGTGGTTAAGAATCTGCCTGCCTATGCAGGGGACAAGGGTTCAATCACTGGTCCAGGAAGATATCACATGCCGTGGAGCAACTAAGCCCGACTGCCACAACTACTGAGCCTGTGTGCCACAACTACTGAAGCCCACGCGCCTAGAGCCTGTGCTCCACAACGAGAAGCCACCACAATGAGAAGCCCGCGCACCGCAACGAAGAGTAGTCCCCGCTCGCCGCAACTAGAGAAAGCCCATGCACAGCAACGAAGACCCAACGCAGCCAAACATAAATAAATTACATTAAATACTTGCTAATTAAAAAAAAAAGAGCGCATCCTTCATACCTCATACTCTTTCCTGCAGAAACACATCTTATTTTCCGTGCACACTTCACATACAGAGTTTTTTTTCTGTAACTTTATTATTCCTAGCAGTTTCATTTACTTACATTGATTATAATTCATAACCCTAAGTTCCAGGGAAAACTAGGAAGCAAGCAATTGTAAACTGCCTGTGGCCATACCAACATTCTATAGTAGATTAGCAAATTTATGAATACATCATTTCATAATTTCTAGAGGCATATGCTTCCTTATAATACAATTTTTTGATGTGGCAAAGGACGTGTTTACTAACGGAAACATCACTAGTTCCTTTGTAAAACTTAAGAAGCCAACGAGATAAACTTATGTTTAGTGATTAATATTTCAGTATTTTCTCATATTTGAAAATTATCTACATATTCAATGAATATCCACCATTTCACTTAACTTAGTATAAGGTTTCAAGTTTCCAAAATGATTCTGGAAACTTTTTTTTTTTTTTTTTTTTTTTTGCGGTACACAGGCGTCTCACTGTTGTGGCCTCTCCCGTTGCGGAGCACAGGCTCCGGACGCGCAGGCTCAGCGGCCATGGCTCACAGGCCCAGCCGCGCCGCGGCATGTGGGATCTTCCCAGACCGGGGCACGAACCCGTGTCCCCTGCATCGGCAGGCGGACTCTCAACCACTGCGCCACCAGGGAAGACCTAGAAACATTTTTTTTTTAATTTATTTATTTTTGGCTGTGTTGGGTCTTCGTGGCTGCACGCAGGCTTTCTCTAGTTGTGGCGAGCAGGGGCTACTCTTCGCTGCCGTGCACGGGCTTCTCATTGCGGTAGCTTCTCTTGCTGCGGAGCACGGGCTCTAGAGCACAGACTCAGTAGTTGTGGCGCACGGGCTTAGTTGCTCCGTGGCATGTGGGATCTTCCTGGACCAGGGATGGAACCCATGTCCCCTGCATTGGCAGGCAGGTTCTTATCCACTGCACCACCAGGGAAGCCCTAGAAACTATTTTTAAGGAGACATTATAAAACAAAATTATTGTTGAGAAGTTCACTTATAAACTTTTATCCTATTTACATTTATTACTTAACTTGTTTTTAATAATTATGCTTAAATTACTCATGAAAATTTCATGAGTCATTAAATAGCTAGCCATAATCTTGTTATTTTTCTTGTTGATAAATCAAGCAAGTATCAAAAATCACAGAAGAGGGCTTCCCTGGTGGCGCAGTGGTTGAGAGTCCGCCTGCCGATGCAGGGGACACGGGTTCGTGCCCCGGTCCGGGAAGATCCCACGTGCCGCGGAGCGGCTAGGCCGACGAGCTATGGCCGCTGAGCCAAAGACCTAACACAGCCAAAAATAAATAAATAAAATAAATAATATAAATAAATAATATAAAAAAAAATCACAGAAGAATGTAAAAAGTTAAATATATGACCTCCTTTATTTTAAAATTTACTATTGTGCTTGATATACATCAAGCAATTAACTTTTATTGTCTGTTTTGTTCTTAGTTTGAATTTACAGTTTTATAATCTAAACATCTAGTAGAGACAGTTTGACTAATCAACTTACATAAGCACTTTTTTTTAAGCCAATTAAATAGAGCTCTTTTACAAGTTAATTTTTAGCAATACTTCCCAGAGGTAGAAGAATATCACATGTATATAGACAAACATAAACCTAGAGACAGAAGCAGAGATCTTATAACTTTTATTTTTAAATTTTAGCCATGAGACAGGTACAAGAATTTCAAACTCATTATTGAAGAAAAAAAAAATTTGGATCCAAAGTGTGTTTCTGGCAGATGGATCAAGTTACTAATATTTGTGAAGAAGCCTTTTTAAACTTTTTTTCTTGCCGGTGTATTTCCAAATAGCCCTCTGAGTACATAGTTCCATTTTAGCTTAGGAAAGAAGAAGGCCTTGAAAATAGTTCCAGTCAGGCTCTGAATGTCTCCAATAAAGCCAATTTCTGACATAGAGTTCCTTTTAAAAAAAAAAATCCTTTCAATATCTTATCATCAGGTTTCAGCCCAGACAAACAGTAAATTTTCCCGGCAGTATTGAACTCCCTTTTTTTTTTTTTTAACCAAAAGCATACCAAGTGATTCAAAACCAAAACCAATCAGCCTTCTATGACTAAACCATAGAGGGGTCCCCAAAGAGGGTGCAAAAAAGGCAGCTCTCTCAAGTTCCACAGCCACTCCCAAAGATGGGCAGAAGAGAGAAAGACTTAGACAATTCCCCTCAGAGGCTGGCAACAGTGGTCCAGTAGTCGGTAGGACCCTAGCCACAAATGGGGTGCAACCCACATTTCTTTCTGGCCATCTACATATTCTCAGGGCTCTCACCTGATGGTTGGACATGTAGGACCAAAACCAGCATGGCCTAGCAGACAGAAAGCCAAGCCAAGCTCTCGGCACACAAGTCTCTGGCTGAGACTGACACACAAGACAGATTAACAGGGGAAAAGCATAAAAAATTTATTTACATGTACGTGGGAGTCTTCGCAAGAAAAATGAAGACCCAAAGACTTGTTATTTACTAGGTTGAACGAGCGTCAACTGCAGAAAAGCAACTAAAATACATGGGGGAGACTAAAGGAAGATAAGAGTTATTTCAACAAGACCTGTTTGTACAGATTTCTCTCAGCTTTGACTCCCTGTCTCTGGGGATAAGAGGGTTTCTTCCTCCCAGTAGAGGGAGGGCACCTTTGCCATGGGAATTTTATTTCCTGCTTTCAGTAAGAAAAAGGAAAGACCAAGAGCCCTTCTTGCATCTTGCAGTCTTACTAATGCCTTTAACTCAAAATAATCAATCTGCCAGAGTAGCATATTTTGCGGTGGCATGTTCTGAAAACTCCTTCAACAGAAACACCCAAAATCACAGGTCTAGACGTCAAAAGCTGTTCCTCCTGGTGGGCACTCAATTCTTAATGGATTCTCCATTGCTTTTCAGCCAGTAAACCAGTAATACATTGATAGAGATTGCCAAATGATCAGACCATAAAGCCAAATTCCCAGTCCCTGATGCCTCTAATGCTGGTGACATTACCCATCATAAAAACATCAAAAACAAGGCACCTATCTAGAGAGAGGAAAACACAGATGAGAAAAATAGAGAATCAGCGAGATTCTCTTACCTCTTGGAGTTGCCAGGGCTTCAGCCACCATGAAATGCACTTCTCTGCTGAAAAAGTTGACCTGACTCTGTTTCGTGAATCATAATTTGACTTTCCCCCCTCTTTTAACCATTTTGGAGGTTTTCCACAAAAATGCAGTAAAATCTGGAACCTGGAATACCAGACTGAGTTACTTGACAGCAGTAGGAAGTGTTGAAGGATAATTTTCCCAAAAAAGGTAAAAATCACGACTCTCATACAGAAATAAAATTGAGCATGTGTTAAAAATTGTTAACTCGTTGTTAATAAAGGGAACTAACTGGTCAGGCGTTAAACCCATTTCAAAGAAGAACCAAACAACAAGACAAAACAAGCACAGTAAAATGAATGTGCAAATGAAGGCAAAAAAATGGGGGGTGGGCATCTCTCCACTCAGAATTCATTTGCATGTCTATAGGGAAGAATTATTTTTCCCTGTTATCAGTTATAACCACAGGGTTTATAAAATATCTCCCATAGAATCAAAATCAGAAAACCCTGAAGGGTGTCCTCTAACAAAGAGGAAAAAAAAATTTTTTGTAAAGAGTCAAATAGTAAATAGTTTAGTTTTTGCAGACCATACAATCTTTGTTGCAACTGCTCATTGTAATGAGAGTAGACAATAAAGAAACAAATGGGCATGACTGTGTTCCAACATAGCTTTATTTATGGATTCGGAAATTTGAATTTCATATAATTTTCACATGTCCCAGAATATTATTTGGATTTTTTCACCGACCAATTAAAAAAGGTAAGAGAATTCTTAGCTCGCGAGCCTCACCAAAACCGGCGCCGACAGGATTTGGCCCACAGGCGACAGTTTGCGACACCCTGTTCCTGTAGGTAACGCATAGATTTCCATTGAAACTCACATTTTCCCCTCCAGGAACACAGGAAATAACAAGGTGATAAAACTGTCCCTGCAGCAACACAAAGTTGCTGTGAAATGTCTTAATGCACGTCATGTGCCCAGAACAGTGCCTAACGTTTTAATTATATTATTCTTGAACTGAGGTCAGACACCCAGCAGTCGTCAGGACCAAGGTCAACGTCTACACAAGAATCCCAGCGGCCTGCGCGCGCCGCAGAACTGTAGCCCCGCCCCCACTCTCTCGAGTCTCTGCGGGATTGGACTTCCACCCCGGTAGTCATGGCCACAGTCCGATCCCCTTTTCAGGAATTTCGGGAGAATCTGGAAATCTGGAGGGCAACTACAAGAGAGAACTCGGTAGAGTTGTTCAAGATTGGCCATCTCAAGGCGGGACGCAGGACGACAGTCAGTGATTTGCCAGCCTAACGATAGTCAGCGAGGGTCTCCGATTGGCCAGTTCAGTACTGGGCAGGCAAATAAGGGTGTGGAGACGGTTACCCATAGGCCAGAGTTGATAGGGGCGGGAAAACGAGGTTAGAACGACAGCAATTGGCATGCGCGGTGTGACGCGAAGCCTATTTGCGATTGGCCCGTAAGGCGCGGAAGGCGGTGTGCGGCTTCGTTCGGCAATTAGCCTCTAGACGGGATACCGACTTTTGATTGGCTAATACCTCTCGGGGCGGGCAAAGTGAAGAGGCAAGCGGTCGGCGATTGGCTGCAGTGACTTGGGGAAGCATGCAAATCACGAAGGCAGCGTGCGATTGGGTAGCACGGCGCGAGGCGGGGATCCGGGACGCGGGGTGACAGGAGATTGGCCGGCATGGGCAGGGCGGCCGGGTGTGCCGGTTCCTAGGTCCCGGCAGGCGATGGCGTCCGGCGGCTGGTGCTGGCTGCGCGGCCTTTGGGCCGCGGGGCAGCCCCTGTTCCAAGGCCGTGCGTTGCTCGTCACCAACACTCTGGGCTGCGGCACTCTCATGGCGGCCGGGGATGGAGCGCGCCAGTCCTGGGAGATCCGCGCCCGGCCCGGCCAGAAGTTTGACACGCGGCGCTCAGGTGAGGGGGCGAGTGCTGCTGGCCTTTGACCCCAGAGGATCTTTGGCCCCAACCTCAATTCGGAGACCTGTGACCCGGACCCGCGTGCCGTGACCCATGACCCGTGACCTCAGTCCCTGGCAAGACCCTTGACCTCAGCGTGCACCCTAGACAGCCCCTCCCTGATCTCTGTCCCCTCCCCCCTCGGGGGTCTTCATCCCCTATCATACGTGGGGTTTCTGTTCGCTCCCATCCTGAGGGTCAGGTCCCCGCCCAACCCCTGGTCCGCTTCCCTCTCTCTTGCACTGAGAGACCTAGCGTTGAGCACAGGATGCTGCACCCGGGGTAGTCAAGGGCGCAGCGTCTGGCCCCAGCCAGCCTAGGATCGCGCCCTGTCCCACACTTCCCTACCCGCTGTGCCTCTGTTTCCTCCTCTGGAAAGCGGGGCGATGGTAGAACACTCTGCCACGGTGGTGAGGGAATGAGGGAAGGAAATGCAAACGCAGCTCTTGGAATGGTACGTGGCAGTGGGGCTAGTAATGGGTTGGGCTCTGGGAGAGTGTCAGGCTTACCCAGGTCTTAGGGAGGGAGTGAATTGGGGGCTTTGCTGGCCTAACATGCACCCCCTGACTCTTGGACCGCCCACAGCGAGCATGTTTGCTGTGGGCTGCAGCATGGGCCCTTTCCTGCACTACTGGTACCTCTGGCTGGACCGCCTGCTCCCTGCATCTGGCTTCCGTGGCCTCCCAAACGTCCTCAGGAAGGTCCTCGTCGACCAACTGGTGGCCTCTCCCATGCTGGGCGTCTGGTACTTCTTGGGTAAGGAGCCCCGTGAGCTTGGGCTTTGCCCCTCATAGGTCGGGAGGGACAGAGCCAACTTTGTGTTAAGGATGTGGAGACCCATTACTGATGCACCTCCTGAAGGCTGGGGTACAGTGGTGATAGGACAGACCCAGTGGAGGCAAGTGTGAATGGCAGAATCACAGAGAATGATGCTAAATGTAGGAAGGATGAAGACAGTGTCTGATGGGGCTGCCCTGGACAGTGGTTGGGAGAACGTCCCAAAGGAGAAGACACTCAGCTGAGACTTGAAGAAGGAGCCAGCAGGCAGGGGGAACAGCCCATGCAAAGGCTCTGAGGCTGGAGGAAGGGGAGCTGAGACTGACGTTGACAGGGCACAAGCATCCTAGGACCGGTAATAAACTAGCCTCAGCCTCAACAAGGGTGTGTGGCGTACGCATCCCTCAGGGTACGCGATTATTCACGACAGACCTCTCTCCTCTCACTTGCATCCCTCAGGGTACCCGATTATTCACGACAGACCTCTCTCCTCTCACTTCTCCCCGACTTGACTTGTTCTGTTGTTTAGCCACCCTGCTGTGCTGCCCTTCCCACTGCAAGGCTTTTAAATGTCCTGTTTCCTCTGCCTGAGACACTGTTCCTCAGGGGTCCTACCCCACCCGCTCTACTGTCGTACTCCGTACTCCCCAGCCTCTGACACTCTCATCTCTTGGTTTCCTTCCTAGGCCTTGGCTGCCTGGAGGGCCAGACCCTGGGCGAGAGCTGCCAGGAGCTGCGGGACAAGTTCTGGGAATTCTACAAGGTGGGCATGCCTGCCCAGGCCCCGCCTATCCTTCATCTCCGCCCCCTCGCATCTGTCCCTCCTCTCCCTTTCACAGGCACCCCCTTTCAAAGCCCCACCTCTCACAGCCACCTGGCCCCGCCCGGCCCCGCCTCTCACTGCATTCCACCCCTCCCCGTAGACTGACTGGTGTGTGTGGCCTGCTGCGCAGCTGGTGAATTTCCTCTTCGTGCCCCCCCAGTTCCGAGTCACCTACATCAACGGCCTGACGCTGGGCTGGGACACATACCTCTCCTATCTGAAATACCGGGTAAGCGCAGTGGGCAGACCAAGTACCCAGGGGACTCCTGGGGGGCCACATGTGTGAGCCCCAAATGGCAGTACAACTACGCTCCAGGGTGCGGGTCTCTTGTGCCCGGGACAACCTGCACCCCATGGTGGGTGGGTGGGTTGCTGATCAATAGCGGGGTGAAGACCAAGCCCACGTCTTCTGTCTGATGTGACCTTGGCCAGGTCCCTGCCGCATCTGTCCGGCAAGGCTGACCCCAGCCCTGACGGGTGGAGGAGGGTTCAGTGAGGAGCCCAGAGGGATGAACAAATGCCTGTAACCAGATCCTCTTGTGTGGACAGATCCCAGGCCCCCCAGCGCCCCCAGGCTGTGTGGCCCTGGGCACTGTGCAGACTGAGCTGCCCCACACTGCCACCACATGCCAGCCAGGGCAAGACTGACCCTCAGCTGACCTGGGCAGGAAGGGGAACGGACTGCTGGGCCCAGTCCTAGGCCCACCCTGATTCCTAGGCATCCGGTTGGGCTGCCCCTTCCAAGCCCACTGCCGGGCCTCTGTTTCTCCATCTGGAACACAACCATGAAGATGGACCGTCATCCCCCAACCCTTCTGGGAGAGCCTCAAGTGACTGGTGACAGATGTTCCACCCTCAGCACTGGGCCTCAGCCAGCCAGCTAGTACCAAGCCCTCAACACTCCTGCGGGCTGGACTCTGGGACCAAGGTGGGGACATCGCCCATACACTTGGAGCAGGGCCCCCAGAATTTGGAGCCTTGGGTGGGGTGTGTAGCCTCCAGTCTCATCGTCTGTTCGTGGACTATGGAAGTACAGAGAATTAAATTCTCTTTGTAATTGAAAATCTTGTGGATGAGCAAAGCCAGCACTGGCAGGCCGGCGCTCATAGGGACACTGTGTCGTCCATTCACTTTATTGGGTGTGTGTAGTGTTGTCATGACATCTCCTGGGGGGACTGGGGGGCATGTTTGACACTCATGACATCAGAACAGGTCTGGTGAGAGGTGGTGTCCCAGGGTGGTGAATATCCACAGCAGCCCCCACCCCCCTCCAAAAACAGGTACAACCTTGGGGGCGAGGAGCCAGGCGGGCCATTTCCTGGCTCTGACACACCCCGTGGTACACGTCGAGATGCCTGCAGTCACCTGGACCTACCGTGTCACAGCCAGGAGGCTGGCAGGTCTGGCTACCTTGCATCATGCAACAAGACTGCCCTGGGGTGTCATCCGGCCCCCACTTAAAAACTGATAACTGTTGATGGGGGTGAATTTATAAAAAGGTGGGGTCTGGAGAGAAGGGTGAGTGGTGAGTTCACGGGGCCACGACACGCCACTGCAGAGCGGGAACAGGGCTGTATGTACAGGGTGGGGCACAGAGCAGGTGGGGTGCCTGAGCCCCTGGGGGACATCTCCAATAAATAAATAAATAAATAGCTACGATAATAAATAGGGTGATGGGCTAAATCAGGGCAGGGGACTCACGCCCATGGCCAGTAGGGGCCCTGGCTCAGGCCCAGAGGGCGGGGCCAGGATGGGGCGGGGCAGCTCTCAGCAGGCGCAGTCCTGGTGGGGGGGCGCCTGCTGGTCCGTGAGCTGTGGGCCCTGCTTGGTGCCCGTGACTGCAGGATCGGCTGTGTCCAATGATTCGGACATCTTCTCGCAGATGACATCCACCAGCCGCTCAAAGGTCTGCTTGACATTAATGTTGTCCTTGGCGCTTGCCTCAAAGAACTCGAACCCTGTGGTCAGGGAAGGGAGGGGTGAGGACCCTGGTTCCCCCACGCCCAGAGACACTTTTCTGAGGGCAGGTAACACCTGGAGATTCCAGTGCCAACTGCATGTTAAAGGCACTGACAGGTCCCTTGGGGAAGCAACACTGGACTGAGTCAGCCTTTATTTCCTGCACTCCTTTCTTCACCCTAAAACTATCCCCTCTCATTGTCCCCAGAGCCCTGGGAAGACCCACTTCCCTGCTTCCACCATCCAGCCTAGCCCTGGCCCTGGCGGCATCTGACATTCAGACCCAGGCCTTCCCCTGCTCACACACTCTCCATGGCTCCCTATTGCCCTCTGAAAAGTCTGGCTCCTCAGCTCGTGCTTCAGGCCCTGCGAGATCAGCCATATTTCCTCCAAGTGACCCTCATGTTGCAGTCACATAAAACTTTGCCAAAAGGATCTTCCCCATGTCTGGCCTTTGCCCACACTGTTTCTTCTGTCTGAAAGACCTCCTTTTTCTTTAAGTAGTGGGCCAGATCCAAGGCCCACTTCCAGGAAGACTTACCTATGCCAGGCAGAGCCTGGCTCCCCCAGCTGAGGTCCTTTCCTCTCTCACAAAGCTGGAGGCCTCTCAGGGGCCCAGCAACACCCAGCACAAGGCTGAGCAGTGAGAGTATCAGAATGAATCAGAAACTTCCTGCAGAGCAAACTCCTAAGCATCCATCAAGACTCACCTCAAGGGGCTTCCCTGGGGGCACAGTGGTTAAGAATCCGCCTGCTAATGCAGGGGACATGGGTTCGAGCCCTGGTCAGGGAAGATCCCACATGCTGCGGAGCAACTAAGCCCGTGCGCCGCCACTACTGAGCCTGTGCTCCAGAGCCCGCGAGCCACCACTACTGAGCCTGCGTGCTACAACTACTGAAGCCTGCGTGCTTGGAGCCCGTGCTCCGCAGCAAGAGAAGCCACTGCAATGAGAAGCCCGTGCACCGCAACGAAGAGTAGCCCCCACTTGCCGCAACTAGAGAAAGCCCGCGCACAGCAGTGAAGACCCAATGCAGCCAAAAATAAATAAATAAAATAAATTAATTAAAAAAAAAGAGACTCACCTCAAATGGCCCCTGGATCAAGGCCAGCTTGCAGAAAGTATGAATCATCTGGACTCGAATCCTGGCTTTGCTGTGAGACTTTGGGTGTGTCTCCTCCCCTTTCAGGGCCTCAGTGTCCCTTTCCTAGCCTGTGGGTGTCCAGCCTCGCTGGGTACTCACCCAGGTGGTCAGCCAGCTGCCGACCGCGTTCCGACGACACCACCCGCTCATCCTCCATGTCACACTTGTTCCCCACCAGCAGCACCTGGGCATTGTCCCATGAGTAGGTCTTGATCTGGGTTGACCTGGAGGAGGTGGTGACAGAGGAGGGTTAGGGCTTGGAGAATCTGAGCTCTGCCCCCCTCTCCCCCTTCCCCCCGTCCTCCCCCCACTCCAGCCCCCACCTCCCATTAATTCTTTAATTCTTGAGGGAGGCAGGCTCCATCCTCCTCCCTGTCTTTGTCCTGCCAGGAACACTCTGCAGGTGTCTGCTCCCACAGTTCACTGCTCTTGGGAGTCCCTCTTTCAAGCAGCTTTTCCCATCCTTCCCAGATCCCCACCCCCCACCCCCAGAGAAGGATTCTCGCTCTTAAACAAATTCAAACATTTTCTCAAAATGTATCATTACTCTAGTCAGAAAATGTCAATGTTTATATCCTCTAACCTATGCAAACTGTCTTCATATTTTCTGTCCCTCCCAGATTTTTTTTCCTTTATGTTTACAGTTTCATTTTTCCACCTGAAACCCTGCTTCCCATTATTTTGAGCTGATGCCACACTGTTTTAATGATTATAGATTGATAGCAGGTCTGGGACCCCAATATTGTTATTTACATTTCTGCCAAGCGGCTGGGGCTCCCTGATCTCTGTCTGTACCCCAGGCTTTACACCAAGCCTAGCTCAGAAGACCATCTGTGAGCAGGTGGGGGCACGCTCACCAGTCCTGCACCGCATTGAAGGACTCCTCGTTGGTGATGTCGTACATGAGGATGAAGCCCATGGCGCCCCGGTAGTAGGCTGTCGTGATGGTCCGATACCGCTCTTGCCCCGCCGTGTCCTGGGGAAGAAGAGACAGGGTGTCAGAGAGGACACACACGGAAACTCCTCAGAGTGGGTATGAACTCTGAGATGGTCAGGTCCAGCGCCCTCGAGGCCCAAAGGAGCAGGGGCTTGCCCAGAGGCACAGTGGGTCAGGGAGAGTGAGCTGGCTGCCTGCACTGGGAATGTGGTACCCAGTCATCCTAAGGTACCTACAGAATCGTTCCCTCATTCATTCAACACACGTGTACCTGTGCCACACCCTGTGCTGGGCACTGGGGACACAGCTGTAAACAAAATGGACCAAAATCACTGCCCTTGTGAAACTGACAATCCAGTGCAGGAAACAGACAATAAACCTGTGAAAAGGTAGAAAATGTATCGTCAGAGGGTGGCGAGGACTGAGGAGAAAAAAGCCCGACAAGGATGGGCAGCGTGGGCTACCTTCAATTTTAAACTTGAAGGATGAGGGAGGGAACCATGTGGGGATCAGAGGAAGGACGGTCCAGGCAGAAGGCACAGCCCGGGCAAATGCCCTGAAGTGGGACTGCATTTGGTACATTTGAGGAACAATGAAGAGGCTGAGACAGAGATGGAAGGAGACAGATGAGATGGGGTAACAACAGGGGCAGACTAGGCAGGGTCTGGCTGCCTGGAGGGGTGCAGGTTTTGCCCGGAGTGAGGTGGGAGCCGCGGAAGGACTGTGGGCAGGGAACGAGCAGTTCTGACTTGGCATTTGGCAGGCTTCCTCAGGCCTCGGGGGCGTTGAGGACAGTGGCCAGAAGACCCTGACGGAGGAGCCTGCTCCTGTCCCAGGGAATGAGGTTGGGGGTCAAGATCCCTCTGAAACCTGATATAGACACACATGGAGGAACTTGAACACGGGGAAACTGAGGCACCAAGCAAATGATGCATCTGATGATGTCAGGGTCAGGAGAGGACCCAGCATTTGCTCCTTCCCCACCCCTGAAGAGCACTCATTAGGCACTGATGGAAGAACAGGGGCACTCTCTTCAGTGCCTCTAGCCCCTTGTACACAGTAAGTGCTTGATAAATGCCCAGTGTGTAATGAATGAATCTAGACAGGAAAGAAATAGGCAAAGCTGGGGCTGCTATTCTCGGGAGGGAGAGTGATGAAGCCAGAAGCCCCCCAGCTGGACCCACCCAGATTTGCAGCTTGATCCTCTTATCGTTTCGGTAGATGGTCTTGACCTTGAAGTCAATGCCTACAGTGCTGACAAAGGCAGGCGTGAAGGAGTCGTCTGCGTAGCGGAAGAGGAAAGACGTCTTGCCCACGCTGCTATTTCCGATGATGAGGATCTTGAACATATAGTCGAAGTTCTGGTCCGAGGACTCCTTCTGCCCATAGCGAGAGTCTGTGGCGGATGCCATCTGGGGGTGCGGAGCGTAGACGAGCGTGAGGGGTCTCCCTCCACCCCCAAACACTCAAGCCCAGGCTCAGGATGGAGAGCTCCCAGAGAGGGACGGAGGTTACCCTTATCCCATCAGGAGCCCCAGTAGTAACGGTGCAGCCCACGGCAGAGGGCGGGCCATGACCTTGAAAGGCCCGAGGTTTCAGGGGAGAACCTCAGAACGCAGGGGATGGAGACACCCCTGCAGCCCCCTCCAGCACGCCTGTTCCCCAGGTCCGGCTGTAACCTAAGCACTACAGCTGCGCCTGGAGGGGTGACTACGGCCGGCCCCGCCCCCCATCAATCATTCATGTTCCTCAGAACTGAGCCACGCGGGCGCACGTGCACACGCGTGTACGGTACCACAGGGACGCGTGTCCGCAGTCCTCCTCCCAGACTCCCAGGCTGGGAGAGCTCGGGCTGAGACAGCTACATCACGTGATAGGAGCGGGGCGTGCACACGCTCACGTGCACACAGCAGGGCACACACTCGGACACGCTCGTGCATATCTGAGCGTCGAACACACTCGGTGCACAGGACAGAGCCTGTCTGCTCACCGACATGCATATACAAATGTGCAAACCCACCCGTGCGCACTGTGTCCTCCACCCGTGCAGCCGAGTACACGTCACCCACACGGGCACGCATCTCCGTGCACATATGCACATTGCTGTGCACGCACACGCACAGTCCACGCGTCTCCCTCCACATGCCTGAAACACGCACAAACTTGGATCGGGACCTCCAAGGGGTCACACGAGAATACCCTGGTACACAAGCAAGGGTACACACAGATCCGCCCGCACAGGCGGGCGCGCACACGCGTGTGCACACCACACGCACGCGCACGCACGGAGCCTCCCGCGCGCACAGCTTCCCGCAAGGCACTGGTCTCGTCTCCCCTCCCCCTCCGCCGCAGAGCCGGGGGTGGAGGGATGGGGGTGGGGGGTGAGGATAGGGCAGGTAGAGGAAGCCGGGGCCCTACCCCTCCCCAGGCTCGCGACCGCCGCATCCTTCCCCTCATTTAACGCCGGCCAACTTCGTCCCCCTACCCCAGCCCATCAGTCAAATGAAGGTTATGTATGTGCTCCGAGAGGGAGCGCACCGGACCGTCCGGGAGCTCACCTTGCCCTACACTGATGCGGCGGCGACCCTAGCGGCAGCGACTTTTTTGGCAGCGGCGGTGACAGGGCCCCCAGTGCGCTGATGTGGGGCTGCGTGTCAGCGGAGGCGACGGCAGCGGCTCAGGCCCCTGCAGTCCGCGGTGACGTCCTGCACAGAGGAGCGGGGCTTCATATGCAGATGAGGTCGTGACGCCATTCTGGGGAGGAGCCACAGATGGGGAGGTGGTCCACGGTCGCACGCAGAGCCGGGAGGGGCGGGGTTCTCACGCAGATTGACATGAGAATGGGGCGGGGCCCAGCGAGCTCATCCAGTAGCTAGCAGAAGCGGTGCGGGAGGGGTGGAATCGCCTGCCGGCTCCACCTCTCTTCAGCGTTAGGGAGGCGGGGCTACGAGGCGCCTCCTCATTGGCTTAAGTTCTCGAGCGACGGGCTAAGTAGCCAATCAAAGATTGTCACGCCCTCCTCCTGTCCAATGGCGGTTCCCGAGCGGTTGAAGGGACGAGAGGTTGAGGCCTGGGCTGAGCCTGGGTCTTCTGGGGGTGTTCCCCTTCCCCGCCCCCATGCACCCAGGTCGGAGACTCAGGAGGTCCCCTTTCAGTCCAGGGTGCTGTGACCTCTCCTTAAACCCTCCCTATTCCCAATTTCAGAAAAGAGGAACAGAGGTTCGAGAAGATGCTCCACGTCTCCTATTTATTGGGTTCAACATAAGTAGAAAAGAAGAAAAAGCGGAAATAGGGGTCAAGATAGACTCCGTCTAATTTCAGCTGTAAGACCCAAAAAGAAAGAAGAAAAAAAAAAGAAAGAAGAAATTGGGATCAAGAGAGTCACCCTTCCCCACCAATTTCCAGAAAAAAGGAAGGGGCTAACGAACGCTCCAGGAACCCCTTTCCTTCCTGCTCCCCATTTTCCAGAGAAAAATTCAACGAAATGCAGGAAGTAGGGCAGAAAAACGGCCTGTCCCTTAAACTCAAAAAGTCTGCGGTAAAAAACCTGGGAAACAGGGAGGATACGAGCGAGGTTCAAAGACCCAACAATAAAGACAAGGGGTGGGAGATGCTTTACTCCTCCCTGGTTCCTGAGTTTAAAAAGACAGGGACAGAGAGTCCTCCCTCCTCCATCCTGGCAAAATGAGACTCAGAGATGGAGACTTTGGGGTCCAAGGTGACCTGTCACATCCGTCTTCATGTGAAAAAGTCAGAATTGGGGGAGGGGAGGAAGAACGAGACCTTGGCCTCCATTCCAGGTCTCTGCCCTGACCCCAACTCCGGTCCCCACACCCGGCAGGGGGCGTGTGGCCCCAGGAAAATTCTGATCTCCCTGATTCCTCCTCAGGAGACGAGGGGCGGGGCTTGTCTTTTTTATAAAAAGCTCGCCAGCTGCAGAGACGCTTAGAAACCAGAATAACTTAGCGCCTGGAGGCCGCCCACTCCCCCCACCCCCGCCCCCAGCGCCCCGGAAGTGCGGAGACGTCCCTCCAGCTCTCCTTGCAGTTGGGAAATCTATTTTTTTCTAAGGATAACATTTTTGTCCCTCCTCTTCACTCAGACTATAAAAGTATCACAAACCCACTGCGGAGAGCTGGGAAGATTCAGAAAAAGATAATGAATAAATATAAATCCACCTCCAATCTCTCCCCACTGGAAGACCAGCAGTCGAGTTCCCGCTTTGGGGTGGGGGATTGGGGGGGGGGGGTCCAGGCGCTGCCCAGGTCGAGGGGAGGTCGTGCAAGTCAGCTAGGCTCCCTGACCTTCCAAATGCATGCTTCCGGGTTTGTACGTGGGTGTCGATCGGAAATACCCACTTATTTTTTTTCCCAAAGGGTAAAGGCCCACACCAATGTATACCAGCTTCTGCACAAAGGATTTTGTATTATATTTTATTTATGTATTTAATCATTTATTTATTTGGCTTCGTTGGGTCTTCGTTGCTACACACGGACTTTCTCTAGTTCCAGCGAGCAGGGGCTACTCTTCGTTGCGGTGCGCGGGCTTCTCATTGCGGTGGCTTCTCTTGTTGCGGAGCACGGGCTTTAGGCGCACGGGCTTCAGTAGTTGTGGCACACAGACTCAGTAGTTGTGGCGCACAAGTTTAGTTGCTCCACGGCATGTGGGATCTTCCCGGACCAGGGCTCGAACCCGTGTCCCTTGCATTAGCAGACGGTTTCTTAACCACTGCGCCACCAGGGAAGTCCCAGGATTTTGTATTTTAAAATAAAAATAATGGAAGGATTTATTGTTAAGAATAAGCATAAGGCTCTGGAATTAGGGATGGTCGAATTGGAGGTGAGGACTACAGACTTGAGGGGAGATGTTCTGTGTGGTCCGAGCAACAGAGCTGCATAGGAGAAGGGCCCTAAACCCTCTCAGATCCCATCCACTACCTCATCTTTCTCCTCTCCCTCCTCGAGGTTCCAGGTGCAACCTTGCCTCAGGGCCTTTGCACCTGCTGTGTCCTCTTCCCCAGGTATTTCTGTGCCTGGCTCTCTCATCCCCTTCAGATCTCCAATCAACACCCACCTCCCTCCAGAAGTTCTGATTTCACCATGTCACCTCCTATCATGTCACCATAGTTTTCCTTCCTGATACATCCCCATTAGAAATGATCATGTTAACTTATTTATCCAATAGCCAGCCGTGAGCTTTGACAGGCGGGGATCGGTGTCCCCAGCACCTACACCTTTGGACACAGTAGGTGCCCTGTGATGGTATGACATGAACAAATGAATGATTGGAAGGAGCGTGACTTTGGCCACTGAGGTTAGGGAAGACCTCTCTGAGGAAGTGACATTTGAGCAGGAATCTGAAGGAGGAGAATGAGCTGGCCACTGGGAGAAGTGGGGGAACAGTGCTCCAGACAGCAAGAACAGCAAGTTCAAAGGCCCTGAGGCTGGAACTCACTAAACAAGCTCAAGGGACAACCCCTCTCCAGCTCTGTGAGGAAGGGGGGCCAGGCAACATTTTCTCCCTCAACAGAGGGCAAACTGAGGCCCTACGAGTCACCCTAGGAGTTCACAAGGGCTGAAAGTTCCCAGGGGCCCTAAAGATCTTCTCCCACTCTCCTCTTTGGGTCTAGAGTGGGCCACAAAGGCAAGGACCATGTCCCTCAGGAAGGACCCTAAACGGGAGGAAATGGGAGACCTGGAGCATGTGAGTGACTTCTTCCTCATCCCCTCTGTGAGCCTCAGTTTCTATACCTGTGAAGAAAGAGCTCAGGACATGCTTTCCTCAAACAATACCTGTTGTTACAATTCTGTGATCCTCACAAAGAGCACATTTTACCCGCGAAATGACAAAGGCTCGGGGAGGTTAAGAGATTTGTTGACGTTGGCAAAGTGCCAGAGAGCTTCCACCAGTGCCAGCCTGGGGTGGGAGGGGGAGGGTCAGGAAGGACTTCCTGGAGAGGGGGATGCTGAGCTGAGACCCAAAGCTGGAGGATGAGAGAGAGAAGTATTCCAGGTACGGGGCACAGCATGTGCCAAGGGCCTGAGGTGGGACTGTGCTTGGGGTGTTAAAAAAACAGTGTGGGTAGCGTGCAGTCAGTAAGGGGAAGAGGGAGGAATACCTGTGGCCCAAAATGAAGGGGGACATATGAGTGTTCTTATGAATGGGTAGAGAAAAAAACAGAGGGAAATAAGGTGAAATGCTGAAGGCAGATGATCTGTGGGTGAGGTTACAGCAGAATTTTATTTTCGTCTTTACATGTTTCCATTATTTTCGGATTCTCTACAGTGACATGTATTACTTGCAAGGTGGAAAGGATAAAATATATATATAAATAAAAATCCCATAAATCTCTGCCTTTTAAAAATCCCATAAATCTCTGCCTTTTAAAAGTGTGGAAGGAAATGCACCAAGTTCCTGATCCAGATGCCTTTAATTCTCCCTCTGTGGCATTTGATCATTAATTGTGATGACGATGAATCATCAATGGAATGAAATTATTAATGAAATTATTTAGGAATGAAGCCTACTGTTCTTGAAGCCAGGGGCTGCTGTGATGACTTGTGCCATGTATAAATCATTAGACACGCGGGGAGGGAGGCTAGGGGGTGGGGGGTGGGGTGGGATGGGGCGATACTGAGGCCTCCGGAAGCGAGAATTGAATCTGAGACTTGAGCACAGAGCCGCCTCACCTGCTCTGTGCCAGGCCGGCACCCTCGGGGTGAACTCAACCAAGCTGGGTGCGGGAGAGACTTCTGGCAAAGCGAGGAAGGGCCCAGAATTCGCCCCGCCTCCCCGCTGTGCCTCCAGCCACCAGGGGGCGCCGCTGGCTAACGTCTGCCCCCCAGCTACAGGGCCCTGAGCCCTCAGGCCACAGGACCTCTCCGCTCCTGTTTCCCCATCCGTGAAATGGGCACGGTACTAATTATGGGTGATAGAGTTTATTTAAACCCAGAGAATGCCCCATATTTCTAAGATATTTCAGGGAGGTCACAAACACCACCCTCCAACCAAAGTTTACCCAAGTACTAAGGATCAGGCCATGGAGGGGAAACTGAGGCCCAGAAGGGGCTGTGACTCGCAAGAAAGCATCAGAGGCCTCCTTTTCCCTACGGGGAATCTGATACAGCCTCAGAATCAGAAGATCGAGAGACCTTCCCTGGGGGAGAAGTCTGTGTTGCTGTTCTAGAGAGGGAGAAAGTATAAGGGAGCCAGCAGGGGGTCCTGGGACCAGGGAGAACTAGGATCCTTAGACCTGAAGACAGAAACCACAGCAACTTAAAGCAACAGCCAGTGCACAAGCAATGAAGGCTAAATCAGTCTTCAGAGACAGTTCCTGACACACAGCCCTCTCTTTCATGGCCCCCTATCACCCCCCACCAGAGCTCCAGAGCCAGAACTGGGTCTGGATGAAGCTTTGGTGCTGAGAATTCTCCCATTCAAGTTCTTGTTCTCTTGTAATGAGCTGCCTTGCAGATGAAGGGGAGGTGTCTCGGGGAGGGGGGAACTCCTTGAGGCTGACTCCCCACCTCCTTGTGCAGGGCTAACCCAGAGGCACATAAGAGGCACAGGCCTGGCACACAGTAGGTGCCTGGTAAATATCGGATAAAGAATGAAAAAATAAAGTGATTGACGTGGCTGAAGAGTGACCACTGGAGAAGATGCACAAGGGGCCTGGCAGATACTCCCTTTCTACACCAGGGGTTGAAGTCCAGGAGGGAGAACTCAAGGGCCCTGGAAGAGGCTGCCCCCAGCCCAGCTCCTTGGAGAGCTCTCTCAGCTGAGCTCAGGGTCAGAATGGATCCCGCCAGGTGCCTCCAATTCAACCCTGAGACCTGTCTGTAGCTAAAAGCCTGATTGTCTCCCTCAGTGGGTGGGGAAGGCAAAGCAGGGGCCACCTGGGACCTCTTCCTGGAAAGTCTACACACCCTTCAGGGGCCACTAGGTGCCCAAAGGCTCAGCCATCACATTGCCCTCATGGTCCACACAGGGCTTGCCCACGGTCCTCTGGTTGTCCAGGTATAGGGCCCCAGGGTCTGGGCTGGCCTCAGGGGACAGGAGCTCAGTGTCAGGTGACTCTGAGGCCTCCCCACCCAGTGCTCCCTCCTCAACTCCCTCCTCCTCTTCTGCCTCCTGCAGAGTCAGCTGAAACTGGAATCTGTCGGGACCACCCTGCTCGGGGCTGGTGGGCTCCACAGGGCTGCGGGGGATCTTGCTCTGGTACCACTCGCGGTTGTCCTCCAGAGTGTCCAGCAGGTCCTGTGCATCTGGGTGTACCAGGTCAGCCCACGTCTCCCACAGTGGGTGGGCGATGTAGTCAATGAAACCCACCTGTGGGGTGATACAGAATTGGGGGATAGAGGTTGCTGGGTGGTGAGTTACCATGGAACCTAGACCCAGTCCAGCCCCCAGGCCTTTGCCCAGGTTGTTCCCTCTGCCTGGAATGCCATTTCCCAACTCCTACACATCCTTCGAAACCCTCTTCAAATAACCCCTCCTCTTGGAAGACTCCTCTGCCCCTTTTGATCTCCCCCAACCCCTAAGTCTTTCCCTCTACCTCAGCTCTGACTCCTCAGAGCTGGATGAATGTGTCCCCCAGACTGGGAGCACCTCAAGAATATCCTATGTCACTCAGAACAGATACTTCCAAACTCCACAAGTGAGTGAAGATCTCTCTTTCGACAGCCCAGAGGAAATACATACCAGGCCTGACTCTGCACAGCCCAGTGCAGACCCTTAGGCCACATCCCCTCATTTGCCAGCCAGGGGTCAAGCCAGGACTCGTGGGGTCAGCTCAGCCACTCCTTTCCCTCCCACCTCCCCAGTGCCCACCAGCTCGGCTCATTCACCCTCAGACCTGGGACTTCTCCACTGAGGCCGTGTGCTTATCGCACATAGGGCTGATGTCCAGGCCTGATTCGCGCTCACGGTCACCCTGCTGGAAGAACTCAGCCATGATGCGGTCTGTCCACTGGCGGTAGAGCGGCAGCGGCTTGGTGGGGTTGCTGAGGTCGGCACAGTGCACCAGGCTCTGCAAGACCTGGTGAGACCGAGGCTCGGGAAGGCTCAGGCCAGGCCACCCCAGGCCTGGTACCCACCCCAGAGGCTGGCGCCATGGACATACCCATCTTACAGGTGGGGAAACTGAGGCTGGGCAAGGGAAAGGGTGGTTAAGGCACAGCCACGTGACCGTATGTGCCTCCATTTCTCCAAGTTGGGCACGCAGTTGGCACTTCATAAATGCAGTTGAATGAGAGTGTGGAAACCAAGACCTTAGTGCTGGCCCAGCCACACACCTGGATGTGGTCGGAGTAGTTGTCTAGCAGCAAGACTCCAAGGCTTGTCACCTTCTTGGTCTCCACCATGGTCTTGAGGTCAGCCAGGATGTTCATGTGTTTGGACATGTCTGTGGCCAGCACCTGGGGGAAGGTGAAGGAGGATGGCAGGTATGAGGATAGCGCCTGCCCCACCCCCACTCCCCACTTCCCAGATGCCACACCCACTTGGATCCACAGCCCTCTGAGCCTCAGTGTCCTCATCTGTCAAATGGGGGCATGTATCAAGATTTGCTGTAAACCCAGCTCACAAGAGAAGCTGAGTCAATAGTCCCTTCTCGGGCTTCCCTGGTGGCGCAGTGGTTGAGAGTCCGCCTGCCGATGCAGGGGACACGGGTTCGTGCCCCGGTCCAGGATGATCCCACATGCCGCGGAGCGGCTGGGCCCGTGAGCCATGGCCGCTGAGCCTGCGCATCCGGAGCCTGTGCTCCGCAACGGGAGAGGTCGCAACAGTGAGAGGCCCGCGTACCAAACACACACACACACACACACACACAAAAAGTCCCTTCTCCAAGGTTGCTGGGCTTGTGGGGTGCATCCCACATGTGGGACAGGGCATGAGGGAGGGAGATTAGACCTGGGGGTTGACATGAAACACGCCTGAAGCCCAGCAGATGACTTGGCCAGTGCAAAGGTCCTGAGGCTGAATAAGCTGAGGAACATAGAGGAGAGAGTTGTGGCTAGAACAAACGAGTGCAGGATCAACATGGGAGCAAGTGAGGGTGACAAGAGTGGGGAGGGCCTCAGGGAGGAGTGGGGGATTTATCCAGAGGGCTGTGGGAGCCACAGGTGGACTGAGTGCTCCCCAAACCTTCCTGTGGCTGCTGCGTGGCCGGGAGGGCTGTTTTTAGCCACCGGAAGGGAAGTTCAGCTCTGAGCACAGCTGCTTAAAAATCATTTAGCTGGACCCATGCGGACCCAGCCCAGGAATGACCCACGGGCTTCTCTGAGAATCAGACCGAAGTCTCAAAACTTCTCCCCAGGGGACTTCCCTGGTGGTCCAGCAGTTAAGACTCCATGTTCCCAATGCAGGGGGTCCGGGTTCGATCCCTGGTCAGGGAACTAGATCCCTCATGCCGCAACTAAGAGCCCGCATGCCACAACTAAAGATCCCGTATGCCACAACTAAAGATCCTGTATGCCGCAACGAAGATCCTGCACACTGCAATGAAGATCCCTCATGCAGCAACTAAGACCCAGCACAGCCAAATAAATAAATAAATATTAAAAAAACGCTTCTCCCCAAACCTCCCATCTGGACCAAATTATGCTTCCACTGGGAGTGCCCACTGCCCAGAGCCCCCCCTCTCCCTCAGCAAACTTTTAGTTCCTCTTCACTTGGAGCCTGGTTTCCTCTGAGCCCTCCCCACATGCTGTTCCCTCTGCTGGGAACACTCCTCCCCACCCCATGGTCCTCTACACTCTTCAGGCCCTGACTTCAGGGTTCTCTCCTGGGGAAGCCCTCCTCAACCTTGAACATCTCTCCATCACAGCTCTGTCTACAGGTCCGCCATCATGGCTCTGCTTGTGGGCCCCCATCATGGTTCCCACCTCTGTGTCCATCTCCCCCACAGACTGTGAGTTTCATAAAGGCCAGAATTCTAATGGTCACTGTCACAGGACAAGCACAATGGATGCTCAATAAATACTTGTTCAATAAATGAGTTGATGCATAAGACCCCAAAACGTACTGGTGTCTCCCAACTTGAAAAATATCAAATGCACAGACTTAAGGGTCAGAAAAGTTGCACCTGAACCCCCAGAAAGTTTCCACATCGTTTGCACGTGAATCACATCCAAGACCTGATTAGCCTGACCAAGGGCCTAGTCACCCCTACCCAAGGCTTGGACAGTCATTGCCCCATTTTACAGACCAGGAAGCTTGGACTCAGAACGGGGACATGCTCTGGTCCAACTGAACCCCCAGCCATATCAAGATCGCCCCACCCCATCCATCGTTGTTGTCTCACCATGTCGATGACCATCCTGCGCAGACTCAGCCGCTGCTTGGTGGTGAGGTTCTGGAAGATGTCACAGTTCTCTGCCTGCAGCAGCTTGAAGCCCACAGCCAGGTGGTGGTTCTCCAGCATGGAGGTATCATTGTACATAAGTGCAAGCTCTGAGTCTGTAGGGGAGGTGGAGCACCTCAAGACCTGCCCACCCAACCCACTCCACCCAAAGGCCGGTTCTGTAAATTCTCGGTAAACTCCTACTCATGCATTGAAGCCCCAACTCCAATGCCCCATCCTCCAGGAAGCCTTCTAGGACCCTGTCTCCCCCCATGGCCCTGCCCTGACTCTGCGGGGCTAGGGGCATCTGTGTTTAGCTCTACCTCCCCGAGACTGGTGACTCCTTGGGGACTTGGCATGGCAGGAGACAGTGCTGTGTGCTGGTTGAGTGAACTACCAAGTCTTTGTCTTATTAGACCCTGGGATCCTCAAGTGAGAGGGCTCCACTCTTATCTCCAGCTCTCCAGGGATGTATATAAGAGGTACCCAATAATTGCTTGTTGACTGAGTTTTTCAGACACCACAAAGGATCCTAAACTTTAAAATCTCAGTGGGCCCAAATCAGCTCTGTCACATTTGTTATTCTCTCATTTACTGAGTATCTACTGTATATCTGGGTCTGCTCTCAGCACCTAAGGGAGGGAAGATTGTGGCAGTCATTTCACAAACAGGGAGACTCAGAGCAGGAACGGGACCACCTAACATCACTTGATTGACAGGTGGTGGCAGGGCCCAGCCCCCTAACTCACTGGTGTTAATGAGAAACTGATTGGAGACCCCAGGATGATCCACATCATGGATGGCGCTTGCAAAGATGGCAGCCAGGACTTCCAGGTCAGTGAACACGGCCTGAGTGGGCATGGAGCATAAGAGGTGAGGGGCAGGCTCTCTGTGCCCTGCACGCACCAGGGCTGCCTGCAGCTGTAGGGCCCTACCTCAAGCGCAGGTGTGGCCAGCAGCACATGTGTAGACTGGGCCACGTCAGCGGCGTGTAGGCTATTGTGGTAGGCCACATCGTTGTGGTAGTGACCCTCCAGTGTCAGTAGGTAGGTGGCAAGTGTGTCTGCTGGGATCCGAAATGTCTTGAGCAGGTCCCGTTCCTGGTGCATCACAGGGCCCCAGTCAGGGCCTCGGCCTCTGGGTGGCAGCACACACTATTCCTATGCCTTCTCTCCTTCTGAATCCCTATCCATCTCTCAAGTGCCCCCTCTTCCAGGATGTCCTCCGTGCTCTGAACTCCCCTGGTCTCTGTCCTTTCCCTCTGGCTCATCTCTGACCCCACAGTTGTTCCCTACAGACTGGGTCTCTTCAGGCCTGGCCCAAGGCTGAGACTTGAGTCTTGTTGCCAATCAGCAGTGAACTTTTAAACCTAACAAATGCCTATCCATCCTTCAATGCCCCGGCTCAAATGACCCCATTCAGGGATTTTAGGGAGGATTTGAAGAATATGTGTCCCCTGAGGTCCTGAGGTAGGAAGGAGTGAAGGAAACACAAGGGTATTAGAAGCCAAGGGCAGGGGAGGTACCTGAAAGATGCTGAACATGATAGCTGTGAGGGGCCGGTTCCCACTTAGCTCTGCCACCTTGAACACATCAAGCCCCCACTTCTTGGTGTCTTCCAGCTCCTAAAATGTGAAGGATTGGAGCTTAACTGCAACCCAACTTCCCCAGACTCTGGATCCTCAACCCCCATCCCCAGGCCTCAGGTCCTACACTGAGCCCCACCTGGTCAGTATATAGGTGGGCAAACTGAGGCCCCAAATAGGGTAGCCACACAGAGCCAGGATTCAAACCTGGGTCTCAGCATTCCTATTGTAAACCCACCTTGGCCAGTTGTCCCTCCTGATCAGTCTGGACCCCAAAGCGTGGGACAGTGGCTGCAGAAAGGCTGGTACTGTGGGGGAGTCCACGCAGGCCGCTGATCTGGGACATGGGCCTTGGGGGCTCCGTGGGGGTCACCCTGGGCAACTCCACCTCAGTCTGCTGGTCTGTAGATGGGGCAGGGTAGGGCTCAGAGAAGTCAATTCACCTGCTAGGGTTGGCCTGCTTGGCCTCAAGTACTGGACCTTGCCAAGCCTCAAGATCAACCTATTTCCTTTTTACCTGGACCAAAGTAATCTCAGAGTAAAGTCCTTTCTGGCCTGTAAATACCCTTCTCCTCTGTTCAAGGCTGATCTCAGTGACCTCTTCTGCTGGACATGGCCCCTGGGCACCTGGAGCTTAGTATTTTTCCCAAAACAGTCAAATGTCCTTTCCGTCTCCCAAGCTGGAGACCCAGCTCTGTCATTCCCTCTATCTCCTCCTTGGCAAACTTCTACTCACGCTTCAAAACCCTAACTTTAATGTCCCCCTCCTCCTGGAAGATCCTTCTGTCCCTCCCTCTGGTCCAGCCCTGCCTCATGGGGCTGGGGGTGTCCGTGTCTGGTTCTATCTTCCTCAGTTGAAGTCTGTAGCAGAAGTCTTTCCTTCTCGTCCCTCTTCCTACCTCTGTAATGTGGCCTAGTCAGTGACCCACCATAGCTCACCCAGGAAGGTTCGGGATATGTACTCAGACACTTGGTTCCCAGAGCTGCTGGCTTCAGACAGGTGAGTCAACTCCCGGTTCAGCATCCACTTGAACTGCAGGGGAAGGTGATGTCAGTGATGATGGGGGCACTGTGGACATAGGCAAGTGATCTCAGTTATCTGGCCCTACTAACCTTGTTGGAGGCCATCTCCCCCACCGAGTGCCGCGCCTGCAGTGTCTCCAGTTGATCCAAACACCAATCCAGTTCGTCCAGTGTCTCCAAAGCCAGCTTCTGCCCAGTGTCCTCTGGGGGCCAAGCTGGTCAGGGGCCTGCCCCACCCCTACTTGGGAACCCTGTGTCCCTCCTGCTCCCATCTCTGCATCTGGACCCTGGATCCCTTCCCAATGAGAATGAGGCCACTCAGGACCCCAGGATCTCCGCATCCCCAAGGGTGTTTGGGCGAGGGGGGGGTGGCGGGGTGGGGGGGGGGAGGTTTACAATTAGCACAGCCCAAGGATTCATGGGCTGGGGAGGTCCCCATAGAGAGGAAGTTCACAGCTGTCCCACAGTGGAAGGAGGGGATAGCAGCAGGCGCATTACCTGTTGGTGGAGGGGGCTGACTGCCAGATGGGGTGTTCCC
The DNA here is from genome assembly GCF_937001465.1 of Orcinus orca. Classification (NCBI taxonomy): domain Eukaryota; kingdom Metazoa; phylum Chordata; class Mammalia; order Artiodactyla; family Delphinidae; genus Orcinus; species Orcinus orca. The sequence goes on along the minus strand of NC_064561.1, from coordinate 11,704,803 downwards.
GACGCATGCCTGCCTGCAGTACAATCGGCTCAGGAGCGGCCTGCCCCACCCATAGGGCCCCGCCCCCCAAGACCTCCTGGCCCCTGCCCCTCCTCCTCTTCCCCCGATCCCCGAATTGCCAGCCGCGCCCCTTCCGCCCGTGCCCCGCCTCTGCTTCGCCCACCTTGTCTTCTGATCCCGCCCCTCTCCGCCAGGCCCCGCCCAGCCCCGCCCCCTGCGTACTTGGCTGCCCCGCGGCCTTGCAGGTGGGCAAGGGTCGCAACGTTGCTCCGAACCGTCCTCAGACTGGCCAGGACCTGCGAGGGGGGGTGGCCAGCGTTGGGAAGGAAGGGTCGGCTCTACCTGCCCGGCACACGGGAGAAAGGAGAGGTGGGTACCCACCTGGGCAAAGGGTGTCACAATCACGTCTTCTCCGTGTCTGCGGGGAGACCAGACATGGAAGGGCGGTCAGAGGGAGCCCTCCCACACGTTCCCATCTTCCAGTTCTTTCTGGGTTTTTTTTTTTTTTTCCTTTTTTGCGCCACGCGGCATGCGGGATCTTAGTTATTGAACCCGTGCCCCCTGCAGTGGAAGCGCAGAGTCTTAAGCACTGGACCGCCAGGGAAGTCCCCCATCTTTCAGCTTTTACCCACACTGTGCCCTCAGCTGAGGGCATCCTCCTGTCCCGACTTCCTCTTTTGGGTGTCTTCCTAGTAGTTCCTGGACTCCCCTCACCTGACTCTTCTCTGAAAGCAGCCACAGCCCCTCTGACCAATCACTCACTTTATCCCCATCTCACAAATGGAGAATCTGAGTCCCAGGGGCAACAGGGGTCTTAGTAGAGGCAGGAAATTATTGCTACCAGAAAGCTCAAATCAAAGTGTACGTTCGGTTGCTGTTAATTGGACTTAATGTCACTGGATTGCCACCCAACCCCAGCCTAAAGTGAAGCACAGAGGATCACTGGGTATCATTCTTAGCATGTCCTACTGAACAAGCAAATAGGCAAACTCCTACATAAACTTTAAGGCCCACCTCAAACGGTCATTTGAAGGAGGTGTGCCGAATGGAGGAATAAAGGAAGGAAGGAAGTAGAAAGCGGTATTATCCCCCAGCCTCAGACTCACAGGTCGCTAGCCACAGAGGAGTTCCGGGACATGGTCTTGGACGAGAGTTCGTAGTCACTGTCTGAGCGGTACAGGAAGGACTCCCGCCTCTGGCTGTGCTGGGCAGGCGCTTGGATGACCCGGCCAAGGCCAGACCCAGCCTGATGGTCCAGGGCGCTTCTTCCGCATGATAGCCCATTTTCCAGGTCCAAGCTGAAGGAAAAGGAGTCACAGTCAGAGCCGAGGGTTCTGGCATATGGATGCTGGGTCATGGCCTATATCAGTTTTGTCACATCCTCCCTGGGGCCACGCGGTGGGCTGGGCAGGAGTGGCCTGCAGCTTGTCCATCTGTCCCACGGTCACACCCCCACTCAGGGACACTGCTGCGTCCCTCACGCCTCCATCTCCACCTCTGTACCCCAGAGTCTTTTCCACTGGGACTAATCTGGACTCCAGGACGTGAGGTTCAGATCTGTCTCCAAGTGGCTGTTGTGACCATGGGTAGGTCTCAGCTTTTCTATGGACATCAACAACTTTGTTTCTAATATGGGTGTGGTCGTCTTCATCCCCAGGGTGCTTTTAGGGAGCTTTTTAGGGTGCTTTTACCGAGCACCTGAGGAGAGCGACAGGGCTCCCGTATTACTAAGGAGTAAACTGAGGTCCAAGTCGCAGGGTAAGTTCATGGGGATTGGAAACGACTTCCTGGGCTTTCCTCTCTGGAGGGGACCTGGGCCCCGCCTAGACGGGGCACACACGAAGGCTCCTCACAGCCAGGAGAGGCCCCATCCCCAGCCAGCTTTGGCTACGCCCTGGACCACCTGTCCCCTTTCCCCAGCTCCAGCCCATATGGCCCCACCCCAATCTCACCAACCACGCCTCCAGCTCGCTCTGGCCCTATCCTTAGCTCCCCAGTTCTTCCGCTTTATTTTTGGCCTGAACGCTCTGCCTGTTCTCTTCCACCTCTGGGCCTTTGCACAGGATGTGTCCTCTCCCCAGAGGACCGTCCTCCTCCTGTTCCAGGCAATCCCCAATCGCCCCTCCCATCCCTCCCTCCAGCCACACTCTGACGGAATAAGGGGGATCTACTACTCTCACCCTTCGAGTCAGAGGTCAGAGAAAGAGTGGCAGGGGGCATGGGGCTAGAACAGAAGTGTGGGAGGGGGAGTTAGCAACCAGGGAGAGGGGCTGCAAGTGAGTCACAGGTTTCTGAGAAGGGAGCGGGCAGGAAAGACGGAGACAGGAAGACGCCAGGGGCCGCCCCTAGACACGGCCCTCCTGGCCGAGGGCCAGTGTCCACCTGGTCCCCCTCCAGGTCACCCCATCCCAGTCCACGGATGGGATCGGCGCCTGCCGGAAGACTCCGAGCAGGGAATTCGGCTCAGACCGGGTTGGGGGTGGGGAATTCGGCAGGATTCTGTCCGGTTCAGCTGGATTCGGTCCGGCTCGGTCAAGTACGGCCAGGTTTGACTAAGCTGGGTCTGATCATACAGGATTGGACCTCTTCCCCTGAGTTCTGTCGGGTGAGTTCGGTAGAATTCGGCTACAACCGACCGTATTCGGGTAGGTTCGGATGCGTTCGGGCGTGTTCGGCTACGTCCAGTCGCGCCAGGTTTTCGAGCAAGTCCGGGTGGCACTCGGGCCAGGTCGGGCATATTCGGCTTCGTCCGGCCTCACTCGGGTGTTCGGCTATGTCCGACCGCTCTCGGTCTGTTCGGGTTCTGGGTCTCCTGGAGAAGCCCCTCAAGTCCAGCGTTTCTGAGTTCCCGCTTCGTGACGTCACCCGGAGGGGCGGGACTTCTTAGCTCTTACCCGGCCTCCGAGTGTGCCCGGTGACTGGAGGAGAGACACTCTTGGGGGCGGGCTAGTGGCGGTGGATACCCTAAACCTGTGCTCAGAGGGGGAGGCCTGGGAGTGGCTACCACCTACCCCTCCCTCTCATCTCCCCAAAAGTTCTGGGAAAAGCACACCTATGGATGAATAGGGAAACTGAGGCCGGGAGAGGCCACAGCGTGCTGGGTTCGAATCCAAGTAGCGAGCACGGAGAGTTAAGGGCTGAGCCGGGGTTTTGTCGCTACGGGGGAAGCTGTTTTTCTTTCTGCTCTAAACTTAGCCGAGAGCTGCTGGGTCAGGCCGTGGTTCCATGACGCGGGCAGCGGGGAGGAGCTCGCACCGACTGTGGGAACGGCGCGTCTGTCCATCTGTTAGACAGGTAAACTGAAGCACAGGGGCCTCGGAGAGACCTGCCCTCGCCCAGCCTCACGCCCTTGACGTCCTCGACGCCCCTGTGCTCACTCCGGAGCCCTCGGCGGGGACGCCTCTTCGCAAGCTTCTGGTGCCCTGGGGGCGCTCTCCCGGACCCGGGACCCCAGTCTCGGCCTGAAATGGCCCATCAGGGACCACCGTCACAACTGCCCCCCTCTCCACCAGCTGCCACTGGCCGTGTGACCTTGGAGAAGGGACCTTTAGTCTCTGAGCCGCAAGATGCCAAATTACCAAGTGAGAAAACCGCACGAGCCAAGCGCAAGGTATGAGACCCAGTCGGCGCCCACCAGCCCCACCTCCAACCCCAGCCTCTGCCCTGCGACCCACGATGTGACAGTCGCTTCCTGAAGGGCCGGAATTCGAACCTAAAGCGGTGGAACGAGTCCTTGGAGAACGCAACCGAGTGGGGCTGCGCAGAGGCGGCGCTCTGCGCGGGTGCGCAACAAGCTCTCTTACACCGCGAACACCCTGCCTCAAAGGCCTCCATCAAATCACTTCTTCCTCCGCGGAGATCGAGGGCTTAGTGTGAGGCCACCAGGCCATCCCGTTGCTGGCGCCAGAACGGATGGCGGGGGCAGACCAAGGGGAGGAGTGACCCTCTTCCCTCCACCTCCAGGACTCTCAGCCCGCCTGCCCCGGGTTGGCGAGGGTCAGAAGGAGACGTGAGCCTCAGCCCGTCCTGCTCCAGGCCGCACAGCTGGAGAGGGACAGACGGCTGGTCCCCTGGGCGTGTGTCCAGGCGGTGGGTGGAGGGAAACAGAGATGGAGAGAGACAGTCATCAACTAAAAGAGACAGAGATAGGACAGAGGGAGAGAGATACCGAGAAAGGGCAAAGAGGCAGAGCCTTTATGCCCTGACCCCCAACCTGGCCCCAGCTGTCCTTGACTCTGCCCTTCCCACCACCAGCCCGGCTGTTCCCATGAGCCCTGCGAGGCCCACTGTCTCGCCTCACCACAGCGGATGGGCCACGGTGAAGCGCCGCTGCAGGCGGATGCTCTGGTTCACCAGGAGCTTCCTGAAGAGCCCGGGGGAGCCGCGCGGGGAGCCCCGGGGGGAGCTGGGCACAGGGGCCGGGGCGGACGCAGGGGGACCTTGCATCGCCAAGACCGCGTGGAGGCTGGACGCAGTACAGGCTGCGCGGGACCTTTTCTGGACAACCACGGGGGCGGGGCCCGGCGGGGAGAGGGCAGGAGGCGCACCCGCCCCGCCTTCGCCGCAGGACCGCTCAGGGACGCCCTCACCGGGACAAATGGGGAAACCGAGGCACTGAGCTAGACGGGACACTCTCTGCTTCCCCTTTGGGGGAGCCCAGAAACCGCATCTTATACCACTTCCCTCTGCCACCATGTCCCCCAGTAGTGCAGCTTGCTCAACTGATAACTCGGCTGAAAAGAGATACAGAAGTCAAAAAAGGAAGCGCTCTCCATTATCAGGGAGTCACCGAGACACAGAGTTTGCCGAGAGGCTGCCCAGATCCCACACAGTGCTTGCAATACCCCTCTACCCATTTTCCAGATGGAGAAACGGAGGACTGAGCCACCAAGGGGCTGCTCAGAAACTACAAACCCTTAATCCTCTGTCAGGTGGGGAACTGAGGCTTGGAGAAAAGCAGTAACAGACGCAAGTCTTCACGGCAAGGCAGCTCCCCCTCTTCCTGTCCCCCTCCACAAGTCCCCACATGACCTCCACCTGCTCTGACATTCCCCAGGCCCTGTCTCTGGATCGTTTCCCCTCTCCCGCTGTCTCTACTGGACAAACATCCGTACTCCACTCCTGCCAGGCCTTCCGGTCCTGTGAAGCTTCAGCTGCCACCGCCCACCCCAGGAAGGACCCTTGGAAAGGGAAGACTTGCCCCTGGTATCAGGCGGGGCTGTTCAGGGGTCTGTACCAGCTGGCCTACCCTCAGAATGCTGGGGTTGGGTGGTCTTGCCCCGTTCTTCAGAAAAGGAAACCAAGTCTCGGAGAATGTCACACTTGGAGGCAAGACCCAGGACACCCACCTCTCAGGCAGAAGCACCCAAGGCCCACCTGAGGCCACACAGAAGCTATGGGCCTGACTGTGTCCTGCTGTGGGATAACAAGCCCCCTGCCTGGGCCTTGCCCCGGGGGACTGCACTAGTTTTGGGAGTCCCAGACAAATGCCACCCAGGTTTCTGGCAATCCTGGGGGGATGTGAGATACTATTTCGGGAGATCAGGGCTTCCGTGGTGAGACCCTGACCCTCCCCTGACATCTCAATCATACTATGGTCCCCGTTGTATAGATGAGAAAACGGAGGCTCACAGAGGAGTCACACTGGGGCTCAGGAGGACAGAGAGTCTCAAGGGTCTGGCTGGGAACCCCCTTCTGTCCCTGTGGCCCTGCAACCGGACACCTGGTGGGAATCAGACTCTCTGTCCCCAAGACAAAAATACCATCTGTAGCTGCTGTGGCTATACCTAATTATAGCTTGTCCCCAGGGGATAGAGGCCGCCAGGATCAGTCTAGTGGAGAGACTGGGGCTGGGTCCAAGGAGCCTTGACACCACCTCAGCCCCATGGGGGAGACTCACAGCGTTCTCATATCCCCAAGGAGAGACTGAGGAGATGCAGTCCTTCTCCTGAATTCACAAACATAAAATGGAAGGCTAAGGCTAAACACGTGGGTACGAACTGAGCACTCCTTGCTCTCCCGGTGCTGAGCCAAGGGCTGTGCATGTAAAAGTCATTTTATTTTCAGAGCAACTCTATAAAGTGGGGACTATTATTCCCATTTTGTGGATGGGGAAACCGAGGCACAGAGAGGTGCGCTCATTGCCTGAGGTCATTCAAGTCTAGGTTGGCAGCCTCCCCAGCCTCTCCCAATGGCTCCATCTCCTCTGCAATCCCAGGTGCTACTCTGACATTAATGCTTTATCAATAGTTTTAATATTAATGTTTCATTAATAGATTCAACTTTAAATACTTTATAACCAGTTTTAACGGTAATGCATTATCAATAGCTTTTTGGATGGAGAAACTGAGCCACACAGCCAAGATTCAGCATTCAAAAGCTGGCCTGCCTGACCCTGGGAGATGACCCCAAGCTTCACCCAGGAAGGGGCAGAGGCCAAAGGAGGGGTTGACGTGACTTTGTTTCACCCTAACTTTGTCCCTGCACGCTATGTGACCTGAGGAGGTGCCCAGCAGCCTCTAATGTCCTTAACACTTCGGTGTCTCAATTTCCCCTATTTGAGCCTCTTCCCTGGGCAAGCACTTGTCTCCTCTGCCACCAGGTGGCCCCCGTGAGACAGGAGGTGGGTGCTGTTACACCCATTTTATGGACAAGTCTACCATAAGTCTGACGCTTTGCACATTCTGTTCCTTCTGCTTGGCATACCCTTCCCTGCACTCCTCCCGGCTGACTTCTCTTTACCCTTCAGGCTAAGCTTAAATGTCTTCTTCTTCCGAGCAGTCCTTCCTCACCCCCTACCTCCAAAAGCTGGGTCAGAAGCCTCCTCTGGGCCCCACGGCACCCTGATCTCTCTCCATCACAGCACAGATCACTGTGTTGTCTCCAGCTGGTATGAGTCTGTCTGGAGAGGAGAGATGACTTGCCCAAGTCCGCCTGAAGAATCTAGTTATCTTTTTCTGTTTTTCTAAAAAAAAAAAAAAAAAGTTTTGGCCCCACTCCAGGACATGTGAGATCTTAGTTTCCTGACCACGTATCAAACCTGCACCCCCTGCCTCGGAAGCGCAGAGTCTTAACCACTGGACAACCGGGAAAGTCTCCCTTTGAAGAATCTAGATAGAGAGAGGAGGGTGGAGGCTGAGTCACATGTGCAGATGGTCAAATGGGTCAGACCTCACCCTCCTCTGCTCCAGGTCCTCCTGTGGCTCTCCATTGCCCTCACTTCTGAATCCATACCTCCCTGGACGCCTGTGTGGCCTCACTCCTGCCGGCCTCCCCAGCACACTCCTCTTGGCTCACTCTGCTTCAGTTTCATCATCCCCTCCCCACTTGCTGTTTTTCAAAGCATCCAGGCTCATTCCTATCCCATGCCCTTGCCTGAAGGCTCTTCCCCTGCTAACTTTTTAAAAAATTTATTTGGTTGCACTGGGTCCTTAGTTGCAGTTCACGGGCTCCTTAGTTGTGGCATGCGAACTCTGAGTTGTGGCATGCATGTGGGATCTAGTTCCCTGACCAGGGATCGAACCCAGGCTCCCTGCACTGGGAGTGCGGAGTCTTAACCACTGCGCCACCAGGGAAGTCCCCCCTGCTAACTTTTTTGTCTTTCAGGTCACAGTTGAAGCGTCACCCCCTGCAGGAAGCCCTCCGTGACCAGCCAAGTGAAATAAATATGCTCAGAGCACCCTCCTCTCATGGGTACAATTTCACATTTACTGTCCTGATTATTTGATCTGTGTCTGCCTCACCTGCCAGCCCCTTGAGGGCAGGACCAGGTCTGCCTTGCTCCCAGTTGTGCCCTCAGTGCCCAGCACTCAGTAGGTGCTCAGTAAATGTTTGTGAGATGAATAAGAGCCTCCCCTCCCACCCTCCAGCCACACTGATCTGTGTTCATGTCCTCATATATCTGATCCTCTTGAGTCTGACGCTTTGCACATTCTGTTCCTTCTGCTTGGCATACCCTTCCCTGCACTCCTCCCGGCTGACTTCTCTTTACCCTTCAGGCTAAGCTTAAATGTCTTCTTCTTCCGAGCAGTCCTTCCTCACCCCCTACCTCCAAAAGCTGGGTCAGAAGCCTCCTCTGGGCCCCATGGCACCCTGATCTCTCTCCATCACAGCACAGATCCCTCTGTGTTGTCTCCAGCTGGTATGAGTCTGTCTCTACCTTTAACCTATGAGCACCTGCTTGCCCTTGGGCTGTGGCCCCAGTACAGGGCCTGGCACATGGTAGCTGCTAAATAAATGCTTGCTGAACAAGATGCTCAGACCCTCCCAGACCCATGTGATCCACCCGGGGTACTGGGGAGGAGGGCCACAGCTGAGGACCGTGCTCTGGCACAGACCGTGCATGACAAAATGCAGAAATGATGGGTTTGTGTTTGCATCTCACTGATGACACAGGCTCAGGGAAGCACCACCGCTTGCTTGGCAGCGCACAGAACATTGGCCTTGAACCTATCTTCCCTGAAGGCTGAGCCTCTCCCACCACATCAGCACGTATATGCATGGGCAGGACACACACACACACTCACAGGAACACAACCCACCACTCCTGCCTTCCAGAGCCACGTGGTTCTCCCCCGAGATGGGCCCAAACCTAGTCTCTGTTTGTTCTTTCTTGAAGATGGAAAGTCATGAGTCACCGGGAGAGAGGGGAGGAGAAGCTGGGGGCTGGAGGGTGGAGGCAAGGGGCCTGCTGGGTCACCTAGGAAAGCTCCAACCCTTCTGGGCTGTGGGGCCCTTCTGCCCCAGACACCAGCCAGGGCTGCTGGAGGGCCAGGCTGGGGTGTTAGGCCAGGCTTGTTGATCAAGAAGTCTGTGGCCCAGGGAGGTCCAGGGACCAAGGCAAGAGAAAAGTCCAGAGAGGGAAGCGACTCACCCAAGGTCGCTCAGCCTGGCCTCAAACCCAGGGCTCTAGATCTGGCCTGATTTAGCTCTCCCTCCCATCCAAGGAGGGCCTGGGACTCCTGGATCCTGCTCTTTGGTGGCACTGAGGCCCCTCTGACCCCACTAAGGCCCCTGTTTTTCTGTGTTTCTATTCTGTCTTTGTCTTAGTCTGCCCCCCTCCCTCAGTTTATATGAAACGGGAGCAGCCCCTCCCCCACCTCTACTCCCCTCTTCTCCACCTCATTCTTGTGTGGAAGAAACATCCTGTGCTCAGGCTTCCCAAGAGGTTTCCCTCTGACAGCAGGGGACACGTGAGTGTGTGCGTGTGTGTGTGTGGACACGCCACAGAGGAGGCTCCTCCCCCAGCACAGCAGACAGCCTGCCCTGGCCCTCTCATATACCCAACCCAAGCTCCCCTGAAATGCTTGCCGTGGCCACAAACCCACAAACACCCGAGGACACTCCAGGGTCTGGAGGGCCCTTGGACACCGAACTGGATCAGAGCGAGGACAGTCGCGCCCAGCCACACACACGGGCACCACAAGGGGAAACACCCAAGCACGTAGGTAACTGGTATACACACACCTGAACACATCCCCATCACCCACAGAGACACAGCCAGCTGTGGACACTCACACAACAGATAGGAGCACACACGGGGTCGCAACTGCTCAGACTCACACGCATTCGGATGCAACGGCACTTGGGCACACCAGGTCACACAGACCCATAAGCGATCATGGCACTGCCACCCCCCAGCTCCACCCTCCTCTAAAGCGCCAGCCTGAGCCAAGAGGCAGAGACCCCCGCCCCTGGAAAAGCAAAGACCCTCCCCTACTCCCGCCAGGCCCTGCGCTCCCCTCCCCCACTCCCCGGGAGGGGCCTGCCCCCGCCCACCTACCGCCTGTGGAAGGAGGAGGGCCAGGAGCGCAGCGACTTCTCGAGCGCCGGCCGCGGGCTCAGGTCCCGCTCCCCGCGGCCCACAGACTTGTCCGGGTCTGAGTGGAAGCGCCGCTGGATGAGGATGGGGTGCCGGGGCTGCCGCCACAGGTGCTTCGGAGCCCTGGCTATGCCTTGGCGGCTGCGAGCGCGGTTCAGCTCGCGGGATGCCTCTACCCCTTCTTGGACCCCTGGGGTCTCCATGCGACCGAGCGGGGGAGCAGGCAGAGAGCAGGGCGCGGGAGCGGTCCCCGGGAACGAAGTGTCTAAGCCCGGGTCCGGCCAGAGCCGGGGGTGGAGAAGACAGAGAGGAGCTGTCCGCGCCGGAGGTGCTGAGGCGGGAGAAGGTAGACACAGGGGCTCAAGGTGGGGCTGACACCGAGGAGCTGTCCTTGTTGAGAGGGTGCTGAAGGATAGATAGCAGGGGAAGAAGAACTTGGGAGTGAGGGTTGAAGACAGGATCTGGGGAGATCCCCAGCGCCAAGAATGGCCTGAGGTCCCCTCTGGTGCTGAACGAAATAGGATCAAGACATGGACTTGGAGTGAAGACAGAAATTGTCCTCCCGATTGCTGCTGAATGGAGAGCGGGAAAACAGGGGCTCTGGAGACCCCCAACGCCAAGGCACTGCCCCGACTCCTGATGCCGAAAGGAAAGAAGGCAGTAGATTCAGGAGCTCCGGGTGGCTGAGACAGAGAGGAGCTGTCCGCGACCTGTCGGTCCTGAAAGGCAGGGCAGGAAGAGAGACAGGGGTTCAGGAGAACCTTCAGACCAGGGTGCTGACTGCCCAGGAGGTGCTGAAAGCAGTGGTGGGTCCTCAACCCTCCCGCATGACTGTAGCAAAGACGAGTCTGGAAGCAGAGTCAAGGGCTCGGGTCTTCAGTGGTAGGCACAGATGTCAGCCTCTGCTGAGGAAGGTAGGCTTAGTGGTTCAGCCCCAGATGGGGTCTCTCTGGGACCTTAAAACACCCATACACGCAGGGCAGGAATCCGGGATGTAAAGAGAGACGGGGGAGGGCTGTGGCAGGGCTCTCCAATGCCTGGGATGGGCACACAGAAGCTGCCTCTGGTTGGGATTGCCAGCAGTGGGGGTGGGTAGAGAGGGGCACTTTTTTATAGCCACACTGACACCCAGATCCTCAGCAGAAATGGCAGGATCTCATTCGCCCTGTGACGCCCTGGGCCCCACCTCACAGTCACAATTCCTGCCCTCAAATCCCAGGCCTGCCCCTCCCTTCCACAGTTCTAGAAACTCAAGGCCCTGCCCACAAGGCATTCTAATCTCAGGGGTAATTTCCTGGGAAGTGGCACAGGGAGGGCGAGAATATTTCAGATCACGGTTAACAGAAGTAGACATGGACAAGAGCAGGGCTGAGAAGGTGGGTGTGGCTGGGGAAGGGAAGCATTTGCAGCCATTTGGGAGCAGAGAGCTCACAAGGACATCTCAAGGATATTTCCCATGAAGACTGTCTACCCTCTACCCCAGTTCTCAAGGCTATTTCCCATGAAGACTGTCTTACCCTCTACCCCAGTTCTCAAGGCTATTTCCCATGAAGACTGTCTACCCTCTACCCCAGTTATGTCCCCAAGTTGGAGGAATGGAAAATGCTTGGGCCAGGGATTCAAGCAGACTGAGCTCCAGCCCCAGTACTACCACATCTTGCTGGGTGATGCGAAACAAACTGCTTCTCTCTGTCCATTACATATGGCTCAGTCCCCTACCCTCCAAAGCTGACAGTGGGAGACAACTTGGTCCAGTGGTGGGAGATGTGGGCTCTGTCACTGGCTGGCTGTCACTTTCCCTCCACAACCCTGTTTTCTATTCCAGAAAATGGGGATAATGATGGTGTTCCCACCTCTTGGCATTGTTGCGAGGATGAAAAGAAATGTCCCATGTGAAGGGTCAACGACCAGGAGCTGCCCATTACCAGTCCCCGCTCTCTCTCACCCCCTGCTGGTGTCCACCAATGCCTGATGTGTCTACTTCAAAAATAACCTACTTCTCTCTAGCCCATGGCTCCTGTCCTGGTCCAGGCACCACTGCCCAGGCCTCTTCGTTGGGCTCCAGCTATTTCCACTCCTGTTCCTGACACTTCTTCCTACAGCAGTCACAGGGAAGTTTTTTAAATGCCGATCTCATGCCCCTGAAAACCCACCCATGTCTCCCCATTACACCCCATGAAGTCTTGTGTGGTCAAGCCCCTGCCCACCTCCCCAGGCTCCCCTCCTACCCTCCAGCCACAGTGCACCTGATCTTCTTGAGTCCAAGACTTTGCACATCCTGTTTCTTCTAATTGGCACACACTTCCCTGTGCTCCTCTGGCTGACTTCTCTTCATCCTTTAGGCTAAGCCTAGATGTCACTTCTTCCAACCAGTCCTTCCCCCACCCCTCCACCCCCCGCGCTGGGTCAGAAGCCTCCTCTGGGTTTCCAAATTGCCCTCATCTCTCCAGCTAGTATGAGTCTATCTCCACCATCTCCCTGTGAACACCTACTTGCCCACGGCTGTGTTCCCAGTACAGAGCCTGGCTCACAGTAGGTGCTTAATAAATGCTTGCTGAACAAGTTAAAGAAAGGTTCAGCTAGACAGAGTACTCTCCCTCTCCTGGGACAGGGCCTCTTGACCCCCCACATGCCTCCTCACCTGCCTGGGGCCAGGCTGTGGCTTTGCTCATTCCCTCCAGCCTCGATGTTGAACACCACACAGGCACTGGGCTCCACGTCTCCAGTGGTCCCGAGACGGCTCGACAGTGGTGGCAGCAGTGGGGTCCCTGAGAAGCACCTCCGGATGACACCACTGCCAAGGGGGTTCGTGGGGGCCAAGCCAGAATCCACCGACTCCCAGACTGACTGGGGAGAGAGTGACAAGATATGAGCCAGTTCCCACGCATGAGGCCTCTCTGGGACCCTGGGGACCATGAGACTCCGAGACACCCTCACCCAGATTCCTGGACTGACCCGGAGAGTTGTGTATCTCAGTCCTACTTATTCCCTGAATGAATCTCCTTCTCTGAGCCGCAGTTTCCTCATCTATGAAATGGGGATGTGGATCTCACCTTTGCAGGATATGAATAGCGCCTGGCCCACAGTAGGCTTTGCAAAAATACTTATTTATCAATCAATGAATACACAGTATATTCATTGTTTATAACATTATATAATATATTGCCAGTTATTATAATAATACGCACTGTAATTGTATCCTAGCATAGTATATTATTTATTAAAATATAAAAATAAGATATGCAATAAGTAAACAAGTGAATAATGGCAGTACCAATAGGTAATCACTCCACATAGGTGGTGTTCTAAGGGTCCCTCATGGGTCAGCTCACAAGAACACAATGAGGCCATTTTATACAATTATCCTCATTGTACAAACAAGAAATACCGAGGCTCAGAAGTTAAGTAACTTGCTCAAGGTTGCCGTTGGTAAGTAAATGGTGGAGATGGGATTCTGAATTCTGAGCTTTGGTGACTCATTTCTTGAAGGAAGGACTTAACAGGAAAAATTAAATGAGATAGTGTTTGCAAGCATGTGCTGGGTAAACACTTGGGACATTTAAAACTCAAACAGAATCGGGATGAGTTGATGAGTCGGGAGTGTGCGCTCTCCAGCCCAACAGATCTGGATTCAATCCATGCCATGTGGTCTAGACCAAGAATGCCTCAGTGTCCCCATCTGTGAACCAGTGATGAAATCCAAACAGATTCCTTGGGGTTGTTGATAAGAAAAGGATTGGGCCGGCATGTGCCAGTCGTAGGCTGGGAGCTGTCCGCAGTGCTGACCCCAGGCAGTGGCACCAAAACTGGAACCCACAGCCATGGGGGTAGGAATGGGAATCAAAGGAACAAACATGGGCGAGGCAGAGCTCAGAGCCAGCCTTCTCCTGCTCTGCCCCTGCACCTCACAAGTGAGTCTGTCTCCACCATCAGACTCAACATTCAGATGGGGAAACTGAGGTCCAAGACCACAAGGCTAATCAGGGAAGAGCCAGGGTAGGGTGGTGGGGAAGAAGATGAGAGAAGGGGACATCAGTTGAACCTCTACTATGTTTATTTCCTTACTTATGAGGTGGACCTTCTTATTCCCATATCACAGAGGTGGATGTTAAAGCTCAGAGAGGAAATGACCTGCTGAGGGTCACACAGCTGGGGGCGGCTCATGTTCCCCCTCTCCCTTCAAATCTTTGCACGAATCTTCTCCTCCTAGGACCTAGGATACCTGACTGTTCCCTGACACACACCCCATTCGAGCACTACCGTCACCACCCTCTCCCAAGGGCGCCTGAATTCTAACGTGAAAATCGAAGTGTTCCATCCTAGGCCTCCCCAGGGAGGATTCCTGGCAGCCGGGAGGATGCGCAGGGAAAGCTGAGGGTGGGGTGTATGGAGACAGTGGGCCCCTCCCAGAACAGGAGGCTCACTGAGATGTCAGCTGTCTGTTTTCTTCTTGAGGAAACTGAGTTCCAGATGGGAAAACCACTTGCCCACATGTATATTCATTCATTTATGCATTCAGTACAAAGAGATAATTTGTATGGTGCTAGAAGGAAAATTAAACTATGTTAGAGCCTGGAGAGTGATTGGGGGAGGGGCCAGTAATATTGCTCAGGGGTAGTTAGGGGCCCTTCTGAGGAGATGACTTTGAGCTGAGACTGGAAAGAGGAGAAGGAGCTGGCCAGGAGAAAACTAGGAAAAAGCATACCTGGCAGAGGGAACAGAATGTGCAAAGGCCCCGAAGTGGGAACAAGCTGGTGTGGTTTGATGAACAGTGAGGGGAGGCTGGAGTGGAGTGCGGGGAGGTGGGTTGGTGGGGAATTGATGTGGGACCTCAGGGGTGGTTCTGGGAGTGGATTGAGAGCTTTCAAGAGATGCCACTTGTGGGACTTCCCTGGTGGCGCAGTGGTTAAGAATCCGCCTGCCAATGCAGGGGACACGGGTTCGAGTTCTGGTCCCGGAAGATCCCACATGCCGCGGAGCAATTAAGCCCATGTGCCACATTAGCCTGCACTCTAGAGCCTGAGAGCCACTACTACTGAGCCCGTGTGCCACAACTACTGAAGCCCACGCGCCTAGAGCCCGTGCTCAACAAGAGAACAAGAGAAGCCACCGCAGTGAGAAGCCCGCGCATCATAACGAAGAGTAACCCCCAGTCACCGCAACTAGAGAAAGCCTGCACGCAGCAACGAAGGCCCAATGCAGCCAAAAACAAGTAAGTAAATAAACACCGATGAGTTTTGTTTTGGTTTTTTTTAATATAAATTTATTTATTTTTTGGCTGTGTTGGGTCTTCATTGCTGCGCGTGGGCTTTCTCTACTTGCAGCGAGCTGGGACTACTGTTCTTTTTCTTTCTTTTTTTTTTTTTTGCGATACGCGGGCCTCTCACTGTTGTGGCCTCTCCCGTTGTGGAGCACAGGCTCCGGACGCGCAGGCTCAGCGGCTATGGCTCACGGGCCCAGCCGCTCCGCGGCATGTGGGATCTTCCCGGACCGGGGCACGAACCCGTGTCCCCTGCATCGGCAGGCGGACTCTCAACCACTGCGCCACCAGGGAAGCCCTGGGGCTACTCTTCATTGCGGTGAGCGGGCTTCCCATTGCGGTGGCTTCTCTTGCTGCAGAGCAGGGGCTCTAGGCGCGTGGGCTTCAGTAGTTGTGGCACGTGGGCTCGGTAGTTGTGACTCGCGGGCTCTAGAGCGCAGGCTCAGTAGTTGTGGCGCACGGGCTTAGTTGCTCCGCGGCATGTGGGATCTTCCCGGACCAGGGCTCGAACCCGTGTGCCCTGCATTGGCAGGTGGATTCTTAACCACTGAGCCACCAGGGAACCCCCGATAAGTTTTTAAAAATTTTTTTAAAAAAAGGGCTTCCCTGGTGGCGCAGTGGTTGGGAGTCCGCTTGCCGATGCAGGAGACACGGATTCGTGCCCCGGTCTGGGAGGATCCCACATGCCGCGGAGCGGCTGGGCCTGTGAGCCATGGCCGCTGAGCCTGCGCGTCCGGAGCCTGTGCTCCACAACGGGAGAGGCCAGAACGGTGAGAGGCCCGTGTACTGCAAAAAAAAATAATAATAATAAAATTAAATTTAAAAAAAAGAGATTCCACTTGCTTTATGATTTTAAGAAGCCTCCTGTGTCTGCATCAGAGACCATTGGGGGAGGATAGAGGCTGGGGCAGCATCTGGGTGGGACATGGGCCAAGGTGGGGCCCATGAGTGGATGCGGGACATGTTTTGGTGGCTGAGAGATGGGCCATGGCCATAGGGTGTTCAAGAAGATTCAAGGGTAACTCGTGATTATGTTGGGTGACTTGTCACACAGTTCTCTGAATGGGTGGGGCCACCATGACCTAGATGGGGAAGATTTGGGAGGAAGCACCGCGATCTGGTGAATTCAGGTTCCACATGGCCTCCAGGGGGAGCCAGAGGAGGCAGTTTGATGTTTGGGTCTGGGCTTGTGGGGGGCCTGGCTGGTTTTGGGGTGAAACAGATAAGACAGGCCCTAGGGGGAGCAGTCGACAGCATCTGCAGGGGCTTGGGTGGTGGGTTCTTCAGCAAGCCCTGACTCCCAGGATCTAGCCCAGCTGCTCCCCACCCCCGGGGTAGTGTAAGGTAAGGATGGGGGCTCTCAGAGCTGCAGGTGGGGAGTGGAGGGTCCTCCGGACCTCTCAGCTGCAGCGTTAATCAACCTGCCACCCCAGACTAATTGCTTTCCTCCTTGAGAGTCTGGAGTGGGGACAGAAGGCCTGGCGGGATGGGTGGGGAAGGGATTGCAGGGAGGCTGAGAAGCTGTCTTTGGATTTGTCCATCTCTCCTGTCTCTGAGATCCTGATATGAGCTAGCTCTGGCTGCAACCCCAAGTCCTGCCTCTAAGACAAACCCTAAATCTGTCCCTTGACTGATCCTAACCCTCCCGTGGCCTCCAGCACCCCTAGATCACAATCCACACCCCTCACCGCAGCCCCCAAGACCCCACGTGCCCTAGTCCCTGCCCTCCATCACCTCTCACCTTCCTCTTCTCCCCTCACTCAACCTGCCTCAGCCTCACCAACCTTGTCGTAGCTGCTCCTTAAACCTGCCTCAGGGCCTTTGCACAGGCTGTGCCTTCTGTAGGAAATTCCCTTCCCCCAGCTCTCCCCATGGCTGGCTGCTCGTTTTCATCCATTCTTCAGCTAAAAAGTCACCTCCACAGAGAAGCCCTCTCTGTCCGGCCTGGGCAGCCTTACTCACATTCACCCACCTCCAGAGGTTATCCTTTTTCTTGGTTTAATTTCTGTCTGCCCAGCCTGTGAGCCTCCATGTTCCCAGGCCCAGCACAGTAGGCACTCCACGTGCAAGTGGAATGACTGATGCTGTAAACTGAGTGTTTGGAGGAGCATAATGTGGTCCCCACTTTGCAGAGGAGGAAGGTGCGACTTGGAGAGGGAGTCAGCTGCCTGGTCACACACCACATTAAACAGGGGGGCCAGGGCTTGTCCTGGGCGGTTGGAGCAGTTGGGGGCTCAGCTCAATGGCAGGGGTTCAGAGCACAGACAAGGGTCCCAAAGACTCAGGTTCAAATCTTGCTCAACCATTCACCTTAAGGGAGAGGTAGCCTCTCTGGGCCTCAGTTTCCTCATCTGTAAACTGGGACTACCCTTATCTTTCTCCTCCTCCCACAGACAGCTGGGGCGTGACTCAATGAGTTAAAAGCATGTGGGACCTTGCCTGTTGCCGGGGCCCACCTCATCCTGACTTCTCTCCAGCCACAAAATGTTAACCCCCACCTTTTTTTACACAAGCATATAGAGTCCCAGAGAAGTTAGCAGCCACTCAGGCATCAGCCTGGGATTCAGATCCAGCTCCTGCCCAGTTCCCCACTCACTACTGTCATTTTCTCCTGCCTCAGTTTCCCTGCCCCGAATGTCTGGCCTCACGCCCTCCCCACCCTGGACTGAGGGCATCCAGGCCCCCTTTCCCTGGGCAATTAAAAACCTTGCATCCATGCCCAAAGGGTCCCTAGTGCCCTCCCTCCCCCATGCCCCCCACCCCGGTCCCCTGCTCCCAAAAGCAATGGCTGCAGCCCGGGACTGGACACTTGGATCGAGGCTTAGTGGCCTTTATGGGCCTCAGTTCCCCCATCTGTAAGTGGGTTTCCAGGCAGCTCTGGGTGTTTCCAAGTACTGGAACCCCCCTCCCCCATGGCCTGGACAAGAGCACCCCACTTCAGTCACAGGCCTCTCCCCACTGCTCACCTCATTTAGCGGGAAGGAGAGCGCTGTTCTGCTGCGCCTCATGGCAGCACGAGTTGTCTCTGAACCTGGGGAGATGGACGTGAGACCTCTGGGCTCTGAGAGCCCTGCTGTACTCCTGTGAGAGCCCCCCCCAGACAGGGAGCCCACTCCCATACCCTGCATCCTCTCCTGGAGCCCGCAGACACTCAATCAAGGTAACCTGGGCCAGACCACACGCACCAGCGTGGGGCAGCCACCCGGCCCTCTGCAGGGGCTTCCGTCTAAGGGCAGCGGGCTCGGTGCCCAGACATACTCCCCAAGCCCCCTCCCAACTCCCTGCCCAAGTCAGCAGCTTTGGAGCACCAGGACCCTCAGGAGGAAGTCCCCTGGTCCCATGGGAGATCCATTTAGCTCCCAGCCAAGCTCTGGAGGATGCAGGGATCCCAGCCCACTACTTGAGAACCCCCCAAACTCACACCAGCTCTGCGAGGCCTGGGTAGGCCTGACGCTCACTGCCACCACTGAGTCCTGCCTGAGTCCTGTGACCTCGCAGGCAGCGGGGGAGGGGAGGACTTAGCCTGCCCAAGTGGCGGCCCAGGGTCCCCGCCCAAGTGGAGCCCCTTAACTGTCTGAGCGCCAGGCCTGAGCAGGATACACCCAGCCGGGAGGTGGGGGGCAGAGCGACTGGGAGGGTGTGAGGGTGTCACCAAGAAGGTGTGAGAGAGAGTGGCCAGGAGCGAGTGACCACGTGTGTTTGCAGGGGGAGTGAGGGTGGGGCGAGGGGCGGGCCCAGAGTGGGCAGGTGTTAAGTTGAATTGTTCTAGCGTTTGCTTATGAGAGATGGAGGGAGCCAGAGAGAGAAGAGGAGAGACGGGGAGAGAGATGGAGAGAGACAGAAAGATGGAGACAGAGACAGAGAAAGAGAAGCAGAGAGACAGAGAGGCAGAGAGAGGTGCAGTTTTGAGGTCAGAAGAGGAGGATTTTACCAGCTTGGAGTCTGGGACATGGGCTTCACAGCCAGAGCCCATGAGGTATGTCTTCAGGAGTTTGAAGATGGCCTTCAGGAGGTCCCTGGAGGCTCCGGGAAAGTTGCCCACCGTGCTCTGCTGCCCCAGGCAGATTGATGACCCTCTCTGGTCCTCTGGTCAACACTCTCTACAAACAGTGGGGGCTGGAGCTGCAGCAGGAACCTGGGGCCCCCAGGAGCGGTTGTGGGGTGAGGAGGGCTGTGGCCAGGGGAAAAGGGTTCATGTGACATTGCCACTTCCCAAGCTGCCATGAGTTAATGTTTCACCAGACCTGCTGCCTGCCTGGGAGGCCCTGCTGTCCCCTCTGCCCCCAAGAATCATCAGAGCATGACCCTCCCCTGGGCGGGCTTCACCTCGATGTGCTGGGTAACTTTGACCCCCAGCCTCTCTGACCACCCTTCTCACTGTGGGTTAAACTCAGCCTTGAGGGGGCAGCTCCAGGCCTGAGTCATGGCCAAGGCACACGGTCGAGACCCAGCCTGCAGCCTCGGTGTCCCAATCTGCTAGAGAAGCCTGGAAAATCCCTGGGGGCGGGGTGGGTAGAAAGAAGAACCCACAGACCCGCCAGGGTCCCCAGTCCCAGGCCTGCCCCTCCCCAAACTCAGTTTTCCATCCTGTACAATGGGAGGGAAGAGAGTGGACACCCATGCTCAGACCCTGGGAAACAGAACTGAGACTGGGAGTCGAGGAGGGGAGGGCATTTTGACTCCCTGTTCTCTGCATGCTTCTGGCCCTTTCCAGTGTCTAAGCGTTTGCACAGGCTGTCCCTGCCTCCTGGTTACCCCTGCTGATCTACCCTCCTAAAGACTTGAAAGAAGACCAGTCGGATTCTGGAACTTGCTGGCTGGAGACTCCCCCATGGTGTTCTGGCTAAAACTCACACTTCTTCCCATAGCCCACCTGGTGCCCCACAGATCCCTCCCTCACCCAGCTCTGACCCTGCTCACCTCTTTGTTGTTTCCCAAACACCCCTAGTTTTTCCTACCACAGGGCCTTTGTACTTGCCGTGCCTGCTTCCTGGGACACCTTCCCTGGTTTTCCCCAGGGTGGCTCCTTCGCCCTTTTGTCTTGGCACAAATATCACCTTCCAGGGACTTCCCTGGGTGGTCCAGGGGTTAGGACTCTGCGTTCTCACTGCCGAAGGCCCGGGTTCAATCCCTGGTCAGGGAACTAAGATCCCACAAGCCTCGTGGTGCACCTTCCAGAGAGACCTCCCTACCCTCTCTGCAAACCTGGACACATGGGACCCTGGGATCCAGCCACAACCCCAATCTGACTTTCTGGCCCTTAGCCATCTGAAATTATGTCACTTGATCCCCTGGCTGTCGTCAGTCTTTCCCCTTGAGACTGTTGCCTCCGTAAGGGTGGAGAAATGGTCCCCACTGTGACCCCAGCACATAGTACACACTCAAGAATGTTTGTCAAATGAATCCGTGATTCAGGATGCCTCAGAGGAACAGCAGGGGCTTTATTCCCACAAGCCTTGCCCCTCTCCAGACACCCCAGCCCCATCCAAGCCCCCCATCCCAGCCTCTTGAGGATCACTCCAGTGTGTGACAGGCAGAGGATGACCTTCAGCTCACAAGGCCCTGAAGGAGGAACACACACAAGAGGTTGTTCAGGCACCAGTGGGCTTTGCAGCAGGGGCCTGCCCTGCTTGGGAGGGCCATCCCCCCAGCCTAGCCTCCCCCCAACCCCATGGATACCTCATCCAGCTTCTGGAACTCAGACACGCCTTTGTGGCAGCACCTCACGGCCATTATCACACATCAGATGAGCAAAACACACACCAGCAGACACACGGCCACCACCACACCTGGGTTCCTGTGCAACTTGGGGGCTCCAGTGTCACCTGGAGGGGAGCTCTGAGTCAGCCCTAGACCCCATCCCTTCTAAGGCTGAGACACCCACCAGGGCCCAGTGCCTTTTAAGTCCCCTCTCAGGAAGCTGTGCTTAATTCCCTCTCCAGTCTCTGCTGTAACCATTTTTTCAAGCACATTTTTATTCTTTTACTTTTGTTTTTCTTTTCCTTTCTTTTCTTTTTGCTTTTTCTTTTGAATATATTTGTCTACAAGCAATCAATTTTGTTCACTGTGTTTCCACAGCCATTGTTGGCCACTTCTGGGAGTTCTTGCAAAGTGAAAAAAATAATCCAACCTAGAACTCTGTTCCCAAATGCAGCGACTTTCTGAGGATACGTGCAAAATTTGACACTTCGTGAAGATAGTTTATATCCTGTGACTTTAAGCAAAATGTTATTACGCTTCGTGTTTGCATTCTTCTTTGCATGTTTTGGAGACAATGTATTATTTTGAACGACAGATTTTTCTAGACCCTCTGAAAATGCTTGGCCTCTATTGGACCCCTGGGGCCCTGTATGATCACACCCTGCAACTTCCTCACCCTCACTGCTCCCCACTAGTACCCCCACTCGCCCCATTCCAGCCATCTCACTCTTCTTCAGATGCACCAGGCGCAGTCCTACCTCAGGGCCTTTGCACTTGCTGTGCTCACTGCCTGGGCTGTTCTCTCCCTAGCTACCTGCGTGGTTCCCTCCTTTGCCTCCTTCAAACCAAGACCTTGGCTGAATAGTGTTTAAAATTTTCAAAACCTTTGCACTCACGTTCCAACCCCTTATCCTGCTCTACTTTGTTCTTTTATAAACAAATATGTAATTTACTTATAACCTGTCTCCCAACATAACTGTGTCTCACAGGGCCCGACACAGGATAGGTGCTTAATAAAACGTGCTTGGAATGAAGAAGGTCTGAAGAGGTTTAGGTGATGCTGGGGTGGGAGAAGAGGCCCTTCCCAGCATATTCTTAGGACTGTGTCTCCCCCTGGTGGCCAACCTCAGAACTGCACCCTGGTATCCGCAACCATCCCCCATCTGCCCAAATGTCCCAATACTCACCAAGGTCAGAGGCCACGGATGTCCCGTCAGTGGTGGCCGGGGACACGGAGGAAGGCACCGTGCTGGGATTGGGGTGAGTGGGGCTCCGATGCAGGGTGGTCAAGGAGATGGAACTCAGGGGGCTAGAGTGGGAGGTGACGGTGTGCTCTGAACTGGGAGAGCCGGAGCTGGAGTGGGTGACTGTCTCTCTGCTTGTGAGGAGATGGGCTGCATGGTGGAGGTTGCCCCTGAATTTGAGGGGGTTATGGAACCTGCCTCTGAACTAGGGGTGCTAGGGTGAGGGAGTGGAGCCTGTCTCTGGGCTCTCTCGGCTGTTGTGGTTTTCCACTGAAGTAGGGGAGGGGTGGCTGGACGGAGAAGTCAGAGATTAGGAAGTCAAGTTCTCCATCTCTGAGATTGTAACGCCTGAAAAGAAAACACCATTGGGGCGCAGGGAGAAGCTGATTAGGAACAAGGGCTTGTGACCCTGGCCCAGACTCCCCTCTGGACGCCTCTTTCCCTATTATGTCAGATAAAGATGATTAGGAACAAGGGCTTGTGACCCTGGCCCAGACTCCCCTCTGGACGCCTCTTTC
Source organism: Orcinus orca (assembly GCF_937001465.1). Lineage (NCBI taxonomy): Eukaryota > Metazoa > Chordata > Mammalia > Artiodactyla > Delphinidae > Orcinus > Orcinus orca. The sequence continues at coordinate 11,682,261 of NC_064561.1, read as the reverse complement.
CCTATTACGTCAGATAGACGACACCCACCGCTTAGGGAGACTTGGAGCATTTAGTGCCCCACGTGAGTGCTCGGTGGGAAACTGAGGTGCCCTCGTCTGAATTTCCTTATCTGAACTCCCACAGCCAGGGTTCCAGTTCAGGGTGGACCCTCCCTGCCCCTTACTCTTGCTTCAGGGGTCTAGAAATCTCTGGATATGGGGAATGGCTGCAACCCAAGCAGCATGCTGAGCAACTCTTTTAAAACCTCTGGGACTCAGATTCCTTGTCTGTAAAATGGACATCACAGGAAGTCAGAGTCTCTGAGAGCTCACGCAGGTCTGGTACAAGGTGATGTTTGACGGCAGAGATCCACCTCTGAGCTCCCAAGGAGGATCAGCCCTAATCTGCTTCCCCAGGCACCTGGAAGGTCCCCATGGGGGGGCACAGAGGCCTGGGCTCTAAGACTCTGGAGCCCCCACTACCTTGCTCCAGCTGCTCCCTAGCTTCTACCCCATCCTAGACACGGAGGCCAGAGGCCAGGCTGAGGGTAGGTAAAGATTTCATGGGCTGCCCCCCCACAATTACTTCCTTCCCAGTTCCAGGCTGCTGGGCACCTTAACTGCTTGCAAGTTCATTCATCAACCACTCCCTGCCCCACCCCATCCACTCTGCCCTGGACCAATCTTTGTGCTTCCTCCCCTGCCTCACCCCAAGCAGCAGAAATGCAGAAATAATATCTGGCACTGGCCCCAGGAAGGGGCAGGGTCCGCATGCAGACCCTGTTTCTCTGTCCAGTTTCCCAGGCCCCACGGGGATGACAGATGAGTCTAGAAGAGGCATGGTGCGCTGGCCTGACTTCATCCCCATTTTACTGGTGGGGAACTGAGGCTCAGAATGGTAGAGAGTCTGGCCCCAGGTGACTGGAAAGTGGGAAGAAGGCCCCTCAAAGACCTCCGAGGAGTCAAGGACTAAGAGTTCAGCCTCCCCAAAAGGCCTCCCACCATTATTTGAGGAAGAATACAGATGAGAAGAGTTATCTGCTGAAATGAAGATGACTCAGGGGCCACAGTGGACCCCAAGCCAAGCTAGACCTCTGAGGAGTTGAACTTCTAAAGCAAACTGAGGAAAACTAGTGGGCCTGCAAGGAGGAGGTTGTTGAGGACATAAACTCTACTGAGTGCCTGGCACAGAGCAGACACTCATGAGCAGCTGGAGAGTTGACCAGAAGGTAAAATGGGGCTGCTTCTATGCACTGCCAGGAGTTTGCTTTGCCCAGAGACTCCTAGACCAGGAGACTGGCATGAGCCAAGTCAGCTGGTTCTAATCTGGGTCTGGCACAGGCTGGGAGACTCAGCTTGCCTGAGCCTCAGTTTCCAGAGCTATGAAATGGGGATAAACGTGGTGCCTTCTGAGTGGAGCCCTTGTCTGCTATAAGAGTCTCACGTGTGGTGGCCTCCACTCTGATATTCCAGGTTTGGGGCTGGGACATGGGTCAGAGAGAGCGATGACTTCTCCACCCTGGGAACTGTCTTATAGGGGAGCAGAAAGAAATTAAGTCAGGCGCCAAGAACTTCTTCTGGGAGCCATTGATGCTCAGTGACCAGGAAGTGAGCCCTTCTCCCGCCCGCACCCCCATGGTCCTGGGGACCTCACACTTCTCCCTTTGGGGTCTGGCTAAGAAAAACTGAGATTTGAAACGGAACCTCAAACTGGGTATGAGGCATTCACCAGCCTCTCGCTGGCTCAGGCTATGCTGGGGTGGCCGAACTGGCGGCCTCAGGGCTGGGGGTGGGGGTGGAAGGGTGGTGGTGCTCCCACTGTTCTCACGACCTCCCCACCTTGCTTCTGGGAGAAGGAGCAGCCCTTTTGGGGGGAGGGATGGAGTGCCAGAGCAGCGTGGCCTAAGGGAGGAGTCCAGATGCCAGGTGTGTGGCTAGGCCATATGCCCCCTCCAGCTTCCTGGAAGCTGGACCTCCTTCTTACCTGTTCTTACCTGTAGAGGTGACACTGGCAGTTCCGGAACTCCCACCAGGTTTCAGCAGCAGCAACAGAAGCGGCTGCGGCAGCTGGGAGCCCGCCATTCCTGCGTGGGGAGGGGGGACTGCGGGCTCCGCGCAGGTGTGTGGCCAGGTGCCTGCTCTTTACACCTGTGCGCCCCCTGCTGGCGGCACGCGGAGCTGCTCAGGGGCGAGGCGGAGGCGGGGCTTCCGGACGCAGGGCCTCTGGTGGGCGCTACGGTTCACCAGGGGCGACATTCCTGACCCCCTCTCCACTTGGACCCCTCCACCTCTCCTAACAAACCCTCCTGATTCATGACCCTGAAGCCTTTACACCTTGCCTATCCCCTCAGGATACCCTCTGCCCCTTCTAGTTCCCCCTGGAGCCCCCATCTCTCTGTGCCCCCTCTATGGCTGCCCCACACCCACGCTGTCACCCCCCTCTACCCCTCCTCTTGGCCAGGCTGCCCCCTCTCTCCCTCTCTGCCCTGTCCCTGATCCCACCAGCTGGGGATGTCTATGTACAGCTCTCTCTCACCCAGATTGGGGCCCCTTGGGGCTGGGCCCGGCATCCCCCCAAATCTGGATGTGGCTGGAACCCTCTAGTAATTCCTGAATGAGGCACCCATGCATGCACCTGTAGGATTTTCCAGGGCCAAGGGACCCATGGTGGCCATTCTAGGCCAGGTCCCCAGACACTGGCTTCTGGAGTACCTCCATCTGGAACCGACGACGCTGCCCTGCTAGCCGTGGATGAATATGATGGTACGTATGAGGCCACGCTGGCAGCCCTGACCTCTGGGAAAGGCTTGGGGTCCCCATCCCAGCCACAGACCCTAGGTGCCAACTGCATGGTTGGAAGTTTGGGGCCCCTCCTGTCCAGGATGTTCCAGATCCCTCTCATTTTCCCTCGCACCATGCCCGAGACACCCCCGTAAGCACAGGTAGACCAAGACCCAGACTGTGGAGGGCTTTATTCATTAGACCCAGAGAGCCACATGGCTCCTCCCCTGGTGTTCCCCCACTGGTAAGCCAAGGTCCTAGACACCTAGCCACGGCATGTGCTGTGAGTTGTCCCACGCCGCTGGTCCCAAGAGCGCATCCGTGGTGAGAGAGGCCCGGGTGCAATGGCCGCGCCAGGTGGCTTGAAGCATCTTGGCTGCTAACCGCCGCTGCTTCAGCTGGCAGCGTACAGCGAAGCCCCTCCAGGCTGACTGAATGGCCGTGGCTGCCTTGCTCTGGCTCTGGTGATGGGGTTGCCAGGGGCTCTGGGGGTTTGACCAGGTGAGGCAGCCCCGTGGCATGCCGGCCTGGCCCGCAGCACCCTGGCCCGTGCCATGCAGCACCCGGGTGGGCAGGGTATGGCCGCATATGTGGCATGTGCGGGAGCTGGAACCCACAAGCATCACCACGATGGGTGGGCTCCCCAGTCCAGAGCTCAGTGACTGGCAGAGACTACAGACACGTGGGTGGCAGGACTGGAAGCAGCGGTGATCAGACGTGGTCCTGGCCCTGCTGCCCGTCTCAGCCCACATGCCTGGGAGCAGCATCTGCTGGGTGCAGCTCCGGCGGATGCAGAAGCCTCGCCACACAGCCTGGATGACTGTGGCGGCTCTGCAGAGCCGGGCCAGGTCCCGCCGTAGACGGTAGCCACGCCAGGCAGCCTGGATGGGGATGGCCCACTGATGCCACACCTTGATGGTACGGCGCACCAGGAAGCCACGTGTACACGCCTGGAGGATGACCACCGCATGCACGATTATCTCCTCCACAGCCTGCGCCGACGACGTCACCAGCTCCCCCGGCTGTCTGGGATCCACCGCCGCCATGACATCCCACGCGCCCCCAGGGGCCGCAGTGCCGTCTCTGGGCCCGACCGCTCCACTGGGGACAGCAGAGTTCCACGCTCGGCTGCCAGACACGCCATTGTCCTCAGGACCCTGGGGTACAGCGGGAGTCAGGGATGCCCCGTGACTGTCTGCAGGAGCCACGGAGCTAAGGGAATTCCGAGACACCGGCGGCGACTCCTGGTTAAAGAGGGGCCTCCGGGAACCACTCGGTGAAGGCTCAGAGCCCAGGGACACACTCCGAATCCCCGGATTCAGCCTAGGGAAGACCATCCGTGGTGCCGCCTCACCAGTGTAGACTGTTGGCGCTAGGGCCAGCGGTGCGCCTGTGGAAGGTTTAGGAACTTCCTGTGAGGACCTGGGGGCGTCCTTCTGCTCCTGATGGGCGGGGCCCGTCCCAGCCACAGAACTGTCCGGCATTTGTGGGAAAGGGACATCATGCGTGGCCCTGAAGGATTTTCTAGGGCCGAGGGACTCACGGCCATCCTGAATCAGACCCCCAGACACTGGCTTCTGGAGCGCGCTGGATGCCACCCCTCTCACCAGGGGTGGATGAAGTGGCACGTGTGAGGCCACGCTGGTGGCCCCTGACTTCCGGGAAGTGCTTGGGGTCCCCATCCCAGCCACAGATCCTGGGTGTAAACCGGTTGCCAATAGTACTGCCATGGGCCAGCTTGGGTGACCCTGAGATGACAGTAGAAGCCATCATCCCACGGGAATGGCTCCGGGACATGTGAGCCGCCGAGGGGCTCTGGGGCACAACATAAACCATGGAGGGGCTCCGGGGTACAGCGTGAGACACTGATGTCTGCTGATGAGCCAAAGTGCCCTTGACAGACCCTGTCTGCGCACCAGGGACCCCACTAGCAGCCACAAGGTGGGAACTGGGGGCCCCCCAATTGCTGGCTGACCTCTGATGCAGAGTTGGGGTGCCACCACTGGCCACGGAGTGCTTGGCAAACCTCGGGGACTGTGGAGGGACAGAGGCCATGCCGCTGGTCATAGACATAGCTTAGCTGGGAGCCGCCTCCTCCAAGAGCGGCATTTGGTCTTTGGGAAGAGTCTGCAGGGAATTCTTGACTGTGGTCGATGTCAGTTGCCAGGGGACTATGGGACATCCACGGGGTTGCCTCAAGGACCTCGGACTCCCGGTTGGATATGGACCCCTGGGGCAAAGCCTCGTCCAGGTCCTCTGGCTTTATCACAGTCTGGTGGCCTGTGGTCTCAAACAGCATCATCCCAAGAGCTTGGCTCAACTGTGAGGCTCTTTGCAGAACCGTAGGCACTTGGTACACTCCCTCGGCTGTGCCATTAGCTTCCTGGAGGTAAGCTTGGGCCAGGCCAGGGGCACGGGATGCCTGGAAGGAGGCTGTGGACGCTTCTCCTGCCAGGGCTCCATGATATTGATGGGGAGAGAGCCCAATCAGCATGGACCCTTGGGGCAGGCTCTGGGCCACGCCTCCAACTGTGGAGGGTGGACCAGCTGTCCTAGCCATGGACTCCAGAACTAGGTTCTGATCCAGTCCCCCAGGCATAGCTGCTGGGTCCACACTAGAGGCCACAGGACGAGGAGGGGTACTTGAGCCCACCCCACTTGCCGCTGAACCTAGGAGCAGGCTTGGAGCAGTTAGACTAGCTGACGGTCTTACAGAGAGACCTTGCCTCTTCCCACCAGCACCGGATGCTGCATTCAGGCTGGGGGACACTGCAGTTGTGACAGAACTCAGAGGCAGGGTTCTGGCCATGCCATTGGCCCCAGAACCTGGAGGAAGGCCCTGACCCATGCCACTGATCATGGACCCTGGGGGAAGGGTCTGAACCACACCACTGACCATATAACCTGGCAGAAGGCTGGGGCCACACAACTCATCACGGACCCTTGAGGAAGGCTCTGGCCCACACCCCTGATCACGGACCCTGGGGAAAGACTAGGGGTCATACCACCGGCCCTAGTACCTGAGGCCACAGCTGTGGTCATCCTACTGGCTACAGAACCTGGCAGCACACCACTGGCCATGCCCATCCCAGGCTCCTGGCTGACAGCATCTGCTTGTTGGTAACTGGATTTGGAGATTGGAAGCACAGAAAGACACTGTTGGTCCAAAGATATTGGGAGATCGACATTGACCTGAGATATGCCGGGGCCCACATGGGTGAGGGAAAACTTGGATGAACTCACATCCAATCCACCGGGCACTGAAGCTGGAGAGAAGCCAGGTCCCGCCTCTGAGGCTGGTTCATGGATCAAGGGGGCACCAGCCACAGAGGCCCAGGATGTAATGGGGGCCATGCCCCCGGTCACTTGAGATTGGCTTGGGCCCATACCAGTCACCACGCTTCTCCACCCCATACTCCCTGACATGCCAGGGGATACAGGTACCCGAGACATACTTAGGAAGATACCAGCAGCCAAGGTCCCCAGAGGCACATTTGGAAGCATGCCAGCAGCCACGGTGCCCTGGGACATGCTTGTAGCCCTGCCCCTGAACAGAATCCCCTGAGATATACTAGTTCCCTGGCCCAGACGAGAGTCCTCTCCACGGGCCACAGATGCCTGGTAGAGACTTGGAGCTGAAACAGTGACAGCAGACTGTTCAGTTATGCTTGGGTGTCTCCCACTAATACTGGATGGCTGATGGAACCCAAGGGCCACCTTGCTGAACTCAGGGGCCTGGGGATGTGGGGTCACCCCACTAACCATCAGAGGATCTTGACACGGGTCCACCCTAGTAGACACAGCTGGCTGGCTCAGACCCCGGCCCACGCTGTTAGCCACTGATGGACATGGTGCACACGAGGTGACTTCAATGGCAAAAGAGGAATGACGCTGACGGGGAGCCACTGCACTCACCCTTGAGGACAGTAGATTTGAACCCATGCTACGGGCCCAACTTGGCTGACAGAGTGCACAACCGATACACTAATCACAGACGGCTGGGCCAGGCTGGGCATCCCCCTCCCAGCCACAGATGGCTGGCCTAGGCTGGGGGCCACCACATAAGCCATAGGAGGTTGGCCTAAGCTAGGAGCCATCCCACTGGCGAAGGATGGCTGGGCTAGGCAGGGGTTTACTCCAATGGTCATAGATGGTTGGCCTAGGCTAGGGGCCACCCCAATGGTCATAGGTGACTGGGCTAGACTGGGGGCCACCCCACCAACCCTACATGTCTGGCCTAGGCTGGGGGTCATCCCATCAGTCATAGGTGGCTGGCTTGGGCTAGGGGCCCTGCCATGAGTCACAGGCAGCTGGGCTAAGCTGGGGGCCACCCCACTGGTCACAGGTGGCTGCGCAAGGCTGGGGGCCACCCTGGTGGTCATAGATGGCTGGGCTAGGCTCAGGGCCACCCCACTGGTCACAGGTGTCTGGGCAAGGCTGGGGGCCACCCCACTGGTCACACGTGGCTGGGCTAGGCTGGGGGTCCCCCCACAAGTCACAGGCAGCTGGGCTAAGCTAGGGGCCACCCCACTGTTCACAGGTGGCTGGGCAAGGCTGGGGGCCACCCCAGTGGTCATAGATGGCTGGGCTAGGCCCAGGGCCACCCCACCAGTCACAGGTGGTTGGGCTAAGCTGGGGGCCACCACACCGGCCATGGATGGCTGGGCTAGACTGAGAGCCACCCTACAGGCCATCAATGGCTGTGCAAAGCTGGGGACCCATCAGTCACCAATGGCTGAGCTAGGCTAGGGGCCACCCTATTGGTCCTGGATGTCTGGCTTAGGGTGGGAGTCATCTTACTGGCCACAGATGGCCCAGATAGGCTGGCGATCACTCTACTGGCCACAGAGAGCTGGTCTGGGTCTGGGGAGACCTTACTGGCTACTGTAGGCTGGGATAGGCATGGGGTCAACCTACCGGCCACAGATGGCCGCCAATAGACCATAGGGACCACATTACTCAAAGACAGACTGAGGGTCAACCCAGTCCTATAGGGTTTCTGGGACAAGCTCTCCTTCAGATTCATGGAGCTTTGGCCTGAGGACATATCTCCCTCATCATCTGAGCCCCAGTGGACACTCTAGGTCATGCGACTGGCCACTGAACTGTGACGCAGAAGGGGGATCAGTTCTGAAGCTGCAGAAGACTGGTCGTGGAGGTTTGGGGTCGTGTGCCCATGGCCTGCTCTCTCAGACTCTTCCATGCTCCCAGGTCCCTGGGACCTCTCCACAGGCGCCCCAGAGAGGAGAGGATCTAGATGAAGCTCCCTGTCCAAGCTGGCTTCCCAGGACTACTCCTCCACCAGGTCATGCTGGCCACAGACTTGGAGGAAAGGTTGAGTGAACTGCAGTTGCGCGGTGAGCTCTGGGAATTGCTCACATTGGAGCCATAGTCTGTGGAGCCCTGGGAGAAGCTTCTGGCCAGGTCACTGTCTGGACCCTGTGGCAAAGTGGACACCAGTTCATTAAGTATATGGCTAGTCACCAGCTCCTGTGGGCAGTGAACACTGGAAATGGTACCCCGTGCTTGACTTTTCTCCTGCCCAGGGATGGCTGTACGGGGAAGGGTGGGCGCCAGCCTATTGCCTGGGGAGGCTTGGAACAGACTGGGATCAACCTGAGTCTTGAGTGCCCAGCGATGACCAGGAGCTACGGAGCCGGGCCGGAGATCTGGGGTTATGACACAGGCCTTGGGGGCCTGTGGTTGTGCTTTGCTCACCGTGGAGGCATGTGGTGGACTTGGGGTCACCTTGTTGGTCATCTCCCTAGTGCCCATGGAGGTTCGTTTAGGATCTGGGGACCGAGTTCTCTGCATGGTCTCCTCAGGGACCATAGATGACTGTTGCGGACCTCTGGCCACTGAGGGTCGACACACACCGGGAGGTACCCTGCTGACCCCGGAGGGTTGACACCCGCAAGCCGACCCCACATAGGCAGCGGCACACTGGTGGGAGTGGGTGCCCCTCCCACGACCTGCAGTGACGGGAAGCTTGCCCGGTGCCACTACCCTGCCCTCCCCCGACGACGCCCATGGACGTGGGGCCGCCCTGCTGACCTCGTGTGGATTGTGGGCGCTTGGGGTCATGCTGCCACTGGCCAATGACGGCCGGCTCATGCTTGGGCCCACGCCATTGGCAATGAGTGGCTGCCACAGACTGGGGGGCGGCTGCTGGTGGGGCGAGTTGGGCAAATTGGGGTCCACATCACTCACCATGGGACTGAGATCTGAGGCCAGTTCACTAGCCCTTGGGTGCAGGCACACATTTGCCTCATGGACCTTGGGGGTCAGGTACAGATTTAGGGTGTCTCTGCTGGGTCCCATCTCCTGTGACAGAGTGGGGTCCAGGGCAGCAATCAGGGGATACTGATGAATGGTCAAGGGGTCCAGCAGTCAAGGAGGCGCCCACAGAGACCACCGAGGAGCAGGGTGACCCCCCGAGCATGGCTCCATCCCCCACCTCTTCCAAGAGCCTGGAGGGCCAGCCTGTGATGAAACCCTCCGAGGCCCCACCCCAGTGAACCCTGACCTTGCTGGGCTGTAGTCTCATGGGGCCCAGGGTGGGACCCCATGCAGCCGACGGGCTCCTCCTGCAGTCCACCTCCACCAGGGTCGGCATCACAGTCACCCCGCTTCCCGCCGTTTTCGCGGCAGCCTTGGGGAGGACAACTCCAGACCTCAGGGCCACCTGAGAAAAAGACTGGCTGAGGACTGCGCCCAGCTCACCCTGACACAGGGCCTGGTTCAAGGTGGCCCGCTCCCCCTCCATCAGGGCCTTGCTGAGCACGTCCGCCAGTCTGCCCTGAATGGCCTTAGGGAGCTCTGCCCGCAGCTCGCCCCGGGCCAGGGCGCAGGACAGGCTGGTGGCCAGCTTGCCCCAGGACAGCACCTTCACCAGCGCCGTGCCCAGGATGCCCTGGGGCAGGGCCTTGGCCATCGTGGCTCCCGAGACCTCTTTGGATAGGGCCTGGTCCAGGGCCGCCCTCACTTTCCCCTGGGAGAGGGCTTTTGCCAGCAGGGCGCGGAGAGGTTCTCCTGGGAGCCCAGCAGGGCAGCCAGCTCAGCACATAGGGAAGCGAGCTGGGAGGCTGCCAGCTCCTCCTGGCAGGGTGGGGCTGGGCTGCTTGTTGACAGCTGGGCCCTGTCCCCCCAGGATTCGACATTGCACGTGGTGTGCCCAGCAGAGGCCAGCAGAGGCACCAGCGTGTTCTGGCTCTCAGAGGCCCCCTGGCGTGGGCCCTGGGTGGCCTTGCCCTGCACGTAGATGTGGGACAGGAGCTGGGTCAATCTGTCCTCTGGCTTGGCTCGGGGCAGGGCGCCAACGTGCTGGCAGGGCTGGGTGGAGGCCTTGAACTCGACTAGGAGTGGTTGGGACTGGGTCTTGCTGCTGAGCTCAGCGGCCTGGCGGGCTGCATGGAAGCTCTTGGCCGTTTCTGTGGCCAGATGTGCCTGGGACGGTGCCTGGGTCAGCGTGGTGGGCAGATGTGCCTGGGACTGCACCTTGGACAGATGTGATTGGGCTAGGGCTGTGGTCAGCTCAGGGGGTGGATGTCCTTGGGACGGGCCCTTGGTCAGCTTGGTAGAAACATGTGCCTGGGACGGGGGCTTGGTCAGCTCGGCCGGCAGACGTGCCTGAGGCGAGCCTGTGGTCGAACACGGGGCCGGTTGTGCCTGAGGCAGACAGGTACCCAGATGTGCCACAGCTGTTTCTATAGGCTCACATACCTGGGATAGGGCCTTCACGACATCCGTCCTCAGGTGTGCCTGCTTGCTCCCATCCTCAGCCACTTTTGACCAGGACGACACCACGGGCGCTTCCACGGCCTCACTGATGTTAGACGCTGTTTCTGTTTTCACCCGTTTCTGGGAGAAGTCCCTGATTTTCTCACCTTCCGAAGGAGGCCTGGCTGTAGGCTTGGGATCCCCAGCCCCCAGATGTGATGGGGGGAAGCGTTTCATTTTTCCCTTAGTCAAGTACGGGTGGGGTGAGACCTCGGTCACCCCTGCTGCCTGCCTCGCGTTCACCACAGCCTTGGCCTTCAGTCCACTTAGACATGTGTGGGATGAGGTGTCGGGAATTCCAGCTGCCGCCAGTGCTGAAGGCGGAGGTTTGAGATTTTCAGCTGCTGGAGGGGGCAGGCACAGGGTCCTGAGGATGGCGGCTACTGAGCGTAACTGAGCTGGGGTCTTGGTTACCATGGCCGCCAGGCGTGTCTGGGCAGGAGGACCTTTGGTCACCGAGACGCCTTGGAGTGTCTGATGAGATGGGGTCTTGGTCATCGTGGCTGCCAGGCGCACCTGGGGTGGGGTCTTGGCCGTCACGAGCGCTGCACACGTCTGGGGTGGGGCCTTGGTCATCGTGGCTGCAGGGCGTGTCTGCGTTGGAGACTTGAACGTTGAGGGCAACAGGCATAACTGGGGTGGAGTCTTGGCCATCATGGCTGCTGGTCGTGTCCGGGGTGAAGTGTTGGTCATCGAGGCTGATGGTCTCATTTGAACTGAGGTCTTGGTCACCGGGGTCGCTGGGCAGGGCTGGGGTGGGGTTTTGGTTATTGTTATCACGGGCACTGGGCACGGCTGGGATTGGATTTTGTTCATCGTGGCCGCTAGGCATGACTGGAGTAGGGTCTTGGTCACTGTGGCTTGTGGGCACGTCTGGGCTGGGGTCTTGGTTATCACGGGTGCTGGGCCTGTCTGTGGTGGCCCTTCGAGGACCTCTGCTTCCATGTGGGCCTGGGTCTGGCTCTTGAGTTGTCCTTGAACTGCCTGGGCACATCTTCCGGATGGTGGTGGCCCCGGGCCTCCTGCCTTGTTAGCTCTGGCAGTAACTTGCTTGGTCTTCATCATGTCCCCCTCTCCGTGGACAAGGCAGGCATTTCTGATGGTTCTTGTCAGCAGGCATGGGAGGCACTTCGCCTCTGGACTCACAGGACACGGAAGTCTGATGGCAGCGGTCTGGTGTGGAAGGAAGGCGACGCTGGGGCCTCCGACAGAGCACGTACCTGGCTGTGACATGCCCTGGGACTGCAGCAAGGCCAGCTGGTGGGTACAAGCGGACAGGCCGTTGGAGGAAGGAAACTGGGTCTCCTTGCTCACCATGGTGGGCTGGGCCAGAAGGGACTTGCCCTCTTCCAGATGCTGGAACCGCACCTGCCGGGGCGAGTGGTAAGGGATGTCCCTCTCCTCCACCTTCGCTTTTTTCTCCACCGTCTTGCCAGGCTGGAGGAGGCACCTGGTGCTGAAGCGTCGCCAGGCCTCCTGGATGGCCTTGGTCACCATCACCTGAGAGATTACCTTCTGCCGGAGCCGGTAGCCCCTCCAGTTGGCTTGGATGAGGGTGGCTGCGTGGGACAGCATCATGTCCATTTCGTCCACCAGGATATTCTTGAAGGTCTGGCTCTCCACCGCAGCCCGGAGGCATGGGACATGATGAGCCACCGTCTCGTCCTTGTCTGGCTGTTGCACAAGGGTCTCCTTGGATGCAGGCGGCTCATGCCGGGGCCGTGGATGCAGTGTCCCTGCTTTGCCTTGGAGATTGGGGACGGGCTGATAGGAGCTCTTCCCACTGGGTGACACCTGTAGCTGCAGACGCAGTGTCCCCACTTTGTCTTGAAGGTTGGGGACGGCTGATAGGAGCTCTGCCCACTGGGTGACACCTGTAGCTGTGTCGCTTGCTGCCTTGCTTTGGTTCCTAGGCGGCTCAGCTCTGCCTGTGGGGGGTTATAGGGAAGTAAGTGGTCAGGGAGCAGTGTAATGTACACACGAGGCCTCCTGGCTGGGGCGGGCACTCACCCCAGAACCTACATCTTCTTGCTCCTGGCACCTTGCCACCTTCCTCCTCTCCTTGGCAGGCCCTCTCTCTCCCAGCCACATGCCCAGGTGGCCTTTGGTACCCATGTCTCCCTCATCATCCTGAGGCTACTCCAACACCAGCACGCAGGGCACGTTCTCACCTGAATGTCTGACCACCTATCTGCTTTTCGACCTTCTTCTGTATCTGGAACATACTGTGAGTACAGCACTGATCACAGTATTTTGGAAATATCCTGTTTGTGTGTGCATGCGCCTGGTGTTATTATTTGCTTTTCTCCATCGACTGTGAATTCCTAGAGGGCGGGAACCAAGTCTGAGTCACTTCTGTGGCCCTATCTCAGTCACAGGGCTGGGCTCCAAGCTTTGAACAGGTATTGGCTGGGTGGCTAGCTTGACCAATAAATGAGTGGATGAGTGGACTGAAAGGTGGATGGATAGATGGTCTCATGGCTAGATACTGAATGGATAAATCAGTGGACGCATGAATGCTGGATGGGTTGGAGGAATGGATGAAGGGTAGGGCTGCAAATGGATGAGTAAATGAAGTTGACGAATGAATTGAACAGATAAGTAAATAAGGAAATGGACACATGGATGGATGGATGAACGGATGGATGAGTGAGTAAACAGATAAATGGATGGATGTGTGGGTGGATGGAGGAATGGATGGCTGGAGGAATGGATGGATGGATAGATGGGTAGGTGGGTGGATGGATAGATGCGTGGATGGGTGGGTGGGTAGCGGGATATATGGATAGATGGAGGGAGGGAGGAGAGATGACTGGGCAGATGGATGGATGAAACCTGAGTAGATAAATGTGTGTGAATGAAGAAAGCTGAAAGAATTGGTAAAGAGATCAGTGAATAGGAGGTGGACTGATGAATGGCTGGATGGATCAGTGAATGAATGGGGGATAACGTAGATGATGGGTAGATCAATGACAGATGGAAGGGTGGTAGAGGGAAGAATGAGGGCATGACTGGCTTTCAGAAGTACTTTGACTACCTGCTGAAGACAGAACCAACTGACCTTCCTGATGACTCATGAGGAACCAGTCCTCAGTACAATCTAGCTCTCTCTTACTCATGAGCAGTTAGGGCTGTCTCCCAGTGGGAACGAGGCCAAGGCTGTCTTATCTTTAGGGTGTCTCAGTTTTATGGCAGAGCCTAGTCTAGGTTGGAGGCCTGGCACAGATCTTCACGCCACCTCCAGAATGGCGCTGGGATCTTTCTTGTCTCTGGATTTCAAGTGTTTTAATAGTACACTCAATTGTCTTTCAAGTTGCTGAGATAAATGAAATCTTTTTAAATGTTAATGTTAAGTAAATAAATAAATCTTAGTCCATCTGCTGTTAAAAAAAAAAAAAAGACGTACTTTGATGCAGAGAGAGTTCAGACACTGTCAAGCAGCCCTGATGTATAACCTGGAGCATAAGACACTTACTTTGCAGAAGTACCCTCTTCTGGCTGGACCAGTCAGACTTCATACCTTGGAGGGTCACAGACCTGGAGGAAAAGCAGGAAGAGAAGGTGCAATCTCAGAAGCCAGCTTGCAAGAGGAAGCAGCCTTCATCCCTTCAGCCCATGCACTGTGCAGCTACACTGCCCTGGGTTGGCTCTGTCCCCAAGACCAAAACGAAAAGAGATGTTAAAAGCAAAAAAACTAAATTCTCTTTAAAAAAAAAAAAACACAACTTTTTTTTTTTTTTCTCTTTGCAAATCTCGCTCATTCAGAGGTAAAACTAGAGAAATACCAGTTAGGCCAAAGGGTAGGATAAAGCCACCATCAAAAATTGGCACTTCTGGGGCTTCCCTGGTGGCGCAGTGGTTGAGAATCTGCCTGCTGATGCAGGGAACATGGGTTCGAGCCCTGGTCTGGGAGGATCCCACATGGCGCGGAGCAACTGGGCCCGTAAGTCACAACTACTGAGCCTGCGCGTCTGGAGCCTGTGCTCCGCAACAAGAGAGGCTGTCATAGTGAGAGGCCCGCGCACCGCGATGAAGAGTGGCCCCCGCTTGCCACAACTAGAGAGAGTCCTCGCACAGAAACGAAGACGCAACACAGCAAAAATAAATTAATTAATAAACTCCTACCCACAACATCTTCTTTAAAAAAAAAAAAAAAAAGGCACTTCTGGGCTTCCCTGGTGGCACAGTGTTAAGAATCTGCCTGCCAATGCAGGAGACATGGGTTCGAGCCCTGGTCTGGGAAGATCCCACATGCCACGGAGCAACTAAGCCCGTGCGCCACAACTACTGAGCCCACATGCCACAGCTACTGAAGCCCGTGTGCCTAGAACCCATGCTCCACAACAAGAGAAGCCATCGCGGTGAGAAGCCTGCACACCGCAACAAAGAGTAGACCCCGCTTGCCACAACTAGAGAAAGCCCGTGCGCAGTAACTAAGACCCAATGCAGCCAAAAATAAATAACTTAATTAATTTTTTTTAAGAATTGGCACTTCTGCTACAATTGTCAGTGAATCTCCTCCACACACATGTTTTTGGATTAAAAAAAAAAAAAGATGAATGTGCAAGGAAGTCTATTCCAGTGGGGTTTTTTAAAAAAATTTTATTGAAATATAGTTGATTTACAATGCTGTCTTAGTTTCAGGTGTATAGAGAAGTGATTCAGTTATACATACCTAAATATATATACATATATGTTCTTTTTTTACATTCTCTTCCATTATAGGTTATTACAAGGTATTCAGTATAGTTCCCTGTGCTATACTGTAGGCCCTTGTTGGTTATCTATTTTACATATATCCAGTGTTATTTTGTACCTAAAAACAAAACTGGAAATAACCAAAAAGGTGATTGCTAGGGGGCAGTTACAAGTGCGTAAAGAAAAGTACTCAAGGATGTTCATCTCTATACTTTTGAGAAGAGTCAAAACTGGAAACAAGCCAAATGGTGGTTTAAATTAATCAATTGAATATTCATACAGTGGTATACTATCCAGCCATTAGAAATGGTGTCCAGACCCACAAGAATGGCTAAAATTTAAAAGGTGAATATGTCACAACCGCTTGCAGAAACGATCCATATCTTGACAGGAACTCAACAATTCCACCCTGACAAATATACTCAAGAGGTCCAAGTGTTTATACTCACCCCAAACCAGAAAGCACCCAAATGCCCATCAACAGAATAATGAATATCAAGTGTATATTCATCCATATATTAATATGAACGAATAGGAATAGAAATACTGACTTATTTATACCCGTTCAACACATCAATGAGAATGAGGTCAGCACTAGAGAGAAATCTCACATACATTGTTTTGACTGAAAGAAGCTGAACATAAAAGAGGACAGATGGGTTATTCCAATTATAGGGCATTTAAAAGGGAACAGAAGAAATTAAGGTCTGCTATTAAAAGTCTGGCCAGAGCTTCCCTGGTGGCGCAGTGGTTGAGAGTCCGCCTGCCGATGCAGGGGACACGGGTTTGTGCCCCGGTCTGGGAAGATCCCGCATGCCGCGGAGCGGCTGGGCCCGTGAGCCATGGCCGCTGAGCCTGCGCGTCCGGAGCCTGTGCTCCGCAACGGGAGAGGCCACAACAGTGAGAGGCCCGCGTACCGCAAAAAAAAAAAAAGAGTAGCCCCCGCTCACCACAACTAGAGAAAGCCCACGCACGGCAACGAAGACCCAGTGCAGCCTAAATTAATTAATTAATTTAAAAAATAATCATAAAAAATAAAAAATAGCCCAGGACTTCCCTGGTGGCGCAGTGGTTAAGAATTCATCTGCTAATGCAGGGGACACGGGTTCAATCCTTGGTCCAGGAAGATCCCACATGCCGTGGAGCAACTAAGCCCATTTGCCACAACTACTGAAGCCCGTGTGCCTAGAGACAATGCTCTGCAACAAGAGAAGCCGCCTCAATGAGAAGCCTGGGCACCGCAAAGAAGAGTAGCCCCTGCTCACAGCAACTAGAGAAAGCCTGCATGCAGCAACGAAGACCCAACGCAGCCCAAAAAAAGGATATAGAAAAAATGAGGGAGTTTGGCCTTTTAGTCAAGGTGGCAGAATGATGTGATGTGGGAACCTGACCCCCTTCACTCCAACACAGAAATAACAGATAGAATATTTTAAAACAATGTTCCACATGGTGATCCTTTTTTAATGTATAGAAATATCAGATCACTACATTGTATGCCAGCAACTAATGTAGGTCAATTATACTGCAAAAACAAACAAACAAACCCATAGAAAAAGAGATCAGATTGTGGTCACCAGAAGGGGTAGGGATGGGGGCAGGGGAATTGCATGAAGGCAGTCAAAAGGTACACACTTCCAGTTATAAGATAAATAAGTACTAGGGATATAATGTACAACATGATTTAAATAATTCAAACTGGGGCTTCCCTGGTGGCGCAGTGGTTGAGAGTCCGCCTGCCGATGCAGGGGACATGGGTTCGCGCCCCGGTCCGGGAAGATCCCACATGCCATGGAGCGGCTGGGCCCGTGAGCCATGGCTGCTGAGCCTGTGCGTCCGGAGCCTGTGCTCCGCAACGGGAGAGGCCACAACAGTGAGAGGCCCGCATACCACAAAAAAAAATAAAATAAAATAAAATAAAATAATAATAATTCAAACTGCTGTATGTCATATGTGCCATATGTTTAAGAGAGTAAATTCTGAGTTATCATCACAAGGAAATAATTTTTTTCTTTTTCTTAAATTTTGGATCTATATGACATGATGAATGTTCACTAAACTTATCGCAGTCATCATTTTATGATATACCTAAGTCAAGTCATGCTGTACATACACCTTAAACTTATACAGTGCTGTATGTCAATTATATCTCAATACAACTGGGGAAAAACATTTTTGAAAAAAGAAAAGAATGAGACTTCAAAAACAAACTCATAGAAAAAGAATAAAACCCTTGTAATTTCCTTTTTAAAAAAGAAAAAAAAGGAAGGAAAAAAGGAAAATGTTACCACAATCTAGCTCTCACCGACAGATAAGATGCAAACATACTAAAAACGTGACCACTTATCAGAAGAATAATACTATACCCAAGTGCTATTTATTCCAAAGATGTAAAAATAGTTCAATTTCTAAATATTCCCAAGGTAATTCATTACACCTAGAAATCTAGAAGATAGCCATATGATTTTTCAAAAAGGGCCAAAGCATTTTGGCCAAAGCATTTTATCAAATCCAATAGCTATTTCTAATAAACATTTTTAAAAATAGATAGGATAGTAACTAAAATTGGTAAGTCTAACTACAAAACCACAGCAAATGTCATTTTAAATGGTGAAATACTGAAGTCATTTTTGTTAAAGGAAGGAGAAAGATGTTGCCCCACCCTTGCTGCGGGTATCATTATTTTTGGTGGTTACAGCAAAACAAGATGACAAGGACTTGAATAATCAGTGTAAATGTTTGAAAAGAAGAGCTCAGCAGGAATTGTCAACCTAGAAGACCCAAGAGATTCTAATTTTCTAATTTCCTAAGGCACATGGCTGCACACAGAAACCCATAGCTCTTCTGTATTTGAGGTAAAACCAGCTGGAAATGCAAATGAGAAAAAAATACCATTCATTCATAGTGATGTCCAAAACTATACAATTCAGGGAATTCCCTGGCGGTCCAGTAGTTCAGACTCCATGCTCTCACTGCTGAGGGCCCAGGTTCAATCCCTGGTCGGGGAACTAAGATCCCACACGCTGTGTGGTATGACCAAAAAAGAAAAAAGAAAAAATATATATATATATATATATATACACAATTCATAGGAACAAATATTACACAAAAGCCAAAGGGGTTATGTGAAGGCCAGGAAAAGAGACAAAAAGCATCTGAAAGATGTACCATGTGCTTAGGAAGAAAGAATTCCTATAAATTATTACACAGTATCACAATTCATAGAGTGTAATTCATGCCCAATTAGAATCCCAATGGGGAGTTTTTTGAACATGGAATGATTTCAATGTTCAGAAGGAAGAGTAAATGAGAGTAGCCAAGAAGATCATGAAGAGTAGTAGTTGGGACTTCCCTGGTGGCACAGTGGTTAAGAATCCACCTGCCAATGCAGGGGACATGAGTTCGAGCCCTGGTCCGGGAAGATCCCACATGCCGCGGAGCAACTAAGCCCGTGCACTACAACTACTGAGCCTGCGCTCTAGAGCCCGCGAGCCACAACTGCTGAAGCCCTCACACTAGAGGCCGTGCTCTCCAACAAGAGAAGCCACCGCAATGAGAAGCCTGTGCACCACAACAGAGTAGCCCCCGCTCGCCACAACTAGAGAAAGCCCGCGCGCAGCAACGAAGACCCAACGCAGCCAACAATAAATAAATAAATCTATATATTAAAAAAAAGAAGAGTAGTAAAGAGGACTCTGACTTGCCAGATTATAGACATACTCAAAAGCCATCATAGGGCTTCCCTGGTGGCGCAGTGGTTGAGAGTCCGCCTGCTGATGCAGGGGACACGGGTTCGTGCCCCGGTCCGGGAAGATCCCACATGCCGCAGAGCGGCTGGGCCCGTGAGCCATGGCCGCTGAGCCTGTGCGTCCGGAGCCTGTGCTCTGCAACGGGAGAGGCCACAACAGTGAGAGGCCCGCGTACCGCAAAAAAAAAAAAAAAAAAAAGCCATCATAATCACAGTATGGTTCCCATCCAGGACTAGACAAAGAGACCAGTGTGACAGAAGAGTGAAACCAGGAATTAACACCAATGTACCAAGGATACATTGTATTTCAATTCAGGAGGGGAAAGTTCTGTGTTTAAACAAGTGGTACAAGGCAATCTATTTGGAAGAACGTAAGTTTGGACCTCTATCTCATACCATATTCTAAAAAATTCCAGATGGATTGAAAAATGATAAGAACATTTATTAGTATGTGAGTATAACCTGTAAATCACTGAGCTGTTGTAAAACTAAACAGGAAACCCAGAAGCTTTGAAAAAGGTAAACATGTTTGACATCATAAAGACCAAAATAATATTATGGCCAGTGATGCCATAAATAAGGCCAAAGTACAAAAGACTGGGGGAAATGTTTGCAGTGAATGTGATAAAGAGTCCAAGTTAATTGCCTGCTAAAATAAAAATACCCATACTTTTTGGAAGATTATGACAGCATCCAGTCTCTGCCTCTTAACATTCACAATGTCTAGGTATAAACCAAATTGACTAGAAATATGAATAAACTCAAAAAAATGTAACTCATTCTCCTGAGAAAAATTTATCAATGGAGTATGACCCCAAGATGCCCCAAATGTTGGAATTATCAGTCAAGGATTTTAGAGCAGCTATTATAATTATGCTAAATAGAAAAATATACTCGTATTGAGTGAAGAGGTGGGACATCTCAGTAGAGAAATAGAAAAATAAAGATATTAGAAAAGAACGAGGTGGAAATTCTAAAACTGAAAATATACAATGTCTGGAATTCAAAAATTCTCTGGATGGGCTAAACAGCAGAGCGTAGATGACAGAAGAGTCAGTGAGTTTGAATATAAATAGAAATTATCCAATCTGAAGAACACAGAGGGGATAAAGAATGGGCCATAGAGCAAGCGTTAGGGACCTGTGGGACAAGATCAAAAGGTCTAACATAGATGTAATTGGGGTCCCAGAAAAAAGAGGAGGGTATAAAAAGTATGTAAAGAAATAACAGCCAAAAGTCTGTTGGAAAAAAATTTATAGGTTTAAAAAGCTCAGAAAACCCTACGCAAGATAAGCACAAAGAAACACACACCTGGCTCAACACAGTCAACATCCTGAAAAGCCAAGATCAAATCTTGAAACCAGTCAGAGAAAAATAATACATAACATACAGTGGAGCCATGATTCAGCCAGCTTCTCATCCAGAAGACACTGCAGCAGTCTGGGCTCAATCAGGAGATCGAAACCACAACACAGATTAAATGAGGGAAGTTTAATACAAAGAATTGTTTATGATGATAAAACAGTAACTATGGACTTCCCTGGTGGTGCAGTGGTTAAGAATCCACCTGCCAATGCAGGGGACACAGGTTCGAGCCCTGGTCCGGGAAGATCCCACATGCAGCGGAGCAACTAAGCCTGTGTGCCACGACTACTGAGCCTGCGCTCTAGAGCCTGTGAGCCACAGCTACTGAGCCAGTGTGCCACAACTACTGAAGCCCGCACACCTAGAGTCCATGATCCGCAGCAAGAGAGGCCACCGCAATGAGAAGCCCGCGAACCGCAACAAAGAGTAGCCCCTGCTCACCGCAATTAGAGAAAGCCCGCGCGCAGCAACGAAGACCCAGCGCAGCCTAAAGGAAACTCTAATGTGGTTTCCTAGGGAGTATCCCCAAGGAAGGGCAAATTTGGAAGAGGTTAAGCCCCCTTGGAGAAGATGTGGTTTGACCCACCAGATGGCAGAGATATTTGCTGGTTTGGCCAGACCGAAGCAGAGCTGGAGTTGCCAGGCAAGCAAAAGGCCACCCCCTGAAGTGCACGTGGAGGAACAGGTGATCAGTAACTGGTGATATGAGCACACGTCAGGAGTCCAGTTGCTGGTGTGGGCAGAAGGCCTGCAGAGTGTGTGGGCCACCGTGGGGGCTTTGGGTTTTGGGTCAAGAAGCCTACAGAAAGATTTTCACCAGGTCATGTCTGCAAAGTCACAAAGGGATGACGTTCTAGACCCATGAGTGGGGCAGGTTCACCAGGAATCTTCACACCTCTACCACTGACACTTCCCGGCAATGTTTCACCAGTACCCTCTACTCACTTGAAAGGAGACAATGAAAGGAACTCCTTGGTATATTACAGAGTAATGGACATATTGAAAGGTACATTTGGAGGCAAGATGTAATAAATTGAGAACTGACATGCACCCTAAGTGATGAAAGAACAAAAAAACCTGCCAACTGATAATTCTATACCTAGCAAAAATGTCCTTTGAGAGTAGTTAAAGACATTTTACAGAAAACAGAAGCTGGTCCTCCTTGAGTTGCATCTTTTATTTTTTTTTAATTTATTTTTGGCTGTGTTGGGTCTTCATTGCTGCGTGTGGGCTTTCCCTAGTTGCGGCGAGCGGGGGCTACTCTTCGTTGCGGTGCACAGGCTTCTCATTGCGGGTGGCTTCTCTTGTTGCTGAGCACAGGCTCTAGGCGCACAGGCTTCAGTAGCTGTGGCACGCGGGCTCAGCAGTCATGGCTCGTGGGCTCTAGAGCTCAGGCTCAGTAGTTGTGGCACACGGGCTTAATTGCTCCGTGGCATGTGGGATCTTCCCGGACCAGGGCTTGAACCCACGTCCCCTGCATAGGCAGGCGGATTCTTAACCACTGCACCACCAGGGAAATCCTTGAGTTGCATCTTGAATTGCCGCCTAGTTTTGGTCAATTTACCCCGGGGAAGTCCTGCAAGCCAGAACAGAGATGACTGTATGACACAAAGCATCACTGAAATTTTTCAAAATGGATAGGCTTTGTGGAATTCCCCCGCTCAATGTGGGGTTGGTGGGCTAGGCGCTCAAAGAAATCTCACGCACACCTTTCTCTGTAGACTCTATGAAGTAACAGCTGCGAACGGAGATACTCAGAGATTTCAAGCTGCATAAAAAGGTTTTAAACTCCTCAGAAACAAAAGTGGTTCTCTAAGCAGTATGCAAAGAATGAGAATCAATTCTGCCTCAGAGAGGAAGTAAAAGCAGCAAGATGATCAATATCTTGTAATAAACTCTAATGGGAAAGAAACTGGAAAAGAATATATATATATATATATATCTGAATCACTTTGCTGAAATTAACACATTGTAAATCAACTATACTTTGATAAGAAAGAAAGAAAGGGAGAGAGAAAGAGAGAGAGAAAGAGAAAGAAAGAAAGAGAAGCAAGATGACACGTGACTGGTCGTCTCTGCTTGGTCCAAAATGTGCAAAGAACCTGGTTTATGTGGCTTGTGTAGCTCCTATGCCCTGAGAGATGCTTTGTGCCCGGACGGCAGTCATGGGTGATTACCTCCAAGATGACCATGCTAACTGGAGAGCAAGGGCTGTACTGCTGTGTCCCCAGCTCTATTGCCAGCCTGGCACATAATCAACCAACACAGATTGCTTGTTGGGTAAGTGCTTGTGGATGTGTCTTGTTATTAATCAGTTAGAGGGTCTGATGCCACCATACCTTCTCAGGTGTGTCCCTTTAGCTTTCTAAGAATCTAGGCGTAGGGGATTAAGAGGTACAAATTATTATGTATAAAATAATCTACAAGGATGTATTATATAGCACAGGGAACATAGCCAATATTTTATAATAACGATACATGCAGCATAACTTTTAAAAATTGTGAATCACTATACTGTATACCTATAACTTATTTAATATTGTACATCAACTATACTTCAATAAAAAAAATTATTTTTGAAAAAAAATAAATAAATAAAGACATTTTCAGGTAAAAAAAAAAACTAAAAGAGTTTGTCACCTGCACACCTGCATTACAATAAATGCTACTAAGAAAGTTCTTCAAGCTGAAGGAGATTTACACTTGAGGGAAACAGATCTTTGGGGAGAAATGAAGAACACATAAGAGATGATAAATACCTGCATAAATAAAAAAGACTATTATTTTTCTCTTTTAAAGAACACATATAACTGTATTAGCAAAAACTAAAACATTGTCTTGTGGCATTTATAATCTAGGTAGATGTCATTCATATGACAAAGAGAATAAAGGACAATGGTGAGGGTAAAAAGACCTCTACAGTTGGAAGATTTTTACATTTTAGGTGAAGTAGAACAATAGTAAGTCCAAGTCAATTGTGACTTAAGGATATATGTTAAGGATTGCAGTTCCTTGAGCAGCCCCTAAAAAGGAAAAAAAAAAGGCAGTAGTTAATTTAAAAGAGAATTCTGAAAAAGATTCAAATAATCCAAAAGAAGGCAGAAGAGGGGGAACAGAGGAATAAAATTCGGAGACCACAGAAAGAAAAGTAGTAAAATGGTAGATTTAAATTCAATCATATTAATCATTGATATGATAATGGACTAAAGATCTCAAAACAGAGATGATCACAGTCGATTTGTTTTCAAGAATATCTGGCCCCAAGATGAGCCAGGCCCCAGGCACAACGGGCATCAATGTGAACTAAATTGTAACAGCAAACTGGCCTGAAGCTGGCTCCCTGGAGGCGGGCACAGTCACTGTCCCCATGTCAGAGGAGGCAACACAGTGCGTCTTTTTTTCTTTTTTTTTAAAATCTATTTAGTTATTTGGCTGTGCCGGGTCTTAGTTGTGGCATGCGGGGCTCTTAACTTGCGGCATGCAGGATCTAGCTCCCTGACCAGGGATCGAACCCAGGCCCCCTGCATTGAGAGCGCGGAGTCTTAACCACTGGACCACCAGGGAAGTACCAATGTACTGTGTCTTACTTCTTTATATCATTTCCTATTTGCCTCCCCCGTTAGGCTGTGAGCTGCCCACCAGGGAGGACCCTTTGTTTGCCCTTGTCCCAGTGTCTAGAACAGTACACATAGTATGTGCTCAAGAGATATTTATGGATAAATGGAAGGATGAAAGGAAGGATAAATAAATGGATGGATCGATGGATGGATGGATGAACGTGGCCCAGGATTCAGAACTTGGTGACGGCCGCTTCAGGATCCAAATTGGTCCATCCCAGGTTCTGAGGTTTTCTCAACCACACGGCTCAGCCCTTTCGATAAACTCAATCAGAATAAGGAGACAAAGGAAGGACAGAGTGAGAGAAACAGGATGGCAGGAAATGCAAAGAAGGAATAGGAGCCGCGGACACATAAGCTCAGTGGCCAGCTAGGCAAATTTGAGCAAACCCCTCTGAGCCTTCCACATGTGTCACATGAGCTAAGACCACTTTCCCAGCTTCCCAAGAAGACAGGACAGGCTCTCCAGGCTGGGCCCCCAAGGCAGACAAACCCACCATCAGGCCTCTGGGGGCCCCTAGCACCCCTGCTGTGAGAGGCTGTGGAGCTGTTCCACCTCTCAAAGCAGTCTGGAGGGCCCAGGAGGACTGAAGGCACTGGGGGCCAGGGGAGAATGACCAGGTCTCCATGTACTGCCCCCCACCAAACGTGCCACCAGCCTCACTCACCTGCCTTTGAAGCTGAACCCACCAGGCGGATGGCCGGCCTTGGGGCACTGGTGCCACAGTGGCTTTGTGACTCACAGCCAGGTTCCTGGCCAATCCCATCTCCTGGGGGGAGGGGGTATTAGAAGGCTGACTCAGTAGGGTGGGGGAGGGGGCAGGACCCAGGTCCGGGTCAGGGTTGAGGGCATGGTGATTGCTACATCTTGCCTGCCCATCCTGAGTAGAAAGTTAGGGCTCTGAGCACAGAGGGGACCCCAAAATCTCCCCCTCCATGTGTCTGGAGGTGGCCTCAGTCTCATCCCTTGGGTCTTTGCTGAGCACTTACTTTGTGCTGGGACCTGATCTGGACCTGGGGACACAAACAACTCAAATAATCTAGGGGTGTGAAACTGTTACAACGGAACCAAAGTGGGGGTGGGATGGGCTGAGCCCCACAGAGAGAGAAAAAGAGTTCGCTGTGGGTGTGCTGTGGGAAGGGCATCCCAGGTGGGCAGCAAAGCATGTGCAAAGGCCCTGTGGTGGGAACAAGCTGGGCATGTTTAGGGAATATGGAGGAGGCTAAAGTCATTGGAGAGAGGGAGAAGAGGGCAGGGAGGGTGACTGTATAGGTAAGGCTTCAGAGAGGACTATATAGGAGTTTGGGTTTTGTCGAGAAGGTGAGGGGTAAGCCATGGCTCTTGTGCTCTGACTTATATCCTAAAGGGTTTAGAGTGTCTGGCTTTGAGGATGGGGGCTCCTTAGGGTAGTGCCAGGCCCAGGGCCCCTTGGGATCTTCCCACTGCCTGGCAAAAATGGGCACTGACCCTGAGCCACAGTCCTGGAAGGGGAAGTGAGGCCACCATCCCCTGTCACCTCCCGGGGCTGGGCCAAGGCCTCGTGTGAATCACTGCTGGCTGGGCCACGGCTGACACACTCTTTGGCCTCAGCTCAGCAGTGTCCTGCCAAAGCCACACAGCCTGGCCCAGAGGCCTCTGCCTGGCCTCCCTGGGAAGCCACTGGGGGGCATCAGAGCAAGAGGCCAACAGGGACGCCCAGCCTCCCTCTGCAAAGATCCTCTGTCTTCTCCACCCTGTGGGTGTGGCTTTGGGCAAAACTAGGGATATGGGAGTTGGACAAGACTTATGTCCTTTGTTTCAGCAGTGACCAGGACAGTTCCCATTCATGACCTGAGTGAGCCAAACACAAATCCAGGGTGATCAGGGCAATAATAGTGGAAGCACAGAGCACTGATGGAGCCCAATAAGGGCATCTGCAGCAGAGCTTGAGAGGTGAAGCTCAGCTGGGTGGCTGAGGGAAGAGGGGTATCAGGCTTGCAGCTGTGCCAAGGTCCCGAGGCCAGAAGGACAGGAAATAGTTCCGGTGGGGAGCTGCCTGGAAAGAGACACTGACCTGCCCAGGGCCAGGTGCAGTCACGGCCTTTTTTCCAGAAAAGTGGCAAGTAGGGGCCAGATCTATGGTTTCCAAAAAGCCCTTCAGGTCACATGCTAGTGAAAAGACAGGGCCTCCACCTAGCCCCAAGGCTCCTTTTAGGCAGGTAAAAGGCTTGGGTTTGAGCCCCCGTGCTGCAATCATTTAGCAGGATCTTTGTCCCTGGTTCCTAGCACACAGCTCCTAAAACGTCTGTAAACTCCGGAGTGGTGCAGCCAGGGCCCTTAGATAGCTTCAGGATGGGGGCTGGTCTCCAAAAAGACCAAGGCATGATCAGAGGGTTGTAACTTTCTGCCGCACCTCCCAGACCTCCTGGGAAGGGAGACGGGCTGGATATTGAGTTAATCACCAAACGCCAGGGATTTCATCAATCCTGCCCAAGCATTGGTGAACTCATGGGGTGCTGGGAAGATGAGGTGCCCAGAGAGGGCATGGAAGTTCCTTGCCCTTCCCCCATTTGCCCTTCCCCCATACCTTGCCCTATGTATCTCTTCCATTTGGTTGCCCCTAAGTTGTATTCTTTAAAATAAACTGGAAAGAGTGAGTCAAGTGCTTTCCTGGGCTCTGTGAGCTGTTATAGCAAATTATTGAACCTAAGGAGGGGTTGGTGGGAACCCTCAGGTTTATAGCCAGTCTTTAAGAAGTACCGGGGTGGGGGTGGGGGGCGGAATTCCCGCGGAGTGGTTAAGACTCGGCGCTTTCACTGCAGGGGTCACGGGTTCGATCCCTGGTGGGGGAACTAATCCCTGCATGCCCATGCCGCCCAGGGCCAAAAATAAATTAAATAATTTTTTTAATAAAAAGCAGCACAGGTGGCAACCTGGGACCTGTGATCGGCATCTGAAGTGGGGCAGTTTTGAACTCTTCACCTGTGTGGTCCGTGCTAACTCCAGGTAGAGTGTCAGAATTGAATTGTAGGATACCCAGTTGGTGTCTGCAGTTGGAAAACTGGTTAGTGTGGGGGGAAAAAAAAAACCCACTCATTTGGTGTCGGAAGTGCTGTGAGTAAAAACCTTTCAGGGGGTATCCGATAGATCTTGTAACCTCCCTGGGCTTCCCCTTCTCTATAGGTTGGGGGCTGCACAGTGTTCGCCTCGCCTGAATACTATCTCACCGCTGTTCATCTCCCAAGCACTTCCAACTTCTGACCTGAGACGTTACCTGGACACGGGAAACACATCCTTTTCACAGCACAGCAGGTAAAGGCCAGAACCGGGAGGGAACTTGGCTGAGGTTACAGCGGCAAATTGGGCAAATTGGCACCCAAGTTGGGACTCAAGCCTCCTGAAGAGTGAAGCTCTGACCCCCAAGCATGGTTCTTGGTCTCCTCTGTGTGGACACCCCAACCTCAGCATCAGTCCTCTTTTCACTTCAAACCCCTCTCCTGAAACATCTGCCTGAAGGTGGTGCCAAAGAGAGGTCACATAGTTTAAAAAAACAAACCCCAAAGCAGCTCTTAAAGCCTTGAAAGGTGGGCAGCCAGGTGATCCGGAGGAAGAGGGAACTTGTATGTGGTGAAGCCCCACTCTTTCGATGGCTGAGGGACTGTGGGCACAAGGTGTTTCTTCTCTGCACCTCTCTGCACCTCAGTTTCCTCATCTGTATAACAGGCATGATTTGCCCACCTTCCCTATCTGGGTTGGGTACACAACTGGAGTTCAAAGCTCACTTGCCCTCTTGCCCTGTGTCCTTGGCCACCGATGCTCATGTCCCTCGGGCCCCAAGTGAGGCAGAAGCCCAAGGTCCAGGGTCTTTTGCCCCCACAGTAGCAAAAGCCAAAGCAGGCAGGGGACGAGGGTAACCTGGCAGTCAAGGCGCTGGAATTGAGAAACCCAAGGTGCAAAATGTCCCTGCACGGTCTCCTAAAAAAGGCTGTGTGACCTGAAGCCTGTCACTCAACCTCTCTGAACCTTAGTTTCTTCAAAATGGGAGAATAGGATGTTGGGGGAGGAGTGTTTCAGACAGTACTTGAAAAATCCTGGATTCCAAGTCAGTGGTCCCACAGAACCTAACCACACCTCCAGTCCCGGAGGCAGACTGCCTGGGTCAGATCCTACCTGTGCCAACCTTCCTTCTGTTCCGGAAACTCACGCTCCCCATCCGACAAACGATAATACAAGCTTACACTGAGCACCACCCGTAAGCCAAGAACTGCTCTGTAAACGAACTGTCTTAATCCTCACAACTTTAGGGAACAAGTTTACCATTGCTCTGCCTATTTTACAGACAGGCAAACAGAAGTTAGAAAGTTAGTTTCTGCCTTTTCCTCCCTGCCTCGGGCTGAAGTTGTCCCCCTTCCCTCCCGCAGTCCCCCCTCCGCAAAGGGGAGACAAAGGGGACACCCTCGGGCTGGCTAGTTCCAAACTCAGGTTGGAAACCCCAATGTCCCCCGCCCAACCCGGACAGGAGTCGGCCCAGCGCCCAGGCGCTCCTAGATGGCGCTCTCTGAGCGCCAGATGTGCAGGTTCTTCCCGGACGCCGACTCCCTCCTCCTCTGAGCAGGGGCGGAGGGAGGAGGCGAAGGAGGCAGGAGGGGACGGGGACCGGGCCAGGCCCCGCCCACCCCGTCAGGCCCCGGCAGGAGAAGAAGGAGGCGAAGAGCCGAGCTGGCGTAACGAGACTTTACTGAAAACAGAACACCGGGCGAACCAAGGATTACAAACAGGAATGTGGACTCGTAGCAAAACGGAACAAAAAAAACGGAAGAAAAACGGCGGGACGAGGGGGCGCCGGAGGGATGGAAGGGGAAGGGAAGCGAGAGCGAGGAAAGGGAAGGAGGGAGTTTTTTTTTTCTTCTTCCCATTTCTTTAAAAAACCCACACAAGAAAACACACACACACACAACCAACGTTTGTTCCCGAGTAGAAACATAAATAGGGCAGAATCGAACACTCTGTTCTTCTCTCTTCCAAAGTCAAAAAAAAAGTAAAAGAAGAGAAAACGCAGGGCTTGAGCCTGCGCCCCCTCGGAGCCTCCTTCGGCGGCGGTGTGTACAAAGGGGCGGCCAGAACGCGCGGGTTTGTGCAACACTGGGTGGCCGCGCGCCCGGGACAGAGGCAGCGCGAGGGCGGGGGAGGTGGGGGTCATGCGCTCGCCCCCCGGCAGCAGGGGGTCCAGCTTGTCAAGTCTGAGGCGCCCTCTCCGACTCCTGGCACCCTCAAGGGGGGGATCCCGGGGCCGCGCCCTCTGCGAGTCCGGGGCGCCCACGCCCCCCCCAACCACGCGAGCCCGCCTCTCTGGGAGGAGGCCGCGCATGCGCCCCGCGCGCGAGCTCAGTACGCGGGCACCTGGTGCTGGGGCAGCAGCTGGCAGCCGCTGTTGACGTGGCTGAGGACCTTCTGCTTGAGCTGCGCCACCTGCTCGCGCAGCAGGCTCGCCGTGGACGCCAGCTCCGTGTTCTGACTCTTGAGCGTCTTCACTTTCTCCTCGAGGCGCGAGATGCGCTCCAGCTTGCGCTTGCGGCACTTGGAGGCAGCGATGCGGTTGCGCAGCCGCTTGCGCTCCGCCTTAATGCGCTCCTGCGTGTCCATGTCGATGGGCGACAGCGGCGGACTCTCGCCGAAGCTCGGCACGTCGGGCACCGTCTGCGGCTCATCCTTGAGCGCGGCCAGGCGCGGAGGCCCCAGCGCGCCTGGGGGTGGCGGCGGCGGGAAGGGCACGGGCTCCGCGGCGAAGGCGACCGTCGCAGCACCCCCCGCACCCCCGGTACCGCCCGCGTAGCTGCTCAGGTTCGCGTAGACGGGCGCCTCGGGCGTGGCCGCTGCGGGGGCCAGCTCGCTGGGAGGCGCGGCGCCCGCAGCCATGCCAGAGGGTCCCCCGGCGGCGGCGGCAGCGGAGGCCGCGCCCGCGCCCAGCTGGTTTTGCTTGTGTAAGTCCTCTAGGGCTTTGACGAAGCCCTCGGCGAACTCCTGCTCCTCGCTGGCCGCCACCTTGGGGTAGAGGAACTGCGTGCTTGTCGGCGTGGTGGTGACCAGCCCGTTGGACTGGATGATAAGGCGCTCGAGCTCAGGCGAAGCGAGCTTGAGCAGCCCCAGGTCGGGCGAGGCAAGCAAACCGTCTTGGGGCGCCGCGCCAGGGGCGCCGTCGGTGCGCAGAGGGGCCGGGGGCGGCGCGGCCGCGGGCTTGAGCGCTGCCGCCACCTGCTCGCTCAAGCTCAGCGTCAGCGCGTCCTTCTTCATCATGCTGCCGGCCGCCGCCGTCGGGGGCGCCCCGGGAAACAGACGACCCGGGGACGCGAAGCTGCCGTCACTACCACTGCCACCGCCGCCCAGGCCGCTCAGCGCCTCATCGCCGTAGAAGGGTGTTTCCATCCTCCGCCTCCCCCGCCGCGCCGGCCCGGGGGGGAGGAGTGGCCGCGGCCGCCCGGGGGGCCCGCGCCCCCCCGTCCGCTCGGCCCTGCTCCCGCCGCGGCCGCTGCGCCCGGCCCTCCGCTGGCGGCGGCTCCTGAGCCGCGCGTCCCGCGCGCCCCCTTATAGCCTCGGCCGGGCGCGATGAGCTCACTGTCCCTGCTCGCCATTGGGCACGAGTGACGTTGCTCATTTGCATGGCGGGGCGGGGCCAAGTCACCAACGCCCCCCTCAACCCCCACCGACTGCCGTTGTCTGGGTGACGCGCGGTAAACGGCACAACAGCGCGTTGCCTTATGGGTTGACGTCATGGGGGCGAGCAGAGCGCCCGGCCCGGTCACTCCGCCCCAGGAGTGCTGTGTACGACCAATGCCCCCAGTGCCGCCTCCCGCCAAGGCACGTTCCGGGTGGCGTGATGGGCCCGGCCACCCGGCGCCCGCCCGCCCCGAGGCCCGGCCCCGCCCCGCGTCCGCGAGTGGGGCCCCGGCCGGGCGGGGGCGGTGCCGACCTCCGGAGCCCGGAGGGGGATGGGGCTCCGGATGGATAAATAACTCCCTGTCGCCTCCCGCTCCACTGTGCCGACTGTACCTTCCTTAGCGCACCTCTATCTAGGCTTTGTGCGGGCCTGAGGGAGCTGTGCCGGGTGGCTCGCCGGGGGCGTGCGCCAGGTCTGTCTCCACGTCACCGCCACCCCCACCCCAGTCCCCGGTGGTGTGTTTGCCCCAGGAAGACGGGGGAGGGGAGAGGAGGTTTCAGCCAGAAGTTGCTGGAAATGCTTTGATCCTGCTATTCCTCACTGGGTGGGGTCTAAAGCGCGGGAGTCCGACTTCCTGACTTTACAGACGGGAAATTAAGGCTCTGCGAGGTGGAGTGACCTGCCCTCGGGGCCAGAGCTGTGACCAGGCCTGAACTCTTATCCATCTGGTAGAACCCGGGCGTCCGTGCCCCTGGGCAGCCGCCTACGTTGTATCTCTGCGTCTGCCAGGGCCTCCTGTGGGTACCCCGGTGACTCCCGGACTGGGTTGTTAAGGCAGGAATCCAAGCTGGTAATTATTACCTGTTTATTACTATTATCATGACTGGCAGGTCAGGCTTAATGGGCCTCCATAAAGGCTGGCTGGCGGTGGGATCTGAGGGAGGTGAGAGGGGCCCTTCCCCACACTCCCAAGAGATCCTGGGGACATTTGGATCTGACCTACAGCCCCTGCACAGAACCCCTCCATGGCTCTCACCACACTCGGGATGGCGCCCAATCCATAAGCAGTTGGTGGAGGCCCCATACGCTCCTTTGCTCTTTCGGGTGACCCCCTCTAACCTTTCACCCTCAACCTCTCTGAGCTTTGTCTTCCCAACTCATTGCTGCCTCATTGATAGGTGCTATGCCCTCAGCCTGGTGCTCCCTTCCTCCCCCCACCATGCTTACACTTGTCCTCAGAGAGGCCCCTCCCACTCACCTTGTTTCCGTTATATTCTCAGAACCATCCAGAATGATGGGACGGACCATAAGGCCCAGGAGGGCAGGGACCTTGTCTATCTTGAGCCTGCTGGATCCCCAGCTTCCTGCATAGGGCCTAGCATCCAACAGCCAGTGTTAAAGGAGAACACAGGCTGGTGGGGTGGCTGTGGCAGTTTCTGGCCTCAGTTTGTCTGACTGGCCTATGGACATGAGCACCCTTTCTTCTATTTCCCTTCCTCACCTGGCCTTGCCCCTAACTGGGCTGTGGAGCAAGAAGGCCATGAGGGAGGTTGTCATCACAAGCAAGAAGCCTGGCCTGGCTGGCAGAGGGTTGGGGGTATGGGTTTGTGTCTACATACACACAAATGTCTGTTTGTGCCCACATGTGCCTGTGTGTGTTCATGCATGTGTCAGTGTACCCAGATGTGTTCACACATGGGAGTGGGTGTCTGTGCCCGTGTGGATCCGTGCACATGGATCTATGTACCCGTGTGTGTGTATAGGTGTATGCGTCTGTGTTTCCAGGAATGTGGGTCTCTGTGCCCTCCAGACCTGTCCTCTTGGGTACCAGCCTGAGCAAAGGGACCCCTAAATGGAGTGGATGCAGCCCCCAGCCTGTAACCAGCCCTGCCCTAGGACCCTTCTCTGGGCCTGTGCAGTGGGGCTAGACTGAAGGAGATGGGATCATGCTTCTCCCCAAGGCAGGAGGGTGAGTGGGCAGCCTAGGGAGGCTCCACGCTGACCTTGGGCCTTGACTTTGATAGGTAGGGATGGTCTGGTAAGCTGTGGGCAGGGCCAGCTTGAGCTGAGCGGTCACCCAACAGACAGGCTTTGGGAAATGGAGGCACAGGAAGGCCAAGGCATGTTACATCTCTGAGTGTGTTTACTGCTTATGAAAATGGAGCAAATAATCCGCCTACTTCATGGAGTATTGTGACTTTTATTGGAAGTATTTGAACAAATAGTAAGGGCTCAATAAATGTTCTCTATAATTGTTTTACTTTATTATCATTTGGCCAAACTTAACTGCAGTTCTTTGGAGTACCCTCAGCCTGGAGTGCCCTTCTTTAGCCTCCTGGCAAACTCCTACTCATCCTTCAAAAACCACCTCCAGTATTCCCTCCTCCAAGAAGTCTTCCTTAACCATGCCTCCAGGGACTCCCCTAAACCCTTCCATCTGACTGAGCCCTGTCCACTCTGTGTTTCTGATTCTCTCTGCCCCAGGAGGGTCCTTGGAGCTAGGTGGGGAAGACCTGTCTTGGCCTCTAAGTGTGGGGAGTTGCCCTTGGCAGCCTCTGCCATCCCTACTCTCCAGTATCGACCCCCCTCAGGCTCCTCTGCTGTGCATTTGCTGTTCCCTGTGACCCAGTGCCCTTCCCCATCCTCTCATTCCTCCCTCTGGGACACTCCAGCCCTGCTCCTCCATTTGGACCAGCGCTGACCCCATAGAGCTGGGGGGCAGCTGTGTCCAGCTTTAGTCCTCCCAGACTGGGGGCTTCTCAGGCAGGTCAAGGGGGGGCCTGAAATCCATCAACAGCCCCATGCAGTGAACTAGGGAAAACTCCCATTCATTCATTCATTCCACATACACTGATTGAGCACCTACTGTGAGCCTAGTGATGGGGACTCACATGGGTGACACAAACACCGGCAACCTCTCAGACACACAGTGTGAAGGAGGGACCTGACAAGCACAGCTTCAAGGAAAATAAATGGTACCTCCTTCACGGAGGATGAACGGGGGGTAGTGTTTTACTTTTTTTTTTTTTTTTTTTTGCGGTAAGTGGGCCTCTCACTGTTGTGGCCTCTCCCGTTGCGGACCACAGGCTCTGGACGCACAGGCTCAGCGGCCATGGCTCACGGGCCCAGCCGCTCCGCGGCATGTGGGATCCTCCCGGACCGGGGCACGAACCCGTGTCCCCTGCATCGGCAGGCGGACTCTCAACCACTGCACCACCAGGGAAGCCCAAGGGGTAGTTTCAGAGTGTGGTACTCTGGGAGGGTCACCCCAGGAGGTGATGTTGAATACAGGAGGAGCTGGAGCAAATCATGAGATAATTCATTTGAGGGCAGTGTCCCAGCGAGAACAGCAAGTGCAAAAGCCCTGGGGTAGAACCTGCTGGCCACACCGATGGAGAGTAGAGAAGCAAGTGAGGCTGGATTCACTGAGCCAAGGGGAGCCAGAGCGAGAGAAGGAAGGCAAGGGGGGCAGTGGAGGTACCTCCCCTGAAACCTAGGTGGTATTTGTCTCAAGGGCAGCAGAAGTGGCAGATAGGATTGAGGGACCAGAGGGTAACAGGGCTAGGTCGGGACTCTTTATTTTCGCCTTTACTCTCCCTGTAGCTTCTTAAGTCTTGGGACATTATCTCACTTCCCAGAGCAGCGTCCAGAGAGGGTGCGCGACCTGCCCTGGGTCACACAGCCAAGGCCTCAGCCCCATTCCCACCCCAGCCTTCCAAATGGAGGCTGAACGTAACGCCCCCTCGCCGGCGTTCAAATCTCCGCAGCTCTGCCCTCTCCCCAGCGCGAAGAGATTTGCTTTCTTGTTTAAAGCAACCTGCAATTCGATTTAATGTTTAGTCTTTATTTGAAGCTCCAGAGACCTAAAATCTACTTAATAAAACGGAAAGCCCCAAAGAAAAAGAGCTAAGCAGGAAGCCGAAGGGAGTGAAGCGGAGGGGGTCCTGGGGCAGAGACTCTTGCCAAGGATGGTCCCGGCGTGCTCAGATCACCGCGGGGTTGGATGGGGCTTCTGCGGACAGTCCCCCGGCGCTTAGGACCCAAGGGCTGGTGGGGGTGGAACTTGCGGAGACCGTCCCCGGGTGGCAGAACCCCGCGGGTGGGCCGGGGGAAGGGCGCCGGGCTCGGGCTAGGGGCGCTTCTGGCCCCGGCGCATTCCTGAGGATCGGGTTACTGGCGCAGGCGGCGGCCCCTCCCCTCCTATCCCGCCTCCGCCCTCGCCTGGAGCAGGAACCGCCCTCCTCCCTCGTCCAGCGCAGGTGTTCGTCAGGCCTCTGGGAGAGGACTCAGCCTCTGCCCTCTGGCTCTTTCCAGTCTCACGAGACCATTTTACAGACGAGGAAGCTGATGCGCCGGCAGCCACCTTCAGCACCAGATGGACACCGGGCAGAGCCTGCATTATGACCGGTGGCCCTGTTGACTTTTTCCCGAGGTTGTGGTGTCCCGAGGCTCCCGCAGGCTCAGAAGAGTCACTAGGTCCAATACTTGATTGATTGAATGAGTCCAGAAGGGCCGTGGGACAAGAAAATAACGTCTTATGCTATCCTGACCTCCACCCCCAGGACAGGCAGGACTCCTGCACTCATCCAGTGCACATTTTATGTACACTTGCTGTATACCCAGACACAGGTTAGGTCTTTTCACAGGCCGACGTTGGGGAACCAGAAGATTTGGGGGTCAGAGGGCGGTGAGCTCGATTTCACAAGACCAGCTTCAGAAGTTGATTTGGTTTTGTTTTTTGCTTTTGGTCAAGTGCAAACACCCTCATTCATCCATTCTACCACCCTCTACTGAACACCTGCTGTATGCCCAGGCCTGTGTGCTGGGGGAGGGTTTGGGGCCATCTCTCATCACCTCTGAGCTGACCAGACTCTCACTCGGGATGGGAAACCACCACCATAACATAGACGCCCGCTTTAGGTCAATGTCACAATTTTTTCCTTTAAGTCGACCCCTTTTCTGTTTCTACTTCAGTAAATAAATTTCAAGAGGGAAGCTTCGAGTCACCACCAGGAATGGAAAACCAGTTTCTCTTGCCATAAATAGAAAGAAACCGAAAAACGATGAAATGAGAGCAAAACTCAGGCATTCACTCCTCAGGGACACTCTGGGCCAGTCCTGGACCCCGAATGTTCCAGTATCCAGAAAGCATTAAAAGCAGGGAAGCCCCAAACCAACAGGAGTGGGGCATGTGCGTCCACAGGGCAGGAGGAGCCACAGGGACCCACCCAGCATTCCTGTCCCCAAGGGAAGGACCCCAGCACGCAGTAGGAGCTCAATAATGTGCCCAGCCTTGGTGATGAGCACCTATGACGTGGGGTTTGCCTGCAGCAGCCGGAATCCTCCCAAGGCCCTGAGAGGTACCGTCCTGTCTGGGGGAACAGGTGGAGGCTGCAGTGGCAGGCAGAGGCCTCTCTGAGGAGGCTTCAGGTTGGTTAAGTGGAAGCTCCCATTTCTGCCTCAAGACCCTGGGGCTGTCCCCACCCACAGTCCTGTGGACCCCTGAGGTCGCTCCCAAGCTGCCTGGGATTGGGGAGGGTGTGTGTGTGAATCAATGGACACATTAATAAATAATTAAATGAATAAGTGGATGAGTGAGTGAAGTAATGAGCAGATGCTTCCGTGCTGCCAAGATGGGAAACTCACTCTCGACGTTGTTCCTTTAAAACCCCACAGCAGCACCGTGAAGAGTGACACCTGTCCCCATTTTTCACATGAACAAACTGAGGCTCTGAGCAAGGCATGGGTCCAATCTTTGGAGGGAAGACTGGAATCCAGGTGAATCTCTACAGGCAGACAAGGCTCAGGGAGTTGGGCTGATGCAGAGAGAAGACGGGGCTGGACCTCGGGCCTGCGGGGGGCGGGGCGGGGGAGGACCTTGTGGGCCGGCAGCTGGTCGGCAGCCCTACAGATCAGGCTCCTGTAGGGGAGTAGATCGAATGGGGGTGAAGCAAGCGGCCGAGGGAGCAGGGAGGAGGCGGCGGGGGCCCCCAGGGTGGGGAGGAGCAGGCAGAGTCCGGGTCGCTTGGGAAGGGGCCCCCCGGGAAGGAGCAGATTGCGGGGGGTGGCTGCCTGCGAGGTATATATTAACGCCAGTCGTGCCCTTCCTGGGCGCGGGGCCAGGGAGACCCCCCCCCCACTCTGAACCTGAGGCCGTTCCTCTGAACTCCCTCGCCCGTCGCCTCCCACCCTTCCCCCATGCCCCCTCCACCACCGCCTCTCCCCGGGAGGAAGTGGTGAGGATGTGGGGGAGGGCCCCCCATTCTCACTTCCCCTGGGGCAGGGCGGGGCCTGCAGGGTTCCCTCCCCCGTCGAGGGAATCGAGCCCCCGCCCCCTCAGGGGTGGGGCAGGGGAGCCGCAAGAGCTGGGGCTCGGCCAGGGTTACACGGCCCACCTCTGGGTGACTTACAAGTTCTCTAGGCTTCGACGGTTCTCATGTTAAAAATGGGTATAAGAAACTCGACCTTGAAACAGCGAATCGCTGGGTGACAGGTCCCCGCCCCGGGCCTGAGGAGCCCCCCCCCATGCGGGGGGGGGGAGACACAGCCGGACAAGGACACGCCCAGCCCTGGAGGGGTCAGGGCCGGGCCGGAGGGAGGGATGTCGCAGTAAACAAGGACTTGGGATGGCGAGGAGGCACATTCCAGGCGCAGGCAAAGACCTGGATGCCGATCGGGGCCTCTCGCCTCTCCCGGCGGCTGGGCTGCCCAGGACCTGTCCCACGTCGGTCCCGGCAGCCTGGCCCCTCCTCTGGCGGGGGTGGGGGAGAGAAAGGTTACTGGGTGGTGGTGGTGGGGGTCTTGGCGCGGCGGGTGGCAGCGCAAGAGTTAACCCCGCGCGGCGACCGGACTTTGTGGCTGCGAGGGGTGCGGGTGGCGTCAGCACCGACGTCAAGGCGAGGCGGAGCGGCGTAGACTCGGATGGTCTGGCCGCCCGGCCCGCGCCCCTGTAGCGCAGGAGACCGTGGGTGTGGTGGTGGGTAGGGTCCGGCCCTCCAATTTCCCCGACGTTGCGCAAATAGACTGGGAAACTGAGGCACGAGAGGCGTGGCCTAGGTGGGAAAACCCTGGGCCTCTGGGCTCCAGGTTCCTGCCCCTCTGCCCCAGCCCGCCCCTATCCCACCGGGTCACCGTCTCCCAAGCCGAGACCGCCCCCGGGGTCGCCTGGCTGGGACGAACTGGTGTTTTGGTTTTGTTGTCCAGCACGCAGACAAACGCGGATAAACGCTAGGCAGCCCCGAGCTGTGTCCTAGTTTAGTCGCCACATCTACGTGGGCCTCAGTTTCCTCCACCGGACAATGGGAAGAGAGCTGACGTTTACTGCGGGCGCCCGGCTCGGCCTTCGGGAGGGGGCGGTGGGAGGGGATTCCCACCCCGAGGGGCGGGGAAGGGAACCGAGAGCCCTGAGGTACGAGCTGGGGACACTAGCCAGGCAGGATTCGAATCCCCGGTTGGTTCCCGGCACCCCCTCCTTACCTCCAGCCCCCTTTCGTCCCTCTCCCTCCGTTTCTACTCCCCCCCACTTCTCCCCCGCCTCCTCTCCTCCCTCCCTCCCTTCCCGGCCCGGCCCCCCTCGCCCCACGCCCAGTTCGGCAGCCCCGCGGGGCTGCTAATTAAATGCAGGGCTGGGGGAAGGGGGACGGCACGCGGTTAACCCCTCCCTGCCGGGCCGTGAAGTGCTGTTGCAGCCGGGGAGGGAGGGACATGTCCGCTGCCAAACTCCCCTCCGCCCAGGACTTCAGGTCCTAGGACAAGCCCATTTGATGAATGGGTAGATAGAGGCTAAGGGGCCGGCCCCAAGGTTCTGGGCAAGGCCGGATTTATCAGGGCCTCCTAACAGGGGGGGTTGGAGCGGGCACATAGTGGAAGGGAAAAGGGAATTATAGTGAGTGAGAAATAAACAAAGGGAGAAAGGCAGAGATGGAGGGAGAGAGGGGAGAGGGAGGGAAGCAAAGTCTGGTGGAGAAACACAGAGACAGAGACCAGAGAGAAAGGAGGTGGGAAGAGAGACCAGCTTGAGAAGGCAGGAGACACAGGAAGAGACAAATGACTGTTTTAAATCAAGCCACATTTTTTCACTGGGATGCAGGGCCCTTGGCTGGGGACTGGACCCAGTCTTCTGTCTCGTTGGCATGAAGAGAAGGTGACATTATAAATCTGTACAAGGAAAATACAGTGACTGTCTCCTAGGGATGATCAGTATGTGTGGTGATAAGGAACTCACAGGCCACCCCGGGAGCTGGAGGCCCCAACTGTCCTGGAGGCTCACAGGGCAGGATCCCTGATGCTGGCTGCGGCCCCAGCCTGGCTCACCCACTGCTCACTGACCTCTGACAGGGCTTTGTGGCCTGAAATGCCCAGGGAGCTGTAGGTCACTCCAAGTCCCCACCATGCCCCTGCAGCTCTGGGTCAGGTGGAGAGGACCCAGACACTGGTATTTCACTGCCTGTCTTCCCCTTCCCTCCGCACACTGGCTACTGCCATTGTCAAGCTGGGTAAACTGAGGTTCTGAGAGGGGCCCCCATTCTTGGGGTGGAAATAAGTGAAAACATAGATAATATAATATCTGGCAGTGACAAGAGATATGAAGAAATCTCACTGGGAGGAGGGGAGTGGTGAATACAGAGGGTCCTTGACACCTGCAGACAAAGGGGGCTCCATGAGGAGGTACCTGGGAAGGATGTGCCTGAAAGCTGGATCAGCGAGTGCAAAGGCCCTGAGGTAGGGCTGCAAGGTGTGTTGGAAGAGACTCAAGGAAGAGGCCTGGAGTGGGGTGAGGAAAGGGGAGATGGGAGAAGGTAAGGGGGGCGGGAATCGCAGGGGCTTCCATGTTGTCAGCAGCTGGAGTGGGTGATAGTTGGAGTCCTTGCCAGCCCAGGTAGAGCCCGTGACTACCCTCCCTGCCTCTGTTTCCCCACCAGTGTCCATGTTCCAGAGGATGCAAGGGAGGCACAGGGGGCATAGGGACTGCCAAGGGTCACAGGGGTCCATCTTCTGCCCTCTGTGAGTGCCACCCTGGCCTCCTCACACTCTCTGTGGCTCCCTGCCCATCTCCCTGCCACCCCTTAGCTCTCTGCCCACTGCTGCCATCGAGCCACCCAACCCTTGCCCATGATGTTCCCTCACCAGTGCCCACCTCAGGAGACACCCTGCAGCTCCCCTACCGAGCAGAGCCCAGAGACTCTCCCTTGGCTGGCTCCCCAACGCCCCTGGGCCCCTCACTCAGCCTCCTCACCCCCAGTTTGGCTGCAAGCTCTGTAGGGAGGGGGTGGCTTAGGAGACAGAGAGGCTGATGGAAATGGGAGAAGGTGGGCATCAGGGTCCTTGAGCCTGGGTAAAAATAGCTGTCCCCTCTGCCCCTGCCCCCTGTGAGGAGGCGGTAGTGATGGTGGCTGCAGTGATGGGGGATGTGCCCAGAGGAGCATCCGGCAGGGCCCGTGTTGCCATGGTGATACTGACTCAGAGGCAGAGGCAGGTAGCGGCATCTGGTACCCAGCCGGCCCGCCTCTGCACTCACAGCACCCTCCCCAACCCCCACCCTGTAGCCTCCACTCCACTCCACTCATTTTCTGAGACTAGAGAGGGGTGGGTGAGGCCCTGTGGCAGCTGGATAAGTTCCTCCACAACCCCCATCCAATCACCTGCTGGAAGGTGGGGGACAATGTTCTCACTGCACTGACTTGGGTACCAGGTCTTCCTCCCTCCATTCACCTGTCATCCTGCCCATCTGTCTGTCTGTCTGTCTGTCCATCCCTCATTCATACATCCGCCTAACATTTATGGACCACCTCCCGTGTGCCCACATCATTCTCAGCACAGGGCAGTTACCTCACACCCGTGCAGTCAAGGTATCAGAGAGGGGTCTGGGCTGGGAGGATGTGGGTGAAGACCCCCAGGCCACTTGGGTCCAGGCCTCAAGATGCTGAGGCCCCCTTCTCTCCCTCCTGCTCTCAGTCTCTCCCCCTCTTCCTGCGTCTTTCAGTCTCTCTCTCTGTCTCTTCATCTCAAGGTACAGCCCAGACCCTTCCCCACACTCCGCAGGCCCCACAGCTGCTGCCCACCTCCCTCCACCCTCTTTACTTATTCCACTCCAGCCACGCCAGCCTCTGCACTTTTCCTCCAGCACACCAGCTCATTCCCACCTCAGGGCCTTTGCACATGCTGCTCTCCCTGCCTGGAAGACCCTTAGGGTCTTCACCTGTGTATTTATCTTGTTTAATTCTTGGTTTCCCAATTATCTCTCTACCCCCCAGGGTATGCCTTCACTTCTCCAACTGTGAAATTGGCATGGGGAGCACAGTATGACTTTACAGTGGGGGGTGGGGATTATGTGCTTAGAACTGTGCCCAAGGCAGAGTAAAAACTCAACAAACAGCTCAGATGTCCAGGAGCTGATGAAGGATAATCAAAATGTGATCCATTCATACAACGGAGTATTATTCAGCCAAAGAAAGGAATGAAGCACTGACACACGCTACAACATGTATGAGCCCTAAAAATATTACGCTGAGTGAAAGAAGCCAAAAGGCTGCATAGTGTGTGATTCCGTTTATGTGAAATGCCCAGAGCAGGCAGATCCATAGGGACAGAAAGCAGAGTAGTGGTTGCCAGGGGCTGGGGGAGGGGGGAGGGGGTGTGGGGTTTCTTTTTGGGGTGATGAAAATGTTCTGGAACTAGATACAGGTGGTGGTTGCACAACATTGTGAATGTACTAAATGCCACTGAATTGCTCACTTTAAAATGGTTGATTTTATGTTAGTGAATGTTACCTCCCTGTTTTTTTTAAAGGACATTAGGTAAAAACGAAGGAAATCTGAATAAAGGGTGGACTTTAGGCAATAATGGTCAACCTCCTGTGTCTCTAAGACACCCAGCATGCACCTTCCCCAGGGCCTTTGTGCCTGCAGTTCCCTCTAGCTGGAGGTTTCAAGTGACAGAGAAGCTGGCTCAGACCCCAGGGGGCCAAGGCACAGTCTGACTCCAATTGCTTCCCTCACCTTCCTGTGGCCACAAGAAAGGTTAAGGGTGGTTAGGATGGAGTGTGCCCGGGAGGCTGAGTGGTTGGGATGACATCAAAGATATTTGGGTCCCTTGGAGGGGACGGTCTGTTCCCCTGGGGGAGGGAGAAGGATCTGTAACCTATGTGGGGTCCCGAAGCAAGTGGGCAGGGAAGGCAATGGAATTCAGTCCAGCTGGGGGCCCCGTCCTAGGGGCCTGCTTCTAGCAGCCTCATGAACACAAACAGCAAGATCCATTTTCTAATTTTTAAGGAAAACTGCTGAGTAATGAAGATCTCCCTGGACAGTGTTGCTGCGCCCGGGCCTCCCCATCCAGGAACCGAGACTTCTGGGGGTTGTGGAAAAGGCTTCGCCCTTCCAGAGAGTTCTGGGGAACCTTGTCGAGTCTCTCCATGGCAACAGGGAGGGAGGGAGGCCACATCGCCACCCTTCACACGGACTTGGGCACTTGGGGACATCCCACAGCCCTGCTGGCCTTGGACGCTTAATGTGCTGGAGGGGTGCAGCGCGGAGGGACAGGTCCTGGGGGTGCTTACAGGGACAGTCTTCAAAGGAACAGAGAAGGGAATGAGGGAGGGGAAGATGCATGAGGACTCGCCAAGTATTTTTAGGCACTGAATGCAGCCCTGAAATATTTCCATGGCCACTCCCGGAGAATGAGCTGGGTGACTATTTCGGTGCCTGGTTCCAGCGGGGGCAGAGTGGGGGTGAGTCACTGCTGGGTGGCTGGGCAAAGACCAGGAGGGGGCTCTCAGGGCAGGACCTTGGGCCTGTAAGGTGACGGCTCCCTAGCCCGGGGCCAGGCGTCTGGTGCTGGGCTCCAGGGTACAAAGGACAGTGGCCTGGCCACTCCCTGTAGCGTGGCACCACTGCCCAGGTCCCCCCTGGACAGCAAGCCAATCACATTGACCCCACGGCTTATGGAGGTAAAGAGGGTCCTGGGTGAGGTTTCAGACACTCCACAGGTGCTCGGTGAAGCGCCTCTCCTATGTGTTCAGGCACGTATGAGGGACTTCCCTGGAGGGCCAGTGGTTAAGACTCTGCGCTTCCACTACAGGGGGCACGGGTTTGATCCCTGCTGGGGGGAAAAAAAAGCACATATGGAGCACTGGCTGTATGTCTACCAACCACCCTCCCTTCATGTAATCCTCCCAACAATCTCTGTGAGGGGGAGTCCCCTACTATCCCTGCTGATGAGTGAGGAAACTGAAGCACAGTGGGGTTACACTTGCTGGCCCTCTGTGTGTTTCAAACTCTGTCCCTCAACTGAGGCTATAGCCAGGGGAGTGAATTTTAAAGCAGGTGCCGAGGGACTTCCCTGGTGGTCCAGTGGGTAAGACTCCATGCTCCCAGTGCAGGGGGCCCAAGTTCTATCCCTGGTTGGGGAACTAGATCCCACACGCATGCCGCAACTAAGAAGTCCACATGCTGCAAGTAAAGACCCCGCACACTGCAATGAAGATCCCGTGTGCTGCAACTAAGACCCAGTGCAGCCAAAAATAAATAATAAATAAATTTTTTTTAAAAAAAAAACAGGTGCCGACTTCACCTGCCCCCATTCCTAATTCTACACCTGACACAACTGACCTGAGAGAAGGTAAATGGATCCTCCAAGTTCAAGGAGGGGACAGAGGGAGGAGCTCAGAGGAGGCTCTGGAGCGGTGTGTCCTGGGGGCTGTGTGTCCTGGGGAGGGTCGCTCACCCTCTCTGTGTCT
This sequence comes from Orcinus orca, assembly GCF_937001465.1. NCBI lineage: Eukaryota > Metazoa > Chordata > Mammalia > Artiodactyla > Delphinidae > Orcinus > Orcinus orca. The sequence goes on along the minus strand of NC_064561.1, from coordinate 11,638,929 downwards.
GCGCCTAGGCACTGCCTGGCACATGTTAGACTGTTGTTAGTTCACGGCCCTGGGTCTCTTCATCCTCTCTGCCCTTCCCAAGCAGGCCATGGAAGCTCAGGGGATTTGCACTTGCTGTTCTCTCTACCTGTTGTTCCCTGCTCTCTTTCCGAGGCCAGAGGCTTCTCGTTGTTCGGGAATTGGTTTGACCACGTCCCCCTTCGACTCTTTGGAAAGGACCCACCCCAGCATCCTGAGCTTCCTGCAGAACAACAGCCTGTCTGCCTGGGCCCTCACGGCACCCCTGCCCCTTCTCCTGTCACCTCTACAGCCTCTACCTTGGGCTGAGCCCCCAGCACTGCCTACTCTTGGTCTCTTGGCTTTCACCCTTGCCTCAGTCTGTTCCAGAACGTTCTGCGGCTTCCCATTTCGCTCAGGGCCTGCACCCGCCCCATTTCCTGTCCTCTCACTTTGCTCCGGTCACCACTTGGCACAGGACCTTTGCACAGGCTGTTTCCCTGTCAGGAACACTCTTCCCCCAGACGGCTGGCTCCTTTGCCTCCCTCAAACCCTTTTCTCGAATGTCACCCCCTGGCCTGCCCAGACCACCTCTCTCCCCCACCCTTGCTTTCTAGTCTGAATTTATGCATTCGGCTTGTTTGTTGCCAGCTCACCCCTGTGGAAGGTAAGGGCCACCATGGTGGGGACTCTCTGCCTAATTCACAGCTGAGTCTCCAGTGCCTCGGATGGAGCTGCGGCCCCAGTTCCTCCGCCCCCGGCCAGCCCTCTTCTCCCGTTGTGGTGGGCAGCTTCCCCCACGGAGATCGTTTAAGTGGACATCAGACCATTTCCCACAGGCCAAGCGGCCCTTTGTCCACAGAGAGATGTCAGAGGACACCAAAGCACATGCTGAGCCGGTAGGGGCACACATGCTGCTGATGCCAGGACACGCGGACCCCAGGGTCCAGTTGAATGGGTGGGGAGGACAGCGGCCGTCAAGCCTGCCTGGAGGACGTGGGAGGCAGCAGTCTGGGGGCAGGGCTTCCCGGGGGAAGTGCTCTTGGAGCAGCAGGTGAGGCCCAGGAGAGGAGGAATCCGCGCAGAAGTGTGTGCAGGCGGGAAAGCAAGAGACACCCTCCCACCCACCACCAGCTTGCGGGGCTGCTGCTTGAGGCTGCCCACTGAATCCAGGTCTCTGAAATGGACTCATGGCCCCAGGGTGAGGCAGCAGGGCCATCCAGGCTGGCGCTGGCCCCAGGCTGAGTCACACCCTGGGTGTGTGGGTCTCCCTGACCTGTAGCAGCTGGAGCAAACTCCAAGGGGAGGAGGTCGGGGCCTACAGGAACCACCTACACTTAACCACCTACACTTAAGGTAGCCCGCAGGCTGCAGGTCATGCAGCAGTCAGCTGATGGGGGTGAAAATCCCTGGGGACAGACCATCAGAAGGGCAGAAAGAAGGAGGCCGAGTTATGGGAACCAGGCCAGCACTTTTGGTTTCTCTTCTTGTTGAAGGGGTTGAGGCTGGTTTCTTGAAACCAACCAGGAAGAAGACTGGAAAACGGGCCTGTCCCGACACCCAGCTCAGGAGGACGACGCCTTCCGGAAGCCCACGGCACCTATGCGGCCAGGGCCGGGGAAGCGTCTCATATCACCAGCGGGCAAGGAGAGAAATGAGAGCCCGGACTGCCCGGCTGGAAAGGTCAGGGTTGCCTGGCGCGGCTGGCGGCGCGGGCGGGAAGCCGCGCTTACGCACGCCGAGGATGCGCCCCCGCGCGGAGACGGGGCGCGTCCGGGACCCACGACCCTGAGCTGCGAATGGGCCCTTGGGAACGTCTGAACACGTTCCTGGTCCAGAGCCGGGTAAGGGAAGAAAAACCAAACTGCGGAGAGCAGGAAGGGGCGGGGCTCCTAAAGGGCTTGCCATTCACAGCCGCGCAGGACACCAGAGCCCCACGGATTTCATCAGAGCCTGACTGGAGACGACCCGCGCCCGGCAGGGGGGAGACTTAGTCCCCCAGACCAAGGCCCTGGAGGCCATAATGGGACTCTGCGTCCAGGGCCATGGGGGAGGGGAGTTGTGAACACGGCCCCCTCCCTCCCCAACCGTCCTTCCCCTGCACAGCCCACGTCTGTGATGCGGGAGGTGGGTTCTCAGGGCCCAGGTCACACTCAGACCTCACACCCCTGTCCTCAACCTACGCCAAAGTGTTGCTTTGTCACCAGGCAGGGATTCAGGCAGCCGCAGGTCCCTGGAGGGGGGCCCGGGGAAGAAGCAATGATGGGGGTGAGAGTGGCGGCAGGGTACGGCACTCTGCAGACAGGATGGGGCTGTGAAATCTTAGAGGTCTTCGAGCTAGCTAGGCCAGCACTTTGCAGACCTGAGAAGTGGCAGTTCTACAGGCACCACCACCTTTTCTTCCGATCACCCCTCAGAACCGGTCTCAACCCCGTGACAGGTAGAACCCGCACCCACAGGAACCGGCCTCCTAACACCAGCCTGTCTCTGCGGTTCCCAGGAATATCGGTCAGCAGACCATGTCACCGGAAACATTTTCACAAGTGCTGGCTCAGCGTCTCAAGCAAATCACCGGGTTGTGGAGAGGCAGTGCCCTGACTTGAAGAAAGAGGTAAAAGGTTCACGAAAACCTTCCTCACGTGTTCCTCGAAGCAGCCGCCTGTCATGGCCTCTCTCTCGGTGAACTCTGGTGTGAATGGTGCTTGCAAAACAGGGACGGAGGGCAAAACACTGGTGGTAACGCCAGGCGGTGTGGGTGTCCCGCTGGCTCCCACCTGGGACTTTCCTCCCCCCACCTCCCCACAAAGAGAGGAGGGGGTCGCCTACTGCCCAGAGCCCAATCTTGCCTGCCACCTTTTGTAAGAGGCTGCTGAGGGACATGGGAACCAGTGTCCCAACAAATTGCTTCCCCTCAGTGAGAGGCCACAGGGTACAAAAGGAAACTTCTTGCATGGGGCTGTGATTTCCTGAGGACACTACCTACTAGATGCACCCAGTGGTTCAAAAGGAATTATGGATTTACAGTTTGTAGTTGTATTTGTTTTTATTTTTGTAACACAAAGAGGGAGAGAGGAAGTGAAGGGACAGGGCCCAGCGTCGTCCCCCAGAACAGCTTCTGAGGCATACGTTCGCCTGGATTCGTTTTGAAAAGGCAATTTTGGGGTCCGTGTTTTAGGAAACTCTCCAGGCTGTCAATCTCAGCGCAAACAGCTTAAAATAAAAACCTCCCGTCTGTTCGCCACACAGGGATCTAACACAAAATGCAAAACAAACCTGTTTGGAAAATGCCTGCCCTTAAGACAAGAGTGAGGGCTTTAAAGATTCATTAAACACAGAATCTTCAGGAATCAAGTTGGCTGCGACTTCACAAAACCAGAAGCACAGAATAACGTTTCCAACTGTAGAACTGCTGGCTGACAAAAAAAGAGGAGGATCACAAGATGACAGGCAGGGGGGTCCTCCCCCAACACCTGCCTCTTCTTTTTGTTCTGAACAGACTCATAAACTGGAGAGTAGAAACGCGGCCTTGCGGGTGGAAGCAGATGCCCGGTGGCGGTGGCTCAATCTCTGGGGAACAGAGGGGCGGCTCACTGTTTGCCCGCCTGTCTGCCTGGCTTCTTTTCTGGTTGACCTCTGCCGGTGCCTGGGATTCCACCTCGGCCCCGGCCCCCAAACACACCTGTGAGACAGGGGAAACGGGCTTTAGCAGAGCCGGGCTGGGAGGCCCACTGTGGACTGGGACCAGGAACTGGAATCCTTAGACTGTGGCCAAGTTGTTTAATCCCTCTGGGTCTCAGCTTCCACTTCTATAAAGTGAGGGCAGTGATCCCACCTCTGGCGGGAAGGGCAGGCTGAGAATCTGAGATGGAGTGTCGACCAGGGCTGGGCATGGGTAGTGCTCCAGAACATTCTCAGTGTGACAAGGGACCAGACCAGGCCCCCCAGGGGTGTAAAGGATGCCAGGGAGGACAGAGGTTGGCACCAAGTCACACTGGGGCTTGGGGCGGGGGCTTCCTGGAAGAGAGGGCTGGGGGCCAAGGTGGAGGGCAGTCACCAGGACAAAGCCAGAAGGGCTTCCAGGAGGAGGGGGGGGTGCACGAACTAAGACAAGGCCTGGACTCAGTCCAGGGATGGGGCAATGACCCCCAGCTGTGAGGCTGGGAGCTGCACCAGGGGACCTGGACCTTCCTTGCTCTGGCACCACCCGCATCTGGCCCAGGAGAGAAACGACTGGGTGGTTTGTGTGTGTCCAGCCTGGAGAAGGGGCAGGGGAGCCTCCTGAGCCCTGACCTCTGCAGTCAGTGGTGGGGCTGTTTCCAAAATACATTTTACGTGGAACAATGGCACTGCTATTGGGGGAGGTGAGTAGTTGGAGGGAGGGCATGCCCCCGGCCCAGGGAGGTCCCAGAAGGATCAGGGCAGCATGGGGACATAGAAATGTACACACAGGCCCCCTTCCTCCACAGACATGCAGGGGGCCCTCTGGGGACAGAAGCCAATGCTGGCAGGGTCTGCCTAACCTCACGTCTCATGGGGCAAGACCAGCTTTGCCAAGGGGAGCCTGGCTATGCGGGGACCCCTGTGAGAGTCCCACTGGCTGTGGAAGGCCCCGTGGCCTCCGTTCGGAGCCGCCCGAGCAAGCCGCTCTCCCCGTCCTCCCTGCTCCTTCAGGCAGTTTACTTGACAGTGGTGGCCTCCAGTGAAGGGTCTAGCCCCGGGGACAGGTCCTGGGACCCCTGGGACCCTGCTCACCCCCATCCTAGGCTACTCTCCACCTGGGGTGCCCTCCTGCCCTCTTCCATCTGGCTCCTTTCTGATTGTCACGTGAGCCTCAGCTCATGGCTGGCTCCTGTGCCCTTCCCAGCCCTGCCCATGAGCCCCCAAGGTGGGCCCCGGGCCTGGCACACAGGAGGCCCCTCCAGATGCAAGAGAGAAAGCCAGGTCCCTCCAAGAACAGGAGCCGGGCGGGGGAGGCGGGAAGGGCAGGGTCTGCAGATGGCCTCTGGGCTCAGGCCCCAGCTGACTGCACAAGTTTAATTTTATGCCAGGTTTATAATCTCAGGGTGGTGTGCTGGGATCTATCCAAAAGGCATGACCTTGGCTTTGTATAAAGGAGTCATAGCAGGGAAGGGTTCCATGCCGGGGCCCCGCGCTGGGGTACTCACCCGCAGTCTAGTGAGGCGGGCACTGTGGGACCCTCTCTGCAGAGGGGAAACTGAGCCTTGGCGAGGTGCCCAGAGCACCTGCCAGGAAACACAGGCAGGGCTCAAGTCCCAGGTCTATGTGGGCCTGGACCCAGACCTAAGGGAGCACTGAGAGCCACTGTGGGGCAGGAGGGCCCAGGTGGGTGAGGGTCAGCACTGACCACCAGGACTCAGCTGGGCTCCCCGGGTTGGGCTCCTGCGGTGGGGACAGGCGGCAACCAGCAGCATCAGCTGTTCTGCAGAGGAGCCCCATGAGTCACAGCCCCCCAGCTCCACGTAGGAGGGGCTCAGAGCCAGGCCCTCGGCACCATGACGGCACCAGCCAAGAATGTCAACACTGGGCCGGGACGGATGCCACGTGCTAGAGTCACCCCCGCCAATGGGGAGGCCCCAGCAGCCTGCTAGGGAGGAAGCAGGGAGAGAAGGGCATACCTCGCCCAGCGCCCCCCATTCCGCGGCCCTTCTGCTGCTTCTGCTGCTGCAGGCCACCGCGGCCGCGGCCCTTGGCCACCACCTCCTCCTTGACCATGTCGATGATCTCATCAGGGATGCGCAGGTACTTGATGGTGCTGCCGCGGATGTAGCACTCGGGCATCCGCCAGAATTTGTCCCCGTCCTGTGAGAGAGGGTGTGTGTGTCAGATCTTTTGGGGGGGTGGTAGGGTCCCTGCAGAGCAGGTGCAGATGGCCGGGGCAGCATCTGTCCCCTCAGGCCGCCTGCACCTGGCATCGCCCCCGCAGGCCCCGCAGGCTGCAAAGTTCTTCGTCCTGGACGGGACACTGGAGGGGCCGCACTCCAGCAGGATCTCTCCAGATCCTTGGCAGCCCTTCACACATGAGAGAGGGTGGGGCAGGGCCTCGTGAGAAGCCTCCGTGTCCTCAGCCTGTCCTCCAGTGGGGGATGCAGCCCGAAGCCTGGAGAGGGGTGAGGCTGTCCCATGCGCCAGGTGCTGCCACAGCCCAGCTCCTCCCCCTCCTGCCCCTAGCCTTCCAGAATTCACCTTCTGGAACCCTCTCTATGCACCCTGACTCATTCATTCACACAAGTATCTCGTGGCAGGGTCTGAGCTGGGCATGGGACACAAGTGAGCAGGACAGAGACCCTGTGTGATGGGTGAAGAGGGCCAGGACGGGGGTGGGGAGCCAGGTCTGGGGCCAGCCAGGGGCAGCTCCCAGTGATGCCAGTTTTCAGGAGAGCTATTGGAGGCTAGAGAGACAAGGGGCTTGTAAAGTTGCAGACTCCTGAGCAACGCCAACCCTGCAGTTCTTAGGATGCTGACTGTTTCCCCCCCACCACAATATACCCTGCGACCAGCAAAAGGCCTTCCCTCCACGCTACCTCCTACTGCCCTTGGGCGGGAGCCCGGGGCCTCATCCATCAGATGAATTCTCTGGCCCCATCCCTGTTGCCCAGGCCAGAAGCCTGGTAACCCTCCCCCGCCACACCTAGAAATCAGACCAAGACACCTCCCTGCTTAGATCCCAATCAGCGCCCCGTTGGCCCAAGGACGAGGTCCAAACTCCTCAGTGTGGTTCCAGAGGGCCTGAGATCCAGCCCCACCCTGGCTGCCCTCTCTCGGCACTCGATGTGCCTTCCAGATGGAACTTTCTGGAACACACACGGTGGGCTTCCGGGCCCCAGCACTTTGCACACGCTGTTCCCACCTTTTCACGTCTGGCTAACTCCAGTCCTCAACAGGCCTTGCTTCCAGCCTCCCTGCAAGCCCCAGTCCTGCATGACACTCATCAGCGGTGCCTGGGCCGATCTGGCCCAGCCCAGTGGAGGTACTCGGCAGGGACAAATGGAATGTTTGCGGGCCAACTCTTCCCAGGAACACACACGAGAGCCCCCGACCCATACAGGAACCCCAAGAGGCCTCAGAGCATTCCTTTCCCAGAAATGGTAGGCGAGGGGCCAAGTCCGTGGGGATGCAAAGTACAGCCAGACAGAAACAATGATTGTGTGGAAGCTCAGGGCCGGGGCTGGGGCTGGGGCCGGGGCCGGTGGCTCAGCGCGAGGCTTCCCCTCAGCCAAGGGCAGGCCGAGCCCAGCGCGCTCCCTGTAGGAACAGGGTTTACTGTGCTTTCCATGGGGGCAGCTAAATGCCTCCCGACCCTTGCTCTCCCGTGCTTTCTCAGCCCCTGGGATCTCTGTTCAGCCACCTGCTACCCAAGGGAAGGAGGGGCTGCCATCACCTGTTTACAGATGAGGACTCTGGGTGGCCTGCGTGAGACGGTACCTCCCACCAGCCTCTCCTCCCAACCGCTGGGTCACAGAGGGGGACTCCCCAGGGGGAGCCACGTGTCCAGTCTCGGCTGGCCATGGAGGCCGGACGGACCTTGCCCTGAGACCCAGCGATTGGTTCTAGGTCCCAGAAGTGGACACAGACGTAACAGCGGCGTGCAGAAGGACAAGCGCTCAGCTGTGCACTGTGGCATCGTCTGCCACAGGCACACTGGAAACGCCTGCCACCAGGAGTTCGGTCCTAAGAAGCAGGTCACAGAGCCAAGCAGGTGAGGGTAGGGGGTCACAGCCCTCTGTCTGCCTTTTGGGGTGTGAACTGTCCAGGAGCACAGACCGGGGTGAGAGTGGCTGCCTTGTGCTCTGCCGTATGCTGGCGTGGTGAGCCCTGGGGCACACTGCCTGTGGCTCAAGACAGCCGGGCCCTGCCTGGGCCCTCCAGGAGCTTCCTCCCTGTAACATGAGGGGCTATCTTGGGCAGGGGGACAGAGACTGGAATCAAGGTGAAAGGAAAGCTCTAGCAGAACCCAGTGCAGATTAGGGGGAGGGAGTCCTGCCTTCATCACCGTCCTCATCACTCTGTGGATCATCCCAAGGCGGGGATGACCCTGGGGAACATTCTCCCCCACCCGGCCCTGCACTTCCTGGTTTCAGGCCTCAGGGGAAACAAGCCCCGTGGTGGCCTGCACATCCCACAGTCACGCCACCACGGCCCACATGGTGGGCAATGCCCACAGCCAGGACCAAAGGCAGCAGAGGCTAACAAGGAGGGTGGGGCCTGCCCTGGAGCCCACCCCCTCCCTGTAGAGCAGGGATTTATGGCCAGAAGCACCCCCCAGGCCTAAGTCCTTCTTGGTCAGGGGTGGCACCCGGGGATGCAGGAGCAGCTCAGTGCCTGCTGGGCAGCATCCCTGCAGGTGCAAAGTCCAGGGCACTAGAGAGACTTGGAGCCTTGTCCGGCTGTTCCCCCCAACATCCTGACTAGTCCCTCGGGCCCCGCCCCTGCAAGAGGCCCCGCCCCTGGCAGGATGACTGGTGGTATAGGCTGCGGTAGGCACCCTCCCACTCCTCCCACACGTCCAGGGAAGGGCTTTTACCCCACTTGGAGGCGAGGATGCTGAGGCTCTGTAAAGCCCCAGGTCCCAGTGTGCATTCCTGGCCACACGACCCCCACTCGCTCTGCCCACCAGACCGGAGCTGCCCCAAGGCCCCCAGGCAGCGAGAGCAGACTCGGGGTGGAGGGCACTCACCCTGGACGTGCAGATCACTTCACGCAAGTTGATGTTCATCCAGTTGTCGCAGCTCACCAGGTGCCCATTGTACGTCTCCCCGTTTTTGAGCTCCACCAACTGGAGAGAAAACGGGTCCCACGTCAGTCTCAGGCCCTAAGAGGGGTGCAGACTTACCCCGAAGAGCAGGCCACCACCACCAGGCCTCATTCAGACACATCCTCGTGTCTTCTTCGGACCCACTGGCCACAGCACACGGTGCCCAGGCCCCCAGGGGCCCACCTTACAGGAGACACGCTCTGCTTTCTCGCTACGCTTTGCTGGGCATTGTAGACTTTCTACGATGAAACCATTTTTTTGTGTGCGGAAGAAAGAAACAGACAAAAACCCCCCCACATCTTTAAAGGAATGAGTAAGGGTGGCCGGGGGCCGGGCAGGTGCCCGGTGATGGCACACATGTGATCCTTGGTGGTCTGGAAAAACTGTTTTTCATTGCAATAACTACTTGCTTATTTTGATGTGTTTCCGGAAAAGCGCGTCATGCAGAAGACAGGCTTTTGCTAGGAAAAGGCTGAGACTTAAAAAAGAATCAATTTAGAGAATGAACTTATGGTTACCAGAGGGGATTGGTGGGGGGAAGGGATAGTTAGGGAATTTGGGATTGACATGTACACAGGACTATATTTAAAATGGATAACCAACAAGGAAGTACTGTATAGCACAGGGAACTCCGCTCAATATTATGTAACAACCTAAATGGGAAAAGAATTTGAAAAAGAATAGACACATGTATATGTATAACCGAATCACTTTGCTGTACACCTGAAACTAACAACATTGTTAATCAACTATACTCCAACATAAAATAAAAAGTTAAAAAAAAAAATCAACTCTCAGGGCTGGAGAGGCACTGGGCTCACAGCCGCCACCTCTGTATTGTTCCATGGGCTGGGCATGGGTGCAGGCGCCGGCATAATGAGCGCCAGCGGCAGCCTGGTCCGTGCCTATGACTTCCTGCTGAAGTTCCTGCTGGTGGGTGACAGTGACGTGGCGAGGGTGAGATCTTGGCGAGCCTGCAGGACGATACAGCCGAGTCCCCGTACGGCCACCTGGCAGACATCATGCACTCTCCTGCTGCCTTCTGCAGTGCTGCAGACATTTTCCAGCTACTCTGCCCGTTTCCCTTGGCAACCACTTTAAGATTTAAAATATGATTTGTAAAGTCATCACTTTCAAGTTTGGGAAAAAAAAAAGAAATAAAAGCAATCAACTCAGCTATCTGCCCAAGAGAAACGAAGACATACATCCATGGAAAAATGTGTTCACGGATGTTCCCAGCAGCTAAAATCTTCACGAATAGCCAAAAAGTGGTAACAACCCAAATGTCCATCATCAGTGGACAAATGGATAAATAAAATGTGGTGTATCCACACAATGGAATATCACCTGGCCGTAAGGAATGAAGCTTTGACACATGCTACAATGTGGACAAACCCCAAGAACATCATGCTAAGTGAAGGAAGCCAGACATGAAAAGCCACATGTTGTGTGATCCCACTTACAGGAAATGTCCAGAACAGACAAATCCACAGAGACAGAAAGCAGATTCGTGGTTGCCCGGGGCTGGGGCGGGGGGTGGGTGGAGGGGGAGGGGAGCAGCTGCTAATGGAGACTGGGTCACCTTTTGGGGTGACAGGATTGCTCTGGAACTACATAGAGGTGGTGGTTGCACAAAACTGTGAATGTACTGAACGTCCCTAAACTGTACTTCGAAAGGTTGAATTGTATGGTATGTGAATAACGTCTGAATTTAAAAAAAAGAAAAGACAACAGAACATATTGACAGATACTACACTTTATCACGAAAGGACAAAGCAGCTTAGGGAATGAGCATCGCATGAACCTATCCATATTTTAAAAACTCATTCACGCTTACACACATGTTAAAAGTCCAGATGTGTATATATCAAAGAATAGTTAAATTGTTGGGAAGATGAACGAAGAGGAGCTTCCACTTTCTCTGAATCTCTAGTATTTGACACTTTTAATAAGCATGTATTACTTTGATCAGGAGCAGAAATGACACAGGTCCTGACGCATGTGGGAGGGAAAAGAGGACAGGCAGGAAGTGGCTTTGGCTGGAGGCACCTCACCCTTTGCCCAGTGTCCCTGTCCCTGTGCTGAGGCTGGTCCCCGCTGAAATGTGCCATCCCAGACCAGCATGTACTCACCATTGGGTGATTCTGAGCCGTTTTCAGCAGTGACAAAGGAAGCTGAAAGGCAAACAAAAGCACATGACTTGTTTCATCAGCCAGCGCTGTGGAGCCCTGGCCTCTGGGCAGGGCTGAGACTCCAGGAGCACACATTCCCCGACAGAAATGCAGCTTCTGAACTCTGCCCAAGCCCAGGACACATACCTGCCTCCTAGCTTAGGACAGAAAAGTCTCAGGAACACCCCCACCCCTGCAATTGCAGAGGCATCTGCCCTCTGGTCTTGGCGCTGACCATTCCGGGCATTTCTTTGTAGCTCAGGCTGCATATAGTCCCACCCCTGACAGGACCAGGTGTAGCCCTCCATGCTTATCAACAGCATCACAGCACACAGGTTCTGCTGCTGCTTGAATTTTTTGCTCCACTGATGTTTCTGAGATACATCCAGGCTAATACATGCAGCTCTAGCTAGGCCTTTCATTGTCGGCATGGTAGGTGGTTATCATCACACCCACTTTATGGACGGAGATACTGCAGCTTAGAGACTGAGGAACTTGCCCGGCACCAGTGAGCTAGTGAGAGACGGAGCTTGACTTGACCCCATCTGTCAGAAGCCAGCTCACGCTGAGCCCACAGGGGGCTCAGGGGGCAGCTCTGATTGACCAAGAGTGATTTGGCCAGGCGCAACTGGCCTCCCAATCAGAGGCCACATCTGAGCTGGGTGTTCATAGAGGAATTCACCAGGTGAGAGGAAGAAACATTTCAGAAGAAGCCTGTGGTCACTGCAAGTGAGAGCAGATAAAGGATGGGATTTAAAAACGCCCCCTGATAAGGTGAACTTTCAAGATAGTTCTTTTCCCATTATTGCTGAATTTCTTTTTTATAAAAAACATACAGTGTAACTGGGGAAAATAAGTCAGTTCTTTTCATTTTAGGTACACAAATCACAATCCATACACTGGGGCCTGTCTCTGGGTCTCCAGAACGGTGACTCAGGTGGCAGTGCTTGGGTCCAGGGTCCAGGGTCCAGTGACAGCCTATCCAGTATAGTCAGGTGAAGGTTCTAGACCAAGGGCCCCACAAGATGGGAAACTGCCTCAGCAAGGATCACACCTTGCCCGAGCAACTTTGCAATCCTAAGTTGGCCTGAGCCCCAGGACTTCTTGGCAGGGGAGTCCCAGCCCACCCTCACCCTCCAATAGGGGGCAGCTGCTTCTCCAGGTGGTGGGGACTGTGAGGCCTCTCTCAGGAGGCCACAAGGGGCCCTCAACCCCCAGAGGATGGCTCCCTATGGAAGGGCTTGGTGGGGGGGATATCTCACATCCCACGGGCCTTCCCTAAGAGCCACCCGGGGAAGATCCAGGGGCGCCAGGAAGCCAGGCCCAAGCCCACTTCCTGCACTGGCTTCCTGGAAGGGCATGATAAGGAGGAAGAAGGAGCCACGTGGAGAGGAGGTGGCTGCTCCGAGGAGGGTGGGCAGGCAGGCTGGGGTCCCAATGTGGCCAACCTGCAGCTCCTGCCCTCTCCTCCGGAATGCATCTGTCTGATGCTGCCGGGTGCGGAGAGCTGGAGGCTCAGCCGCGCGTGCGCGAGCCACACACCCAGGGGGTATTTTACAACGGAGAAGCCTCACGCTTTGCTGGGCAAGCCTGTTCTCTGTGCCCACAATGGGAATCTGGACCAGGGCGATGACACACCTAGGTCCTCCTCCCAGATCAGCAGAGAGGGGACAGGGCCAGCTTAGCCCTGGAAGGCGAGAATGAAGATGGACTCAGTGCTGAGAGGTGGAAGGAGGGTCACAGCAGTACAGTCAAGGCCCCTCTAGATGAGGCACCAGCGGTAGAGCAGATGGGACCTGCCCAGGGACACAGAGCAAGATCCCGCTAAAGCCGGGGAAAGTAGGCTGATGCCTGCCAGCAGGGGACCCACAGACGTCCTTCAGTGGCATACAGAGCCTCTATGCCAGTCCCTCTCAGGTTGCCACCCTGTCCCAGCTACTGGCAGCACAGCCCTGAAGGACCCACAGCCTCCTTAGCTGTTGCTGGCAGTGTGCCCTCAGAATACGGCTGCGACACAGATGGGTCCAGCACCTGCTCACAACCCTCGCCTGCGCAGCCGCCCCCTAGGCGGGCCAGAGCCAGGCCTGACACGGTCCAGCAAACTGGCCCACTCTGCGCCTCACACACCATGCCCGGTGCTGCTGGCCAAGCTTTGTTCCTCGGTTCCCTCTGCCTGGGGTGCCCTTCCCCAGGCTGGTGGCTGCTCCCTCGGCGAGGCCCTCATTATAACCCCATGGAGGGAACAAGGTTTCCACCTGGGCCACCCTCTGCTGTTTCTATTATAGGACGTAGCCAGTCTCTAATTAACTTGTTTATTTATTATGTCTCCCTGGCTAGACTGGAAGTGCCACAAGCCTCCTGCTAGACTGGAAAATTCAGAGGGTGTGGACTTTGTCCAGCACTGAACACCAGGGCCAGGCACACGTGAAGGACTCAGTAAATATTTTCTGAACAAATACAGCACACACCACCAAGGGAGGCACTCGGGGCAGGGGGGATTCTTGCTCAAAGGAGAGGCTCAAAGGAGAGGTGGCACTGGGATAGCAATGCCAAGCAGTGGTCACATCTTGCCATCTTCTACGTCCTTGTCCCCAAACTGTGCTGGAGACAGAGGCGAAGGGAAGGGGAGGATCCCCGGTGAACTTAAAAGCCAAGGGGAAGGGGCGGCGGCAGGGGTGGGGGGATGGAAGACACTTGAAGGTGCCAGGGAGACAGGAAAGGGCCAAACACCCAGTTCAGGGGGAGACAGGGTCATCTGGAGTCGGGAAAGTCATAAAAGAGCTTCAGGCATGAGAACTCCTTTTTCTGGCCTTTCTCAGAACGCCTGGGGTCTGACCCTCAGGCCTGGACCAATCCAGGACTAGACCTAATAGTATCCTGAGGTTCCCAACTCAGGAAGCTGGTTGCAGACCACCCACTCCCTCGCCCACACCTCTGCTTCCGGCCCTGCCCTGACCACAGGGAACAGGCAGTGTGTCATGCCTTGTCCACTCCTGAACACTCCTCAGAAGGCGCGAACAGGCTGAGTGAATGAATCTGTACTTCACACAGACACTGTTCCAGGCTCTGGGACTATATGAGGATAAAAGACAAAGATCCTGTCTCCATGCCCAGTCCCTCAGACCAACTCTACCCTCCAGCCGAGAGGAACCTGCTTCCTTCTCTCCATCCCTACACTGACCAGGAGAATTTAGCGAGCCCTCACGGTTGGCTCTGAAAAATGTGCAACCATCTCAGAGCAACTCAGGTGCTGATGGGCCAGGTACTCTCCCAAGAAGCTCCCAGCTCTCAATTCCTCTGTGTGGACCTCCGTTTCCCTGTCATACGCTGGGGGCACAGACGCTCTCTGGGTTAGATCTACAACTTCCACAACTTGTGAGCGCCATGGCCCTGGGGAGGCTTCCTGTCAGGGCCTCAATTATTCTTTTTGCGAACTGGGAGGATGCAGTTAGTCCATCCTTAGCTCAAAATACCCCCTCTCCCTCTGACCGACATACTGTGTGACACAGGAAGAAGCAAACCCTTCTCTGGGTCTGTTTGTCAGCCTGAAAAAGAGAGGCACAGGAGGTTGTGCGGCTAGCATTCTAAGGGCCTTACAAGCCCTGAAATTCCCTAAGCTGGTTTAATTTGAGAATGCACACCGGCCCCCTACTTCTTGGCGCTCTAGCTTTACAATCTATGAGGTTAGACTGGGTCGGATGCACTCGGAGTCACTTCCCTGCCCGAAAAGTCACTCTGCGGCATTCACCGGGCCCTTCGGTGGGTCCCCTTCCTCTCCGGCCTGTTTCCCCACCTGAAAAATGGGAAGACTGCGGCTAGACCGCTATACTATGATTACACGTTCGGTCAGTCCCAAGTTCCCCTGAGACCGACTTGCTGGGTGTCCTGAAAGAAGCCCCTGCCGTCCCCGGTCTCAGTTACCACCCCCTCGGGCCGGGGGTGGGAGGACTCGAGGCCCGGATGGCACGCTCGCTCCGCATCACCCCTGCCCCAGCACCCGCCCCGAGGGCCCTTGGCGGCCGGCTCCCCCATCGTCTTGCCCTCACCATGGTGTCGGCGGGGACCGGGCTCGCCGGCCACTTCCGCCACCGCCGCCGCCGCTCACGTTCCCGCCGGTAGCAGCCCCGCTGCGCGCCACTACGCTGAAATGGAGTGGCAGCGACGCGAGCCAGTCAGAGAGGGGCTCGTGGGAAGGACAACCAATCCACGCAGAGTAAGGCGAGGCCTACTAAGCACGAGGGCGGGGCGGGCCGTGTTCTCACAGGAGAAATGAGGGACAGACTCGTAAAGTGCCGCCGTGAGTGCTGCAAAAGGGGGCGGAGCAATGTGCGCAGGCGCAGGAGGCCTTTTGGGCAAAAGCGCATGCGCAGGCGAAACCCTCGCGGATCTCGGCTCCACGCCGTGGGCGAAGGCGGTTATTACCTCCAGTTTCGAGAGAGAGAAATGGAAGCTGTTTGGTTGTTAATGGGATGTGCTTATGTCTTCCTTCGGGCCCCTCCTCTCCTGAGTCTCATTATTGTAGTTGACCATTATCCAAGGCACGTCTTTTGGTAGGTTGGAATCCCGGCTGTGCCCTTTGAGCCTCAGTTTGCCTCCCTTTGAAATGGCCGTAATAATAGTGTATGCGCTAGAAGGTTGCAGTGAGGACAGAACGAGTTAAGCCACGGAAAAGCACGTAGAACAGAATCTGGCACATCCTGAGCACTTGATACACGGGTGTGCAACATTGAGCACCTACTATGGACCCGCTCCTAGAAACACATAAGTGAATAAACCAGACAAAACTCCAGGCCCTCCTGAGGCTTAGGAGCCCACTGAGGAGACAGCCGGTAAACAAAATAATTAGGAAAAGGTATTAGTTTCCTTGGGCTACCGTAACAGAGTGATCAAACTGAGTGACTTTAAACCATAAAACTTGACCCAGAAGTTGAAATCAAGGTGTTGGCAGGGTTGGTTCCTTCTGAAGGATCTGAGGCACAGTTCATCCTATGCCTCTCTCCCAGCAATCCTTGTAGTCTTTGGTTTATTTCTTTTTGTCTTTTTATAAATGTATTTATATTTATTTTTGGCTGTGTTGGGTCTTCGTTGCTGCGTGCGGGCTTTCTCTAGTTGTGGCGAGCAGGAGCCACTCTTCACTGTGGTGTGTGGGCCTCTCACTGCGGTGGCTTCTCTTGTTCCAGAGCATGGGCTCTAGGCATGTAGGCTCAGTAGTTGTGGCGCACGGGCTTAGTTGTTCTGCGGCATGTGGGATCTTCCCAGACCAGGGTTCGAACCCGTGTCGCCTGCATTGGCAGGCAAATTCTTAACCACTGCGCCACCAGGGAAGCCCTGTAGGCCTTGGTTTATAAACACATTACTCCAGTCTCTGCCTCTGACATCACATGGCTTTTCTCTGTCTCAGATCTTCCTCTTCATTTCTATGAGGACACTCCTTTCTCTTATTAGGCCCACCCTAAATCTAGGATAAATTTCATCTTGAGATCCTTAATTATATCTGCAAAAAGACTTTATTTCAAATAAGGTCATATTCACAGATATGGGGGTTAGAACTTATCTATGTTATCCAAGATATGCTAGAACATTTCTTTTTAGGGACAATACTCAACCCACTACCTCAAGTATTAGCTATGATTCCTTTGAACATAGACATTTATTTCAATAGTTCATGTCTCCTAGGTGACCATGCATGTACTTTCACACACTCATGAGCATATCTGCAGCCTAAATTTCCAGGAAAGGTCCAGCTGGATGACCATCGAGGGTTCCTTCCTCTGCCTTGACTTTCACAGATGTCTTGACCTTCAGGTCTGTAAATGAGACATAGGTGTTCTCCTCCAGTGACTACCTTTTTCCAGGCCTCCTTAGTGTCAGCGCTGGCCCGAGAACTTTTTCTTTTCTTTTTAATTGTTTGACTGCACCACGTGGCTTGTGGAATCTTAGTTCCACGACCAGGGATTGAACCCGCCCCGGCAGTGACACTGACAAGTCCTAACCACTGGACGGCCAGGGAATTCCCGAGAGCTTTTTCTTACCAAGCCCAGAGCCAAGCTCTTCCAGCTGTAAAGTCCCTATTCCTCTCAGAGCCAGCTCAGGGAGCCCCTGATGCTCAGCTTCTCAATAAAAGATTCCCCTGCATCAGGTCTACCCTGATCTACCCTCCAGGACCTGGTGAGGGGAAAGGGGTCTGGGGACCAGCTTTGCTATGAAGGGACTGAGTGACTCAGGCATGTTTCTCCCTCTCCCTTCTCGTTAAAAACAGGAATACAGGAGCTTCCCTGGTGGCGCAGTGGTTGAGAGTCCGCCTGCTGTTGCAGGGGACATGGGTTTGTGCCCCGGTCCGGGAAGATCCCACATGCCGCGGAGCGGCTGGGCCCGTGAGCCATGGCCGCTGAGCCTGCGCGTCCGGAGCCTGTGGTCCGCAACGGGAGAGGCCACAACAGAGAGAGGCCCGCGGACCACAAAAAAAAAAAAAAAAAAAAAAACAGGAATACAGATCTTCCTGGACTTACGATGGGGTTACGTCCCAATAAACCCATCATACGTTGAAAATATTGTAAATTGAAAAGACATTTAATACATTTAGCCTACTAAACATCGTACCTTAAACGCACTCAGAACACTCACGTTAGCCTATAGTGGAGCAAAATCATCAAACACAAACCTATTTGATAAAATGTTGAATATCTTATGTAATGTGTTGAACACTGTACTGAAAGTAAAAAACAGAATAGTTTTAAGTGTATCAGTTGTTTACCATTGTAACCATATGACTGACTGGGAGCTGAGGCTCACTGCCAGCTGCCCAGCATCACGAGAGTGTATGTCTAGCCCCGGAAAAGATCAAAATTCAAAGTTCAGTTTCTACTGAATGATTGCTTTTGCACATCATGAAGTTGAAAAATCTGAAGTCAAACGATCATAAGTCGGGGACAGTCTGTGATCATCTCTGCAAATCAGGGTTACTGTGTGGAGTGATCACATGTGAAACCCATATAGAGTGCCAAGCACCTGGTAGCCTTGGACCCACAGTTGTCCTTCATGTCTTAGTTTGGGGTCTGCCCTCCCCCAGAAGCTGACCCTGAGATGAGGACTCAAGGACACATGGAGTATTCAGGGGGTGACCCCAGGAAGTCCCCACTGGGGATGGAGACCTGAGACAGGGAGGGAAGGATCCCTGCAGTGGATGCCAATGAACAGGGGACAAAGTGGGCACCTGAGGGTTAGTCCAGCTGTGGACCTTAGGGAGACAGCATAAGAGCTTGTGTCTCAAAGTGGTCCCACCCAGGGTCAGGGCAGAGTTTATTTTCCCCTCTATCATTGGCTTGGGGATGCTCCCAGGGTTGCTGGTGAGGTCAGGGAAGTGTGCAGGATGCTAGTAAGTGGCCAACAGTGATATGCCGATTGGGCTAGAGGGATCAGTGTGACCAGCCGAGCCTTATTTGCCAAGGGCAAGGGCCGCTTTGATGTAAACAACATAAACTGGGCTACATGAAGTGCTCCAGCGTCAACATGGTGGTGGAAGTAGGAAGAAAATTGCATGCTGGTTCACCTCGTTCTGACTTTTCTAGACTTTTCTATGTTCAGTCCTTCTCTTTTTGCATAACTGACAAACTCCTGTTCATCCTTGAAAATTCTGCTTGGGTGACCCCGTGTGGCGGACTATGGTTACTGCAGATTTGGTCAGCTCTTTCAACACAGGGGTGGCCAATCGGAGTTCTCCGTCCACCCGGGCATAGTCGTTGGCTAAAGAGGAGCAAGTGACCAACCAAAGCCAATTAGACTCACCCTTGGGACGGATACTGAGGGCCAGAAGGGAGAAAAGTGCTTTTCACAGAGGTTTTTTAAAGTGCAATAGTGAAAGCCCAGTGCCATCCCGATTGATCTTCTGGAAGAAGCTCTCTGCAGGTTGAATCTAACGTAGAATTCCTCTGTGGAAAAGAGGCACAGTTTGAGCCCCTGGATCTAGCTGTATCTGAAGTCATAAGGTGCGACTTTCCACTTATATGAGCCCAACAAGTTGTCTTTTTTTTTTTTTTGCTGTACGCGGGCCTCTCACTGTTGTGGCCTCTCCCGTTGCGGAGCACAGGCTCCGGACGCGCAGGCTCAGCGGCCATGGCTCACGGGCCCAGCCGCTCCGCGGCATGTAGGATCTTCCCGGACCGGGGCACGAACCCGCGTCCCCTGCATCGGCAGGCGTACTCTCAACCACTGCACCACCAGGGAAGCCCCAACAAGTTGTCTTTTATTGCTTAATTCACTTGGAGTGTGGACTCTGTCCCTAGCAGTTGGCAGACCCTTCACTAATGCATAGCTGCTCTGTGAGTTCTTCAATGACTGCCCCCCCCAAATCTAATCATTCCTTCTCTTATACTTTGAACTTCAGTACCTTGCATTGATTTTCATCATTACCTGGTTTGTAATTGTACCACGCTGTAATCGCTCATTTGCACACTTAAGCCTTCTTGACCCTGACTTGTAGGAGCAACGTGAGAGTTTGCATGGGCCGCTATTTTAGGCTGTCAGCACAGTTTTTCCTTCCCCCCCATCATGGACACATGACCCGGGCTCAACCAATCAGAGGTCTTCCCTCGAAGTCTCCTGGAATTGCAGAGCTGGAGTAATGTGAGTCCGGTACAGACATGGCCATCTTTTCACTTTAGAGTCTTGGCCGTGTTTAGTCCTGGATCCAGCTGTACCTGATGCTTCAGAAAATCGTCATCCTTTCCTATCCCTTGAAAATACTCCTCTATTTTTTTCCAGTCCAGTTTAAATTGTATTTCTGACAGCGGAAACCTGAAGAGTGTGAACCAAGGTACCTATCAAATTTAAAAAGATACACTATCCTCCACTTAAAAAAAAAAAGGGGGAGGGGGATCATAAAACTCAGTGCTGGCAAGGTTGTCGTGAAACTGGTAGACATATATTTTCTTTTAAGTGGGGGAGAAATGGCATTATGTTTCAAAATCCATAAAAGTGTCACACCCTGCAACTCAGTAATTCACTTCTGAAATTTTATACTAAGGCGGTCTTGCAAATGAAGGGAACTGCTCCATACCAAGACCTTGCAACAATGTTGCCAATTCTGAAACAGCGGAAAGAATATAAATGTCTAACAGCAGTGGACTGGTTGAGTAAGCTATGTTTCCTCCACTAGACAGAATATTTTCCATTCATTAAAAAATTATATGTAAATCCTCCCCCACCCCCACCCCCCGGGAGCAGGCAGTGGGCTGAGCTTAGTGGTTAGATTCTTAAAAAGAGAGAAAAGGGGGGGCTTCCCTGGTGGCGCAGTGGTTGAGAGTCCGCCTGCTGATGCAAGGGACACGGGTTCGTGGCCCGGTTCAGGAGAATCCCACATGCCGCCAAGCCGCTGGGTCCGTGAGCCATGGCCTCTGAGACTGCGCGTCCGGAGCCTGTGCTCCACAACGGGAGAGGCCATAACAGTGAGAGGCCCGCGTACCGCAAAAAAAAAAAAAAAAAGAATCTGCCTTCCAATGCAGGGGACTCAGGTTCCATGCTTGGTTAGGGATCTAAGATCCCACATGCTTCGGGGCAACTAAGCCCGCACGCACCACAACTAGAGAGAGCCCGTGTGCCGCAACGAAGATCCAATGCAGCCAAATAAATAAACAATAATTTTTTAAAAATGTAAGTTCTTAAAAAAAAAGATTAATCTTCCTTAATTTTGTTTTCTTCTGTTTTAAGTTGCAGGTGGAAACTGCTTCCCCCATCTCCCCCTCCTGCCACTACATTCATAGCTTCTGAGGATTACCAGAACCCACTTCGCAAAAGGAGTACAGGAAAAAAAGAAAATTGCTAGAAAACTATATGCATCTTTTTTTTTTTTTCTTATTCTTTGTTTCTCTGTTTCTTTCTTTTTTAAATTTTGGCCATGTGGCTTGAAGGATCTTAGTTCCCTGATCAGACCTGCGCCCTCAGCAGTGAAAGCACGGAATCCTAACTACTGGACCGCCAGGGATCAGCACAAGCTGATCACATACCCTGCAACCCACCTCCCTCACCTGGCCTTGAAAAATGCTTTGCTGAAACCTTTCTGGGTGTTTGGGGTTTTTGAGCACAAGCCACCGGAGCCACGCTTCTCCTTGGATGGCACCTTACAATAAACCCTGCACTTTCCTTCACCACAACCTGGTGTCAGTAGATTGGCTTTACTGCATGTGGGTGAGCAGACCCAAGTTTGGTTCAGTAACAAAAGCATCCGCTCCATCTTCTAGTCTGAGCCCCCGAAAGGACTCACACATCTCAAGACCACCTGGAGAAAAAGGGGCATTCACCCTTTGAAACGCGCATGTCTACCCAGATGTCACTCTGCCTAACTCGGCCAAAAGGCCCATCCAGTCCCTGAACTGGCAGAGCCAAAAGGAAGGAGCCCCAAGAAGGTGCCATGGGGTCCCATGGGCTTCCACTCTCTCCCACCTCCCCCAAGGCCACACCCAGCAGGAGCTGGCAATGCGAAGAGTCTTGGAGATCCTAGGGGTGGGATCTGAATCCAGCTCCAGTCCTAGCCTCCCCCACTTGGCTCTCTATGGCTGTGAGCCCCTAATCTCCCAGGGCTGTCAGGGTGGGGGCCCACAGAGAAATGCAGCTTCTTTCCCAAGCCAACCTCCAGCATGGTGGGTTCTGCTCTACTTAGCATATTTATTGAGCACCGATTCGTGCTGGGCCCTGTGCACAGCGGTGACCAAGTCAGATCAGGTCCTTGCCCTCCCATGCTCACAGTCCAGAGGGAGACAGTCGGCAGCTGCACAACTGTATGTATAAAAGTGAAATTACAGCAGTGACACGTGTTAGGAGAGATTGGAGTTGGCATGGAGAGAGAGCATGTGGAAGAAACTGGATAGACTGTGGGTTTGTTGATTGACTAAGCAATACATCACACTCATCTTTCCATATGCAAACAGCACATTCTATTTAAAAAATACTGCATAGTGCAGGTAATAAATTCAATATCCTGTGATAAACCATAACGGAAAAGAATATGAAAAAGAATGTATATATATGTATAACTGAATCACTTTGCTGTACAGTAGAAATTGACACATCATTGTCAATCAACTATACATCAATAAAAAAAAAAGATGCTCCATGAAGACATTCTGTGTGACCACATTGTTATCTATGTTAATACTCCTATTATATACTTTACCTTCCTTCCCAGGACTCACTGGGGCCCCAGTACTCTTTGATCCCCATTTTACAGATGAGGAAACTGAGGTTTGGAATGGGAAAATAACTCATCTGAGAGCAGGCACCACGTGAGGAGCCAGGCAGAATTTGAACCCAGGCGATCTGGCTTTAACCACCACACTTGCTGCCCTCCATTCTCTCCCTAAGAATATTGCATAAAAATTTTAAAAGGAAATATTCTTCACAAATGAAATGTTTTTATTTGTTTGTTTTGTTTCTTTGTTTGTTTTTACAACTCCAGGAAATAAGGTGTGGTACCTGAGTCCATTACGTCGTACCGTCAATTTCCTGTTTTTTTTTAAATTTTATTTATTTATTTATTTATTTATTGGCTGCGTGGGGTCTTCGTTGCTGCACCCGGGTTTTCTCTAGTTGCGGCGAGCAGGGGCTACTCTTCGTTGCAGTGCACTGGCTTCTCGCTGCGTTGGCTTCTCTTGTTGCGTAGCATGGACTCTAGGCGTGTGGGCTTCAGTAGTTGTGGCACGCGGGCTCAGTAGTTGTGGCTCGCGGGCTCTAGAGTGCAGGCTCAGTAGTTGCAGCGCACGGGCTTAGTTGCTCCGCCGTGTGTGGGATCTTCCTGGACCAGGGCTTGAACCTGTGTCGCCTGCATTGGCAGGAAGATTCTTAACCACTGTGCCACCAGGGAAGCCCCAATATCCTGGTTTTGACAATGGTTTAGTTAAGTGTCCATGGAGAGGGAACTATTTTTGCAACTTTGTCAGTCTTAAAATATTTCCAAATAGGAAGTTAGAAAAGTTGAATGGTCTAAAGAATTGAAAGCAGGATCTCAAAAAGATACTTGTGTATCCATGTTCACAGCAGCATTACTCAGGATGGCCAAAAAGTGGAAGCAACCCAAGTGTCCACTGATGGATAGATGGATAAACAAAATGTGGCCCATTCATACAGTGGAATATTATTCAGCCTTAAAAAGGAAGGACATTCTGACACATGCTACTACATGGATGAACCCTGAGGACATTATGCTAAGTGAAATGAGACAGTCACAAAAGGACAAATACTGTATGATTCCATTCATATGAGATCCCTAGAAGTATTGAAATTCACAGTGAAAGAAAATAGAATGGTGGGTGCCGGGGGCTGGGGTGGGGCGGGAATGGAGAGTTGTTTCATGGGTACAGTTTCAGTTTTGCAAGATGAAAAGAGTTCTGAAGGTTGGTTGCACGACAATGTGAAGAATGTACTTTTAACATTGCTGAACTGTACACTTGAAAATGGTCCATTTTATGGTTTTACCACAATTTAAAAAAATCGAGTGGTGTTTTTTAAAAAAGAGAGCGTATCATCTTTATTTCTTTTTTTAAAAAATTTATTTATTATTTATTTTTGGCTGTGTTGGTTCTTCGTTGCTTTGTGTAGGCTTTCTCTATTTGCGGCGAGCAGAGGCTACTCTTTGTTTTGTTGCGCGGGCTTCTCCTTGCGGTGGCTTCTCTTGTTGAGGAGCATGGGCTCTAGGCATGTGGGCTTCAGTAGTTGTGGCTCATGAGTTCTAGAGCACAGGCTCAGTACTTGTGGCTCACGGGCTTAGTTGCTCCGCGGCATGTGGGATCTTCCCGGAACCCGTGGACCCTGCCTCGGCAGGTGGATTCTTAACCACTGCACCACCAGGGAAGCCCTCATCTTTTATTTCTGAGTAGTCCATGTATGTACACAGTGGAAGAAATGCTGAGGGTGTCTCCCCTCCACCCCCACTTTCACCTCCCCCATATTCTGGTTCCCTCCCCAAAGCCCCCACTGTTATCATGTTATCAATTTCTTACTCTTCCTTCCTCAGATATTTTCTGCATTTGCAAACACATTTTTCTTACTCTGACATTTGTTTTTCATTCCATCAGTGCTTCCACGCTGTTTTTTTTAAATCATTGTGATAAAATACACATAACACTTACCACTTCAACCATTTTAAAGTGTATGATCCAGGGACTTCCTGGTGGTGCAGTGGTTAAGAGTCTGCCTGCCAATGCAGGGGACACGGGTTCGAGCCCTAGTCTGGGAAGATCCCACATGCTGTGGAGCAACTAAGCCTGTGCGCCACAACTACTGAGCCTGCGCTTCACAGCCCGCAAGCCACAACTTCTGAAGCCCGTACTCCTAGAGCCTAGAGTAGCCCCCCGTTCGCCACAACTAGAGAAAGTTCACATGCAGCAATGAAGACCCAACGCAGCCAATAAATTAATAAAAATAAAATTAAAAAAATAAAGTATATGATCCAGTGGCATTAAATACATTCACCATGCTGTGCAACCATTGCCTCTTATCTAGTTTCAGAACACTTCCATCACCCCCAAAAGAAACCCTGTCCCCATTAGCAGTCACTTCCCATCTCCCCTCCTGCAGCCCCTGGCAACCACCAGTCTGCTTTCTGTCTCTGAATTTTCCTGTTCTGGACATTTCATGTCAATGGAATCATACAGTGTGTGGCCTTATGAGTCTGGCTTCTTTCACTCAGCCTGGTGTTTTAAGGTTCATCCACGCAGTAGCATGTGTCAGTGCTTCATTCCTCTTCACCGTTGAGTAATATTCCATTGCATGAATGGACCACGGTTTATTTCTTTAACTGTTGATGAACATTTGTTTTCTTTTCTTCTGGCGATTGTGAATAGTGCTGTCATGAACTTTCACCTATAATATTTGGACACCTATTTAATTATTTTGGCGTTATCCCTAGGAGTGGAATTGCTGGGGCCTATGGTAACCATGTTTAGCTTCTTGAGGAACTGCCAAACTTTTCCACAGTAGCTGCACCACTTTACTGCACTTGGCTTTCCAATGTAACCATCTTGGTTTTTTAAATAAAGAGCTCTCCATCCCTCACCCTCCCTTCACCTCACCCCTCACAGGCACTGAGCTGCTTGTTACACTGTTGCAAAGCCAGACTGTGTCTCTCTCTGTGAACACATAACTTAGCCCCATCTAGCCAGCTTTCTTTGGCCCTTCTTGTGCTTCCTTAAGGACTTTGGTCCTGCTTTTCCTTCCCTAAGGACTCACCCACTTATTTCTGATCCAAATCCCAGCCCCTTCCATGTGTGACTTGGGACGAGTGGCTTAGCTGCTCTGGGTCCCTTTTCCTTACTAGCAAAATGGGAGAAGAATAGTTCCTCTCTCCAAAGATTTGTGATATTAAAAAAGAGAACATCAGTGATGTGCTTAAACAGGGCCTGCATCCAGTGAATACTAACTTTTACCCCCGTCACTCTGGGCAGTAGCATGTGACTCCGTTTTTCTGATCACGGCTAACTCAGTGTCATCAATTTCCTTTTTTTTTTTTTTCCCATTGCGATGGGGGGGAAAATGAAACCCTCTGTGGTTTCCCTCTCTTCACATCCCCAGCTTCTAGCAATACATGCACTTTGTACCAGACGCTTATTACATGTTTGAGTTATAAAACCAGATTCTTGGTGAGATTTTTCTTCTGTTCTTTTCTTCTACTTGGCTGAGGTCTCGCTCCCACAGCTGGCCCAGGCTGGATTTCAGATTTTCTGAATTCTACCTGAAACTGCCAGAGACCAAAATAGCCACTGAGTGTGTGACCTCTGGTCTGAGCTTGCAAACAAGGCTGCCGGGCAGTTCAGAGAACATTGCTTTGGATATTCTGAGGCCTGGGCCAGAGGCAGACGGTCCTTGTTCAGCACCCTAACTAATCTGGGCCAAGGCTGCTTGGAATGAGATGTCAGTGACCCACGTCCAAGGTCCAGTCCTGTTTCTAAGGATGTGGCCAGAAACTCAGCCGTATTTTTTGGCTATATTTGGAAGAATGCTGGCCTCTGCTGAATGTGGGTTGGGGACCTACTGTGTGCCAGGCACAAGGCTCTAATGGAGACATAACCCTTTTCTGGAAGTCAGGGCAGGAAAAGGGAAATGAACCAGAAAAGCAGTGTCGGGCTTCCCTGGTGGCCCAGTGGTTAAGAATCTCCCTGCCAATGCAGGGGACACGGGTTCGAGCCCTGGTCCAGGAAGATCCCACATGCCGGGGAGCAACTAAGCCCGCAAGCCACAACTACTGAGCTCGCGTGCCTAGAGCCGGTGCTCCGCAACAAGAGAAGCCCCCGCAATGAGAAGCCCGCGCACCACAATGAAGAGTAGCCCCCACTCACCGCAACTAGAGAAAAGCCCACGACGCGCAGCCAAAAATAAATAAATAAATAAAATTAAAAAAAAAAAAAGAAAAGCAGTGCCTATAAAGGAATGATTTCTGAATGTGATTGCTGCTCTGAAGAGGATGAAACAAGGAAATGAGACGGACCTACTGGGGTGGTGGTGAGTTGGGGTGGGGGATTTCAGCCAGGGTGAGGAGGACCCCTAGGAGGAGGTGATGTTCCAGCTAAGCCCTGAAGAAGCAACTAGTTTTGCAGGAACCTGTAGGGTATGTTCCAGGCAGAAGAAACAGCAAGTGGCGCAAAGGCCCTAAGGTGGGACTGTGTTGGGTGGGCCCTTGGAGGACTGCTGGGTCTAGAGCAGCTGTGTTTGGGGAGAAGGAGGGAGGGGAGGCCCAGGTATCTGGGGCCACGTCAGCCTCCTTAGCAATACAGGAGCCTGCTTTGGGCACCACCCAGCTGCGGGTGCCCGGTTTTCACCTTATTTCATCCCTCCCTCAAACTCCTGGCTTGAATGCCGCATCTGTGACCCCAGGAGGATTTAGGTGAATGGCCTTCCGAACTATGCCTCAGTTTCCTCATCTGTAAAAGGGGCCGAATAATGGAGCCTTGCTCACAGGGAGGTGGGGGGCACCGATATAACTCACAGCAAGCGATCGGTGAACATTGTGGAATGCATAACAGGCTCGTCCCCAGTGTGTGACTCGAGTTCAAGCGGCCACAGCCTGCAAGACGAACTGTCCCCATCGTACGGGTGGGTAAACTGAGGTTGGGGAGTGGGGTCAACCACCCACTACTGTGGGGAGAGTTAGGGATGGGGCGTGCACTCTGCGTCTTGGTCGCGGGGACGCGCACGCCAAGCGGCCCGGCCGGGGGCGGGGCCAGGGAGGGGCGGGGCCGGGCTTGGGGGCGGGGCGGCGCGGTGGCCGAGCGGCGGCAGCGGCAGCAACGGGCTCGCCGGGCCGGACAGGAGTGGGTCAAAGGCGCAGCCTGAGCCCGCCATGGAACAGCCCAGGAAGGCGGTGGTGGTGACGGGTACGCTCTGATGTAGTGCTCTGATGGCGGCCGCGGCAGCCGCGGCCCGTGGCGGGGGCGGGTCGGGCGGCTCCGGAGGCAGCGGGGCCGGAAGAAGCGCGGTGGCCCGGGTGGGGCAGGTGCTAGAAGTCGTCCCAGGTTTGGAAGATGTCATCGCCCGCGGGAGCCCAGCTCAGTCCGCGCGACAGAGAAAGTGGAGAAGGGGGCGCCCCTGTGGTCCCACTGTCAGGAGTCGGGGCAGGCAAGGACGTGGGTGTCCTGCCAAGTGCCCCACACGGAGCAGGCCCCTCTGGCCTCCTTCCCCGGTTGGGGACAGGGACCCTCCGGGCACTTGTTTGTTGTGTCTGCCCGGCCGGCAGGCTGGACTGGACTCCTCCCTGCCCCTCCCGAGGTCGGGTTTGTCACCACCCCCGGTCCCAGGGGACAAAGGTCGATTTGCGGGCAGGAAGTGCCCCGTGATAAGTTAATCTCTTGCCAGCCACTGCTCCCCGAGCCCTGCGCTAATGGGGGGTTGCTCCCCCCAGGCAGGGGCAGGTGAAGTTTGGGGAACCTCGGGTGCCCGGCCGTTCTTCCGCTTGTCCCAAGGACTGTCTTGGTCAAAATCTTTCCTGCCCGGGCTGTTTGTGGGTGAGTCTGGACCCCTGCCCCACTGTCACCGACTCCCCAAAACTAACTGCTTCTCCTCTAGGAGACTCCACCTCGGAGCCTCGTGTGCGGTCAGTTTCTGCCAGGCCTCTGGTCGGCGTGGGGGCGTGCGGTATTTTGACCCTGTCAGGAGGGTCAGAGTGAGAAATCCAGCTAAGGTTCGAACAGGTATATTGTGGTCCAGGGAGGTTTGGGCTGGTCCTGGAATTCCCAGGAATATGGAAGAAGCCACTTATCTGACAAACAGGTGTGTCAAGTTGCCAGAGGGTCACTTTCCCCTGCAGCCCTCTTATATCTGCTTATTTATTACTTTAGTCCTGACTCATTAGGCAGCCACGGGACTGGGCATTTTTCTTGCATGAGCTCGTTAAATCTTTACTGCCTCCATTTTGCAGAGGGGGAAACTGAGGCTCACAGAGGTCACCTTGTTTGTAAGTGGCTGAGCTGGGACTCATACTTGGTCCATGCAGGAGGAGGAAAGGGGTGGAGAGGTTCTGACCCTACTTGGGGGCCCCCTGCTGATCCAGGGAACAATATCCCTCCCAGGGCCATGATACCACTTGGGACACTTGGCTCAACTGGAGTGACCCATGGTTCAATGACAGCCTTTCTTAGAGAGGTTTATTTTTTAGAGAGGTTTATTTTTTAGGTGTGTTGGGGGCGATTAGAAGAGGGAGGCCACAGACTTTCCTGGGTCTGTGTTTGAATCCGTGCTCTTCCGTCTTCTTGCTGTGAGACCTTGGGCAGGTGGCTTCACCTCTCTGTACCTCAGTCCCAGCTCCTCTAAAATGGGCCCAGGAAACACCCGTGCCTGAAAGAGAGGCACAGGGAGGCTGAATGCCACAGGGCATGCAGAGCACTTAGCACATCCTCAGGTGAGAATCTGGTTTGTAAATGGGGCCTGGAGTTTGAGTGAGTAGGGAGGAGGGTGGTGGGATGATGTCTGGACAGCCTGACCTGGGAGATATACACATGCATCCCTTAAGGGCCGTTCCTTATCAGGTGATGATTCACAGACCGCCTATGGCCCTGCAGTTCCAGAGTCCAGGGAGGAGGCACAAAGACAATGATAAAATTATATTATATTTGGGGGTCAAGGATAGGGGAAGAAATCGGGAAGGGAACAAGGCCAGCCTTTTCTGGGACAAAAGGAGGGCACTGGCCTCTTGCTGGGCATGAAGGTCAGGTGAAAGTGAGGACGAGAAAGGACTCACTGCTTCTGTTAAGAGCAGACAAGTTTGTGTGATGGAGGGCTCTGAAGGGCCACTGGGTGCACCCCAAACTTGGGACCAGGCCCCCAACATTGTCCCAGGTGGCAGCTGCTCCCGAAGCTCCCTGCTCCATTCTCCTGGATGAAAGCAGCAGCCTGGCCCTGGGCAGGCCAGGAGGGGCCGCTGGGTGGTGACATGCTGCTTTTCTTATTTTTTTCAGGGTTCGGCCCTTTTGGGGAACACACTGTGAATGCCAGCTGGATTGCAGTCCAGGTAACTGGATCCAGAGGGGAGGAATCAGGTTTGGGGCTGGGCTTCCCCTGGAAATACTTGACACCAAAGAAAGGAAGTAACCTACGAAGAGAACGTCTCCTGTGAAGCTTCCTGAGAGATATTTAAGTCTGATATACACTTCCTCTCAGATAGTTACCACTGTAGCTTGCGTTTGTTGAGTGCTTGCTCTGCGCCAAGCGTTTTTTGCTGCCCAGCATGCTGAATTCTCCCAACAACCCTTAGGTGCAGTTATTCTTGTGCCCACTTTATGGATGAGGAAACTGAGGCACAGAGAGAGTTATCTGAGGTCATCCAGCTCAGAAACCAGAGTGGCATTTCTTCGGAAGTGTCCCATGCCACAGCCAGGTTTTGAGGGACCAGGCAGGGATATTGGGGGATGTATTAACCTTGTAGAGGGGGTGCAGTGACCCTCAGTGTTGCTTCCTGGCAGCTGGAGGAAGCAAAGGCTGCATATTGCGGGGGAGGAGGTCTCTCCCGCTGTCCTGAGCCTTCCAGTTTCTTTGTCAGCTGGGGCATTTGGAGGGACAGACTGGGGAACAATGGGCAGAGAGAAAGAGAGAAAAGTTTCCTCCTTATATAAATCAGATCTGCACGGACCAGAGCCAAGCTCGTGTTAATCCTAGCCCATTAGCTTCTTGATTTAAAGCATCCCCTGCTTTCCACTCCAGAGCCCTGAATTCGGAGAAAAATCCAAGCTGAAACCTCAGTGTGTCTATTCCCAGTTGGGGTGCCCCACCTTTTTTGTTACCCTTCTTCCAGACCTCAAAATCTTGGCCACATTCCTCTCCCTTTTTAAAGATTTTCACCCCACTTTGCTAGCGGAACAGAGGGACAGGATCCCCGGGATTCCGCAGATGGGAGCACGTCTGAGGCCCTGCTCGTCACACCCGCTCCCTGGAGCCCCAGACAAAAAGGAAACAGCGTGTTTCTGAAGACGTGTGTGTCTGGCTTTGTGCGAGTTTCAGACAGGAGTCTTCACGGGGCTGAGTGGACACAAAGCCGTGTGTCTGAATTCCTGGGCCCCAGACACTATGATCTGCATCTAAATAGGAGAAAAATCAATTAAACAATCTTTGGAAATCCCTCCGAGCTTTGGGACTCGGATGGTGGAGGATGGCAGCTTTTCATCCTGCTGCCGGTGGGGACATACCCCTTATATTTCAGTCACCCGTCTCTCCAGACCTCACCTCTAGAAGACTTTCAGTTTTCTTCCTCAACTTTATGAGACAAGAAGAGAGAATTCTCCACCATTCCCCAGCTAAAAAATGCCAACCTTCCCAGATCCAATTGTTTCCCTTAAAAAAGCAACAACAACAAAAACTGGAGTTGCCAGTACATACCCTGAGTGCGCACAGCCCATGAAATTTGACACGTGTACCTCCGCAGCACCTGAGTCCAGATCAAGACCTAGAACATTCTCAGCCCCTTCTCTGTTCGTCCCCATTGCAGAAGCCCCTTGTGTCCTTTCCCAGCTACTCCCACTCCACCCGCCAACCCCACTCCCAGGTGTAAACCTCTCTGCTGACTTTATGGCCTCCATAGGTGCGTTTTACCTGTTCTAGAACTTGGTGTCATTGGAATTGCACTTGGGTCCCATGCCTTCTGCACAGCAGAGCATCTGCCGGATCCACCCATGGGGTGGCTAGGAGCCGCTGGTGGTGCTTTTCAGTTACTCTGGATAAAACAGATTTGCCCATGGAAAGGGTGTAGTCATTGGATGGGTCAAATCCGTCCCTCAAGAAAATATGCCTCAGAGTGTTCTTGGTGTGATCCAGATATGAGTTGTGGGCAACCATTGATGTCTGTCACCTCGAGCTGAAGATGGGTGTTTGGTGAGGCAGAGTGAGCAGCCGTTACTTCCTGTCCCAACTGATTTTTCTGAAGCTCAAGTTGCCACCTGTGGAAGGAACTCCTTCTCCTCTGCCAGGGACCAACTCACTTCTCTCTGTCTGTCTCTCCCCTTCTCTCTGTTTCTCTGTCACTCTCAGTCTCTCTCTGGGTGTGTCTATCTCTCTCTGGGTCTCTGTCTCTTCCTGACTCTCTCCCTCCCCCACCTCCTTCTCTCTCTCTCTCTCTCTCTCTCTTTCTTTCTGTCTCTCTCCTCTCTCTCTTATCTGACCTTCCTTCTTCATGCCCTGGGTGAACTGGCACCCCAGCAGAGAGTGAACTGTTTCCCACCAGCCACATTCTGGAGGTGGGAGTTCTGGGGACAGAGGGGCACCCCTCCTTTCCTCTTTCCCAGGAAAAAATGCCGCTGCCCCTGGCACCCCACACAGGAGGGACTGCATTTTTCAAGTGTCCTGTCTCCCCACAGGTCTTGGGTGGCGGGAGTGGGATGCTGGCTGCGGGTCTTTCTTGCCCTAGGAGGCTCAGGTGGGTGTTGAGGGCTTGGACTCTGTTGGCTTGGGGCCAACTGTAGCCTTCTCTGCCCAAGTGGGGCAAGGAGGAGTCGGGTCACAGGACAATTACTGCCACAGTGAGTCTAGACAGACCTGCTAAGGATATTAACCAGGGAACAAAGCGGGTCTTTGTTATGGGGTCAAGGGAATCGGTCAGACGCAGCCGCGCGGCAGGGTCTTGTCAGGTAGGTGGGGTGTAGACAATGTGTTGTCTGGGGCGCACAAGCCCCGTTACTTTCACAATCTGTGCTTGGTGGCTGTGCTGGCTGCAGATTGTCGTGGGACTTGGGGTGCGCTGCTACCCTCCCCCCAGGAGGACTGTCCAGTCCTTTTGGAGCAGAAAGTGGTCAGAGGCCAAGAATTTCGCTTGATTACGGGCCACCTGCTTCTCTTAACTTCAGATGAATGGTACAGCTGCTCCTCCCCCACCATTGCCCTTATTAAAATTGGGGAATCATTTGTATAAAAACATGTACAGATCTTCAGTGCCCCCATCACTTTGGTGAAAAGTGTTTATGCCCATGTCACCAATACTTCGATCAAGGTGGTTGATTCCCATCAACCCAGAACATTCTTTCCTGCTACCCCACCCCCCGCCCCCCATCGCTCCTCAGCTGCTTCCTGAGCTCCGTCACCACAGATGAGTTTTGCCTGGTCTCAAGCTGCAAAGAAATGAATGGGATGGTGTGTTCCTCTGGCACCGGCTGCTTTTCCTCACCCTGTATTGGTGTGTGTGTGTGTGTGTGTGTGTGTGTGTGTGTGTGTGTGGCGGGGGGACAACTGTCTCCTTTCCCGACCCACCCCTCCTCCCATTGGCACTGACACTGGGGGCTTCAGGGTTTGCTCCCCAAGAGTAAAGCAACAAGGATGCCCCTCTCAGGGTCTCTAGCGAGCATGCGGACGCCTCTCTGTGGGGATGCTGGCCATGGGGTGTGTGTATTTCTTTGATGGTGGGTTTCTTAGTTTATTTTTTCCCCCAGATGGGGAGGGGTAGGTGGGAACCCAGAGGACATGAGGAGGAAAGGTTAGGACAAGAAGGTGACTCACTCCATGGCTCCCTGGTGGCACCAGGTCATTTCCTACCGTCAAAAGTCGATGTGGGCGATTCTTCCCACTAATGCTTGGTAAACATCACCCAGTGGGAGAGACCCTTGAGTTACTCTGGGCGGGCAGTGGTGCTCAGCATGTAGCGCCTGTTCTGCTGGGTGAAGGGAGAGGGGCAGAGAGACAGGATCCATAAGGCGGGGCTGCTGCCCTGAGCTGGGGGTCCGACCTTGGCGTATCAGATGTCATGGTGGCCACCGGGAGGGTTACTGCGCCGTATAGAGGGTTCCTTGGCTTGGTCACTAACCGAGTTAGTAGCATCCTCAGTACCGCACCCCCCCTGCCCATAGAGATTCTTCCACCAAATTGACTTGCCTGGGCATATGGGTGGCCTGTCCCGTGGACAGCTTTGGGGATAACTCCCTGAGTGAAACTCTGAACAAATAAAGATGATCCTTTTAAGTCCTCACTTAACCTGGGGGATGGATTCTTTTCACTACTGGACTTTCAACATGTTGCCAGAAAGCACTGCCAGGGCCATGCGGAAAAGAAACGGGAGGGGGCAGGGAACTTTCAAGCTGTGGGGGACAGGAGGGTAAGAAAAAGTTGGGTCGTGGTTGACAGGATGTAAAGATAGATGAGATTATTTACCTTATGCTGAGATGTCTTTGCTGGAGATCTCTCCTCCCAGCCACGGCAGGAGAGGAAGACAAAGAAGTCCTTTCACACCCAGAGTCCCCAAGTGTTAACATTATATTACATTTGCTCTTTCTCTATAGATAAATAGGTAGGTAGATAAATATAGTTTAAAAATGTTTTTGACTTCCAAGTCATTTTTTAAACTGTGGTAAAATATATATAACATAAGCTTTACCACCTTAACCATTATTATTAAGTGTACAGTTGAGTGGCATTAAGTACCTTCACATTGTTTTGCAGCCATCACCATCATTGGTTTCCAGAACTTTTTCATCTTCCTAAACTGAAACCCTGTCCCCATTAAACACTAACTGCTCATTCCTCACTCTCCCGGCTCCTGGCAGCTACCACATTCTCCTTTCTGTCTCTATGGATCTGACTACACTAGGGACCTCATATAAATGCAAGCATACAGTTTTGTGCTATTGCGCCTGGCTTATTTCATTTAGCATAATGTTTTCAAGGTTCATTCGTGTTGTAGCATGTGTCAGAATTTCCTTCCTCTTGAAGGTTGATATATATCCCATTGCCTGGTCGCAAGCTGTATATACCACATTTTGCTTATCTATTAATTGGTCAGGAGACACTCGGGTTGCTTCTGCATCTTAGCTCTTACGAATAATGCAGCCATGAACATGGGCCTACAAATATCTCTTCAAGATCCTGCTTTCAGTCCTTGTGGGTATAGACCCTGAAGTGGAATGACTGCATCCTATGGTAATTCTGTGTTTAATATTTTGAGGAACTGTCGTGCTCTGTGTCATTTAGGGGTCAGTTGCAGACATGATACTCCTCTATCCCTAAATAAGTCACCGTGTGTTTCCTAAAACACAGCCTCAGCACAGTGATCAAAATCAGGCTTATTGGACATTGATACAATTCTATAATCTACAGACCTGATTCAGATTTTGCCAACCACCCTGTTAATGTCCTTCACAGCAGAAGAAAGTTCCAGATTATATGTAGGGTTCAGTTGTCCCATTTCTTTAATCCCCTGTGGTCTGGAAAATTCCTCAGTCTTCCTTTGTGTCTCATGGCATGACATGCTTGTTAAGAACTGCTCAATCCTTCGGAGAGTGTCCGTCAGGGTGGCTCCTCCAGTGTTTCCTCATGACTAGATGGAGGCTGTGTGTGTATTGGGGGCAGGAATCCCACAGAAGTAACGTTGTGTCCTTCTCCGTGCATCATATCAGGAGGCACTGGTTATATTGCTGCGTCTCATTCTTGGTATCATTGACCTTGATCACTTGCTAAAGGTGAGGTCTGATGGATTTCTTCTTTGCAAAGTTACTCTCTTGCCCTTTGTGATGAAAAAGTATCCATGGAGAGATACTTTGAGACCCTGTAAAGAGATGCTTTGAGACCATATTAGCATCCCCTGGTGAGTCTCACCTGAATCAGTTATTATTTTAGTATGATGCTTGCCAAATGATGGTTTTCTAATTCCATCTTACCTTCGACACTTTTTAAGACCTTCTGTGAGTTTATTTGTATCTGCGTGGACTCATGGGTACTGTCTTCAACAGATGATAATCTCTTAATTTTTTTTTAATTTTTATTTTATATTGGAGTATAGTTGGTTTACAGTGTTGTGTTAGTTTCACGTCTACAGCAAAGTGATTCAGTTATACATATACATATATCTATTATTTTTCAGATTCTTTTCCTGTATAGGTTCTTACATCCTTCTCTCTTAATTTTGATGTTCCAATTGTCCCAGATTTGGCCCGTGGCAGCCCCTTCAGGCTGGCTCCTGTATCATTCTTGAGCACTTCTTTCCTTTTTGGTTTCAGGCTCACTTTTTGGAAATGCATTTTTTTAACTTTATTTTTTTATTCAAACAGAAAGTCACACAAATTATAATCATCCTCATCAGTTCACTCAGTCCCATGTAATTAATTGTTTTTCATCTTGGTCTTTTGTTAGCACTTTTATGAATTCATCACTTTTCCATTAGAGTTCTGAAAATGCTTATTCATTCAGTTCAGCAGTATAGTCAGTTACCAGAAACCTGTACTTGTCAGAGCCTTTTCCATGAATTATTTGAAGATGAAACCCTTTTATAGGAACTTTTTTTTTTTTGCGGCACGCGGGCCTCTCACCGCTGTGGCCTCTCCCGTTGGCGGAGCACAGGCTCCGGACGCGCAGGCTCAGCGGCCATGGCTCACGGGTGCAGCCGCTCCGCGGCACGAGGGATCCTCTCGGACCGGGGCACGAACCCGCGTCCCCTGCATCGGCAGGCGGACCCCCAACCACTGCGCCACCAGGGAAGCCCAAGCCAAGTGTGTTTGACTTTAGCCTCTTTGGGCCAAGTGCTCACTTTTTCTTTTTCACTTTTGAAAACATAATTGAATGTGGCCTTTTATGTCTCCTTTCACTCAGCATAACATTTTCAAGGTCCGTCCCTGTTGTAGCATGAATCAATGCTTCACTCCTTTCCATGGCTGTGTTGGGTCTTTGTTGCTGCGTGCAGGCTTTCTCTAGTTGCAGCGAGCGGGGGCTACTCTTCGTTGCAGTGTGTGGGCTTCTCATTGCAGTGTCTTCTCTTGTTGCGGAGCACAGGCTATAGGCACGTGGGCTTCAGTAGTTGTTGCATGTGGGCTCAGTAGTTGTGGCTTGTGGGCTCAGTAGTTGTGGCTCGTGGGCTCAGTAGTTGTGGCTCGCAGGCTCTAGAGCGCAGGCTCAGTAGTTGTGGTGCACAGGCTTAGTTGCTCTGCGGCATGTGGGATCTTCCCAGACCAGGGCTTGAACCCGTGTCCCCTGCATTGGCAGGCGGATTCTTAACCACTGTGCCATCAGGGAAGTCCCCACTTTCCTTAAAAATGAAAAGTTTTTGTATCCCCATTTCCCCTACGTGTTCAAGATCCTGATAAAGGGACATAGTTCATCATTTAAGGGAAACGAGGAGGACCCCAGATTGGGTGCCTTCACATATCTGGGTCCTTCCTCCTGCCCAGGCAGTTGGGAGTTTGAAATTCCTGCAAATTATGTGTGTGTGGAGGGCTTGGAAGTGGATATTTACTCTGTAGATTTTATTTTATTTCACTTCATTTCATTTCTTTTTTTTTTTTTTTTTGGCCATGCTGTACGGCGTGTGGGATCTTGGTTCCCCAACCAGGGATTGAACCTGAGCCCCCTGCAGTAGAAGCTCAGAGTCTTAACCACTGGACCTCCAGGGAAGTCCCATACTCTGTAGATTTTAGGTTTTCCATTGAGATTGAGAGAAAAGGCAGAAACGAATTCCAGAAAGTTGTGGAGGATTTAAAATTGGAATCTGGGGCTTCCCTGGTGGTGCAGTGGCTGAGAGTCTGCCTGCCGATGCAGGGGACACGGGTTCGTGCCCCGGTCCAGGAAGATCCCACATGCCGCGGAGTGGCTGGGCCCGTGAGCCATGGCCGCTGAGCCTGCGTGTCCGGAGCCTGTGTTCCGCAACGGGAGAGGCCACAACAGCGAGAGGCCCGCGTACCGCAAAAAAACAAAAAACAAAACAAAACAAAAAAAACCCCACAACAACATCAAAATGGAATCTGACAGTTCCCAGCTTTCAACAAATGAAGTACAGTTGGTAAAGAGCCAAATTCAAAATCTCCAATGGAGAGAGTCTGGTGCACAGGGAACGGCTTGGGCTGCAGGGAGTAATGTGCTCAGATCCTGGACTCAGGGGCAGAGGCCCGAGGGAAGCTGTTTGTCTTCCTGTTAAGAGGCTCCTGACCGACTTCCCTGGCAATCCAGTGGTTGAGACTTTGCCTCCAATGCAGGGGGTGCGGGTTCAATCCCTGGTTGGGGAGGTAAGATCCCACATGCCTCACGGCCCAAAACACAAAAACATAAAACAGAAGCAATATTGTAATAAATTCAACAAAGACTTTTAAAAAAGTGGTTCAGGGAGTCCCTGGTGGCGCAGTGGTTGAGAGTCTGCCTGCCGATGCAGGGGACACGGGTTTGTGCCCTGGTCCAGGAAGATCCCACATGCCATTGAGAGGCTGGGCCCGTGGGCCATGGCCGCTGAGCCTGCGCGTCTGGAGCCTGTGCTCCGCAACGGGAGAGGCCACAACAGTGAGAGGCCCGTGTACCACAAAAAAAGAAAAAAAAAGTTCACATTAAAAAAAAAAATTTAACAGGCTTCTGAGAGCCCCTGGTGTCAGCACACAGCAGATGCCTTTAGGGTCTGTGTTCAGGGAGCCATTCAAAGGTAAGGAGACTGATATAGACTGTAGCTTCCTGCTTTCTCTTTTTCAAATTGTGATAAAATATACATAACATAAAATTTACTATTTGAACAATTTGTAAGTGTACAGCTGAGTGGCATTAAGTACATTCACACTGTTGTGCGCCCGTCACCATCATCCGTCTCCAGAACTTGTTCATCTTCCCAAAATGAAATCCTGTCCCCATTGAACACTAACTGCCCATTCTTCCCTCCCCCCAGTCCCTGGCGCCCGTCATTCTACTTTCTGTCTTTATGAATCTGACTGCTCTAGCGACCTCATATAAGTGAAATCATACAGCTTTTGTTCTTCTGTGTCTGGCTTCTTTCATTCAGCATAATGTTTTCAAGGTTCATCCACGTTGTAGCATCTGTCAGAATTTCCTTCTTCTTTAAGGCTGAATCGTATTCTGTTGTATGGATATACCAAATTTTATTAATCCATTCATTAGCTGATGGACATGTGGGTTGTTTCCATCTTTTGGCTATTGTAAATAATGCTGCTATGAACAAGGATATACAAAGATCTGTTCAAGATCCTGCTTTCAGTTCTTTTGGATATATACCTGGACGTGGAGTTGCTGGATCATATGATAATTATATGTTTAATTTTTTGTGGAACCACCAAGCTGTTTTTCCACAGGGGCTGCACCATTTTACATTCCCACCAGCAGTGCACAAGTGTTCCGATTTCTCCGCATCTTTGCCAACACTTGTTACTTTCCATTTTTTTAAGATATCCTGGTGGGTGTGAAATAATATCTCACTGTGGTTTTGATGTGCATTTCCCTAATGACTAATAATGTTGAGCATCTTTTCTTGTGCTTATTGGCCACTTGTATAGCTTCTTTGAACAAATGTCTATTCATGTCCTTTGCCCATTTTAAAGTTAAGTTGTTAGGTTTTTATTATTATTATTATTATTGAGTTGTAAGCATTCTTTATATACAGTTGACCCTTGAACAACTTGGGCGTTAGGGGCACCTACCTTCTGCACAGTGGAAAACCCATCTGTAACTTACAGTCAGTCTTCCATATGCTTTGTTCCTCCATATCCACAGTTCTGCATCTGCAGATTCAACCAAGCTCGAATTGTGTGGTGCTGTAGTATTTACTGTTGAAAATAAATCTGCATATAAGTGGACCCATGCCGTTCAAATCCGTGGTGTTCAAGGGTCAATTCTAGATATAGATCCCTTGTCAGATACACGGTTTGCAAATATTTTCTTTCACCCCAGGTGCTGTCTTTTCGTTCTATTTATTGCGTCCTTTGATTCACAATTTTTTTTCATTTTTATGAAATCTTAATTTCTCTTTTTTTTTCTTTTATTGTCTGTACTTTTGGTGCCATTGAATTTGTTTTTAAGATGGAAAAGAGCTCACTGGGTCTCCTTTTGGGGATTAAGGGAAGTTTCATTTATAAACCCTTAAGTTTTTCCCCTACCTCTAGTATATACTGAGTCTGAGGTCAGAAGGGCAGACTTCAAGAGTTCCCTGGTGGCCTGGTAGTTAGGATTCTGGGCTTTCACTGCTGTGACCCGGGTTCAATCCCTGGTCAGGGAACTAAGATCCTGCAAGCCTTGTGGTGTGGCCAAAAGAAAAAAAAAAAGAAAGAAAGAAAAGAAAAGCAGGCTTCAATTTGATAGTATCACTCACTAGCATACATGTTCTGATCTTGCAGTGCAACTAGGTCACTTTTTAGCATTTATGCTTCACACATGGGTGCGAGGAATGTGCACAAGGATGCTTGCTACAGTATGGCTTAAAACTGAGGAAAATTGGAAGCCACTTAAATATTCCAGTGTAGGGGAATGTTTAAATCCAGCTAATTTCTGAGATGGAATATTATGCAGCAGGGAAAAGGGAAAGGAACAAGATTTACATGTAATAATGTAGCTAGATCTCCAGAACCAACTGCTGAGTGGAGAAAGCATAGTTGCTGAAGGATGCAATTGATGTAAAGTTAAATACTATGTGTTTTCTCGGATAGGTGTGTAGAAGGGATAGAAATAGGTCTGCATGGGTGTGTGTGCTGTTAACAGTACTTTCTTCTGAAGTATGGGAATGGGACCCAGACTCGGGGTGAGGGGGCTTCAAACTTGATCTGTCTGGCTTTTAAAAAATATTCCAACTAAAAAAAAAAAAAAAAAGGTCTAGCCTATTTGGGGCTTTCCTGGTGGTGCAGTGGTTGGGAGTCCGCCTGCCGATGCAGGGGACACGGGTTTGTGCCTCGGTCCGGGAAGATCCCACGTGCTGCGGAGAGGCTAGACCCGTGAGCCATGGCCGCTGAGCCTGCACGTCCAGAGCCTGCGCTCCGCAACGGGAGAGGCCACAACAGTGAGAGGCCTGCGTACCGCAAAAAAAAATACATATATATACCAACTATTTTCATGTCCTTATCTACTAATTCTACCATCTGTGTTGTTTCTGGTCCTGTTTCTTTTCTTTTTCTTTCTTTCTTTCTTTCTTTTTTTTTTTTTTTTGGCCATGCCACGTGGCTTGAGGGATCTTAGTTTCCTGACCAGGGATTGAACCCGGGCCATCAGCAGTGAAAGCGTGAAATCCTAATCACTCGACCACCAGGGAATTCCCTTGTCCTGTTTCTTTTCTTTTCTTTTTTAAATTTATATTTACAATGGTTACATAGCAGGGTTTTTCCTTTCTTTTTAAAAAATATTTATTTATTTTATTTTTGGCTGCGTTGGGTCTTCGTTGCTGCGTGCGGTCTTTCTTTAGTTGTGGCGAGCGGGGACTACTCTTTGTTGTGGTGCGCGGGCTTCTCATTGCAGTGGCTTCTCTTGTTGCGGAGCTTGGGCTCTAGGTGCTCGGGCTTTAGTAGTTGTGGCATGCGGGCTTCAGTCGTTGTGACTAAGGGGCCTAGTTGCTCCGCTGTATGTGGGATTCCTGGACCAGGGCTTGAACCCGTGCCCCCTGCATTGGCAGGCGGATTCTTAACCACTGCGCCACCAGGGAAGCCCCCGGTCCT
Source organism: Orcinus orca (assembly GCF_937001465.1). Taxonomy (NCBI): domain Eukaryota; kingdom Metazoa; phylum Chordata; class Mammalia; order Artiodactyla; family Delphinidae; genus Orcinus; species Orcinus orca. Next base: position 11,598,145 of record NC_064561.1, on the reverse strand, counting down.
GTTTCTATTGATTGATTTTTCTCTTCATTATGGGTGGTAGTTTTTGGCTTCTTTGCATGCCTGGTAAGTTTCAACTGATGCCAGACCTTGTGAATTTTACCTTGTGGCATGCTGTATCCTTTTGTATTTCCTCAAAATATTCTTGATCTTTGTTCTGGGATACAATTAAGCTACTGGAAACAGTTCCTTTCCAGGCTTGCTGTTCAGTTTTGTTAGGCAGAACCAGAGCAGTCTCTGCTCTGGGGCTAATTTTTCTCCACTTCCTTGTGAAGTTTTTCCACTCTGGCTGGTGGGAACAAGTATTTCCAACCTGGTGTGAGCTCGGAGGCTTGTTCCCTCTGTTCCTTTCAAGTGGCTCTATCCCTGGCCTCTGCATGCGTGTAAACCCATCAGTCCTCGGACTCTCAAAAGATCTCTGGATCAACTTCTAGATTGATCTCTCTCTCTCTTCCTCCCTCTCTCTCCCTCTCTCTTCCTCTCTCCCTCTCTACACACTCTCTCTACCTACTTCCCTCCTCCCCTTCCCCTCCCCCCTCCTCTCCCTCCTCCTACCTCCTCTTCCCCCCAGGTACCTCCTGTCCAGGACTCCACTCTGCAAACTGTAGCCTTCTTACACTTTCTAGAACCTCAGCTTTGACTCCTCAACTCCACGTCTGAAAACTGTTATTTTACACATTTTGTCTATTTTTTTTTCACTTATGCCATATTAGGCAGAAATTTTGGATTTTTTTTGGATTTTTTTTTGATTTTTTGGGATTTTTTTTTTAAAGGAAACACATTAATGTTTTAAAATATAATTTAACATTGTTTTATTTTTTCTAGTTTCTTCTATTTTATTTTTTCTCCCTATGACATGGGTACTACTGTTCACCCATTTACAGATGAGGGAGCTAAAGCACAGAGAGGTTGAGTGACTTACCCAGGGTCACCCAGCCAGGGAGTGAGGGGAGGGGAGGGAGAACAAACCTGGTCACCTGGCTCTAGAGGCTCCACCCCTGATTCCTACCCTCCACCATCCATGCAATTAAGAGCTGCTTTTTTCCTTTTTAAAAAAATTGAGATGAACTTGCATAGTATAAAACTATTTTAAAGTATACAAATCAGTGGCATTTATTACATTCACAGTGTTGTCCAACCACCACCTCTATTTAATTCCAGAACATTTTTATCATCCAAAAAGGAAATCCTGTCCCCGTTAGCAGTCACTCCCCATCCCCAGTCCCCAAGCCCCTGGCAACCATTGATCTGCTTTCTGTCTCTGTGGATTTGCCTGTCCTGGACATTTCACATAAACAGAGTCATATAATATGTGACCTTTTGTGTCTGGCTTTTTTCATGCAGCATGATGTTTTCAAGGTTCATCCACATTGTAGCATGTGTCAGTGTTTCATTCCTTTTCATGGCTGAGTAATATTCCACTGTATGGATGGACCACATTTTGTTTATATTCTTTCATCCAGTGATGGATACTTCAGCTGTTGCAAATAGTTAGGAGCTACTTTTAAATGTAGGAAAGGATGAAAAGGAAAGCGGTCACAGCCAGCAGTGAGTCCAAACCCCCACTTACAGTTAAGAAAAACAAGGCACCCTCAGGAGGGTCGGGTACTTGCCCAGGCTCACCTGGGTCTGTATTTGTTCTCAGTCCAAGCTTGAACTGCTCACTTGTTCAGCCGACATTCACCAGCACCGAATGTGTGCACATCTTGGGCCGTGGCCAAGACATTGACCTGTGGGACGAAGAGAGCATGTAAAGCAGGCTGGGCATCCAGAATGTCTTCTTGGGAGGCTGAGACATGAAGGCTAAGGAGTCAACTGACTGGAAAGTGATGGGAAGAGCATTCTAAGTGGAGGGAATAGCCAGTGCAAAGGCCCTGAGGCAGGAGTGAGTCTGGTATGTGGGAGGCTGTGTTGGGAGAAGTGAGCAGAAGGGGGACAAAGGGAGAGGAGGGCAGCATCCCGACCCCTCAGGGCATTGTGGGCTATGGTGGGGAGTTAAGATTTTTATTCTGAGCGTGGCAGGAGTCACAGCAGAGCGGAAGCAGGGAAAGCCTGCGTTGTGATTTTAGATGCTGCCTTGGGGGACAGGAGGCTGGGGCAGTGCTGGGGAGGAGGTGGGGCTTGATCTCCAAATCAATTTGCCAAAACAAAACTTGGGTGTATCCAACAAGCGTCAAGCAAACAGTGGTCTATAACCTCCTATTATTTTTAATGTGTGGCCATTCAGAATAATCACTCCGGGCGTGCAGCGTGCACAAACAGGGTGAATATTGATAAAATCACGGGAATGGAAACAGGGAGCACAGATCTAAAACCTCCAGCGCTTCTCAGGGGTTCAATGGTGTAAAAAACAATACGGTCAGGTAGGAATCATGGTTGTGTGCCAGCGAGCACCAGGCCTGCCTCGTCTCTGAATCCATAAACCCTTGAAGAAAGTCCCCTCTGATTCCCACCACCACACTCCAGGGAGTTGAGAAGACAAAGGAGCATGAAGAATAAAAATATTAGTGACTAAGAAAAATGATTGTGGGAGAAATTAAATAGTTTACAAAGTTTTCTCTTTAGCGTCTTTTAAAATAGATCTCACACAAAATATAACCACCCTCCCCCCCAGCCCTCTACCCATCAGTGTCTGCAGCTCACCGTGCACCACGTTTGGGGAGCAGGTTTGCGCTCTGCCCTCTTCTGTCCGGCGGGGAGGGCTTCCTGATGTCACACGTAACTGGGCTTAGCAAGAGGGCTGGGGTCCCAGATCCTGGTGTTGGCATTTGAGACTCCCCCCCGCACACACACCTGCCTCGCCCCACCTACCCTCCAGATGTCCTTGTCTCCAGGTGACCTCTCTGGGGAGCAATTTGGAATTATCTATCAGTGAGGAAAGACCTGCTGTTCCAGGCATCGGATACTCTCCAGAGCAACTGCAGTCAGTGGGGCACAGATTTGGCATAGCGTGGGTATAGCAAGGTCAAGGCAACCAGACAAAGAAATCCTGCAGCCGCTGCAGGAGATGCAAGAACTCACCTCTCGGGACTTCCCTGGTGGTCCAGTGGTTAGGACTCCACACTTTCACTGCCGTGGGCCTGGGTTCAGTTCCTGGTCGGGGAACTAAGATCCCACAAGCCGCGCAGCGTGACCAAAAAAAAAAAAAAAAAAAAAGAGCTCACCTCTAGTGAATTCGGCACGGCCAGATGCAAAAACTGCTTCGCCTGGGACCTGCCCATAGAACTCTGGAACATCCGCCAGTGGTAGCATGTCCAAATTGTGGTAGCATGTCTCAAAGTGGTAGCATGAGATCTGAGAATAATATGAAACAGCCTGACCGATAATCATTATTTGGGGTATTAATTTTACCATGAAGAATGCTCAGTTTTTGATATTGAGCTGAAACCTTCATCCCTGAACGTCTCTGCTCACCCCTGGACGCCAGAGCTGCCAGGATCATCATTCCTCCGGGAAAGTTGGTTCTGGGTCTGCTGTGCTCTGGGTTGTGGGCCATCTGGGGGAAGGAGGCCCAGTCATGGGCTCTGCCACATTGAGAATCTGAGGAAAGCATCCGTGTTTCCCCAGAAAAGTACGCATGTGGTGATCCATCATAGCCCTTTTTTCCCAGATATATATTTATATATACATATATATGTATGTACTTATGTATACATATTCTTTTTCAGATTTTTTCCATTATAGTTTATTACAAGATAGTGAATATAGTTCCCTGTGCTGTACAGTAGGTCCTTGTTGGTTATCTATTTTGTATATAGTAGTGTGGATCTGTTAATCCCAAACTTCTAATTTATCCCTCCCTGCCCTTTCCCCTTTGATAACCGTCAGTTTGTTTTCTGGGTCTGTGAGTCTGTCTCTGTTTTGTAAATAAGTACATTTGTATCATTTCTTTTTAGATTCCACATATAAGTGAGATCATATGGTATTTGTCTTTCTCTGCTTGACTGACTTCACTTGGTATGATAATCTCTAGGGCTATCCATGTTGCTGCAAATGGCATTATTTCACTCTTTTTTTAAAAAAATTATTTATTTTTGGCTGTGTTGGGTCTTTGTTGCTGCGTGCAGGCTTTCTCTAGTTGCAGCGAGCGAGGGCTACTCTTCGTTGCAGTGTGCGGGCTTCTCATTGCAGTGTCTTCTCTTGTTGCTGAGTACAGGCTATAGGCACGTGGGCTTCAGTAGTTGTGGCACGTGAGCTCAGTAGTTGTGGCTCGTGGGCTCAGTAGTTGTGGCTCGTGGGCTCAGTAGTTGTGGCTTGCAGGCTCTAGAGTGCAGGCTCAGTAGTTGTGGTGCACAGGCTTAGTTGCTCCGCGGCATGTGGGATCTTCCCGGACCAGGGCTCGAACCCATGTCCCCTGCATTGGCAGGCAGATTCTTAACCACTGTGCCACCAGGGAAGTCCCTATTTCACTCTCTTTTGTGGCTGAGTAATATTCCATTTATATATATATCACATCTTCTTTATCCATTCATCTGTTGATGGACATATTTAGGTTGCTTCCATGTCTTGGCTATTGTAAATAGTGCTGCTATGAAATTTGGGGTCATCATAGCCCATTTTTGTTTATAATTCATGATGTTCTTAAACCCCTTCATTCCTGAGATGGTTAGAGGCTCCCTAAGGAGTTGGGTCCATCTGTAAATATATGTTGAGACCCTGCTATCTACCATGCACCAAGTCTATAAATAATTCTTAACAGGTGTAACAAAGGGAGAGCGTAATAACAAACAACAAAAATAATAGTAGTAATGGTAGTCAACATTATTCGAGTCCCTACAGTATGCCAAACATTGCTTGGAACTCTTTAGCGTGAATTAGTTCCTTCATTTGTTATAACTACCTTGTGAAGTAAGTACTTTATTATCCCCATTTTACAGATGAGGAAACTGAGGCACAGAGAGGTTGAGTGACTTGCCCAAGTCACTGCCCTTCCCCCCACAGGCAGGGTTCAAATCCAGGAGACTAGCCTCAGAGGCCATGGTATCATGCTGCTGCCCACGGAGATGCTGAGAGAGGGGGTGGGGAAGGGGCTGAGGGAGGATCTTTGGGATAGGCCAGCGCATGTGCCTTCCCGCTCTGCAGTGAGTCAGGAACCCCGCCTGTCTTCTGAGGATAGGTCACTCTGTCCCCAGGGATCTAGTTATCCCTGCAGCCCTGACCTAATGCCACATTTCCTCTGCTCTTGCTCCCAGGAGCTGGAGAAGCTGGGGCTCGGTGACAGCGTGGACCTGCATGTGTATGAGATTCCAGTGGAGTACAAGACAGTCCAGAGGCTCATCCCCGCTCTGTGGGAGAAGCACAGTCCACAGGTAAATGGGGCAAAGATGAGTGGGGGAAAGGTAGGTGCTTCCCCATCAGGACCTGCAGGTGGGCGCCCCACACGTGGATGGCTTGTGTGACTTTGTTCCTGCTCTGATCACATGGCTGACGCCACAGCCTTATTTCCTAAAGTGCCGCACTTTCCTGGGTTACCCTTAGAGGTGAGGGAGGAAAGCAAACATCTGGAACTTCACAGAGCCTGGTTCTGTCCCACTTGAGTTCTGTATCAGTCATGACCTGTTTGGTGATAAGTGACAGTCAAATCACACCTCAACCCAGCTTGAGCCCAAATGTTGGTATGCTTTAGGTATAGCTTCAGGTGCTTCAGGTGGTATAGATTCAGGTGCTCACCCAATGTCGTCAGCCTCCTCTCTTGACCACGTAGCTTTGCTTTGCTTTCCACTTTGCTTTTGCTGTGGCAAAGATAGGTGGTTGCTGGCTGATATCCTCCCAACTCAGCCGCTCAGCAGAAAGAGAACACCTCTCCTCCAAATAATTCCCCAAAGTCTATGGCTGATTCTCATTGGCTGGCTCGGGTCACAGGCCAGTCCCTGAGCCAATCACTATGGTTGGGGAAGAAGGAATGCTCTGATTTGTGAAGCCTGAGTCCCACATGCCCACTCCGGTGGCCAGAGGGTGGTGTCACCTCTCTCCAAACCTCCTAGAATGAGAAGAAGTGGAGGGTGGTCCACAAAGGGAAAATAGCTGTGGGAGAGAGCTGTGGTTTTAACCCAATATGATGGAATGGAGGCCAGACAGGCAGGAACCACACCCTCCCACAGAGGTAGTTTTGGCCCAGCCAAGACCTTGGGCAGGAGCCATCTGGGAACTTACCTGGGCTGGTATCTCTGACAAGTGCAGTCCCAGTCCCCTTTGTGGGGGCCTCACTCAGCTTCCGACCCTAGCCTGCTGATTCAGATCCTTCAGGGCTGGCTGGAGGTATCTTCCTTTCTAAGAAGCCCTCTCATTGCACCTCAAGTAGAATTTGTCCCGTAAGGGGTGGGTGGGTGGGATAAAGTGGGAGGTTGGGATTAACATACACACACTACTATATATAAAATAGATAACTAATAAGGACCTACTGTATAGCATAGGGAACTCTACTCAATACTCTGTAATGGCCTATATGGGAAAGTAATCTAAAAATCAGTGGATATATGTATAACTGATTCACTTTGCTGTACACCTGAAACACAACATTGTAAATCAACTATACTCCAATAAAAAAAATTTTTTTGAATGTGGCTACTTTCTTATTTTTATTATTGTAATTAATGAAGTTCTGTGTTCTAAGGTACACATTACACTTTGTATCCATGGACCCTTCTTGATACATAAAAGTATCATCAAGTATGTAAAAAACAAAAAGGTCAGGCAATAAAGCAAAAATAGGACAGTAAAAACAATACGATATTCACTTTTGTTTCCTTTAAAACAGAAGTGTTCTTAACAATTGCTTGCTGTTGGCTCACAGAACTAGAGAATGTATATTAGAACATCTGTACTCAGAACAATGATCTTCCTTGGCCGTTACTGTGATAAGAAGCAATAAGCCATATAATTTACAAGAAGAAAGCTAATGAATCCTTCAGAAAACACAACCTGGCCGTTTATCTTCAGTGCAAAATAATAAGGTGGCAGGAGTGTATAGAGAAACAAGTCTTGGAGAACATCCTGTAAGGGAATCCAGCTGTGCTTGTATGGTCACAAGCTTGTTATAGAGATCAAACAATTCCTTGTGACTGAATTCCACAAGAACTTCCTTCAGGCTCTTCGACTCTTCATTGCTCACTCCTAGCTGTAACACAGCTTGAGGAGATTTTAGTTTTGCTTGGGCAGAGTGAGCCATCTATCTGAAGGTTAAGCTGCCATCCGACCGTCTCCAGCTTGTGGGGTGCGAGAATCCTCTGCCTGAATTTTTCAATTGTTTCTTGACCCATAGACGACCAAGCATTGACAAATGCTTCTGCTTTGTCTTGTCTAAGATGAATGTTCTCTAACTGCTGCTGCAAAGCAGCTGGCTTCACATTGTGATATAGGGCCTGTTCTAAAATGAATGATATTGTTGCAAGAACTAGGTGAAGATCTTGTCTCTCTAGAGAAAATGCAGCTTGGAGTCTTTCTTCCTCTTCTTCACTGAAACTATTCTCAGCCTTCAGGTGAAGTTTTTGAAGAATTGGGGTGAGCAATCGTGGAAGTTTTCCTATATCTATTTCATTTATCAGCGACACTGCTTTTTTCATGCTGGGGCTCTCCTGCAGAGTCAGTGCCGTGGATGCCGCCATCCTTGAAGCTCCCTCAAAACTCTTTTTTAAAAATTAGAATTTGGGGGCTTCCCTGATGGCGCAGTGGTTGAGAATCTGCCTGCCAATGCAGGCGACGCGGGTTCGTGCCCCGGTCCGGGAAGATCCCACATGCCGCGGAGCAACTGGACCCGTGAGCCACAACTACTGAGCCTGCGCGTCTGGAGCCTGTGCTCCGCAACGGGAGAGGCCGCGACAGTGAGAAGCCCGCGCACCGCGATGAAGAGTGGCCCCCGCTCGCCGCAACTAGAGAAAGCCCTCGCACAGAAACGAAGACCCAACACAGCCAAAAATAAATAAATAAATTTATTTTTTAAAAAAATTAGAATTTGTCCCTTTTTACAGAGGGGGACCTGGAGGCTCAGTGAGATGTGACTGAAGGTTCTGTGAATGAGCTTTTTCCTCTACTGTCTATATAGTCCTGCCTTATTCTAGCTAAAAAGAAAACCTAAGGCATGAAGATGTCTTAAAAATGTCTCACTATATAGAAAGGAATAAAGAAGAAGCATTTTGGGTCCAGGCTGCTACTGATGAGCTGTGAGGTCTCAGGGAAGCTCCTTGGGCTCCCCGTGCCTCAGTTTCCTCCTGTGACAGGTGGAAATAATAATAGTCAGGCATCAACCAAGCACAGATCAAAAATATTTGAAAAAAAATTCCAGAGAATTCCCTGGTGGTCCAGTGGTTAGAACCCCATGCTTCCACTGCTGGGGGCCCGGGTTTAATCCCTGGTTGGGGAACTAACATCCAGTAAGCCGTGCAGTGCAGAATAAATAAATAAATACATAAATTCAGAAAGTTCCAGAAAGCAAAACTTGAATTTGCCTTGAGCTGACAGCTATTTATTTATATAACATTTGCATTCTATTAGGTATGGTAAGCAATCCAGAGATGATCTGAGGTACACAGGAAGATGCGCAGTAGGTTATATGAAACTACTACGCCATTTTAGATGAGAGACTTGAGCATCCCCAGCTGTTGTTATCTGAAGAGGGGGGGAACCTGGAACCAATCTCCTGTGGATACCGAAGCGAGGGGTGACTGAAGTACTAAAATTCTACCACCCAATTCCAGCGCGTGGGTGGGGTTATCCCCACACCAAGCAATTCTTGGAGAGCGGCTGTGGGTCCTACAATTCAACTCAATTCTGACACTACCTACCCAGAGATAGAATCGCATTCCACAGGGTAAGGGCTCCATCCTACAGCACTGCCCTCCACTTCAGATGCCAATCTTTTTTTTTTTTTTGAAGTATAGTTGACTTACAATGTTGTGTTAATTTCTGCTGTACAGCAAAGTGATTCCGTTATACATATATATACATTCTTTTTTTAATATTCTTTTCCATTATGGTTATCACAGGATATGGACTATAGTTCCCTGTGCTCTACAGTAGGACCTTATTGTTTATCCATTCTATATAAAATAGTTTGCATATGCCACTCTTAAGTCTAGGTTGTTACCTGTGCTTCTGTCCAACTGGCTATAAATCAGGGGTTCCCATGACCCCTTCCTTGGGTTCCATTAATTTGCTAGAGCAGCTCACAGAACTCAGGAACCCCATTTACTCACTGGATTACCGGTTTACTATAAAAGCATATAACTCAGGAACAGCCAGCCAGATGAAAGAGATGCATAGGACAATGTATGCTTTGTCCTACGCCCTCCCAAGCATATGCTGCTTTGCCCTCCCGAGCGCCCTACTCTCCCCAGCTGAACTCCATCTCCAGGCCCTCTCCCTTCCTCTGAGGTAGGGGGGTGGGGCTGAAAGTTCCAACCCTCTAATCATGTGGTTGGTTCCCCTGGCAACCAGCCCCCATTCTAAGGTGCTTTCCAAAAGTTACCTCATTAACAAAACAGGGGAATTCCCTGGAAGTCCAGTGGTTAGGACTCCACGCTTCCATTGCAGAGGGCACGGGTTTGATTCCTGGTCAGGGAACTAAGATCCCACATGCCATGCAGCAGAAAAAAAAAAAAAAAAAATTAACCAAACAGGACATCTTTATTGCTCTCATCACTTAGGGAACTCTAACGGTTTTAGGAGCTCTGTGCCAGGAAGAGTGAACTAAGAACAAATATATATTTCTTTTTTTATTTTTAATATTTATTTATTTATTTTGGCTGCACTGGGTCTTAGTTGCGGCATGCGGGCTTTTAGCTATGGCATGAGAACTTTTAGTTGCAGCATGCATGTGGGATCTAGTTCTCCAACCAGGGATCGAACCCCAGGCCCCTGCATTGGGAGCATGGTGTCTCACCCCCTGCACCACCAGGGAAGTTCCAACACATGTATGTCTCTTACTATAGATCTCGCTATCACAAGCACTAACATCATGAGTTTGTGGTGGGGATGAGAGAGATGAGGCCAGTAGGGCAGTAAACAATTCTCAGCCCACCCCAGGGTTTCTCAGCTACACTGGAGCCAGAGCCTGCTCTGTGATGGGCTGTGCTGTGCACTGTAGGGTGCTGAGCAGAATCCCTGGCCACCACCCATGAGATGCCAGGAGCACCGTGTCTCCAGTTTGATACCCCATAACGTTTCCAGATGTTGCCAAACATCCTCTGGAGGCAGGCTCACCCCTGGTTGAGAACTCCTGGTCTGTAGTAAGCTCTTTTTTAAAAAAAAAAAATTATTTATTTAGGCTGCGCCAGGTCTTAGTTTGGCACACGGCATCTTCGTTGCGGCATGTGGACTCTTAGTTGTGGCATGCGGACTTCTTAGTTGTGGCACACAGACTTCTTAGTTGCGGCATGTATGCAGGATATAGTTCCCCAACCAGGGATAGAACCCCAAGCCCCTTGCATTGGGAGCGTGGAGTCTTACCCACTGGACCACCAGGAAAGTCCCTATAGTAAGCTCTTAATAGTGGTTAACTGGTACCATGGCTATTGTCATCACTCACATCTTCTTCACACACATGCATCTTCATATACATTTGTGCTCACCCGCAAGTACTGTTTAAGCATCGTACTGCATGGATTAGCATCCTGTGGCTGACGTAACAATTGACTGCCAACTAGGTGTCTTAAAACTACAGAAATTTATAAGCACACAGTTCTGGAGGCCAGAAGTCCAAAATCAAGGCATGAGCAGGGCTGTGGCTCCCTCCAAAGGCTCTAGGGGAGGATCCTTCCTTGTCTCTTCCAGCTTCTGGTGGCCCCAGGCATTCCTTGGCTTGTGGCCTCATCACTCTATCCTCTGCCACTGGCTCCACATGACCTTCTCCTTTCCCCTCTCTCTGTCCCTGCTCTGTGTGTCTCTTTTAAGGGCATTTGTCAATGGATTTTGAGCCCATCCAGGTAATCCAGGAGGACCTCAACTCAAGATCCTTTACTTAATTACATCTGCAAAGACCCTTTCCCAAATAAGTTCCCAGTCACAGTTTCCAGGTATTAGGACAGGGACATACCTTTCCTTTTCTTTTTTTTTGGTGGTGGTGGTGGAATCACCATTCAACCCTCTATACTACAGCTACTTTTTTTTTTTTTTTTTACTTTTTAGCCGCACCGCGCGGCATGTGAGATCTCCGTGCTCTGCAGTCGAGTCTTAACACGCAGGGTCTTAACCGCTGGACCACCAGGGAATTCCCTACATTCTTTTTTCATGCCCAGTCTCTGAAACTGGTGTGTGTGCTGCACTGGCATCTCAATCTGTATCAGCCATGTGTTGGCAATCTGTATATCTTCTTTGGGGAAATGTCTCTTTAGGTCTTCCACCCATTTTTGGATTGGGTTGTTTGTTTTTTTGATATTGAGCTGCTTGTATATTTTGGAGATTAATCCTTTGTCAGTTGCTTCATTTGCAAATATTTTCTCCTATTCTGAGGGTTATATTTTCGTCTTGGTTATGGTTTCCTTTGCTGTGCAAAAGCTTTTAATTTTCATTAGGTCCCATTTGTTTATTTTTGTTTTTATTTCCATTCCTCTAGGAGGTGGGTCAAGAAGGATCTTGCTGTGATTTATGTCATAGAGTGGTCTGCCTATGTTTTCCTCTAAGGGTTTTATAGTGTGTGGCCTTACATTTAGGTCTTTAATCCATTTTGTGTGTTTTTTTAAAATTAATTATTTATATTTATTTTTGGCTGTGTTGGGTCTTCGTTTCTGTGCGAGGGCTTTCTCTAGTTGTGGCAAACCGGGGCCACTCTTCATCGTGGTGCGCGGGCCTCTCACTATCGCGGCCTCTCTTGTTGCGGAGCACAGGCTCCAGATGCGCAGGCTCAGTAGTTGTGGCTCACGGGCCTAGTTGCTCCGCGGCATGTGGGATCTTCCCAGACCAGGGCTCGAACCCGTGTCCCCTCCATTGGCAGGCAGATTCTCAACCTCTGCGCCACCAGGGAAGCCCATTTTGTGTTTATTTTTGGACATGGAAGCAACCTAAGTGTCCACTGACAGATGAGTGGATAAGGAAGATGTGGCACATATGTACAATGGAATATTACTCAGCCATAAAAAGAAATGAAATTGAGTTATTTGTAGTGAGGTGGATGAACTTAAAGTCTGTCATACAGCGTGAAGTATGTCAGAAAGAGAAAAACAAATACCGTATGCTAACACGTATATATGAAATCTAAAAAACAAAAAATGGTTCTGATGAACCTAGGGGCAGGACAGGAATAAAGACGCAGACACAGAGAATGGACTTGAGGACATGGGAAGGAGGAAGGATAAGCTGGGATGAAGTGAGAGAGTAGCATTGACATATATATACTAGTGGGAAACAGCTGTATAGCACAGGGAGACCAGCTCGATGCTTTGTGATGACCTAGAGGGGTGGGCTAGGGAGGGTGGGAAGGAGGCGCAAGAGGGAGGGGATATGGGGATGTGTGTATACATACAGCTGATTCACTTTGTTATACAGCAGAAACTAATACAACATTGTAAAGCAATTATACTCCAATAAAGATGTGGGAAAAAAAAGTCACTGTGAGATATATCACCGTAGGGAAATAACCAATAATCAAATAAAGAAAATGCATAGAAAAAAAGTTTGTATCAGCCACATTTCAAATGCTCAATAGCCACGTGTGTCCTGTGACTGCCATAAGGCACAGTGTGCTCATCAGTCTTTATTTTAAATGTTCACGTATTTTCTTACAGTGCCCTTTCTGTATATAAACATACACACAAATAATTAATATTTGAAGTTAAACTGTATTCAGTTTGGTATCCTGCCTCTTATAAATCATGAGCATTTAATCACGCAGGTCATGAAAAATTCTCCCTTAACATTATTTTAACAGCTGGGTAATATTTAGTAATTAATACAACCATTCTCCTATTATTGGGCATGCTGGTCATTTCTATGTTTTGGGGTTTTTTTCCTCACTTTTATAAATAACACCGAAGTGACCATTGGCAAATTATCATCTCTTTGATTGTTTTTAGGTTAGATTCCTGGAAATTATACCTTGCCTTTTGTGTTTGGCGATATGTCTAGAACATTATTTCACACAGAATTGCCTTGGGCATGTTAGCAGCTACAAAGTAGCTCATACTTTACTTATCCAACCCCCCTCCCCACCCCCACCTCACCACGGATGTCTAATTAGGTTGTTTCCAATATCTGATTGTAATGACAAAGCTGCAATGAACATCTTTGCATAGTTCACATTCTTGCATGTTTCACTTGGCACACCTTTCTGTAAGAGTGGCCGTAGGGTCTATTCCAGCAGCAAGATGTCAGAAAGCACGTAACCCCCAGCAGAGCTCTGTGAGGATGCTGCCCTCTCCTTGGCCTGGGGGGACTCCCAGTCCCATGACCAGACCCTATTAAGCCTTGCCCATCTGTCTGCAGCTGGTGGTGCATGTGGGGGTGTCAGGCATGGCGACCACAGTCACGCTGGAGAAGTGCGGGCACAACAAGGGCTACAAGGGGCTGGACAACTGCCGATTCTGCCCTGGCTCCCAGTGCTGTGTGGAGGATGGGCCTGAAAGCATTGACTCCATCATTGACATGGACGCTGTATGTAAGAGGGTTACTACACTGGGCCTGGATGTGTCAGTGACCATCTCACAAGATGCCGGCAGGTAAGGCACCATGGGGCCCTAGGGTGTAGGTGTGAGTAGGGGTTTCCCTCCTACATCAGCCCAGGCTGGGTGTTGAACAAGCCAAGTGTGTTTGACTTTAGCCTCTTTGGGCCAAGTGCTCACTTTTTCTTTTTCACTTTTTTTTTTCTTTTTTTCGGTACGCGGGCCTCTCACTGCTGTGGCCTCTCCCGCTGCGGAGCACAGGCTCCGGATGCGCAGGCTCAGCGGCCATGGCTCACGGGCCTAGCCGTTCCGCGGCACGTGGGATCCTCCCGGACCGGGGCATGAACCCGCGTCCCCTGCATCGGCAGGCGGACTCTCAACCACTGCGCCACCAGGGAAGCCCTCTTTTTCACTTCTGAAAACATAATTGATTTACCACCTGATTAAAGCATGGGATAATTTTTTTTACGCATGGGATATTTTAACAGTATTATACATGATATTTTTACATAGAATTTCACAGTATATAAACCTCACCATCCATGAGGCACAGAGTTAAGTATATATGGGTATGTGTGTGTATATATATATAAAACAGGTTCCACGGATTCTGCTTCTGGAACTCATTGTGTGTGGATTGTGGACCCCGGCATCTCCCACCTGCACGTTGCTCCGGCCGTCTCCCTGCTGTTCCTCCGGCCACCTCTACCCCAACCCCGACAGTCCTTCTCTCCTAAGCAGTCAGTTTCTATATTAGTTTCCTGTGGCTGCTATATATAACAAATTACCATGTTGGTGGCTTAGGGCAACAAACATTTATTCTCTCCCAGGTCTGGAGACTAAAAGTCCAAAATCAAGGTGTCCGCAGGGTTGGCTCCTTCTGGAGGTGCTGAGGGGAATCTGTTCCATGCCTCTCTGGCTTATGGGGGCTGCTGACGACGCTGAGTGTTCCGCGCCTTGAGATGCTTTACCCCAGTCTCCGCCTTCACCTCCACACGGCCTTCTTCCCTGTGTGTGTCTTCACATGGCCTTCTTTTCTTTTATTTTTTTAAAGATTTTTTTGATGTGGACCATTTTTAAAGTCTTTATTGAATTTGTTACAATATCGCTTCTGTTTTTTTTTAATATATACATTTATTTATTTATTTTTGGCTGCGTTGGGTCTTCGTTGCTGCGCACAGGCTTTCTCTAGTTGCAGCGAGTGGGGGCTACTCTTCGTTGCGGTGCGCGGGCTTCTCATTGCAGTGGCTTCTCTTGCTGCGGAGCTTGGGCTCTAGGAGCGCGGGCATCAGTAGTTGTGGCGTGTGGGCTCAGTAGCTGTGGCTCGCAGGCTCTAGAGCGCAGGCTTAGTAGTTGTGGCGCACGGGCTTAGTTGCTCTGCGGCATGTGGGATCTTCCTGGGCCAGGGATCAAACCCGTTTTTCCCTGCATCGGCAGGCGGATTCTTAACCACTGCGCCACCAGGGAAGTCCCTGCTTCTGTTTTATGTTTCAGTTTTTTGGCTGCGAGGCACATGGGATCTTAGCTCCTCGACCTGGGATCGAACCCACACCCCCGGCATTGGAAGGCGAAGTCTTAACCACGGTACAGCCAGGGAAGTCCCCATGTGGCCTTCTTACAAGGACACCAATCATTGGATTTAGGACATACCCTAAACCACTATGACCTCATCTTAACTAATTACATCTGCAAAAACCCTATCTCCAAATCAGGTCACATTTTGAGGTTCTAGATGAACACAGATTTGGGACAGAAACTAACTATCCAGCCTATTAGAGGGTCTATTAATTTAAGTCCGATGATGTCCCTAACTTGCTTAATTCTTCCTACAGCTTCCACTGCACCTCGAATGAAATCCCAACTCTCCACCATGCACAGGTTCTGTGTGGTCTGACCCCTGCCCACCTCTCCACCCTCCTCTGCCTTCACTCTTGCCTCACCACTGCCTTCCAGACCCACAAACCAGCCTCCTCCTGTTCCTCAAACACACCAAGCTCACTCTAGCATCAGGGCCTTTGCACATGCTAAGACCTCTGCCCAGAGCTCACCTCCCTCTGATAATACCTCTTTCAGGTCTTAACTCCAAAATGTTGCCCCTTTGGGAAGGACTCCCCAGCCTCCCAGACCTCTCTGTTCTATGCCCTCTCAACACCAGATACCTTGATTTCTCAACACTTTGTACACCTCTCCAGTCCAAAGGCGGCAGGTGGCAAATTCAGTTGACAGAATGAAGTGGCTGAATTTACCATCAGTCTTTTTTTTTTAATTATTATTATTTTTTAAAGATTTATTTATTATTTCTTTATTTAATTTATTTTTGGCTGCATCAGTTCTTAATTGCAGCATGTGAGATCTTCCCTGCGGCATGTGGGATCTTTCATTGCCACACGCGGGCTCTTCTCATTGTGATGCATGGACTTCTCTCTAGCTGTGGCGTGCGGGTTTTTTCTCTTCTCTAGTCGTGGCTCCAGGGCACGTGGGCTCTGTAGTTTGTGGCACTTGGGCTCTTTAGTTGAGGCTTCTGAGCTCAGTGGTTGTGGCGTGCAGGCCCAGTTGCCCCGTGGCATGTGGGATCCCAGTTCCCTGACCAGGGATTGAACCCGTGTCCCCCTCATTGTAAGGCAGACTCATTACCACTGGACCACCAGGGAAGTCCCTTAATTTTTTTTTTATTAAAGTATAGTTGATGTACAATAGTATACGTTACAGATGTACAATACAGTGATTCGCAGTTTTTAAAAGTTACACTCCTGGGCTTCCCTGGTGGCGCAGTGGTTAAGAATCCGCCTGCCAATGCAGGGGACACAGGTTCGAGCCCTGGTCCGGGAAGATCCCACATGCCGTGGAGCAACTAAGCCCGTGTACCACAACTACCTAGCCCGTGCTCTAGAGCCTGCGAGCCACAACTACTGAGCCCATGTGCCACAACTACTGAAGCCTGCATGCCTAGAGCCCATGCTCTGCAACAAGAGAAGCCACCACAATGAGAAGCCCGCTCAAGGAAGAGTAGTCCCCACTTGCCGCAGCTAGAGAAAGCCTGCACACAGCAACGAAGACCCAAGCAGCCAAAAAGAAAGAAATAAATTTATTTTTAAAAAGTTTTATTCCATTTATAGTTATTATAAAATATTGGCTATATTCCCTGTATGGTACAATATATCCTTGTAGCTTATTTTATACCGAATAGTTTGTACCTCTTAATTCCCTTCTCCTATATTGCCCCTTCCCCCTCCCACCAGTCTTTTTTTTTCTATTTATTTATTTTTGGCTGCATCGTGTCTTTGTTTCTGCACGCGGGTTTTCTCCAGTTGCAGCGATCGGGGGCTACTCTTTGCTGCAGTGCGCAAGCTTCTCATTGCGGTGGCTTCTTGTTGCGGAGCACGGGCTGCAGGCGCACAGGCTTCAGTATTTGTGGCACGCAGGCTCAGTCTTTTTTTTCAACTAATTTTTTTTTTGTTTTTGGCTGCGCCACACAGCTTGCAGGATCTCAGTTTCCTGACCAGGGATTGAACCCGGGCCCTGTCGGCATAAGCCCGGAACCCTAACCACTAGGCAACTAGGGAACTCCCCTAAAATTAATTTTAAGTTACTCAGATAATTCTAGAGAATATTCTCATACTTTCCTGTTGTGAAAGATTCTCTTGTCCTCTCTCCTCCCCACTGCCCCTCCCCGCCCCAGGAATCCCTCGGTTAAATCAGAGACTTAAACTATGACCCTTCCTACTCACCCACACATATGTTTCCATACATATGTAGGACATCTGGCGTACTACTTTCGAATTTTGTCCTGTTTCACTTCGCTTTCACGTGGATGGGGTTACGTGGTGTGCATTTTCATGAGAGTTCCCTTCGTTGGTTTCACTTGTGGGCATGTGACATGGGTCTTAGCGAGTTCTGTCTTCCTGTGGCTCCACTGCCTGCCTTGTGAACGGCTGCATAGTATTCCACTGTGCAGATGAACCAGAGTTTCTTAAGCCACTCCTCTGTCAGTGGACACTTAGGTGGTGTTTTAGTCTGCTATAACCAAAAAAAAAAAACCCCAGGCTGGGCAGTGTATAAACAACAGAAAGTTACTGCTCACAGCTCTGGAGGCAAGGAAGTTCAGGATCCAGGCACCCTCATGTTGGTGTTCTGATAAAGGCCTTCCTATAGGTTGCAGACTGCCGACTTCTGGCCGTGTCCTCACAGGGCGGGAGGGGATTTGGGGGGACATTCAGATCCTAGCCGGTTGCTTCCTGTTTTTCTGCTTTTACACATCATGCTGCAGCAGATACCTTGTTCGTCTTTCTCGTGCTCGTGTGCAGATGGCTCCTGAGATAGTCTAAAAACTCAAAACATCAGGTCATAAAGTCTATGCATTTGTAATTTTTAAAAAATTATTATTATTTATTTTTTTTGCGTTACGCGGGCCTCTCACTGTTGTGGCCTCTCCCGTTGCGGAGCACAGGCGCCAGACGTGCAGGCTCAGCGGCATGTGGGATCCTCCCGGACCGGGGCACGAACCCGTGTCCCCTGCATCGGCAGGCGGACTGTCAACCACTGCGCCACCAGGGAAGCCCAAAAATTATTTTTAAAAAATTTTATTGAAGTATGGTTCATTCACAATGTTGTGTTAATTTCTGCTGTACAGCAAAGTGATTGAGATATATATATATATATACATATATATATATTCTGTTTCATATTCTTTTCCATTAAGGTTTATCACAAAATATTGAATATTGCATATTTGTAATTTTTCTAGCCTGCCAGATTACCCTCCCCTGGGGCAATTTGTATCCCAGCCAGCAGCATCTCACACTGCTTCCTTCCCCACATATACCCCAGCACTTGGAGTTATTTATTTATTTATTTATTTGCTGGCCTGGGGAGGGAGAAGCAGTATTCCGTCTTGTGGATGACTGGTGAGGTTGGGGCGGGGGGGGGGGTGTCTTATGATGGATTTCAATGGAACATTCACTCTCTGACCCCGTTTGGTCTCCTTCCCATCCCCCACGCCCTGTGGCTTAGGTACCTCTGCGACTTCGCCTACTATACCTCTCTGTACCAGAGTCACGGCCGCTCAGCCTTTGTTCACGTGCCCCCTCTGGGCAAGCCCTACAATGCAGACCAGCTGGGCCGGGCACTTCAGGCCATCATCGAGGAGATGCTGGACGTCCTAGAGCAGTCAGAAGGCAAACTCAACTGTTGCCACAAACACTGATTGCTGCTCAGGCCTCCCAAGACCTCATTCTGCCAGGGACCCTGAGAGAGACGTCCGCCCTCCAGGGCCTGACTGGGAAGGACGAGCCCATCAGCTGGGGATCTGTTTTGGATCAAATATGCCAACTTACACACCTCCTCTCCCTTTTTCTCTGCAAAAGCACTGGTTGGTTCGAAGGCCGCAGTGAAGATTTTTTTTCTCTATTTCTCTTTGCATCTGGGGATACAGCTGTGGCAGCCAGGAAGCCGGGAGGTCCTGATTTCTGCAGAGAACCCCGCTCAGGTGTCTCTATTCCGTGATCCCATGGCTGGGGCTACCTGCCATTCTAAGTCGGTGGTGGAGGGATTCCAGAGTTCCCTCCGTCCGTGACTGTTTCTTCCCAAATGTAAACACGTCATGGAGACTCTCTACCCCGATCCACGTCCCAGCAGCCTGGACAGCCCTGGCAAGGGCCGCCTTGGGACGTGGCATGGCTTTTTTTCTTCTTTCTTATTCTCTTTTTAAAAACAATAGTGCTAGTTTGGGCACAGAGTAATTTATATTCCCTTTGGTTAAAATGCGGGCTTTAGCCAAACACAGAAGTGTCTTTTCTTTTTCCTGGGGTGCAGCCCCTTCAGCCTCCTGCCCTGAACACTGGACCTACAACTTTGTTTTGGGGGTGACATTGAGGTCCCCTTGCTCAGGGCTTGTGGCACTGGGCCCATGGCCAGACCACGGGGAGCGGGGGGTGGCTGGTGCCCCAGGAGACTGAAAGGGTTGGCTGACCCTTTCAACGACCGAGCTGTGAGCTGTACCCACGGGGCCACTGGGGCCGGGCTGCCGGTGGGAAAGCAGACTCTCATTTCAACATGCACATGACTTTTTTTTTTTTTTTAATGGAAAAGTGCATAGGAGCTGCAAACCTACCCCACATCTGACCTGGATTTTCAGTCTTGGTGCTTGTTTTCCTTAAGGGGAGAGGGCCAAAATGGAGTCTGGGGGCTGAGCTCCATGCGTGCTGGTGTATTTGAGCAGGAGAGCGGTGGGGCAGCCAGCAGGCTTCATGTAGTTGGTTTTTGGATGCGCCTAGGACACGGTAAATTTTTATCTCACTCCCTGGTAAATTTTTATCTCACTCCCTGGTGACTTTGAACTTAGCAGCAGGGTTGAGAGTGACATCTCCCAGGAGGCAACTAAATTCAGCTGGACCCTGGCACCCATCAGAGAGAGGGGGTGGCAGAAGCAACCGTGAGGAAAACACACGTTTTGGAAGTATCCTTCTATTTTTTTGGAGAACGCGCAGTTTTATCGCTTCACTAAGTGTGAAGCGTGCTGTAGTCTGATGCTGTGTTGGATCATGTTGGTGTTTCCCAGCATGCAGCTCTTTTGAAAACAGCTGAGATTTTTGTTTTGTTTCGTTTTCTTAAACATTCGCCCTCTTTCCCTGCTGTTCCGATGCCCAGGGTGGTTGCTGCCTCCGTTGAGCTGCTGTGTCGCTTGGAGACCAGGTTGATAGGTTTCTGAGTGAAATGCATTTTCTGAGTCCTGGGCTTTTTCTGGAGTGGAAAAGTGGGCACAGGTGGGTGACATGGGGTCAGCATATGGTGGGTGTGTACCATGGCCCGCAGGGTAAAATGATCAGGACCTAGCTCCCCTCTCCATGCCAGCCCTCCATCTGCCAGAAATGCCCCCTCCACATCCCTGGTCCGAGTTTGCAGTCTCCTGAGAAATCTGGAGCATAGGATGTCATGGCATCTACTCACTCAGCTGGCTTCTGTGAGCAGAGGTTGTGGCTTTTTGAATGCGGCGGGGGGCTCAAGGCCAGGGGGTCCCCCAGAGGTCTTATGAAGAATGGCATCTGGCTCTAACTAGCTCTGTTCTCTAAAGGTCTGATCTGTGGGGCTCTGAGGAGGAAATGGACCTAGGCAAGCTGGAGTAGGGAGGGAAGACTGGAAGTGAGCCAGGTTTGAGCTTAGCTGGGTGCCCACGGAACCCAGACACACCATCCCCAAACTCTGCATTTTCATCTTTCTTTTGTCCTCCCTTCTCTTCTCTGTTTAAAGCACCATGTGGTTTAGCAACTTAGAGACATAATTTATTGTCTGATCATTGTCGAGTGTGTGTGTGTCATTTTTGTGTTCCTGCCATGGTTTTAGATTTCCTCCTCAAGTCAAACCAGAACCCTGTCCTTGTTCATGATACAGAGCACATAGCTCATTTTTGTTTAATCAGATAGCCATTAAACGTTTCACTCGCTCCCTGCCAGCTTTTAAATTTTCCTGTTTTAATTACTTTTTATCATTTTCTTTGGGGCAGACTCAGCCATTCAATCCATGGTATATCTGTCTGCATTTGTTGGGTCCCGGAAAAAAATGTCCTTGTGTGAAAAGAGGGGGGCCAAGTCTCATTCCTTCTGCCTTGTCATTTCAGAGTCTGGGTTGTCGGGGGCACAGAATAGGGAAAGGGATGAGCCTGTGAAGTGGGTGCAGCTTGGCATGTACGGAGGTGAGCAATGCCAGGAGGGGTGGGTGCAGTGAGTGTTAATGGTGGAAGGATGGGCTGAGGGATGTGGCGGGAAGGCTGGTGGGGGAAAAGTGAGAAGTGATGCTGGGGGTGGACTCATAGGAAAGTGGAGGGGGCCTCTCTCTGGTGAGTCCTGTGGAGGGTACTGAGGTGGGGGATGGGGGCAGAGACAGTGATCTGGGCATCGGGTGATGGCATCTCCTTTAAGGTGCCAGAGCCTCTGCAGCTTATAACTTTATTCTTCTCTAAGCCCCTTTGACGCCCCGCTTCCCACCAAAAAGGAGGTCGGTGGTCTGCATATGAGTACGTGGCTTGAAAAAGAAATAAGACGGAGTGGATAGAAAGAAAGGTGGGAAGAAGCAGCAATTCCAGCTGGGGGACTGGGCTTGGTGCCACCTGGCGGACTGGGCTTGGTGCCACCTGGCTCACCTGGTCCAATCAAGGAACAGCCAAGGTCTCCTGGCCACTGAGAGAGACAGGGCCGTGGGGCAGCAGGGGGTGGTGGGCAGAGGTCATGGCTTCCCAGTCGGTGCCAGGCCTTTGGGGAAAGGTCAGATTGTGATAGTTTCAGCAAGAAAAATAGTTTTTAGCTACCCTGCTCTTTGCTGGCGTGGAAACTTCTAGAACAGAAAGGGCCTGCTCAAGGGGACGACTGGAAAAGGATACTGTTGATGCCTTTTTGTTATCTTAGAAGTTTCTGCCAGGAAGCCGGGCCAGGGGGTGTGCATGTACCCCCACAGGCCTGTTCCCCCGAGGGGTGGCCGGGAGGGGGAAGGGAGCTGCTCGTGGAAATCCACCCACCACACTGGCCTGTTTTTTGCTGCCACTGTCTAGACTGTTGACCTTTGACCTCTTCACCTCTTGGAGTGTCTGAACACAGAAGTCCCCTTCGGGGATGGTGGGACAAAGCCCCATTCTCCTCTGAGGGCCCAGCCTCTGCCCTGAGGCCACTGGAAGCCTTCTCAAGCCTGCAGCCAGCGTGAGGCGCTGATGGTGGTCATACAGGCAGAGGCTGCTGCCTTACTGTCAGGTCATCCCTCGTGGCCAAGAGTCTCATGGCCTCCACAGACTTGTGGGGAGCTAAAAAGGGCTTTGTTTTTATAACCCCAATTAAATTTCCCTTCTCATGGAACAAGTGCCTCGTAAAGGGACCAGGGCTGCCACTGGGAGGAAAAACATCTCCATTTTTGCAGTGAAGAAGTGTGTTAAAGGCCAGGATCCCCCTCAGACCCAGGGCAGAATGGCTGTCGAGGGGAAAGGACATTTGCCCAAAATCCACATCTTGAAAGTTAGTTCTTGGATGGACACTGGGCATACCTGCTACGAGATCCTGTCCTCCAGTTTAGGGGCAGTTGTCACAGCTTGAGTTTCAGGGGTTCCTAGACCCCCAAGGGCTCCAGTCCAGCCCGAGCTGCTCCCCCCACTTAAGACCTTTTTCTCCTCCTCCGTCTCCTCACCCAAGGCTTCCCTTCAGCTGCCCAGAGACCCACAGAAGTGCCTGCCTCTGCAGTACACATGGGGCACAGAGAAAAGGGACAGGATGGGAAAGAGAGAAGCACCCCCAGGCCCTGGTTCCCCGCTGCCCAGACCGGCCTCACCCAAGCCGTTCGCAGGGGTGGGACCTGGGGCCAGTGGCTTTTGTGTCCTGCACACTTTGAGGAAATCCCAGAGAAAGCCAGTTTGGAATTGGGCTCTCTGCTCCCAAGGCCTGGCTGGATGCCACGGGAGACCCATCTGAATCGTGGGAAACAGAGTTGGCCTTCCTCCTGCCCAGGCATGTTTCCGGAGCTCCCTTAACATCTCAGGTTTCTATCTTGTCGTAAATCTCTCTCTAGGAAAAACCCTTCCTGCTGAAGGTGACCCCGTGTTCTGTCCCCAAAGGAGGGTCCAGCCCCTGCAAGTTCGGGGTGGCTTTTCCCTGAACCCTATGAGTGCCTTGTCTGAAAGCGCCATGTCTGGGACCCCAGGCCGGGCAAGGGTCTGCCAGACTTTGCTGGGGGCTGGACCCCGGGAGACCCCAAACTTGACACCCCAGAAAGCAAATAAAACAGTTGAAATATGCAATTTCTTGTGTGTCTTTGTGAGAAGCTGGCATCCGCCAGGGTCATCCTCAACCTGGGGTCATCAACTGGCAGAGGGGACCTCAAATCACCAGTATTTCTGTCCTTGGTGCTTGGTGTGTGACCTGGTCCTTGGTGTGTGGCCACTGCAATGAGTGTGCTGAGTGGATAATGATGAGAGGATTTCTGTACTGAGTGTTCTACCTCCTACAACCCACTGCCTTGGTTCTGATGCACAGAGAGGTTGAGTAACTTGCCTATGGTCACACAGCAAGCGGGGTGGGGAGTGGGATTTGAATCGTGATCATGTTGACCCCCAGTGTGTGCAGAATTCCCCTGTGGGGGAGGTGCTATTACCACCTTTTACAGCTGGGGAAACTGAGGCTCTGTCAGTTGAAGCCCCTTGTCCCAAGGAGAGGAGGGGCGGGAATGTGAACCCAAGCCGGCTACTCTGGACTGAGCAGCTTGAACACCGGAAACAGGATTCGGTCATCCCCCTGTGTCTGTCCTCAGCAGGAATGGGGACACTCCAGAGTCAGTGGCCTTCAAAGAAGAAGGGGCTTCAGCAGTAAGGAAATGGCTTGTTTTGGGGAACATGGGTCCCAGGGGAAGGGGTACCCCCTCCAAGTCCCTGAGCCCCCAAGGTCTTTGCACCCCAAGATGAGGTGTCTATAGCACGGTGGTTTTGCTTCTAAGGCTGGCTCTTTCCACGGCCCCGGGGTGTGAGCAGGGTCCCAGGTGTACCATATAGATGCTCCTGTGGTCACTGGAAGGGGCTGTGTCCTTTTTACATGGGGTATCCTTTTCCCAAATCCTGGAAACCTCCCCTCACCTCCCTGGTTCAACGGGAACCGCCGCCTACCCTTGGCCACGCTACCCAGAGAGAAACCCCCTGACCTCAACTGTACCCTACAAGTTGCAGGCCAAGAGGGATGGCTGTGTGTGGAGGAGATTGGGTGATTCAGGTGGAGGGGATGTGGGAGGGGTAGCAGGGCTGATGGCGCAGGGTCTCAAGGCCTGGCGAGTGGTCTGGGTGTTATTCCAAAGGCTATGAGAAGCTGAGAGGTGGGGGACGATCTGAGGCCCACTTCCCTGAGCCTCAGCTCCCCACACTCAGGGGCCTTGTGTGAGAATTCAGTGAGATTCTGCTTTTACAGCTCTGGCACATAGTACTTACTTAATAAGTACAACCACTATTACTTCCTCCTCTAGGAAGCCCTCCTGGCTGTCCAGGTACCTCCTCTGCCTCCCATAGCTGCCTGGTTCCCCCCCACCCTCGTGCCAACATACTCTGGGTAGTAACTGACTAGTTCTATGGGAGTCCCGGAGGACAGGCAGGTCTGTCTGAGGTCTCCTGTGTCTGTTGCACCCAGAACAGCATTGAGCACATAATAGGTGTGCAATAAACTATGGGAGAGAGGAGAGGGGTCGGGGCTGGGTGTTCCATTCTGAGGCCAACAGGGGGCGCAGGGAGGCGCAGGAGCCTCCGGGGAGGGGAAGGGGGATGACGCCCCTGAAGGCCAGGCGCCTCCTCCAGCTGAGGCCCCCACCCTGCCTGTTCCCTGCCTCTAGAGCCCCATCTCCTCTTGGCTGCTCCAGGAACTTATAAATTACCTACTGTGCACTGGGCTTTGGACTGGGGACACACCAGGAAACCAGCAGCTTCCAGGCTGGGAGTACAGTGCAGGGGTCCCAGCTGTGATGGGGGACAGACAGGCAGCTGAAGGGTCTACGGTATATTCAGGGAGGCTCATTCAAGGGTAAGCCTTGGCCCCATTCAACAGAGTTTTCCCTCAGCTCTCGCTTGGATGTTCTCGGTCTTAAAGGTGAGGGTCTCAGACAAGAGTCCATCCCATTCCAGGGATCTGCCTGGGCCCCTCTCCACCTCTCACACCCTCGGTGGCTCCCCTTGGCCCACAGGAGCAAGCCAGACTCCTCTGCTGGACATCTGAACCCCTTTTCCCTTGTCTCTGCTGACCCCAGCTTGTCTTTTCTGCCTGGAAGTCCCCCCTCCTCCATCTACACCTAGATAACTCCTATGCATCCCTCAAAACCCAAAGTTTTGGGGGAAGATGCTGAGGTCATCTTGGGACACTCTGAGTGTGACAGGCCTGGGTGGGGGTAAGAAGGGCAAAGCACCACACCAGAAATCCCAAACTAGGCCTTCCTGCACACCCTCTTCAACCTTCCTACTGGCTCCTTCCTGCCCTGGCATCTTGCCACTAGGCAGTCAGCAGTTTCTACAAGGAGTGTCCAGACCTGCCCGGACGTGTCCTGGTCCCCTGGAAGAGAGGAGGGGTGCGTTCAGGCTGTCCCCACCCCCAACACACACACATACACACACACACACACACACACTGATGGGGGTGGTGGTGAGAAACAGAAAACCAGAAATGCAGAGAGAACAAAGGAGAGAGAGAGAGGGACTGAGGGAGGCAAAGAGAGAAAACGTGGAAACTTCCTAGCTGTTTTTTCTTCTAAGTTGCCGTGTTTAGGGTGAGGACACCTAGAGGTGGAGAGGGCCCCAGCCAGCCAAGGAGGAGGATTTGGGAGGCTGGGTGACTGGGACACCACGTTGTGTGAGTCATGCACAGGGCTGCCCTGTTCTGGGCCTCAGTTTCCCCCAGTGTCAGGGAACTGATTCCCCCAGCCACCTAGCAGGGCTGGGGGTCCACACTCAGCCAGGGCCTAGCGCACAGCAGGTGCTCCATAAATGCACACTGTGGTCAGTGAAACCATTATGGGAGCAGGCATGCAAACCAGGGTGTTGGAGGGGGTCGTGTGGGGGCGGGAGGTCGGGAGGTTATGGGTTCCGGGCAGTGAGCATGTGGGGCTCCAAGCCTGATGCCTCAGCTGACCCACTTCCTGCCTGGCCTGGGCTGTGCTGGTGACCACCCGCAGCCAGGAATCCGCACAGCCGGTCCCAGGGCCCGAGCTGACCACTTCCGGCCCCCGCTCCGCCTGCAGCCCAGGCCCTGCTGACTCACACTCAGCTGTCCCCATTCTTCCCCCACTGAGCTCTGATTCTGAGAGGTAGGGGCGCTGGCAGAGGCCCAAACCCCGAAGGCAGGGAAGTCACGGCCGGCTGAGAGCATCACGGAAGAGAGAAAATTATACCCCAGGCTTAACTGCCTGAAAAATGAAAACCTGCTCTTGACAAGGAAAAAAAATGAATACTTTTGGGACAGTCCTTTGGAATCAGTCACAATTTCAAACTTTCGGCCACCAAAAAAATCCATCAAGAAATTGAAAAGATAAGCCAGGGACAGAGAGGAGATACCTGCGATGCATTTAACTGACCAAGGAATAGCTTCCAGGACATATGAAGTGCCCCCACTCCACCAGACACACTAGACGGAAAGAAAAAACACCACACAGAAAAATGGGCAGATGGCATTGTTTTTGCCATAACAATGACCACGAACTGGGTCTTACATTTCTGCTTTACAACAGCAGAAATTTATTCTCTCACAGTTCTGGTGGCCAGAAGTCCCAAATCAAAGTGTCAGCAGGGCTGGAGGCTGTGAGGGAGAATTGGTCCCAGGCCGCTCTCCTGGCTTCTGGTGGCTTCTGGCACTGGTCGGTGTCCCTTGGCTTGTGGCTGCATCACTCCAATCTCTGCTTCCATCTTCATGTGTCCTCTTACAAAGTAATCAGTCATTGGATTTAGGGCCCACCCTACTCCAGTATGACCTCATCTTAATGTAAATAATTACATCTACAAAGACCCTCAAGGTCACAATCTGAGGTTCTGGTGGACATGAATTTGGGGACACACTATTCAATGCAGTACAGGCATGAAAAGGCAATTCTGGGAAGATGAACCCAGGACAACCAATAAATAGAAGCTCAATCTAGTCATCAGGGAAAAAAATTCACTGAGATCCCATTTCACTCTTAGGCAGGGGACAGAGTCACTGGTGATGGGCATGGGAATTGGCTTGACCACTCAGAAGAACAATTTGGCCATGCTAACACAGCTGAGGATGGCTGGACCCTCCCTCCTGGTCCTAGTGTGAACCCTAGAGAAACCTACATGTGCATGCCTTCGCAGCAGCATGGTTCATAATAAGAAGGAGCTGGAAACTTGGGAAATATTCAGTTGTGGTCTTACGATGGAGTACTATACAGCAGTGAAAAAGGATGGGCCAGACTTGCAGGCAAAAATCTCCAATCCAGACCCTTGAGTGAAAATAATTGTAACAGTGTGATACCATTTTTATAAAGTTTTTTTAATTTGCATTTTTGTATTGTGGTAAAATATATATAACATACATAGAATTTGCCATTTTAACCATTTTTAAGTGGACTGTTAGTGACATTAAGTACATCTGAAATGTTGAGCATACATATAGTATAACACCACTATCTACTTCCAAAACTTTCCCATCACCCCCAAACAGAAACTCTGTAACTGTTAAGCAATAATTCCTCATTTCTACCCCCTCTTCCTCCAGCCCCTGGTAACCTAAAATTGACTTCCTGTCTCTATGAATTTGCATATTCTAGACATTTCATACCAGTGGAATCATATAATGTTTGTCCTTCTGTGACTGGCTTATTTCACTCAGCATAATGTTTCAAGGTTCATCCACGTTGTACCATGGATCAGAACATCATTCTATTTTTATGACTGTGTAATAGTCCCTTGTGTGGATATACCAAATTTTGTTTATCCATTCAGTTATTGGTGGGCATTTGCATTGTTTCCACCTTTTGGCTATTGTGAATAGTGCTGCTGTGTACATTGGTGTACAAGCTCAGTTTGAGTCCCTGCTTTCAATTCTTTTGAATATATATCCAGAAGTGGAGTTGCTGGATCATATGGTCGTTCTGTGTTTAGCTTTGTAAGGAACTACCAAACTGTTTTCCACGGCAGCTGCACCATTTCACATTTCCCCCAGAGGTCCAAGAGGGTTCCAATTTCTCCACACCAACACTTGTTATTTTGCTAATAGCCATGCTAATGGGTATAAAATGGTATCTCGGGACTTCTTTGATGGCGCAATGGTGAAGAATCCCCCTGCCAATGCAGGGACAGGGGTTCCAGCCCTGGTCCAGGAAGATCCCACATGCTGCGGAGCAACTAAGCACGTGCGCCGCAACTACTGAAGCCCGGGCGCCTAGAGCCCGCGCTCCGCAACGAGGGCCACGGCAATGAGAAGCCTGCGCACCGCTACGAAGAGTAGCCCCCGCTCACCGCAACTAGAGAAAGCCCACGGGCAGCAACGAAGACCCAACGCAGCCATAAACAAACAAACAAATAGATAAATACATTTTAAAAATAAATGAAGTGGTATCTCACCATAGTTTTGATTTGCCGCAACTAGAGAAAGCCCGCATGCAGCAATGAAGACCAAACGCAGCCAAAAATAAGTAAATTAAATTAAATTTAAAAAGAAATTGGAGTGATGCCTCTACCAGCCGAGGAACACCAAGGATTGCCGGCAAACACCTGAGGTTAGAAGAGGCAGGGAAGGATTCTTCCCTATAGATCTCAGAAAGAGCGTGGCTCTATCAATACCTTGATTTCAGCCTTGTACCCTCCAGAGCTGTGAGAAAATAAATTGCTACTGTTTTAAGCCCACCCCCGCCCCCGGCAAAAAAAAAAAAAAGAAGAAGAACATGAAAAAGATACGGAGATGTGGAAGGCAAGGCATCCGGGAAGGGGCGCATGGCTTCCATGCCCTCTTGCAGCACCTGCACGTGTGCACCAGCCCGGAAGCTCTCTGAACCCGGTTCTTTTGGGATCTTTATGGAGGCGTCATCACGTAGGCATGATCAATCATTAACTCCGTTTTCAGGCCATCCCCCCTCTCTGGAGAATTGTGGGGGAGGGAGTGTGGCTGAAAATTCCAAACTCCTAATCATGGCTTGGCCCTCCTGGTGACCAGCCCCCATCCAGGGGCCATCCACGAGCCCACCCAGTCCCATCATTACAACGAAAGACACTCCTATCACCCAGGAAATTCCAGAGGCTCTAGGAACTCTGTGTCAGGAACTAGGGTCAAAGACCAAATATTAGAACAAAAGATGCTCCGAGTGTTCTTATCACATAGGAAGTTACAAGGTTTTCAGGAGCTCTGTGCCAGGAACCGGGGGCAGAGACCAATATATATATATATTTTTTCCTATTATCTCACAGTGTGTAATTTTCTTTTCTTGCAACATATTTACCTGTCATTATTATCAGAGTAATTCTGGCCTCGTTAGAACTGTCACTTCCCCTTCTATTATTTCGAAGAATTAGATAAGAATTGGTATTATTCCATAAATGATTCAGAATTCACCAGTGAAGCCATCTGGTCTTGGACTTCTCTGTTGGAAGGTTTATTATTATTATTATTATTATTATTATTATTATTATTATTATTGGTCACACAGCGTGGCATATGGGATCCTAGCTCCCTGACCGAGGATCAAACTCACATCCCCTGCATTGCAAGCGCAGAGTCTTAACCACTGGACCACCAGGGAAATCCCGAAGTTTTTTGGTTCTTTTTGTTTTTTAATTAATTAATTAATTTTTATTTTTGGCTGAGTTGGGTCTTCATGGCTGCTCACAGGCTTTTCTCTAGTTGCGGTGAGCGTGAGGGCTACTCTTCACTGCAGCGCGCGGGCTTCTCATGGCGGTGGCTTCTCTTGCTGCAGAGCACGGGCTCTAGGCGCATGGGCTTCAGTTGTTGTGGCACACAGGCTCAGTAGTTGTGGCTTGTGGGCTTTAGAGTGCAGGCTCAGTAGTTGTGGCGCACGGGCTTAGTTGCTCCACGGCCTGTGGGATCTTCCCGGCCCAGAGCTCGAACCCGTGTCCACTGCATTGGCAGGCAGATTCTTAAGCACTGCGCCACCAGGGAAGTATCTCTATTATTTCTTTATTCTCTATTTAATTTATGTCTGCTCTAATCTTTATGATTTCCTAACTTCTACTACCTTTGATTTTAGTTTACTCCTCTTTTCCTATTCCCTCAAAGTATAAAGTTAGGTTCTTGATAACTTTTAGTATGTTTATAATTGACCAGGACCCTATGGGGCCTTCCTGGGACAGACCTCCCCACCATGACCCCGCCATGTCCTCTGCCTGCCTCTTGTCTGTAGAAGAACATTAGGCTCCTAGGCCTTCTTCAAGTTCCAAAGCATAAGTTTAATCAGAGAAGTGAGAAAATGCAGAAAGGAGGGAAAACAGTCAATCAAGACAAAATAATACTAGTTTAGCCATTAAACAAAGTCAAGAACCTTTAGTTCCATCTCAAGGGCTATAGATAATATTCTGAGCCACATCCTTTGAGTTGTTTTTCAGATACTTGAAACCTCCACCAGGTGGAAAAGGGTAACCATATGCTGCCCACAAGCACGTAGACCTCAGGCCAGTTGGAACCAGAAGGTTGATGATGTTGACTCCCGATTACCTCACCACTGGCCAATCAGAAGAATGTCCATGAGCTGATCACACACCCACAACCCCGCTCCCTCACCTTGTCCTTAAAGACCTTTCCCTGAAAGCCACCAGGGAGTTCAGGTGTTTTGAACACTAGCTACCTGGACACCTTGCTTTGTACCTGCAATAAATGCTGCACTTTCCTTCACTACAACCTGGTGTCAATAGATTGGCTTTACTGCACGTGGGCGAGCAGACCCAAGTTTCGTTCGTTAACGTGTTGTATTTTTGTTTTCATTCATCCCCAAGTATTTTCCAATTTCTTTTGTGATTTCTTCTTTGATCCATCGTTTCTTTAAAAGTGTGTTAGCAGTGTGCTCAGCAGTCCCGTGCATCTGTCTCTTGCTTCAACAGTGTTTGGATGGAACAGACCCAGGGACACCCTTTGCTCCAGCCTCTGACCACCCTCCAACATTTTTTTCCAGTCACAGCCTTCAGAATCAGCCACTCAGTTATCCTCGGTCACCGGGACCAGCCAACACCATTTTTCGAGATTAACTCCTTATTACCGATCAACCATGAGCTCCCAGATTCATCAGAATTATTCCACTGAGGTGGAGGCCGCCATCAACCGCCTGGTCAACATGCATCTGTGGGTCTCCTACACCTACCTCTCTCTGGGCTTCTAGTTTGATCCCGACGACGTGGCTCTGGAGGGCGTGGGCCACTTTTCCCTCGAATTGGCCAAAGAGAAGTGCGAGGGCGCTGAGTGTCTCTTGAAAATGCAAAACCAGCGCGGCGGCCGTGCCCTCTTCCAGGATGTGCAGAAGCCATCTCAGGATGAGTGGGGTAAAACCCAGGACGCTATGGAAGACGCCATTCTCATTGAGAAGAACCTGAACCAGGCGCTTTTGGACCTGCATGCCCTGGGTTCTGCCCATGCAGACCCCCACCTCTGTGACTTCCTGGAGAGCCACTCCCTAGACGAGGGGGTGAAACTCATCAAGAAGATGGGTGCCACCTGACCAACCTCCACAGGATGGCTGGTCCCCAGGCTGGGCTGGGCGAGTATCTCTAGGAAGTACTCACCCTCAAGCATGACTAGGAGTCTCTGAAGTCCAGCGGCCTCTGAGGAGCCCCTCTGGCATCAGAGCTTCTGCCTGAAGCCCGTCTCTGCAGCCACTAGGCAGATTTTTAACCACCCTGGAGCTCTCTCCCAAGCCTTGGACCAAATGGAAACAATAAAACTTTCTGCAGCGGAAAGAAAAAGAGTGTGTTGTTTAATATCCACATATTTGTGAACATAACAGCTTTCCTTCTGTTATTGATTTCCAGCTTTATTCCATTGTAGCTGAAGATGATTTCAGCCTTTTAAAATTTATTGAGAGTACACCTGTAACTTATATAATATTGTACATCAACTATACTTCAATAAAAAATAAAATTAAATAAATGATGCCAAAAAAAGTACTGAGAGTTGCTTTTTTGCCTAATAGCTGATCTATACTGGAGCATGTTCCATGTGCATTTGATAGAGATGTGTATTGTGGTGTTGGAGTGTTCTATAGATGTCTGTTTGGTCTAGTTGGTTTAGAGAGCTGCTCAATCCTCCATATCTTTAATCTTCCGTCTAGATGTTCTATCCATTATTAAAAGTGGGGTATTGAAGTCTCCAACTGTTATTGTAGAACTATTTACTTCTCCCTTCAAGTCTTAGATACAGCTTTGAGTTACTGTTTAGGGTCCTTTCATTTTAACCAGCAGGACTCCCTTTAGCATTTCTTGCATGGCAAGTATAATGGTAACAAACTCCCTCAACTTTTGCTTACCTGAGAATGTCTTGATTTCTCCCTTTTTCTTTCCTTCTTTCTTTTTTTTTCTCTTTTTCTTTTTTTGTTTTTTTTTTGGCCATGCAGCACAGCTTGTGAGATCTTAGTTCCGCAGCCAGGAACTGAACCTGGGCCCTGGCAGTGAAAGCGCCAAGTCCTAACCACCGGACCACCAGGGAATTCCCTCTCCCTTATTTTTGAAGAATGGTTTTGCTGGATATAGAATTCTTGGTCAACAGTTTTTCTTTCAGCAGTTTAAATATGTCATTTCATTGCCTTCTGGAGTCTAGGGTTTCTGATGAAAAACTGGCTGTTGATCTTATAGAGGATCCCTTGTACTTGATAAATAGCTTTCTCCTAATACTTTCAAGTTTCGCTTTTTCATCTCTGGCTTTCAACAGTTTGATTACAATGTGTCTCAGTGTGGGTCTGAGTATATTCTACTTGGAGTTCACTGAGCCTCTGAGATGTGTAGATTTGTATCTTTCATCAAATTTGGGAAGTTTTTGGCCATTATTTCTTCAAATATTCTTTCTGCCCTTCCTCTCTCTCTCTCTCCTCCTTCTGGGACTCTCATAATATATATGTTGGTCCTCTTGATGGTGTCCTACAGGTCCTTTAGACTCAGTTCACCTTTCTTCATTCTTATTTCTGCGCTTCAGACTTGATAATTTCAATTGTCCTGTCTTCAGCTTTGCTGATTATTTCTTCTACCTGCTCAAATCTTCTGTCGAACACCTCTAGTGAATTTTTCATTTCACTTATTGTACTTTTCAGATTCAGAATTTCTGTTTGGTTTCTTTTTATAATTTGTGTCTCTTTATTGATAATCTCATTTTGTTCATAAACCATTTTCCTGATTTCCTTCAGTTCTTATTTCATGTTTTCCTTTAGCTTTTTTTTCCTTTCTTTTTTCCTTTAGCTTTTGAGGATGTTTAAAACAGTTGTTTTAAAGTTTTTGTTTAGTAGGTCTGATGTCTGGGCTTCCCTAGGGATGATTTCTGTCAATTACTTTTGTTCCTTTGAATGGGCCATTCTTTCATGTTTTTATGTTTTATGATTTTTTTTTGTTGAAAACTAAGCATTTGAATATTATAATGTGGCAAACTCTGGAAATCAGGTTCTATGCCTTCCTGAGGGTTTTGCTGTTTTGATTTTGTTTTTGAATTTTTGAAGGCTGCAGTATTCCTTTTGTTTAGGTACTTTTCCAAACTATTTTTTGCAAAGACTGTATTCCTTTTCATGTGTGGTCACTGATGTCTCTGTCCATTTAGCTCATGTCCGGCTAATGTCTTGACAGAGATTTCCTTGAATGCCAGGACCTAAAAATGAAAAACCCAAACAAACAAACAAAATCCACATCTCCCAGTGTTTGTAGATGGGTTCTGGGCTGGAATACTCCTTTAACTTTTAGCCAGGTTTGTACTGAGACTAGGGATCAGCCTGAGGTGAAGCTCAGAGTCTTCTCAGTTCTCTTCTGAGCATAAGTCTTGCCCCTGGGTGTGTACATGGATTTCTAAATTCCCTTCATATACACAGGTGCTTTTGAATGTCCTAATTTCCCAAATAATATCCCCCAGCTTTTCCTCTCAGGGTTTAAGTGGTTGATAATATGTTTTGACCATAACCTTTTGCCCTAAATGTCTGTATATGTTTGGTACAGCTTGCAGTGCTTTTGAGCAACACCCACCACTTTTCCAGCCCAAGCTCCAAGTTAGGCAGTTCAGAGGTGAGCACCCATGTCAGTCCTTCAAGAAGCCCCAGACAGGTTAGAATAGACCTACACAATAATTTGTGAATAAGATCTGCACTTCTCCCACCAGATCCAAGGACCAGGGTCCTGCACTGGGAACATGGGTTATTTTCGCTACAAGACCACAGCTGTGGGACTTCCCTGGTGGCACAGTGGTTAAGATTCTGCCTGCCAATGCAGGGGACATGGGTTCAATCCCTGGTCTGGGAAGATCTCACATGCCGCGGAGCAACTAAGTCCATGCACCATAACTACTTAAGCCTGTGCTCTAGGGCCCGTGAGCCACGACTACTGAGACCACATGCTGCAACTACTGAAGCCCACACACCTAGAGCCCATGCTCCACAAGAGAAGCCACCACAATGAGAAGCCTGCACACCACTGCGAAGAGTAGCCCCCGCTCGCTGCAACTAGAGAAAGCATGCATGCAGCAATGAAAACCCAATGCAGCCAAAAATAAAAAATAAATAAAAATTAAAAAAAAAAAGACCACAGCCGAGCTGCAGAGTGGGTGGGGCAAGGGCAAGTGGAAATGCCACAAAGTTTTCCTACCATTTTCAAGTTGCCTTTTTCTTGCTTCAACATGCACTTAGTTGTTACAAATTTCTGTTTTCCAGAGTTCTAACAAAGTCAATTCTGATAGTTTTTGTTTGATGGTCCTGTAGGGGAAGGAGACGTTGGAGCTGCATACTGCACCATTTTGTTGATAAAATTTTAAATATACTTACTATATATATGTGTATATATATATATATATATACATATATATATATGGCATGCATGGGGATGATCAAATCAAATCCCAATTTTAGACAAAGGCTTGATGAGTGGTGGGTGGTGGAGGTGTACACGGGCTTCAACTCCCTTGGGAATGTTGCTTCAGCTCTCTTGGGAATGTTTCTTCAGCAGGGTGCTGGGTACTTGGGTGTTTGTTACTTTATTATTGATACTTTTGTGTATATGCCTGGAATAGTTCATAATGAAAAATAAAACTGACAGGAGAAGGCTTGGTGATTTCTCAACAAGTTAAACATAAAATTAACACATGACCCAGCAATTCCACTCCTTGATATATACCCAAGAGAACTGAAAGCAGGTGTTCAAACAAAAACTTGTACACACATGTTGATACCAGTGTTACCGAACTGGGTCCATTTGCCTGACACACAGCAAACCAAACACTGAGACTCTGAGGTTCGCAGCAGAGAAAGAATTTATTCATAAGGCAGCCAAGCAAGGAGACGGGAGAACAAGTCTCAGATCTGCCTCCCCGAAGACGAGGGGGTTGGGATATTTATGGGAGAAGCAGGGTGGTCTTGGGCATAGGAAAAGGTGATTGGAGGTAGGGGAAAAGGTGAGGTAATCAGTGTTCTGCACAGGCGTATCTGGGTTACATGTTTCTGCATCTTCAAAAATGGAGGCACTTAGCATGATCTGAGGGTGGAGTTTTCTGACGTCAAAAGGCCATTCAGGGTTTCCCTGGTGGCGCAGTGGTTGAGAGTTCGCCTGCCGATGCAGGGGACACGGTTTCGTGCCCCGGTCCGGGAGGATCCCACATGCCGCAGAGCGGCTGGGCCCGTGAGCCATGGCCGCTGAGCCTGCACGTCCGGAGCCTGTGCTCCACAACGGGAGAGGCCACAACAGTGAGAGGCCCAAGTACCGCAAAAAAAAAAAAAAGGCCATTCATTCAATGCTTGCACGGGCCCAGTTTTGGGGTCAGTGGTCCCCATCAGCCTTAGTTGAACAAGAGTTGACTCCAAGTTCCTGTAAAACAACTGGGCTACGTGACTCTGGGAAGGTATGCAATTAAAGAGAGGAAGAAAAGAATGAAAGAAAAAATAACTAAAGCAAGCTTAATCAGTGAAGACAGTTTACAAGCAGAGGGGTTTCAACAAGCTGTTCCCCTATCTGTTGCTCTGCAAAACAAACTCAAGAATTCCTGTTAGTCTTCTGCTTCTGTCAACTCTCTGGGGCCAGTTTCCGTGGCTGCCAAGGGCTGGAGGAGGGGCCATGGGGAGTGACTGCGGATGGGGACATGGTTTCCTTTTGGGGTGATGGGAAAGTTCTGGAAATAGATAATGGTGATGGTTACACCACGCTGAGAATGTGCTAAATGCCACTAAGTTGCACATGTTTAAATGGTTAAAATGATACATTTCATGTAATATGTATTTTACCACAATTAAAAAATTTATTTAAAAACAAGGTCCTATTGCATAGCATAGGGGAACTACATTCAGTATCCTGTAGTAAACCGTAATGGAAAATAATTTTTTAATTGTTTTAATAATAAAATAAACTAAAAGTGATTTTGCTCAAGTAACCCCGGCCATCAGTTGGGCACCTTTGGGGGTGCATTCACATGCTCACAGATTTTTTTTAAAACTTACCTTGACTGTGAAGAGCTGCAAAAAAACCTCTCCACGTGAGGAAAACTACCTTTGACAAGGAAAAGATTCTAGGATGTGAAGTGCTTCCTTGCCCGGGCCACAGAGCCAAGGAGAAGCCAAACTCGGATTTGAACCAGGCTTGTCTGCTGTGAGTGGCCTCACGGGCCTGCATCAGCTTTCAAGTTCCTTTGCCAGCCTGGTGCCTGGAGTTGCCTGTCTGACCTCAGGGTCTTTGAACATGCTGTGTTCCCCTGCCAGAATCACCCTTTCCTCTACTCCTCCCATGCCTAGAGACTTTTCTTTTGCTACTTGAAAGGAGGTCTGGCACATAATAGATGTTAAAGAAATATCTGTGGAGCGAATGGATGAAGGACTGAATGGATAAATGAATAGATGAGTTCCTTTAAAGCACTTCTCATGTGAGCACAAGGAGAAAGACCTGTGGATCCTCACAGCTGTGGCCTGTCCAGGACTCAGGACATTGAAGGAAGAGTGGCACAGAGAGGCCAAGCCACCTGCCCAAGGTCACACAGCCAGGAACTGGCATGATCAGGATTCGAACCTGGATCTCCCTTCCCTGAGCCTGAGTTCTTCCCACAATGCCCAGGTATTGCAAGCCCATCATATGCCCAACATTGCAATTTCATCAGTCCCATCTGAAGGGTGGCAGAAGGTGCCACTCCAGAGCCTGCCTCTTTGGCATAAAGATTCTTTTGAGAAACTGCAGGTACAGGAGAAACTCTGAAAACAGAGTAGAAGTTATGCTTTTGTAAGGGGCATTTACATTTATAAAAGAAGTCTCCATTTGTTAAGTGTGTCTCCCTCTCTGTACGAGGAGGAAGAGCCTGGCTTTAAATCCCTGGAGAATCTTATCAGTGGAGAGAGCACAAATTAAAACCTGCAGAACGAATCTTACCCTTGTTTACTGTGCTTTTCCTGGTCACCTCCCAGAATTGGCCTCAACACCCACCCCAGGCCCAGCACCTTTCTTTTGTCTTTAGCGGAAGATGATATTTAAGGGAGTGGCTGGGGCCCCCTTGGGGAGTTTTACTCAGTTTCCCTCTGTATCTCTCATATATACACGAGATATACATGTTAAATTTCTGTGTGTCTTTCTCTTGCTAGTCTGTCTTTTATTCCAGGGGGTCTCAACCAAGAACTCAGAAGGGTAGAGGGAGAATTCGTCTTCCTCCTCGCTGCCCCACATCTCATGCTGGCCCCTGAGGGTGGCCAGATCCCCTCTTTTTAGAGGCTCTGGGGGAGACGGAGCAGGCTAGGGGGCTGGCCTGGGCTTCAAGCCCAGCTTCACTGGTTTCTGGCCTTGGCACAATGCCTCTCCGGCCTCAGGTTGTCACCTGTGAAGTGAAGATCGTCATCCGCCCCCATCAGGTCTTATAAGGATTATGTCTTATGTGCCAGACACACAGTAGTGAAACTGAGCCCCCCTAAAACCGAGTTCCCTTACCAAGTTTAGGATTAATCCCTCGATCCCAAACTTCATTCCCTTTCTTGTCCCGTCTGACCTCAATCCTGTGCTAACTGAACACTAATCAGAGTCAGATGATTAAAATTGCTGATGTTGATAACATCGTTAAGGTACCAAAATGGCTATTGTAGATAACATCGCTAACATACAAACTCAGCTTGTTTCTCCGGGGCGAGATGGGCTCACAGACCCCAGAGCCATGGACCACCTGGCCAGAGCATCGTAAACCAGACAGATCCTGATGCCTGAAACTACGATTAAGAAATGTCACAGCAGGGGCTTCCCTGGTGGCACAGTAGTTATGACTTTGTACTCCAGGACTTCCCTGGTGGTGCAGTGGTTAAGAATCTGCCTGCCAATGCAGGAGACATGGGTTCAATCCCTGGTCAGGGAACTAGATCCCACATGCATGCTGCAACTAAGAGTTCACATGCCACAACTAAGGAGCCCAAGCACTGCAACTAACACCCAGTGCAACCAAATAAATAAATATTTTAAAAAAGAAGAAGAAAAGAATGGGTACAATTCTTATTAAAAAAAAAACAGAGGGGCTTCCCTGGTGGCGCAGTGGTTGGGGGTCCGCCTGCCGATGCAGGGGACACGGGTTCGTGTCCCGGTGCGGGAAGATCCCACATGCCGCGGAGCGGCTGGGCCCGTGAGCCATGGCCGCTGAGCCTGTGCGTCCGGAGCCTGTGCTCCGCAACGGGAGAGGCCACAACAGTAAGAGGCCCGCGTACCAAAAAAAAAAAACAGCAATGTCACAAGATGATTAATTTCAGCCTTTTTGTTCTTCCCCTTTTAAAAAAACTCCTAACTCAGGGGCCAAGGTGGAGTGGATTGGAGGCTGGTCTCTCACTCCCTTGCTTGGTGCCCTGCAATAAACGCTGTGCTTTCCTTCAACACAACCTGGTGTCAGTAGATTGGCTTTGTTGCATGTAGGGTGAGCTGACCCGAGTTCAGTTTGGTAACAGTAGGTGCTCAAAATTTTTGCCCGGGTATTCCCCTCCACACTTTGCTGCAGATGTAGGTGTCTCTCCACACCATCGCCATCATTCACTGCTGTGATGTTTCTCAGGGAATTTCATGGCCCTTCTCTGGACCACACCTCCCTTGATGAGCTGATACAGATCCCTCAGTCTCTGTGAATGTGACCTCATTTGGACACAGGGTCTTTGCAGAAGTAATTAAGTTAAAGATCTGGAAATGAGACTGTTCTGGATTTACACTGGGCCCTAAATACAGTAAGTCCCCTACATATGAACCTTCAAGTTGCGAACTTTCAAAGATGCGAACGTACATTCCATCAACGTGGGGCGTGAGTGAAACTGCAGCTTGCCCTCCGTCTCCTGTTGCTGACGATCCTTCAGCTCTACCATCTCCCACCTCCTCTCCCGTCACCAGTCAGTCACTCTTCTTGCCTGTTCACTCGATGCCAGCCCCCGTATGCCAGCTGTGGTACTGTACTACTGTACTTTTCAAGGGACTGTACTGTAAGATTTTAAATGTTTTCTTTATTTTTTTGTGTTTGTTTGTTTTGTATGTATTATTTGTGTGAAAAGTATTATAAACCTATTACAGTACAGTACTATATAGCCGATTGTGTTAGTTGGGTACGTTGGCTAACTTTGTTGGACTTACAAATTGGACTTACAAACGCGCTCTCAGAATGGAACTCGTTCGCACGTAGGAGACTTACTGCATACTGACAGGTGTCCTTAGAGAAGAGGAGGGATAGACAGAGAAGAGGAGAAGGCCATGGGAAATCAGAGGCAGAGACTGAAGTGATGCAGCCACAAGCCAAGGAACACCTGGGGCCACC
The DNA here is from genome assembly GCF_937001465.1 of Orcinus orca. NCBI lineage: Eukaryota > Metazoa > Chordata > Mammalia > Artiodactyla > Delphinidae > Orcinus > Orcinus orca. The sequence goes on along the minus strand of NC_064561.1, from coordinate 11,558,142 downwards.
AGAAGCTGGAAGAGGCAAGGAAGCCTCCTCCCCTAGAGCCTTTGGAGGGAGCACGGCCCTGCCAACCTATGATTTCAAAGTTCTGGCTTCCAGAACTGTGACAGAATAAGTTTCTGTTGTTTTAAACTACCCAGTTTGTGGCAATTTACTATGGCAGCCGCAGGAAACTAACATAATGATACTGGGACTTGGTCCCAGAAAGCTCTGGTCTGACAGGGCACAGAGCCAGACTCAGACCCTCCAGCCTTGTGTGGTCAGGATGAGGCCAGAGGGAGGCCCCTCAGCCTGAGGGAACCCAGGCAGAGAACAAGGAAGTCTTATTGGAAGATGGGGCATCAAACTGGGGTTTAAGAGGTAAATAGGAGTTTGCCAGTGGGGCCATTCTTTCTAAGTAAGCTTGCCCAGACCTATCTGAGCTCAACTCCAGCTGAAGCTGAGATATTATTGGCCAATTACCCATAATACCAATAGTTATTAGTTCTTGGGACTGTAGCTCCAATCCAACTTCATCTACTCAGTGCTGCCCTGTAAGAGGGTAATACTGAGAAACAGGCTGCACTGAGAAACAGGTTTGGAGAGATTAGTAATGCTTCCCAAATCTGCTTGGCATCTCAAGGACTAAGCCATGATTTGAACCCAGGCTGCCTGTGGACCCCCATCGATGACACAGGCAACATGTTGGCCTGGAGGGACGTTCACAGCTACAGGACAGCAGTTCTCCTTGTCCGTTGAACTCAAGAGATTTTTTAATAACCTGCTTTTTCACCTCTTCTGGATCTCGTGTCATGACTGTGTTTGCCTCACATAATGAGAAACCAACAACTGGGTTTGGGTTGTTTCTTGTGTGTCGCGTGTGTCTGATGAGGGTGCCTACGGCCAACAGAAGGAAGTGAGGAAAAATTCTAGGAGGTTGGGAGCTAAGCCAAGTGGAGGGAACAGTCTGACCCCCGGCCTCTGTGCTCTGTTTACCTCTGCCGTGGCGTGGCCTCTGGGGCTCGTGGAAGCTGCCAGTGAGGAATGCAGGGTCCCGGCCGACTGAGCTCATCGCTGGCTGGCTGCCTGCGGTCTGCCCCACTGTTCCTCCCAGCTTGGCCATGGGACTGGCCATGAGGTCATCGGCTAACAATGCTGTGAAGGGGAGCCAGATCGGCCTGGCTGCCAGCATTCCAGAATTTGGTGAAATGGAAACCACCAGGGAGCTAATGTCATCCTTTCCTGTCCCTAGGGACCACCCACGGGCTGTGTCCCCTTGTGAAGTTCCAGGAATAAAGGGAACTAATTACTGGTCCTGCTTGTAAAGTGACAGACACCCACTCATGAGTCAGCAGCTCCACTCCTGGACATGCACAGTGGAATACTATACAGCAAGGAAAAAGAACAAGGCACACAATAGGTGAAGAACACAGCCATTCACAGCCATGGTGTTGAGTGAAAGTCACCAGACAGAAAAGAGGATGTACTGGCTGGTTCTGTTTACATCAAGTTAGGAAACAGGCAAACTATCCATGGTAACAGAGGTAGGCACAGCTGTTATCTGAAGGTAGGGAGAGTGATGGAGCTGGGAATGTTCTGGAACCTCATTTCGGGAGGTGGTTATGTGAAATGTCATCGAACTCAACACCTAAGATTAGGCCTTTTTGCTTTCTGTAAGTCATATCATGATAAAAATTAAAAAATAAAAAGGCAGGGCTTCCCTGGTGGCGCAGTGGTTGAGAGTCCGCCTGCCGATGCAGGGGACACGGGTTTGTGCCCCGGTCCGGGAAGATCCCACATGCCGCAGAGCGGCTGGGCCCGTGAGCCATGGCCGCTGGGCCTGCGCATCCAGAGCCTGTGCTCCGCAACGGGAGGGGCCGCAGCAGTGAGAGGCCCGCGTACCGCAAAAAGAAAATAATAATAAAATAAAATAAAATAATAAATAAAAAGGCAGAGGGCTGTAGAAAACATTTTTGTGATGCCTCAAAAAGTTACACATACAATGATCATATGATCCAGCAATTCCCTTTCTGGGTACAACCTCACAAGAATTGAAAACAGGTCCTCAAATCTTCATGTACGTGTTCGAGAAAACACTGCTCACAATAGTTGAAAAGGTGGAAACAACCCAATGACCATCAACGGATGAATGGATGAATGAAGTGTGGTGTCTTCATATGCTGGAATACTATTCAGTCATAAAAAAGAGAAAAGCACTGATACCCTCCAACATAGATGAGCCCTGAAAACACGCTGAGTGAAAGAAGCCAGATCTGAAAGGCCACACGCTGCACGACTCCGTTTACATATGTGATATTGTGACTTATCATAAGAAATATACATTTGGTCTTCCGCCCCATTTCTGGCATAGAGCTCCTAAAACCCTTGGGATTTCCTGTGAAGAGAGAGATAAAGGTGTCTTTCGTTATGTTATAGAGGTGACTTTTGAAAAACAACTCAAGGATAGAGGCTGGTTGCTAGGAGCACAAACCATGCAATTAGAGGGTTGGAACATTCAGCCCCAACCTCCCTATACCCCCCAATTCTGGGGATGGAAGAGGGGTTGGAGCTAGAGTTCAATCACCAATGGCCAATGACTTAATCAACTGTGCCTATGTAATGAAGCTTCCATAAAACCCCAAAGGATGGGCTTTGGAGAGCTTCCGGGTTGATGAACATGCAGAGGTGCTGGGAGGGTGGTGCGCTGGAAGAGGACATGGAAAATCCATGCCCTTTTCACACACCTTGCCCTATGCATCTCTTCCATCTGGCTGTTGATCCGTTTCCTTTATTTTTTTTTTAATATAAATTTATTTATTTATTTATTTTTGGTTGCGTTGGGTCTTCGTTGCTGCACACGGGCTTTCTCTAGTTGCGGCGAGCGGGGGCTGCTCTTTGTTGCGGTTCACGGACTTTGCATTGCGGTGGCTTCTCTTGTCGCGGAGCATGGACTCTAGGTGCGTGGGCTTCAGTAGTTGTGGCATGCGGGCTCAGCAGTTGTGGCTCGCGGGCTCTAGAGTGCAGGCTCAGTAGTTGCGGTGCAGGGCTTAGTTGCTCCACGGCATGTGGGATCCTCCCGGACCAGGGGTCGAACCGTGTCCCCTGCCTTGGCCGACGGATTCTCAACCGCTGTGCCACCAGGGAAGTCCCTCCCTTTCCTTTAATATCCTTTGTAATAAACCTGTAATCTAGTGAGTGAATGGATTTCCTGAGTTCTCTCACTGGCTCTAGCAAATTAATCAAACCCAAGGAAGGGATTATGGAAACCTCTGATTTATAGCCATTGGTCAAAAGTACAGGTGACCACCTGGACTTGTGACTGGCATCTAAAGAGGGGTGGTGGAGGACAGTCTTGTTGTACTGAGCCCTTAAGCCGTGGGGTCTGATGCTATCTCTGGGTAGACAGTGCCATAACTGAGTTGAATTATAGGACACCCAGCTGGTGTCAGAGAATTGTTCATGTGGGGAAAGCATGTTTAATATGAAATGTCCACAACAGGCAAATCCATAGAGATAGAAGGCAGATTAGTGGCTGCCAGGGGCTGGGGGAGGGGGGATGGGGAGTGACTGCTAATGGGGACGGGGTCTCCTTTTGGGGTGATGAAAATATTCTGGAACTAGACACAGGTGGTGGTTTCACAACACTGTGAATGTACTAAATGCCACTCCATTGCTCACTTTATTTATTTATTTTTAAAATTTATTTATTTATTTATTTTGGCTGCATTGGGTCTTCGTTGCTGCGCACGGGCTTTCTGTAGTTGCGGCGAGCGGGGGCTACTCTTCGTTGCGGTGCGCGGGCTTCTCATTGCGGTGGCTTCTCTTGTTGCGGAGCATGGGCTCTAGGCATGTGGGCTTCAGTAGTTGTGGCTCACGGGCTTAGTTGTTCCGCGGCATGTGGGATCTTCCTGGACCAGGGCTCGAACCCATGTTCCCTGCATTGGCAGGCAGATTCTTAACCACTGCGCCACCAGGGAAGTCCTGTTCACTTTAAAAGTTGAATTTTCTGTGAATTTCCTGGGGAGGCTCATACCTGGGAGGCATGAGAAGCCGTCCCATGACAGCTTTCCAAGAGAGGTAAGGAGGTGAGTGGTGATGGCTTCCGAGAAACTCCCCCCAGGCCTCCAAACTCTGGGTTCCCAGGGCACCCAGGCATTCTGACAAGACTCAGATGAGGTCTGCGTGGCCTGTGTGGACACGTGCAAGATCCTATGGTGAGATCGTCCCCTACAACTCTACCCACCTTACTTGCCCCTCAAAGTCTTTGTTTCCTTATCCCTAGAAAGGAAATGAGTCCCATGGAAAGAAGAGGACTGGTCCAGCCTCCCAACCAGCTGCAGTCAGTTGGACATGATGGTGACGTGAGCAGAGAGACGTCTCTACCAAGCACCTGCTGAATGCCCGGGGCATCACATCGAGAGCCTCAGCCCTCCACCCCCATAGCTGGGCGATAATCCCACTGACAGAAGCTGAGGCTGAGACCCAGTGGAGCCAGAGGCTTGGTGGGACTCACACAGCTGGAGGTGGGGAAGGCCTGGACTCCATTTCTCCAGTAGGAGCCTTGCTGTGTGACACCCCTCCTTGTATCTGTTGCCTGCACACACCCCGTCACACTTTACACACCCCCATGATCTGCTTTGCACAGTGGCCCATCCTGAGGCCAGGAAGCTGGGAGTAGGCACAGGAATGGATGCCTGGGGCCAGGAGTCCGGAGCAGTAGAGCAAGGGCTGGGTACCCCAGGAGAAAGGATGTTCCTGGGGCACCCTCTACCCCTCTATCCTCTGGTGGCTGGACTTGATACCAGCCTTCACTGCCCCAGGTCCCAGCACCACAATTCTCTGCCACCTCTTCTTCAGGCCCATCCAAAGGATGGGGGTCCAGAGTAGCTTCATCCCTGCCCAAGCCTTCAAGAAGCCCCCAGTCTGGGGCAGACAGAGACAAGCAAGCACACACACTCCCAGCGCTGTGGGGTCAGGGCTGGGCTGGAGGAAGGCATGGGGTTGGAAGCACCCTGCTGAGCCTGGAAAGGAAATGTCAGAGAAGGCTTCCTGGAGGAGGGGCTTTCTGAGTAGGGTTTTGAGGAATGGATAGGAGTTCCCCAGCTGAAGATGAGTAACTGCAAAAACACCCAGTTTATCAAGCACCTGCTATGTGCCTGGTCCTGTTTTACACCTCATTTGACCTTCTCTCCAGTGAAAGTCTCAATCCTTCCTTATTTTCCAGATGAAGAAATAGAGGTGTGATGGAGAGGAATGGTTTGCCCCAGGTTGCACTTTCTGGCCGTTTTTTTTTCCTCTGCTTCCTTTGTTTTTCACTATCTTCAGCCTTTGACCCTAAGCAAAGAGGGGAGAGCAGGAATCTCATCAGGGAAGAAAGCCACCTCATCCCTTAAGCTCCTGTTGTGGAGTTTAGCACATAGTAATAAATCTTTTTTGAGAAAATTATTCTTCCCTCCAGTCCACCAAGCTGGGATGATGTCCCCATTTCACAGAAGAGGATACTGAGGCTCAGAGAGGCTCCTGAGGGGGATTTCCCAGCATACCGAGGAGCTCCTACCCATCAGAAAGCACTGCCCCCTGAAAAGCAGCCGAAGACCCCGCCCAGTTGTGGTCCCTGGAGTGTTTACTCTGCACCCACGGTGGGCGGGACCAGGCAGGCGGGGGCGGACAAAGTCCGGGGACTATAAAGGCTAGTCCAGCAGCGTCCGGTCAGTCCCAGCTTAGAGCTTAACTAACACAGCCATGCCAGGGCAGAGACCGACACCACCACACTGCTCTCCGATGCTGCTGATGCTGTTCATGTTCTCCTGCCTGCCGTCGCGAGGCGACCTATCTCTGGCCCAGGAGCACCTCCCCACTTTCCCGGGACCCTCAAACGTGCACTCCAGTCCTGATGTCTCCAGATTCCGGGAGTTGCGGAAACGCTACGAAGATTTGCTGACCCGGCTTCGAGCGAACCAGACCCGGGAAGACTCGAACCCGGACCTCATTCCCCTTCCTCAAGTCCTGGTAGTCACTCCAAAGCGTGAGTAAAATCTCGGAGACCCCACCCTGGGCAGCTCCCATCATTTAACCAGTGGTTCTTAGACATAGAGGCCTAGACCTGCCGCCGAGCCTCAGTTTTCCCATCCGTGAACCCGGCAAGTTTTCCCATCCGTCACCCCTCGAGGCTGATGGGGGAACTAAAGGCTGGGTTTGCATCAGGACCAGGCGAGGCTTAGCCAACCTGAGATGTTACAACACCTCCCCGGGTGGCAGATGGGGAAACTAAGGCCAGAGAATCCAGAGACTCTACTTAAGACTCAAAGAGTCCGGAGAACCCAGAGACAAGGTTGGGCGAGGGCACGTGGTCCCTGCTCTTGGATGTGAGGAAAGGGTTGGAGGGGGATTTCCAGTGGGAAGGATCCAGGGGTCCGGCGGAAGGGCGGAATGGGGGAAGGGACAGAGTGGTGCACAGAGATGCGCAGAACCTGCTTGGGCTGGTTCCAAATCTGATGAAATCGCGCGCCAAGGCACTGCTAAAGTTGCACGTGACTGGTGCCTTAGGGAGGGAGTGGAGTATTTTCACGCCCTCCACCGAGCCTCCAGCGGATGGAGGGGGTGCAAGGAGATGTGGGCTGCGCTAGGAACTGGGAGTTGAGGGGAGGATGTCAGGCCAGAAGGAAGAGCTCTTATCCCGCCCTAATCCCACTTGTGCTGTGGGACTCCAGGAAAACTTCCCTCTCTCTGAGCCTAGTGACTGGGTGGTGAGCCCTCAAACCTCAGTCTCCCCAGTCTCCCCAACATCTGTACCAGCCTGGAGGTCTGAGAATCCTGGGGAGCCAGACACCCTTCATTTCTCAGATATGGAGGAAACCAGAGAGTTGAAAACACAGTAGCTCGTTAACTAAGCACCTACTATGTGTCAGGCACAGTGGTGACCAAGCAGACAGAAATCCCCGCTGAGATTCTGGTGGGGGAGGCAAATAATAGACAACCAAATAAAATAGGTCGGTGCCAATTTTAGGCAGGCTGGAGTGGTACGTAACCAGCCATGCTGAGATTCAGGGGAGGAGTGTGGCCGGTAGAGGAAGTAGCTTGTGCAAAGGCCGTGAGGTAAGATCTAGCTTGGGGTGTTGGAGGAAATGGGCACACACACACACCACCACCACCCCGCGCCCGGCACACAGTAGGCCCGTGAATGACTGGTTTCCCTCTCTCCCATAGTGCGACTTGGACCAGGCGGCCACCTGCACCTGCGCATCCCCCGGGTCGACTTAACTGAGGGGCTCCCTGCAGCCTCCCGCCTGCATAGGGCCCTTCTCCGGCTGTCCCCGAAGGCGCGGAGCTCGTGGGACGTGACGCGGCCACTACAGCGTCAGCTCAGCCTCGGAAGCTCCCGGGCTCCCGCAATACGCCTGCGACCGTTGCGGCGACCGGAGCAGTTGCTGGAGGCATTGTCTTCTGCACAGCCCCAGCTTGAGCTGCACTGGCGGACAAGCGCCACCAGGAGGCGACGCCACGCGCATGCTCGCACCCGGGACGGTTGCCCGCTAGGGGAGGGGCGCTGCTGTCGCCTGCAGAGCCTGCGCGCGTCGCTCGAGGACCTGGGCTGGGCTGACTGGGTGTTGGCGCCGCGCGAGCTGGACGTGCGCATGTGCACCGGCGCGTGCCCGAGCCACTTCCGATCGGCTAACACGCACGCGCAGATGCAAGCGCGCCTGCATGGCCTGAACCCTGATGCTGCGCCTGCCCCATGCTGCGTGCCAGCCAGCTACGATCCGGTGGTGCTCATGCACCAAGACAGCGACGGCCGCGTGTCACTCACGCCCTTCGACGACCTCGTGGCCAAGGACTGCCACTGCGTGTGAGCAGCCCTGGTCCTTCACTTATGGCACAAATGCAATGGAAATGACTTCAGTTGTCCTTGTCTGTCTAGTGGGCTCGTGGAACCTGAAATACCCGATTCCTAACCATTGCTGTCTGCTCCCTCCTGGCCCAAACCTATGTATTTATGTTTGTATTTATTATTAATTTATTGGGGTGATCTGCCTGGGAACTGGAGGGCTGGGGAGGCGTGGTCTGACAGGGTGTGCGTTTATGGAAAACTCTGGTAATAAAAATGAAGCTGTCTGACCTGACCCCTGTGGTGTCCAGGATGGAGCTGGTGACCTTGGGAAGAGCCCACCCCCGCTGGCCTCAGTTCCCTCAGGGGAGCTGATATGAGATGATTGGAACAGTCCGGGGAATGGGTGGCAGGACGTTCTTGGGGATGCCAAGAGATTGGACGGTGGTCACGATGCCAATGGTCCTCAAGCGCAGCCGGGGACATCCCTCTCTCTGTTTCTGTGCTTCTCTACCTCCCCATTCCTCTGCTTTTGTTTCTGAGACCCTTTTGGGTCTCAGCCTCCCTCCATCTCTTCTGATCTCTCAGTACTCCTGTTTCCGTAATTATCTGGCCCTGTCTCTATCACCATCCTGCTCTCTCTCCCTCCATGGGGGTCACCTTTCCAAACACAGGCAGCCCAGAGTCACATGCATTGTGTGTGAATCTGCCCCCGACCTGGAAGAGTCCCATTACCTCTCCTGTTTGTGGCACCTCCCTTCATGTTAATCATGCCTTTATCCTTTCATATAAAAAGAGCAGGGAGAGGGACTTCCCTGGTGGCACAGTGGTTAAGAATCCACCTGCTAAAGCAGGGGACGTGGGTTCGAGCCCTGGTCCGGGAAGATCCCACGTGCCATGGAGCAACTAAGCCCGTGTGCCACAACTACTGAAGCCCGCATGCCTAGAGCCCATGCTCTGCAACAAAGGAATCCACTGCAATGAGAAGCCTGAGCACCGCAATGAAGAGTAGCCCCCACTCGCCACAACTAGAGAAAAGCCCGTGCACAGCAATGACGACCCAACGCAGCCAAAAATAAATTAATTAACTAACTAATTTTAAAAAAAGAGCAGGGAGAAGTAAGCTGTGAAGAACGTTTTCATGCACACCACATCTCCCAGGTTATATCTTTTCCTACTTAGGATCTTAGAATTGCTGAGCTGTACCAAGCCCAGCCCCTTCCCCACACCCACTTGCCTGTTCACCCTGAGGAACTGTCATGGGAGTCTGGAGGACAGAGCACCCAGCTTCAGCAGTGAGTGAGATGTGTCCCCTGTGAACCCCACCATCCAGAGGCAGATCTGAATGACTGCAGGTGCCCCGAATGTATTCAGTGAGTACCCACTTTGTGCCAGGCCATGGCTGGGCACTGAGGACACGAAGGAGCAACGTAGGCAAACTTTTACGACTCCATTCAAGCTCAGCTGAGTGCAGGGACAAATGAGTAGAAGATAAATCATAAGCGGCTGATGGTAGTAAGAATCGTGCAAAGAGGTCAACCGAGGCAATGCATTAGTGAGCAGAGGAAGACAGATTTTTGGCAGCAGGAGTGGGGGCTCGAGTAGTGTCCAGGGCAGGGATGCAGGGGTGCAAGGAAGCTGAAGACCCTCATAGGTTGCCTCTCCCACCCTGGGTCACTCCCAGGTGTTGGGGAAGCCAAGGGAACCTCAAAATTAAACTCAATGTCAGGATCACCCAAAGGTAGCAGCTGTCATACTGAGTCTCTCCCCAAACATCAACTGTTGCCTTTGCCGGACACTGCTGCCCATGTGCCTTTTCACACCTCCAGGCTGGTCCCCCTGCCCAGTGTGCCTTGTCCTTTCTACTTCTCGAACACCTATGCATCCTTCAAAACACACTTCAGATTCCCCTCTTACGTACAGCCCTTTTTAAACTCCTTCATTCATCTCCCTCTGGGGACCGTCGTTCCATCTCTCCTTCTGGCCCAGGCTTGACCTCCCAGGACTGGGGGTGTCTGTGTCCAGCTCTGTCTCCCCTAGTTTGGGGGCTTGGCAGGAGTCGGGCTGGGAGCAGCTGACAGGAAACCCAGCTGAGGCATGAGCTTGAACAAACTCTTGAAATACACTGAGCTCTGGGAGTGATGAACTCTGCCTGAGGAGGAACCAGGGAAGGGTTCTCAGAGTGGCATTGGCATTGCACCTGGGCCTTGAAGGATGAGTTAAGGTATCTCAGCATATTAGAGCTAAAACAGCCTTAGAGGCCAATTTTAATCACCTTGTTTTACAGATGGGGGAACTGAAGCCCAGAGGGTTAATGGCAGAGTCAGGAAGTGGACCCATGCCTCCTGATGCCCAGACCAGAGTTCTGCATCTGTATTTAGATGCTTAAGAGTGAGAAAACGTGGAAGGGGATGGCAATCTGGGCAAAAGGAAAGGCATGGGTAAATGACATGAGAAAATGAAAGCTTCAGGAGGGAGGTGAGCTTGATGGAGAGGAGGCCCAGACCAGAAGGGCAGAGGAATGGGAGAGGGCAGTGGGTTGGTCAGGGCTGGGTCACGCAGGTCTCAACCACCAGGCTGAGAATCTGGGGGCAGTGGGGAGCCATAGAGTGTGCGTGAGCAGGGGAGGGGCGCAGTCCCATTCATGAGTTATAAGGATCCCTTTGAGGCTAGTGTGGGCTGCCCTGGGGGGCCAAGTCTGGATACCAGGCACCTGAGAAGGGGGCCTGAGAGTGACAGAGGGGAGAGACTGGAGGTTGGGAGCAATTTGGGAGTCCCAGACCTCTCGTCTTGGAAGCCCAGCAGCCTCATCTGTCCCGCAGAACTTATTGGGCAATACTTGCACACCAACGGGAGGGTGACGACAGAGTTCACACGTTGACCCTCCCATCCCTGTGTTGGCGTCTCTCCTTCTCCACTTCTAGCAGCTGAGTGGCCTGAGGAGCAGAGTGGTCTAGGGAGGGGGCTGCAGAGCCTCCCTGGGGCCTCAAGGATGATCCTTCCCTGGCCCCATTCCTCAGATGGGAAGACTGAGGCCAGGGAAGATCCAGGGTGCCCCAAGTCACCTGGAAGGGGGTAGGCTGGAGTTTGAGATGTTGAAGGCTCAGCGCCCAGAGATCACATACTCTTCTTCATCCGATGGGGCCTGGCCCAGCGACTGCAAGTTGCAGTAGACAGGCTGGGAATCATGGTGGCGGCTCTCATAGTTCATGTAGAAGTCGTTGTCCTCTGAAGGGTGAGGCCTGTGGGGACAGACAGATGGCAGGGCAGGTAGGATTCAGGAAGCGGGCACATCAGCTTTGAGAGGCAACGTAGTTCAGGGCGATTGAGTCCACTCCTAATATTTACATATGAGAAAAGTGAGTCATGGGGCAGTGTTCTCCCAGCCTGGCCCAACTTTCTGTGAGGAAAGCAAGTAAGGGGCAGTGATTCAGGGAATATTCGTGGATTCAGCGTTGTAACGCTGTGGTCCAAGGACCTTGAGTCATTGTAGGGTTTTTTTCTTCCTTAAAGTTGAGATGGTTGCCCATTTTTTTACATTAAATTCTAGATTTTGTTTTCCTCTTGAAAAACTGGAAGCTCTAGTCACACCAGCCACATGAACACAAGTAGCTGGAGCTGAACCAGTGCCCCTTCAGATGGGAAATGTTTTCACCACGTCCCCAGAAGCAGCTGAATTTGTGGTCTTGATACAAAAATAAATCTCTGAGCCTCAGTTTCCCCATCCACAAAATGGATCAGGGAGGAGGTAGCTTCTTAGGAGTGTCTTGCTATGGTGGGCAAGATACCCAGAGAAGAACTTTCCTGCCTCCAGAACATCCTAACACCCCCACCCCCGCTCCTCTTGTAAAAAAGGCCACTTTGGGTAAATGGTGTCTATCAGTCATTTGTACTTTAGTATAATTTACTCCAAATACATAAATGGTTGTGTGGGGATGGAACTCAGGGTTTGTTTCTTGCTTCTGCTTCTGACCTTGGGCATGTCATTCCCCTGCCTTCCAGAACCTCCATTTCTTTCTTTCTTTCTTTCTTTCTTTTTCTTTTTTCAGCCACACCGCACGACTCGTAGGACCTTAGTTCCCCGACCAGGGATTGAACCCGCACCCTCACCAGTGAAAGCACAGCGTCCTAACCACTGGACCACCAGGGAATTTCCAGAACCTCCATCTCTGCAACTTTAAAATGTAGGTTGGGATTGACACATCCAATTCTTAACAGTGTTTTTAGAGGAGACTGGTCCTGAGGTCTTGGTGACAGCGAGGCAGAGGCAAGCATCAGAACACAAGCTGCCTTAGGGAGTGTGGTGCCTTCAACTCCTTACCTCAGCCCACTTCTGCATTTGAGCTCTATTTGCATCTGCTTTGCATATTCTCTTATTTCTCACCAATAGTCTCTCACAGGCCTCCCCACCTTTTGGATTCTGCGGCCGCAAAACCCAGCCACGACCCTCTTCCCTTCCTGCTTGGATCCTCCCAGCCCCCTCCAACTTCAGCCCTGATGTCTTGCCTTCTCAAAACACATCCACAGCAGATTCTCTGTTCTCTCCCACTGCCAGGCTTTTGCCCTTCCTTGTGCCTGCCCCCCTGAAATCCCCTCCACTCCCTCATCCAACCTGGAAAAGTTGAACCCATCTATCTAAGCCCAGGCAACTTTGGAGGCAGGACTTTGTGGGGAGAGAGAGACACAGATGGCTCTCTTAGCATCTCCTGTGTGTCAGAAGGAGACCGGAGTGCTGTCCCATTTTACAGAGACCGAAACAGAAGTTCAGAGACGGCCCTGGGTCACACGACATCTGAGCCCAGGCTGCTGACTGCTACCGCAGAACCCCGACTCTGCCTTGAACACCTGCCTCCTCTCTCCCAATCCTTGGCAGCCAGAAGCTGGGTTTGCGGGTCATGAGAGGAACACTTGTCTCCTACACAAGAACTCAATTCTTATCCCAACTCCATGAGGCGGAGGGCTGTTATCGTTCCCATTTTATCGGTGAAGAAACGGTGACCCAGAGAGGTGGAAATGACTTGCCCAAGATCACACAGCCTGTAAGAGGCAGAGCTGGGAATTGAACCCTGGCCATCTGGCTCCAGAGTCTTGCAAGCAGATGTGTGTGGGTCACTCACCTGTGTTCAGCCCACTGGTGCCTGGCAGCTGGTTGGCCCACAAACATGTTCTCATAGTCAGAAGTGGAAGATCCGGGCAGGGTGGCTGCTGGGAGCTTAGGGCTGAGGCCCCGGCTACTATACCGTGGCTGCTGGCCCGAACCAGACCTGGGACCATTCTGAGCAGCCCACGTTTTGCTCATGCCCCAGCTACTGCCTACCCGACGTCTACAGAGTCTCCACGCCAGCACTGGGCCAGCAATGGCAAGCATGAGGAGCAGGCTTCCACCGGCCACCAGAGCTCCTGTGGTTATCATGGTCAGGGGAAGGCCACAGCGCACTTCCAAGAAGGCAGAGACGTTGCGCCAGGCGCCGGTGGACACATCCAGGCACAGCAGAGGCTGTGGGCCAGAGCAGTTGTCCCGCCGGACCTCGTGCCAGGGTGATAGGCCACAGCTGCAGTCAGCCCTCAGGTCAAGGTCACAGTGTTCGGCCAGTGCCCTGTCTACGAGGTCCAGGGGGTTGTTGGTCACATCCAGGACCTGCAGCTTTCCCAGGTGAGCAAAAAAAAGCGGTGGGAGCTTTCGAAGGCCATTCCCAGACAGGTCGAGATGAAGCAGACTGCTGGCCTGCAGAGACTGGTTCTGAGGCAGCAGGCTCAGGTTTCGGCCACTGAAGTTCAGGCATGTGTCTGTGAACTCCCGGGTCCAGTCCACGTCCCCTGAGGACACGTGGCACGACAATTCCTGGCTGCCTGGACGGAGCAGTAACAGCAGCGGCAACAACAGCACCCACACCGGGGCGCCCCCCATGCAAGCAACCTAAGCGGAGACACCGGAATCCAAGCCCCAGCCTCAGTCTGGGGTCACCCTCCCCCTCGCCACCTATGTTTGTTATATACATTTTTAATAGCCGAGAGCAGCTCAGGCCACTTCTGAAGTGTTAAAACTTAGCCCTTCCGCTGGTGGCTCCTCTTTGATTGGCTCTGGCCCCCTGCCTCAGTCTCCCCTTCCGGGGAATGGGTACCTAACCGGGATGCCTCAGGGGCTTGGAAGGCGAGGAGGAGACCTGACCCAGACAACCCCTTCCCCTTCTCTCAGATCAGCCCCTTTGGGCTAAGTTGCCCAATTTCCCCCAACATTTCAGGAGCCCTCTCTGGCCAAGTCGGGACTACATGTAAATGAGCCGTTGCCCCGGAAACGACCCCGCCCCTCTGCCTTTCTTTTCCGAACTGCAGGCTGTTGGGAGTCTTGGGCTGGAGGTGGGGGTGGGGGTGGGGGGTGCTGCTGACGGGGTCCCACCAGCTGTGGTTTGCACAGACCCAAGTTCTAGTGCCTCCGTCCTACCTTTCTGGTCCCCCTGCCACGCCTTGGCCTCTGTCGTGCTAGAAGTCTCCGGTGCCGAGGGGCTGCGTCGTGGCTCACCTGGACGCAGGGGTCAGAGGGTCTGACCCTCCGCGGATCCGGATCCACTGCGGTGCCTGGCGCTTCTCAGGCTCTGTACCCAGCGACTCAGGGGAAGAGGAACTGGTGTCGGCTGAAGTGCAGAGGGGAAGAATGAAGAAGATACAGAGACCCGCCCCCACCCCCTCCCCGCTGAAAGGCCTCAAGGACCAGGATTCTTACGGGAAGGGCAGGGGCAGCCTGCTTCCTTCTTGCTGGAACCCAATGACTACATGTCCCCCAGTAACACCCCAACTAACTGCTACCTCATCAGCTCACTTCCTGGTCTCAGCTCAGTTGAATCCCAACCCATGCATTCATTTATTCGTTCAACAAACATCATCCATGCTGAGCCCCCAAGAGACTTCAGTCCTGTCCAGTTGCTTCAGGAGCAACCAGTCTCGGAAAAAGACAGAACCGGACACAGGCACCCCAAGTCTGATGGAGTCAGGTCAAGGCCAGAGTGAGGGACAGGGTACTGGAAGTTTTCCTGGAGAGGAGACATTAGAATTGGGGTTTCAACACATGAGTAGGAGTTTGCCAAGGATTCCTTGGCAAACGGCCTTTGACTTTCCAAGCTCCTAGCCTCTCCCACAAGATCAGAGCTCTCCTCATGTACAAATCATGCCTCCATGCTGCAGGGGGGATGTGAGGAGGGCTCCCTGGGGGAGGGGATGTTGAGTCTGGGGCTTGGAGGATGAGTTGCAGTGGAAGGCAGAAAGGAATGCATTGCAGATTCCAGGCAGAAGGCACAGCAGGAGTAAAGGTCCTGCAGCTTGAGAAAGCATGGCCGGCTGGGACAGCGTGGTTAGGAGTGGCTGGAAGGGACTGACTAAATGGAGGAACTGGTGACATGGGCAGGTTGGGGAGGCAGCACAGGCCTCCAAAGCCAGGCGGAGGAGTGGGGCTTTATTCCCAGGGCCAAGCAGGTATGTGAGCAGGGGAGGGGCACTGTGTCAAAAGATTCTTCTGGAGTGAGTCTGGGGTCTGGAGGTGGCAAACCTTTTGAGGAGCCTGGAGTCCCAGAGGGAGAGGGGGAGCTGAGTCAGACCTGAGGGACAGTGACACAAGAGAGATTGAGGAGGGAATGGGTACAGGTAGGCTGGCAGAGAGTCTCAACGTCACTGGGGTCCGGGCTTCAGGCAGACCAGGTTCAAATCCTTTCCAGCCCCTGGCTCACTGCTTGACCTTAACTGTTCTGTACCTCAGTTTCCACATCTGTAAAATGGTACCTCAGTTTCCACATCTGTAAAATGGTACCTCAGTTTCCACATCTGTAAAATGGGATAAATGTCAAGAGTCTTTCCTGGACTCTGGGAGGCTGGAGTCTACTCCCCCACGCTTTCCCCTCTCCTCAGACTCTGCCCCTTTTCCATCTCCAAACTCAGACGAATGGTCAAAGGTCTTGAACTGAGACTTTGGGGAAGGGCTACAATTTGTTCTTCAACAACCCAAAGATACTCACTCCTAGTAAAACACAGCAGATCACAGCAACTCTGAGATACTGTTTGATTCCATCTATCAGATGGGCAAAAATTCAAACGTGTGATGACACCCTGTGCTGGCCAGGCTGTGGGGAAACAGGCAACCCCACACATTGCTGGGGGAGCATCTGTGGTGCAGCCCGATGTAAGGCATCCTGTCACAGGAATGATGAAGGCGCATGCCCACTGATCCAGCATCCCACTCCTGGGACTCCTGAATATTTTCATGTTTACAACATGACAGGGGCAGGAACTGATGAGTGGATAAACTAAATGTAGTCCATCCATACCGTGAACATTATTTGGCCATAAAAAGGAATGAAGCTCTGATACACACTACACGCGGATGAACCTCAAAAACATTATGCTGAGTGAACAAAGCCAGACACAAAAGACTACACAGTGTATGATTTCATTAATATAAAGTATCCAGAACAGGCAAATCCACAGAGACAGATAGTAGATTAGTGATTGTCAGGGGCTGGGGAGTGGGATACGGAGAGTGACTGCTAATGGGGACGGGGTTTCCTTTTGAGGTAATAAAAGTGTTCTGGAACTAAATAGGGATGCTGGTTGCACACACTGTGAATGTACTAAAAATCACTGAATTGTTCACTTTAAAGTGGCTAACGTGGTAAATTTTTGTTAAGTGTACTTTGCACAATTTAAAAAAAAAGTCACCTGAAACTTACAAGATATCGTAAATCAACTATACTTGAATAAAAAAAAATTTTTAAGGCAAAAAGATGACAGAGCTACAGGATGATTCATTGCAGCACTGCTTGTTTTATGAAAACAAAAATTGGAAACCACCTAAGGGATTGGTTTGATCAATAACAGCTCATCTATCCTGGGAGGTGCTACAGAGTCATGAAAATGAAATTATAGATCTCTATGAAACAATAAGGAAAGACTCATTCATTTCCTCCACAAACAATTATTAAGCTCCTACTGTGTGCCAGGCACTGGTCTAGGAGCTGCAGATACAGCCATGAACAAAACAGACAAACTCCCAATCCCCGTGGAGTTCTTGTAGTAGTCGGGGAGGCTGGAAACATGCGGAATCTCTCAAGAAAATATGGAACTTCCCTGGTGACGCAGTGGTTAAGAACCCGCCTGCCAATGCAGGGGACACAGGTTCGATCCCTGGTCCGCGAAGATCCCACATGCCACGGAGCAACTAAGCCCATGCACCACAACTACCGAACCTGCGCTCGAGAGCCCGCAAGCCGCAACTACTGAGCCCGCATGCCACAGCTACTGAAGCCTGTGCACCTAGAGCCCCTGCTCTGCAACAAGAGAAGCCACCGCAGTGAGAAGCCCATGCGCCGTAATGAAGAGTAGCCCCCTCTCGCCACAACTAGAGAAAGCCCGCACGCAGCAACAAAGACCCAGCGCAGCCAAAAATTAATTAATTGATTAAAACATATGTAACAGGTGGCAGAGAAAGTAAAGTTGGGAAGCAAGCAGGGAGGGTGGCAACTTTTTAATGGGATGATCAAGGGAGGGTTTATTGCAAAGGATAAGGGGGCTTATTGAGTAAGGAGGTGGGGGAAGGGCATGCAGGGAGTAGAACAGCCTGTGTAAAGGCCCTGGGGCGAGAGTGGGCCTGGGTGAGAGCAGATGTCTTCAAATGAATATGTTAACTGGCGTGGGGGGGAAAGCAGCTTCCTACAGAAACTTTTTTTTTAAATCGATTTATTTTTGACTGAGTTGGGTCTTCATTGCTGCGTACTGGCTTTCTCAAGTTGCAGTGAGTGGGGGCTACTTCTCATTGCGGTGTGCAGACTTCTCTTGTTGCAGAGCACTGGCTCTAGGTGCACGGGCTTCAGTAGTTGTGGCACACGGACTTACTTGCTCCGTGGTATGTGGGATCTTCCCGGACCAGGGCTCGAACCCATGTCCCCTGCGTTGGCAGGTGGATTCTTAACCACTGCGCCACCAGAGAAGCCCCCCTATAGAAACTTTTGATGAAACAGGAAAAACAAATACCCTGGGGTTACCTCTTAGTGGCAGATGGATGGGAAGGAGAAGCTCCCCATGTATATTTTTATTTTTTTTCCTTTAGAATCCTATCATGTCATGTGAATACAAATCAGTCAACACGTTCAATCCAAACATTGAAATCAGCCAACAAGCACACACAAGAAATCAGGCTTTTAGGATGAGAGGGACAGAGGGGCGCCAGCTGGCGGGCCTGGGTGTGGGTGGATTCCAACACTGAGGCCTCTTAGAATGGGAGGAAATGAGGAAATGAAGTGAAGGAAATGAGGAACTAAAGGGCCAGACACTCAGGCTTGGGGTGGACTATGTGGGCGTGGGACAGGCCGGCTTGGGGCCTGAGACAGTGGGTTCTGGAGGTGGGTCTGGGGGAGCCTGGGGCCTGGGCCTTCCTGCTGCAGCCCTGGCAGGCCATGGCTAGGCTGTGGGAAGAGGGGCTACACCGGCCCTCAACCTGGCTGAGAGGAACCAGAAACTTCCAGAGGGCTCACCTTCATACTCCCCCTCCTGCCCATATGAGTCCCAGGCAGGGCCAACCTGTCAGCACAGAGACCTCTGTAGAGCCTCAGAGACACCTAGAGACCTTCAGAAACCCCAGAGAAACCCAGAAAAACGCAGACATCCCCAAGACCCCAGAGATACCTAGAAGAAATTCAGAGACCACTCCCAAAGACAAAGACAGATATGCGGGGCGTACCCTGGGGTAACCCAGCCTCAGGGCCACCAACTTGTGGTCCCACAGTTTTGCCACATTTGCCCAACACCCTCCGATCCCCAGTACGCACCCTGTGCTGAGTGAGGCCTCGGTGTGTCCCCAGGAGCCCCTCGTCTGGGGAGCTGGAGAGGGGCCAAGGGTTTCCCCTCCCCACATCCACCTCCAGTTCCGTCCCGAGGCTCTCACACTTATCTGGAATCAACCCCTCTCCACCTCCGAGCTTCCCCAGGGTGAGGTCTCTAAACCTCTGGCCTCAGCCCCTTCCTGCCATCTCCATTCTCCCTGTGACAGCCTTTGAACTACCGACACCCCCATCCCCTGGCTCTGGTCTGGCTACTCTTAGAATCCAGTCTCACCCCAGGGAGGGTCTAGGGCAGGTTGCTAGGCAGCCCAGGCCACAGTAGAAGCCCTTTACAGGGCCTGGGGATCTTGAGGCCTCTGAGGAGCTCTGGAGCTGGCTGGTCAGGACCACAGGCAGTTATGATGCCCAAGGGCTGGGCTAAGGTGGCCAAGCAACTTACGGGCAAACCTGGAATGTGAGCAGACTCCAGCAACTGCAGACCTCCATGCGTTAATTCAGCAAACAGTGCACTGAGCCACTTCATTGCTGTGTGACCTGGGGCCAGTACCTTAAACCCTCTGTTTCTCCACTTCTTCCTTTGTAATTTTTAAAATAAATTTATTTATCTATGTATTTATTTTTGGCTGCGATTGGTCTTTGTTGCTGCACACGGGTTTTCTCTAGTTGTGGCGAGCGGGGGCTACTCTTCCTTGTGGTGCGTGTGCTTCTCATTGTGGTGGCTTCTCTTGTTGCCGAGCATGTGCTCTAGGTGCCCGGGCTTCAGTAATTGTGGTCCGCAGGCTCCATAGTTGTGGCTCGCGGACTCTAGAGCGCAGGCTCAGCAGTTGTGGCGCATGGGCTTAGTTGCTCCGCGGCATGTGGGATCTTCCTGGACCAGGGCTCAAACCTGTGTCCCCTGCATTGGCAGATGGATTCGTAACCACTGTGCCACCAGGGAAGGCCCAATTTTTTTTTTAAGTTTTTTTTTTTTTTGGATGTGGACAATTTTTAAAGTCTTTATTGAATGTGTTACAATATTGCTTCTTTCTTATGTTTCGGTTTTTTGGCTGGGAGGCATGTGGGATCTTGGCTCTCCCACCAGGGATCGAACCCTCACCCCCTGCATTGGAAGGCGAAGTCTTAACCACTGGACCACCAGGGACGTCCCTCTGCTTCCTCCTTTGTAAAATGAGGACAGTGAAAACCACCGTGCAAGGTGGCCGTGAAGGGCTGGGAGACGGACGTGAATGTTAGCATGTGCCTGGTACCAGGCCGTGTGTGACTAATACACAGCTGAGTGTCCTAAGGGTGGGGGAGGTGTAAATGGTCCATCATGCACAAAAATCGAATTCAGAAGGTAAAGCTTGATTTTTAATGTAATGGAAAGACCTTATTTGAGGTCACATAGCTTCGTTGGTTACAGTAACATTTTAGAAGCCAAAGAATGCCTTTAGGAGAGGGGTGGGCAAACAAAATGTGGCACCAGGGCAGCTGCGGTCAGCAAGCACCCTCCACCTGCCAGACCGGCATTTCTCTGCTGAGGCTGCTCTGGTCACAGGATGCCACATTGTTGGCCCACACGGCTCTCCTGGGAGCTGCCCTGACCACAGACGGAAGGAGAGTTGATTAGAAACGCCTCGGCTTCCTCCTCCCTCCTCCCTTGGGTAGGACGTCTCAGAGGCACTTGCTCTTGGCGGGCTTCTTGAGGGCCCAGTGGGAACCCAGCCTTGTGGAGCCTGCTCGTTGGCGCCCCCTGCAGGTCCCCGTCTCTCTTCTCACCCGGACCAGGGCTTCCTCCCAAATAATTACTGTCTTGAATTCCGATCTCCGGTCAACTTCCAGGGGGTCCCAAATTAAGATAGGTGGAGGAATATAAAGAAACATTATAAGCCGTCAGATTTTTTAAACATTTTAAGTAATTATAACTAGCAGCAGCCGAGCACTGGCTATTAAGCGATGTCATCTTCACTATAGCTTCTTGAGGTAGGAACTGTCATTACCCCCCCATTTCACAGACGGGGAAACTGAGCCACAGTGTGTTTGAGTAGCTTGCCCAAGGCTCTACAGCAACCGAGGGTGAGCCCTCAAACCGTGTGGTTAACCATTAGGCTACACTGTGCTCAGACAAGATTCATTTGTCTGCATCTACGTAGAAGCGTGTGCAGAGCCATTGCGCGGCACACGATGACAATCTGCCGCTCCTGGATGCGCAGGTTTAGACTTGACTTCATGGTAGTGGCTGCCTGGGGGTGGCGGGGCTAAGAAGGTTATTTAGCTTATTTGCTAGGTTTTATTTAATTTATTTTTTACTTTTGGTAAGATTTCCTTCCTTCCAGAAATATTTACTGAGCACCTACCAGATGCAGCAAAACTCTCACCCTTAGAAAGGTGAATTGGGGGAGGGGTGGGAGGTTGGGAGAGATCCGATGAACCGTAAATTAGCAAATTTAAAGGAGGTTGGGAAATAATAGGGCTGGGGAGAGGAAAAGTTAGAAAGAATTTGGGGGATTTGGAGAGAAAGACAGGGCGGTTTGCAGTTTTGAAGAGGGTTCGTGAAAGAAAACCTCTCGAGGGGGAAAAAAAAGAAAACAGACAAAAAAGGAAAAAAACATGTGCAGGTAAGAGCTCAAAATGAGAACACTTTGGGGGGGATGGGAGAACTGGGTGATTTTTTCTGTATTTTTCTTCTTTTTTGCCATGAAATAATTCAGTACATAAATATGTAAATATACATTTGGAAGCCTACTTGGGGGCATGGGCAAGGTCAACAGAGGTGTACCAGATTCCAAGCCTGAAACTCGGGGTCTCAAGAGCCACTCCAAAGGCGCGCTAAGGCGGGGCCCGCTGGGACCCTCCGGAGTTGTACTTGCGAATCTCTGCTGCCCTCGTGTGGCCAGACTCGGGATTGCAGGTTCTGGTGGCTTTCGCAGAGGCAGAGAATTGGTCCCTCCCACTTCTCTGACTCCCAAACTCCATCCCGACCAACACGGGGAGGATGGGGGGAGTTCAAGACGGTCTGTGTCGCTCTCAGGCTGAGACCCCTGAAGGAGGGTACTGGAGGCCTCAGACCCCAGAACAGAGGGGACATTGGTAATTTTTAACTCATTCGGTCGGCAACAGGTATTTATTAAGCGTCTGTGTGCCAAGACTTGTAAGTGCTAGGGACACAGCACTGAACAAAATGATAGAATTCCCTGCCCTCACAGAACTCATGGGTTACTGGGGACATTGGCAATCAACGTGCAAAAATAAGATTTGCGGGAAAACCCAACAGGGCAATGTGATCCAGATGGTTGGAGGGCCTCTCTGAGGCCTGAAGGACAAAGAGAGGCGGGCTATGGGGAAGGGCTGGGGAAGGGTGTCCAAGGCCGGGCGGACAGCCTGTGCAGAGGCTTTGGGGTGGGAATGAGCTGGGTGCAGACAACAGGATCATGGACAAAACTGACCAGTTTCTGGTCCTTAGTGAGCATCCACTCCCCAGTGCTGTTATTCAGCAGAGGAAGCCCCCCACCCAAAGGGAAGAAAAGACCCCTCCCCCTGTACAGCCCCGGGATCTTAGGACTTCAGGTTGCCATGGAAAATCCACCACAGGAAGAGAGGCGGAGCTCCAGAGAGAGGTGGCGAGGGAGGGGCGTTGCCAGGGCACCCCAAAGTGGGACCCGGTGCCTCCACTCCCTAATGTGCGTCCCCGGGCGAGTGGCTCCCCGGCTTTGAGCCTCAGATGTATCTGCAGAACTTCCTCTGTAGCTGCGATAGGTTTCTCCCTCCCCCATTTCTCCCTTCCCTGCTCTTGAGGTTTCCACAAAATGCCTCCAATCTCCCAGAGTATCCCAGACCCAGACAGGGAGCTGGGGGCACTCCGGTGAGTGGGGTGCTGCCTCTGGGTCGCCCATGTATCTCCCTTCATGCTTCTCTGGGCCTCAGTTTCCCCATTCTGTAACATGGGGAGAAAAAAGTGCTGCCTCTCTCAGGAGGCTGCTGGGAGGATTTTAAGGGATGATCAGAGCTGGGCGTACCAATTCCTACGGATTAGTTTGACTCTGGAAAGTGCAGGGCGGAGGGGCGGAGTCTTGATTTGTGAGCTGTGGAGCCATGGAAGGTGCTGGAAGCCTGGCAGTGTACTGGCTCAGGCTGAGCTTCACGGAGGATGAACGGGGGAGTGAGCTGTGGGTTCGACTGAGGCTCCTCCACTCAGTCCTCCTGTGTCCCTTCTCTCGCCTGAGTTCCTCAAGACCCTGAGAGCCTGGGGGCTGAGGTTCAAGGCCACACAGCCGGACCGACAGCGCCAGGGTTCAAACCCAGGTCCAGATCTTCCAAGCGGGGAGTTCTGCCTCCAGGTGATCGGCCTTGGGGTATAACCCCCATTTCGCAAACCCGAGACTACAAGGGTTTGCTGGCTGTCCAAAGAGTCCAGCCTGTCTTAATGACCCTCCGCCCTGTGTCCCTTCACAACCTCCTCCCCCACTACTTGCTCCTCCCACCAGGTCTAGGCTGGAACCCGCAGCCCAGCCTGCGCCGGTGCTCACCAGCTGCTGTGGCTTCTTCCCTCCCGGTGTTGTTTGGGTTTTAATTTTTCTGTTGCAGTTAGAAAATTACCCATAATTACAGCTTCTGAAAGGAAACGTCTCACGGCGCAGACCCTGCTCCCAGCTGTGGCCGCCTCCCACGCACGGCTGAGGAGGGGCTGCAGGGGTCTCCAGCCTGGATCCTGGCCCCTCCCCGAATCCCTCCCTTCCCCCGTCCCCCGCTCCCCATTAACGGGGCTGCTTCCACCTCCTGTGGAGAGGAAAAACCATCATCGGGAAAACCCAAACTAGCCTTCCCAACGACTCAAGCAACATATTCATGGACCCCTACCGCTCTGTCTGCAGGGAAAGCAGATCCAGAGGGAGGCGGAGGCTGCCAACAGATGACTTAGGCATTATTTTATCACAACAGTGACAAGTCCAACCAAGGCTAGTGCAGAACCAGTAATCTGGAGGAGATGGCCACGGAAGGCAAGGAGTTGGGGGAGGGAGAGATGGAGGAGGAGGAGAAGAAGGGGAGGAGGAGGGAGGAGAAGGGAAAAGAGGGAGAGGAGGAGAAAGAGAAGGGCGAGTGGGGGAGAAGAAGGAATAATGCGGCCAAAAGTCGAAGGAGGCCAGAACAGGCCAGGCCAAGAGCCAGAGAAAAGAGCGCTCCAGGAGGCAGGAACGGCCAGTGCAAAGGCCGAGAGGTGGGTCTGAAGAATGGAAGGGTTGGAAGGGAGTGAGGGGAGGGGTGGCTCCTCCTGCAGGCAATCCCCCTACCCTACAAGCAGAGCCGACTTCGGACTCTCCCAGGCACCGACCCCGACGTTAAGGAGCTGGGGTTTGGGGGCGTCGGTGGTCCCAAGAGTCAGAGACCCAGCTCAGGGCTGCAGTCCCCGGCAGCCACACGGGGGCGACCGGGAGCCGGCAAAGGAGCCGCAGGTCTGGGGCCCAGCCTTAACCCTTAGCGCTCCTTGCTTACCGTCCCCCGCCCCCACACCGGCTCCTAAATCAATTCCCGGGCCTGTCAGGTCCTCCAGGGCCTCTTACCGGGTCAACCTCCCTGCCTCCTCCACGCCATCCCGATCTACCTGGCAGCCCCAAGGAGCTTCTTAAAATCCTGACGTAGATCCCGCCCCTCGCGGCTACACACCTTCCTGTGGCTCCCTATTCCTTTTAAAACAAAGCCCAACCCGTCCCCACCAGGAATGGCCCGACCCGTTTCTTCCTTTCCCCCCGCCCTCCTCGCTCTGCTTCCAACACTTTAGCCGTGTGCCCACCTCAGGACCTTTGCACTTGCCGTTACTACAATCTGAACATTCTTCTTCCAGATCTTTCGGATCCACCCCCTCCCCTTATTAAATATATATATATATGTTTTTGCAAGGCGTGCGTTCTGGTTGGTTGTGCACGCGGCTCAGCTCCCCGGACGCCGCATGGGGGCTAGAGCTTGCTCTTCTCCGACTTTTCCGCCGGCGCCGAGGCAGTGTTTTGGAGATCCATCCCTGTTGCCATGAGAACCGCGCTAGTCTCTCCCGCCGGCCGCGCTTCCCCCTCCGCAGCTAGCCCCGCCACGGGCGCCTCCGCCTCCCAGCCTCCCTCCCTCCGCCTTCCGCCCCTGCGGTCGCCCCGTCCTCTTCACCGGGGTCCCCTCCCTCTGCCCATCACGTGGAACTCCCTGAAATTATCCTACTGTTCGCCAGCTTTTAACTGTCCGCCTTTCCCATCAGACCCTCTGCTCCACAAGCAGTAGCAACGTGTCCCGACTGGGTCCACAGAGCCCGGCACACAGAAGGCACTCAATAAATATTTGTCGGGAGGATGAAGACTCACATCGACTCAAGGAACCGGAGCTCAGAGAGGGCCATGGACCCGCCCAGGGCACACAGAATTCTGGGGAGCAACAGAGCATTAGGAGATAAATGGGGGCGCCTGGGGTGGTGGTGGGAGCGTCCGTGGGAATCACAGCTGTCACCAATACACTGTGTGGCTTGGGTGAGTCACACCCTCTCTGTGCCTGGCCGGGAGTAGTTGTTGGAGAGCGGTGATGGGAACGGGTATTACGATGAGGGTGTCCTTGACGCCCACGTTCACCGGTGGCCCCCGGGTCATTGGGCAGTCCCCATCTCGACGTCCGACTGAAGCTGGCCTGCCGCGCCCCCATTAGTGCGCAGCGCGGGCCCCTCCTCCGCGCCGGCCCGGGGCCCAGGAGGTCCGCGGGAGAGGAAGTTGGGGGAGGGGACGACCTGCTGGACAGGAAGTGGGAAGGGTTGGCGTGTCCCCCCCTCCCCCCCGGCCGTGGCCCCTCGGGATGGAGGCGGGGCTGGGGCCGGCCTGGCCCTTCCCTTCCTCTTCGCCTGTCTGGAACCGCAGCGGTTCAAGACTTCCCGCCCGGCAGAAGACCTGGGTGGGGAGGAGGCCGTTGGAGGCATAATGGGGGGTCGGCCGGCAGCGGGAGGGGCGCTCCGATCATCACATAACACACGACACAGGAAATGTGAGCGCACAGCCACACCACACACGTCCCAGGGAGCCAGCAATCCACCCATTCGGGGAGGCACACACACTAGTGCACAAAACCTGACGCAGCGTCACTCGGCCCCGCACGGCCGCCACGGACACATAACCACTGTCGCAGAGCCAGGGACAGTTGCCCAGACAGCGACTGGGTGCCTGCCAACCCCCCACGCACAACGACGCACACGTGCACTCACACAGGAACCGCGTGTTTACACACACACTTGTGGTCGTAAAAAGAAAGAAAAACAAAAAAACCTATGGCAAACGTTCACAGAAGCATCTAGACCTAGAGTCACAACTGGACCGCCTCCCGCCACCTAGCCCACGCACGTCCGGCGCACACTGCCCACAGGTACCTTGGCACACAGGCCTCCGCGCCCACCCGACACCCCTGCCCTGCGGGTGTCCTTGCCTCGGTGTCAGCCTCCACCTCTGCACACCTCCTGGGGGGAGAAGAAGGGCCCTAGGAGGGAGAATGGGGTGCCCACTGCCTGCACCCCTGACTCCTGCAAAGGTGCTATTAAAGTTGGAATATTTACAGCTGGCAGCACAGGCTGAGAGGCGGAGCCAGCGGGAATGACCCAGTCAGTCAAGTCACCCAGCACCTACAATTGACACGGAAGTGTGACTGTGGGGCAGTGCAGGGTAGCTCCCAGGGTGTGGCCTGGGTACCCCAGGAGCTTCTTGTCTGTGTGGTGTCTTTGTGCTGCATGTATCTGTGTTGTGTGACTGTGTGTTGCGTGTGACTGAGCCATCTGTGGTTCGGTGAGACCCCAGGTCCCTGTGTGGAGCCCTCGGGAGGCTGCGACGGTGTGCCCCAGGGTGACAGCAAGTAGCTGCGTGGGCTCTTTCCACAGCTGTTGGAAGCTATGGCATAGCGGTGCCGATGCTTGTCTCTGTGCGGCTGTGTGCGTGTG
The DNA here is from genome assembly GCF_937001465.1 of Orcinus orca. Classification (NCBI taxonomy): domain Eukaryota; kingdom Metazoa; phylum Chordata; class Mammalia; order Artiodactyla; family Delphinidae; genus Orcinus; species Orcinus orca. The sequence goes on along the minus strand of NC_064561.1, from coordinate 11,531,600 downwards.
TGAACGTCGAGTGTGTTTCAACGTTCTGTAACAGCCACTATTTGAGCTGTGTATACCAACGTGTGTGACAGTGTATCCCTGGGCAGACTGTGTGTGTGGCGGTTCCCACCCGTGCTGGGCGTGGGTAGCTCTGCGGGGCGATACACCCAGTATAACTGCCTGTAGCTTTACGGGGCTATCAGTAGTTGTTCCAGTAGCTATAGAGACTTACGTGTGCAGTCCTGTGTCGGAGAATGTAGCCGCAATTAAGTGTGTGGCTGTGTTCTTGGGTGTACAATTTGGGTGTATCTGGAAAGTGTGTGTGTAGCCGTGATCAGCTGTGTCCCGCTATGTGTCCCCGGGTGGCTGTCCCCAGTCGCACCGAGTATGTGTATCCCCGCGCCCCCTCCCCCCGCGGCGGGCACTGCGCGTGCGCGCCCGGCCCACGGTCCCGGCGGCGGGACCCACCCGCGCTCACGCCATCGCCCCTTTAAGAGCGGCGCCCGCGGGCGACGGGGAGGCGGCGGGCGGGGGCGCGCGCGGCGGGAGGAGGGGGCGCGCGCTTCCCGGAACAGCCCGCGCTGAGGGAAGAGAGGAAGAAAATAAAACCCGCGGCCGGAGCCAAAGCTGGAGCTGCCGCCGCCGCCGTCTCAGCCGTCTGGAGCTCCCCCGCGCGGACGATGCCCGCGATGCCCGCGCGGGGCTCGGGGCGGTGAGGACCGGGGCGCGGGGTAGCTATGGCGACCGGGAGCGCGGCCCGCGGCGCCGCCTGACAGGTGTGGGGCCCCGGCGGCGGCGGCGGCGGCGGCGGCGGCACGGAGCAGCATGTACGCCAAGGGGGGCAAGGGCTCGGCCGTGCCCTCCGACAGCCAGGCACGAGAGAAGTGAGTCGGTGGTCCGGGACCGTGGGAGACGGGGGCGGGGCTCGGTGGCCGCGCCGCTTCCGTGGCCCTAACGCCGGCGGGCACCGCGTGGGGCACGTGGGTGCGGGGCAGGAGCGAGATTTAAGGGGCGCGCGAGACCGGAGGGGCTGGAGGGTCGCAAGCTACAGGGGAGCTCGCTAGACCCAAGGGGCGTGAGGGGCTTAAGGGGTCGCGAGATTTGAGGGGACGCGCGAGATTCGAGAGGTCGTGAGAGTAGAAGGGACCCCGGAGACCCGAGGGGGGTGAGATTGCGGGGGCGGGCGAGATTCGAGCGGGACTAGAGGGTCGCGAGACCTTCCCGACGGTTAAGCCTTGGGTGTGGGAGGTTGCGAACGCGTGTGCGCGCGGAGTCGCCATTCGTGCCGCTTCCCCCATCCTCTGGGGAAGTTTCCCGGACAGGCGAGACTGGCCGCTCTGGGCGCCTCCCCCCTCCCCCGCTGCTTACCGAAAGCTTGAGAGACGCGAGAAGGGCTTGAGGGGCGCCGGCCCCACCCCTGAAAGGCCACCTGTCCAGCCGGGCCTGGGGCAGCTGGGTGGGGCCCTTGGGGAAGCCGCAGGATCACAGTCCTGGGGCCCCCACTTGTTCTGGGCATGGCGCTGGGCCGTGGGTAGCAGATGGTCTTAGGCTGGTAGAGGGGCAGGTTCCTAACTCCTAGACTCTGCAGTGAGGGGCGGAGGGCGCTCAGAGCTTCTTGGGGTGGGGAGGAAGCTGAGCTGTTGTGCTTGTCTCCTGGCCCTGCCACTTACCTGCCCTGTGGCTTTGGGTGAGGGAGCACTCCCTCTTAGGCTTATTTTCCTATCTTGAGAAATGCAGACATAATAACAGTGCTGTCTCTTAGGTTTGGGGAGTGTTTGAAAGGTGCTAGGACGTGTGACTGTCTCACAGCAAGGGCACCCAACAGTTTGCGATATTGTTAAAATGCCAGGGAAAAGAGAAGGCTTCTGATGTCTGATGGCCAATGGCTGATTTGCAGGATCCTAGAAGTCAAGCCACCTAGGGCGGGAAACCAGCTGCTGGAGCAGTTAGGAGGCTGAGTTATTGGGGAGAGGTCCCATGATGACTCTCTTTGAGGGCCAGAGCGGGAGTGAGGACTTGAATGTCTGGGCAGTGAAAAGGAGCCCTGAATATGGGCTGTCTCCTGTCTTTTCTTCCTGGACTGACACTGGGGCACCACCTCTCCCCCCAACCCAAGGATGAGTGTCCATTCTCTACCCAGCCTCGGGGTCATTTTGGAGAAGAGATTCTTCTGGCCAGGAGATGCTAGACAGATGATTGCCCTTCCAGACCTCTCTTGTCTGCACAGTTATGAGGTTGGGGTCCATTTCCAAGCACCATTAAGCAGGAAGACTTTTTGAAACTGGCACCTGGCTCCTGCCCAGGTTGGAAGCAGGGGGGTGTAGCCACCCCACTCCTGGGGATCTTGGCACATCTCCAGCCATCCTTGTACCCTGGCTTCTGGGCTCTGGGGGCTACCACTCCCCCAGTGGGAATCGTTCACTTGTTCAGACATGTGCTGGGCTGGGTCTTGGGGTGTAGTGGTTGGGAAGCCAGGCCCTGGTCCTGAAGAAGCCCACATCCTAGCTAGGAGGCAAGTGAGTTACTCAGCAAGCCGATGGAAGGATCTGGAGCTATGCTCTGAGAAAAGCAAAATGGGAAAGTGGGCGGTAGTGAACTGTGAGGAGGTGTGTCAGGTGTGCAGAGACCTGGAGGAAGAACCAATGGCTGAGGGCACAGCAAGTGCAAAGGCCCTAGGGCGAGGCCAGGCCAAAGAGCTGGGGCTGGTGCCCAGGGTGGGGATGTGCTGTGTGGGCCAGAGAGGCTTGTGTTCCAAAGAACACTCCAGCTCCTTTGTGGAGTGGGGCTTACTGGGGGTCGCGTGAGGGTAGAGGGCCAGGAGACCTGGGGGAGGCAGGCACAGTTATCTGGGAGAGAGCTAATGGTGGCAGCTTAGGGGGTGGCTGTGGAGATAAGCGAAGGGAGGAAATAGGTTTGAGCTGGGGTCATGGTGTTTGGAGTGCGCTTCAATCCCACTAGACAGTCCAGGAGAGATTTTGACTCTTTGAACCGGGCCTCGGCTCTTGGCTAGGGATAGAAGAGGGGGTTATCTGACCTCTTGGCCAGAGCCATCCTGCACTCATCCATTTCTTGTCGAGAGGGTCCTGTAGCAGTGTTGGCTTGGAGACGAGGTTCTGCCACTAAAGAAAGTTTGGAAAACACCAATGGTGGCATCCACTTCACTGACGCGGATGCCAGGCCCTGGAGAGGAAGGACCCTGCTGAAGACTCAGGTTCTGGGGCACAGGAGAGCTCTCAGATGCTGGGGGCTGATACACTAGAGAGGCAGGCTGGTTGCTCTGAGCCTCAGTTTCCCCTCTGAAACACGGACAGCCGGCCTTGCAGGATTCTCACGAGGACTGGGGGAGAGGCTGCAGATAGAGCACCCCTCACAGGCATTCACCAATCATGCCACTTCCTGTCTCTGGGACTTGGTTTCCTCCTCCGTGAAATGGGGTGAAGGGGGTTCCACTGCTCGACTCTCCAGGACTGTTTTTTCCTCCCTGATCTCACCCTCCTGACTCCTCCTGCCCTTCCTCTTTTTCCTTCTTGGGCCCCTGTCCTGAGCCCCCTCTGGCTCCCCATCTCAGCACTAGGTCTGGGCTAGCCTGTCCCAGAAATGGACTTAGTGCCTGCTTGGTGCACAGATGGTGGGTCCCTGCTCTTGGGGGCTCACAGCAAACCGTGGTGACTTCTGGGTCCAGGGAATACAAGGAAGGGATGGCAGGGTGGGCGAGAGGGAGGCTGGGGTCTGAGTGGGCTGCCTGCAGGAAGACACAGCCTCTCCTCTCCTTGTGTGAGTGATGAACACTCCAACCTACAGGGAAACCCCGAGATCACTTCCTACCCAGAACTAACTAGCGCTTGCATTCGGTCACTGGTTTCAGGTCTCTTTAAATAAGATGAAGGTGACAGGGACAGTTGAAGGCCCCTGTGTCCCCTTTGCATCCCTTCCCCCTTCCAGTCCCAGAGGCTGTGCTGTCCTAAGTTGAGGGGAGAGATCTAAATGTTTGCATCGTGTGTGTACATCCTTGAACACTTTAAGTGCTGCCACGTGGGTTTAGAATAGTTCCGTAAGTGATGGTCACTGTCAGTGTCACTGGGTGTCTTGTGTTTTTCTCCCAGGATTAGTTTTGTTTTTGTTTTTTTTTAAGATTTATTTAGTACTTATTTATTTTTGACTGCGTCGGGTCTTAGTTGTGGCACACGGGATCTTCGTTGAGGCATGCAGATTATTTTGTTGCGGCATGCGGGCTTCTCTTTAGTTGTGGCAGCGGGTTTTCTCTCTGTAATTGTGGCGCGTGGGCTCCAGGGCGTGTGGGCTCTGTAGGTTGCAGCACGCGGGCTCTCGTTGAGGCGCGTGAGCTCAGTAGTTGTGGCACACATGCCTAGTTGCCCAGCAGCATGTGGGATCTTAGTTCCCTGACCAAGGACGGAACCCGCGTCCCCTGCATTGGAAGGCGTATTCTCTATCACTGGACCACCAGGGAAGTCCCCAGGGTTAGTTCTGATATGGGCACATCACCTCAGGTAGTTTGTTCATTATCCCAGCAGGCAAGGGACTCACCATGTGTCTGTCCCATCCCTAGCTGGGCTTCCAGGTGCCCATGCCCATGGGCATCCTTGTTGGAGGGGGGTGCATGGGTAAGAGGTTCTTGAGAAAGGAGCCCCCAAACTGAGTCCTGGAGGCTGAGCAGAGCCCGTGGACACAGGGGAGCTTTCTGGGAAGGTCTTGAGGCAGTATCTGGGGGACAAATGCTGGGATGGAATTTGTTAGTGGGGGCGGTTACTTTGACTGCTGGGTAGGAGAAAGGCTGTAAGGGGCAAATGTGGAGGCTGCCAGGAGGCCAGTGAGGAGGGTGGCCACCACCCTGGCTCTTAAGAGCTGAAGGCCTGGCCATGAGGGTAGCAGAGGGGAGGGAGGAAATGTGTAGGCTGGAGAGTCCCTTAGGGGCATCGGTGGGACCTGGTGATGGATTAGATGGGGGTGAGGGGGTGACACAAGGCCTTGAGTAGAGAGGGCTTCTTCCAGCCCCCAGCAGTATGTGCCTCCAGGGGCTTTAAAGGGGAGGGGGAGCCTGGCAGGGAGCACCTCTTACCTTAATTCTTGGTTATTATGGTAATTCTTGATGATGAAGGTAGTACTGCTGCGTTTTAGTCCGGGAGGCTCCAGTACCCCATTCTGTCACCACTTCCCTGTGCAGCTGCAGCTTCTCCCCATGAGCACTCCAGGTCCGGGCACCCTGTATCCTCCAGGTCACCGTTCCTTCTGGAGGGAGGGCCCCCGGTGCACCCCACACTCCCTCCCATCTCCTGCCCTCTTGCGTCGGGAGCCCCTCTGATGGGTGGGCTCTTCATTCTGCAGGTCATTTGCTGACCAGGGCTGGGGTGGGGCCAGGATTTGGATCCAGAGCCCAGGCCCTTTCCCACAACCCATCTCAGGGCCTAGACAGCGACCTGCAAGCCATAAGCCCTCCCTGAGTGGCGGGCCCTGGAGGTCCCGAAGCAACCTGACCAGATGTCCAGGCTTCAAAAGTTTTCACTGAAAACAAACAAAGAAAGCTGCTCACGGTTCTCTGAGACTTGATAAAAATTAAAGTACCAGCATATAAGAGAAATCAAGCAAAACTGAAAACCTTCTCTGGCTTCTCTTTGCTCTTGGGATAAAACCCCAAATTCTTAACATCAGAATAGTAAGTAAGTGCTGACCTTCATAAGTGCCTACTGGACATCCCGGGAGCGAGGGGGCTCAGGGTTGGTTGGTTCATTCATTGGGGTGGCTGGGGGCCCAGGATGCCCAGCGCTGTGTAAGCTCAGGAGTGAGACGAGGTCCCGCCCTCCCAAAGCTACATCCAGTGGGGGCTGCAGGCAGTAAGCAGAGGGCCTTGTGTCAAATGGAGATAAATATGATGGGGGGCAGGTGGAGAATGGAGCAGGGCTGCCGTTAGAAGTGATAGGGAAGCCTCTGCCCCGTGACTTTGGAGCCATGAGGGTCTCTAGCAGAAGTGTCTCAGGCAGGGAAATGGCCTGTGCAAAGGCCCTGGGGTGGAGAGGTAGAGAGTGGCCAACGTGTGTGGGAGGCACTGAAGGGTCTGAGTGAGGAGTGCTGGTGGGGAGGGGAGGAAGCAGCCCCTAGAGGGGCCCTGTTGAGATCCAGGTAAGTGATAGTGGTGGCCTGGACCAAGTGTGTGCTGAGGAAGGCAGGGAGAAGGCTCAGAATCAGGAGAGAGAGTGCTTTTTCCTTAAGTTTTTCCCCTAAATTCAATAAATGTAGTGATCTCTGGGGGACAGCTAGGTGGATCTTCACACTTGCGCCACACCTATGTGAGTCAAGACCACCCGGGTCAGGGAACAGGAGGGGAAGGAGAGGAAGAAGCTGGGGTGGGGCTGGGCCTTTAAGATGTCAAGTGGACGGCAGACCCTGAGTTCACAGGGGAGGCCAGGCTGGAGGAACCCTGTGGGCAACTGCACCACGTCAGTCATCAACATCAAAGCAGGAGGGGAGGCCACCCAGGGAGAAGAGAGGAGAGCTGGGGCAGGGCCGGAGGAGGGAGGGGAGCGGGCAGTGGTGGGCTCCGGGACCTGCATCCTGGGTCCGATGCCACCCCTGGCCAGTGGAGGGTGAGAGGTGATGGAGAGGGACCCGATGGGCTGGCAGCATAGAGCCCTTGGTGGCCTTAGTGGGAGCCAGCATGTTCTTCAGGAGGCTCCCTGAACCCTGAGGAGAGGCTTCTGCTCTTGGTGGGGGTGGGGCCAGGCTGCAGCCCCCCATGTGCTCCCCTGCCCTGCTGCACTTCCCTTCTGGGCAGCCTACTTGGATCCCCCCACTCTGTCTTGCTCCCTGTCTCTGGGTACCTCATTCCCTGCACCGTTCGTTCCCCAAGGTGGCAGGGGGCCAGCTGGATCTCTTCAAACCTCTCTATTTGCCTGGAGGGTCGGTTGGTGAGCAGGCTGGGGCTGCTCAGGTCTCCTCCGGCCCCATTGACTTTTCATGTTCATTTCTTCACTGATGGACTCAGGCCTGGTAGATGCAGTCCACTCGTGAAGGCTCAGGAAACCTCTAGAAAGGGAGGGGGGTCCCAGGAGTGAGTTGGACAGGTGAGCCTGGAGGCTGGGGGGTGAGGAAGACCACTGGGCTGGAGAAGGGTGGATGCTGCCAGGGTGCGATGTTGGAACCTGGGGGCGCCCGGGCTGGAGGCGCTGCTGAGAGGGGTGTGATGATGAGGCAGGAACCTTGGCCAGTCTTGGGGGAGACCCATGCTCAGAACTATGTGAGCCCCACAAATCCTACCCCTCTGTGACCTGTTTCTGTCCCTCCGGTGGCTGTCACAGCTCGCGTGGTGTAATGTGAGCTGTGGACATACCTTGCCCTGGTTCAGCTGCCCACCCGGACTCCCTAATGTCCCCCCTTGTACTTCTGTAGCACACACTACCTTCCACCCCACCAGATGACTTACCTCCTCCTTTGTATTTTTGCTCCTCCGTCTCTCCCCGTGAGCAGGTAGCCTCCAGGGAGACAGGGGTCTGTTGTGTTCACTGCTCAAGGAGGTGAATGTTTGTTGAATGAATGACTGAAAGGACGGATGGATGGATGAAGGAAGGAAAAGAGGGTCCAGGGCAAGGGCAGAAGCCGTGGGGTGGGGCCTGGGACAGAAGGGCTAGAACTGCCTTGGTGAGGTCTGAGCTGGAACTGGGGGCGGGGGTGCTCTGCAGAGGGGGCTGGGATGTGAGGATTGAGCAGCCTGGCTGGGAAGGGTGAGAGAAAGCAGGAGCATGAGTCAAAGCAAGGTTATTTCAGGATGGGGCCATCAGCCAGGGGAGGGAGGCCAGCTGAGCGGGGAGGCATCTGGAAGGGCCTACAGCTTTCACCGGAGCAGCCTCAGGCTGGCCCTTGGGGAGCCCCCAGTCTTAGATCCAGACTCCCCTCGGTCCACCTGGGGCCTGGCTGGGTAGTAGGAAGACCCTGGAGGTGCCCGGAGGGGCCGGTACTAGTAGAGTGGGGGCTGGGGAATGGGTGACCCTAGCGGGTGGGGAATTGTCCCTCTGCTGGCGGGTGTGGAAGACAGATTGGGGTGTGGTGGAGGCCAATGGATGGTGTTGCTGGTTGGAGCGTGGCCTGTGCTCTTGGGGTGGGCAGTGGCCGATTGGTGTGTGCAGGGGTACTGGGCACTGTGGGCATTTGGACAGGGCGGTGCCGTGGCAGCTGAGTGGCACTGCTGGCCCTACCTCCCGTTTCCCCAGACTCCCCCTTGGGGGGCTGGTGTGGATGTGTCATAGCCACCACTGGCGGATGGGAACTGATCCTGAGGGAAAGGATGGGGTCTAGGGAAACCTGGAGGAGGAAGACCTCAGGTCAGAGAGCCCCTTTTCTTCCTTGGCAGGTGAGGCTGGGAGTGAGTTAGGCCCTGGGCCCTGGCCACATGCCCCGGGGTGCCTGCCGGGAGACCCCACCCAGAGCACAAACTAGAGTGAAGCCCAGGAGCCATTTCTCCAAGGAGAGGAACTCCCTGGGGCCAAGGCTGCTATAAGGTCTCAGCATTGGCAGGATGGGGCCAGGACTTGGTCCATCAGGGGGGTGTTGAACTGAGAATTTGGCCTGGAGGTGGGGGGCTGGGGACTGCTAGGAGTGCTGCCTAGAGGAGGGGCCTGCAGGCTGTGTGTTGATGGATGTGTAGGAGTTGGCCAGGCTGAGCAACTGGTGAGGAGGCCATCTCTTCTCAGGGGTGGGGGAGGTGGGGCGAGGGGGAGACCAGCAGAGGGAAGTGAGTGAGGCTGGCAGTAGGTGGTAGGTACAATGAGGGGCTCACTGTGGGCCCCTGCCCCTCTCCACCTTCCCACCAGAGGGCAGGTGCTGCACCTTAAAACCCCTCCCAGGGACCCTCGGGGCAGAGCTTTGGGTCTGCCTGGACCTCCTGAGAGCCTGAGCCGGCCCCCACCCCTCCCGCCTGCAGGTTGGCGCTGTACGTGTATGAGTACCTGCTGCACGTTGGTGCCCAGAAGTCAGCCCAGACCTTTCTGTCCGAGGTAAGCTGGCCTGGCCAGGCAGGGCCCCCACAGCCAGCCCCTTCCTTGGCACCCACATCCTGGGGTCCTCCCTAACCCATTTTTATCAGGTCTCCGTGGTGGGGTTGGGTTGTGCCCTGGGAACTGAGGGCTGCGGAGCGGCAGGGCTGGCATCCTGGTATCTGCCCATCCATCTGAGGATCTGCCTCCCGCTCCTCTGTCCCTGTCCTCACCAAGCTGTCCCCCTCCTGGCTCCCTTGCTCTGATCTGCTGGTTTCCTGACCCGGTGTTTCCTGGGCCCCGGGCTTGGGTTGGGGCTGCCTCTTGGGAGGGGAAGGGGTCAGACAGGGCCAGGCCGTTAGCCCTCACCTTCCTTCCCTCTCCCCTGCAGATCCGATGGGAGAAGAACATTACGCTGGGGGAGCCCCCGGGCTTCCTGCATTCCTGGTGGTGGTGCGCGCAAGGCTGGTGTGGGTGGGACATGGGGGGGGCTGGGGGGGGCGCGTGGGGAAACCATCGTCCCCCCCTGCCGCCCACAGCGTGTTCTGGGACTTGTACTGTGCAGCGCCCGACCGCAGAGAGGCGTGCGAGCACTCGAGTGAAGCCAAGGCCTTCCAGGACTACGTGAGTCCCCGCCCCAGGGGCTGGGACCAGGGCTCATGGGTGTGGGCAGGGTCCTGTGGCCTTGGGGGGCTGCATGGCCGGAAGCTGGCTCAGGTGGGCTAGTGGGCCAGGCTGTGGGGTTTGACCTGAGATCATGGCTTCTGTGGGGTCCCTCTGCCCCCCACTGCACCCAACTCCTGACGGTCCCCATGAGCCCCACACCCTCCCGAGGCCAGCTCCTCCTTTGCTCCCCCTCACGTGAACCCTATGTGGAACCAGGTAGACAGTACCACAGCTCCTGCCTCCCTAGCTCCGTGTATGCAGGGCCGGACGGGTGGCCACCACTGCTTGTCCCCTCCCACCCCAGCCTTTCCAAGCCTTCTGGGGTGGGGGCCCAGGCAGGGGTGCTGGGGGACGGCTAACTGCCTGTGCACCCTGGAGCAGGAGAGGCCGAGCACTTGGCAGATCTCCCAACCTTGCTCTGCGACTGGGGCTGCTGACTTCACGTCTTTGGCCTCAGTTTCATACAAGTTGAGTGGGAGTCAGAGGCCTGTCCCGAGAGGTGGGTGGGTAACGTGAGGGGGCGGGCGGCACCTTGTTGTCATGGGGAGATGGCAGCCCCCTGCCTTTAACTTCTTCACCCTGGCCCGTGGGGATTGGCCACCTGGCCCCTGAGAGAGGTTCCCCCTGCCCTCCCCCCTCCCTTGCAACCACTCTTCCTGCAGTGGGCGCCTTCACATCCTGAGCCCTCTGCTCTGCTGTGCCCCTCAGGGCCTGGCTGTTCCCCGCCCTCTGCGGTTAGTCTGGGTCCCACACCACGCACGGCCTCGCCAACAGAGAGGCCCCCCTGTGGAGGCGTGCAGGCCTCTGCAGGGCCAGGGTGCAGCCCGAGAAGGCTGGGGTTCACCATATCCCTGAAGACGCCCCATGCACGCTGTATGCGCATTTATGGGAGCCGAGGTCGCTGCTGTTCACCCCCATCAGGTCCCACTATTCATGTTGTGGTCCCGCCAGAACTGGGGTAACAGAAGTGTGTGTAGCTGTGTGCGTGCGTGACTCCGCGTGGGCCCAGCTCTCTCTCCCCAATGTAGTCCCCAGCTCCTCCCTTTGCCTCTCCTGGGCCCCTTGAGCTCTGTTTCCCCTCCCGGGCTGCGCAGCCCTTCCCTCTCCGCGCCTGCCTTCGTCCCCGCCCCGAGCCTGGCGCCTCCGGGGAGGGGAGAGCGCGGTCTCCCAGCGGAATGAGCGCGCTTCCTGGGGCGCGCTGCTGGTTACCATGGCAGCAGGGCGCGTCAAGGGAGGGGGGTGGCGCCCCGTCCCTGGGGTGACAGGGTCCCTGTGTCAGCAGACTGAAGCCAGCTACACGTTCTGCCCCACCTCCGCACTTACTGGGGGTGGGGTGAAGGGGCGTCCTGCCGCCTCTCCCTCGCAGTCGGGGCTCCCTCCTCCCGCCCTCCGCCCCCTGAGGGGGCTCAGTCAGAGCCTCCCGGCTGGGGGCCAACCTCGGCGTCTCCAGGAAACGCGAGCGCGCCCAGCCTGTTGTTATGGCAACGCAGGCCAGGCTGGCGCCTCTGGGGGTGGTTGATTGACTTGGGGGGTCCAGCTCAGGTCACCCGACCGGGAGGGTGGGCCCTACCCCCCACCCCCCAACCCTGGATTAACCCTTCAAGGCCTAGAGTTGGGGAGCCCCATCTTCTCCCCGCCCCCACACCTCACGGTCTGGAGCGGCAGCCACCCGCACCACCACCCTCCCCAACCAGGAAATGCTCTGGCGCCTGCTGCGGCTCAAAAGGGGGGCTGCGCTCCTGCCCTCCGTAAGGGTTGGGGAGGGGTGGACAGACCCAGGGCTCAGAGCTGTTTCCCTCCAGAAACTGAGGCCGGCGCCAGCGAGAGTAGCTGCTCTAAGCCATCGTGTTGTGTTTGTGGGAGAGGGTGAGGTGGAGGGCAGGGGTGACCCAGCATTTTGGAGAGGGGCTGAGAGCTTCGTCCCCCTCCACCCCCGGGGTCACTTGGGTTTTCAAAGATTTGTGCTGGGCCCTGCGAGTGCTCGCACTGGTACCCTCCCAACTTGGGCCTGGGTAGAAATCCATTAGAGGCTGACCTTTGAGAAGGAGCAAGAAGGGGGCAGGTGTCAGTCCACAAAGGGAAGGGTGTGACTCCAGGGGCCCTGCTCCGACCCAGACGAGGGGCCCCTTTCCCCACTTCTGTAGGGCAGGATGCACTGTGTGACCATGGGCTAAGTGCTTAACTCTTCGGAACCCAAGTGGCTGCAGTTCCACAAATTCCTGAGTGCCCCTGTGTGCTGGCTTGTGCCAGCTGCAGGGACAGCAGTGACCCAGACAGATCAGCCTCTTCCTTTTGGGGCCTGGAGGCGGAGGGGGGAAGATGATGCAGCCACAAGAGTCAAGGGGCCTTAAGAGAAGTGCCCTACTCAATGCCTGCAGTGTCTTCCCCCGTCCCTATCCTTTTGATGTGTCTCCTCTGCCCTCAAGACTAGGCCTCTATCTCCCCCTTTCCCCCTGCTCTGTGGGCCCCAAAGGCAGACAAGCCTGGGACTTGGAACCGACCAGAGGAAGTGGCCTGTCAGCCTGTCCCCCTGCCAACTCTGGGCCTGCCACCAGCATCTCCACCCTTGGCAGACATGGGAACTCCCCTCTCAGGCACCCGGTCTTCCCCCCTCCTCCATCTGAAGAGAGGTTGGGGGCCTGGAGACCCCACTGCAGAGTTCTGCTCTTCCTTCCCCTCCTTCCTGGAGGAGGAGGAGGGGCAGTGGTCTGTACAGTAGCTCCAAGGAGGAGCCCTCTGGGAGGGAGGTTCATCTTGAAGCTGTCTATTGATTTTTTTGTCTGTTGATTTGAGGTGTCTTGGGGGCCCAGCTAACCTGCATTGCCAGGCAGGAGGAATCAGGGCTGGTTGGGTTCGGCTGGGAGTGGGGGACTGTGCCCCCACCCATCTGAAGTTAGATTCAGACCAAAAGAACAAGGCTGTGCTAGAAGGATGCGGCACGCACTGGAGTCCTGGGTGGATGGCATTTTCAGACCCCCGGAATCCTCAGGGTGGGGACATAGGGGGCTGAGGTCCCTAATCACCTGGGCTGTGGGCTCAGCCAGGCTGGGCCCTGTTCACCTCCAGGGTCACGGGTTCAGCAAGGAGGCAGAGCCCTTGCCGAGGGCCACCCAGCACATCTGGTTGCTAAGCCAGGGTGGGGACAGGGGCCGCAGCTCTTCCCTCACCTAGAGCCGCCTCCCCCCTCCCCCTCCCCTCCCCCTCCACTGCCCCCCCCTCCACTGCCCCCCCCCCCCCGCAAATCCTCCCGTGCCTGAGTAGTTGGATGGCTTGGGTTCCTTGTTCCGTGGGGCCAGCTGCTTGAGGAGAGAAGGAAACACTTGGACAGGAAGTGACCTGACTTGGCTCTTGCCATCTCCCCCACCCCTGCAGAGCGCTGCAGCGGCCCCCAGCCCGGTGATGGGGAGCATGGCTCCCAATGATGCAATGGCATCAGGCCCCATGGCAACCGGCTTCTTCCAGGTATAGCCGGGGCTGGGGCTCCCTGTCTCCTGACCCTGGGTGGGCTTGTGTGGGAGGGTGACAGGCAGGGGCAATGACGGGGTGGGTATGCCCCTGCGGGCCTCGGTAGTGCTGGTGAGGGAGGGGCCATCTGGCCTGGGCCCCGCTGCGGGAGGGGGCGGGGTCTCTGCACTAGGCCTGCGCCTGTGTGTGTCGGGGCGCCTGGGGCCGCACAGCTTGGCTCGCTGAACCACGGGTCCTGCCCATGACCTCCCCCTTTGGGTCCACCCCACCCCCGCCACGTCCCGCAGATGGGGCTAGTTGGCCCACTCTCCTGCCTCCACGGTGTCTCCTCCCCTCCCTGGCCAGGCTCAGCAGAGCCACAGGAAACCGTGGAACTTCGGGTGACCTCGCTCCTCCCAACCCACCTGGTTCTGTCCTCCTAGGGCCCCCCCCCGGCTCCCAGCCTACCCCCGACAACCCCAACGCCCCCATGATGGGGCCTCAGGTTCCGTTAAGGACCTGTGGTGCCCCGCCCCCTCGAGCACGCACACCCCTCCCCCTGGCTCTTGGGCCCGTCCCACTGCGCTCCCACGCCCCCGGCGCGGCTGGCTGAGGTCTGCCGGCTGGTCTTGGAGGAGGGGGAGTATCCAGGCTGGGGGCCCGGGTGCGGCAGGAAGCGGGTAGCTTTGGGGGCTGAGTAGGTGGGGGGAGGTGCTGATCCCCGGCCCACCTCTTCCAGCCCTTCATGTCACCGCGGTTCCCAGGGGGCCCTCGGCCCACCCTGCGGATGCCGAGTCAGGTGAGAGAGGGATGAGGGGAGGGGGGTCAGGAATTGGGCCGGGGTGGGGGCACCCACACTCAGTGCTGCCACTCCCCCTCCGCAGCCTCCCGTGGGCCTACCCGGTTCCCAGCCCCTCCTCCCTGGCACCATGGACCCCTCCCCACGTGCTCAGGGTGAGTAGGGAAGCTCCCGCTGCTGCCCCCCGCCTCCCGTCAGGATCCCAGAGCCAGTTCCCCGCCGCCCACCGTGCAGGAATACCCCCAACCCCCAGCACAGCGCCTGTCCACACCGGGGAACGGCCGCGGCCTGAGCCCTCTTCCTTCTGCCCCCAGGTCATTCGAGCATGGGCCCGATGCAGAGGGTGACGCCTCCACGGGGCATGACCAGCGTTGGGCCCCAGGTAAGGGCTTGGCCCAGGCGACAGGGCAGCTTCAGGGGCTGCCCTCTCTCGGCTTGCCCTCTCACGGCCCCTTTACCTTCACAGAGCTACGGAAGTGGCATGCGGCCCCCACCCAACTCTCTTGCTGGCCCGGGTTTGCCCACCATGAACATGTAAGGCCCTCAGGAACCCCCGAGAGTGTGCCCATGTGGGTCACCACCCAGCTTCATGGGCTGGGTATGCTGGGGCAGACCCCGAAGCCGCACAACAGTCCCGATACTGTTTACGCCACTGCTGGGTGGGGAAACTCAGGCTCAAAGACCAGTGAGTGACGGATGGGGTTGGGATTTGAAGGCTGGCCTGGCATCTGTGCTTGGTTACTTCTCGGCCAACATCTGCTGCTCTGAGGGCACGTGGGGCAGGCTGGGGGTGTCAGGGAGTGTGTGCTGGGGGGCTGTGTACCGCCTGGCTTAGACCCAGGGTCCACCACTGTCTGTTCTAGGGGACCCGGAGTGCGTGGCCCATGGGCCAGCCCCAGTGGCAACTCGGTGAGTGTCGGGATGGCGTTGGTGTGTGTGTGTGGGGGGATTAGGAGTGTGCGAGTTGGTAGAGTGGGCGGACTGCTCACAGCTGCCCATCTCCCCAGATCCCCTACTCCTCTTCCTCCCCTGGCAGCTACACGGTGAGTGATGCCGAAGCTGGGACACCCGACCTGGGGGCAGCGGTTGTGGGGTGGCAGTTGGAGGGCTTTTCTCACCTTCTTTGTCTCCCTCTGTGTGCAGGGACCCCCAGGAGGAGGTGGGCCCCCTGGAACACCCATCATGCCCAGCCCTGGAGGTACTACAGCCTGGGCGGGGCATAGGGAGGGGTGTGTTTGGGTGAGGCCCTCTCACACCCCACCCCCTCACGTGCTGCCTCAGACTCCACCAACTCCAGTGAGAACATGTACACCATCATGAACCCCATCGGGCCAGGCGCCGGCAGGGCTAATGTGAGCTGGGGCTTGCGGGGGTCGGGGTGGGGGCGGAGAGGTGGTGGCCCGAGGCCCAAGCTGCTCCTCTGCCTGCAGTTCCCGCTTGGCCCTGGTCCGGAGGCCCCCATGGCCGCCATGAGTGCGATGGAGCCTCACCATGTAAACGGATCCCTGGGTGAGTGGGCGGAGTCCCGGGACACACAGACACCCACACACACGCCCCCACCCAGCTGCTTCGCGAGCCTCGTGCGCCCCCTGGCGGCCCCCTTCAGCCCCTCCGCCTCTGTGCTTAGCCGGCGTTGGGGGCGCGCTCCGAGCTTCTCTGGGCTCAGTGACTGGGGCTGGCAGCGCTGCGGGGAGGGTCCAGTAACCAAACCGGGGGGACGCCCGGCCGCCGGCACTGACCCACCACCCCAGATCTGGGCCCTCGGCCCGGGACACCCGGCGGTGCCCCAGTGGGCTGGGCCGAGGGAGGGGGCGCGGCCGCCGGGGAAGTTCGGGAAGGGGTCGGTGGAGCCGGCTTGGCGCGTCTGAGCCGCGTCACCGCCGTCTGTCGGTCCACAGGCTCGGGCGATCTGGACGGGTTGCCGAAGGTGAGGGGGCCGCGCTCCTGCGGGGGGCGGGGGGCGTGGGGCGGGGCTGCGGGGTCGGCCCGCGTGGAGAGGCCTAGTCCTGGTTGGGCCGCGCGGCGGTCGGGGCCTGGCCCGCGGGGCGGGGTGTTCCGCTCTGACCGCGGCCGCCCCCAGAGCTCCCCCGGCGCCGTGGCCGGCCTGAGCAACACCCCGGGCACCCCGCGGGACGACGGCGAGATGGCGGCCGCCGGGACCTTCCTGCACCCGTTCCCGAGCGAAAGCGTAAGCGACTGCGTCGACTCCCCCCCCGCGGCGGCGTCGGGCCGGAGGGGCCTGGCGGGCAGACCCCGGCGGGGCGGCCGGGGGGCCAGAGCAAGACCGTGACCGCGGCGGGCCAGGTGGGGGGGCGGCCGCGGCATCCTTCCCTTCCTCCCGCCTTCCCCTCCCCAGGCCCGCCCTATCGCCCCGCCCCGCCCACATCCCACCCCAACCCTGGGACCCGCGGCCCAGGGCGGCCTCCCCACGCATCAACACCTGGTCCCTTTCCATACCACGTCCACCCCGCCCTGTTCCCCCTTCCCCCCGGGGGCGGGTCCCAGCCTAGGCCGGAACTGAGCCGGCCCCCGCGCGCCACCCCCTCGTCTTTCCGCAGTACTCCCCCGGGATGACCATGAGCGTGTGATGGGGCCGCAGCCCCTTGCCCACTGCCGACCTCGGCTTCTGCCCAGCGCCCCTGCCCGGGGCCAAGGTCCAGGGGCTCGGGTGGTCTGCAGGGTGAGGGTCTGAGGTCACACCGCGGGCAACTGGACTCCCGGTCAAGGCTTGGATGGCTGGGAGGCCCCGCGCGAAGGACTCATTCATTTTATAAAAAAACGCAAGGACCTCAGAGACGTTCTTTCCTGTATGGGCCCTTCCCGCCATTTCTGTTTTGTCCAGGGGGCTCCTTGGGGGATTTCCTTTCCCCTGGAGCGCAGGGGTGGGCCCCAACAATAAACATAACTCGATTTTGGTTTTTGGCATCTGTTCTCGGGTTTCTTTGCTTTGGCTTATAGCCACAGCCTGCTTAGCCTAACCTTCAAGGGTTGTGGTTAGGCAGAGCCCCCCTCCCCCCGGGGGTTCTGGAAAGCCCCTGAGAGTTGGGACAGCAGAGTTTGGAAGGGTAGGTAGAAGTCCAGCTGGTGGAAAAGGGAGATGTGGCTGGTATTGGGGGCCGTTAGGGTTAGGTCGCAGGCACCAAGAATCCACAGGTGTGGCCCAGTGGCACTGGCTTTATTGTCTGTCTGAAGGGAGCCTGGAAGGGTCACCTGCTGAGGAGCAATGGGGGCAGGAGCTACAGGGGAGCTGTATGGCCATGGCCTTAGGTGGTGGGCATCTGGGGTGCCTCAGCCTGTGAGTGCCCATAGGCGTCACCAGTACAGCCATTGGGGGCAGTTGGCGCTGATCCTTTCTTGCAAGGCACGGGGCAGGCGGTGGCCACATGCCCAACTTGCTTGAGGCCAGGGCGCTCCATCTTGTGCTCCAGAAGCATGTGGTTCTGCGGCGGGAGCCCCACGCAGGCCCTGAGAGATGGTCACGGCTCAGCGGGGCCAGATCCCAAGACTGCCCTGCAGTCCCTAGGCTCTGTGCACAGCCCCGCCAGTGGACATCTGGGCCATAGGTGGGGATCCCCAAGGTCGGGGCACACCTGAGGATATTCTCGATGCAGCTGCGCTGGCGGAAGAGCGCGTTGACCACTGGGCTGCCCGGTGGTGCAAGCGGTGCCTTGAACAGGAAGCCAAGCAGCGACAGCACCGGGTGGAAGCTCTGCGGCTCCGGGTCGATGTCGGTGCAGAAGCTCACACGCTGGCACAGTTCAGTCAGCAGGGCCAGGTCCAGCATGATGGGCGTGGCCAGGAGTGAGTCCTGTGGGGCCAGCGGGTCAGGAGGTGGGCCGGGCTGGTGGGCAGCCCCACTCCTGCCCCCTCTTGCCCCACACCTCGCACGTGTTGTGCAGCACCAGCGTGTTGGTACCGCCCAGCATCAGCTCCGATGTGTACTCATCCAGGGCCCGCTTGCTGTCACCCACGTATGGCACGTACTTGATGACCACCTGGGGGGCGGCACGAGGTCACACGGGTCCCTGCCCTTCTCTGTGGGGAGCACCGCCCCACCCCACCCCACCCCATCCCCGCCCCTTGCCGCGTCTGCGCCCCACGCACGCAGTGGTCGGGCTCTTCGCCCGGCGAGTAGAGCACTGGGTTGCTGTGCACCATGTCGTCTACCACGCTGCTCTTCGACACCTCCTTGGAGCGGAACTGTGGCGGCGCCGACAGGTTCTGCCCGTCGTTGTTGCCCAGGTGGTTGTAGCTCACGATGGACATGGTCTGCGGGGGCAAGGAGACCCGTGGCAGCTGCAGGCCCCGCAGCACACAAGCCCACCCCTCGGGGTCCACGCCCCCCCATACTGAGCTGAGCAGCCCCCCAGGCCCACACACCTTGAGGCCAGAGCCAATAAGGAAGTCCACGAGCACGGACTTGACCTTGGTCTGCCCCGACTTGAAGTCGTCTCCACCCACAAAGACACGGCGCTGCCATGCAAGCTCGAGGGCACCAGGCACCAGCGTGTTCTGTGGGGACCCATTGAGGAAGGCGCAGCCCTCCAAGATGCTGGCCACGGCAAAGAGGGTGGAGGGCGACACTTCCAGGCCCAGCTGCGGGCAGAAGCGAGCAGTCAGCACAGAGAAGTCCGTGGGGGCTGGCCCTGAGCCTACCCCACCCCTTGGGCGCGCCCACCTGGATGGTGCGCAGCAGGTTCTCAGCGGTGTCATTGAGGCCCGGGACCACTTCGCAGAAGCGCTCCGTGTTCGCTGTCCACAGCACGATGACTTTGTCCAGCCCGGCGCTGGACCGGAAGTCGCGGATGTCCCTACGGATCTGCTCCAGCTGGGGGAGGGGGGGATGGAGGGGGAGGAGGTTGTACAGGCTCCCCCGACCTCTGGAGGCCTGGGCCACTCAGTTCCCCAAGTGCAAAGTGGGACCTGGACCCTCGGGATGGAAGCATGGGGACAAAAGAGGGGTAACAGGTGGTGGGGAGGGAGGACAAGTGGCAGGGGTAATGGACGCGGGGTGGGGCTGCACCTGCTGCGCGCGCGTGCCCGGGATTACGTTGTCGGCGCGCGCGCTCTGGTTAGCTGCGATGAACTCGGGGATGTAGACGGAGGGCCGCGGGCGCAGGGCCTCCATGTGCGGCCACAGTTGCTCCTGCAGCCCCCAATCCAGTACCTGCGCGCGCCGCATCGCCTCCGCCAGGTTCAGCGACGATATGTCCCAGCCTGGGGGGGACCCTCAAGCTCGGCCCGGCCCCAATCCTGGGCCCCTCTAGGCCTCGCCTCCCACACCACCCCCGACCCAGGGCCCCGCCCACCGTCGAACACGATGTCGTCGGGTGCCACCATGGGCAGCAGCGAGCTGAAGGGCACGAACACCTCCTGGCCCTCGGCGTCCAGACCCAGGCTAACAGTGCCCGCCTGCGTCAGCGAGCCGTAGTAGTTGGCCTCCTGGGTTGGGGGGGTGGGCAGAAGGGGCTGAGTGAAGGGTGGGCGTGGCGTGGGCCACGAGCTGGCCAGGACCCCTATCGGCACCCTCAAGCCCCGCCCTACTTTGGGGCACCTCCCCATGGCGCTCCGAGCCGGGGCGGAAGCCGCTCCGCTCCTGAGGTCCCACCCCGAAGCCCTCCCACACCTTAGGCTCCGCCCCCGCAAGACCCCTGAGGAGTTCCCCCCGCCCACCCGCGGAAGCCCCTCCCCGGAGTCAGCCCACAGCCAGAAACCCTGCCCACTGCGGGCCCACTCCTCCGTCGAGCCCCTCCCCCTCCGCATGGATTCCTGCGAAGCTTTCTCTCCGACCGAGCCTCGCCCGACCCCCCACCTTGCGGCCGGTGCGCGTGGGCCAGGACAGGCGCAGTCGGTTGGCCAGCACGGCAGCGGTCAGCGTGGAGCCGTTGTTCCCGCCCCAGCCGACGAGCATGACCCCGAGCCGGGGCACCTGCCGGGCGGTCCGGAAGGTGAAGCGCGTGGACGTGGGGTGCACCTGAGGGCGGGCAGCTCGGTGAGCCGCGGGGCCGCAGGCCCCTCCCGCCTCACTGCACGGCGGGAGTCGCAGAAGTTGGGCAGTTCCCGCTCCCTCCCGGCTCCCTGGTTCCCCCAGTCCCATGGCCCGCCCGGTCGGTCCCTCGCTTACCTTGAGGACGCCGCCCTCGCGGCTGACGCACGTCGTCCGGTACTCATACTGCGCCTCGATGGCCTCGGGGCTGTAGACCACGTCGGGGCTCTCGACCACGAACTCACTTGCGGCCTCCATCGCGACGAGCTGGGGGCACGGGGTTGCTAGGAGGTCAGAGGGGACCCGAGAACCGGCCGGGCCAAGCCGACTTCGGTCCCCGGGGAGCCTGCACCCCTCCTGGGGCGGCACTCACCGGCGCGGAGTCGGCTGGCACAGCAGGGGACAGCTAGGGCTCCGGGCGCGCGAACTCCAGAGAAAAGAGCCGCGGCCCCACCCCCGCCCCGCCCCTCGCTCCGCCCGCGCAGGGGAGGAGGGGCGCTCGCGAGGGGGAGGGCACGCACCGGCTGTGGGGCTTGGGTTCGAGGCCCTTTTGCCCGGAGCTTCCGCGGCTATCTGGTCCCCGGCCCGGCAATCACGTGGGCCGCAGCCACCCCCCACCCCCATGTCCCGCCGCCCCGGCCCTAGCTCGGCGCGCGTGATTAACTTAGGGCCCGCGGCCGCTTATTCCCATTTTACAAAAGAGGACTTTAAGGTTGTAAGTGAGCGCCAGGCCCCAACCACAAGGCAGGAGGTGGAGCTAGGTTAGGAAGCTCCTTCTTTGCGTGAGGGGGACCAGGGGGCGGGTCTCTGGAGAAACTGAGGCACGGGACACTGAGGCAGAAGACTAAGTCAGGATTCGAATTTCAACGCGAGACGCTCCTCCAGCCCAGGCTGCCTCCTCCTCCCACTTCCTGAGCAGCAGCACCCACCAGGCACTCCACCCCCACAGGGCTCGCATGGAGCGGGGGTGGCTGCGAGTCCTCGAGTTCTCGGTGTCCTCACCTATAGCAGGAGGGCTTGATAGGGCCGGGCTGGAGTGGGGGCAGGGGGAGAGACTGTTCTGTGGGGAAGGGAGGGAAGCGGATGGGCAGGGCAGAGGTGGCCAGCTGGGAGGAGCTAGGCCTGCAAAGCACTGAGCCCCTCTAAGCGCCCAGTGATAAAGGAGCGTGGGAACTCGGCAGGCGGGCGGGGGCGGCTCCCCCAGGAACTTTCCAAAACAAGCGGCCTCCTCCGGCTGGAAAGTTTCCACCACTGGAGCTGGCCCAAAAGGTGGATCGTTGGGAACGTTTGCAGGAAACTTGGTCAGAGCCTGGCCTTGGGGAGTGGGGGCTCGAAGACTCTGGTCCAGGCTTTGCCCTCAAGGGGCCCCAGTGTAGGGGATTCAGAAGTGGACTTGGGGCACTCCCAGCCAGAGGGACCTAAGAGGCAGGGGTGGGCAGGGCAGACTGCTTGGAGGAGGTGGCTGCTGGAAGGGGTCTTGAGATAACCAGACATCTCCTATCAACGATTTGAAGAGCAGCTGCCCGGGCAAAAACCTGGGGGACTGGTTTCAGGGGCAGATGAAACGGGGCTGGGTGTGAGGGAGAGGGAGGCAGTTTGGGGACCAGGGCAGACCCTCAGGGCTGGGGACAGAGAATTCTTTATAATAAATATTTGGGTTTTGTCCCCAGTTCCTGGCTGGAGATTGAGTTCAGTCACCAATGGCCAGGGGCTTCCCTGGTGGTCCAGTGGTTAGGACTCCGCCCTTCCACTGCAGGGGACGAGGGTTAGATCCCTGGTCGCGGAACTAAAATCCCGCGTGCTGTGTGGTGCGGCCAAAAATTAGAAAAAAAAAAAAAAAAATCACCGACGGCCAGCGATTTACTCAATCATGCCTATGTAATGGAACCTCTGTAAAAAGAACCCCTAAACAACAGGATTCGGGGGAACACATGGAGGTGCTGGGAGGGTGGCCCACCTGGAGGAGTCATGGCAGGCCTGCACCATTCCCCACACCCTGCTCTTGGCTTCTCCTCCATTCGGCTGTTGAAGTGTTTTCCTCAGCACTGTGAGCCATTCTAGCAACTCACCAAACCTCTGAGGGGGCGGGAGGGAACCCCTGATTTATAGCGGGTTGGTCAGAAGTCTGGGTGGCCAGGGACTTGTGGCAGGTGTCTGAAGTGGGGGCCTGAGCCCCTTCACCTGTGGGGTCTGATGCCAGACCTGATAATGGAACTGTTGGACCTCCAGTTGGTGTCGGAGAATCTACGGGAGGCTGTGCCTTCAGGCTGTGTGTGATGTCACAGGAATGGGTACAGAAAGGTCCCCAAAGACCCAGCCCTGGGAAACCCCAGCACTCACAGGACAACCTGTGGGAGGTGCTGGCAGGAGGGTGGTGGGGGCAGAGCGGACCCGGGCAGGATCCCTGGAGGGTCAGTGTTGGGGCAGCTGGGAGGGACGTGGCTGCTTTGATTCCAAGCCGTCAGTTGGTGCTGTAAGGCCATTGTGGGGACCGCCTGGGTGTGTGACACGGGGTGAGTGTGCTGCCTGGCGGTGAGCAGTGAGCGACTGGAGACCCCCGATCCCACCAGACCGCAGGCTTCCGAGGGCAAGGGCAAAGCTGCTGAGGTCACTGCTGGGTGCCAGCGCCCAGATGGAGCCCGGTGCACAGGAGGGGCCACAGGATCTGGGTGCAGGATGTTCTTGTCTGGCAAGTGGCAGGGGCCGGTGGGTGACCCCAAGCCCCTTGGCCACAGTGCAGGTCGTGAGGGTGGGAAGACCCTGCTGGGCCCCTGAGGGACTGGACTCAGGTGCCGTCGGCTCGGGAAAGGATGGTCAGGGAACCGCCTGTGGCCATGGTGCCACGGGGCAGCGTGGGGGCCATGGGGGAGGTGGGTAGGCAACGCAAGGCTGAGGCGCGGGAGGCCGAAGGAGGCAGGTGTCGGCCCTCGGCCTGGGGCTGTGGCAGCAGGGACATTGTTACCCCTTAGAACAGCATGGACAGGCTGCCTGGGGAGCAGGGTACATTCTGCCCCACAGGGCCTGCCTGACCTCCCCTCCCGCGCCCCTCAGATTCCTGGGCCGCCTCAGAACTCAGGCCAAGGCCACTGGCCAGCAGGGCCACCAGAGAGGCTAAGGCCCACAGTCCCTGACCCCTGGACCCCT
Organism: Orcinus orca; assembly: GCF_937001465.1. NCBI lineage: Eukaryota > Metazoa > Chordata > Mammalia > Artiodactyla > Delphinidae > Orcinus > Orcinus orca. The sequence goes on along the minus strand of NC_064561.1, from coordinate 11,508,601 downwards.
TTAATCCTGGTCTTATTCTTTGTTTTTCCTTCCTAAAATAAACATTCCCCCCCACTGTGTCCTTGGAGGGTAGAACCTGCCCCCTGCCTTCTCCTCACCTAGAACAAGGGGCAAGGATGGCCATCCGGCTGGTGTCCTGAGCCAGTGGGGCTCCACTGGGCCTTGGTGTCCGTGTCCCCATGGGGGGGAGGCAAGGGGACCCCCCCCACCCCAGCGTGTGGCCCGGGAGGAATAATCAAGCAGTGCTGTTACTCATTGCCGTTTCATCAGTCAGTCACAGCTTGTTACCCCAAATAAGGGCACTCCCTTTGCCCCATGTGGCCCCCCTACTGGGGGCTTTGGCCCTGTGGGAGCCCGGGGACCCCCTGCTTGGCCCAGCCCACCCTGCACACTCCACGGGGGCACTGCCCTTCTCATACACCGGCCATGGCTCCCCGCTGCTTCCACCTCCCATCTCTTGACATTTCTCACCCATGACCAGGCTGTCTGGCCTCCTGCTCTGGCACCTACCTGCAGGGCCCTCCGCCTCAGCTCAGCCCTCCACCTGCCCGCCTCATTCCTGGGCAGTGGCTCTGGCAGTACTAGCCTGTGCCCCGCCCATCACCATGCCTCCTCACCCCAGCCCACCCCAACACAGAACCAGCCGCCCGCCCCCAGGGAATGACACATACACTTCCAGCTTGGGCCGACAGGTTCAGTTCAGTGAAATTTATTATAGGTTGAAAAAAATCAGCATTCACCTGTTTAGTGTACAAAAAGGACACTAGTTCTTTTAAGAAAATATTAGGAAACTAAAGATGCAGATGCCTTTCAATTGTAACATTTTGGCAAAAGTGAAAAGTTCTTGTAAACACCAACTCCATGGCTCAAAAGTTTTTCTCCACAGTACAATATTAAAAGGAAAAAAAAAAAAACAGTATCAATAAGTTAGACCATATTTAATCAGCTAGAACTTTTGTCCATCAACCCCCAAAGCACAAAACTTTTCTTAGCTTCATGATTCCTTAAAAGGAGAAAATAAACAACAACAATAAAAAACAATGAGGAGGAGGAAATTGAACTGAGAGTCCCTTCAACTGGATCCCAGGGCAGAGGGCCGCTCGGCCCTCCAGGGTGGGGCCTCCTTGAGTGCTCCCATTTCACCTGAGTCTGCACGTCCAGGCTGAGTACAAGATGGCTGTCGGGGGAACCTGGGGTCCCAGGGTGTGCTCAGCCCTTCCCCCTCTCTATCCCAAATGAGAAACAAAACAACAGCTGTTGAAACAGAAAGGATCAGCATCCTCGGCACTCCAGGCACCCCAGGGGTCCCACAGAGACTCTGGGGTGGGGTGGGCACAATGCAGGCGTGCCTGCTCTTTGGGAAGCCATCAGGAGACACCGCCACAGCTCAGAAAACTAGACGTGTCTACGTGAGCATTTCCGCTCTCCCTTGCTACGGCTCCCGGCAGCACCTCCGCCCCCCGTGACCTCTGGGCTGTGGGCTGCAACCCCCCCCATAACCTTCCCCAGTGGTGGCTTCGCTGAACACGGCTTGGAATTCATGTGAACGCTCGCTTTAGACCGCACCGCGCCCGGGGGCCCCTCACACACAAACGCGCACGCCCCCTGACGCCCTGGGGGACATTAGACTAGGCACAGTGACTAAGCAGCAACTGGGGTGTCCTCGGGCCAGCACCCCCAAAATGGGTGGATCCGGCGCCTTTTCCGAGCTCACTCTTCCTCCCGCCCCCCCGCCCCCGGCTCTATCGACCCCCCAGCCCCTCCCTGAGTGCAAACCCCGTGGCGGCTCTGCAAAGACGACCCCAGGACCCACAAGTGGGCTGAGGGGCGGGGCGAGGTCAACAGCATGGAGACCACTTGGTCTCAACAGTGCGAAACGAAGAGCAGCAGCAAAGGGGAGAATTGAGAAGACAGTAAAATAAAATCCGACACTGCTGCCGCAGAGCGCGGGCTACAAGCACAGAAACTCCCAGTGACCCCTGACAGCTGAGGGCCTGGAATAGCAGGGCGGGCCTGGTGGCTCCCAGCAGCTGCTCCTGGACCAGCTGGAGTTTTCCAAATAGAGCTGCGGGGGTCGCATTGCGCTGCCCACCCTCTTAGAGCCAGGGAGAGGCTGTGTGTGAGGGAGACCAGCGTGGGAGAGGCACCCCTGCCCGCCCACCACGGGTTCTCTCCTGGGAGCCCTGGAGCTCGCAGAACAACGCCGAACTTCCCGAGCATCTGTAATACTGTAGAAAGGACACAGGGCAGCGCCTAGACCCTGGGTGTCCAAGGAGGGGAGGCACAGGTTTAGAAAAAAGATGCTTTCTCTTTCGTATAAAAATAGACTCAAGTCTCATAAGCAGTAGCTAAAAGTGGCTGTCTTTGTATAAAACTAGAAAAGGCAGGCAGGCAGGCCGGCCTTGGAGTCTTTCACTGATAGGAAGCTGAAGCCCCTGGGGGGCGGGGGGGGGGGCTGGCGAGGAGGTGGGCTTCTTGGGGAGCCCATCTGGGTGGGGAGGCTGCTCAGGAGGTGTGTGGGGCCCCGGGGGAGGTGGACACCCCACCTGGGTCTGTGTGACCTGTGGGCGCCAGGGCTGCAGGGACTCCCCTGAAAGCCGGCGTTCCTGGCTCAGATGAATGCGTCTTCCTCACGTTTATTTTTCCAAATAAATCTCTTGTTTCCTCATCTTCAGCTCCCCCTCACCCCCAGCTCCCCCACCATCCAGAACGGTCAGCCCGGTGAGGCGAGCTGGCCTGGCTGGCTGGGTGGGGCCTCCTGCCCTGTGGCCTTGAGCTAAGGCCAGGCCTGCAGCTGCCGCTGGTCGTACTCAGCGATGAGCCTCTTGATGTGGGCCAGCTTGCTGTGCAGGTACTCGCAGCGGTGCTTCTCCTGGCTGTAGTTGGTGTTGGTCTGTAAGAGAGCGGCCGGGCTGACACTCGCCCACACGGCCAAGGCTGAGAGCCCAACCCGAACTCGAGCTGCCCCGCTTGGCTGCCCCAGGTTCCCACTCGCCCTGCTTGCGGCCTGAACTCTCCATGCCGTGACGGGGACCCCTGCTCCGCCCCTCGGCTCCACCCTGGGAAACCGTCACAGCCAGGGTGAGAGGCTGAGGCAAGATAGGTCATGAAGCTTCCACGCTGGGCTGGGGCTTGGCTGGCAGGGAGCCGCCCTGGCACATGTGGCCCTCAGGAACGTGAGCTGCTGTTGTGGAACCACATCGCAGGAGACTGTCAGGGAGCCCAAGGTTGGGAGGCGGAAAGGACCTGGGGCTGTGCCCATCAAACACTGGGAGAGCGGGGGTGGGGGCTGCACCCAAGCTCAAAGGACAGGCTCAGCTCCTCAGCTGTGACCAGGGGCGCGGGCTACTCCGAGGGCCTGAGACCAGCCCAGTGAGACCCTTCCCCCCTCCCTCCTCTCCCAGACCTCGGCGCCACTCAGCCTGAAACAGCCTCCGACCCCACCCCGCCTACCGCAACAAAGGCACGCGCTCACCTTCTTGATTTTTCGATACTCCTGTAAAATCTGCCCGCGAGTAGTCTGGAGGGAAACAAGAGAGAAAGCGAGCAATGCTTACCTGCAGGACACCCCAACTGAATGTCCCCTTCTCCCCATAACCTGCGACCTGCAAGGTCACCGCATGCTGGGCGACAACGGCCTCAGCATGGCGTGATGGCGTGAGGAAGCACAGAGGAGGGGCAGGGGGCAGGCTGGGGGATGAGCAGGGCAGGAGGTGGGGGAGGAAGCTGGGCCAGGGGAGCGAGGGGCAGGCACCCAGCCTCAGGGACAAGCATGAGGCCACGCGGTAGGAGGGGCGGGCTGGTCAGAGCCTCTGGAGGAGGCGAAGAGCAGCTGGGACGGCCCCCTTCCCTCGCACCCAGCTGGCCTGCGCACCGTTCAAGGCCAAGCGCAGAGGCCCCCTGACCACCTGGGGAGTGTTCCTGTGGGGCCTGCAGGGAGGAGGGAGGACAGAGATGCCCTGAGGATTTTCTGTCCTACACCCTCAGAGGCCCCATTTCTCTGCCCCAATCACGAGCCATCTCCTCTGGAAACCCAAGTGGCCTCCACCAGGGGTGATGGACCCCAACACCACGATTAATCAGGGCTGGCCCTGCAGTCAGGTAACCAGCGCTGAAAGGTGGCACAAGGGGGAGGGCTGGCGTCCCAGGGCTGGTGACCAAGCCCCCTGCAGTGAGCTCCCACGTGGGATGGCTTGGGGAACCCAGGTGCCCTTGGCCAGAGGAAGAGGGTTGGGGCGGGGGAACCCCAAGTTCCCTCCATCCCCTCCCACCCCCCACTGTGTCTGTGACAGCTCTGATGGGCCGTGGGGTGTGGCCTGGCCAGCCCCTCCTGGCTGGGGGACTGAGAATTCTCGTGTGACGTGGGTAGTGGGCTGCAGAGGGGACCCCAGGCGCTCTCAGAGTTGGGGACACAGGCACCCCAGCCCGCTGCTCCCCGCTGTCTCCACTGCTCGGAACACCGCCCCCGCCCCCGTGGGTCATCTCCCACCTGCGGAGTCGGTCACACCGGCCCCACTGCTGAGGACGCTGAGCTCCAGGGACAGGCCTAAACCACTTGGGGAGTGGGAAGGAGGGGCGAGCAGGGCCCTCAGCCCAGAACGTGCCCGAGGATGCCAGCCCCGGGCAGAGCCGTTGGATGTGCGTGGGCAGGGCTCTACCTCGTACTCCTCGGAGCCCTGGGAGAGCTGCCGGAGCTGGGCATCGAGCTGCGTGAAGCGCCGCGTGATCTGCTCGATGCGGGCGTGCAGGTCTCGGTACTCGCTATACTCAGCATTGAAGTCGTTTTTGTAGCTCTGGCGCTGCTCCGAGGAGGAGATAGTGGCGTATTTTCTGGAGAGACCAGAGAGAGGGGCTGGAGGGGCTCAGGGGGCGGCAGGAGAGAGCCTGGAAGTGCCCACAGCCTTGCGGCCGGCCCCACCCAGGAAGCAGCCCTGACCTCGCCCAGACTGGGCCAGGAATTCACACACATGGCCTGGGGTCAGCTCTGCCTCTGCTAACGTGCAGGGCAGGGGCCGGGAGGGGAGAGGCACAGCCGGCAAGGGAAGTACTCACAGCAAGTAGTCGGGAGTCTCCGAGGTCGACGTGGGAACACTTGAGCTGCTGCAGGTCCCATTTAAACCTACAAAGAGCAAACGCATAACTCCTGAGTCCACAGCTCGTGTGTCCACGGTGAGATCCTCAGAAGGTTGATGCCTTGTTGTCTGAAGGCCCTGGAAGGGACGCTGCGTGCAGAGGATTGCTGAGGCCACGTAGCAGGAGCCAGGACCGGCAAAGGAGGCATGAGCACTGGGCAAGTGCTGTCTGGCTACCTCGGGGGTCCAGCTGCAGCCAGGAGTGCCCTCAGCCCGTGGGAGAAGTGGCGAGGCAGCATGGTGTGTGTCCCCAAAGCACAGCCGTGCAGAGATGGCATCGTCTGTACGTTTTCAGCAAGCACCCCAAAGGATGGATTCATTGCAGGGCAAAGCCTGGGCAACTCGTCCAGAGCCTCTGCCGCCTCCGCTGACCTCGTGTAAAAGATCACTAAGCTGAAAATCGGTGACCCCTGGATAATCGAGTCCCAGGGGTATCCCGGGCTCCAGCCCTACAGGACAAAGACAGACGGCCAGCAGGGACAGCCCTGGCCCCTGTCCACACCTCTCCCCGTGGATGGAGTTGCAGGCTCTGCAGGCTCCGGTCCCTGGTCTGAGCCACCCCCTCTCCCCATCCTCCCGTTCCTCACACCAGAGATGGGACTTCAGGATCAGAGGGGCAGCCCCGGAACAGGGCTGGGCTGGTGGCTTGAGAGGCCAGGGACTGTGACACAAGACTGTCCACAGGGCTCGAGGCCTGCCCGGGCTGCAGTCGACCAAAGCTACAGTCCGGTCCTCTTCCCCTGGGAAACTGTTCCAGCTGGCCTCCCCCTCCCCACAACTGAGAAGCAATTTGATCGCTTTGAAGCATATCCTGAGTGCTTATTTCTGTGCCTCTCTCAGAGGAAAGCAGCCCACCCAGTGGATCAGCAGTTTGCTGAGCCCTCCTGTGGTTTTATACTCCAGCGCGAGGTGCAATTCCCACCAATGGATGGAGCCCACCCCGACCTGGTGTCATCTTTGAAGAGGCTGTGGCCTCCGCAGAATGCAGCCCAACAGGCACATACATGAGGGTTTAGTCTACACTCCCACCACCCACACCCCACACACGACAGGCCTCCTGGGGTGCTCCGCCTTGAGGCTTAGGGTCAGACTGACCTGGCACCCAAGACACTGTTGGGGTCCAGCCTGTGGCAAACCTTTGTGGTCCCCACTCCTGCTCCGGCACTGGCTGCGTGCGGCTGTCACTTGGCTGCCCCTGCACCAGCCGAGCTGGTTCCCACACCCATGTGTCCCCTCCACTAGCTTCTCCTGTGCCTCCCCAGGGCAGGGGGTGCAGGGACATGTCTGCGAGTTCACCCTGCAGGACCCAGGTCTGGGTGCCAATGAGAGAGGGTGCCCCCAATTCCACACAGGGATCAGTGGGCCTGAGCTTGGCCTGGCTGAGCCCAAGCCCTCCACCCAGCACGCCAGCCTGCCCAGGAAGGCACCCTCTGGCCACAGGAGGTATCCACAGCCTGAGCAAGAGTCGGGGGCAGGCACGAGGGTGGGCGTAGGACCCAGGAGTGGGCCTGTGGCATAGGGGGATGAAGATGGCCAGAGGGGGGCCTCGAGAGTGGGGGCCACAGGGAGGCTGAGCTGAGCCACCTGCCTGACAGGTGGAGGCCGCCACACCTGTCAGGGTCAGAGGCGATCACAGGGCAGGGCTGGGACAGCAGGGCCAGACTAGGGGGACAGTGTCACGCAGAAGGGTGGGTTAAACAGATGCCCATTCCTCTGCCCCACAGGACACAAGGGCGAGGAAGCTTCCTCAGGGGCTGACCTGGAGCGCTCTCCAGCAAGGCTGGGGGAGCATTCAGAGAACAACGCTATCGTTAACAGTGGGTGGGTAGCTCCTGCCTGCACATGCCCCCAACCCAGGAAGGAGTCACAACACATGTTACAGCAGGGGTGTGTGTGGTGTGGTGTGGTGTGGTGTGGTGTGGTGTGTGTGTGTGTTGGGAGCTTGGGGACAACATGTTACAACAGGGGTGTGTGGTGTGTGTGTGTGTGTGTGTGTGCGTTGGGAGCTTGGGGACAACATGTTACATCAGGGGTGTGTGGTGTGGTGTGGGGTGTGTGTGTGTGTGCATGCGTGCGTGCGTGCGTGCGTGTGTGTGTGTGTGTGTTGGGAGCTTGGGGGGGCTTTGCACCCACCTATTACCACTATCATTTGAGCCGCCTGAGAGACGGCTTAAGGTGGATCACTTGGCGCCAGACCCGGCTTCTGGTGCCTCAGTCACCCTTTTCCTTTTCCTTGGGGCCTCTACTCCCTGGGTTGCCTGACCCCAAATGTCACTTTCTTACCTCGGCTTGGGGAGGAGCTGCCTGGAGCTGACGCACACCGGGCAGGACCCAAAGCCATCTGAGCCCTGCGTGCGGGCCGGCCTGGGCAGCATCTTCCTGGCCCCATCTGGTGCCCGGCCCCACAGTGCTCCTGCCCAGGGCCCTGCCAGAAGCACACGGCATCCGCTTCTGCCATCTGGGGCAGAATGCGCTGCCCGGCTGCTCAGCAGTTTGCTGAGTGATGTCTCTGTGACCCTGTGTGATGTCTCCTCCCGTGAGCCTGTCTCCCTGAGGAGGAGCCGGATCAGATGGCGTGTGCTCAGGGAACCGGGCCGCCTTCTCCCCTGCGGCCCACCCACAGGTGCTAGGAAGCCTAGCGTGCAACAGGGTTGAGGAATACCAGGGGACTTGACGGAACTGCAAAGTCCGACTTCACCGGACCAACCCTGCTCTTCCAGGACCTGCCCTCCAGCCACAGAGGGAGGGGCTGGCAAGCCCGTGAAGGATAGGTGAGGACAAATTTAAAAGCCTTAAGGAGAAGTGGCTCCACCCCATCCAGGAATGCCCCCTGCTGGGAACCCTCCTGAGGAAATCGTCAGAAAGCTGCAGCAGGTGACGAGGCCCCGTGGCTGCGCCTGTTGCCAGGACATGCTGATAAGGTTAAATTACGTGAAAGGAAATTCACAATGGAGTCCGTATTGCTAAGAGAGCGCTCTAAAAATGGAACCAAGAGGCCATTAAGGAAGTGTGACTTGTGCACGTCTCAGCCTAGATGGAATCTGACCTTCTGACCCGATGAAGTCATCTGCCAGAAACTTGTGACAGCCTGTCTACTCATCAGACCCCCTACCCTAAAAACACTCTTGACACTGTCTACTTTACTGGACCCCTAACCTAAAACAAATATTTTCTGACTTGCGTCAGAGCTAAACCATCCTCACCAGGCAACCTTTAACAGACGCGTGGCTTTTTGTCTTTATAAGCCCGACTCTTTCTCCTCCTCAGAACACTCTTTCGCGCTCACCTGAATCTATGTCTCCCGAACTGTAATTTTTAAGACCTCAAATACACGATTTTCTTATTTGCAGCCTCCTGAATTATTCTTGGGGTTGACAGTAGCCACAAGGGGTGCTCGGCTCAGGTGCCTAGGGCTATAACTGGAGGCGGGGTGGCTCTGGGGGACATGACCCCAGCCCCACCGCCATCCTAGCCCATCCATGCGCCTCCCCAGTGCCCCGGGCCTGAGAAGGTTTCCCTGCTCGGCACATGGCCCTGGGCAGCCTTGCACCCGTCATCCTGCTGAGGGTCTCTCCACTGCCAGCTTCCCCACAGGCTGCAACTGCAAGACCGTGTTCTGGCTCTTACCTTCTGTTGTTCTATGGACAGTCTCCCACCTCCTTCTGGGCCCACCTCCCAAACCCTTTCTCCACAGGCTGAAATGTTCGCCTAGCAGGCCACACCAGGTCCCTGGTGATCCAGGGGCTGCCCACCTCCCTCTCCACCAGGCCCTGCCCCCCACTGCCTTCCCTGAGCCCCAGTCCCACCCTGTTCTCTCTCTGTGTCTGGGACCTCCCCACAGCCAGAGCTGGGCCCTGGAACTGTTGCTCTCCCTGTGTGATGTCTCCTCCCGTGAGCCTCAGCTCCATCAGGCTCCAAGCCCCTGGCCCCCAGAGCTGGCCTGGCACACACAGGACTGCAAGAGGCTCTCAGCATAACAATGCCAGGGCAGTCACAGACAAGCCGGTGCGAGGACACAGGAGGCAAAGAGGCCTCATGTGCAGGCTGAGCCGAAGTGGGGGCTCGTGGGCAGCCCTCTCGGCACTCTGTGGAGTGAGGGTGGTGGGCATGGGGCCGGTGCTCAGGCTCCTGGCGACACCCTCCTGCGGAGCCCCTGCCCCTAGGCCTGCCTCTTGGCACCTACCCGGGGCGACTGGTGGGGCTCCAAGGGGGCCCGACATCTGGTCTGGCGGCCGGGGCCGGTGCCTGTCCTCAGCCGCCCTCTCCTTGTCTTTGTGCTTCTTGGATTTCTTCTTGGACTTGCCGTGCAAGGAGGCGCCGTGGGGCCTGCTGGGCTGGGCACAGTCCGTCAGCAGGGGCAGGCTGAGGCACTCAGTAGGTGCCGGGGCGGCCACTTCCCCACGCTCGCAATCCCGGCCGCTGTGGCCCAGGTCGTTGCTGACGTCGGCCAGGGGGTCGTGGGCCCGTGGTGGCTCCAGCCGCAGGGGCAGGTGGGCGTCTGTACCAGCCAGTGGGCCCGGGGTGGGAAGCAGGGCCTCACGGCCGTGGGGCACACTCAGTTTCCCGTTGACTGCAGGCTGACCTCTCTGGGCGAAGTGCGATATCCTGGGTTTCTTGTTGGCCAGAGGGTCGATGAAATCAGGAGGCTGTGGCCGTTTCTGGGAAGGAAAGGAGACAATTTCAGAGGGGAGCCTGTGCCTAGAGTTACTGGGGAGAGGCTGGGCACCGCAGGCCCGGAGGAAACCCAGTGCCCACACGCAAGGCCCACGCTGACCACATGGGGGCGCGCGAACACTAGCCAGGCCCAGGATGCCCAGAGCTCAGCCGGGGCTGCCTGCCCAGGGTCTCAGCTCTCAGCTGGGCCCAGAGGCCACCAGAGCGGAGGAAGGGCGCTGGGTCATTAGTGGACCTGGTTGCAGACCAGAAGGGCCACCTCTGGGAACTGGTCTAAAACACCACTGTGCTCAGCATCTTCCCTGGACGATGGGAAGAGTGACAGAGCCAAATCTGAGTGACACAGGGCAGCCCCACAGGACAGGACCAACACCTCCAGGCCCCTGACTACTTGGATCCCCATGGCAACCCTGTGACATGGTGCAGGCTTCATCCCCATTTCACAGACAAGAACACTGAGGCCTGTGAGGCAACGCCAGACCACAGGAATGGAGCCAGGATCAGACCAGGTGGCCCAGGACCAGGGAAGCAGCAGTAGGGAGAAAGAAGGCAGATGGGCAACCCAGGATCAGAGGGAAGCAGTGGGGACGCAAGTGAAATGAGGCCCTCTGTTCTCCACAACGGCCCTACAGCCACGGGGAGGCTTTAAGGGTCATGGGCCTAGGCTGGGTGCCTCCAGGGCAGAGGAGGAAGAGGGAGAAGAGGGGCTGGCCTCTCCCAAGCAGGGATGGAGACGTGGGACTCATAAGTCAGAGCATGCAGGTGGGTGGGGAGAGCTTTCACCAAACAGCTCAAGCAACGGTGAGGCGGGTATTGCTGAAGATCAAGCCCCCCAACAGCAAGGCCCCCCCAAATGCCCTTCCCAACTACTGACTAACATGGCCGTGGCCACTGCTCATAGGACCCCACTGCGCCCTGGCTGGTTTTCCAACAGCCCTAGGAGGCAGGAGCGCCCACCACACAGAGAAAGCAGGAGGCTCAGTGTGGTTCAGCAGCCTGCCCTCCCTCGGCCACATACCCACAGGTAAACCAAGGAACCATAACCAAGTCCCAGGCCCAGGACACCCAACCCCCAGCCAGCTGTTCACTCATTCAAGAAAGCTTGCCAGCCCTGAGCCGAAAGCCCAACAGGCTCCGTAGGAACCAAGGCCAGGTCAGGCCCACTGGCTCTGGTGAGACCCACCCTCCCTCCCCACCACGCTCCTACCTGAGGGGGTGAGGCTGAGCTCCCATGCTCGCCCGGAGGACTGTTGGCCGCAAGGTCCCCAGGGAGGCCGCCTGAGCTCTGTGGCTGGCACAACTTCCTGCAAAGGAGAAGCAGGGTGGGTTGGAGGGATCCTCAGCAGTGCCCTGTGGGGCGCACACACGCCCACCTGTCCCTGCACTGACACCACGCTGTCCCATTCACGCCCAGGGATTTGGGGAGGGCCTGACTCCAGAGCAGAACCAGAGCAGGGCTGAGTGTGATGGGTACACCAGGGCCCGGCAGGCAGAGAGCAGCCTGAGCACATTCCACCCTGGGTTTATCCACAGCTGCCCTGTGGCCAAGGTCACAGCCTCACTGCCAGGAGGACTGTCCCGTTGGGTGTTCTGCGCCCAGAGAAGGGTCAGATGACCACCCACTCATCTAGACTCCCATTACCATGGAGACCAAGGACCCATATAAAACTGACCAGACACTCAAGATCCATGCTGTGTCCCCAGGGGAGCTGCTGTCACTGGGGTGCTGGTCCTCACTTTTAAAAACAACTGTCATCCTAATAAACAACACTCACTGCAGAAACAGAGAACACAGAAGAGGACTGAGATGCCCTGGTCTGTGGTGGGAGGGCCTTCCAGATTCAGCGCCCATCGTCCTGGGAGCCCAGGCCACAGCACCTCCAGGGATGGCAGGGGTGGTCACCAGTCCGGCAGGACGCGAGCACAACAATGTAGCCAGGGAAGAGAGAAGAAACACCCCAATGCCTGACACACAAATGGAGGCCCCCGACAGTCACCCCGGCTCGGCGGGGGGGAGGGGGCTCTCCACTTAGCCTCCTGCACTCCCGGAGACTGTGCTCTTCATGGGAGCCCAGGCAGCTGGCCAGGTGCTGGGAGTGGTGCCGAGGGCCCTCCACGCCCTGCAGGGAAGCTGAGCTGAGGTCCAGGGCCATGTCTGCGCTGCTCTAACCAGTGACAAGCAGAGCCCAGCCCCTGACCAACAGCCACACTCTAGACAACTGCTGCTGTCCCCTCCACGGTGGCCTGAAATGCAAGCAGAGCCAAGGAAAAGGGCCCGAAACATGCAGGCACTTGGGGCAACACAATCCACGAGGCTGAGGGCAAGTCTGCTGCTCCAGCCACATGGAAGCAACCAGAGCTTTCGGTTAAAGACAGAGAACCAGGTAGTTACATCCACTCTCTTTCAAGCCCCCACTAAAAAGGCATAAAAGAGAAAGGGAAAAAGAGAGCAATGAGGGGGCTTCCCTGGTGGCGCCGTGGTTAAGAATCCTGCCTGCTAATGCAGGGGACACGGGTTCCAGCCCTGGTCCGGGAGGATCCCACATGCCGCGGAGCAACTAGGCCCGTGCGCCACAGCTACTGAGCCCACGTGTCACAACTACTGAAGCCCACATGCCTAGAGTCCGTGCTCTGCAACAAGAGAAGCCACCGCAGTGAGAAGCCCGCGCACCGCAACGAAGAGTAGCCCCCGCTCGCCACAACTAGAGAAAGCCCACGTGCAGCAACGAAGACCCAACGCAGCCAAAAATAAATAAAATACATTTATTAAAAAAAAGAGAGAGAGAGAAATGAGCAATGATATTCAATGCAGAAGTACAAGTGGTGACTGTCCTATAGGATCCAAGAAAACGGAGTCCCAGGCCACAGAACCCCACGGGCCCAGGATGGGTGCCTCAGGAACCTCAGCAGAGGGGCCCCTGCCAGGCTGTCCCCCCAGAGTCCTGCTCTGGGTCCCGGCCTGCTGTGGGGCAGCAGGGAAGGGAGCCCACAGCATGTTCAGGAGTGAAGGAGCCCAGGCCTTCTCCAGGATGCTCGGGCCACACAGGATGGACAGAGACGTGGCCTCGGGAGAAGAGGAAACAGAGGGGCCTATGGGGGATTCAGAAACGCCTCAGCAGTGCTCCTGAGGAGGCTGCGTTGCCTATGGGAAAGTCCTGAAGAGGCTGCGCACCCGGGCTTCCAGGCAACAAATGTCAGACCCCAAAATAGACAGGAAAATGCATTTGAAAACAAAGAGAGACTCTGTAAGGGGATGAAAACTTTAAATCCACGAGAAAAACACCATCCTTAATAGCCTTAGAAAGACACAGAACTTAAATACACATTTCTCCAAAGAAGACATACGAATGGCCAATAAGCACATGAAAAGATGCTCAACATCATTATTCATCCAGGGAAACACAAATCAAAACCATGATAAGATACCACTTCACACCTGCCAGGATGGCTAGAATCAAAAAAATGGAAAATAACAAGTGTTGGTGAGGATGTAGAAAAACTGGAACTAAGTACTGCTGGTGGGAATGTAAAATGCCGTGGCCACTGAGAAAAAGTTTGGCAGTTCTTCAGAAAGTTAAACACAGGATTACCATATGGCCCAGCAATTCCACTCCTCAGTGTATATTTGAGAGAACTGAAAATCGATGTCAGCTATATTCATGTCCTGGTACAGGAATGCTCATGGCAGCACTACTCATAATCATGAAGAGGTAGAAACAATCCAAGTGTCCATGGACAGACAAATGAATAAACAAAATGCCCACACAATAGGATACTACCTGGCCATAAAAAAGAGTGAGGCTCTGACACGTGCTACAGTTGGACGAAACTTGAAAACCTAATCCCAGTGAAAGAAGCCAGACACAAAAGGCTGGAGTGCGCAATCCCATTTGTATGGAGCATCCAGAACAGGCGCACCCACCAAGACAAGAGGCAGCTTAGTGAGGCTGGGAGAGGGGGAACGGGGAGTGGCTGTTAACGTGGGGTTTCGTTTTGGGGTGACTGCTTTGGAACTAGAGAGAAGTGGGAGCTGCACCTTGGGAACTAGCAACAATGGCAAAAAAAGAGACAGAGGGAGAAGGTGAAGAAATCTTCCAAAAGTAGAAGAAATTAAAAGAAACAACAGGGAAGACAATGGTGAACGGTGCAGCACAGCCCCCAGTGGCAGAATGAGAGGAAGGGCGAGGGAGGCCAGTGAGGCCTCTCACAACCACACCCAGGACGGGAAGAAGGACGAGGCAAGTTTTCAGACTGCAAGGGCTGGGGCGCCGGTCCCAGATCACACACCAGGCCATCCTGTGACCATGCAGATGGATACAGGGCCAGGAAGGGAATCTCCGTGGCTTTCCAGGGGCCAGGTCTTCAACATAGAGGGAAAGTTCCTTCCAATCTGGAAGACTAGACTTCGCCAACTGCCAATCCAGTGTGACGGCCACCCAGGCGTGAAGATATGACAGATGGAGCTCCCAAAGCCCTCTCCTCTGAGAGATGCTCCAAGAGCTGCGTCCCTTCAACCCCAGGGCAGAATCACAGACCCAGGAACAGAAGGACCCGCGAGGGACGGGGGCAGCTCCCGGTGGAACCCCTGATCCCCTGATAGTGATAAAAGGCCACGGCACAACCACGGGGAGCTTGGGGTTGGACATGAAGGACACAGAACGCTGAGCAGAGAAAGTAACAACTCGGCCAAGCAGGTTACCAACTCCAGGGAAAGCATGATGCGTGCGAGACGGACTGAGGCTCGGGTTGTCTAGGCTGTGCCCTGGGGGAGGTGAGGCCAGGACACGGGCAGGCCGGGGTGACTGATTTCAGGGCCAGGTGGAGTTGAGGCCTCATCCTGCACTGCGACGTCCACAGACTCCTCCTGGGACAGGCCAGGCCCAAGCAGCTACACACGTGGGGACTAAAAGCACAGGGGCAGCATCCAAGTCAACAGCCGAGATGCTGGGAGTGCACGTCTGTGCAGAGCAAAGCCACGGGGGCCCAGGCAGACCCTGGAAGCGTGAGCATGTTTAAGTCAGGTACGAGTTCAGAACAAGCTGTAGGAAAAGGAGGTGTTATAGCCCCTGGGGTGACACAAGTCCCCACACCCTGCCTGTAACAACAGAAACACCCCAAGATCCTGTTTTTTTCCTTCTTGCCGTGAGACCACAGCATCAAGACCTGCTATAACTGGGGCTTTCTTCAGGAAGGGAGCAACCTAAAGAAAAACAAGTTGTGCAGAGGGGCGCCTGGAGAAACCTTCTGTGTGGCTGCGGGCATCAGGGGTGTTGACCCTGCCCTCTGCGCGCCAATCAGTTCACGCTTCCAAGGGCAGTAGGAGCTGTCGGCTTCCCAAGAGGCTTCCGGTGGCGAGGCTGCTCTCCCAGCGGCCCACGCAGACGGAGAGAAGAGCATCCAGACAGCCCAGAGCGAAAACAAGGGAGGAAGCGTGAGCTTGGCATTATACTGAGCTCCAGAG
Organism: Orcinus orca; assembly: GCF_937001465.1. Classification (NCBI taxonomy): domain Eukaryota; kingdom Metazoa; phylum Chordata; class Mammalia; order Artiodactyla; family Delphinidae; genus Orcinus; species Orcinus orca. The sequence goes on along the minus strand of NC_064561.1, from coordinate 11,493,334 downwards.
TCCGCATCCCTAGGAACCTCCCACCTAACACCCCTCAAGATTCAGCCCAGGCGCTGTTTCCTACAAACCACACCCATTCACACACAGACAGGCTGCTTGCTCTCGGCCACACCCCTTCCTGGGAGCTCTGGGAGGACAAGACGCTTGGGGTCTGAGATCAGCGAGGCACCCAGTGAGAGGCTCTGAAGGAAGGAAGAGTGGAAGCAGCCTCAAGGTGCCCCCTACCATGTGCCCCTGGCCACCTCAAAGCACTAGGGTGGGTGTAAGTGACTATCTCAACCCTTTGCCAAAAAACGTGATAGATGTGAACACCTGCAGGAGGTGACTGCCTACCCAGGATGTGCTTTGCTGGGGCAACAGAGGACCCCCAGAGAGGGCAGTGGGGGCCGGGGGGGCACCTTCTGCTGAGACCATCTCCTCTCAGCCTCCCTGAGCACCCAGAGACCTCCAGACAGCCAGAGCAGTGACCCCGGGACAGCAGGTGAGTGTCCCGCAGGGCCAAGGAGGAACTCAGGGTTCACCTAGACTGGCCCCGACTCAGCTCTGCTTTCCAGACGCAATTACTGCTTTAAACAGCTAAACTTAAAAAAAAAAAAAAATCAAAAAAACAAAAAAAACCCAAAACCCTTCATAAATAGCTCCAAGTCCCTGAGAAATCACTTAAGGACTAATTAGCATATCAGGCTGTTCTGAACAGCACTTCACTTCACAGCCTGGGCTCCGGAGCCAGGCATCAATTGAGAAGGAAATCATTAATTGCTTGCCTCAGATGGGGGCCTACTTACCCACTTCTCCCTAGAGCTACCGTGGCCACTCCTGACTTTGGGTCCCAATTAACCAGAGAGGGGATGCATTTAATTAATGCTGCTTAATCTTGTCTGTGGGGAGTTTTGTTTTGCTTCTCTCTGCTTCTCGTCCTTGAGAGGCTCTTTTTAAGAAAGAGGGCCCGCAGCAGACGCCTGTGGGGATGTGCAGGTTTTGGAAGCAACCTTGACAGGAAGGGCAAGAGGGGGCAGAAGGAACGGTCTGGGGCCTTCTGTCCGGGCATTCTGGTGTTCAAGATGGTGACTCACACCCTCCACCCCACTCGGTAAGGGCTGGCCTTTACCCTACAGGAGGACACGGTGGGCCACCCAGGCAGTCTCCACAGACCCCTCCATCCTGCTTGCGGGCCCTGCAGCCTTTGGGGCCAGATGAGGCCCCCCCAGCATCCTTGGGATGAGATCTGCCCCAGGTACAGGGGCTGGGAACTCGCTCAGGGATAGGGAGGCAGTTACCGGATGAGCATCCGCTTCAGCAACTTCTGGTCCCCCTCTGAGTAGCCGGGCCAGTCCTTCTGCACATCCTTGTACACACAGTCCTTCAGCGTGCACGTGCCATCCTTGGCATTCACGTTGGCTACCTGCAAGACAGAGCTGGTGTCACCTTGTGTGATGCCCGAGAGAGACAGATGTTCCTGAAAGCATCTGCGAGGGGGCAGGGAGAGGCGGAGACAGACGTGAAAGGGGAAAGAGGACAGCACACTCCCTCCCCGAGCCAACACCTCACCCCACAGCTCCCCTGCGTGCCAGTGCAGCAACCCTCGGGGTGCAGAAGGGTCAGGGCAGCAGGTCCATATATACACGTCTTACAGCTGCTGGAGGCTAGGTTGGCTCCAAAAAGGGGAGGCTGCCATCTATACTCCCAAGACTCCATCACCAGCCCATCCCCCTGCTATGGACTGAACCATTTTTGTCCTCCCAAAGTCCACGTTAAATCTTAACCCCCTTAATCTAAGGTGATGGTATTCGGAGGTGGGGCCTTTGGGAGGCGATTAGGTCATGAGGGTGGAGCCCTCATGATGGGGTTAGTGTCTTTATAAAGGAGAACCCAGAGAGCTCCTTCACCCCTTCCCCCCTGTGATGACAGTAAGAAGGCAGCTGTCTATAAACCAGGGCACATGCCCTCACCAGACACCCAATCTGCCAGCGCCTTGATCTTGGACTTCCCAGACTCCAAAGCTGTGAGAAGTAAACGTCTGTGGTGTATAAGCCATCCAGTCTATGGTATTCTGTTACAGCAGCCCGATGGACTAACATACCCGCTCTCGGATTCAGACCTCCTGTGGCAGAGTCGGCCGAGACTGGGGTGCTGGGTGAGTGGTGCCTCCAGGGGCCATGCTGAGCCCACCTTCCCTGCAACCAGCCAGCCCTGCTGCTGCTGGTTAACAAAAGCTGAGCTTGTCTCCAAGACTCTTTAGAAGATGGATTTAAAACGTTTGCCATAAGATGTTTGACGGAATTCAGGCCCCTGACCTGAAGCGGGCACTTCCCTGAGTGTCTCGCTTGGGCACCATGGTCTCCAGAACACACGTGTGTAGCCGTGTGGCTGGCGCGCTGTTTTTCGCTATCACTGAGACTACAAGTTCTCCACATCACAGCAGTTTTCACAAGGAGTATTTTTAATGGTTGAGTAATATTCCACCAAGTGGCTACACTGTGATGTACTCAAACGTTTCTCCTTTGTTGGATGCTGACGCCGTTTCCAGTTTCTCTGTAGCATAAACAGACGTCACTTGTGCAGGTTTTTCCATGCTGGTGATGGTTTTCTTCAGCCAGCTTCCCGGAAGTGGGATTAGTGGGTCAAAGGCTCTGAACATTTTTATGGTTCTTGATACGTTTTGCTAAAATGCTCTCCAGAAGAGCCACCCACCCGTCAACACTCCCACCAGGAAGATGGAACGCCTTAAATCTTTTCTGTTTTCACAGAAGGAATAGAGAAGGCGCCTTTGAGCAGTGTGGTTTTGTTAGTGCTGTTCATCAGAGTCCCTGGTCACTTGCGGGGGCTGGAAATGAGCATCCTGGGTGAGGCACAGCCCCCGACACCTTCCCATCCCCAAGCTGGTGGGGGTCCTCCTGCCCCCCACACCGCTGCGGAGAACAAGTTGGGTAGTAAACACAGAAGCACAAGGCAGCTGGGGCAGTTTAGGAGAAATCAGAGCGGGCGCGAGGAGGATGCTCTACCCCAAGACACTGGCTGGGCCACCCCCTAGGAGCTGCCAAACCCAAGTCCACTGGAGAAGCTGGAGCCCAGTACGGTGCCTCTCTGGTCCCAGGAAAGGACCAGGAGCAATGAGAATGTCACAGGGGTTAAAAATGGAGCAGTGCCCCAGGCAGACCTAAGTCAGAACCACCAGACCCCTCTCTCTCCAGAGAACTGAGCCTGGCATCCCTGCCGCATCTGAGGGCTGCTCAGTGGGTAAATCTCAGGTGTAATCAAGTGCTCGGTCAGCTAAGGGTCACATTCTGCATTGTGCTTTTTTATTCTGGGCACAAACAGAACAAGATTAGAGAGCGGGAGCAAGGGCATTTCTAAGAACGCTATACCAGGGGCTGAGGGCCTGGCTGGATGGCAATGCAAGCTACGGGCACAGCCAGGGGTGGGCGTGGCTGCCGCACTTGTCTCCAGTCTTGGCTCATGTCTGATGCCTCTGTCCAGCTCCCTTCAGCCCTGCTGCGGTCACCCCGTGCTGCAGGAGGCAGCTCTGGGTGGCCCCCAGCCCAGGGAAAGGGCCTCCCACATACTTCCCCCATTTCCCAGGGGCACGGCCGGCACGCGACTTTCCAAGGAAACGAGCGCCCTGGGAATGTTGTTCCTGGTTCTAGAGCTTTCTGGGTGCTTTGGCAAGCCCCTTTGCCAAAGAAAACTTCTGGGCTCCAGAGCCATGCATCTATCTTCTAATAGGCCCCGAGCCAACTCCTAAGCTTGCAGGGAGAAACAGTGCTGCTCAGTCCTTGCCAGCATGACCTCCACGTGGGGGACAGCGGCTCAGGAGGCCAAATCCGCACAAAAGCACCCAGTGAGTGGACATGGGCACTCCTGACAGTAACGTGAGTCTCTGGTGAGCACCTCAGCCCTCAGGACACAAGAGGATGCTCCTCGGGTGAAGGATGGGGGAGGCACCCTTCACCTGCTCTGTGGATGGGGCCCAGCCCCTGCCCAGGCCTGCATCTGCGCCTCGGAATGCAGGGGAATGGAATGTCACAGAGGCCTCTCTTCCCTCTTCACCCGTTCCCTTTGCCCTGAACTCTCGGGGGGTAATGGGTAACACAGGGACCCCAGCCAGAGCACGGGGGGATGAGAGCCATGCCGACATCCTCCCAACAAACGTGCTGTGTGGTCACAGCAGCCTTGGACTGCACTGGGGATGGGGAAGAGAAGTGCCCAGAGGCCTGCTGAAGAACTCGGTAAATCTGAAACTCATCCTCAGACATAGCTACTGATGGTCACGGCGCGTACTTTCTGCTATAGGAGGCACCATCCAAGTGCCCAGAGTATCTGAGGCAGGGCCACGCCTCCTCCTCAGGATGCTGGCGTGACTGCTGCTGGCTGTGCCATCCTCACAGCGCTCTGAGGTGGCCCATCCCCACTTCATGGCAAAGTGGTATCCACATGGCCCAGCTGATGTGGTGAAGCCGGAGTGAGCCACTCACCTTCTCAGGGGTCTTCAAGTTGCCTCCTCTAGGGTAGGGCCTCAGGAAGGTGCTGGGGCCACCACCCTTGCTCCAAAGCCCCGGTTGCTTAACAGCAGGCTCCACCTGCTGGCACCACGCTCCTGCCCGCTTAGCTCTTGACCCCAAGAGAGGTGCTGTGGTCATGCCCCAGCCGCAGATGGAAGCCTGAGGGTCCAGACATGAAGCCCCTTGCCTGGAGCCACAACTGATGAGCAATAAGGAGGCCCTTGCTGTCTGACTGTGAAGCCCGAGCTCTTGCTAACTCATGCTTGCGGGTTCCTCAGACTTCGTTCAATTCTAAAAACCTTGTGCGACTGAAGTCTTGGATCCCCTGTGCTACGCGCACTGCCTGTGTGTCCGCAGCTGGTAAGGAGGAGGGCCCTGGACAGTGAGTGCCACATGCGCAGCCCAGGCCAGTCCAGGGCAAGCACGCACCTGCTGGAGGAGGCCGTCCAGCGCGTCCTTGTCCGCCTGGGCCAGGCCGTCCTTCTGCAGCCTCAGCAGCAGCTCGGCCTTCCGGTAGGGCCTCAGCGCCAGGAGGTGCAGCACCCGGTCACGGAAGGGCCGCTGAGACACCCCGCTGCCCCCGCTAACGCTGCCAGCGCTGGTTTTCTTGATGGCGCTTGCCAGGTTGATGGGGGTCGCCCGCTTCCGGGAGGGCACAGCATCCACTGCCCCCGGGGCCGGTTTCCGAAACTGAACCTTTTTGCCTGCAATAAGAGCCAGGCATTAGGGACTGGAAGGGGTGAGGGAGTGGCCACCGTGTCCCACTGCCTGGGGCCGACGCCAAGTTCCTGAGCGAGCTCGTGGGCACCCGTGGATGGCCGATGGCCGACAGCCCCAAGCTCTCACTAAGCCCAAGAGAAGGCAATTCAAGCCTCGTCCAGCCCCACCTGCTCAGTGGGGCCCTTGGGCGGCCGAGACTGCCACCTGCTGACCACAAACAGCTCAGTGGGCACTTGCAGGGCCCCACAGTCTCAGAAGCGGGAGCTACAGGAAAGAGAAGCGGGCTTAGAGCCTTAACTGACTTCATCATGGGCAGCCTACATCCTGGGGACCCAAAACACCTGACCCATATGGGGAGAGGGGGCTGATGTTAACAAGGGAGTCCCATAACTGCCAGAGGCAGGCACCCAGAGACTGAACTCCACAGCGCTATGCTGGTCCCACAGGATCCGTCATTCTTTTTTATGAAAAAGGAGAAGGAAAATAAAGGCGTCAGGGCCACTTGGGCAGCTGCTCTAGAGACCCCAGGGTGTGAGCAGCTCCCCAGCTGTGGCCCTGGCAAGTGCTCCTTGGGCAGACCTGGCTGTGCTTGGAGGCCCGGGGGCAGCAGGCCGATCCCCCACCCTCTTGCTGCAAACAGAGACGTACAAGGGGATCCTCCATGGAGCCTCCAGCACTGCTCTCGAGGGAGGGTGCTTCCACTCCTAAGTCATTAACTCCACCTTGGACGGCGCTCCCGCCACTGCAGGAACGAGGACTGCTGAGCAAAGTCAGCGCACACCTTGAATCCTTGGGCCAGAAACCTCTCCACGACGACTTCCTTTTGCATGTATCCCTCAAATCTGATTTGTCAAATGAACACAGGGAGGAAGTGCTTTTAGAATCCTCAGGGCCAGACTTCGTCCCCAGAGGACCCATCTGACGGGCCGACGTGGGGTGGGGGGAGAGGCCTGACACACCCAGGATGTGCACGTCGGTGGCTTAAGAGGCCAGGACACGAGCGTTTCCACCAGAACGTAAACTACTGCAAAAACCTTCATTGTACCCGAAATGGCACCGTAACACGAATTTTGGACCAAGTTTTTGACTGAAAGACCCACCCAAAATGTATTCAAATGTGTACAAATGTCCACATTTGCATCTTGAAGCAAAAGCAGGCTCTGAAGCCCTTTTAGATTCTGGCTGGCACCTCTTGGGCAGCTTACTGCCCAGGGCTCAGGCTCCCTGGTCACTTACAGCCACATCCACTGGGGCCCAGCGCTGACAGGCAGGACAGATTCCTGCACCGTCTGGGGTTTCATTCAGAGCCAACCCCACTGCCAAGCAAGGAAAATCGCATGCTCTTTGGAGCAATGTGAAACGCTCTTGCTTTTCCTTAAAGAAGAAAAAAAACCCAAAAGCCATCAAGTTCTCCCTTGCTGTAAGCCGTTTCACACCTCTCTCAGGGCTTTCTTGCCTGGCAACGCATTCCAATGACTCCTTAACTCCATCTGCATCCAGGAGGCGGGAAGACTACAGCAAGATGACGGGGCTTTCTAAATGGATAAATAGATAGTACTCTTCTCCCTATACTTTTAATGTTGTCAGTGTCTCGACTTCACTGAAATTGTTTCCAAGCAGATGCTGAGGGGCCAGAGCCTTCCCAGTGAACAGGGATCAATGCGTTTCCTTCCTGGTCTCCACCTTATGGCCCCTCGCTGGCCCCAACACAGCAGCAGGCCGCCCGCCACAGGGTGCATCTCGTCATCTGCACCTTGCCCCGGCCACGTCGGTCTTGGGAAGGAGACATCTGGGCAGGTGAGGGCAGGGGTGGCAGCTGGAGGACAGACCGAAGCTCTAGCTTCATGTAGGGTGAGTCTCCATGATGGGCAGAGGTCCCTAAGGCTACAGCCTGGGAGAGGAGCCCTGAGATTCAGAATGCCTGGAATTCTCGGGTCCCTTAGTCCATCTTGGGTTCAGAAGGCAGCAGATGCCACCCAGGAAGGACCTTCTGTCCTGACCCAACACTGACCCAGCTCATCCTACCTCTGTCAACCCGTCACTCCCGCTCCTGGTCTGGATGGGCCCTGAGTCTCTCCTGCTCCCCCGACAGCTGCCCAGCAGGTGCAAGGCCCCCACAGGTGGAGCCCCAGGCCCCTGATCCTCACCCAGGTAACGGCCTCCGGGCTTGATGACGATGGCGCCTCGACTCCGCGTCTCCTCCTCAGCCTGTGCCAGGCTCTGCCGCGCTTTCTGGTAGGAGTCGTCGGTGGCACACACTGTGATTTTGTCCTGGATGCTGCCCAGGCAGTCCAGGTGGACATCCCCATGGCTGCAAGACAAGGGGCCAGAAGCTGGGATGAGCACCTGGGATGACCAGGAGAGATGGTCACCACCCCCATGTCCAAGAAATGGGGCTTGGTGCTGACTTGGGCAACACGGTTTCTTCAAGGCACATCTTGACCCGAAAGAAACAAGGGAACCCAGGTCCCTGGGCCACAGGTGGCACGCCAGGACCTAGACCTGTGCCCTGAACACACTGTAAGGAGCCAGGGTAGCTCACTTGAGAAGGGGAAGAAGGGGCGCTGGGGCTGGAGGTGGTGGGTAAACATCTGCACAGCAGGCTGGGGCAGGGGACACCACAGTGGAAGTCGGGGGAGGCGGGTCTGCCCACTGGGAGACCTGGGGCAGCCTGGGCAAGGCTCACCTGGAGACGTACTGCTGGATGCAGTCAAAGCTGCCCTGGGGGCTGTCACGGCCGATGTTGGAGAGGTAGAAGGAGAACGTCCGCGGCTCCGTGGGGCAGTCAGGCTGGGGGATGGAGATGTGCTGCGTGGAGAGGGGGGGACATCACCGGTAGGTCCACAGCACAGAAGGGACCACAGGATGGGCCAGCACAGGACCCAGGCCCATCCCTGAAGCATGCCCCTTACAGTGGGAATGTGCAACCACATTCCTTTGAAACGCACCTTTGTTTTCCCGACAGTGACAGGACCAGCGTGTCACCATGGACAGGCTGCTGGTGGGTCCTGGGTTCTCATGCAGTGGCAGGGGGGTGGGGTCCTGTGTCTGGTTTCTAAGCAGCAATGGCAACTCAGTCTGAGGAGCACAGAGCACTCAGCACACAACCAGAGGCAGGGACCCCACCCCAAGCTGGGCCATGACTCAGTTTCCCCACCAAACAGGGCTGATCTGGTTCAGGACAACCGTAAAGATGAGATGAGACAAGATGGGTGGGCGTCAGCAGCGGGCAGGGCATGCTGAGAGGTCGAGATACCCTGACCCGCACTCCTACTTAGCAACGCCCTCTCCACCTCCTCCAGGCCAAACACTGATGACTCCACCTGGGTGTCCGTGAATAAGGCAGGCACGGGCTCCGAGGGGCTCACAGAGGGGCAGCACTTGCCCCCAATCAACCATGACAGGGGATGCGTGTGCCATGGTTTATGTAACCCCAACTTCAGAGAGCACCACTGTAGCCTAGCGAGGCAAAGCCACAGCCGCCAGAGGGAAGAGACAGACGACCTGGCTGACAGACAGACAGACAGCACTAGTCCTGGCCAAAGTGCAGGGCTCAGCGTAGGCAGGACATCCAGAGGCCACTTTATTCCAGGCCGACCCTCTGGCCCCCTGCCCACACTGGGTGAAGGCCAGCAGCTGCTGAAAAACACAGACAGGAAAACCTGACATTCCGGCTGCCAGCCCCTGTGCAGGCAGTGGAAGGGCCTCCAGAACCCTGTCACCAGAGGTGACCAGCCTTAAAGTAATCCCTGGGCTTGAGCACAGGAGCTCATCACAGCTAGGCAGACACACAAGGTGGGGTCACAGGTGGTCAACAAGAAGGGGCAGCACTGGGGGTTAGGGGGCAGCAGGCCTCGTTCCTGGGCTGTCGCACCAGCCCAGCAGGCCAGGGCGAGCACGTCTCCTCTTTGGTTGTGTGAGGACGCTAACACGCCTCATCAGTACTGGACAGAATGCGGCTCAGGGCTGAATCCCCCCTGCCCTGTGCGCAGCTGTCACGTGTGACTGCAGGCAGCTCAGCCTGTCTGAGCCTTGTCCGTGAGAGCAAGGACACGGCAGCTTGGGCCACAGGGAGGGATGCGGCTCCCCTGCCCCAGCCCTCAGGGTGGTGTGTAGACCCATGAGGGAAGCTGGGAGGTCACACAACCCAGGGCTGGCTCAAAATGCTGCAGGAACCCCTCAATGCACAGCCAGTCCCTGCTCCAAAGAGAGGCCCCTGCCGTGCACATTGAGAGCCAAGGCGTCACAGAGTGGCTCCCAGGCACAGCCGCTCAGGGCAGGAAGGGCCTGGCCTGGGGGAGAGGGACAGTCTGCACCAGCCGTCCAAGGACTGCAAATGACCTTGGGCCAATGATCATCCCTGTCCCCCACGTCCCCGCCCCAGGATGAATGCTGCCCAGGAGAAAGGCTGCCCTGTTGGCCCAGCTCCACCCAGCCACCCAGCTGGGGTCTGTCCAGCACTCTCTCCTGGCCCTCCAGCATGATCCTGTCAATGCAGTTCGGGGGCAGGGCCCCCCCCCCCCCAGGACACACACCCAGTGGCAGGTGAGGCCAAAGTCCATGGAGGAGACCAGCAGGGTGGCAATGCCAGGTCGGCCCTGGCCAGCCACGCAGGCCCTCATCTCAACACAGACACCTGTTTCTTTATGAGGGTCAAAAAGAGATGGAGCAGCTCACACTCAGCATCTATAAAAAATTCAAACCCAGACTGCCTGCTATCACTCACCTCGGGCAGGAAAACACACATGTACACACACACACACACACACACACACACACACACACACACACGCTCCAGTGCGTGTGCAGCATCTCGTCCAGCACTAGTAGCCACCCTGTGTTGTCTGCTCGTTCCTTTGCAGATGTGACTTTTGTTCTCCATTATAGAAGTAACTGAAAACCCAGCACTCAGATGCTTCTGAGGGTCACTGTGGGAGATGCACCCGCAGCCAGGTACACACTGATGCAGTCGCCCAAAATGCGGCAGGAAGACTGTGCACCACCAAGTCAGAAAAATCAAAAGGCACTTCCGATGGAGCCTGAACCCCAACACGGGTGGCTCTTCCTCCATCCTGACCTTGATCCTCTCCCCTCGCCACATCCCGGCTCTGGCAGAGACCAGGCCTCCCCAGGTGGCATTTTTCCATCTCAGTCTGCTCAAAGGGCAGTGGCTGCCATGACTGCCACAGTCCCCATCAGGCTATCGCCCCTACGAGGAAAGGAGAGGGTACGTACAGCATGAGCTCTGATGCAACCGTGCTTCTCTCTGGGCAGGGGTGTGGTGGAACCTTCACTGTGATCCTTTTACCCTGTGAGAAACTTTTCCACATGGGTATGTATGGCCACTTCCAAAATCCTGGAGGCGGGGGCACAGCACAGAGCCCAGAGGAGGGTCTGTGCAGCTACTGGGGCTGCAGGACGGTGGGAAGAGGAGCTTGCTTGGAGCCTGGCACTGGAGGCTCTTGAAGCCCCAGGCCCTTCCCAGCTCTGTGGCACCACCCCCTATGGAATCCTCTGGTTAACAGGCTGTTTTGCTGCTGGTTAACGATGCTGGTTAATGGCTACCAGTCACTGGAAACCAGCAGGGAAACCAGCCAGCTGGGCACGAATGGCTCAGGAATGCGCGGCTTTCTCTGTGACAGCGGAGAGCTCGACACATTTTCCGAAACTTGGGCCCCGCTTAGCAGTACGTGTGCCTTCTGGACCAGGTCTCAGCTGCCACGTGGCCCTCAGCTGGCCCGAGCATGGCAGGTTTGGGTGCATCTGATGTTAGCCCCAACTCCTGGTTATGGAGAGGCAGAGGGAGTTGTCATGTGTCTGTGTGCACAGACGAACAGATGGACCTGGAGCAACAAACAGCCTTGTCCCATCCCAAATGGTCCTGGGCACCTGAGGGACTGACATCCGCCTCTGAGGCCTAAGGCCCAAGAGGGGGTGTTGGTTCCACTGCGAGTAGGTCGAGTCCCTGCCAGAGCCCTTAAATCAACCCCCTTTGAAATCTGTCCCAAGTCAGGCCGGCAGCCCTCCCCCAGACCTGCCGGGCCTGGTCTGTCTGCGGTGCAGGTGGGAGCTTCGACGAGACAAATCAGGTCCCGAGCTGGGTGGGGGATAAATGGTGGGGAGCACTTGGTATTCCAGTCAGGTAAGAACAAGACAAAACAGGCACACACAGGAACCAAACTGATGAGCCAGGCTCTCTCCAGCCAGAGGGGTTTTCAGAGAACGTTTGTTTTCATTATCTTTCTTTTCCAGGGAACCCTCAGAATAAAACATATTTTGGGTAAAGAGTTACTACTGCGCAGCTAAATACAACTCCTAAGAGTTGTAGTGGCCTCTTCCGCCCACTGGGAGGCTAGCTTCCTCAACCCCAGACCCAGGGCGCTTTCTAAGCACCTATTTCCTTCTGGAGAGCCGCTCCCGCACACTGTGGGCCCTGGGAAGCGGGAGTGCACAACGCCCGCCCACCTGCCCGCCCCTTCCCGGGCTTTCCAAGTTATCCCCATGACACAGCAACAAGCACCCCTGTGGCTCAATCTTGCACACATCCCTAATGATTCCCGCAGAGTTGGCTCCTAGATCACAGAGACACCAGTCAAAGGCCCTTGACAAGTGCCACCAAACCTCATTCTGTAAACTGCCGTTTGGGTTCCTGCTGCAGCACATGCAAATGCCTTCAACAGCCCTGGATGCCAACCCTACTTCCCTTTCTTTCTTTTTTCATCAACTGAAGAGTGCTGGGCTGCAGCCGGCCAAGTGGGGTTTTCTTTTCCCCTCTGCAGCCTGACGCTTCACCAGCTGTCAGGGGCTGACAACTTAGAAGTGACCCCTGATGGCAGAGGGGCCCAGGTCAGCCAGCTCAGTGTCTGTGAGAGGGCAGAGAACACACATGTACACGGCAAATGAAACAAAGGTGAGCATTTTGCTCTGAAGACGATGCCCTAGATGCCCTAGATCATGGATGTGCTACAGGTGGGGCCAGGCTCTCCGGGGAACCTGGCAATGCCATACAGTTGCCCCAAGGAACCAGCCAACACCGGGGCCCAGCCGCACAGCACCCAGCCCTTGTGGCGCTCACAGCACAGGCGGGGAGGTGGCTGGACTGGATGTGACTCCCAACCCAGGAGCTGAGTGACACCGAGACCCTACGCCAGCTGTACTACATTCACATCAGGTGGGGATTAGCACCAGGAACTGAGTGAGCGGGTTCTGGAATGCAGGGAGGACTCTGGTTCTCCTAAGGCCAAGTTAACCTGCATACAACCCTTGAGGTGGGTGGCCCATCTCCTGGGCAGGGAGGCCAAGGGACAGAGGGAGAAGATCTGGCCAAGGTCCCTGAGCTAAGGAGCAAATAGGGTCTCAATCTTCAGTCTGCCAGCTTCATGGGCCTCTGGGAAGTGGGCCCTGTCGGCCTACACGGGGTCCAGAACATCGAGTCAGCCCAAGCATCAGGAACGCTGAATGAGCCTGCCCAACTCCACCCACCAGCCTCCTACTCTATTTCCAACCTCACAGGTGGAGTGTACGGAGCGACCAGGAGAAGTGGGAGCGGAGAGCGAGGCACCCTGCCTCCTCCCCTCCTCCGCTCTGGGTGACCATGCAGGTATGGCCTGGTCAGGACAGAGTCCGCCGTGTGCCTGGCACCAGGCCAGGCCTCTCACACCTGGCAGGGAGGAATGGTCACATTCCATCAATGCCCAGGAGGAGAAGGACAAGGTCCAGAGGTCATAAGGGGCAGACTTAGCACCTGATCCTTCACAGCAAGCTGGGAAAGCACCCCCCTTGTCACACAGCCCCCTCCAGCCCTCACATGGTCTCAGGGAATAGCCTCTTAGTGGAGACTCATGGCCTGGCTTGCCCCGAGCTGCAGCGCAGGGCCTCCACACCCTCAGAACCTTCTAGGAACTCCATTACACATGAGAATGCCCAGAAGGAAGGAAATGTGGGCAAAGCATAAGTCTAAGACTAAGATGTTGGGACCCCTAACTTGAATGGATGTGGCTCTTAGGTTTTGCACAGGAATTTGGGCGACACGGGGTACAACCCAGGAGAACCTCACAGCGCTTCTATGAGCAGCCACGTGGTGCCTTGCTGACTAGAAAGCATCGCTCACTGGATAAATGAACACCAATCCGTGCACTGGCTTCCTCATCTTCCCACGGCTGCTGAGGGCACAGAGTGATCATGGGCCACAAGAGGGCGCCACTGGGCCAGTCTGGCAGCAAGCCCAGCATTGACCTCCAACCCCTGGGGAAATGTCTCAGGGAAGATAAAGTGCAGACTGCAAAAGGGTGACTGGCAGAAGACTGATGGGGCCAATGAAGGTGTGGAGGAAGCCCCAGAGAAGGCACGGGGAGGCGGGGGGGTGGGGGTGTCGGGGGGAGGGCCCTGGGGCCTTTAAGGGCCCCACCGACCTTGACTGGTCTTGGGGTGATGGTCAGTTCGTGTGTCCCCCTGGCCAGGCCACAGCCCCCAAAGACTCTATGAGTGGTAATCTGGGTGTGCCGTGGAGGTACTCCGTAGATGCAGTGACACCCACGACCAGCGGACTTTAAGGAGATGACCCTCCATGCTCTGGGTGGGCCTCATCCAACCAGCTGAAGGTCTTAAGAAGGAAACTAAGGCCTCCCTGAGGAGGAAGAAGCTCACCTATGAACCCCAGTGCCAGCTCCTACCTGCCCCATGGAATTCAGACTCATCAGCCCCACTACCACATGAGTCAATGTCTTGCAATAAATCTCTTGGTATCAATGTATCTGCACATTCAGACACATATCTCCTCAAGGCTCCATCTCTCTGGAGCATGCTGGCTGGGGCAAAACCCACAGAACCCCTGGTTCTGTAAGAAGCCAGCAGGCTGTCAGGTGGAAACTGACTTAGACACATATGGCAACTCTTCAGATTTTAAAAAAAAAAAAGACTTGCAATGAAGACTAGAAGAAAAACTAAAGTGTTCTAAAGCACCTTTGGTAGGTGGACGATATGGGGGTCCTAAGACCTGGGGGGGTAAGGATTATAGACAACCCACCCTTTCTTCCATTCCCCAATTTTTCTGTAAGATGGTTATTTAGAATCAAATACCTTTCACGAAAAAATGGGAATGTTGAGTTTCTATAACCCCCCTGCCCAGTACCAAAAGCCAGACAAACACCCATGGTCCCAGGTCCACCAACAGAGACAAGCGTCCCACCCTGGGGGGGCACAGTTCCAGGCTTGCTTGGGCTCTGGGGCCATAGTTTTGAATCAGCACAGAGATCAAGTCAGATTGGCGGCTACAGGAAGGAAGTGGGAGAGACTGAAGAGCCACTGGACAGGAGAGCTGCCTTCAGACCACAGATGGCCTGTTGGTGTGGCCCCAGCCACAGGACCAGCCTGGAGGCAACCAGAGGCAGACCTTGACTCAGCATAGGGCCCAGCCTGGCACAAAAGTGGATGGGGCCAAAACACTGCTCCCAGCCGGCTGCTGTGCCCAGCAAGCCCTAACAGGGCAGGGAGCACACCAGTTCCACAATTCTAAATATGATTAAGACCAAAAAAAGACTCACCCCCTGACTTCCTTGAAATCGGATCGAAGGTCTCAGTGAAACAGAGTCCTGCAAAAAAGCAAGATGGAAAAATGTCAATAAAGAATCTGGAAATTCAAAGACTCACTTCCCAGTCATACAAGGAGCCAGATAAGGACAGTGTTTTCAGGAGGGGTGAAATAAAATCCACACATGTTGAAAATTACAGGAAAGGTTACTGGAGCAGGGTTTTGAAGGATCAATAGGAGTTCCTCAGATGGCACAGGGGCCAGGGCTGAAGGTACACATGAGAGGCAAGAGTGAAGATACAGGCAATGGGCAGCCCCCTTTCACCATTCGCCCAAAACCAACAACAGCCCAGGTCATCCTGCCTCAGAAACACCCCACTGGAAAGGAATCGGGGTGGGTGAGCACCACCAGCCAGGAGGCAGGCTGATGAGGTGACGCCCTGCCCCCCAACACCCTGGCAGGACAGAGCCCAACGCCTGCCCAGCTCCCACGTCACAGCTTCAGAGCAGCTTGTCACTGCACTTGGAGTGGCGGAATTTCCAAATGTCACAAGAAAAAATACACCAAAAAACTCAAAATAATTTAAGCTTTAGCTATTCAGAGATCAGCCTTCTGGTGGAATTTCAGAAAGAACACGGATCCAGATGGAGGGTCGCACCTCTTTTTCTCATCTATCTTGGGGCTCTCAGCACCCACCTTCTGTGTAGCAGACATCACCCGACAGGGTGGTGCTGGTTTGTCACCACAACCCCTTCCCTCTGTGCCCATTGTCCTCCCCAGTTCCTCCACAGGGTGCCAAAGTCTTGGGCTCTCCCACCTCCATCAGAGCCCACCTGTCAGGTCTCCACCCTAGCGCCCCCTAGAGGGAGGGGAGGCTCTCCCACCTGGGCCCCCCCACGCCTCTCTCAGAGCGTCTGGAGTGGCTACCTGTCTGCTCCCCACTCAGAATGTCAGGCCCACCGCAAGCCCTGGGTGGGTAGAGGAGCTACATACACGTGGGGAGAACCAACCAATGGGCAGACTGGCATCTTGGTGCCCGTGACCCCGTCACCAAGTGGGCCAAGGGCTGTAGGCATGTGAGGGAGACAGGGCTCAGCCAGCTTGGACCCTGTGGGCCACACACTCACCCCACTTTGCTTACCAGGAGCCTCCCCTTTTGCCAAGGATCTCCAAGGACTCCGCCATTTGGAGCAGACCTGAGAGGTCACACAGAGCTCCAGCACTTACCTCCATGGGATCTGACCCCCCAGAAACCACCCCACACTTCTAAAGCACAACACTCCTCACCGCCAGGCTGGCAGATATGGGAGGTCCTCCAGCCCCTTGTGCTGCTCCAGCCCCTGCAGGCACAAGGGCCACCGTGCTGCTGAGACAAGGGCCAAGGTCCCTTCAAAGCAGGCTCAGGACCAGATGACCCGTCCCGCAAACCACAACCAGACCACTGCCTGGGCTGCTGTTCAGAGTACTAGAGGAGCAGCACCGGTGGGGGCCCCGCCTAGCTGGGCCCCTGCAGATGCAACATTTAAGTGGCCTCTGCTTGGAAATGGGTTAAAGACAGAGATCAAAAAGAAGACCTGCAGGTGGCCAATAAGCACGGCAGAAGCCCTTACTCATCAGTGAGGAAGAGACGGCGCAGGCACCTACTGGGCTAGCTAAAAGAAAAAAGACAACACCCCAGAACCCTCGTCCTTTACTGGTGGGAACATACAAGGTGCTGTAGAAAAGTCTGGCAGTTTCTTAAAAGGCTAAACACAGAGTTACCACATGACCCAGCAATTCCATTCCTAGGGATATACCCAAGAGAAATGAAAATATATGTCTGCACAAAAAACATACATAGCAGAATACTCTTACTATTCAAAAAATAGCCAACAACCCAAATGTCCATCAGTTGGTGGACAGAGAAACAACAGAATACTACCCAGAAATAAAAAGAAACGAACTCCTGATGGACACAACGTGGACAAACCTCAAAGCCACCAGCTAAGTGAGAGTAGCCCAACATATAACACCACACGATGGATGATTCCATCTATATAAAGTTCCAGAAAAGGCAAAACTAAAGATCAGTGAGTGCCTGGAAGTGGGGAGTGGCTGCAGAAGGGCTGGGGGGAACTTCTTGGGTAGAACATTAACACTCACTGACTATACACCTAAAATGGGGAAGTTCTATGGGTTACAAATGATGCCTCCATAATGCTGTGACCTGCCCTAGGGCATACAGAGGGTCTTTCTCTGAAGACTCGTGTGGGCTTTGAGGAACACCACCTGAACATGGGGAGAGACTCCCATCTGTTAACCATTTTCAGTGCAAGAGTGATGTAAAGTGGGTGGAAGGGAAACAGCAGAACACACAAGCACACAGCAAAGACAGCGTCAAGGTAAAGCCACCCTGTCGGTCGTCATTACGGAGCTCTCTACTGACATCACCTGATCATGAAAGCTAGGAAGTCAGGGTGTTCTTGACCAGGGAACAGCAAGTGCAAAGCCCGGAGCAGAGACGTGGGACACCATGGTAGTAAAGAGCATGCAGGACTTGGTTCTCATGCCCCCAGGTCTCTCGGTTCAGATCTCCATGCAAGACTCAGCTCGGGGCTAACCATAGCACCATGTGTGTCTGTCATCCACACACAGCAAAGCCTCTGTGTTCCAGGGGCTTGGGGGACAGAGGCCATGACATCAGCAATGATGTGAGCCCGGATTTAGGTAGCGAAGGAGAGGAACTAAGAAGGGTGCACCTTCCCAGGAGAGACTCCATCAGGGCAGCCCCCCTGGTGCCTGGCTGACTCGATGGTGTGGTGGGCCATCCTCCCCCTGGATCACACGCTCCCTGTGGGCCATCTAGTGAAGCATTTAACTGGCCTAGTTGTCAAGCAAGTTATTTGGGAGACTCTTTTCTCACAAAGTCATTCAATCCCCAAGGGCACTGAGAATAAGACTTTATACTGTAGAGCAGTTAGCCAAGAGGTCTAAAATCCCAAGCTTCCTCCACTACGCCAGGAGGGCTGGCTTCAAGCGTGTGTCCCCATGCCGCCTGACTTTCCTCATAGAACCAGGGTCCGGGCCACATGGGTTCTTGTGGTGTCTCCTCCCTCCAGTAGGAGGATCAGGCCAGGTCCTTCTCATCGACAACAAAGCAATTCACTCATACCACTGTGCACGCGTGCATGCATACACACACGCGCGCACACACACACATGTAGGTGATGGGCCACCTGTCTATCGTTATTAGCAAAAAAGACACCAAGCCAAGACCTGTCTAAATTCCACCAGCCCCTGTGCCGGCAGAGGGGACAAGAGCCCCCATTTGGAAGACTTTGGAACAAAAAGAGGAGTCAATGACACTTGGTCAATGACTGAGGTGTATTTTTTTTTCTTCTTTTCCATTTTTTTGGGTCACGCTCCACGGCTTATGGGATCTTAGTTCCCTGACCAAAGATGGAACCCGCACCCTCGGCAGTGAAAGCAGAGAGTCCTAATCACTGGACCACCAGGGACTTCCCCTGAGGTACGTTCGTTTGTTTTATAAATTTACTTATTTAATTTATTTATTTATTTTTGGCTGCGTTGGATCTTTGTTGCTGTGCGCGGGCTTTCTCTAGTTGCGGCGAGCGGGGGCTACTCTTCGTTGTGGTGCACGGGCTTCTCATTGCAGTCGCTTCTCTTGTTGCAGAGCATGGGCTCCAGGCGTGCAGGCTTCAGTAGTGTGGCACGTGGGCTCAATAGCTGTAGCTCACGGGCTCTAGAGCGCAGGATCAATAGCTGTGGCGCACGGGCTTAGTTGCTCCGTGGCTGTCTGTTTACTGACTGACTGACTGGCTGCACCTTGCAGCTTGTGGGATCTTAGTTCCCTGACCAGGGATTGACCCCGGGCCCTCAGCAGTGAAAGCACAGAGTCCAAACCGTTGGACCGCCAGGGAAGTCCCTCCCCTGAGGTGTATTCTAATGGCACTCAGCCCATGCTGCCGAACAGCTGGCGACCAAGAGCAGTCAAAAGCACATCTGCTGGCACCAGAGGGCCCACCCTCAGTGATCTGGGTTAATGCAGCTGCCTAAGCTGGCTGTGGCTCTCGCCCATCAGTTTTCCTCTGTCCTGGGGGCAACAGCCTTGATCCTTTCTGCAGACCTTTCCACATGGGGTGCCGGTAGGTAAGCTGCCTGCTCACCACTGTGTCCCCCGCATCCGGTTTCCAGGAGGAAACACAGGCACTGGCCAGGGCACCTCTCCAAGGGCTGCAGGAGTCTCTGATTTTGGAGTGTCCTGCACACTGGCATGTGACCATCCCACCTGTCACAGACTCCCAGCTTGGAGGCCCAATAACATTTTAATGAAGCACAACAAAATTAAAATTTTTACAAGAAGGTTTAAGAAAAGAGAATTTTCTAAAGCGTTCTAAAATGTACTTAAAAACTACTTGTGCGTCTTCAACATCCACCAAAGTGGCCTTTGGCAACTACTGTTTTGTTGTGGCGCAGGGGCTACTTGAAATGGAGATCTGTTTTAGATCAAAACATCTTTTTAAACAGAAGTTTTCAGGTGCTTACTGTGAAGCAAATACACTTTATTTGAATTACTCAAAGTGCATCCAGCCCTGTCACCTCCAAGAAACTATCGGAAGGAAGCTGGTCACGTGATAAACTCATCGGCTCTCTCCCTTCCTTCTGAGTCAGGTTCAAAGTGGGGCAGGTAGTCTGAGGGTAACCCCAAGTGCCGCGGGCCCCTCTGAAAACCCTGCCATATGGGTCGCTCACAATGACAGAGGTGCCTCCCAGCACCTGGGGCCATGGCCCCACTTCCACCCTCTGCTGTTAAACAAAGCAGGACAGGACCATCTGGGCTAATTCCCGCTCCAACCAGCAAGCTGCAGTGGACGCCAATGGGGACCCTTACTTGGAGGTTGCTGGGTGTCCACTGGGTGCGCTCAGGACACAAGCCCCACCCATCAAAGGCCTGTGCCTGACTCCAGTGGGTGGCCACTGGGCTGGTGGGAGTAGGAGTGGCTGTGGTCTACCAGCAGCGCTGCACACTGTGCAGGTCTGATGCTGGCTGTTCCTGAAGGTTCCGGGGAAACCTGGGCAGAGCAGCCTCAAGGCCCCAGGCCGGCAACTTCCAACCTCCTGTAGGCAGGCCACACTGAAAGCCAAAGATCCAGGATCCCTGAGGAACAGCCCGCCTGCACTTCCCTTGTCTTAACAGCCTGGTGAAGGCTCGGGACCCAGAGCCATCCTGAGCAGGGGTGGCACCACGGGACCAGGGCACATGGCACCCAGGAACACATCCTGCAGGCTGCAGGCTAAGAGCTGAATTTAGGCTTGTTATTGCTAAACTCCACCACAAACCTCAGGCATCAGAGGGGGTCAAATGACTCGCCCAAACCCACACAGGGCCAGGATCCAACTCCACCTGCCACCTCCAAGGTTCTCTGTGCTGGGTGGTACACACATTTGCAGCCTCCCGTTCTCTGAGCCCTTCAGGGACTTGCAGGCTGACCCCAGGAGGACACAGCCACGTCTGCTGCAGTCACCTCCAACCTTCTGTCTGGGGATTTTGGTGATTAGGCCGGTGACTCATGCCCTGCACTCCACTTAGAGGGGGCAGGCCTTTCCACCACTGGAAGGCCATGGTGGGCCACCCGAGCCCAGGAAATATTCACTGGATGGTTGGAGGGGTGAATGGACAGATAGCTGTCCCGTTGAATCTTCTCAGTTTCTTCACAAGCAGGCCCCCATGTCAGGGCCAGACAGACCACCTGGGACCAGACAAGCCATCCACTGGTGACAACTAGGGTGCTGGACAAAACACACAACAATGCTTTCAAAGTGAATGCAGGCAGCACTGGCCAGAGATGTGAAAGAAGGGAAACGGCCAAGGGAGCCTCTGGACTGCTCAGCTCACTGCCTCCAGGAACCTCTGGACCACGGGCCAGGGAGGCCGAAGGAACTGCACGTGCGGGCAGAGGCCCATGAAGGTAGGGACAGTGCAGAGGGACAGCTCCTGGCACCTGCAGGGGGCCTTGAGCTGCTGCCCAGGAAGGCTTCGGGTCTCTCCCTGGGCTGGGGCCCCAAGCCCAGGAATATGGGCCAGGAGACGCCACAGACAGCCAGCCCAGAGGAGTCCTCACTGCACCACTCAGCAGTGGAGCTAAACCAGCCCTCATTTAAGGGGTTCTCTTATTCCCCTTACTAAGAAATTTCAAAAACAAGCTTCCCCAAGATCAGCTGATCCACTGCTAACCAAACTGCCTGCCAGCAGCCAGCCGAACTGACACGCTTTAAGACAATAAAATCCAGCAGACAATCCCATGGAATCTACAACACACAGTATCCAAAACCCAAAACTCTCCAGACATGTGAAGCTGTAGAAAAATGTGAACCTTAACCCAGGAGAAAAATCAGTCAATGGAAACAGACCCAGAAAGGACAGAGAAGATGGAACTATCAGACAAGGGTTTCACTTTAGAGCAACTACTCTAAATTTAAAATGCTCAAGGGCTTAAAGGGAACCTTGAACTGGTGAGAAGAGGAATATGAAGTACCAGAGGAGAGTCACATGGAACTTCTTGAGCTGAGAAATGCAGTATCTTGATGAAATACTTACTGGGTGGGATTAACGTTAAACACTGTGGAAGAAAAGGTTAGTGAATCTGATGACAAAATAATGTCAATTTACCCAAAATGAATCACACAAAAAAAAATCTACAGGAAAATGAACAAAGCCTTGGTGAGTCCGGCTGCGTGTCTGAAGACTGTGGGAGGTGAGGAAGGCCAGCCCATGGCCCTAGACGGTGGGAAATCCAGGCGTGGGAAGCATGAGGGGAGGAGTATTACCACGGGCGCCCAAGGCCAGTGTGTGTGAGTAGGAACACGGAAAAGCCGAAGTAGTGCCCAGACATGAGGAAGACGTCCAGATGTCTCACCGCGGCAATGAGCGCCGCGAGGCTGCGTGGGACGTTCTGGAACCTTGCCATGGAGTGCTGCGTAGATGGTGGTGCGGGGCCATGGCCCAGAAACGTATGTTAGGTGAAAACTGTCTTCCCACGCCGCTTGCACACTCCGACAAGAACTCTGTAGATATGCGTGTGTGCATGCATATGGGAAAATAAAAAGATTACCAAAAAAAAGCCGTGGTGAACTGTGGGACAGTACTAAGAAGTCCATTATACATGTAACTGGAATCCCAAGGGCATGATATCCAAAGGAATAATAGCCTCAAACCCCCAAATGTGACAAATACTATAAATCCACTGACCTAAGAAGCTCCAGCAGAAAACAAGGAACCACGTGGCAACACACCATAAGCAAACAAGTGCAGCGGGCTGACTGATGCACCACAAACGGAGACGCGCTCACAAGGCCAAATGTCAGAAACAAGCTCAGAGACCACAGAAGGACATCTTCAAAACACTGAGGAAAGAACACTGCCAACCCAGAATTCCATATACAGTGAGAAGAGAAGGTGACATAAAGACTTGTTCAGACAGAGGCTGAGAGTCTGTTTGTAGCAGATCTGCATTACAAGGAAGGTTCTGGAAGTTCTTTAGGAGGAAGGGAGAGTGACACCAGATGGACATGCACATCTGCACAGAGGATGAAGACTGTCAGGTTACAGTGAACATTTATGAACATGAAAGACCTTTTTCTCATTATGTTTCTGTAAAAGATAATTGATAGTTGAAGGCATAAATAACAATAATGAAGTGCGGGATTTGGATGTGCAACACTAAATGGGTGGCAACCAGGGGCAGGGAGGAGGAGGGGGAGATGGGAGCAGACTGTCCCAGGGTCCTGACACCATCTGACCCACTGCAGGAGATTAACTGGGAGGGCGTGGTCTCCCGGTGCCAGAGCTGACCCGGACCTCCTGCACCTCAGCTCTGGGGACGTGGAACAGGTGGACTCGCATATTTGCCGCTGGACATGCTGAACGTGCACTCTGGCCTGGTCGGACCATTACCCGTTCTTGCCCTCAAGGGGTACTTCCCAAGCCTCGAGGGTCCCAGGCCATGCCTCACAGAGTGGGACAGCTGGACACAGAGAGGACACCACATGGCCGTGACTGCACATGGAAGGAACAAGTAATAAGGGGCACAGTGCACATGGCGTAAGGAGATGAAGCGGAGATGCTGAGCTGGACTGCAGGCAGCAAGGGTGGCAGAGACAGCAGCCGTGGGTGAGAAGGCAAGGTTTTTGTTTTTTTGTTTTATTGATTGATTGATTGATTGATTGGCTGTGTTGGGTCTTCGTTGCCGCGTGCGAGCTTCCTCTAGTTGCGGTGAGCGAGGGCTACCCTTCGTTGTGGTGCATGGGCTTCTCATTGTCGTGGCTTCTCTTGTTGCAGAACACGGGCTCTAGGCTCGCAGGCTTCAGTAGCTGTGGCATGTGGGCTCAGTAGTTGTGGCTTACGGGCCTTAGAGCTCAGGCTCAGTAGTTGTGGCACATGGGCTTAGTTGCTCCACCGCGTGTGGGATCTTCACGGACCAGGGCTCGAACCCGTGTCCCCTGCATTGGTAGGCGGATTCTTAACCACTGTGCCACCAGGGAAGCCCGAGAAGGCAAGGTTTGAGGGCAGCCGTGGTATGAGCGAGACAGGGGTCCCCCTGGGTTCGTGGGCCCTTTCAGAAAGTAGATGTGGTACCAACAGTGTCTTCTGAGCAAACAGGCAGAGGTGTCTTTATAGTAGGACCAGCATCACCCTCCAGACCCACCCAGCCTGCCCTGGACCCCAGCAGCTAGGACGCCCCTGGTGGTGCATGGGCTGAACGTGCAAACATGGTCTTTCCTTGAGCTCTGGCTGGCTGTTCCCTGCAGGGACTGACAGCTCATAGGATCAGGGACGCACTGCTTGTTAGGGGTACCTGCCACCCTGTTACCTCCTCTACATTTTAGGGACCAAGAGGGACTGACGGACTAGCCCGGGCAATGCCCACTTCCCTGTCTCCTCAGCAGCTTTTGGGTCAGCCCTCAGACGGTGATTAACAAGCCACCAGGTAATGTAACTTCCCATGACACACACCCCCCCAGGCACACCACCACCCATCTCCATGCCTGTCACACTTGGTACATGCACGGGCTACGCTTCAGGCTGGCAGCATTACACACGACACGCTTAGTCTCTTCAGACCCTCTGAGGGCTTGTGTCGCTCACATCACAGGCTAACAGGTCACGCCCTCCCCCGGGGCCAAGCTGCCCAGTGTGGCACCTCCTGAGCAGCAGGCACCGACCCCCACACCGGCCCTGTCAGCACCCCAAGTAGCAGAACACCATCCCCCATTAGCAGTGCAGGGAGGATGAAACCAGGAGCTGCTCGGGACAAGTGTCACTGCTAGTGCCATGCTTTGACTGAGAGCCCAGGGCTGAGTTGGGAGGCCTGGCAGTGGTGGGCAGTAGGAAGGCCTCAACACAGCAGGGCAGGGGCGTCCGCGCCCTGAGGTCACTCAGCCCCCAGGCAGCTCCCCAATGCGGGGGGCGCAACTTGGGTGAAGAAACCTGTTTAATAAAGATGTTGATGCATGTAAGAAAAAATAGGGTGGGCACAGGGCAGTGACGGTCAGGGGAACAGGCAGGCCCGTGGGAGAAGGTGTGACTCCTGGCCTGAAACTCCTCTTCCCTAAGATGGGGCGAGGGCGAGAAGGAAGCTTACGGCCGGGATCCTCTTCTCTCTCCCCATAGAGAAGAACACTTACGAGGGTGAAGCAACAGGAAGTGGCTTACGAAATCCACCTCCAGGTCTAGCAACCAGTTTGTAGGAAGTGCAGTGGGTAAGGCAACGAGTTACACTTGCAGTTCTCCACTGGGTGACTCTGCCCCAGGGGACACTGGCGACGCGCAGAGACATTTTAGGATGTCGTGACTTGGTTGTGGGGGGCTGCTCCTGGCATCTGATGGATGGAGGCCAGAGACTCTGCCCAACAGACTACGGTGTACAGGATGGTCCCACCACAGAGTAACCCAGCCCCAGATGTCAGTGAAGCCAAGGCCGAGAAGCCCTGAGCTAGCTGCTGCCACGTGGAAAGTAACGAGGACAGTGACTGCCAGGGCAGAACATGGGAAATTCCTTGGGACCGATGAACTGGTTTCTTCAACAGATGAATGGTTCGAGGGGAAGAATGGAGTGCTATAAATTACCACAGACTTAACACGAATGTCGCGTGTGGCTCTGTGTGGACCCTACTTGAACTAGCCTCAGTGAAGAGCCTGTGGAGAGCCAGCAAGGGTGCTCTCAGGGAGCTGCACGGAGGCGATGTCTAAAAAACACAAGTCTGTATCTGTTAACATTCAACACAGTGATTAAAATAGCCATGGATGAAATGAAAAGATACCTGGGATCGTTTTAAAGATGCTCTAGCAAACCAAACAAACCAAAAATGGGGAACTGAGGAGGGCACAGGGAAAAGTTGAGACAAGATGGGTAAAAGCTCAGAGGGTGAGACTGACAGCCAGGGGGCACTCGTTATTCTCACCTCTGTCCCACAACCCATGCACATACCCATGTGAAAAGGTTTAAAATAAAAAGTGGAACAAGATAGAAAGCCCAGAGGTAAACCCACGCACCTATGGTCAACTAATCTATGACAAAGGAGGCAGGGATATACAATGGAGAAAAGACAGTCTCTTCAACAAGTGGTGCTGGGAAAACTGGACAGCTACATGTAAAAGAATGAAATTAGAACACTCCCTAACACCATGCACAAAAATAAACTCAAAATGGATTAGAGACCTAAATGTAAGGCCAGAAACTATAAAGCTCTTAGAGGAAAACATAGGAAGAACACTCTTTGACATAAATCACAGCAAGATCTTTTTTGATCTACCTCCTAGAGTAATGGAAATAAAAACAAAAATAAACAAGTGGGACCTAATGAAACTTAAAAGCTTTTGCACAGCAAAGGAAACCATAAACAAGACGAAAAGACAACCCTCAGAATGGGAGAAAATATTTGCAAACGAATCAACGGACAAAGGATTAATCTCCAAAATATATAAACAGCTCATGCAGCTCAATATTAAAAAAACAAACAACTCAATCCAAAAATGGGCAGAAGTCCTAAATAGACATTTCTCCAAAGAAGACATACAGATGGCCAAGAAGCACATGAAAAGCTGCTCAACATTACTAATTATTAGAGAAATGCAAATCAAAACTACGAGGTATCACCTCACACCAGTTAGAATGGGCTTCATCAGAAAATCTACAAACAACAAATGCTGGAGAGGGTGTAGAGAAAAGGGAACCCTCTTGCACTGCTGGTGGGAATGTAAACTGATACAGCCACTATGGAGAACAGTATGGAGGTTCCTTAAAAAACTAAAAATAGAATTACCATATGATCCAGCAATCCTACTACTGGGCATATACCCAGAGAAAACCACAATTCAAAAAGACACATGCACCCCGATGTTCACTGCAGCACTATTTACAATAGCTAGGTCATGGAAGCAACCTAAATGCCCATCGACAGACGAATGGATAAAGAAGATGTGGTACATATATACAATGGAATATTACTCAGCCATAAAAGGAACGAAATTGGGTCATTTGTTGAGACGTGGATGGATCTGGAGACTGTCATACAGAGTGAAGTAAGTCAGAAAGAGAAAAACAAATATCATATATTAACTCACATATGTGGAACCTAGAAAAATAGTACAGATGAACCGGTTTTCAGGGCAGAAATTGAGACACAGATGTAGAGAACAATCGTATGGACACCAAGGGGGGAAAGCCACGGCAGGGGTGTGTGTGTGTGTGATGAACTGGGCGATTGGGATTGACATGTATACACTAATGTGTATAAAACTGATGACTAATAAGAACCTGCTGTATAAAATAATTTTTAAAAATTTAAAAGTGCAGGACTTCCCTGGTGGCACAGTGGTTAGGAATCCGCCTGCCAATGCAGGGGACATGGGTTCAAGCCCTGGTCCGGGAAGATCGCACATGCTGCGGAGTAACTAAGCCCGTGAGCCACAACTACTGAGCCCGCATGCCACAACTACTGAAGCCTGTGCACCTAGAGCCCGTGCTCTGCAACAAGAGAAGCCATCGCAATGAGAAGCCCGCGCACCGCAGCAATGAGTAGCCCCCGCTCACCACAACTAGAGAAAGCCCGTGTGCAGCAACAAAGACCCAACGCAGCCATAAATAAATATATATATATATTTTTTTAACATCTTTATTGGAGTATAATTGCTTTACAATGGTGTGTTAGTTTCTGCTTTATAACAAAGTGAATCAGTTATACATATACATATGTTCCTATATCTCTTCCCTCTTGCGTCTCCCTCCCTCCCACCCTCCCTATCGCACAATAATTTTTTTTTTAAGTGTACATGCACAAGACCCTCCACCCAAGGCACACTGAATGGACGGTGTGGGAGGGTGTGAGGCTGGTGAGCACAGAGCTGGTGTTTCACATGGGGGAAAGGGCTGGAGCCAGTGGAGGTGGAAGGACCATCAAGGACGGGGCAGATCTGGACACAGTCCCAGGATGCCCACCACTGGCTGAACGTGGGGAGCATCAGTACCCAACACTGCCCCTCTCGGTCCTGAAGTGCCCACAGGGGGCAGTGGAAACTGTGCCCAGGCAGCATGCTCCCTGTGGCCTGAAGTCCCCATAACTCAGAGGTGCCTGTGGAAAGTGATGGGAGGGAAGGCTTCTGTTCCTCCTTAAAGAGTCTGTCTTTCTGATTCTACAAAGCACAAACGTAGCCCTTGAGCTGATTCTGCAGAGCTGGGATCCAACCTCTCCTGAGCAGTGCGTGGCCAGCAAAGGGGGAGGTTAGGTCCTGAGAAAAGGCCTGTCAGCCAACCTCCTGGCAACTGTCCCCCAATTTCCAGTAAAGCAGAGACGATTGGGAAACGCCTTTCAGGAATCCTCCCTGCGACTTCCTGGCAGGTTCCGAGTGGGATGCTGAGACCACAGAGAGTTTAGACAGTGTCTGGGACCAAGAGGGGCCATTTGTGTGAACCACAGGCGGGTGGAAAGGCCTGGGATGCATCTCCAGATCAGTCCTGTGGGCGTGGCCAGCTCAGGGCCAAGCTGGGAAACCTGGGTGGACACACTGATAAGATTCTACCCTTACTTGATGAGGTCACAGCAGAGCAAGGGCATGGCAGGCCAGCACAGGGGCCCACAGCAGCTCCTCCCCTTGGCCGGGAGGACGGCACAACATTCATCATTATGTGAAGGGACATGCAAAGAAAGGCAAGAAAAGGGATTCCAAGTGGCCATAGGCCAGGTGTAAATCAGGACCCACATGGTGGCCAGCACAGCAAATATTTCTATCTAAAGTCAGAGAAGTGCACAGAAAGTTTAGGGAAAAAATTTTAAGACATCCTGAGGATTAGAAAATCCTAATCACCTGTAAATCACCTGCAACTGGCCCTGACACCTTCCCATGCATTTCTGTTTGCTCTTCTTGGGTCAGCAAATAAACATGGTCAGCACCAGACGGGCCACCTTCCTTTCTGCTGCAATTCCCACATGCCCACCTGTACTCCAACTCTCCCCTCATCCCCAGCGACCTCCAATCTGTGTTCTGTCCCTATGGTTGCATCTTTTCTAGAAGGTCATATAAATGAAATCATACTGTATTAGTTTCCTGTGGCTATGTAACAAGTCACCACTAACTTGGTGGCATAAAACAACAGAAGTTTATTCTCTCAGTCCTGGAGGCCAGAAATCAGTATCCTTGGGCTGAAATCAAAGCGTCACTGGCAGGGCTGACTTCCCTCCGAAGGTTCTAGGGGAGGGTCCTTCCTAGCTTCTTCCAGCTTCTGGAGGCTCCAGGCATTCCATGGCTTATGGCCGCATCACTCCAACCTCTGCCTCTGTAGTCACATCACCTTCTCTTCCTCTGCATCAAATCTCTCTCTGCTCTCTCTTAAAAGGTCACTTGTGATCCATTTAGGGCCCATAAACCCAGGATAATCCCATCTCAGAATCCTTAACTCTTTAAAATAATTTTTTCTTGGCTTTTTTTTTGATCTAAACATAGATTTACATTTATCATATTTTACTATTTTTTTAAACTTTTAAAAACTTTTTTTATTGAATGAAAAATTCTTTAAATTCTACAGTGCTTGACAATTTTCAGAAGTTTCACCCACATGATTTCAAATAATCCCATAATAACCCTTTTAAAAAAAATCTCCTACTCCTATACTGTCCCTCCCTGCTTCCCTCTCCCCACTGGTAACCACTAGTTTGTTCTCTGTATCTGTGAGTCTGCTTTAGAATCCTTAACTTACTCCCACCTGCAAAGTCGTTTTTTCCACATAAGGTCACATTCACAGCTTCCAGAGGTTAAGACCTGGACATCAATAGATAAGGGGGCCCTTATCCGGCTGACCACACAATACTTAGCATAATGCCCTGGAGATTCAACCACGCTGCTGTCACCAGAAGTTCATTCCTTTCTACTGCTTAGTATTAACCCACCATATTATACTACAATCTGTTCATCCACCTGCAGACTAAGTTAGGGTCATTTCCAGTTTGGGGAACTAATGAATCAACTGCTATACACATTCACATGCAGGTTTTTGTGCAGACACGAATTTTCATTTCACCTAATGAACAGCCAGAAGCATGACGGCTGGGTCCGAATGGTAAGTGTATGTTTAACTTCATGAGAAATGGCCACACTGGCTTCCAGGGTGGCTGTACATTCTGCAGTCCCATCAGCAAAGAAGGAGAGTTCCACTTGCTCCCCGCCCATGCCAGGATTTAATGTTGTCAGGTTTTCTATTTTAGCCATTCTCGTAGGTGTGAAGTGGTATCTCGTGGTTTCAACTTGCACTTCCCTAATGACGTGGAATGTTCTCATGGACTAATCTGCCATTCTTGAATCTTTATGGTGAAGCTATACAAATCTCCAACGCATTTTTTAAAACTGGGTCATCTTATTATTGCGTTTTGAGAGTTCTTCTTATATCCTAGATACCAGAGCTTTAGCAGATGAGTTTTACAAAGATTTTTCTCCCAGTCTGTGGCTTGTCTTTTTATTCTCTTAACAATGTCCTTCAAAATGCAGTCCTTAATTCTATTTTTTTTAATTAATTAATTAATTATTTATTTATGGCTGTGTCGGGTCTTCCTTGCTGCGCGCAGGCTTTCTCTGGTTGCGGCGAGCGGGGGCTACTCATCGTTGTGGTGCGCAGACTTCTCATCGCGGTGGCTTCTCTTGCTGCAGAGCACAGGCTCTAGGCGCGTGGGCTTCAGTAGTTGTGGCGTGCGAGGTCAGTAGTTGTGGCTTGCTGGCTCTAGAGCACAGGCTCAGTAGTTGTGCGGCACGGGCTTAGTTGCTCCGCAGCATGTGGGATCTTCCTGGATCAGGGATCAAACCTGTGTCCCCTGCATTGGCAGGTGGATTCTTAACCACTGCACTACCAGGGAAGTCCTGCTCCTTTCTTTTTTTTTAAATGGCTCAATTTTATTAAAATCTTCTAAATTCTTACCAATTTCCCTCTCCTCTCCACAAAAAGAAGTTCCAGAGAACTGCTGAGTCCAACACCACCCCCACCCCAGATCCCACTGCAGGGTCTCTTTCAGACTCCCATGTCTGCATGCTCTCTGCATCATGACCCGACACTCCCTGGGTGCTGACCAGCCAGATGGTGCAGGGTTTGAGGACATCATCTGGTTTCAGCCTCACAACACCCGTGGGGTGGGGTGGGGTAGATGGTGTCCTGCCTGCCCCTGACACCCCTGCCTCACCCTGAGCGGCAGCACATGCTGCTCCACTGCTCACACACCCATAAAGCCAACAAGTCGGGCCTAGGCCATGTGGAACCAAGACCACTCCCCTGCTGGGTCCCGTGTCCCTCGTGTGCCAGCCGACACGACTGCCCCAGGTGTCCAAAGCAGTGACTCTACAGAGGGTCACTGGACAAGTCAGAGCACAGGGGACGTCGGTACACAGGAAGGGCAAAAGGACCCGCAGGGCAGGGTCTGGTGTGTGTTCTACTTAAATGTCAGTGGGTGGGCGGCATCTGAGCCCTGACTGGAGGGGAGCTGCACGGACTTGCTGGGCACAGGCTCTCCATGGAAATCACAGCCAAATTGAACATGATGACTTGTGGTATCAAGGACAGCAGGCATCCATCAGGAAACTCACTCCCATCTTCGACTACTCAGGTATCAGGGTTCCTGCTGTTACGACGGAGGAAAATAAGGTACGGGGGTCAGGGCT
Organism: Orcinus orca; assembly: GCF_937001465.1. Taxonomy (NCBI): domain Eukaryota; kingdom Metazoa; phylum Chordata; class Mammalia; order Artiodactyla; family Delphinidae; genus Orcinus; species Orcinus orca. The sequence goes on along the minus strand of NC_064561.1, from coordinate 11,462,390 downwards.
GCTGGAGGTCACAGGGCAGGGCTGGGGGCCCCACTCCACCAGCAGAGCTGATCCCAACCTCACAGGAAGGCCAGTCCTGGGGCCCTCACACTGCTCATGCTTGGTCACTGCCCCATTAGACTGTATCCCAATTTCACAATTTATCCAAACTCTTTGTGAAATGCACGTGACCCGGTCATAATGGGATGAGACAAACATTTGCTAAACAATTCTTCACATTAAAGTGCTCCTATTCCGCTGAGCCCTGTTCCATCCACAGCTGCCCGCAGCACATCCCAGGCCTGCCTCCAGGGGAGTGCGCTCTCATGAGCCACCAACCCTGCCACCTCTCTGAGCTCTGCAACCCACGCCTGCGCCAGGCCCTCTTTTCAACACCTTTGCCTCGTTATTATTTCATCTTTCCCATCTGCCTTTCCTCAAATAGAAAAATTAAGAAGCCGCCCCACGTCAGTACCTGCTGCACGCCCCCGGCACACGCAGCCTGCAGCACTGAGCACAGCCTGCGGAGGAGCCAGGTCCACACGCTGGACTCAGTTCCCTGTCCCCAGATGGCCGAACCTCGGATCTCATCTTGTCTGTGTTACCGCTGCCCTGTGGGAACAGAGCAAGCTTGCGCAAAGAACCACAGCACCGTGTCTTGGAGTTTGCAGCCCAGGCCCCTTGCTCTGCTCCGGGGACCTAAGGCCCCCTCCCTCTGAGCAGGAGCCCACCTCAGGGAGCTGTGTCCTTGGCCTCATCTTACTCTCTTTCAGGGAGCCCTTGACAAGGCTGATGGAAGCACTCCGGAAATGCAGACAAAAAGGCAGAAAGCTACCTGGGGCATTCTGCACCATTGCGCTTCTGACGTGCCTCGCCAGGAGCCTGAATGTTGAGTGGGCTTGTTTTTCCTTTTTATTTTTTATTTATTTTTTTAATATTTAAAAAAGAATTTTTTTTTGATGTGGACCGCTTCTAAAGCCTTTATTGAGTTTGTTACAATACTGCTTATGTTTTATGTTGTATGTTTTGGTTTTTTGGCCGCAAGGCATATGGGATCTTAGCTCCCCGGCCAGGGATCGAACCTGCACACCCCCTGCATTGGAAGGCGAAGTCTTAACCACTGGACTGCCAGGGAAGTGCCTGTTTTTCCTTTTTAAATGCCCACTAAAACTCATCAACAGGCACTGAACTCAGCATCAAACTTCACTGTGCCCAAACCTGTCCTCTGCCCATGGCCTGGGGGCAACACGACCACACACACACACACACACACACACACACACACACACACACACACACACACTCTCTCTCTCTCTCTCTCTCTCTCTCTCTCTCTCTCTCTGTCTCTGTCTCTGTCTCTGTCTCTCTGTCTCTCTCGCTCTCGCTCTCTCTCTCTCTCTCTCCCCCAGACAGCAGTGACGAGGATGGAATCTTACAGCGGAGGAAGCTGAGGGCTTGACCTAGATGGCCCAGGTACTCTGGGGCGCAGCCCAGGATGCTGGTCTGCATCTCGGCATGGGGCTCAGCTCGAGTTGCTCCCTTCTCATCACCTGCAAAGCACCCCAAACCTGTCCCAGGAGATGCAGGCACAAATTACAGACAAATAAATGCCATGGCTGAGAACTCGGCCTTCTCTCCCCTTTGGGATGTGATCCCCCACCCCACCCCATGGCCTCCAGCTGGTGCCCACAGCAGGGTCACTCTCCTGTATCTCCTTCTCACACACACAAATGACCTGCAATCTGGATCTGGGAGCTGCCAGGTCAGGGACCCACCCTCCCAGCCTAGGAGCTCACTCAGCATTGGTCCCACCGTGTCACCTCGGACACATGCTCCCAGTCCATGTTACCTCTCCACACCACCAGCCTCTGACCAGCTTCAGGCATCAGCTCAAGGCCATGTTCAACACCCTCCACCACTTCTACCACTGCAAAGGAGTAAATCCTAATTGCTCAGAACCACAGAAAAGGCCTCACCATGCAGACCCTGCCTTGAACACACCACCACTCACCAGCTGGGGACCCCGGGAAGGGAGACTGCCTCTGAGCAGAGCCGATTCTCGATCAGCTGGGCAGTAAAGGCTGCCTCCACCACAAGGTTGGGTCAGAGACATGGCCTTGGAGCACAGGCTGGGATACTGTTCCTGAGGGTTCCAGAGACATCCTAGAGGCTTGGAGAAACGTCTGGACAAGCCAACCTCCCCAGAGAGCTGGGTAACCTCTCTCTTTCTAGCAACTCTGATATATATATATATTTTTTAAAGATTAATTTTATTTATTTATTTATTTATGGCTGCATTGGGTCTTCGTTGCTGCGCACAGGCTTTCTCTAGTTGCAGCAAGCGGGGGCTACCCTTCATTGTGGTGCGCGGGCTTCTCATTGTGGTGGCTTCTCTTGTTGCGGAGCACAGGCTCTAGGCATGCGGGTTTCAGTAGCTGTGGCACACGGGCTCAGTAGTTGTGGCTCGCGGGCTCTAGAGCGCAGGCTCAGTAGTTGTGGTGCACGGGCTTAGTTGCTCCGCGGCATGTGGGATCTTCCCAGACCAGGGCTCAAACCCGTGTCCCCTGCCTCGGCAGGCGGATTCTTAACCACTGCGCCACCAGGGAAGCCCAACTCTGATATTTTGAGCCAGAAAACTCCAAAAGTCTCAAAGAGCCATCAAAATCTGGGAGAAGGGAATTCCCTGGTGTTGCAGTGGTTAGGACTGCGTTTTCACTGCCAAAGGCGCGGGTTCAATCCCTGGTCAGGAACTAAGATCCCACAAGCTGCGTGGCAGGGCCAAAAGAAATAAAACAAGAATTTGTTAAAAAAAAAAAAAAATCCGGGAGAAAAGATGGCCTAGGGCTTGGGACCCGCCTACAGGTCCCTTGGTCATTGGCCTGCTCTTATGGCACCAGGGGGTGGGCACTGACTGGGCCCAGGGCTCGTCCTGGCCTGCCCTCAAATGTGTGGGGCAGGAGAGAGAAGAACAAACGTGACAAACAAACACGTGTGAGGTGTGTGTTCTGGGCAGCAAGGCCTCAGAAAGCCAACATCGCTGAATTCAGCCCACGATCTTCCTTCTCCTGGAGGAGCACTAGGGCACCATGCACGGAGCTGGGCTTGGGTGCAGCCTGCAGTTTGGGGATAGGGCTTTGAGCGGCCAGGTGGCTGGCTCAGATATGGGCCCCTAGTTACCAGCTACATGTCCCAAGAAAGTCTTCAACTTCACAGGGTCTGACATGGAGCAGACTGTATGAAATCGGCACACTTTTAAACTTGTCTTTGAGAAACAGAACCTAACCTGACCTGGCCGAGGCCAGGCTGTGCTGGACCCTCGGGGAGGCCCTGGGAGCCAACACTGCCCTGAGTCCTGCACCTGCAGAGCATCTCCACAGTGAGGACCCGTGTGGCTGTCGGGCACTCAGGTCTCATCACTATCAGAGCCCAGAATGGATCAGTCCCTTCCGATCCTTGCTTGGCCTCCGACAGACCCAGGTGTCAGACTTTGGGAGCAAGAGGATCCTCTATCACCCTGACAGACAGAACAGGCCTTCCCAGAACAACCTGGACTTTCAGACTCTGGACACTCAGGAGCTGCTGGAGCCCAGGGAGGCAGGGCCCAGCTGCCCATCCAGCTGTCATCCCAGCCATTGGCTTCAGACCAACCTCTCAAAGGGCTCTCTGCCAGCTGCCGCTGCCGGGTGGTGAGTACAGCCCCTTCTGAGCACAGACGGGCTGACAGGGAAGTCTGTGGGGCGGGTTGCCTCCACCACACTCCTTCTGAACTGGAGTTCTGAGAGATGTGCCCACGGGCCCCCGGCAGGTGAGCAGCGAGTGACGCTTGGCCCAGGCCGCCTCTCCAAACACATCAGCTGCCACCTGGCTCCCATCAGCAAAAGGATCAGCCCTGTTCCTGGGTTAAGTTGTGCACAGGTGTCCACCAAGGTCCACCAACTAACTGCCCCCCAAGAAACATGACCTGCCCCCAGAGCAAACAGCCCAACGAGAAATGTCACCAAACTGGGCCCATCCTGCAGAGCGGGTGGGGCAGCAATGCTGGTCTCTTCTGGGGTGGGAGCAGCATGTGTTCTGCCAGCAGCTTGCACCCACTGGCCCTCAAGAGCCTAACCGTGGGGACCTCCCGTGGACAAGGTCACGTGTTTCCACAATCAGCTCTGGGTGCATGAGGAACTGAGGCTCAGGGAAGCCAGCAGCTTTGCTCAAGGTCACCAGCTCAGGAAGCGGCAGAGCATACACTCAAACCCAGGACGGCCCCCCAAACCAGGAGGCGGAGGGTCCTCTACTACTTTAGGACAGATCTTTTCCCCTGACTGCCTTTCCTTCAGCATCAATGGGGCCATGCTGCTTTGGATGCTCCTGTCACCCTCCTCAACTGGCTGACCAGCGTCCTCGCCGGAGCTGCACAGGGCGCTCCTGTTTCTGCAGATCCATTTTCATTCATCAGCCTGCTGGAGGAGAGTCTTGCCCTGAAAGCACAAATGAGCCAGAAGTCTGAAACCGTCAGCCACCTTTTTACAGAACATCTTGTCACCTGCCTAAAAACAAAAGTGACTGATCTCGGCTCAAAGTGACAAGATTAAGCACTGTGTATTTGTGTAAAGCTGACGCGCCCCAGAAGCCAGGAGGCAGCTGGAGTTCTGCTGAGCAAACTGCGGATCTGAGTAAGAACAGAGTGTAGATGTAAATGAGGAGTCCTTCCAGGACTCTTACAAGCATTCGTCAAATCACATCCTGCAGCCCTGGGGGCTCACGGTGACCCCCTTTACGATACTCAAACCCAGCACTTGTGTGACACCCCCCCAAGCCACTGTCCGAGGCATTCTTCCCTGGATCCAACCGGCTGACTCCTCAACTGAGGCTTCCTCAGAAAGGCTCCCAGTGGGGCACGCTCACTCGGACTCCTGCCACCAGGTGAGGACATCTCCCTGACAGACATGCTGGGCTGGTCTGAAGATGAGTCCCAGGAGGGAGGATGTCCTATCACTGCTGGTCTCCAGGATGGTGACCATCTCCAGATGGTCTGGCACCAGGTCACCCAAGTCAGGGCTCAGCTGCATGCAGAGTAGAGACGTGAGCCAGCCCTAACCACACCGTGTGGCAGGTGAGACGCTGCTTCCGGGAGCAGGGAACAAACGTCCCTGCCTGGCTATCTCTCCTAAATATGGTCTGGAAATAATCCCAAGCTCACAGAAAAGCTGCAAGGGCACAAAGAATACCCAAATACCTTTAAACCCCACACTGACCTGCCGCTAACTTTTCCCCACCTGCCCACAAGCTCTCTGCCCCTACGCACACATGCACGCCATAACATATAGATTTGGGTGCACGTGCTTGCTTTCCCAAACTAATTGAGAGTAAGCTGCACACACCACTGCGCTTCACCCCTAAACACTCAGTGCGTCTCCTAGGAGTAAACCACATGACAGCCGCCAGTTTCACCATGTTCATTACTGACGGGACACTGTGCACCACTGTCTACCTTCCACGTTGCCACCTGGCTCGGTGGTGTCCTCCCACTGCCCTCCCTCCAGTGAGGAGAACAGCACACAGCACTGAGCCACCCCGGCTCATCAGCCACCTTTAATCTGGAGGTTTCTTGGCTGTTTGTTTGTTTATTTTTGGCTGCATTGGGTCTTTGTTGCTGTGTGTGGGTTTTCTCTAGTTGTGGCGAGCGGGGGCTACTCTTCGTCACGGTGCGCAGGCTTCTCATTGCAGTGTCTTCTGTTGCGGAGCACAGGCTCTAGGCTCACGGGCTTCAGTAGCTGTGGCATGTGGGCTCAGTAGTTGTGCCTCGTGGGCTCTAGAGCGCAGGCTCCGTAGTTGTGGCACACGGGCTTAGTTGCTCTGCGGCACGTGGGATCTTCCTGGACCAGGGATCCAACCCGTGTCCCCTGCACTGGCAGGCGGATTCTTAACCACTGCACCACCAGGGAAGCCCTCTTGGCTGTTCTCTGACGTTTAGGACATTGACATTTTTGGAGGATACAGGCGGCCCTGCCTTTTCTTTACTAGAGCATGCTACACTTTGGGTCTACCTAGTGTCACTGTGATGAACTGCACTGTGCTCCACCCGCATGACGGGAGGTGACCATCGTCCTCCACGGCACCCCACCCAGAGGCACTCGCAGAGGGGTCTGTCTGCCCTTCTGGGACGGTTAACTCTGATCACCCAGGCAGGGCCACCCTGTTCGGTCTGCCTTCTCCCCATGCGGGTCACAACAGACGCTTGCTCTCCACCCACAGCCCGGGTTCAGCCAGCCCCATCCTCCACAGCTTCACGGTGGTGACTGTAAAACTCAGTCCCTGTCTCTGGCAGCCTCGGCATCCCACCATAAGCAGGAGCCCTCCCTTTTCCCCACTAATTTATTTACATGCTACCATCAGCAGTATGGTGAATTTCATGTGTCAACTTGGCTAGGCCAGGGAACCCAACTGCTTGGTCAGATACCAGCTGCAGTGAAGGCATTTTTTAGATGTGATTAACATTTAAATCAATAGACTCTGAGTAAAGTAGATTACCCTCCACAACCCTCCCAATCAGTTGAAGGCTGTAAGAGAAAAAAGGACCAAGATCCTCTGGAAAAAGGAGGACTTCTGCCCCCGCACAGCCTTTGAGCTCAAGATACAACATCAGCTCTTCCCCGGGTCTCCAGCCTGCCAGCCCGCCCTACAGGTTTTGGACTTGCCAGCCCCCATGACTGCATGACCCAATTCTTTACAAGAAGTCTCTTCTCAAACACAAGGGGCCAATAGACACATGAAAAGATGCTCAACATTGCTAATTATTAAGAGAAACGCAAATCAAAACTACAACGAGGGGCTTCCCTGGTGGCGCAGTGGTTGAGAGTCTGCCTGCCGATGCAGGGGACACGGGTTCGTGCCCTGGTCCAGGAAGATCCCACATGCCACAGACGCGGCTGGGCCCGTGAGCCATGGGCCGCTGAGCCTGCGCGTCCGGAGCCTGTGCTCCGCAACAGGAGAGGCCACAACAGGGAGAGGCCCGCATACCGCAAAAAAAAAACCAAATAGAAACATATTTTCAAGTTTAAATTAGAAACCATAATAAAACCTAGTCTTTAAAAAAAAAAAAAAAAAAAACTACAATGAGGTATCACCTCACACCGGTCAGAATGGCCATCATTAAAAACTCTACGAGGACTTCCCTGGTGGCACAGTGGCTAAGAGTCTGCCTGCCAATGCAGGGGACACGGGTTCAAGCCGTGGTCCAGGAAGATCCCACGTGCCGCGGAGCAACTAAGCCCGTGTGCCACAACTACTGAGCCTGTGCTCTAGAGCCCGTGAGCCACAGCTACTGAGCCTGCGTGCCACAACTACTGAAGCCCACGCGCCTAGATCCCGCGCTCCGCAAAAAGAGAAGCCACCGCAATGAGAAGCCTGTGCACCGCAACGAAGAGTAGCCCCTGCTCACCACAACTGGAGAAAGCCCACGCACAACAACGAAGACCCAACACAACCAAAAATAAATATAAATAAAATAAATAAATATTTAAAAACTCTATGAATAACAAATGCTGGAGAGGATGTGGGAAAAGGGGAACCCTCCTACACTGCTGGTGGGAATGTAAGTTGGTACAGCCAATATGGAAAACAGTATAGAGGTTCCTCAGAAAACTAAAAATAGAAATAGAATTACCATATGATCCAGCAATCCCACTCCTGGGCATACATCAGACAAAAACTCTAATTCAAAACGATACATATGGGACTTCCCTGGTGGTCCAGTGCTAAGACTCAGCGCTCCCAATGCAGGGGGCCCAGTTTCGATCCCTGGTCAGGGAACTAGGTCCCACATGTCGCAACTAAGATCCAGAGCAGCCAAATAAATAAATAATTTTTAAAAAGATACATGCACGCCTATGTTCATAGCAGCACTATTCACAATAGCCAAGACATGCAAACAACCTAAATGTCCATGGACAGATGAATGGATAATGAAGATGTGGCACCTATATAAAATGGAAAACTACTCAGCCAGAAAAAGGAATGAGATAATGCATGTGCAGCAACATGGATGCAACTAGAGATTACCACACTAAGTGAAGTAAGTCAAAGAGAAAGACAAATACCATATGATATCACTTATATGTGGAATCTAAAATATGACACAAATGAACCATCTATGAAACAGAAACAGACCCACAGACATAGAGAACAGACTTGTTTGTGGTTGCCAAGGGGGAGGGGGGTGGGGGAGGGATGGAGTGGGAGGCTGGGGTTAGCAGATGTAAGCTATTATACACAGAATGGATAAACAACAAGGTCCTACCCTATAGCACAGAGAACTATATTCAATATCCTTATGATAAACCTTAATAGAAAATATATTTTTAAAAGAATGTATATATATGTATAACTGAATCACTTTGCTGCACAGTAGAAATTAACACAACATTGTAAATCAACTGTACTTCAATAAAAAAAAAATTTTTTTTAACACACACAAGGGAATTCCCTGTTGGTCCAGTGGTTAGGACTCCGCACTTTCACTGCCATGGCCTGGATTCAGTCCCTGGTCAGGGAACTAAGATCCCACAAACCGCGAGGCTCAGCCAAACGCGCGCGCGCGCGCACACACACACACACACGCAAACAAGTCTCTTCTCACTCCTTCACTCCTATTGGTTCTGTTTCTCTGGAGAGCCCTGATATGGACAGACTCATGGACTGCCTTTTGCAATGGTCTCAAGTGCATTCCAGTCCTTACTTATCCTGATACTCAGATTGTCTCAGACTGGCCCTGGGGTCCTTGGTGCTGGCTCCCAACTCATCCCCGCCCTCCTCTGGGACCTCTCTGACGTCCTAGCACCACAAGAGGTTCTGGCCAGAGCCAAGGGGTTGTCCAGCTCTCAAAGGAGCCTCGGTTCCAAGACTGAGACTAGGAAGCTTCCTCATTCCTCACAGCAGATTACAGAGGTCCATGCCTGAGACAGCTGCTGAGGGCCCTACATTGGAAGAAGTGTACAGAACAGGGCTCACATTTGGGGCGTCCTTGAATTTGGGTGGGAAGAAAAAACACATCTATTTCCACTAACTGTAACTTAGCATTTCCTTCAGTTACAAAGGCAGGCAACAAACTACAGCAGTTATGAGCAGTATCAACTCTGATATGCTTTAGCGCATCAAATGATGGTTTGTTGCTGTCTTCAAACACCATTTTTGCTCACCACAATTTCAAAATTACAGCAACTAGATCCACTGCTAGATCTCATCACTTAACACATCAACATAATAAATTTGTTACTAGGTCACACATTCCTTTTTAATACTTTATTCACTCTCTGTGTAGCACATTTCCTTCGTAATTCTACATATTTTAGGCATCTGAGAGGGATCATGCCCAGAAAGGGCCGAGGCCCCTGTCTGTGATTCAGTGACTTACCAGGAGCTGCCCCAAATAGGGTGTGGCCATGACAGCCTGACTGGGAAGGTGCTTATAAAGTAGGCTGTGTTCAAAAAAAATTACCCCCACTAATCCACTGTCTCTAAAACACTATTTACTCCTGGCCTCAGAAAGTTGGGGGTGAGGAATCACCAGATAAGCCACGTAAAGTGCTAACTCGGGCATGGAATGTCAGCACCCTGGCCTCCACACCAGTACTGCTGATGCCCACGGAGCGGGCGGGTCCTCCATGCAGTGGGGAACACATGGCTGAGTCCTAGAACATCTGGTTCCAATTATTTAAAATGCCATTACTACATCATGAACACAGGTGCATGCAGGCACCACAAGATGTCACACAACTGAGAGGACATTTGGAAATGAATGACCCCCCCCTCCCCGCCTGTCTGGAGTACCTCCCCCTGAGCAGGCCCCTTCTGCAGGCCCCTTAGCCTCGCCTTCTCACTCAGGTTGCCCTTCTGCAGCGTCAGGCTGCCTATTCCCTGGAGTGGCTGTCCCTCCTGCCCCATCTCCCCAAACCCCCTGGCAGGAAGAGCCTGTGTGCTGGCCTCAGTCGGACCTCCATCAGCTGGGCTGAGACGACACCAGGAAAGGCTAGAATAAGTACATGTTCCCCCCACACCCAGCAATTCCTCCTAAGACCCCCTCCCACCCCCAAAATGAAAAGGGCAGCTCTGAACACCTCACAGAGCAGGCTGGGCCAAACTGCTGCTCCTGATCTGGTGCGGTTTCTAAAGCCACTTGGACAAGCAGAGGCGAGGGCAGGCTGCCTTCGTCTTCTGCACCAAGACCAGACCAGGAGGGTAACTAAGAAGGAAAGCGAGGGATGTACCAAAGACAAACCATTTCTACAAGCCCAGGGATTTGTATGAGAACCTAAAAAGGAAAGAAGGAGACCGTCACAGGCAGCTCAGACCCCAGGGTGGTGAGAAGGGGCCGCTGTCACCAGAGCTGCCCACCAGGCCCTGCTGGGAAGCTCTACCCAGCACCTACCAAAAAACACCCTCTCTGTACTGCAGCACTGCAGAGCTTGCCTGGGCTCTAGGCAGCATAATGACACCTCTGTCCCCTCTGAGGCTGCTAGCCAGGGCAGAAAGGGCTGGGCTCCACTGAACGCAGGGTCTGGGGCTTCACCTTGGGCAAAAAACAGAGACCATTAAATGGGAGCGAGACGCCCCACTCAGGAGGATGAAATGACAAGAACATGGCATATTTTTCCCTCTCTAACCTACCCAGGTGACCCAACGGGTAGGGCAGGCAGGACGTCCATACCTAGACAGCCCCACAGACAAAGGGAGAGGGCCCACCAGCCACCTGGTCCCTGGGAAACACCGTCCTTTACCCTGCAGCCTGGGAAAGGCCTGCTGGGTCACTGATCACTTTTCCCAGTGTTGTCTGCTCTGGTCCCAGCACACAGGTGCCCTCCAGAGGGGACAGTCCCAGAGGCCCCTAAGAGGTGACCTGTCCTACAAGGGCACAGTAAGATCTCTCTCACCAGGCAGGTAATCAGAAACAAAAATCAATACTAGAAATCTATCCCAGGGCATGAGGATCCCCAAAGACCAAAGACCCTCCCTGAAATCCCCCCAGGTCTTTCTACTCCCCAGGTCCCTCCTCTCTGCTGCCTGGCACTAAAGACCACAGACGAAAATTTCCAACTCCCTACCTCTGCTCAGCTCGACCCCTCCCACCACCCCACACTCATCTGCCCCATTCTGGGCACCAGACCAGGTAACTGCATCTCCCAGCATCTTCTTTGCCTTCAGAGCTGCATCGGCTCTGCCCATGCCAGACTGGAATCCTCTCCCTCCACTTCCTGAGCTGGCAACACCTGGACACCTGGCACCTTTGGCAGGTGTAATCTCAGAACCATCTCGCCTAGGACTTAATAGCTGGAGAAGGCAGCAAAAGCACTACAGCAAGCTGGAAGGATGGAGGCGGGAGGCGGGGACCCAGCAGCCAATAAGACAGACGCTGCCCTGTCCACTCAGGGTCCCTTGGCACAGTTTAAGAGTGGACAATAGAGTGACACTGGGAGAGGCTGTTCTGATGGGATGAGAGGGGGCGCTGAGCCAAGACCAGAAGGATGGGAGGTGACAGACCTCAAGGGAGGCCAGACCAGGGAAACGGAGCAGGGAGAGAGGGCCTGAGCACCCAAAGGGGCGTTGCTTGGTCCCACGCGCATGTCAACCACTGCTCTGGGCAGCTGGGGCACAGAACAGGAGCCAGTAAGGAGTAGCAGGAGACCCCAGATGGGAGCTGCTGGCCTCTGCCATTCCTCCTCACTCATGTCCCCATTAGCTCCCCACTGCAGCTGAGGGAGGAAAGTGGGGGGGGGGTCCAAACAGAGAGACCAGTCTTAAGGATGCTGAGCCGGGCAGAGTAGAGTGATGGGGAGGGAAGAGGGGCCCCCAGCGCTAGGCAGGGCCGGTAGAAGCCAGGTCCCCTGCACAGCCACTTCCGGGGAGTCTGCACTAGGGTAGGGGATGGGCAGGCTGACCCCAAGTACCTCAGCCTGGGCTGAGGGAAAGATCTGGCAGAGGCCAGTGCCTCTGCTGACCTTCTGACCTGAGCCTGGGGTGACAGGGCTCAGGGAGGAGGGCCGAGCAGAGGCCCCTGCACTCTCCAGAAGGGGCCTCTCCTTGGCACACCTGCTCCCTGCCCTGACGGCGGGGATTTGCACACCCCAAAAGATGATGACCAGGGTTTGGACAGGCGTGGAGGTGTGGCCGAGTGCATCCTCTCCCCAGCGTGACAGCGATGAGCAGAGGACACCCCTTCACGTGGCCCTTCATCTGACACTCCACTCAGTCCCTCACAACCTCCAGGGAAGGGGCAACTGCTCCCTCCTCACAGAGGGAGAAACGGAGGCTCGGGCCATGCCTGAGCCCCACGACGAGGGAAGGAGGACTCAACCCAGACCGGCCAGGTCCCCACACAGGTGCCTTTAGGCATCACCAAGCCAAACTTCAGATCTTGACAACCTCGAGCTGCGACGGCCGTGCCTGAGTGTGTGCCACGTGGCACGCTGGAGCAAAGGAGAGCCATGCGTGAGCCCAGGGGTCGTGCAGCCCCTGCCTCACACAGGAGGACCTCAAGCGCGGACACTGGCTGAGATTCCAAAAGAGGCAGGAGCCTCCTGCAGTGAGCATTCTGTAGTCTCGGAGACAACGGAGCCAGAGCAACCTCCAGGCTCGGGAAGCAGCAGAGTCTCCCGAGGGGTGACCCAGGAAAGTGCTGCCTCCACCACTCGGCTGCTCAACAGACCAAACCTGAGGAGACCCAGCCACGTGCCACACCTGTGAGTGACAGAACACGTCTTCCTGAGCTCGAAAATAAATAAAACCAGGTCAGGTGCAAGAAACAACTTTTTTTAAAGTTTCTAGAAGGGTAGTCTGTGTAGGAGACGCAGTGAGGCCAGCCTCAGCGACAGGAGGAGCACAGTGGACTCTCACCGTGGCCGGAATACCGAGTCTTCTAAGCGAGCAAACATCACTCCAGCAACACGAAACCCCTAGAAGGAAAAACTCAAGTCTCCTGCCTTCCTACTCAACAACCTCAGGTCAACAAAACCATTTTATCTCAGGCCTGAAATTAGATTTCGGGAGCAGCTTACAATCTGCGCCATCACAGAAGGAGAACCTGGCAGGACTCCAGGCCAGCCGCCTCAGCGGAAGGAGGACCAGAAGGTCTATTTAGGAAAGGAAGACGGAAGTGTCTCGCTGGCACTGACAGTCGCGTGCATCGGCAGTGAGACTGCACAGTACAGTCCAAACGCTTTCTGGACTTCTAGGCTAGGAACACAGAATCAACCAGGATGAGAGGTCAGGTGAACTTGGGGGCCCTCGGCTGGTCCAGCCTCCCATCACCACCACGCTGCCCCGGGGGCTGGGTTAAGGAGAACGTCACATGAAACTCACAGCCTTATGCAGGGATGATAAGCCAAAAGGTTCTAACCCGCTCCAAGGTCCAGGGTCCCCTCCTCCACACCACTCCAAGCCATTCAAACCCAACCCATAGCTGGGGGGGAAGGGCTGGGCACTGCTTGAAAGCTGAGGCAGCACCTGGAGGTGTCCTGTCCTTTCCTTATAGGAGATCGGAGCAGTGCACCTGCCAGGCTTCCACATCAGTCAACCGGTCCCAGCAGAGACAGGGAACCAAAGGCTTAAGAACAGGAATGATACACTGGGGTTTTCAGCAGCTGCTGGGACTCAAAAGCAAAACTTCTGTCTCAGGGCCCAGAACTACGATCAGAGGATTTGCTTCCACTTCAGGATCTGCCACTTAAGAGCTGTGTGACCTAAGTAAGACACTTAATCTCTCTGGCTTGGCCACACGGGGCTGTGCTGAAACAACGTACAGAACAGCACAAACCGGCTCTGCCACGCACGTGACCTCCGGCTCCTTCCTGCCTCTCAGTTTTTGAACGCTGGAAAATAAAGTATTGCAACACTCTTTAAAACAAAACAAAACAAACAACAACCCTGACGCAAGGAAGAAGGCAAGGCCAAGAGACCTCCGAGGACCTCCAGAGTGAGGGAAACCACCTTCTAACCAGCTGTGTAGTCAGTTTTCTCATCTGAGAAATGGGAATGACCTTGTTCTTGCCTTTTTCGTCCCCACCAGGGACGGCTGACAGGCCAGACCCAGACAAAGGGAGCACCCCACCCCCCAAACCAAGGGAACCATCAGAGCCAGGGAACCTTTCCCAAAACTGTATTGATGATCTCAAATAATATTCAACAAGGTGATAACAAGTCAATAATAATAAAAGTAATAACAATAAGCTCATTTAAGTAAAACATGATTACTAGCCACACTCATGTTTCCACATCTGCCATGTACGTGGTGGGTATCTCCGTAAGGACCCCAGTGCACGTTCAGCATTTGATTGAACCCCTTAGATGGTGCTCACCAAGCACTCACCACGCAGACGTCTGTCATGGAGTCCTTTAACAGCAGCCCCGGCAACCCTCTGGTCATGACATTTGAAATCCTGCAGGTCAAATCCAGTTTTCTCCAAGCAGGACCTGTCAGCAGATCCCTCCTCAAGGAATTGACTCTGTCAAAGGCAGAAATAGGAACCACCCTTGCAGGATGGAGGGATGATGGGGGAATTATGGCTTCCTTCAGGGAAGCAGCTGTGTGTTGGGGCTGATGGATGGCACATCCTCATCCCAGCCAAGGCCAGCATGGCACAGGGGCCCAGACCTCTCAGTGAGCCCTCACTCTGACCCAGGGACAAGCAGTGCCTCCCATGGCCTGGCACAGTGGCCCTAACTGACCACCGCTGCTTCCTGAAGTTGGCGTGGGCTCAAACGCTATACATATATGGAATAACTTTGGGAACCAACAGGGGCTATACAGACTAGTATTTTCCAATCCACAAGCACGTTTTTTCCACTAATATGTCACTGAGGTAAATGGAAGCAAACCCAAGACCCTGGAAAATAGTCTAACAACACAGTCTAAGTGCTTCAAAGTCATTGGCCAGCTGGGTCCACCGTCACACTCAAGCAAGTGACAAATGGCCAGCTGGTTGCCAACTTTACACAGCCGACTTGCCAGAGAAGAGCCCATGAGTAAGTGCCACTCACAGGGACAGCCAAGCCAAAACCGAGGCGATCTTGTTCGGTCAAGAGTGTGGTGGGTCACGGACTTCCCTGGTGGTGTACTGGTCAAGAATCCACCTGCCAATGCAGGGGACATGGGTTTGAGCCCTGGTCTGGGAAGATCCCACATGCCACGGAGCAACTAAGCCCGCGAGCCACAAATACTGAGCCCGTGTGCCACAACTACTGAAGCCCACACACCTAGAGCCCATGCTCCGCAACAAGAGAAGCCACCGCAGTGAGAAGCCCGTGCACGGCTATGAAGAGTAGCCCCCGCTCGCAACTAGAGAAAGCCCACGCGCAGCAATGAAGACCCAACAAAACCAAAAATAAATAAATAAATGAATAAATTTATTTTTTTAAAAAAAGTGTGTGGTGGGTCACACCTGGGAGAAGAAATGACTACGCCGCAATGCCGTTCTGGAGAGCAGACAGCATTCAGGTGGCACCCAGTGAGAGAGCTGAGAGGGTTAACTGGCGCGGGAGTGAACCCCATTCAAAGACACACACACACCAAGAGGAAAAGGCGACGAGTGGCACAGACTGAGAAGACAGTACAAGTGGCTAAAATATATGAGATGCCACCAAGAAAACACAAATGAGAGATACCATTTTTGCCCAGCACTACCACAAAATTAGGAAGAATAAGACAATCTGGTATGCAAAAAGAAGTGGGAAACGTCCTGGGACACGCTCGCAGAGGTGGCACGAAAGGTCAGCTGCTGGGGGTAGTGGGGAACGAGGCACAACCCACAGGACAGCAGATCCTGGCCCTCCCTCGAGTCTGTGGTCGGGCTGGCCAAGTATCTTGAGCCAGGTGCCAGTTGCTCACGGGAGCAGATGAGGCTGCACTGGAGTCACGGGGCAGGACCTGAGGGGCCTCAGCATTCAGCAGGGTGTGCTCTGTGGGAGTGAGGCACTTCCCACTGGTCTGTCTGACACACCTGGCTGGGGCCTAAGAGCTGGCTGCACCATGTAAGAGCAAAACAAAGTCAGAAACCACTGATCCAGAAAGAGAAGGCCCAATCAAATTCACAGGCTCACAGCAAAGGCCTGGTGTGTGCCAGGCCCTCTCATGCACACTCCGTCCTTGGGGAGCATTCTGGACTCCAGGAGTGTGCTTCTTGGTGGGCAGGAAGGAGGGGAGGCAGCAAGAGCACAGACACTAAAAAGGAGACCTTTTTTCTTTTTGGCCGTGCTGCACAGCTTGTGGGATCTTATTTCCCCGACCAGGGATCAAACCCGGATCCTAGGCAGTGAGAGCGAGGAGTCCTAACCACTGGACTGCCAGGGAATTCCCGAGGAGACTTTCAAAGAAAGGCCTTTGGCTGTCAAGGAGAGAATGCTGGGGCCTGGGCAGCGGGGTCCCCGGGAGCCCTGTGAATCGCACATCGCCGCCCACAGGTGGCCCCCAGCAGCAGTGAGTGGCAACACCACCCAGCTGTTACAAATGAGGGGTTTGTAACAGGTGGCAGAAACTCCACGTTAGGCCACCAAATGTCCCAGAGCTCTGTAGGACAGGAGTGGCCCCTATCACTGTGGCTGGATATCCCGTTAAGGACCCACACTCCCAGCCAGAGATGAATGAGGGCTCCAGGAAAGCAGTGGACCCAGAGAAGAGACACGGCGACCCTGGGGTGACGGCACAAGAACACACGGCAGGCCCCGTGTCTGTGGGTGCAGGGAGGCTTCCGGGAGCCATGACCACAGAGCTATCTATGCTGACAGAGTGCTTTCCGTGAGTCGTGGGTGTGACAGGAGTGAGTCAGGAGGGGACAGAGGGCATCCCAGGTGAGGGTGGCAAGGGGCACAGACCCCTAGGGAGGGAGGGGTGCAGGCCTGCACCAACTGCTCCAGGTGGAGGCACTGGCGACAGCGGTGCTGCAGACCGCTGGGGCAGCCAGAACCCAGGGTGAGCTGGCCTTTGTCAGTTCTGCAAATGGGAACCACACCACCACAGAAAACCCTCCAACCAGCCAAATTAGGAGGAAACCTTTAGAGTCAAAAGGTCAAATATCCCCACCAAGGACATTCCAGGACCCCAAACAGCGGCTTTTTGGGATTCCCAAACCCTATCCATGAAGGAAGACAAACAGCAGCAACACCAGCGGCCGCATGCCAGATCTCCAGGACAGAGAAGCAGGAACGTGCGCGTGCAGCGTGGTCAGGGTTCTGCGAGGAAACTCAATGACCTTCCTCTTTCTTTTTGCCTCTGAGCCAACTTAGGGAAGAAGTTCTGGGCCCATAAATGCAGAATCCAAAAGCCCCTACCTGAGGAAAGCATTCAGCAGCCTAGCAAGGTTTGCCAATGCCCAGGAAGGAGCCTGGTCACTGGTAACAATACGGGGCTCCAAGCAAATGCCCCAATGCTGCCATCTGGGGTGCCCCCAACCCAGGCAGGCTGTGGAGGCTTGGAAAGCCCTGGGAGTGGGAGGACACTGCCCAGGATGAGGCCAGAATCTCACCAAGGGTTCCTGGGCAGAGCTGGGGCCCAACCCCCATGGCATGGGCCACCCAGTAGGACTCCCCGGCCCCCACCAGAGTCACCCCTGTCACCTGCTTTATAAAGTGGCATTTTAAGTTGGTTTTACTTGGTAAAAAGGGAACCCCGCTCAAAAAGAAAAACGTTAAAATTAGCATAACACACCAGGCCCAGACCCGCCGCAGAGGAGGTGTTGTGAACTGCTGGCCCTCTGGCGGCACTGTCCACCCTGGGGCCTGCGCTGCTGCCCCAAGCAACTCCAGAGGGGATTTTATGGTGCTCTGGGAGGGAATACCACCACCCTGGGGTGAGAACTGGGATAAAGCTGGTGAGAAGGAGGTGGCAGAGCTTTTATATTTGGAAAAGGAATCTGGCAGAGCTGGAGAATGAGGAAGGGAGAGAATCAGACACATGTGACTGAGGAGAGTCCCCCCACTGAGAACAGTCACGGCCTCCAGGGCAGGGGTCTGCTGAGGGAGCTGAGCTGACGGCATCCTGAATCTGGAGCAGGATGCTGGCCCTTGGAGTGACAGAACAGACTGGGCAGAGTGAGCTGGACAAGGCAATCACACGGGGCCTGCACCCCTCCTGGACACGGTCCCACCACATGTTCATATGGTATGGTTCACCCTGCTGCTACAGAGTGCCGATGTGGCTCCAGACGCTGGGACAGGAGCACTCACACCTCAGGGGACACGCTGAGTGCCGGGGACACACGGAGGAGCCCTCTGAGCAGAGACTACAAAGGTGGGGGAGGGAGAGGCCCATAGAGACCTAGAGGAAAAGTGTTTGAGGCACAGGCACACACGCTGTTTCCTGAAGCTTGTGCCCTGCGGTGCCGTGTGCTGGCCACCCTCCCCAGCACTCTGACCTGTTTGTCTGATCTCGGCACTCTTGGGAGAGGGCCGGGCTTCTTCCTCAGCACAGCCTCCCGGGCCTCCTGGGGTGTAGGCTCTTCCCCACCACCGGCTCTGGTCCCAGGAATTCCACTTTTCCAACAGGTTCCAGCAAATGTTCCGTCTCCAGCAAGCCCTCCTGACCTGTAGGTGGAATTAGAGCCCACGGGACTGTCGCTCTTCACTCAGGACCCACAACGCTCGGCACAGGGCCAGGCACTCCAAAACTGGGATGTCACACCTGGGGCCTGGCTGCAGCCCGGCCTGTCCACCTAAGGACAGGTGCTCTGGGCCAGATGCCTGGGGCTGACCAGGACCCCACATGTAGCATCCCACTTGCTTACTCCCTGCGGCCAGGGCCTCGCTTGGGCCTCAGAGCCTGGGGAGGACTCACCAGGTAGCTGCAGTGTGCAGAGGACACACACACACTATTTCATTTCAGGCCCTGGGCAATGGGTGTTTGGCCACCATGCAGACAGGCTGGGGCAGTGCAGGGGACTGAAGAGAGGCAGGAGGCCAGCCACCCTGTTGAGGGATCTGCCCGCGTGGACTGACTGACGCCACTCCTGTTCTGTTTTTCAAATGCAGTCCTGTGACTCTCTGAGTTACCAAAATCTCAATGCACATCCTGAGTGAAAATGATGACGTGGGGATCACTGTTCTAAATTTCCCCTAAATTTTCCGCAGACTTCAGGATTCCTCCTGGACGCCTATGTGAAACTGCTGTGCACATCTGATTTCAGTCACGTTCATCTATGACTGGGCCAGAAGGGGAAGCAACTACAGGCTCCAGAATCCTCAATCCCAGCACCCGGTTTTCAAAGCAACAATGCTCTTCCGTCCAGAATTGGCCAGCTTGCAGAGCTCAGACCCCACCTGCCAGGCCTAAGGCCAGCTTGGTACCACCCACAAGGTTAATCAGTGGCTTAATAAGTAACAACAAAGAACACAAGACCCAACTTTAAACAAACAGAGCTCCCCAGCCTGCATCCTGCCTAAGGCCCGGCAGCGTCTGTGCATGAACTGTGTCCCCGCTCACCATCTCTAATGTGCTCTAAGGGCTGTCATGGGAAATGCTATTTACAATGGAACATGCCCACTCTGCTAAGCCCTGTACAGCCACCACCGAGTCCGGCCACCAACCTGTCCAGTCGACAGGCTCTGAGGGCCCACAAAGACCCTGTAACCTTGAGCAGCAGAGGAGCCAGCTAGCCTGAGGTCTATGATGCCTGCACCCAGGAGATTCCTGGCCTATGGCTCCAACAGAGGAGCAAATGCCTACCTTTCAGAGACACCTCAGGCCTTGACTCTTCTGCTAGACAGCTAGGGCTGCAGTATGGAAGGAAGGCACAGACCCCACAACATGACCCCCATCCCGCGGGGGGGTAAAATGAGGTCCAGAGAGTGGTGCCACTGTCCAGCCAGTCCCCTCTCCCCAACCCGTGTCCTGCGCTGCACTCTGCAGCCACCCAGCCCATGCATGGTCAATACCAGTGAGAGTTTAGAAACAATACGGCCTGCCTCCCTACCCCGGCCCTCAGCTGTCTGAGGTACAGAGCTCAGACATCCGGAACCTCTGTACCTAGGCCTGCTGGGTGCCCATATGAACACGGAGCAGTGGGCAGCCTCCCCAGGTCTGCAGGCTGGCTCAAAACCAGCCCCAGCTCAGCCAATTCGAGGTATCCTGCTTTACTGCCCCAGGCCTGGGCCCTGCGTCCTCCAGTGACCTGCTTCAACACCTCCAAGTTCGCCCGCCCCCTGAGCTAAGCAACAGCAGGGGGACACCCACTCTGTGTGCTCGCTCTTGAATGGCTGAGCCCCGGGAACAGCACCAGGAGCTCCAAGAAGAGGGCACGGAGGCAGAAGCCACGTCTGCTCAGACCAGCCACTCACCAAAGCTGAACTGTGCCCAGCAGATCACTCACTTGGCAATTCCTGTCACATGAAAGCATCCAGGCCTCAGTGAATTCTTACATGAGAGACCAAAACCAGGAGGAAGAGAGGCAGGTGGCAGGAGCTGTGTGAAGACCCAGGACAAAGTGCAATCAGAGCCACGGCTCTGGGGCACAGACCCTGGAGAGTCACCTTTAACCCCTGGGGAAAAAGAGGTCCAAAGCTTTGTGCATTTGTAGCATGGCATCAGTCCACCTTCCACTGACAGCCTGTGAGCCAAGCCCCGCATACCCAGGCACTGGCAGGCCCCATTCGCTGGCCCCACTCCCACAGCCCAGGCTCACCTGGGGGGGTCACTAACCTCACCTGCTCAATAACAAGAAGGGCCCCTCCCCACAGAGATGCTAGATGGCAGGGCTAAGACCAGGGAGGGCCAGGGGCCACATACCATTAATCCTACACTCCAGGCCAAACACCACCTCAGAATCCTTCTTAACACAGCTCCGCTTCCTGTCAGGGCAAGCTGGCACGGATCACCATGTCATGTGGCTCTACAAACAAGGCTCTCGACTAGTGGGACGCTGTGCACAGGTAAGGGAGCAAGCATGGGCCTGGTGCGCTCCCCAGAGCAGGCTGGAGACAAGCTGGACATAGGCGACTAGGGCTGGTTGTCCTCATCCCACTAGCCAGATCCACTGTGAGCTGAGCATACTTTGCTGGAACCAGCAGACATCTGTGAGCATCCAATACCAAAAATAGTACAACCAGAGGAGGAAGGAACACATTCTTCTAGCTGTGGCCTGTCCCTGCCCCAGACATCTCCCAGCAGTCTCTCCACCCTGGGATGTCCCCAGTATGATCCCCCTGTGGACCTCCCCCTTGCCTCGAACTTCCCCCTACACCGTCCCCCTGCCCACCCTGCCACAGCTCAACAGTCCCATCTGATTCTACAAAGGGAGAAATGACATCAGATAACAGCAAAATCATGCCATTTCTGCGAACAGAACCCAGAAACTGCGGCCCCTTGGCAGAGGCCTGCCCAAGAAGGCCTTCTCTAGTGTCCAACTCAGAATCATCTACAGATGGCACTTTTCAGAATCTAACTACAGGTAGCACTCGTCCAGAGCTGAGAACGCTCCAAAGGTTCCCCGAACGCCAACCCCCGGGCCCCGCCTGAGGACAGCTCACTCCTGGGGAGCAGGAGAGGCCTGCTGTCCGTCGTCTCCACACAAGGGACCCATCTGAAACCACTGTCATCTGACTGTTCCTCATGTCATGAAACACATTCGAAAACACTGTGGGAACTGACCCCTTACTGGGCACAATCTCCCCTCGGAAGGTGACACCAGCCCCACTGTACACCCATGGAGCCGAGGCTGAGGGACGAGGAGGACTTCAGCCAGAGCCTGACTCGAATCAGAGGCAGACGCCCACCCTCCCAGCTCGGCCAGGGACACGCACACAGCCCTTCCCACCCAGGCTGCACAGTTATGTTTCCAGAGTTCACCAGAAGGTCACAAATAAAAAGGCCAGGCCCACTGGAAGCTGTGCCAAGCCTGTCACTGTGCCTGAGAAAAGCTGTTCCCAGGAAACCCAGTGACTCACAAGAGGGGCAGGAAGCACTCGGAGTCTCCATGAAACTGGGAGGGCAGGCAGTCCCAGAGTGGACACCCTTGGGTTTGAGGCTCGATTTATCTATGCTGATGTGACCGTGGGCCAACCACCATTCTCTAGACATCCCATCCATGAAATGAAGAGGCTGGACAAAAAGGAGCCTCTGAAGCATCCGTCTAGCCCTGAGATGCCATGGCAAGCTGTCTGCCAGGGCTCACAGGGCTGCAGGCAACAGCCCAGGGACCAGGGGTCCGAGGCCTGAGCTTTCCCCCAGGACAGCAACAGTCTGCTAAACACACCCATCCCAACACTCCAGACCAACAACTGCAGGCTTCTTCTGTAAAGAGCCAGAGAGTTAATGTCTCAGGCTTTGAGGGCCAGATAGTCCCTGTTGCAAAAACTCTGCCACCGCTGCAGTGCAAAAGCAGCCATAGACAACACCACTGCGTCCCAATAAAACTTTATTTACAAACACAGGTGGGGGCCAGATTTGGCCCTCATTTTAGATTCTAAGGCTGACACTGAAAAAAGGAACATGCCATAACAGTGCACTTCATCAGCATCCTTATCCGATTCTGTTCACCTAACATGGTGGCAAACTACCGAGGCCTTGGTCTTGGGGGCCAACAGCTACAGCAGCAACACTGGGCCCAAGAGACCTCAGATTCTTCAGGGCCAAAAAGAGGGCCCATCAGTTCCACCACTAATCCCACAGGTAAAGGGAGCAGTCAGAAGGGCGATGTGGCACTGGCTCACTGTCAGGACCTTGAAAATGTGGCAGGGAGGGACCCACCATCAAGGGCGAGGCCAAGCTGAGCTTGCCCCCACTCTAGCCCCTGTGAGCTAGGCTGTCCTGACTCAATTCAGTGGGTTTTCCCCTTGTTGGAAATGTTGCACCGGGACCGTTAAATCACTCCCTCCAGATGTGGGGAGAACCACAAGGTCCACAGCAGGAAGCTGAATTTCCCCAAAAAGACTGCACTCCCAATGCAGGGGACTCAGGTTCCATCCCTGGTCAGGGAACTAGATCCCACGTGCCGCAACTAAGAAGCCCACATGCCACAACTAAAAACAAAAAAGATCCTGCATGGGCTTCCCTGGTGGCGCAGTGGTTAAGAATCTGCCTGCCAATGCAGGAGACACGGGTTTGAGCCCTGGTCCGGGAAGATCCCACATGCCACGGAGCAACTAAGCCCATGCGCCACAACTACTGAGCCTTCACTCTAGAGCCCCACGAGCCACAACTACTGAGCCCGGGTGCCACAACTACTGAAGCCTGCACGCCTAGAGCCCGTGTTCCGCAACAAGAGAAGCTACCATAGTGAGAAGCCTGCGCACCTCAACGAAGAGTAGCCCCCGCTCACCACAACTGGAGAAAGCCCGTGCACAGCAACGATGACATAACACAGCCAAAAAAAAAAAAAAGATCCTGCATGCCGCAACTAAAACATGCTGCAACTAAGACCTGGTGTAGCCTAAATAAATACATAAACACATAAACACATAAATAAATAAAACTTTAAAAGGAAAAAGGAACCTCCCGGCCCACTTACTCTCTTCAGGGTAGTAAGAGAAGGCAAGGTCACCCTGACCCCAGGGCAGCATAACAGGGTGGTCACCCCAACCAGGGCCCTCGGGCCCTCTCAGATCAGCCTCCCCTGGATGGAGGGAACCAAAAGCATGGGGGCCAGGGTGCACGTTGTGCGCGCACACGCACGCACACACACCATGCAAGAGAAC